>NC_092713.1:239776551-241060384 GCF_047496885.1 Scyliorhinus torazame
CTAAATACATGGCCATATTTATCAACCAGTCCTTCCAACCTCCAAATCCCCAGTTACCCCAAGAGCCAGGATCCTGCATTCCGTCTAGGTGATCCCGTATGTGATCCATAAATTTAGTGATGTTAGCGGTTAAGTCTTGAACTCCCATGATGCACTTGCCCTGTACTATGGCGCATACCCCACCCTCACGGGCCAGAAGATAGTCAAGAGCATACCGGTTCTGCATTGCAAACAACCGCAGCTGAGACAATTCCTTGGTTATTGCCCCAAGGGCTCCCAAGGTTTCATTTCCCAAGATGGTAAGGCCACAAATAAAATAATTCCTATCGCTGACAGCCAAGGAACCCCCACACCTCCCAGTGTCAAGACGTTCCGAATTCCCCACCGGGCTGAGGGGCCCCGGTTGGTTGTGAGAACCTGAGGTTTTTTCCAGTTCTCACAGAATTCAGCTGAGACTGCCCGGCATGCTAACTGATTATGCAGCATCCACGCCGAAGGGCAGGGGACTGTGGTAGGGACTAGAGTCCCAATAGCAATTTGGCGGGGGAAATGGGGGTGACAAAACATTGGTCGCTGTGCCATTAAATAAAAAGTAGTATCCTTGCTCCCTGTGCAGGCTAGCATCACAATCAGTATATCGGTTGCGTAAGGATCCCCCAGTAGCCCAGTGTATCCAGCTTTGGAACGCCCATACGGGCCGCCTAGCAATGCGGAAAGCCCTAGTCCCAACAGTGATATGAGAAACATTCGCCCAGCCACAAAGGAGCTGGAGGCCGGCATTCAATAGAACGCCAGTGGTGTTGTAACAAACGCATTGGCCAGACGCCTGGGTGATATGACACCTCCTGTCCGTACAGGTGGGGAACAGACATGTTATATTCGTTTCCACCTCTACCAGCAAACAGCCGTATCCTTCACTGCTGAAACAATTCTCGTACGACCGGGAATCCCTATTGGGAGCGAAGTGGCTAGGTATGTACGCCCTCCACCGTTGCAGCCTATCATACTGTGAGTGGGGATTATCCCGAGGAAGGGGAAGGCAAATAACCGGTGGTGCTGAACCCGGATCGTAAGGAAGAGTGACTTGCTCGGGCGGTGGCTCGGAACGCTGACAATGAACCACCGTTTGGGGAGTGCCCCAAAGCGGTGAAACAGAAAATAACCTAGACACCGCTGCGGGGTTCGGGTAGCAGACAACCCGTCCGTGGCCATACAAGCGGTGGTAAATCTGGTAGAAGTGATTCATACTACCCAGGTTTTCCTCAGTTTGGCCTTTAACTAAATTAAGTGTATCTCCCGATAACCTACGTTCTAGCTGTACTTCCCTTCTCACACGCCCCGTCCTCTCTCTAGTCCCTCCCTCTCTCTCACAGCCTCTTCCTACGCTCTCCTGACGGTCTGATGTTACCTTTATCGCACCAATCTTAACACATCCAAAATCAAATTTACATGTACTCCAAAAACAAGGCAATGTCCTTATAATGTTCCCTTCCCATCGCCGGGACTGGTGCAATTGCTTCATGACTGCTGCATTCTCCTTAACTTTGACGACCTTCCATGAGTCGATACCTCGTATATGGGGGCAGCGAAGAACATCACCTTTGCATAACTGAAATGTCCTTGTAGCTTGGTTGGGGTTACAAATGTAGATAATATTTCCCTTTTCCATGTCCGTCGCCAATAACACTCCAAGCGAGGTGAGGCCGAATATCACACAGACGGTGCGTAGCCACCCCATCATGCTCCACACCTGTAAAATAGCACTGGGGAAGGGAGGCAGGTTAATCTGTTCAAGAAAATGAGGCCCGTTATCAGAACTCAACTGAGCTGGTATACTGTACCGGGGAATGATTTCCCGCATCAGAACTTTAACCACAGTAGCAGCTTTATTATCGGTAGTCGGATACGCCGGAAAGCGAATGAACAAAGAGACAAAGGGATCTCTGCAAATCAATTCAAATGGTATCAAGTTTCACATACACGATTCCCATAGGTCATCCTATACCCCTCCTGACCTGGTCAGACATTCTGATTGGCTCACTTCCAATCCCTTCCTCTGGCCCCTATTACCCAGCATCCTTTTCTCCTCCTTTGGTGGACACACCTCCTCCTTGCTTTGCAATGCGGTCTGAAATCCTTTGTCTGTGAACTCACCAGAATGAGACTGGCCTATCTCTACATTACAGTAACTAATATCTCGAAAGTAACTATTTTATATCACATTCGTCACCCTTTTCTTATCAAATGATGGAGTTGGCTTATTGAGCCAAGTGGCTTACTCCACCAATTTCTTATGATCCATCTCTCACATTTCAATTTTGAGGTATCTTACCGTAAAATGATTCACTGGGTTAGTTTGTGCCAATAGTTAATTGTCACATATGACTTATGCAGACTCATGGGGAGGAATGATATTGTCACTGGACAATGACACAGAGACCAAGGGAAATGTTTTGGGGAACCTGTGTTCAATTCCCACACTGGAAGATGGTGGAATTTGAATGCAATAAAAATCTGGAATTAAAAGACAAATGATGACCATGAAACCATTGTTGATTGTTGTGAAAACCGATCTGGCTCACTACTGTTCTTTAGGGAAGGAAATCGGCCGCACTTACCCGATCTGGCCTACGTGTGTCTCCAAAGCACAGCAATACGGTTGACTCTTAATTGCCCCTCTGAAATGGCCAAGCAAGCCACTCAGTTCAAGGGCAATTAGGGATGGGCAACAAATGGCAGCGACACCCAGATACCATGAAATAATTTTAAAAGAACTTGGGCGGGAACCACTCGGCACCTTTAGGGGCCAAGCCCTCACCTTGAGGGGCTAGGCCCATGCCGGAGTGGTTTCCGCTCAGCCGGATAGCGGGAAAGGCCTTTGGCGCCCGCCAGCCGGGGTCGAAAGGTCTTCACCGGGCGACGCATGCGCGGGAGCGTCAGCGGCTGCTGATGTCATCCCCGCACATGCGCAGGGGAGGGAGTCTCTTCCGCCTCCGCCATAGTGAAGACCATGGCGAAGGCGGAAGAAAAAGAGTGCCCCCATGGCACAGGCCCGCCTGCGGATCGGTGGGCACTGATCGCGGGCCAGGCCACCGTGGGGGCACCCCCCGGGGCATGATCGCCCCGTGCCCACCCCAGGACCCCGGAGCCTGCCCCCGCCGCCTTGTCCCGCCGTTTAAAAGGTGGTTTAATCCACGCTGGCGGGAGAGGGCTGACAGCAGCGGGACTTCGGGCCATCGAGGGCCGGAGAATCGCCGGGGGTGGGCTCGCCGACCGGCGCGGCGCGATTCCCGCCCCCGCCGACTGGCGGGTGCGATTCCCGCCCCGGCCGAATCTCTGGTGGCGGAGAATTCGGGACACGGCGGGGTCGGGATTCACGCCAGCCCCCGGCAATTCTCCGACCCGGTGGGGGGTTGGAGAATCGTGCCCCTGATCTTTGATTTAAATGGTTTAGGGTTCAAGTCCCACTCCAAAGATTTGAGCATAATATCTAAGTTTACTCTCCAGTGCAGCACTGAGGCAATGCTTCACTAAGAGGTAAAGCACCCACACTAAAATCTTAATTGATCTGTACCATTTCTTAAAAGCCAGCATACCATGCAACAGGTATATAGATATGACTGTTGGTTAAATCATTTTTGATTTCAGAACATTATAATGATTTACAATGTGCAACTCATGGAGAAGAGTTAATTGGTAAGAGGTGCTTTCGTCTAGTGTGGCTTCCTTGAAGTAACTCCTGATGGTTACCTGTGTAATGATATGTATAATCTAAGGAGAGTAAAGGGTTAACAAGATGATGTTCATATATATCAACACTAGATTGCATCACTGGGTAGTCATATAAAAGGCTGCATCTCTCGGCATTCTGGGAGAAGCTGTTGGAGAAGTTGATGTAGAAGGATAGAGTGTAGGTTACATATTAGAGAAATAATTAATTACTGTATCATAGATTCAATACTATTATTTTGTTAACTGGTACTCAGTAGAGTGTGCAAACCAATTTACATGGTATAAAATAATAACTTTGGCTATCTTGTAAAACAATACAAGGAACGTAACAACCTGGACCCTGAAAAGGTTGGCTGTTCTATGTCCATTAAAGATAATATTAGGGCGGCACAGTGGTTAGCACTGCTGCCTCATGGCGCCGAGGACCCGGGTACGACCCTGGCCCTGGGTCACAATCCGTGACAAGTGTACACATTCTCCCCATGTCTGTTTGGGACCTGTGGGAGGGGTTGGGTGTGTCCAGAGATGAGACCCCTTAAAACCAGATAGTTAGGGTAACATAAGTTAGTTTATTGAGGACTGAATCTAACCATAGAATATATATCCAGTAATCATCAACTATTAAACATGTATTCTTGGAACATAGCAATAACAAGCATTTAAACTCTTGCTAATAGTAGTGGCTGCAATGTATGATGGGATTTTGGTTAGCTAACTTGACCACATTCCTAAGAAAGACAAAATCATACCGAAATAATGTGGTCAGCAGAAATACATGCAGAGGAAGCAGTTCTTATCAGCAACTCCAGGCATCCCATACTCAGATAGAAAATGGTACAGTTAGGAACCACACTATGATAAGAGGGAATGGGAATGAGGGAGAGTGAAGGACAGCGGATGGGCGGGGGGGAGGGGGGGTGTCTTGAAAACAAAACAGATGGTCAGTGGACAGGACATGACTACATCATGAGCTAATCACGCAGTTACGATGCTGCCTAAAGTAAAATTCATTGGTCAAGGTATAATCGAACGCTACAAGGATTGGATTGAGTCCAGCTGAGGCAGAGCTACTGATTTTTAGAAATTGTATAACTGTTGTACCTAAATCAATGTAAAGCAGAGTGGTTTTGGCGCTTATCCAAATCACTCTCCCTCGTACGTTGACCAAACTTGGAAAGTAAAGCTGTCTTAACCAGGGTTGCTGGCTCCGCGGGTGCTAGCTGAGCCGTAATTAAGAGGGGAGACCCCCCACGTAAAAGGCAGTTCAATACTCAGTCTCTGAAAACTCTCCTACAGGTCTCACCCCCACAACCGAAACACATGTAGGGTAGGTGGATTGGCCATGCTAAATTGTCTCTTAATTGAAAAAAAAAATGAATTGGGTACTTTAAATTTAAAAAAAGATACTATTATATTTTTGCCTTGATTGTAGAACTACCTAATGTTGAGAGATTCTTGAAAGGTCTTGGAATGTAATCTTTCATTGACTGTGTTGCTGGAAAGCTACTCCCTGTCACCATAAAATTGCTTGGTAACAGAACGTGATTAAAAAGACACCATGCTGTGAATGTGTTTCATTTGGAAATCATCAGGATATTCAGAAGAATGCCAAATTTCAAAAGGTGCAACAAATACTGCAGCGTATTGATTGGTTGGCAAGCCAACTCTGATTGGTGAGGGCATTGCCATGGAGAAAACACCAGGGAAACTAATGGACCCATGCTTTTTTTCAATTCAAAAAATGCAATGCCTTTTCATGGCCCTTTTGCATGCAGAGGATTGGTCCCAGCGTATGAGTATATATAGATTCGAGCAAACGGAAGTAAGCCACATGTGAATTTGACTGGGTTGTGTAATTCTTAGCATACCTAACATTACACATTATTTTCTGAGCTTTGCAAGCATGGGCTGGTTGTGTATGGTCAGTACTCTGCCTAATGTGAACTGCCAGAGTGACGCGCTTTATTATACAATCCACCAGTCATTGGGACGTGCGGCCTAAATATCTGGCTTTGCACCAGCATTAAAATTCATATACCGGACTCTTTTGTGTGGTTTCCCTGCCAAACATATGCAAAGAGAGATAACAACATGGATTTACTGTGTTTTGATTGAGGTCAGCTTTTGATTTCTAACATGATTTGATAAACGTGACATGAAAAACAAATGGAAAAAGATTAGGACATGTGGCATGGAAAAATAGAAAAAGGCAGGTCTAGGGCTAAGCCTTGCTATATCCTGAAGTGGTGTTTAAATATTCAGCCTATGTTACTGAACTTTAACAGTATAATAATTGACAACTGCTTAAGTTATTACTTTTCCTGATTCCTTTCCGTGTTTAGCTCTGGTTAGAGGGTGACTTACTTAATCTCTGCTGTCTGTGTAAATTTTTCTTTTGAGATCAACTTAAAATGAAACCTTTGCCACCATCCCTCCCCCACCGCATCTGAACTGGAACTTATTGGCTTGGATTCTTTGTTCTGGAGATTAAGTGCTCCTGCCAGCGGAGAATCGGGATTGATCCCGCTGACACGAGGAGTATGGCCCAGGTGTGGGTCTCTCTCCTTAACCATGCAAATATATGCATGAGAGAGTGATCGTTGAATTCCATTGGAATCCTGGTATTGGGTGCAAATTTTGATTGGGCATCCCGATCCCAAGGTCCGGTGGCAGGCCTCCCTCCCCCTCAACGCTAATCCTGTTCTCTCCCCCCACCCCCCTCTGCTGAGAAGTAGGGGCATCCTCCCACCATTTAAAAAAATAAATTTAGAGTACCCAATTAATTTTTTCTCATTGAGGGGCAATTTAGTGTGGCCAATCCACCTAACCTGCAGATCTTTAGTTTGTGGGGGTGAGACCCACACAGACACGGGGACAATGTGCAAACTGACACAGACAGTGACCCGGGGTCGGGATCAAACCCAGTTCCTCAGTGCCATAGGCAGCAGTGCTAACCACTGCACCACCGTGACTCCTTCCTCCCTCCCACCATGCAAATAACGGGTAAAGCCCCCCACAGTGCACATGCATGAGGGTGATCCCCCCCCCTCCACTGATCCCCTGCCAAGCCCCTCAGCCCCACATCAGTCACCCCCATCAGCCACCCCCATCAGTCACCCCCATCAGTCACCCTCAATTGGCATCCCCAATTGTCACCCCCATCAGTCACGCCCATCAGTCACCCCCATCAGTGATCCAAATCAGAGACCCCATCAGAGACGCCCATCAACCATCACAATGAGAGACACTCATTAGCTATCACCATCAGACTCCGATCAGTCACCACTGCCTGAAAGCTGAAGAGTCCAGGCAGTACAATTAAAGATCATTGCATTTTAACTTACCCTCCCCTAACATCTGCTCTGTCAGAGAAATGTGTTTAAATCAGCAGCTGCTACAAGTGTCAGAGGCTTCCTCCAAAGCCAAGTACCTTTCCAAGGGCTTCAAATCTTCTTATAGCCTTTGAAATGCAAGTCTTCCATTCAATTTCATGCTGCAATGCGCTAGCCAATGATTGACAGTTTTATTAGTTTAGGGACAGCTGCCTGGTGTATTCTTTCTCTTTCTCTTCATGCTTGAATGCATCTCATGTACCCTGCTTTGATGCTAACCACAATGTTTATAAACATTTTCTATGATTGACAGTTCCTCACTATATAAAAAGGAGCTAAATGGTTTCACTTCCTCTTATTCACAGCAGAAAGCACTTAGCTCCTTTTGTTTTAAGTAAGTGGTGTAAAACTTTCTGATAAATGTTAACTTTTGCTACCAGGTGGACAGCTAGCAGAAGCAGATGGACAGCCTTTAATATGTTAGAACAACAACTTGCATTATATAACTTCTTTAAAAGCAAAATGCCACAAATGAGTTTACAGTTAATAGAAAGGGAAATTGGACGCTCAATAACAGCCAATCAATTTACCAATGCCTGTAATCCACCCAGCATTAAAGTTCAGATTTAGGACTATTTTCTCCTTTTGAAATGTTGGTAGGAGGCTTGTTAGCAAACATTCCTTGAGCTCATATGAATTAGTTGAAGAAAGAATTCCAGATTGTTAAACATTTTCATTTGTAAACTGGAATATTTGGATATTTTTTAGACATGTATTGGCGTAGAGTATTGGTTGGGCCCAAATAACCACTATATTGGCTATGCACCCAGTATAAAGCCACAGCCAGGAAACATCAGCACATTCAGGTTGGGGCTTCATTTAAAATTTTATCTACAGTTTTGAAAAGATGCTCTGGTGCAACTTACTGGAGCATCTGGCTTCTGCACAGAGCTGACTGGCCAGCAAGGCTCATTGGGAGGGGGATGGAGGCCAGAGGGGTGAGAATGGGTCAGCAAGAAGCTGTGGGCCTCTTCTTGACCTTACAAAATTTAGAGAAAATCAGAAAAGTTACATTTGCTGAGTGGCCTCTACTAGTCCCTACAAGCATTGGTTTTCGTTTTTTAATAAAAATGTCATGACTAAATGCCATAACTGGCAGTTAGGAAATTGGCCATTGAAGTCACTGGGGGAACAAATGTGGCTGGGTGCAGACTGGCTGGCTGATTCATTGCAGCCAGCTTTCTTCCCAGTGATGGAAGTTGAAATTCATCACCCTGTGTCAGTGGTGCCATGTGTTGCTTCAGTGATTTTGCTGAATTGTTGAATACTGAACGTCTATAAACTGTGTTGAAGATCAAGGTAACTCAACACTTTGAATGTATGGATGACCAAGAAAGATTTATTTATTTAAATTGTTGCTTCAATCCCGCTTTAAAAGACTACAGCAAAAATAACCTGATCCACTTACTGTATATTTTATGCATGAACATCATAATTGGATAAATATGTACTATTAAAAGATGAAGAAGCTTGCAAATGTCAGTATTGGGTGGCTCATAAATAATGCATTATTTTTAAATGCATGTTTTTGTGTAGAGATCAATGCATAAAATAAACTTATGACAGCCCATCTTTTCCTTTCCTCACGGTAATACCAGGAACTCTTTGATCTCTAATTAATATCAAGTACCAGAACGCAAATGACTGTTGGTAAATATAAAAGAGAACAAATTGTATAATAATATAATAATCGCTTATTGCCACAAGCAGGTTTCAATGAAGTTACTGTGAAAAGCCCCTAGTCAACACATTCCGGCGCCTGTTCGGGGAGGCTTGTACGGGAATTGAACCCGCGCTGCTGGCATTGTTCTGCATTACAAGCCAGCAATTTAGCTCACGGTGCTAAACCAGCTCCATCGCACCATGTATGATAGACTTTTGAATTTTAAGTAGCACAAACAAACTTCGAGCTCTGA
Organism: Scyliorhinus torazame; assembly: GCF_047496885.1. Classification (NCBI taxonomy): domain Eukaryota; kingdom Metazoa; phylum Chordata; class Chondrichthyes; order Carcharhiniformes; family Scyliorhinidae; genus Scyliorhinus; species Scyliorhinus torazame. The sequence goes on from NC_092713.1 coordinate 239,785,592, forward strand.
AATTGCTATTGGTTACAGCACAGGGAGGTTGGATCTACACTTATTGTTTACTATAGGAGTAAGCTTTAATAAGTAGTGTAAATAAAAGTTAGCTTTGTTAATGAGCTTATCTTCTGTGGTCTTTGTGAACACTACAACATCCATCCTCATAACAGAATCACAAAGAACACCACATGGTACCGGGTGTGGGGTCCTAAAAGTAAGCAGTGAGTTTAGAAAGTGAGTTTAGCTTCTAAGAAGAAAAGAAGAACAACCACAGATCTCGGAGACAGCACCAAGTTCCTGATCATAAGGTGGAAGGTCTGAAAAAGTAAGAATACTTCAGGACGACCTGTAAGCTAAGTCTAAATTGGAAAAATTTCAAACAGCAATTCAAGTTTTTTTATCTGCCTCCGCATTAGAATCAGGTCCTGTTCATCGAAAAATCATGCTACTCCTCAATTTGGCTGGACCGCTGGCATTTGAATTATTTAATTCCTTTGAATTTGCTAACAGTGAGGATAAGAAAATATTTGAATGAGTCATGGACAAATTTGATGTAGTGAGTGAAATGTATGAGCGCTACATGTTCAGAAAAAGGATGCAGCTAAAAGGAGAATCGATAGATTTGCTTATAACTGATTTAAGACTGAGAGCGCAGTACTGTAATTTTTCCTCTGTTGCGGATTCGATATTGTGGGATCACACCGTGTTTGGTATATATGATGAGAAATTACGAGAAAGTTTAATAAGAAGACTGATTTTGCCTTTAAAAGCCAGCAATCTTTGCCAGGCCAGTTAACAAGCCTCAAATGAAAATGCAGAGTTCAGGGCTAAAGAAAAAGAAGCAAACTCTGGAAACATGGCCGGCACCATTAACTCTGTGACGCAGTTCAGAAGACAGCACGCCACTGATTGTGGCCATTTTGAAAGTGACATCACCAGTCTGATGATGTGCGCACGCTGTGGCCATGGTCACTATAGAAAGAATTGTCCTGCGAAAGGAAAAAAATGCTTGCGATGCAGCATGTTCAATAATATTTCCTCACAATGCCGTATTAGTTTAGCGATACCGGCAAACAACTCTAAAAAATTGTTCCATAGATATAAAAAGAGCATACAAAATGAAGGACATGAAGAAAAAATGTTAACTTCAAATAATGATTCCCCTATGTCTGCAGGACAACTTCATGGTAGAAGCGATAACCAGAGTTAATACACTGGACACTGATGATAGAACAATATTTCAACTCTCCGATTTAATTAAAGATTGGACTGTATCAACTAATATTAATGGCTCTGATGTTCCATTCAAGCTGGGTATGGGTGCACATACAAATTTAATCACGGAGGCAGATCTAAAACAAGTGAACAAGATTCCAAGAATTAGAAAATCAAACTGTAGGTTGACAGACTACAAAGAACACCACATGGTACCAGGTGTGAACGCAATAGTGATGGAAGGTTCCTGCTCTCTCATGGTAAAGAATAATGATATCTGTATGCCATTGGACTTTGAAATTGTGGATGATACAAAGTCATCACTAATTGGGGTAGATGCATGCATAGAGTTGAATGTGGTATAAAGAATACACGCTGCCAGAAATTTAAATGGCTCACTCAATGATAAAATTGAGGAAATATTGAGCAACTTAAAGCATGTCTTTAGTGGAATGGGCACCTTACCATTCACGTACAGCATTAAACTCAAAAATGATGCTAAGCCCAGAAGAGTGCCAATGCCATTAAGAGACCGTCTCAAGGGCGAGTTAGATAGAATGCAGCAATGTGATATCATCTTGAAGGTGATTGAGCCGACAGACTGGTTAAGTTCTATGGTGTGTGTGCATAAACCAAATGGTTCGATCCAAAAGATTTAAATAGTAACATAAGAAGAGAACACTTTCCCATATCTAAAAGAGAAGAGATAACAGCAGAAATGACTCATGCCAAGTATTTCACAAAATTGGATGCTTCCAAGGGATTCTGGCAACTACGCCTGGAAAGCAGGAGCAGAAAATTGTGTACCTTTAACACTCCCTTTGGCCGATATTGTTTTAACCGATTACCTTTCGGCATAAAATCAGCTTCAGAGATCTTTCACCGTGCGATGGAGATTATGATTGAAGGAACACCAGGTGTTCATGTATATGTAGATGATGTGATAATATGGTCCAACACTCTGGAAGACCGCTGGGATAGGCTTCTGAAAGACCTAACAAAAGTTAATTCCTATGGGTTAAAGATGAACAGAGAAAAGTGCCAATTTGGCAACCAGAAACTAAAATTTCTAGGAGATGTCATATCAAAAGGTATACAACCAGATCAAGCTAAGATCCACGCCATGGTCAGATGCCAATACCGACGGATAAGAAGGCAATTCTATGGATGCTGGGTAATGTTATGGTCAAGTTTATTCCCAATCTGTCCAGTAGACCAACAGCTTTAAGAAATCAGATTAAAAAGAAGCCTGAATTTCAACGGACACCTCAACATGCAGCTGAGTGGCAAGACATGAAATCGTCACTAACTACAGTTCCGGTCTTAGCACTTTTTGATTCCACAAAGGAAACAAAAATATCAACAGATGCCAGTCAGAATGGCATTGGTGCAGTTTTCTTGCAGAAAAAAATCTACGGAAATCAGTTACGTATGCATCTCGTGGTATGACTCCAATGGAGCAGAGATATGCACAGATAGAGAAAGAATGCCTACGTCTGTTAACGGGCATAAGCAAGTTCCATTACTATGTGTATGGCTTACCGCACTTCATTATGGAAACAGATCATCATCCTCTGGTCAACATCATAAAGAAAGATCTCAATGACATGTCGCCGAGACCTCAGCGTATAATGATGAAACTACATAGATACATCACGTTAATCTCTTCTCCGGGCAAAGAACTACTTGTAGCAAATGCATTGTCACGGTCTATGAGTTACAATGATGAAAAAGCATCAGGTGTAGTACTCAATGTGGAAGCACATGCCACATTTGTCACAGACATGTTCCTGTGTCTGATGCAAAGCTCATTTTAATGCGGGATGAAACTGAAAAAGACACAACACTTCAACGGGTGATCAAAAACCTAAGAGAAGGATGGCCTTATGGCAGTTGCAACAATTTTAAAAGTATCAAGGATGACCTGACTGTTATAAATGGATTCCTATTGAAAGGAGACAGAATTTTAAATCGCCCTGCCTACGAAGAATTATTCTAGAAAAGGTACATGATGGGCATCAAAGGACAGAGAAGATGTGCCAGGCAGTCAGTATATTGGGTAGGCATCAATAGAGATGTTGACAACTACTTGCAAGAGTGTAGTGTCTGTCAAACACATCAACCATCCCAGTGCAAAGAATCTTTTGTAGCAAGTGTTGCCAATTTAATAGAATATTATCCCACCAGCGTCACCAATAATGTTGCTCTTTAAAGGCACCAATGTGATACTGAGGCTCTTTTTATGATATGATGTTATGCTTCCGGTTGCGGCTATGCGGAGCTAAGCCGCACGATTCGGCAGCTCCCGCTATCACGGACTTTCGGGCTCTTTAGAGGAGCCCCAACGGAAGTTTTTTCGAAGACAACCCGTGGGGAAGGGAAGAGCGAGGTCCCCCTTCAACTTTTATGGACCGGACCAGAAGTTAAACGGCCAAAAAAGCGGCATTGGAGTAGCGGGAGAAGCGAGGGAAGAAAAGCAAAATGGCGGCAGCCGGGGACAAAGCGCAGTGCGGGCCGGAGCTGCAAGAGTTCATCAAGCGCTGCTTCGAGGAGCTGCGGAAGGAGATACTGGCACCTATGTTGTCGGCAATTGAAGGACTAGGGATGACCCAGAAGGCCCACGAGGTAAAGATCCAGGAGGTACAGAAAAGAGTCAGTGAGAATGAGGACAAGACCTTTGGCCTGGCGGTGAGAGTGGAGGAGCACGAGGCGCTGCACAAGAGGTGGGCGGGAAGACTCAAAGACCTGGAGAACAGGTCGAGGAGAAAGAACCTGCGGATCCTGGGTCTCCCTGAAGGAGTGGAGGGGGCCGATGCCGGGGCATACGCGAGCACGATGCTCGGGGCGATGATGGGCGTGGAGGCCCCTTCGAGGCCGCTGGAGCTGGATGGGGCACACCGTGTGCTGGCGAGGAAGCCCAAGGCAAATGAGCCGCCAAGGGCGATGGTGGTGAGATTTCACCAGTTCACGGACAGAGAGAGGGTCCTGAAATGGGCCAAGAAGGAGCGGAGCAGCAAGTGGGACAATGCAGAGATCCGAATATACCCGGACTGGAGCACGGAGGTTGCAAAGAGGAGAGCGGGCTTCATCGGGCCAAGGCGGTGTTGCACCAGAAAGGAGTGAGATTTGGAATGCTGCAGCCAGCGCGACTGTGGGCCACACATAAGGATCAACACTATTATTTCGAAACGCCTGAAGAGACGTGGACCTTCATACAAACCGAAATGTTGGACTCAAAGTGAGGGTTTGTGAGGGTGGGGGGGATGTTTGATGTGTGATGGTTGTTGTATATAGGGGGTCAATCACGCGCAGGAAATGTTACATGAGCTGGGGGAGAGAGACAAGGCCGCGACAGGAGCTGTGCCAGAGGGGGCGGGGTAGGCTTTGGAAAGCGTGGGTTTTTTCCCACGCCAGGGAAGAAAGGTGGGAAAGGGAATGGAGGAACGCATACTAATTGGGACACTCCCACACGGGGAGGTCAATGGGACGGCAGGGGAAGCCGGGGTCAGCTGACTTACGGGAGTGATATGGGGGGAGCAAAAAAGCTAGACAGGGGTCTAGCGGGCGGGGGGGGGGGGGGGGGGGAGGGTGGGGGGGGGGGCGGTAAAGGGTTGCTGCTGCACTGGCCGGAAGGGAATGGGACACAGAAGAGGTGGTCGGGGCGGGGGGTGGTCGGGGCGGGGGTCCCCCGGTCGGGGAACTGGAGGGTGAGGGTGGCGCAGACACGGGACTGGCCTAGAAAAGGAGATGGCTAGTCGGCGGTGGGTTGGGGAGGAGGGGGGGGGGGGGGGGTGGGGGGGGGGAAGCGGGTGTCATTTGAGGCCAAGACTATCGTAGTGGATAACGGAGGGCGATATGTGATGGTGAGCGGTAGGTTGCAGGGGACGTGGGTGGTGTTGGTAAATGTATACGCCCCAAACTGGGACGCTGCTGGATTCATGAAGCGCATGTTGGGGCGCATTCCGGACCTGGAGGTAGGAGGCCTGATAATGGGTGGGGACATCAATACAGTGTTGGACCCAGCACTGGACCGCTCCAGATCAAGGACTGGAAAGAGGCCGGCGGCAGCCAAGGTGCTTAGGGGGTTTATGAATTAGATGGGGGGGAGTGGACCCATGGAGGTTTGCTAGGCCGCAGGCCAGGGAATTTTCTTTTTTCTCCCACGTGCACAAAGCCTACTCCCGGATAGATTTCTTTGTTCTGGGCAGGGCGCTCATCCCGAGGGTGGAGGGAACGGAGTATTCGGCCACAGCCGTTTCGGATCACGCCCCGCACTGGATGGAATTGGAGCTGGGAGAGGAGAGGGACCAATGCCCGCTGTGGCGGCTGGACGTGGGACTGCTGGCAGATGAGGTGGTGTGTGGGAAGGTGAGGGGGTGCATCGAAAGGTACTTGGAGGCCAACGACAACGGGGAGGTGCGGGTGGGGGTGGTATGGGAGGCGTTGAAGGTGGTGATCAGGGGAGAGCTAATCTCCATCAAGGCTCATAGGGAGAAGACAGAGGACATGGAAAGGGAGAGGTTAGTGGGGGAGATTTTAAGAGTGGACAGGAGATAGATACTCAGAGGCCCCTGAGGAGAGATTACTTGGGGAAAGACGACGTCTCCAGACGGAGTTTGATCTGTTGACCACAGGGAAGGCAGAGGCACAGTGGAAGAAGGCGCAGGGGGCGACCTACGGGTATGGGGAAAAGGCTAGTCGGATGCTGGCACACCAGCTCCGTAAGAGGATGGCAGCGAGGGAAATAGGGGGAGTCAAGGATGGAAGGGGAGCCACGGTGCGGAGTGCGATGAAAATAAACGAGGTATTCAAGGCCTTCTATGAGGAGCTGTACAGATCCCAGCCCCCAGCGGGGGAAGAGGGGATGAGACGATTCCTAGACCAACTGAGATTGTCGAGGGTGGAGGAGCAAGTGGTGGCTGGTTGGGGGCACCAATTGGGTTGGAGGAGCTGAGCAAGGGTTTGGGGAGCATGCAGGCGGGGAAGGCCCCGGGTCCGCACGGGTTCCCGGTGGAGTTCTACAGGAAGTACGTAGACCTGTTGGCCCCGCTACTAGTGAGGACCTTTAATGAGGCAAAAGAGGAGGGGACCCTGCCCCCGACAATGTCGGAGGCGACGATTTCTCTGATCCTAAAGCGGGACAAGGACCCACTGCAATGTGGATCGTACAGGCCGATCTCGCTCCTCAATGTGGATGCCAAGTTGCTGGCAAAAGTGCTGGCTACGAGGATCGAGGACTGTGTCCCGGGGGTGATCCACGAGGACCAGACGGGATTTGTAAAGGGCAGGCAATTAAACACCAATGTGCGGCGGCTCTTAAACGTGATAATGATGCCATCGGAGGAGGGAGAGGCGGAGATAGTGGCAGCTATGGACGCGGAGAAGGCCTTTGACCGAGTAGAGTGGGAATACCTCTGGGAGGTGCTGCGTAGGTTTGGGTTCGGGGGAGGGTTTATCAGTTGGGTTAATCTCCTTTACAGAGCCCCGGTGGCGAGTGTAGTGACGAACCGGCGGAGGTCGGAGTACTTTCGGCAGTACCGAGGGACGAGGCAGGGGTGCCCCCTGTCCCCCCTCTTGTTTGCATTGGCTATGGAACCCTTGGCCAAGTCATTGAGGGAGTCTAGGAAATGGAGGGGGGTAGTCCGAGGGGGAGAAGAGCATCGGGTGTCGCTTTATGCGGATGACCTGTTGCTGTATTTGGCGGATCCAATGGAGGGGATGGTGGAGGTCATGCAGACTCTAAGGGAGTTTGGGGAGTTTTCGGGCTATAAGCTCAATGTAGGGAAGAGTGAGCTTTTTGTAGTACAGGCAGGGGGCCAAGAAAGGAGGATAGGGGATCTACCGCTGAGGAGGGCGGAGGGGGGCTTTCGGTACCTGGGGATCCAGATAGCCAGGAGTTGGGGGGCCCTACATAAACTGAATCTGACGAGGTTGGTGGAGCAAATGGAGGAGGACTTCAAAAGATGGGACATGTTACCGCTCTCGCTAGCGGGTTGAGTGCAGTCGGTCAAAATGGTGGTCCTTCCGAGGTTTCTTTTTGTGTTTCAGTGCCTTCCCATCGTGATCACCAAGGCCTTTTTTAAGAGAGTAGGTAGGAGTATTATGGGGTTTGTGTGGGCGAATAGGACCCCGAGGGTAAGGAGAGGGTTTCTGGAACGCAGTAGGGACCGAGGAGGGTTGGCGCTGCCAAACCTAGGGAGCTACCACTGGGCAGCAAATGTGGCGATGATCCGCAACTGGGTGATGGAGGGAGAGGGGGCAGCATGGAAGAGGGTGGAGATGGCGTCCTGTAAAGGAACGAGCCTGGGGGCGTTGGTGACGGCACCGCTGCCGCTCTCGCCGTCAAAGTATACCACGAGCCCGGTGGTGGCGGCAACGCTAAGGATCTGGGTCCAGTGGAGACGGCACAGGGGTGCAGTGGGAGCCTCGGTGTGGTCCCCAATCAGGGATAACCACCGTTTTTTCCCGGGGAGGATGGACGGGGGGTTTCAGAGCTGGCATCGGGCGGGGATTAGAAGAATGGGGGACCTGTTCATTGACGGGACGTTTGCGAGCCTAGGGGCACTGGAGGAGATGTTTGAGATAACCCCGGGAAATGCTTTTAGGTATATGCAGATGAGGGCGTTTGTGAGGCGACAGGTGAGGGAATTCCCGTTGCTCCCGGCACAAGAAATTCAAGACAGGGTGATCTCGGGTGTATGGGTCGGGGAGGGCAAGGTGTCGGCAATATACCTGGAGATGAAAGAAGAGGGAGAAGCGCTGGTAGAGGAGCTGAAGGGTAAATGGGAGGAGGAGCTGGGGGAGGTGATTGAGGAAGGTCTGGGGCCGATGCTGGGTAGGGTTAACTCCTCCTCCTCATGTGCCAGGCTCAGCCTGATACAATTTAAGGTGCTTCACAGAGCGCACTTGACGGGGGCAAGGTTGAGTAGGTTCTTTGGGGTACAGGACAGATGCGGAAGGTGCTCAGGGTGCCCGGTGAACCATGTCCATATGTTTTGGTCATGCCCGGCACTGGAGGGGTTCTGGAGAGGAGTGGCGGGAGCAATATCTCAGGTGGTGAAAGTCCAGGTCAAGCCAAGCTGGGGGCTAGCAATATTTGGAGTAGTGGACGAGCCGGGAGTGCAGGAGGCGAAAGAGGCCGGCATTCGCCTTTGCGTCCCTAGTAGCCCGGCGAAGGATCTTGCTAATGAGGAAGGAGGCGAAGCCCCCCAGCCTGGAGGCCTGGATAAACAACATGGTTGGCTTCATAAAGCTGGAGAGGATTAAGTTTGCCTTGAGAGGGTCTGCGCAGGGGTTCTACAGGCGGTGGCAACCGTTCCTAGACTATCTCGCGGAGCGTTAGAGGAAGGTCGGTCAGCAGCCGCAGCAACCTGGGGGGGGACGGACGTCCTGTGAGGGGGGTGGGGGGAATGGGGGCTTGCCTGGGAGGGTGGATGAGCAAGAGATAACATGAAGGATTGGGGAAACTGGCACGTGCGGGAGAGAGCCAGTGTACAAAGCTATGTAACATATCGTTTTACCATGTATATATCTTGCTTTGTGCAATCTCTTGTTATTTTGTTACGGGGGGGGGGTTATTGTTTGTAAGGGTGAAAAATTGTGTTAAAAAACTCTAATAAATATATTTAAAAAAAAATCAAATGATATGATGTTATGAACTAACAGCGTCGCCAATACTGTGGGTGTTTCTCTTTCTCTTACTGAACCACAAGGCTTTCCCGTATATTGGTCAAATGACCACACAACCAGTTAGTTAGTTCACGTTCAAAGTTGGTTTATTTACACACAAGGGTTACTTCGACATGCAAGCACAATACACTACAAGTTAAACTACACCTATCAACTACAATAACAAAGAACAAAGAACAAAGAAAAGTACAGCACAGGAACAGGCCCTTCGGCCCACCAAGCCTGTGCCGACCATGCTGCCCGTCTAAACTAAAATCTTCTCCACTTCCTGGTTCCGTATCCCTCTATTCCCATGTTATTCATGTATTTGTCAAGGTGCCCCTTAAATGTCACTATCGTCCCTGCTTCCACCACCTCCTCCGGCAGCGAGTTCCAGGTACCCACTACCCTCTGTGTAAAAAACTTGAGTCGTACATCTCCTCTAAACCTTGCCCCTCGCACCTTAAACCTATGCCCCCTAGTAATTGACCCCCTCTACCCTGGGAAAAAGCCTCTGACAATCCACTCTGTAAAGCCCCTCATAATTTTGTAGACCTCTATCAGGTCACCCCTCAACCTCCGTCGTTCCAGTGAGAACAAACCGAGTTTATTCAACAGCTCCTCATAGCTAATGCCCTCCATACCAGGCAACATCCTGGTAAATCTCTTCTGCACCCTCTCTAAAGCCTCCACATCCTTCTGGTAGTGTGATGACCAGAATTGAACACTATACTCCAAGTGTGGCCTAACTAAGGTTCTATACAGCTGCAACAATTCTTATACTCAATGCCCCGGCCAATGAAGGCAAGCATGCCGTATGCCTTCTTGACTACCTTCTCCACCTGTGTTGCCCCTTTCAGTGACCTGTGGACCTGTACACCTAGATCTCTCTGACTTTCAATACTCTTGAGGGTCCTACCATTCACTGTATATTCCCTACCTGCATTAGACCTTCCAAAATGCATTACCTCACATTTGTCCGGATTAAACTCCATATGCCATTTCTCCGCCCAAGTCTCCAAACGATCTTAACCCTGCTGCATCTTCTGACAGTCCTCATCGCTATGCGCAATTCCACCAAGCTTTGTGTCGTCTGCAAACTTACTAATCAGACCAGTTACATTTTCCTCCAAATCATTTATGTATACTACGAACAGCAAAGGTCCCAGCACTGATCCCTGCGGAACACCACTAGTCACAGCCCTCCAATTAGAAAAGCACCCTGCCATTGCTACTGTCTGCCTTCTATGACCTAGCCAGTTCTGTGTCCATCTTGCCAGCTCACCCCTGATCCCGTGTGACTTCACCTTTTGTACCAGTCTATTATGAGGGACCTTGTCAAAGGCCTTACTGAAGTCCATATAGACAACATCCACTACCCTACCTGCATCAATCATCTTTGTGACCTCTTCGAAAAACTCTATCAAGTTAGTGAGACACTACCTCCCCTTCACAAAACCATGGTGCCTCTTGCTAATACATCCATTTGCTTCCAAATGGGCGTAGATCCTGTCTCGAAGAATTCTCTCCAGTAATTTCCCTACCACTAATGTAAGGCTCACCGGCCTGTAGTTCCCTGGATTATCCTTGCTACCCTTCTTAAACAAAGGAACATAGAACATAGAAAATACAGCACAGAACAGGCCCTTCGACCCACGATGTTGTGCCGAACCTTTGTCCTCGATTAATCAGAGATTATCATTGAATTTACAGTGCAGAAGGAGGCCATTCGGCCCTTTGAGTCTGCACCGGCTCTTGGAAAGAGCACCCTACCCAAACTCAACACTTCCACCCAACACCAAGGGCAATTTTGGACATTAAGGGCAATTTATCATTGGCCAATTTACCTAACCGGCACATCTTTGGACTGTGGGAGGAAACCGGAGCACCCGGAGGAAACCCACGCAGACACGGGGAGGACGTGCAGACTCCGCACAGACAGTGACCCAAGCCGGAATCGAACCTGGGACCCTGGAGCTGTGAAGCAATTGTGCTATCCACAATGCTACCGTGCTGCCCTTAAGAACAAATAAATCTACACTATATCATTTTACCGTAATCCATGTACCTATCCAATAGCTGCTTGAAGGTCCCTAATGTTTCCGACTCAACTACTTCCACAGGCAGTGTATTCCATGCCCCCACTACTCTCTGGGTAAAGAACCTACCTCTGATATCCCTCTTATATCTTCCACCTTAAATTTATGTTCCCTTGTAATGGTTTGTTCCACCCGGGGAAAAAGTCTCTGACTGTCTACTCTATCTATTCCCCTGAGCATCTTATAAACCTCTATCAAGTTGCCCCTCATCCTTCTCCGTTCTAATGAGAAAAGGCCTAGCACCCTCAACCTTTCCTCGTAAGACTTTGGCAATATTGGAACAACATTGGCTATTCTCCAGTCCTCTGGGACATCACCTGAAGACAGTGAGGATCGAAAGATTTCTGTCAAGGCCTCAGCAATTTCCTCTCTAGCCTCCTTCAATATTCTGGGGTATATCCCATCAGGCCCTGGGGACTTATCTACCTTAATATTTTTCAAGACGCCCAACACCTCGTCTTTTTGGATCTCAATGTGACCCAGGCTAGAACTTGGCTGTCTGGTCGCTATGCTGCAGTTGGGCTTGCACAGGCCGGATTCAAAGGAGGCTGGCACAGGCCGGGTCCAAAAAAGACTGACACATGGCTGTATCCCCTTTTATCCCTCTAGTGTTTCGCACTCTTTGGGGCGGTCCTTAATCTTGGGCCCAATAATTTGACAGGGCTTTGATCACTGCCTTCGATTTTGGACAATAAAGGGGCGGGTGCCTTGGTGGCTGGACTGGTTCTTAGCAGTCATTGAACTTGGCGGTTGGGCTCTCTGAGTAAAGGGAGTGGCGCCGATCAGTCTGTGGCGGTATAGGTTTCTTGATTGGAGTCCTATTGTTCTGGGGAAATGGGCCATTAGAATGCAAACGCACAGGGGTTTCGAGGGGCTGTTTAGCACAGGGCTAAATCGCTGGCTTTGAAAGCAGACCACGGCAGGCCAGCAGCACGGTTCAATTCCCGTAACAGCCTCCCCGAACAGGCGCCGGAATGTGGCGACTAGGGGCTTTTCCAGTAACTTCATTTGAAGCCTACTTGTGACAATAAGCGATTTTCATTTTTCATTTCAGTTCATCAGGTCTAGCTACCTGCATTTCAAATATACAGAGAAGCTCTGTATCTGTCTGAGTCCTGGGTTGGCCATAATTCCTATGGTCCCTTGCAGGTGGCCATCTCAGATGGCTACACAAGTGAGGTAGTCACAAACCCATGGTCAAAGGTTGGGATGGACCTGTTCTATTTCAGAGGGAATGATTATTTAATAATCATTGATTACTATTCCAATTATCCTGAAGTCATAACATTGTCAGATTCGACTGTTCACTCAGTCATAAGAGCGCCAAAGTCTGTGTTTGCTCGACATGGTATTCCATTAAAAGTGTGACAGATAATGGACCCTGTTTCAGTAATTGGGATTGGCCTCCTTTTGTGCTTTATTATGTCTACGTAATCTCTTTGAAGGAGTTTTCAAATTAGTTCCACACCTTTGCTCTTTTATCCATAACCATGGAAATTTTTAAGTGTATGTCTTATTCTCTTATGAAGGTTAATATTAGATCTGCTTTCACCATCTTTTGAAGCAGTGCACTCAGTTTGTAATGGCGTAGTGTGCAGAAAGAAAATTGATCTTAATTTTACCTAGGGGCGCAATTCTCGCCAAAATATGAATGAGGGCATGCTCCAACGGCCATGCTGCGCTGGAAAATTAGCGCAGCATGGACCCCGCTCCCCCGCAATCTCGCGAGGCACCATGGGCGGGATCACTTTTAGCAAATCTGCATATTAGAGTGAGGCAGTAAGCCTTTCTCTAATGTGCAGATTTCTGAGGTTTCTGAGGCTTTGGGATTCAACCGCTTTACCTTCGAGACCTTGGGCAAGTGCCGTTCAGCACTAGTCCCCACAAAAGGGGACCAAACAGAATGGCACTCGTGGAGTCTCCAAGGGGTTGGAGGCCCCCAGCTGCATGTCCTTTGGGCAGGGTAGTGGCCTGGCACTGCTGGTGCCACCTCGGCGCCCTGGTGATGCTAGCCTGGGACCCTGTCAGTGCCATCTGGGTACCAACCTGGCACTGCCAAGGTACCCAGGTGGCACTGTCATCTGGCAGGGGAAGTTCCAGGTTGCTAAGTTGGCACTAACAAGGTGCCAAGCATTTTTTTGCCAGCGTGCAATCGGGCTGGGGTTGCCCAGCATGGGTGTTGGGGGAAGTACGGGGGACAGGGACCTTCCTACACTGCATTCGGGCTGGGGAGGGAGGACGGGCATGCTGATCTCTCACAGAGCTCCCAGTGTACAAAACAGGGCTATGTATGGCCTCGGCTGTGCCTTCCGTGTTCAGGCCCCTTATTTAATGCGAGTCGCTGCGGGTGCCGGAAAACACACTGCTAAACGCGCTCGCGAGGGGACTTTGTTCCCTCTTGGAAGACTCGCGCCATTTTGGGCAGGTATGCCAGGGTGTTCCCGTCGGCTTTTTGGATGAGATCCAGACCTGGATTTACTCACACTTGGTCATTTTATGGATATTGGGGCGATTCTCCTTGGTCTAGTCCACACTTTGAATTTTTTTTATCAGTGGGGAGTTGAACTCGCCGGTGAGATCGACTCCTCTGAGATGGGGGACCATTTCCAAAGCGTGCCCCGATCCCTATGTGAGTTCAAGGGTCCTCCATACCCTCCCACCCATGGAAAGTACGACCCTCTACAGACGTGGGCGTACCACCCTCCCTCCCCAAGTGAGCACACCCTGCAATGGGATGGCTGACGGCTCCCACCTTTCAACAGCCCCCATTTCATGCCCCCAACGTTTATGATATCCCATCATATCCCCCGTCACCCCATCCCACCTTCTGTATCCCCTTCACCTCCCCCGCACTTTCATGGGCATGACCACCCTCAGGCCCTGACCTTCTCAGTGCCAACCTGGCACTCTGGCACTAACAGCCTGGCACGTGGGGAGTGTCCATGACAACTTGTAAATGCCAATCTGTCCCCATAGTAATGCCAGGTTGGCACTGCCAATGATACAGATTGGCACTGCCAGGGTGCTCAGGTTCTCGGGTGCCAGGGAGAGTGCCAAGGCATTGCCCTGCCCTGTCCCCGACCACCCAAGGGGCTCTAATCGTTTCTGAGATCCTGGACTGGCCAGTACACCTGGGGCCGGATTCTCCAAAAATGGGGCGCTATGTCCACACCAGTGTAAAAACGCTGGCGTGCCACTCTTGACTTTCCTTCAAAAAGTCATGAGTGATTCCCCTACCTGCAGGGGTGTGGCAGGGCTACTCGCAGCTCAGGCTGCGGATACAGGGCCCCGCACTTCCGGTTGGTAGTCCATGCATGCACACGGCAGTGGCTGCAGCAGCTGCCCTGTGCAACATGGCGGAATCGGACCACGGAGCGACATCCAAAATGTAGGCCCCCCCGAGATGGCGCGCGCCCGCGGATCCGAGCCAGCCGATCGCCGCCCCGGACTCCCCCGATGTTCCTGACAGATGATACGTAGTTAGAACCACGCTGTCGGGAACTCAGACAGTTTTGCCCAGAGACTCGCTGGGGGGGCCTCTGTCAATGGCCCCCCAGCCGCGCTGCATAATTCACGCGTGAGTGATTCTCGGGGACCAGAGAATCGCAGGTGCTGCGCCGCGTAAAAATGGATTCTCCGCCCCTGCGCTAAACGCGATTTTGGCGCGGGGTTGCAGAGAATCCAGCCCCTGTACTAATCTGCGCCTGGTTGAGGCCTCCCCGGTGACTCCCAGGCACTGGGAGGATACAGCCTCAAACAGGCTGTGCATATTTAAGTAAGCCTAATGGATCATTTAAATATGACTATCTAGATCACAGCCAGTGAGAACATGATGCAGGTCATCTCGTGCATCACCTGTGGGTGACTCGTGTGCGGTTTTGCGCCAGGTGCGAAGCCCGATTTGAGCCTCTCCCGCAATGCTTCCGGCGCAACGTGGTCGGTCCCGGGTGCAACACGGTGGGAAAATCATGCCCAACATTTCCCTGTACATGGGGGAAGTTAAATCAGCAGATATATCTGAGGAAATTTCCTCTCAATATTATTTTGTAACTGGATGAAAGAATAACCATTTTAGCTGTGCACTTAACAGAGAGACATTCTAATCTTGAATTTTTGATTACTCTGTCACGAGAATGAATGCTCATTGTACGAGTTACAACCATGAGAAATATAACAGTAAAAATACAGTATAAAAAAGTACATGCACATTAATATGCTGTCTTATTTGCTGCATTTTTATTCTGAAGTATGTGAGGTGCATGAAGGCATAGTGCTCATGTGTTATATTAGCACTGAAAATCCGCAGGTTGTGATTTTCGCTTCTTTTATTATGTATATAAATAAATGATCAGGAAAAATATCTGTAATGTTTGACCATATGGGGACTTGCTGACATTTAATTCTTCTATCGATCTTGTCCTCAGTCAGAAATACATAAACTAATAGATGCTAGATTTTACATATTGTGCTGCCGTTGAAGATGACGAGGATGAATGAAGAGAAGATGTGCAAAATAAGACAGATAAATTTAAGCAATTGATTCTTCAGCATTACCTTATGGAGAGTCCTTGTGCATATGAAAAAATGAAATGAAAATCGCTTATTGTCACAAGTAGGCTTCAATGAAGTTACTGTGAAAAGCCCCTAGTTGCCACATTCCGGCACCTGTTCGGGGAGGCTGTTACGGGAATTGAACCGTGCTGCTGGCCTGCCTTGGTCTGCTTTCAAAGCCAGCGATTTAACCCTGTGCTAAACAGCCCTATAATTAGAATTTAGAAGCTAGATGATATGCAGTATGTTCTATATTCTCTAATGACTTTATGCAGAGAAAATGAGAGCAAATTATAAATGAAATAATACTTTGCCGCACATAGCACAATATTTTTTTTAATTAATTTTTTTATTTTTAGAATCCCTACAGTGCAGAAGGAGGCCATTTGGCCCATCGAGTCTGCACGGACCTTCTGAAAGAGCACCTTACTTAGGCTCTCCTCACCCTAAAATCGTAACCCTACCTAACCTTTGGACACACTAAGGGGCAACTTAGCATGGCCAGTCAACCTAACCGACACATCTTTGAACTGTGGGAGGAAACAGGAGCACCCGGAATTGAACTGGGGTCCCTGGTGCTGTGAGGCAGCAGTGCTAATCCCTGTGCCACCATGCCGATATTGTAACAAGCGACGGATGAGACATTTTGAGACAAGGATACAGAAATATATCAATACCTGAGGGAGCACATTGATGCCTCTAGCTTTGGTCCTGTAAGAGCTTGTAAGGCTAATGTTAATCATGGCTCTGTTGGTCACACTCCTGCTTCAGAGTCACACAATTTTGATTTCAATTTCCACTCCAAGCTTAAGCACAAAAATCTGCAATGCAGTACAGGGAAAGTGCTGCACTGTTAGAGGTACCAGCTTTCAGGTGAGAAATTAAACTGGGGTCCAGTCTGGCCGTTTGTCTGAATATAGAAGATCCCATGGTACGTTTCCAAGAAGAGCTGTGGAGTTGTCCCCAGCCTCCTGGTAAATATGATTCTTTCAGTCAGCATTCCATAAACAGATTATGTGATGTGAGCAGTTTGCTGTTTGCTGTGTGAAATTTAGTTGCTGTGCTTTCCAAGTTGCAACAATGACTACTCTCCCATTTCATTGGCTGTAAAACACTTTGAAACTTCTGGTGGTCATGAAAACCACCGAAGAGAAAGCATGGCTTTTGTATACATAATTAGCAAAGCATGGGCAGCCACAAATATAAACGTGTCTTCATATCCAACAACCACAAGCTCTGTGGGAGCAGAAACATCAGTGCCCACCCCAATGATGATGGGGGGGAGAGGGGGGGGGGGGCAGCTGATCTCACTGCAGCTGTGTTCCTCTCTGCCTCCTAAGTAAAAGGGCCAACCTAAAAAAAAAAATCACTTTTCTTGAGAGATTAAGTATCTAATGCCAAGCACCAACTGTGCCACCTGAGGAGGAAAATGTAAGGAGTCGCTCCCTCCCTGCCATTAAAAAAGCATTTGCCCTATAAGAGATGGCCCAGGTTCAGCAGGTTCTCTGCTGTTACGTGGGGTGTTCTGTTGGTCTTTCACTAAAGATGCAGTGGGAGATAGTTGGAATGTCTAAGTCATTTCAACTCTTGTGATGAATGAAAAAAAATTCAAAATGTTGATTGTGCATTGTTAAATTGAGAAGGAAGCCAAATCAAACTGAATGGGTAGCTCTAAAGACTGGAAATCCAATAAACCATATTGACATTCAAATAATTGAGGCATGCATACAGACAATTAATGGCCACTATAGAATGAAAGGTGGTGGAAGTAATTTTTCTTAAGTGAAAAGTTAGCACTGAATATTACATTGTTAAGGTTTAAAATTAAATGACAGTACATCTGTATGGGTTTTGTCTATCCATATACTTCTTTCTAACAAACAAAATTCTACCAAATCAAAATCCAGTAAAATATCTAAATGCAGCTGCATTGACAGTCCATCATTAAATGCCCCTTAAAAATACATATTTTATGAAAGTCATAAAAGAAAGCAGCCCAGAACAAATTATAAGTTTGGTTTTAATGACTCCAATAACTTCCCTTCCTTCACCCTAGTCTTTCATTAGCCAGGCTTCACAAAGAGCTAAATTGGAAATCTCCACCAGAAATTAAAACTAGGTTTGAAAATGACAAGATAAATGCAAATTGGCACAAGTAAATATTTATGGACAAAAGCAAACTGAGTATTTCAAACTAAACAAAAAAGTATTGTTAAATTAATATGAAAAGCAAAAAATATATAAATTATTTGGGGCTAAAGTTATATATTAACTATTTTTTATCTACGAACAATATAATAGATTATGGGCGGGATTCTCATTTCCCGGATGCTGAGATCAGGAATTCTGATTGGGTAGATAATCCCATGTTGGGCCAAAATCAGATCGACACCGGGCAGCATCGCCGTCCTATCTACCCCACCCATCTAGAAACCCTTATGTATCAGCAGTCTAATCAAGAGGATGGGCGTGGCCATGCTCAGTCGCCAGTCATGAGGTATTGGGATTCCATATTGCACACCTTAGATGCCCAGTTTCACAGCAGAGGAAGCAGGGGGTTAACAGAGCTAACCCCACACAAAGACCACATGCACCAGTGGTACCCTTCCTGGCACAGAGCCCCTCTCAGAGTAACATCCTCATTAGTGAGACTATCAGCTAACCCACTGCTAAGGATCAGATGATCACTCCAGGCCCCGCAGGTCAACCCTGCCCCATTGGTATCACACGGGTTGAGTTTTTGGATCCCACGCCCACCCAGGAAACCTGAACCGCCCTCTGTCACAACATTTGTGTCACACCCAGCTGCACATCACACTGCAGCCAAGCTCCTAGCATCGGCACATCCCTCAGTGACCCCCATTTGTAGGACGTGCGCGCACACCAGTCTCTTCGCATAGAGCTGCATGTCTGCACAGTATGAAAATCTCCACCACACAAGCAGCTGCCACTGTTTTGATGGAATGGCACAAGGCTTATTCAATGGAAATAACAGTGGACCCACAGTAGACCCCACTGGGAGAGCCAGGACAGGGGCCACAGAGCTGAAAACTGTTGTGGCAGCCACCAGTACCCCATTTGGCAAGGCCCGGTCATGAGGATAGAGGCTTTGCATATCAATGGCCAAGTGCAAGTCACTGATGGGGGCAGGGTTGCGGCTTCAACTACATGATATAGAAGGGACTGTGGGGGGGTGGGGAGGGGGTGGAATGGTGAGGATGGCGGAGCACGATAACTCAGGATGACCAAGAAATTTGGGGGATTGGAAGGTAAAAGGAAACCTCACCTTGGTGATAGTATCTGTCTCACCCCCCACCCACACAGAAATGGAATTTGGAGCTCAACCTCCCATGCTACCTATCTACTTAGCTGCTGCTGCTGTCGCGGATTCACAGTGGTGAGAGCTTCAGGGCCAGTCCAGAGGAGACCCTGCATGACAAGAGTCAGCCCCACAATAGCAGGGACCAGCTGTTGAGGCTCAGGTGCCAGCCATTCACCAGGTCGAGGAGGAGTTACAAAGGCGGTGCCACACAGGCCATCATTCTATCGTTGACGCTTGGTCTTCAAGGTGCTGCCGGACCGTGAGTGCTGCCGTCGACTCCACCTCACCAAGGAGACCATGCATCAACTGTGCCAGATGGTGGCACACCATTTAGGTGTTATCTGTTAGACTTAGGAGGAGGACTCGCTCCCGGTTGCCGTTAGGTTGATGGTTGCTCTCAACTTCCTATGTCTGTGGCTCATTTCAGGGCTTGAGCAGGAACGTGTGCAGGATTTTGCAAAGGTATGCACACAGGTGCATCTGAGATGTAACAGGTGTCCTATGCATCTATTTACATCCACTTTAACTAGGACTGGGCCCACTAGGGTGCCTGGGCTACTTGATTATCTACCATTGCTGACATGCCCCAGGGTTATTGATGGTATGTATGTCACCTTCAGAACACCAGCTCAACTGCGATCACCAACTGCACATCACGCACGTCAGCGTATGTTACCGAGGCAACATGCATGACGCTTACATCCTGCCACACTCGTGGGTTCCTGACACCTTTAAGATGCTCTCTCTGATGAGGTGTTGGCTAGTGGGCGACAAGGCCTAACCACTGAGATCATGGCTGATGACGCCTGTGCAGGGGCCCCAGATTGAGGCGGAGAACCGTTAAAATGCGCTCACTCAGCAACCAGGAGCATAATTGAGTGATGCATCCCCATATGCCTCAGATTTTAACATTTTGTCCTTCAGCTTCAATTCTTTCATTGCCTACAATTGACTAAAAACTTTCAATTCCTCTGACTTTGCTTCTTTGCATCCCCAACCCAACCCTTGATTCCACCATTAGTAACTTTAAAAAAAAATGTTATTCCTTCCTCAGAGTTACAAAGGAAATGCACAGCATGGACAGGGCAAGCCTTTAATCCATCTCCTTGCTTGCTCCAAAAAACAATTCAAATTCAAATTGACTAAAATTGCTTCGGTCACAGATGTTCACTCTGGATTTCCTTTCTTAGACATCTCTGTCTCTCCACCTCCCTTTGTTCCTTTAAAAGTCTCCTTTTTGATAGTGCTTTCCGTATGGCTCAGTTTGGCTCTACCTCCATTTTTTCATTCTTCCTTTCTGATATTTTCCAGCTTAAAGTGCGACATGAATGCATGATTTTATTTTGGTATTTTCATTGCCAAGGAGCTTCAGGTAAAAAAAAGTCTTTAGGGTTTGCCTGCTAATTTTGAGTTCTGGTGTAGATGGTTAAAGATCTGTCGGCATTTGAGACCCATATTTCAGATCCTGAGCCTCATCCCAAATTGTTACTTCAAAACAGCATACTATTTACCAGGAAGTGAGAGAAGGCTCACATAAACTGTAATAGGAGACTGAAAGCAAAATTTCAGGAAGCATATTTTTCCCCTTTTTCTTTTCTACGTATACTGTCTATTATTTAGCCTAGATTACAACAATGTGAGTGTACTTTAAAAAGTTCTTAATTGATTATAAAGCAACTTTAGGACATCCTGAGGTTGTGAAAAGCACTTACAAATTGCAACAGTGGGATTTTTCACCATCGCCTCCCCGTGGTGTGATTTCCAGTGGTGGAGGTGGTTTACCATTGGTGCTAATGGGATCATCTGGTCCGATTGATGTCTATGGCTTTTTATATGGCTCGCCTGTCCTGCCACTGTGGAAGCCCACGTGGGGTGGGGATGTTGCTAACTTTTGCCTTAGTTTAATTGCTATGTTTTATCACCTTTGCTCTTGAGTCGCCAGGTATCTTTATGATACTGCCACATGGTTCAAGTCCGCGTAATGATCAATAATCCAATACACCAATTAGTAAGGCTAAATCAAAGCACATTTATTATACACAGTAATCACTACTCATGTACAAATTCTACGTCTAAGCTACTTCTACAGCTAACAGGCCAATACTTAACTTGGAACTGGCCCACCAGGTCAGGGAAACAAATGGCCTTTCGTTCGGGTTCTGAGCCTGCGGGATTCGAAGTTGGTACAGATTGGTAGCTAGGAGCGCCTATCTCGTAACGAGCGTTGAAGTAAGACTTACTGGATATCGGCGGCGGCTGAACCGGTCACTGTCAAGGGTTGGTTCGCGTTGCTGAGTGACCCGGTCAAGAAGAACGATTTGAACTTGGGCTTAATTCTTATAGTCCCCAGGGGCTTCCCGCCTTTCGGGGCGGACCCTGTACCTGGTTCCAAGTGATTGGACTTTGTCCCAATCACTTTTCTCCAATGCTGGAGCGGTTCCCTGATCGATGGGCGGTCTTGAGGTGGTCGTTCACCTCCTTTTGTGTAGGCTTCTGCTGGCACCAAAGAGTCTGGTTTTGCTTTATGTGTCTAAATGTTGCTTATTGTTCCCGGGGATTGCTCATTAGTATGCCGATGGCTGGTGTTTTGTTATGCTGATGGCTGCTGGTATCGATCTTGTCTGGCCTTTCCAGAGGTAAATACACAGTCAACCTGCAGCTGCTCGTTTTTGTCCTGTTGGCTGACTTTCCCATCAGCCTTTGCCGTTCGCCATTTTAAATCGGGAGTTGGCCATTTTAACTGGCTACAGGGGGGGGGGGTCACCTTCCAAGGGACTGGAAGATCCCGCTGGCGGGAATAGTTAGAAAGTCAAGCCCTGCGTCTTTCATTCTGAGAATATGCTCTATTTTACTTATGCGGACCAATTTTCTAAGTAATTTCACTTTGTCAGTAGTAATCTGGACAAGTAGACCACTTAATCCCAAAATGTAAAATTACAGATGTCCGAGAAATTATAATTGTTCTCCAGTGAACAATTTGCAATTATCGCCATTGAATGTTAGAACTGAACCAATTTTATTCTTTGTCATTAAGGTTTAATTGCTTATCCCATGGCACTCTTTGAAGAAGGGTAGGCAAGTTCTCTCTGTATCTTGACCAGTGTTAATTAAAACAGATTATCCGTTCCTTTATATCATTGCTATTTAAGAGACCTTGCTGTGCGCCATATGACTGCCATGTTTACCTGCAACAGTGACTGCATCTCAAAAGTACTTCATTGGCTATGAAATGCTTTGGATATCCCAGGGATATGAAAGCCAGCACATAAAATAGATGTTCTGGCTTTTTTTCTTTTAGTTTTCACTTTGATTTGGACATTTTCACTGATTGACATGTTATCCCAGATTTTAACCTAATGCTCCTGTCAGGAAAAGGACAAACTCAGATCAAGTGCCCAAATTATATCCTGCCTAACCCTGGAATCACTAGCTTTCAGACCCCAGTCTCGGACTCATCTGATGAAGGAGCTGTGCTGCGAAAGCTAGTGATTCCAAATAAACCTGTTGAATTTTAGCCTGGTGTTGTAAGGCATCTTGCCCACTAAAGCTAGACATTTTCATCAGGAATGCCCACAACTCGTTTGGCAGTCTTGATTCTATGCTAAGACCCACAAATGGACGATGTGTTGGACTTTCGAAAGGACCAGGTCGGTCTGTGTCCACTCACAGATTTGGGGTGCTTCAACAGGCATCGAATCCATAAAGTTGAGCATGGCCACTACCTTGTCAGTCCTGGGAGGAGAAGGAGGACACGTCGGCAAAGGCAGCCGGATTAATGGATCCATGTTTGTGAGTTGGGTACCTGGACGATGTTCAAATAAGTACTCATAGGCAGCCAGCAGGAAGGCCCAGTGCTGTATCCTGGCGGAGGCGATGGGCAGAATTGCTTTGTCTTCTTTAGAAAGACTTAGCAGCGGCTTGCGGTCGGTAATGATCGTGAACCGTTGGCCGTACACATACTGTTGGAATTTCTTCACAGCGAAGACAATTGCCAGCTCCTCTTTCTCAATTTATGCATAATTGTGCTCGGCCACGGCCAGTGTCCAGGAGGGAAAAGCACTCAGCCTCTCTCTGCCACCTTCCATGCGGTATGATAAAATGGCGCAAATGCCATACGGTGATGCGTCACGCATGACTGTAAGTTGTTTGGCGGTATCATAATGTGTCAATAAGTCAGAGGAAGTCAATTGTTTTTCACTTGAGTGAATGCCTCTTTCTGTTGCTTTCTCCACGGCCACTCCTGGTTCTTTTTCAACAGGCGGTGTAGGGGGGCTAACATGGTCGTGAGGCCGAACTATTACTTTCTGTAATAGTTCACCAATCCAAAAAATGACCGCAACTCCATGGTGTTTTCAGGTGTCGGAGTTTGCTGAATTGCCCGTACTTTCTCTGCGCATGGGTATAACCCCTCACGGTCCACTCGGTACCTAGGTACACCACTTCCCTCGCAGAGAACATGCATTTTCCTCTCTGCAGGCGAACGCACATCTCTGAGAAACAACGGAGAACCTCACCCAAATTATTTAAATGATCCTGTTCAGTTGCCCTCGTGACTAACACATCGTCCAAATACACTGCCTCTTGTGGCAAACTTCTCAGTGTGTTTCCCATTATCCTTTGGAATGTGGCACAGGCTGACGATGCTCCAAACGGTAGTCTGGTATATTCGTATCGGCCTCTATGGGTGCTTATAGTGACATATTTACGTGAAGCAGGGTACAATTCTAACTGCAAGTGCTCATGGCTCATATTGAGTTTCATAAATGAGTGTCCACCGACCAGGTTTGTGTATAGGTCCTCGATGTGAGGCATCGGTAACGATCCAGGCAGGAGAGACAGTTGACCATCAACTTATAGTCCCCACACAGTCTGAACATCTTGTCTGGTTTTAGCACCGGGACCACAAGCAACACCCAATCAGCAAAACGCACTTGTCTAATAATCCCAAGGCCTTCAAATTGGCTGAATACGGCCTCAACTTTTGCTAACAAAGCATAACTCGAGGCCTAAAGTACCTTGGATATCCGTCCGAGTCTACCTGAATTTTGGCCGTGCCCCTTTTATTTTTCCCAGTCCGGATTGGGAAACTCAGGGTATTTTCCTTATACGTCATATAGGCCTCCGGGTCCAAGTTGGAAAAATTGCAGTCAGTCCAATTGTAAGCATTTTGGCCAATCGCAGCCTAGCAGCTGGGGCCATGGACCTTGACTATGATCAATGGAATTCTCACTGACTGTTATCCGGAAACTAATGGGGTCATTGTGGTTCGTGCAATGATTAACAGTTCACTGCTGTACATCGCTAATCAAGCCTTGGGGTCCTACAGATTAACTGCTGTACCTCTGTACCGCTGTCTTTATCCTGTCGAAGGTCTGCTTTCCAATAACTGAAACCACAGCTCCCGTGTCTAGTTCCATGTCTTATGGATGCCTATTAACTTGCACAGTGGATGCCACAATGCAATTCAGCTGCATACCCTCTTCCTCATACCTGGCTGGTCCAGGTGGAAAGTGCGAGCCCTTGGTCGCTGCCTGTCTTGACTGAGGTACCCGTTTCCTGGCTGATCTGTGCCTTACATTCCCTCCGGCTCTTGCATCCATATGCCCCGCAATGCCTGGACAACCCCTCTATGGACTCCGGGGAGGTAATCCATAGGGACATTTTGGACCTGGCCCTTGTGGTTCTCAGTCCAGGGCGGGGTTTCAGTTTTGGTGGGGTGGGGTGGGGGTGGGGGGGGGGGGGGGGGTGGTGGGTGGGGGGTGGGGGGGGGGGCGCAGGTGGGGGGGAGCAACGTGTGCACTCAGATCCTGTGCGGACCAACTGGCGGGTGTGTTCGCGAACATCTTCAACCTCTCCCGACTCCGTTCCGAGGTTCCTTCCTGCTTCAAGAAGACCATGATCATAACGGTGCCAAAGAAGAACCAGGCAATGTGCCTCAACAACTACCATCCAGTGACCTTGACATCGATTGCAATGAGGTGCTTTGAGAGGTTGGTCATGAGACACATCAATTCTATGTTTCCAGGATGCCTTGATCTACTGCAATTCACAAACTGCCACAACCGGTCAACAGCAGACGCCATCTCCCTGTCCCTACACTCATCCATGGAGCATCTCGACAACAATGGCTCTTACATCAGACTCCTTTTCGTTGACTACAGCTCTATCTTGAATACCATAATTCCACCAAACTCGTATACAAACTCCAAAACCTAGGACTTTGCTCCTCCCTTTGCAACTGGATCCTCAACTTGCTCACCCAAAGATCACAATCAGTAAGGATAAACAAAGGCACCTCCTCCACAATAGTCCTCAACACCGGGGCCCCCCAAGGCTGCGTACTTAGCCCCCTACTATACTCCCTATACACACAACTGTGTGGCAAATTTCAGCTCTAACTCCATCTACAAGTTTGCTGATGACATGACCGTAGTGAATACGATCTCAAACAACGATGCGCCAGAGTACAGGAGGGAGTTAGAGGATCTAGTGGCATGGTGCAATGTCAACAACTCTCCCTCAATGTCAGCAAAACAAAGGAGCTGGTCATTGACTTCAGGAAGCAAATTATCGTACACACCCTTGTCTGCATCAATGGTGCTGAGGGAGAGAAAGTTGACTGCTTCAAATTCCTAGGTGTGCACGTCAACAGCAATCTGTCCTGGTCCATCCAAGTCAATGCTACGACCAAGAAAGCATCACCTATACTTCCTCAAGAAAATAAGGAAATTCGGCATGTCCACATTGACTCTTCCCAATTTTTACAGATGCAGCATAGAAACTATCCTATCTGGCTGCATGACAGCCTGGTATGGCAATTGCTCGGCCACGACCGCAAGAAACTACAGAGAATCATGAACACAGCCCAGTCCATCACCCGAAAGTGGCTCCCATCCATTGACTCTGTCTATATCTCCCACTGCCTCGAGAAAACAGGCAGCATACCCATCTAGGGTATTCTCTCTTCCAACCTCTTCCGTCAGGCAGAAGATCCAAAAGTCTGAGAACACGCAGTAACAGATTCAAAAACAGCTTCTTCCCCGCTGCTATGAATGACCCTCTTATGGACTGAACTGATCTCTCCACGCATCTGCTCTACTGTGTCGCACTAAACTCTGTATGCTTCACCCAATGTCTATATATTTACATTGTGTATCTATCGTATGTCCTATGTTTTTGATGTATGGTATGATCTGACTGGACTGTAAGCAGAGCAATACTTTTCCCTGTACCTCAGTGCACATGACAATACATCTAAATCTAAAAGAGCAACATGGGGCCAATGATACGATTGCAGGGCCCTGAGGTTCATAGTGCACCCTAATGAGGATGGCAAGTGCAAAGAGTAACTGGAGCTATGGCACACAAGCTGTGAACGAATTACATTTAAATGGGGTGCCTGCCTCACAATGTGGTTGGAGAACCGGAGTTGTGTTTTCTTTAGAATCAACACTGTGAGGAAGACCTGTCATGATATCCACATCAGCATATCATGGTGCAATCACACACACACTGATGGACAGGCAGTTGGACCAACCAGCACACACATAACACCGCAGCCAATCACCAGTGAGAGCACACGCACTATAAAACAGGGAATGCCACAGTTCCCGCTCATTCTACCAGGAGATAGCTCAGAGCACAGAGCTCACAGCGCGCCACTCAGACATAGACCATGTGCTGAGTGCCTCACTAGGATAGTGATAGGGCTGGGTCCACATGTTAGCTGGTGAAGCACGTCCCCAAGCCAGTAGTTAGTTGTTATCGTTGATTAGACAATAAAACAGAGTTGTACCATCTACAGCCGTGTTGGATCACTTGTGCATCAAAACACCCAACACGACAAGACCCTCACAAACATTTTTTCAATAATCCAAACCTTATACTCTTGCCAGCTAGCACAGTGCTGCATCCCCTTGCTCCCTGTCCTGTACCTCTAACTCCCCATTCAGGGAAAGTACCTGGCAAACAATACATTACCTACATCCGTTCACTACTGGTCAATATTGTCCTGGCATTAATGGATAACTATGAGACACACATAGTGCCATGAGTAGGTGCAAGTGACTGTGATTTATCCAGAATGGTCAGCATACTTGTACACAGATCTATGTAGCCTTCATGAAAGAATGGCTTAAACATACAGCACTTTGGACACATTACTTGCCTCTGTGACTAGTTTGGAATAATGCAGTGCAATAAATCATTGCTAAGCCAATGTGATGTATACTTTTTGTAGGTGAGAGCGTGATGAGAGATACTTACTTGCAAGGTACAGGCAAGTGTGAAAATCAATGTGCTTGCTCTCAGCATTAAAATGTCAGCTGGAGCCATAGCAACGCCAGGCTTATAATTGCCGTTGAGATTTCTGGGACACCAGACATCTTTGTGTTATGTAGCTGACACAAAATACAGATCAAACATGGTTCCTCAGAATTTCTGACTATCACTATGGCAACCAATAAAACTTGCATAATAAATTAGACAATTAAAATAAACAGACTGAAATAATAATGACACAATCAACTATTATTATTATTAATAAGACATTAAGAATGTAAATATTGCAGTGGTTAGCACTGCTGCTTACGGCGCTGAGGACCCCGATTCAATCCCGGCCCGGGGTCACTGTCTGTGTGGAGTTTGCACATTCTCCCCATGTCTGCGTGGGTTTCACCCCCACAAGACAAAGATGTGTAGGTTAGGTGGATTGGTCATGCTAAATTGCCCCTTAATTGGAAAAAAATTATTTGGTACTCTAAATTTATTTTAAAAAGAATGTAAATATTACAAAGGATTAAATTGGCCTGTTTCTGTGCTGTATATCCATTTGGCCAACCGGATTGTACTGGTGTTTATGTGCCACTGGAACCCCCTCCCATCTTTTCTCAACTAAATGTATCATATTAACCATCTGTTCATTTCTCCCTCATAATCTTGTCTAGCTTCCTCTTAAATGGATCTATTATTCAATTCAACCAATCCTTGTGGTAGCGAGTTCAACACCCTTCCCACTCTTGGGGTGAAGAGGTTTCATTTGAGTTCCATGTAGTGTTTCTTGATGACTACCTTATATAGATGGCCTTTAGTTATGTTCTTCCCCACAAGAGGAAACATTCTCTCTGGATCTACTCCATCATTTTAATGACCACTGCTCGGATACACCCCAGCCTTCATTTTTGCAAGAGAGGAGAGATCCAACCCCTTAATCCTTTCCTGATATGTGTACTCGAGCATCTCTGGTAGCATCCGTGTAAATTTTCTGCACACACTCCAATGCCTCCACATCTTAACCAAGTTTTGATACAGGTTCAGTCTAATTTGCCTACTTTTCAATTCCAATCCTCAAGAAATAAAACCCAGCAGGGCTGGCTTGTTTTTTTTTAAATGGCTTGCTAACCTGTGGTGCCTCTGAATGATTTTAGTGATTAGTGCATTTGTACTCCAAGATCTCTTTGTTCTTCTACCCCACCTAGAGTTGCATCTTCCAAGTAACAAGTGACCTCCCTATTCTTCTAATCAAAATGTATTACTGTATATTTATCTGTACTGAACTTAATTTGCCAATTATTTGCCCATTGTGCAAGTTTACTAATGTCCTGCTGCAATTAGTTGCGGTTCTCCTCAGTATTCCCTATTCCCCCCATTTTGGTGCCTTCTGCAAATTTCATCTTTGTGTTTTTGATTCCAAAGTCCAAATCATTGATGTAAAATTTGAACAGCAGTGGTTCCAACACTGATCTTTATGGAATACCATTTCCCACCTTTTATCACTGAATAATTATCTTTTATTCTCACTCTCTGCTTTCCTGCTTTCTGTATTCTTAGAATAATGTTTAAAGAGATGACATTTGCCATTTTTACATTTGTAGGTGCAAGATTTCTATTATCTTCCGTATCAGTTGTGGCTCAGTTTGTAGCATCATTACGATGCGTCAGAAGGTTGTGGGTAAAAGCTTTTCCCCAGAGACGTGATCATAAAGATCACAAAGTGCAGGATTGAATATAAGACATAAGCTTCCACCCTTGATAGGTTACCCTACAGTTTTGATATGAAAATTACGAGAAATATTGAGACAGCACTCAAAGCCCAAATTAAACAATGATGTCTTTACTAGGTTGGGTGGTGTTACGACACACGTGGGCCAGTATGTGGTCACTTCCAGCCCCACAGGCCCTGGAGTCACAACATAAGTGAATTAACCAATAATTCTTGTAAACATTCCTCAAATCTTTGGCCCTTGGCTACCCTACACTACCTTGTGTGTGTGGGTAGAGGGTAGGGCAGTTAAAGGGGAGCGAGGTATTAGCTTGACATTAAGCAATTTGTGTTTACTTATATTTCATATTTGTTCTAGTTATAAATAAACAGTAATTATGTTCAACCCGGTGACCATAATTACTGTTTATTTATAACTAGAACAAATATGAAATATAAGTAAACACAAATTGCTTAATGTCAAGCTAATACCTCGCTCCCCTTTAACTGCCCTACCCTCTACCCACACACACAAGGTAGACAAATACAGAAGGGGGGGAATAGGAAGGGTGAAGGTCAAAAGTTAAAGGTCTATGCTTCCAATGATGAATTCTTTGCAGCAGGATTTTCTCCCAGGACGCTGGTTGTTCAAAGCCTCTGGTTTGTAGCTGGTGATGGTCTTCTTGGCAGAATCATTAATTCAGAATGGTACTTGCAGGCAGCTGGCTTTCTTCCAGAGAAACACTTTAGTTTTTATTAAACTGGGCCTTCAACTCGAAGTGATCATAATTCCCCAACACCTGGCAGAAAGAGTAATTAGTGTAGTGAAGGTGGATTTAAACTTGTAAGGCAAGGGGTGGGTTAACCAATCGGCCTAGTTTTAGGAGTACCAGTGAGGACAAAAGAGAGAAGATGGGGAATAGGGAAAAGGAAGTGAGAGAAGGCGTGAGTCTTGATAGTGAACAAAGAAATGGTTGCCTTCAAAGGGCAAGAAAGAAATAAGGGCAGGGTTCAATTGATGCATGTAAATGCACGGAGTGTAGTGAACAAAATTGGGGAACTTGGAGCAGAAATTGCTCTAGGGACATATGACATAGTAGCATTGACAGAAACATGGCTCAAGCCAGAACTGGACTGTATACTTAACACCCTGGGTTATAAAGTTTTTAGGTAGGAATAGGATGGGTAAAAAGGGAAGAGTACCAGCAGTCTTGGTCAAGGATAGTATCATAACTCTTGAACGTGATGCCGTTTCTTAATTAGAATCTATATGGTTGGAGGTGAGAAACAGGAAGGGAGAAGTGACCTTGCTTTTTTCTATAGAACTCCAAATAGTGGGGAGGAAGTGGAAGAGAGTATTTGATGACAGATTATGGAAACCTGCAGGGCAAGTAGGGTTGTGATAGTTGGGGATTTCAATTACCCTCAGGTAGACTGGGAAATGGATAGAGTGTGGGGCACAGAAGGGGAGAAATTCTGGAACAGTACATTTCCAGTACTACCAGGGAGCAAGCTGTGCTGGATCTGGTCCTAGGGAATGAGGCAGGGCAGATGGAGAACGTCAGAGTGGTGGAGCTGTTGGGGAGTAGCGACCATAATATAATACGATTCAATATTAAGTTGGAAAAGGATAAAAATCAGTCACGGGTTAAGATCCCAGACTGGAAAAGGACAAATTTCAGGAGTCTAAAAGTTGAACTGGAGCAGGTTGGTTGGAAACATATTTCGCTGGATAAAACAGTGGATGAAAAATGGGAGACTTTCAAAGGAGAAAAGAATAGGGTGCAAGATAGGTACATACCCATGAGAAATAAATACAGGGTATGCAAGTTAGGGTACCCTAGATGACTAAGGATATTGATGATAAAATAAGGAAGAAAATAGAGGCATATAATTCATGCCAGAATAATTATAAGAATAGAAATCAGGAAGGGTACCTCAAAAGCAAGAGAGAGGCTAAGGCTGGATTAAGGAAGGCTAAGAGGAAGCATGAAGAAAGGATTTCAGGCTGTGCTAAAACAAATAGTAAAATATTCTTCAAGCATTTTTAAAAAAATATATATTTTATTCAAATTTTTCGGCCAAACAAAACAATACAAAGGTTTTCCTTTTTACAACAATAAAACAATATAAATAACAGTGACGGTTTTAACAAATAAATAAAGAATATATAAACTAAATGGCAACTGCCATAACCAAAATAATAACTCTCCAGAGATAAAATCAAACAATCCAATATACATAACCAAGTACAAATATCTATACAAAAACACCCCTGAGGACCCACCCGAGCCCCCCCCCCCCCGGGTTGCTGCTGTTGCCTGCCCATTTCCTTTATCGTTCTGCGAGGTAGTCAATGAACGGTTGCCATCGCCTGGTGAACCCTTGAGCCGAACCCCTTAGTGCGAACTTTATCCGTTCTAGTTTTATAAACCCTGCCATGTCATTTATCCAGGTCTCTACGCCCGGGGGTTTGGCTTCCTTCCACATCAACAGTATCCTTCGCCGGGCTACTAGGGACGCAAAGGCCAAGACATCAGCCTCTTTCGCCTCCTGCACTCCCGGCTCCTCTGCAACCCCGAATATAGCCAACCCCCAGCCTGGCTCGACCCGGACCCCCACCACCTTCGAAAGCACCTTTGCCACCCCCACCCAGAACCCCTGCAGTGCCGGGCATGACCAAAACATGTGGGTGTGGTTTGCTGGGCTTCTTGAGCATCTCCCACACCTATCCTCTACCCCGAAAAATTTACTGAGCCTTGCTCCGGTCATATGCGTCCTGTGCAAAACCTTGAATTGTATCAGGCTTAGCCTGGCGCACGAGGACAACGAGTTTACCCTATGTAGGGCATCAGCCCACAGCCCCTCCTCAATCTCTTCCCCCAGCTCTTCTTCCCATTTCCCCTTCAGCTCATCCACCATGATCTCCCCCTCGTCCCTCATTTCCCTGTATATATCCGACACCCTACCATCCCCCACCCATGTCCCTGAGATTACTCTATCTTGAATCTCCTGCGTCGGGAGCTGCGGGGAATCCCTCACCTGTTGCCTCGCAAATGCCCTCAGTTGCATGTACCGAAATGCATTCCCTTGGGGCAACCCATATTTTTCCGTCAGCGCTCCCAGACTCGCAAACATCCTGACTACGAACAGATCCCTCAGTTGCATAACCCCAGCTCTCTGCCATGCTCCGAATCCCCCATCTATTCTCCCCGGGACAAACCTATGACTATTTCTTATCGGGGACCACACCGAGCCTCCCGTCCTTCCCCAATGTCGTCTCCACTGCCCCCAAATTTTTAGCGTTGCCACCACCACTTGACTTGTGGTGTATTTCTTCGGGGAGAACGGCAACGGCGCCGTCACCAGTGCTTGTAGGCTGGTTCCTTTGCAGGACGCCATCTCCAATCTTTTCCACGCCGCTCCCTCCCCTTCTCCCATCCACTTACACACCATTGAGATATTGGCGGCCCAGTAGTATTCACTTAGGCTCGGTAGTGCCAGTCCCCCCCTATCCCTGCTACGCTGCAAGAACCCCCTCCTCACTCTCGGGGTCTTCCCGGCCCACACAAAACTCATGACACTTTTCTCAATTTTCTTGAAAAAAGCCTTCGTGACCATCACCGGAAGGCACTGAAACACAAAAAGGAATCTCGGGAGGACTACCATTCTGATCGCCTGCACCCTACCCACCAGTGACAGGGGCACCATGTCCCATCTCTTAAAATCCTCCTCCATCTGTTCCACCAATCTTGTAAAATTAAGCCTATGTAAGGTTCCCCAACTCCTGGCTATCTGAATCCCTCAGTACCGGAAATCTCTTGTTACCTTCCTCAGCGGTAAATCATCTATTCCCCTGCTCTGCTCCCCCGGATGCACCACAAATAACTCACTCTTCCCCATATTCAATTTGTACCCCGAAAATTCTCCAAACTCCCTGAGTGTCTGCATTATCTCAGGCATCCCCTCCACTGGGTCCGCAACATACAGCAATAAATCATCTGCATACAGAGATACCCGGTGTTCTTCTCCTCCCCTGAATACTCCCCTCCACTTCTTGGAGCCCCTCAGTGCTATGGCCAGGGGCTCAATCGCCAATGCAAACAGTAACGGAGACAGGGGACACCCCTGCCTCGTCCCTCTATGAAGAGGGAAGTAGTCAGACCTCTGCTGACCTCGTGACCACACTCGCCAGCACCTATACAGGTGCCCTATACAGCAGCTGTACCCATCCAATAAACCCTTCTCCAAAACCAAATCTCCTCAGCACCTCCCACAGATAATCCCACTCCACTCTGTCGAATGCTTTCTCGGCGTCCATCGCCACCACTATCTCCGCCTCCCCCTCTGGTGGGGGCATCATCATTACCCCTAGCAACCTCCGTATGTTCGTGTTCAGCCGTCTCCCCTTAACGAACCCAGTTTGATCCTCGTGGACCACCCCCGGGACACAGTCCTCTATCCTCGTCGCCATCACCTTGGCTAGGAGCTTAGCATCTACATTTAAATGGGAAATGGGCCTGTAGGACCCACACTGCAGCGGGTCTTTTTCCTTCTTCAAAAGGAGCGATATCGTCGCCTCCGACATAGTCGGGGGCAACTGCCCCCTATCCCTGGCCTCATTAAAGGTTCTCGTCAAAAGCGGGGCCAGTAGGTCCATATATTTCCTATAAAATTCCACCGGGAATCCGTCCGGTCCCGGGGCCTTCCCCGCCTGCATGCTCCCAATCCCTTTTACCACCTCCTACATCTCAATCTGTGCTTCCAGTCCTGCCCTCTCCTGCTCCTCCACCTTCGGGAATTCCAGCTGATCCAGGAAACACCTCATTCCCTCCTTCCCTTACGGGGGCTGAGCCTTCTATAACCTCTCATAGAATGCCTTGAACACCCCGTTCACTCTCTCCGCTCCCCGTTCCATCTCTCCCTCCTCATCTCTCACCCCACCTATCTCCCTCTCTGCTCCCCTCTTCCTCAATTGGTGGGCCAGTAGCCGACTCGCCTTCTCTCCATACTCATACTGTACACCCTGTGCCCTCCTCCACTGTGCCTCTGCCTTACCCGTGGTCAGCAGGTCAAATTCCACATGTAACCTTTGTCTTTCCCTGTACAGTCCCTCCTCCGGTGCCTCTGCATATTGCCTGGCCACCCTCAAAAGTTCTTTCAACAATCGCTCCCTTTCTTTAACCTCTTGCTTCCCTTTATGTGCCCTTATGGATATCAGTTCCCCTCTGACCACCGCCTTCAATGCCTCCCAGACCACTCCCACCTGAACCTCTCCATTGTCATTAAGCTCCAAGTACCTTTCAATACACCCCCTCACCCTTAAACATACCCCCTCATCCGCCAATAAGCCCATATCCATTCTCCAGAGTGGGTGCTGTTCTTTTTCCTCTCCTACCTCCAGGTCTACCCAATGTGGAGCGTGATCCGAAATGGCTATGGCCGTATATTCCCTCCCTGTCACCTTCGGAATCAGTGCCCTTCCCAAGACAAAAAAATCTATCCGTGAGTATACTTTGTGAACATGGGAGAAAAATGAGAACTCCTTACTCCTAGGCCTACTAAATCTCCAGGCGTCTACCCCTCCCATCTGCTCCATGAAGTCCTTGAGCACCCTGGCCGCTGCCGGCCTCCTCCCGGTCCTGGACCTCGACCGGTCCAGCCCTGGATCAAGCACCGTATTGAAGTCTCCCCCCATTACCAACTTTCCCGCCTCCAGGTCCGGGATACGTCCCAACATACGCCTCATAAAATTTGCATCATCCCAGTTCGGGGCATATACGTTCACCAGAACCAGCGCCTCCCCTTGCAATCTGCCACTCACCATCACATATCAACCCCCACTATCCGCCACTATGGTCTTTGCCTCAAACAATACCCGTTTCCCCACTAAGATAGCCACCCCCCTATTCTTCGCATCTAAACACGAATGAAACACCTGTCCCACCTTTACGTAGTCTGACCTGACCTATCAGTTTCAGATGCGTCTCCTGCAACATAACCACATCTGCCTTTAATTTCTTTAGGTGTGTGAGTACCCGTGCCCTTTTAATATGCTCGTTCAGCCCTCTCACGTTCCACGTGATCAGCCGGGTTGGGGGGCTCTTTACCCCCCCCCTCCCTTGTCGACTACCATCCCCTTTTTTAACCCAGCTCCTCACCCGGTTCCCACGTACCCGTATATCCCCCCGACGGTACCCTCCCGCCTCGACCACCCCATCCCATAACAGCTCCCCCTGCTCCTTAGCAGCATCAACCCAGTTAACCCCCCCCCCCTCCGCTAGATCCCCCTCTAGCGTAGTTGCCCCCCCCATGTTGCTCCCAGAAGTCAGCAAACTCTGGCTGACCTCGGCTTCCCCCCTTGTCCTCGGCTCCCACTGTGCGAGGCCCTCTCTTTCCTGCGTCCCTGTTCCCACCATAATTACCATAGCGCGGGAACAAAGCCCGCATTTCCCACTCAGCCCCGCCCCTAATGACCGGCGCCCACAGTTCCTCATGCTCCACCACTCCCCCCCCCCAATATGGGGAAGAGAGAAAAGTTACAGGATCACAAAATTAACAAATTGAAAAATCATCCCCCCCCCTTTCCCCTCCCCTTCCTCGCCCCACATAATCACCCCACCACTTTGTCCCAAAAGCTCTTTCTCTCGCCAGACTATTCCAGCTTCTCGTCCACAATGAATGTCCACGCCTCTTCTGCCGTCTCAAAGTAGTGGTGCTTCCCTTGGTGTGTGACCCACAATCTCGCCGGTTGCAACATTCCAAACTGGACCTTCTTTTTGTGAAGCACCGCCTTAGCCCGATTGAAACTTGCCCTCCTTCTCGCCACCTCCGCACTCCAATCCTGGTATACGCGGATCACCGCGTTCTCCCACCTACAGCTCCGAGTTTTCTTCGCCCATCTGAGAACCATCTCTCTGTCATTGTAGCGGAGAAACTATAACTCGAGGTATTTCTCCAGCCTTTGGTCTTCGCGCCAGAACTCGCTAAGCTCCCTCCACCTCCAAAGGGCCCGTCGGGTCCTCCGATCCCATTGGCGAGTGAAGCATCGTGCTCACATATGTCCCGATGTCCGCCCCTTCTGCGCCTTCGGGAAGACCCAGGATTCTTAAATTCTTCCTCCTCGAGTTATTCTCCAGTGCTTCCAACCTCTCCACACACATTTTGTGCTGTGCCTCGTGCGTTTCTGCCTTCACCACCAGGCCTTGTATTTCATCCTCGTTTTCAGCATTCTTTGCCTTCGCGACCCGAAGCTCCAGCTCTTGGGTCCTCTGCTCCTCCTTTAGTCCTTCAATCGCCTGCAATATCGGGGCCAACAGCTCCTTCTTCAACTCCTTCTTCAGCTCTTCCACACAGCGCCGCAGGAACTCTTGTTGCTCCGGGCCCCATAACAAACGGCCACCTTCCGACGCCATCTTGCTTTGAGCTTCCCTTCCTTGCCACTGCTCCAAAGGATCCTCCGCAATCCGGCCGCTATCCTCTCCCTTTTCCATGCGTGTCCGGGGGGATTCCCTTCTGGTTTACCGCACAGTGTTTTTGCCATTTAAATTGCCGTTGGGGCTCCTATTAAGAGCCCAAAAGTCCGTTCCAACGGGAGCTGCCGAAACGTGCGACCTAGCTGGTCATCGCCGCACCCGGAAGTCCTTCTTCAAGCAGATTAATGGTAAAAGATTAGTGAAGGATAGAGTGAGGCCCATAAGGGACAAGCCGGGTAAACTGCACACTGATGCGGAGGGTATGGTAGTGGTATTAAATGAGTACATTGCTTCTGTCTTTACCAAATTAGAAGGTGGTGACAATGGCCCAGTTGAAAATGTGCGTTGAACAACTGAACAGTATAGTGATAGATTAAGAAAAGGTGCTAAAAAGGCTGGCAGCACTCCAGGTAGGGAAGTCGCCAGGCCCGGGTGGGATGCATCCTAGGTTGCTAAGGGAGCATATTGCAGAGCCGTTGACAGAACCTTTACAGGCTTCTCAGAACACTGGATTAGTCCTAGGGGACTGGAAGATTGCTAATGTGATGCCATTGTTTAAGAAAGGGGCAAAGGATAACCTAGGAAACTACAGACCTGTCAGCTTGACATCAATAAGACCTTAAGATCATAAGACATAGGAGCGTAAGTAAGGCCATTCGGCCCATCGAGTCCACTCCACCATTCAATCATGGCTGATTTCAACTCCATTTACCCGTTCTCTCTCCATAGCCCTTAATTCCTCGAGAAATCAAGAATTTATCAACTTCTGTCTTGAAGACACTCAACGTCCCGGCCTCCACCGCCCTCTGTGGCAATGAATTCCACAGACCCACCACTCTCTGGCTGAAGAAATTTCTCCTCATCTCTGTTCTAAAGTGACTCCCTTTTATTCTAAGGCTGTGCCCCCGGGTCCTAGTCTCCCCTGCTAATGGAAACAACTTCCCTACGCCATTCCCTAAGCCATTCATTATCTTGTAAGTTTCTATTAGATCTCCCCTCAACCTCCTAAACTCCAATGAATATAATCCCAGGATCCTCAGACGTTCATCGTATGTTAGGCCTACCATTCCTGGGATCATCCATGTGAATCTCCGCTGGACCCGCTCCAGTGCCAGTATGTCCTTCCTGAGGTGTGGGGCCCAAAATTGCTCACAGCATTCTAAATGGGGCCTAACTAATGCTTTATAAAGCTTCAGAAGTACATCCCTGCTTTTATATTCCAAGCCTCTTGAGATAAATGACAACATTGCATTTGCTTTCTTAATTACGGACTCAACCTGCAAGTTTACCTTTAAAGAATCCTGGACTAGGACTCCCAAGTCCCTTTGCACTTCAGCATTTTGAATTTTGTCACCGTTTAGAAAATAGTCCATGCCTCTATTCTTTTTTCCAAAGTGCAAGACCTCGCACTTGCCCACGTTGAATTTCATCAGCCATTTCTTGGACCACTCTCCTAAACTGTCTAAATAGTGGGACAACTGATGGAGGCCATAATACGGGATAGAGAAAAATAAGTTAATACTAGACAATCAACATGGCTTTGGCAAGGGCAGCTCATGTCTGATAAACTTAATTGAGTTCTTGGCAATGTGATAGAGAGTGGATGAAGGTAGATCCATGGATGTTGTATGCTTGGATTTTCAGAAAGCATTTGTTACAGTGCCACATGGCAGATCAGTTGTTAGCAAGTTAAAAATGTTTGTGATTGATGGGTCCTTTGCAACTAAGAGATAGGAAACAAAGAGTAGGTAGGCATAGATGGGCATTTTTCAGACTGGAGACGAGTTGAATGTGATGTTTCCCAGAGCTCAGTGTTGGGACCAATGCTTTTTCTGATTTGTATAAGATCATAAGACATATGAGCAGAATTAGGCCACTCAGCCCATCGAGTCTGCTCCGCCATTCAATCAGGGCTGATATTTTTCTCATCCTCATTCTCCAGCCTTCTCTCCATAACCCCTGATCCCCTTATTAATCAAGAACGTATCTATCTCTGTCTTAAAGACACTCAGTGATTTGGTCTCCACAGCCTTTGGCAGCAAAGAGTTCCACAGATTCACCATCCTCTGGCTGAAGAAATTCCTCCTCATCTCTGTTTTAAAGGAACGTCCCTTTAGTCTGAGATGGTGTCCTCTGGTTCTAGTTTTTCCTACAAGTGGAGACATCCTCTCCACATCTACCCTATCCAGGCCCCTCAGTATCCTGTAAGTTTCAATAAGATCCCCCCTCATCCTAAACTCCAACGAGTACAGACCCAGGGTCCCCAACCGTTCCTCATATGACAAGCTCTTTATTCCAGTGATCATTCTTGTGAACCTCCTCTGGACTCTTTCCAAGGCCAGTACATCATTCAGTTCTGGGCACCTCATTTAAGGAAGGATGACAAAGCTGGAGAGAGTGCAGAGGAGATTTATTAGAATGATTCCAGGAATGAAGAATTTTAGAAACAAGGAAAGATTGGAGAGATTGGGCTGAGAAGATTAAGAGGTGACCTTATTGAGGTGTTCAAAATTCTCAACAATTTTGACAGGGTGGAGATCATAGAATTTACAGTGCAGAAGGAGGCCATTCGTCCCATCGAGTTTACAACGATCCCTGAAAGAGCACCCGACCTAAGCCCACATTTTATAATAATTTTTATTGTCACAAGTAGGCTTACATTAACACTGCAATGAAGTTACTATGAAAAGTTCCAGCGCCTGTTCGGGGACACAGAGGGAGAAATCAGAATGTCCAAATTACCTAACATTAAAATGACCTAACACCTCCATCCTACCCCGGTAACCCAGCAACGCCACCTAACATTTGGACACAATGGAACAATTTAGCGGGATCAATTCACCTAACTTGCACACCTTTGGACTTGTGGGAGGAAACCGGAGCACCCGGAGGAAACCCACGCAGACACTGGGAGAATGTGCAGACGCCGCACAGACAGTGACCCAAGCCGGGAATTGAACCCGGATTCCTGCCACTGTGAAGCAACAGTGCTAACCATTGTGCCGGCCCCTAAGTAAAGAAGGATATTCTGTTTCCACTATTTGGTATGTCAGTGACTAGGGGTCACAATTTCAAGATTGTCAGCAAGAGAGTGAGGAGTGAGATGCAGGAGAAACTTCTTTACTCTTTACTCAGAGAGCTATGGAGATAGGCTGTGAAGGGACCAACTAGGTTGCACTTTCAGGACCCGGTGCAGACATGATGGGCCGAATGGCCCCCTTCTGTCCTGTAAATAACAAACAAACTTCCTTTAAATGTAGCGCCCTGCTGAATGTAGAGTAACGATGAATTTATCCTGCTGTACCAAAATTGACCTCCGTTGCCTTGCACCCCTGCTGATTTATTATAATTAATTTTAATTGTTGTTCTTTCAAGCCATTTGTGTATACTTTTCCACTATTGATTTACCATACATTTTTGAGGACTTTTAAATTCACTTCACATTTTCTCAGTCCGCTCTCCAGTTTTAATAAATAAAAATTAATTGTGAATTTTATACACACCAAGTTAAGGGTTTTCATTTTGAGAAATGAACAACGATCCATGCTGAGCACGCAGTGTGAATATTAAACACCACAAAACCTGGCCCAGCATGATTAAAATAGAAAAACATACTTGACTGTGCCCTAACCCAACTTCAGATGAGGTACTCTAATGTTACAATACTGCAGTAATCCTTTTCTGAGCGAAATAAGTAGGACAGCACACGGTAATTTTATACTGTGGACTCACGCTCAGGTGAGAAGCAGATTGGAATCATCTGATCATATTTTCTATAGGACCTTTACAGACAACACACTGAGCAGCTCATATCCCATCAGGTTGTCTAACCCATTGTAACCACAGGTTCAGCTCTATTTTTTCTCTCCTTGGCTGTTCCAAATATGGCTGCATGTTTTTTAAATTTCTGAACAATATGATCATTGAGACCTAGATGCTCCTTCAATTTCCATGATATGGGCAATGCAGATTAATTAGCAGAGCTTAGAGCTGGACTAGATTCTAGGCGGGATTCTCCATCAGCCAACACCAAAATCG
This sequence comes from Scyliorhinus torazame, assembly GCF_047496885.1. NCBI lineage: Eukaryota > Metazoa > Chordata > Chondrichthyes > Carcharhiniformes > Scyliorhinidae > Scyliorhinus > Scyliorhinus torazame. Next base: position 239,825,924 of record NC_092713.1, read on the forward strand.
GGAAATACATAAATAGATACATAGAACATACAGTGCAGAAGGAAGCCATTCGGCCCATCTAGTCTGCACTGACCCACTTAAGCCCTCACTTCCACCCTATCCCCATAACCCAATACAGACAGTGACCCAGCGGGGAATCGAACCTGGGATCCTGGAGCTGTGAAGCCACAGTCCTGGCCATGTGTGCTACCGTGCTGCCCACTGCAAATATAATTGGGTGTAGATTCGGTTCCGCCGCTGAAATGGTGGCGAGCATCGGTTTCACGCCAACCGCAATTCTATGTTGCCTCGACAGTGGTGTCAATGTGTTCCAAAACCCAAATACAATAAGTACCCTTGGCATATCACAGTGGCCCTGACCCGGTATTCTCAGGGCCTACGCGATTCTCCAGGGCAAATTCCAGACAGCAAGGTTCACTTGTACTTTTAAAAATTATGAAACTGATGCCGTGGCTGATGAGGGAGACAGAGGAGGTGGGACACAGAAAGGCATGACCAGGGGCTGCCGGGCTGGACACAGGCCGGGCTGGCTGGGGTGGGGGGTAGCCTACCAGTGCCCGGGCTTTGCGTGTGTGTGGTGATGGGAAAACGGGCCATGTGGCTAGGGTGACCCCTACAGGACTGGGGCAGTGTCCAGGCATGGACCGCCATTGTCGCAGCCTGCAAGGCAGCCATATTGCTGTGCACCCCACTGACCACCCACCGTGGACCCTGATTCTGCAGAGTGACACCGGCCATATGGGTGCCCCCACCCCTGCACCCCAGCCCCCACTCTGCCACATCCCGCACCCCAACTCCCACCCCACCAGTCCCCGCACTCACCCTCTACCACAGCCTCGCAGCTGGCTGCCACCCATTGGTGGGGCATCAGGCGTCCCACTCAAGAGCAACGCCCACTGTAGCCGTAACGGGTGGCACCAGATGAGTGCCGCTGAGCTTACCGCTGACATTGTTCTTACCAGCTGATGGCTCTCCTGGCAGCAGGGACGGGCCACCGACAGGGCCGGGTTCGGGGGCGAGGGGGAACATATGGGGGCAAAGCCCGCAGTGCCAACCGGGGGCACCATGTTGCCCATTGGAACTGATTTGGCACGGGGGTATGAACCATGCCTACATGTCGGCCTTTCATTTCCTACAGCCAATGGATATTGGAATACAACCAGAAATGGTGGCCTTCCTCCTAATCGCTGCAGCACTGGGGGATGCCCTGCAACTGTGAGCTGGAGCTGCTCGAGGAGGGGGACGCTGCAGCAGCAGAGCGTGCCCCAGAGGACAGAGGCAACCGCAGAGAATGGAGAGCCATTTATGACAGAGAGGAGGAGGATCATTAATCTTTGGCATTCTCTTTCTTGAGATCCGTGAATGTTGGATCATTGAATATATTCAATGCTGAGGTAAGCAGAGTTTTGATTGACAGGACAGTTGAGAATGACGGTGGACAGGCAGGAAAGTGGAGTTAAGGCCATTGACTGCTCAACCAAGATCTTAATGAATGGCAGAGCAGTCCCGAGTAGCCTACTCCTACTCCTATTCCTTATGATCTTATTGAACAAGCTGCTTAAAGAAGCAGTCCCGCACAGCCTAAAGGAACATGCACCCTTCCTTTATCTCTGATCTTTTCTTGACCAGGGAGTTTTTACAGTGACCTGTGGTGGGCTTAATGGTGGTTAGGAGGGACAATGATCACAGGAACGAGAAAGTTTGTTTCCCATCAGTGTACAAACTAGTTGTGATTGTCCACTCCAGCCATCAATGGCGGCACACTTTTCCCCACTTCAGCATTTTGGGAATTCCATTTGAATACATCCAAATGCTCATAAATGCTCATTATCAAGGCAGCTCATCGGAATCACGAAGGATCAAAAGGCCATGCTGGTATCTCATCCCTGGTCTCAAATGCGGGACCCCTTAATTTTAAACCATGTCCTCTAGTTCTCGCCTTTCCCACAAGTGGAAATATCCTTTAAAGATCAACCTTGTCCAGCCCCCTCAGAATTTTATATGTTTTAATAAAATTGCCTCTCAATCTTGTAAACTCCAGCCTGTCCAACCTTTCCTTGTAAGATAACACCCCCCGCATCCCAGGTATCAGTCAAATGAACTTTCTTTGAACTAATTCTGATGCATTTATATCCTTTCTTAAAAAAAGAGACCAAAATTGAACACAGTACTCTATATGTGGTCTCGTCATTGTCCTGTACAACTGTAGCAAAATATCTCTACATTTGTCTTCCATTCCCCTTCCAGTAAACACCATACCATTTGTCTTCCTTTCATTTCAAACCTGTTTTCTCCTTACAGCTCCTGGTGGACTTGCTGTGCTCTTCCAGTAGACATAGGGTAGGATTTTCCGACCTTTCCTGCTGACAGGATTGGAAGATCCTGCCGAAAGTGACCCCCACCCCGGCAGCAGGGCTGGTGAGCCACACAAAACGACGTAGACATTGGAGAGACTGGAAGATCCCACCGGTGGCCAATGTTGAGCCGCCTCGGTCGCCGGTAAACTTGCAGTGAGGGAGTGTGCGGAAAATCCCTCTCATCGCTTTTCGTATGGTTTATTTCTTTCAACACCGTTTTCCCCCTCATCCATACGAGCCTCTTTCATCTGCTTTTTAATTTTTGTAATTTTGTAACCAGTGGATGAACACCACAGCAATCTTTGTAAAAACGTATTCCATACATTCATTTGCTGACATGTTGGGCAGTCACCTTTGACAGAATGACAATTCTTTCCCCGTAATACTCTGGAGATGAATCCCAGATATTTTTCTGTAAGTTTCTCTCATACCATCAATAATCCTGCGGTTATATGAGTTTTTTTGGAATAAATAGACATTTGAATTCCATTTTGCAGCCATTTATTGGGAGCCTGTGAAATTTGCAACATTTCAACATTTCATTTGAAAATATGAGTTAAGAATAATTGCAATTTTGCCACAGAAGTGAATAATAGGCTAAAATTGAAGAAAATAAATGCACTTTTAAAAATCGAGTTAAATTGTAAATGCAATGAATTATTGGGTTGCTGCTCAAAGAAACTTTGAGCATTGTGATATGAAAGTGTTTTATATGTGAGTATTTCAGTGTATGTTGCACAGGAGTGTAGGCATTGTTAGAAACAAATACCATGATCCATCTGGTTCACCTTTTACCTTTCTGGTATTTGGATGACACAATAATAAAGGAGTTGTTGACTAATCATTATTTACAACCGTTTGAGGAATTATTGGCAAGGTTCTCCGTTTGGGAGACTGTGGGCTGGATTCTCCGTAGCACGACACCTATATCATAATCGGTGATTGGGCGGAGAATTGACTCCGCCACCCAAATCGCAGCCGGCACTGGTTTGACACCGGTCAGCCTTGCTCTGCCCCCTTGTAAATGGTGTAATTGCGCCAAGCGCCGCTGCAACGGCGTTGGCGCGTCATCGGCCGGCCCTCCTGCGATGCTCCACCCTCCGATGGGCTGAGTTCCCAATGGTGTGGGCCACGAGTGGTCTCAGCTGTGCGCGAATCCGGGATGGTGGCTACGGACTGTGTCCAGCGCCGCCACAATTGGCTGGGATTCGTGCTGCTGGCCGGGGGGGGGGGCTTCCGCGAGGGTGTGGGGGTGGCCTGTGGGGCCGTGGATGGCGGGTCGGGTCTGCGCACGGCCGGCGCCATGTTGTACAGCCCAACCGCTGCAGGTCGTCAGCCGTGCACGTGCACGGCCAGGGACCTGGCCGTTTTCGGTGCGGGAGCCAGTAGTTTCACCCGGCGCTGCTGCTAGCCTCTCACCAGCCCTGGAATCGGTGAGGGTTACATGCAGAAATTTGGTCGTAAAAGACCACACATGCTCCATTGGCATCAACATTTAGTTGCTGAAACAGAGAATCCAGCCTTACATTCTCCCACTGGGGCTGAATTTCACTTGATTTGCACTCCCAGCGATTCTGACAGAGACCCCCCCAGAAGGAAGCCCCCCGTCAGGAAGCCCCGCAGAAGAGAGCCCCTGTCTGGAAGCAGTCCAGACAGAGGCAGTGAAATAAATCACTGCTGTAACACTCACCTGTGCAATACACCTGCTGGCTCAGATACGGGAAGCAGCCCCTGTCATTTCCTGAAAAGAGAAAACCAGCTGGGTTTAAACTCCCTCAGATCTTTGATCTGCAGGCCATTCAATAATTTCTTTTTGATATTGATTTCACTATGCTGTGATTGACAACTTCCACACACTCCTAGCTGTCAGAATTTCTCCATTCATCTTCATGGTTGAGTAATTTTGACGTGATCTAACCACAATGTTTATTAACGTCAAGCTTTGATTGACAGCTCCTGGACCACTTCAAGATTTTCTGAACTCTGGAATTATAGGAAATATTAAGATATGTGAACAGTAACCTTTAATGTAGGCACAGTCGGAGGGATTTACTGACATTCGTGACAAGTCCACAAATCACTCGGCACAAAACAGTGTCTGCATTATGGGGTTGGAGAATGTGATCTTAGTACCAAAAATGATGGATTTAGTGTGGCTTCCAAATCATTCTATCCTAGAAAGAAGTTAAATGTGCCTTCAACAACCCCTTTTATAGGGGACTCTTATGTTTTTCACAATCAGCTTTAGTGATGACCCAGGTGGAATCTACAACTGTCATAGAGGAGGGGCGGGCAGTGTAACAGCCTCTGAAGATGTGCTAGATCTAGGAACATGGATAGGGGAGCTGCCATGGGACGAGGATCTTGTCCCAGCCCTGCCTCAGTTTAAGTGAGTGACTTTGTTCAGAGAAGACAGATGTTCCTCTCCAAGATAAACCAGAGGAAATTGTCCAATGCAAGTGCACAACCTAGTGTACCTCTGTCTCAGCTAAGTCTGTGATACTTCCAAGTGAGGGTGCCAGAAGAGCCAAGGACCTTGTCTCCACTATGTCTTCTGGACAAAACTTCTGCAATGAAAGATAATTGGACATAAAGGAGGAAGAAAAATAGAAGACACAATTTATTGTAACTTTTAACTCAAGTTTTTTAAGTGTGCTTATATTGAGCTGTATTATTTCGTACCAAAAGAATCCCCATTTTATTTATTTTAATTTGTGGTGATCATACAGCAGGTTTGGATGATAAAGGACGTTGAGCCTACTTGATCTCATTCTTTAAAATATTGACGTAGAAATGAGAAATGGCATTGAACGGGAGGGGGTTAGGGGGAGGGATTTTATGCTCCATCTGTCATTTTAGACCTCTTCCCTCTAGCTAACATCCTTTTTTAAAGAAACATTGCTGGACATTTGCTCAGCTGCATAAGGCTACCCCAACTAATGCCAACCCCAGCAGGATGATTTAAAGGCAGCGTGGTAGCATTGTGGATCGCACAATTGCTTCACAGCTCCAGGGTCCCAGGTTCGATTCCGGCTTGGGTCACTGTCTGTGCGGAGTCTGCACATCCTCCCCGTGTGTGCGTGGGTTTCCTCCGGGTGCTCCGGTTCACTCCCACAATCCAAAGATGTGCAGGTTAGGTGGATTGGCCATGATAAATTGCCCTTAGTGTCCAAAATTGCCCTTAGTGTTCGGTGGGGTTACTGGGTTATGGGGATAGGGTGGAGGTGTTGACTTTGGGTAGGGTGCTCTTTCCAAGAGCCGGTGCAGACTCGATGGGCCGAATGGCCTCCTTCTGCACTGTAAATTCTATGATAATCTGATGTGCAGGTGAGTTGCCTTTGATTTTCTGCTTCTTATTACAGAGTGAGTAGAAGTACTGGGTTGTTGGGGGAATTGTGAAAAGTTAATCAAGTCAGCAGGGAGTGGTGCTGGACATTGTGAAGGTGTTCTGAGCTTCTGAAGGGCTTGGAGTCTACCACTTGCTCCCAAGTCATGAGGGCTTTAGTTGCAGTTCCTCCTGGGCTGCAACATCATGGGGAGGTGGGGGCAGAAGCAGCAGAGGAGACAAATTTCTTGCCGAGACAGGACCGGGGCTTTTAGCAGGAGGGTTTACCCAACTTGAGTATTCAGCCAGCACTTCTACTTGCACCTAAGCCAGGAGGCTGCAGTGCAAGTGGTTGATCACAGAACCTTTCCATCTCTTGGAACCAGGACTATATTCTCAGAGCAGGATGAGGATGGCGCTGCCAGTGCTGTCAATGAGACCATGACCCTGAATTTTTATGATAGAGCCTTTCTGGCAACAGCAGGTGGCATTGCAAATATCCTGAAACTCATGAGGGGGATGGAGGGGTGGGGGTGTGTGGGAGTGATGGTGGTGTGGTGGTGTTGGAAGGGGAATGTGGGGGTGGTGGTGGGGGTGGCAACCGCAGCTCAGTGGGGTCTCATTTGCTTGCCTGATGCCGACCTCCCCCCTGGTGACTACCCTCTCTCCAGGCCTACCAACCAGGTCTAGTGCCCGCTGTTCTGCTGCGGTGAGGGGCCGCAGGTCCAGCGATCCCCCTCTAGGTTTTTCCCTCTCCAGGCGGTTGTAGTTGTCTTATCCTCTGATGGGGCACTGTGTTAGACAGTCAGACGCACGCAGCACAGGGGGTGGGTAGCTGGTGGCCTTTGTGACCGTGTCGGCCGGTATGGGTGCTGGCATGTGGTGCAGAGTAGGGATTTGGTCATCCCCCGGGTTGGGGGGTAAGGTGTGTGGGACGGGGGTTGGTGCCAAGGGCACAATGCTGCCTACTCGCCCTGGCCGCCCTGAGGAGGTTGTGCAGTTTTTCCGGCACTGCTGGCCGGTCCTCGCGGTGTGGCCCTCGCCGCTCACAACCTCTGCCACCTGCATTCTGGCCCAATGTATGGCGGCGGGTGGCAACCTTCTTCCCACCCCGAGGTACAGGCTAGCCCGTCTCTCTTCCACGGCGTCCAGTAAGGTCTCGAGTTCAGCATCCAGGAACCGGGGTGCCGCTCTTCGTGCTGCCACATTGTTGGCTGGGATGAGTGTGCGTGGGGAGTGGAGTGCTTCTATGCAGCTGCACCTTGTCAGCCTCTGGAATCTCAATTCTGATCCTGGCGAATCCAACACCGTTTTTGATTGGAATCGATCGTGTTCCACGTGGCGCCGTTGCTAACCCATTCATGAGGCTCAAGAAATTTCAATGAGCCTGTCAGCAGGCAATTCAGAACAACAACGGTCTGTGAATTGAGGAACTCCACTTTAAAGCAGGGGCAGACTTTGAGAGATGCTGGAGACTTAGAGCAGTTCAGACACAGACCTCCTCAATTGGTGTGCAGTTTCCGAACTTTCAGCGAGTAAAGGTGCAAGGTAGCAGCCAGGTTTCTGGCATTCGGCCCGGTGGGTGCACAGGTGCATCTGCACATTCACGGAGGCCTTATATGCCCAGTTGGCACAAAGTATCAAATTCAAAGGTGGCACGGTGGCGCAGTGGTAGATCCTATCTCTGTGTCTGGATCTCCACCAGTGATGGGATCATACTTTCCAGAAGCAGGATACCTGTCCAGACAGCAGCTGTTGCCTGGCACAGTGGTCAGCACTGCTGCCTCACAGCGCTGAGGACCCGGGTTCGATCCCGGCCCGGGAGTTTGCACATTCTCCCCGTGCCTGCGTGGGTCTCATCCCTGTCATGATATTCAGATGAACATCACAGCACATACATACACACATAATGATGGACAGATCAACGGACCAATCAACACACAAAACACGACAGCCAATCACGGACAAGAGCATACACAGTACAAAGCAGGGAACACGACACTTCCTGGGCACTCGAGCAGGAGAGGGCTCAGGGCACAGACCTCATTGCCAGCCACTCAGAGGTTCACCATGTGCTGAATACCAGAGTTTAATATGTTAATAGTTCATTGAAATAAAACTGCGTTGTACCATTCGCAACCGTGTTGGTTCGTCTGTGTATCAGAGTACCCAACACTTCAATCCCCACAACCCAAAGATGTGAAGAGCAGGTGGATTGGCCGTGCTAAATTGCCCTTAATTGGAAAAAACAATTGGTACTCTAAATTTATAAAAAAATATACCTCAAATTCAATGTGGACTGAGCCCACCAGAATGCCTGTGCAGCAGGGTTCGCCGACATCGCCGAGATGCCCTAGGTCCAGGGGGTGAACGACAGGATGCAGGTCCCCCTCTGCGCACTGACCCATGACAGGCTGGTATTCACAAAGCGAAAGTGGTTCCACACGATGAACTTGCAACTGGTGTGTGACCATAAGATGTACATCATGCATGTCTGCGTCCGATACCCGGGCAGCATGCACGATGCCTCCATCCTGGCACACTCAATGGTTTCTGACCTCTTCGAGGTGCATCCCCGTGTGAGGGGTTGGCTCCTAGGCAACAGGTGTTATCCACTGCGGCTGATGACGCCACAGACCAACGCAGAGACCCACTACAATGCCGCCCATGCCCCGGCCAGGGGCGTGTCGAGTGGTGCTTCGACATCCTGAAGATGCGTTTCAGGTGCTTGGACCGCTCTAGAGGGGCCCTCCAGTATAGCGCTAGGAGAGTCTCTCACAGCGTGGTGGACTGCTGCGTCCTCTTTTAGTTGGAGTGTGCCCTAAGTGTTGGTGCTAGTACTGAATTGCTTGTGGTTGCGTTCCCATACGGGGCGCTATTTGGGGTGCAATTCAGGACATGCTAATGGTTCAGCACTCTGCCCACCTAAATCTAGAGCAATTCCCATTACCGTCGGTGTCTGATTTGCTGGGGCAGGAATTGGTGCTGGAGAGCTTGACAAACTGAAGCTGCTAAAAAGCACTCCACTCCCCACACACTCTCATTCCAGCCAGGAAGGCGGAACTGAGGAGACCTGCACCACGATTCCTGGACTCTGATAGGATTCTGGATGCAGTGGAGGAGAGGCAGGACACCCTTTTCCCCAGGGTGGGCGGGAACCTTGCCAACTAATCCCTGGTATCATTCCTGTCCCTCCCTCCTCACGTAACACCTCACTCCCCTGGAGGCCAATCAAAACCTACCTGCCTGCATCTCCCTTGCATCCCACACTGCACCAAACGCCAACACCTGTATTGTCCTCTTTGGCCCAGTGCCTTTCACACACATGCCACCAGCGATAGACGCCCCTGTAGAACTCGCCTCCGTGCATCTCACCATGTCCTTTATGCATCTCACCATGTCTCCTAGGAAAAGGCCACCCACAATTGACAGGAGTTGGCGAAGACTGGAGGGCACGTCCCGAACATTAGGGCTCAAATCCCTGTGGAGCAGAAGGTGCTGGAGTTAACCAGTGAAGTACAGGAGAGGGCTGTCTCTGAGGCAGAGATCGGCATGTGTCTGCCAAGTGAGCCTTGAAGCAAAATGATGTTCCTATAGCAAGTGAGTCAGCCCTCTCCCACAGACCACTCCTTCCCAAAATCCCACCATGTCACTTATCTTTTGTCTCGCAGGATTACTCTCATACCAGGTTGGCCGGTCTGGGAGTTGGTGGTGGGAAGGCTGTCCCATCCCAGGAAACAGCTGCAGTCTAGACAGGAATCACGCTTCTGGAAAGTATGACCCCATCACTGTTGGAGATTCAGATGCAGAGCTAGGATCTACATGAAGGGTATCAGCAGTTTTCCAGCACCTGCAGGTGAACTGGAGGAGTCCAACTATCTTCAGGTGCAGGAGACCATGCCGAAAATGCGTGGTACCCAGGCCAACATTGAATCGGTGGCACAGGCCGTGGAAGGTGGGATAAGACATCTGAGCCATGGGTCAAGGCGTCCAAGGCTTGAGCACCCTGTGCGGTCGATGGGTAAGGCTCAGAACAGGGGAGCCCTTCACAGACAGACATGTACTGGGTCTAGATGGACATTGCTACAACACTCCAGAGATGGGTTCATTGACAAATGGTCATGGCTGAGTGTATCAAGAGCATTGGCAGGGTGCTAGATGACCTGGGCCAGTCACAGAGGAATGTGGTATGGTCCCAGAGCGACATGACCAAGGAAGTGAAGGACATGACTCACTTGCTGAGGGACGTGTCCCAGTCTCAGTACTCCATGGCTGTGGGCATCGAGACCCTGGTTCAGACGAGGGTGGGCCTCCAGGACTGGCAGCGGCAGGTGACGGTGTAGCCTCTGAAGCTCACGTTGGCCTCATCTCCATTCTATGGAGTAGGCTGGGGGACATTGTGCATTGTACCCCAGGGAAGGAGGAAGTGAAGGGCCCGTGCTGGTGCCTCCCACAGGAAAGTTGCTGGGACACCTCAGTGCTTCTGAATCCCCCCCACCTGACACTGGCACATTTGATGGATAGCAGGCATAAAAGGGTGGAGCTTCATCACCTCTGACACCGAAAGTTGGCTGGGCCCATCCAAGTGCAGGCACTCCAGTGCACGGCTGCCAATGGCATCTCAGGTCAGAGGGCGAGAAATACAGCAGGCCATCTCTACGTCTGATATCTGTCTGGGGTCACACCTAGGAGCAGTAGGCCATGTAAGATAAGAAAGTTAGACACCAGTTATGTTGGCATGGGTGTGGCACATAGGATAGAGATAGGGGTCAGGGCATAACAATGTATAGTCACTAGTGAACACCTTTTCACCAACATTCTGACCTGCGTCAATCCTCGATCTAAAGGGCGTTAGGGATGGGCTGGGCTGGGTGTAGAGATGTGCCAGATAGAGGGTGTGGGAGGGTGATGGTAGGTGTTGGAGGATGGCACAGGGCAGGGCCCCCAGGACACGTGAATGTTCCGCCTGGGGTTACCCTTGGAGGTGGCAGGGAATGGAGTCAGAAGTATGAGGCCACCTTGTATGAGAGCTTGCCCAGTGAGTGACCCGCCACCGCTCACCATCTCCATATCTGCCCCCAAATGAAATGGTTAACTCACATGCAGGGATCACCCAGGTGGACAGTGGTATGTACACCTGAAGGAAGGAGTCAAGCTTTGAAGTGATGAGGAGCACCACACTTCATCTCACAGTAAGTCATCGTCATTCTCTATCCCATGGACAAGACCCACTGATAATGCCTGCCTAGGGCCAACACACTGTAAGACCCTCACAGCGGAGAGGAGGAGCCGGGGAGGTGGGGTGGAGTGAAGGAAGGAGGGACAGGGAAGGTGCAGTGATGGGCAGTGGAATAGGGAAGGTGCAGTGAAGGGAGGAGGGGCAGTGAAGGATGTGAGCGGCTATGAGGAAGGAGGCACCGCTTGCAAGGTGTGGGGATGGCTATGGAGAGGTGGGAAGGGCAGCGGTGCTGCCGGTGTACACGCCTCCTAGTTGGCAAACTGGGACGTGATGAGGTTGATCTCTGTGCAGTGGCCCTGGTGCACAGATTGGGTAGTCTGCCATGCCAGCCCGGGCACCATGCCCGATTCTTTCTGGCCTTCGTCCTTGTCAGATGAGGCCTGGCGTTCTTCCTCCTCCTCCAGCATGTTCTCACTCTGCTCCGTGATGTTGTGCAGGATGCAGCAGGCCAGCACAGTGTTAGAGACCCTCCTGGGGCTATACTGCAGCGCCCCACCGGAGCAGTCCAGGCATCGGAAGCGCATCTTGAGGATGTTGATGCACCACTCAATGATGCTCCTGGTTGCAGCATATGTGGCTTTATAGCCGTTCTCCGCATCAGTTTGGGACTCCGGACAGGTATCATTAGCCAAGACCACAGAGGGTTACGCTTGTCGCCTTGAGTCAGGGCTCGTAGAGGGGCATACCTGCCATCGATCACCCCCTGGACCTAGGACATGCCAGCCATGGCAACAAATCCTGTTGCCAGGGCCTCCTGGTGTGCCGGGTCCAGACTGAAGATTATATAGTCCGCTGCCCGGGTGCATAGGGTAACCATAACAGCATTGATGTACCTGTTTGCGGATGTCTGAGAGATCCCAAACAGGTCCCCGTTTGGCCCCTGGAAAGACCCAGAGGCATAAAGGTTTAGGGCAACCGTCACCTTGAGGGTATCCTCTTCCATACTCCTGCGGTGCCAGATGTGCCATCATCTGACAGGTGGTGCACAATCTCCCTGGTTAACCAACTTTTTCGGCAGCACAGATAGTTTGGCATCTTCTCAAAGGACTGCTGCCGACGGTATTCAAGTGGTCTGATGCGGCGTTCCTTCGCACCTCCTCCTCAGCCTGTTGGACGGCTGGCTCTTCAGCCTCACTGGCTGGCCCCTGCTCTTCTGTGGCAGGCTCCTCTTGTGCAGGGTCCTCCCCGAGCAGGCCCTGTGGCTCCAGCATCCGTAATGGCAGCTGTGGCCAGGTAGATAGCAAGTATTCCCGGCTGTAGACTGAAATTCATTCTCTGCAGGTGGATAAAAGAGAAGACGTGTTAGCAAGATGAGCATTCCCTTGCCCATCCACATCCAACAGGCTACATGGTGATCCTGAGTTGCATTTCAGCTCCACCCTTCACATGTCCCCCCAAACCCACCCTCACCCCTCAGCCTTCCACACTGCACCCCAGCCCCCATCAGTGAGAGGCACCGGGCCGATGATGTGGGCAGCCTCTATCCTCAGCACCTGTCTCTGTCAACAGGGGTACTGGTGGCTGCCCCATTCCGTGTCAGCGATAGTCTCTGTGGCCCCTGTACTTTATCCTCAGTAGGGTTTACTGTGGGTGCCCTCATTGTGTGGGACGTGTGTTCCTGCTAACAGGGTGGCATCTGTTTGTGCGGTGGAGAGGGTCATGGTGTGCCAACAATTGCTTCCATGTTTAAAGGCTTGTGGGTGGGCTGGTCCGACAGGTGGGGTGAGCGAGGGAAGTGTGCATCTGCTGGGAGTATAGCTGGGCCCTGGGTGTGACACAGAAGTTGTGACAACCTGTCTGGGGGCAGGATAAATGGGAGCAGAGGCACGGTGGGAAGGCATGGTTTGGTGACAGCTGGTCATCCTGAGGAATGGGCTAGCTGACAGTGTCAGTGGTGAGGACTCTACCCTGAGAGGGGCAGTGTGCCAAGGAGAGTGTTCGGCCACGGTGCATGTAATCTTTGTTTAGGGTGAGCTCTGCTATTCCCCTGCTACCCCGGCATTGGGGCTGTGCATCTGATGAGTGCACTGAGGAGTGGCAGCAGCTGGTGTGCCACTGATTGAGCTTGGCCATGCCCATCCCATTGATGGGGCAGCTGGAGTATGCGGGTTTCCAGATAGGTGTCCTAGGGGGACTCTTAAATGAGCAGAGGCTGTCTGAACATTTACAGGTTACAGTGAACATTCAGCAGAGTAAACAGTCAGAGAGGCCTATAACTTTCACCAAAGGGTGCGTTTAAAACATACACTGCAGCAATGGCGGCCTGAGCCAGGGCACCCGATCCTGAGGGGGCACCCCGAATCCACGGAATCCTGGCCCTTGCAACCAACCCTCAGCAAGTGCTACAATTTTGAAAACTTGTCAAAAGTTTTCTTACCTTCTTTCTCACGCTCAGCCGCCATGGTGCCCACGACCCTTTTGTAATTAGTTGTAGCAATTTGCGCCCACTTTACTTCCACCTGAGAGGGGCAGAGTTTCGCGGAAGGACGGAGTATACTGGGCGGGATTCTCCCAACGGGAGTCTGGGTGCCGACGCCGGAGTAAAAACCAGAGTGTTTTACTCCGGCGTCGGTGCCTGTTCATAGACCCCTATTCTCCCCCCTCCGTGGGGCTAGCAGGGGCATCGGCAATTTACAGGGGCGGGGACTCGGCGTGGCGTCAGAGACCCGGCGCCGCGTAAAAGACGCGACGCCTTGGGTCCCGCGCATGCTCAGTTGGGCCGGCGCCAACTAACGCATGCGCAGTGGCCGTCCTTCCCCAGGCTGCCCTGCACAAACATGGCAGATAGATCCAGGCTCGCCGGTGGAAGAAAGTAGGCCCGCCGACAAAGAGACAAAGATCGGTTGGTCCCGATCGCGTACCAGGCTACTCAGGAGGCCCCCTCGGGAATGGAGCCTCCCTCCCTATGGTGATGTGCATCAATGTAAATGCATGTAGGCTAGCTAGACACTAGAGGGAGCACCAGTGACATCACACACATACACTCAACCAATAGATCAAGTAGATAGGACACGACCAATAGACATTCACGATACACAAGGAGGTGACATGACCACAGGGGGGCATTACACCAACCCATATATAAAGGACACCACACACATGATCTGCCTCTTTCCAGTGGAGACAGTCAGTGAGTAGAGACACAGTGTTGATTCAATATTACACCCACCACCTGGATTGCAGCAGCTGGTTAGTCAGTCTGGGTAGCTATAGTAGGATTAGCAGTAGTGTCGAACCCGAGTAATAGAAGTGTAAATAGTTTAATAAACGTGTTGAAGTTATCTCCACGTCTGAACCTTCCTTTGTCAAGTGCACCACAAGGAAGCCGCTTATGTTACACCTACAACATAACAAATCACTCCCCACCCCCCCCACAGGCCGCCCCCTCAAGCCTTCGCGATGAGTACCCGCCAGCAGCGACCAGGTGTGGACGGCGCCGGCGGGACTAGGCCGTTTACGCGCAGCCGCTCAGCCAATCCGGGCCGGAGAATCGTTGCTCGCCGAAGCGGCGTTGGTTTCAGGGGGGGGGGAAGAATCGCGTGCGGGGGTCGGGGCGGCATGGCGCGATTCGCGCGGCACCCCGGCGATTCTCCCACCCGGCGGGGGGGGGTGGGAGAATACCGCCCACTCTGTCCAACCCGCGAGTTAGAATAGAGAGAAACTACTGTTTCCATTGGTGGAGGGGTCAAGAACTAGGAGGCACAGATTTAACATGATTGATAAAATAACTAATGCCGATTTGTTGGAAACTTATTTTTGCAGTGAACTGTTAAGATCTGAAATACACAATCTGAGAGGGTAGTGGAGGCAAATACAACTATGGCTTTCATAAGGCAATTTTTAAGTATGATAAACATTTGGCAGGGCTACAGGAAAGAGTGGGGCTTTGTAACAAGTTGCATTTCTCTTACAAGAAACCAGGGCAGACCCGATGGGTTGACTGACATACTTCATGATGTAACCACTCAACGAATCTATGATCTCTCCTACAAGCACTGGTGGGAATTCTTCAGCTGTCAGCCTGTCAGCTGTGCATGTTTAAAAATTTGGCATCATCTGGAATATTGAGCTCCAAAATGGCAGTGGTGGCATCAAGTTAGCATTTATGCTGAATGCTGCCACATTGTTCTGCATACTTCTATTGGGTGTTCTTTGCCGATATGCTAACACCGTAATCAAAATGGAGTATGGTGTGGCTATATAAGTGTTGGCATATTTTCTCCAACCCTTCAGTTTGGAGTGTTCCGATCCTCTATGAATAACCCCGCAGCAAACTCGAGATGAGGTAAAGCAAGAGGTTGGTTTATTTTGCCCACGCATAAAATGTGGGAAGGGGTTTTGCAATGTCCGTCCCTTTTGCATTCATACAATATAAATAGGATAAGGAAAAGTAAGGGGTACAGGAAAGCACAACTATAAAAATAAGAGTTATGGCCTCATGTGAGTCCAAAATTAAAAGTTCAATGGCGTATTCCTTCAGAGTTTAGCAAGCTGAAACTGTTGCAGTGTTATCAGTCTTTCAAGAAGTCAGGACTTCTACAATGGAAGAAAGCACTCATAGATAAATTAGTCTAATCGGCATTGATACAGGGGTTCTGGGGTTTCCAATATACATGTAGCGCAACAATTACTCACTCAAGTCGAGAAGTGATTAAGTCAATCGAGGCTTTATTAAGCAAGACTTGCTCCCCAGCAGCTCAGTTACAGAATGCGGCTGCTGGGAGAACTCGAGCTCTAATACTCCGCCTTCAGGGCAGAGCCAGCAGGCGGCAGATCCAACCAGGACCCGGGACCTGACAGCCAATAGCCTCTTGGCTTCACAGGTACCGTACTACCCCTAATACATACCACCACATTACACAGTGCAGATGAGAGCCACACAATTTATCTGGAGAGAGCTCTTTCTGCTGCTACCTGTTGGATGTAAAATGGTAGACTCCTTAAGTCCAGTTGCACACGGCAGTATTAGAGGATCTAGCAACTTGGGGGGTGGGGGGTGGAGGAAGTCATGTGACATAGATGCGGAAAGAATGTTCCCGATGTTGGGGATGTCCAGAACCAGGGGTCACTGCCTTAGAATAAGGGGTAAGCCATTCAGGACTGAGATGAGGAAGAACTTCTTCTCTCAGAGAATTGTGAACTTATGGAATTCTCTACCACAGAAAACTGTTGGGGCTAGTTTGTTGCATATATTCAAGAGGGAGCTGGACGTGGCCCTTGCAGCTAAAGGGCTTAAGGGGTATGGAGAGAAAGCAGGAGTGGGATACTGAATTTGTATGATCAGCCATGATCATATTGAATGGTGGTGCAGGCTCAAAGGGCTGAATGGCCTACTCCTGCACTATTTTCTATGTTTCTGTGTTACGTTTCTTTTTCTGGGTTTTGGACGATGGATGTATTTTTCCAGGCCTGGAATCTGGAGATGTTCAGTAGAGGAGGTAGTATCCATTTTGACCTTGCAGATGCACTATCCCTGTTGGCTGAAGCTCTGCCTTAGACATGTAAAAGGTGTTGGTGCATTCCTTTGGAATTTGATTTTCTGTGGCCACAGGGGCATAAGGGCCTCTTTAAAAGTAACATGGTCCTAAATGGTTTCTGAAGATTAGAAATTCTTCTGCTGTGAGTCATGGTTAGCCAGGCATGTCAGGCGAAAACCTTTGTCCATTTTAAAAATAAAATAATAAATATATAAAATAGCCATGTTGACGTAGATATATATTCTTCCTGTCTTCTGGAGGGGACAGAATGCTGGAAATGAAAGTACTTTTGAAATGCAATGAACTAGGAATTCACTTATAGAGAACTATATGCTGAACCTACTGAATTATTATCTGTGTAACTGCCCAATTTCATCTGACTAACCTACAAGTATTGCCAGTAGAGTGAAAAAAATAGCAAGCTCTCACTGTACAACAGAATTGTCATGAATGGTAATTTATTGAAGTTGACTCTTTGACCCATTTATAAAATGGAAGCATAAACAAGTTTCTTCAATGGTCTTGTGGATAACTATTGTTTGTTTGGCTTCCTCTCCTGTCATCATATTTCAGTTCTCCCACTGTTGGCTTGCGTTTGTTTCTACGTCATTAGGTACATGTCTCGGTCCATATAATGTGGCAGTGTCGACAATCATTAATAATTCAGGGGACACTACTGCTGCTCTTTCTCATCTAGTTGAGTTTTTACTAATCCACTGACAGCTTGACTCTGTATAAGAATACAGGCGCACAAGATCTATGGAACTGAAGGGCAGGTGAAATGGTGCAGGTTCTTCTTGAGTGGCAGTGTGCTAGTTCTGTTCGCGCTGAAAGTATATGTGCGTTCAGACCTTTAGTACTTAAATTACTAATTCAGCTGCCTCCAAACATATGGTACTCTATTAATTAAAAGAAACCCCAGCATCATAGGCAGTATTGATTTTTTTCTATCTTCATAACAGTGGCTGCCACTGTGTGTGCAAAATGTCTAAAAACAGTTCCCATCGGAGCAATAACATTTGCTTTCAATCATATTCAATATCCATGAAATGTAAAGTAAAAACATATTCTAACAGCTTGGCATCATTTCTTTTTCTATCCCTCCATGTTTAATTTAAAATGTCCCTGGACCTGGTAGTCCAGTGTATTCAAGAATGAGAATGGTATTCCAATTATACCGCTAAATATTTATAGCTGCTCTTTAATTATGATTGCAAAGCATTGCAAAGAATGTTAATTGCAGTAGCCAGAGTCCCTTAATCTAACTTCAAGTGGATTTAGGTATAGTATATCATAATTTTGTACGAATTAATAATTACTTGTTTTATTTGTCTAAGGAATTCAATAAGCTGATTTCAACTCAGTCTGTCTGATGGTAATTGGAGAATCACAGCCCTAAAATTCACATATCGCTTCCCACCCTGTTTCCACACCCAACCCATTGCTTCTTGCTGCACTGTGTTTTGCCTGTGGTCTTTAAAAGACAGCCTGAAGCAGAAAATTAGGACATTGAACACTGCTTGTAATTTTGAAATGCAAGTGGCAAGAGCATGCACATTCTACCCATTGGTGCCCAACAGTGAGTGGCTGAATTAATAGTCCCCAAAAGGAGCACTGGAGGTCGCTTATGAAACAGCTTAGGAAATAACTAGGAGGAGTTGGAGTGCTGACAAAAAGAATATTAGTGGTCATATGAGACCTCTCCATGATTGTCTCTTTCCTCCACCCCCCTCTCCCCCCAACCCCTCACCGCCCTCTTCCCATTCCATGGCTCTCAATATTAGCCCATGTGGGGAGGTGATGGTGTGCTGGTATTGTCACTGGGCAATTAATCCACAGAATCTTGGTAATGCTCTGGGGACTGGGGTTTTGAAACCCACCATAGCTGGTTGTGGAACTTGAATCTAATATAAAGAAATCTGGAATTAAAAGACTAATGAAGACCATGAATTGATTGTCATAAAACCCCATCTGGTTCACAAATGTCCCTTTAGGGAAATAAATCTTCTGGCCTACTGGCCTTCTGGTTCTTACATGTTGTATAAAACTGCTAAAAAGTCTCAAAGGAATGAAACTGAACTGGAAATGACAACGTCAAACTCAGCCCAATTGAGGGACGGCACGGTGGCACAATGGTTAGCACTGTTGCCTCACAACTCCAGGGACCCTGGTTTAATTCCGGCCTTGTGGACTGTCTGGATGGACTTTGTACTTTCTTCCGTGTCTGCGTGGGTTTCCTGCGGGTGCTATGGTTTCCTCCCATAGTCCAAAGATGTGCAGGTTAGGTGGATTGGCCATGCTAAATTGCCCCTTGGTGTCCAAAAGGTTAGTTGGGGTTACTGGGTTGTGGGGACAGGGTGGAGGCATGGGTTTAAGTCGGTTGCTCTTTCCAAGTGCTGGTGCAGACTCGATGGGCCAAATGGCCTCCTTCTGCACTGTAGTGATTCTATGATTCTATTCAATGACCCTGTACATCTTACTCATACCTGGCGCTTGTGCCAAAATTAGGAAAGCCACAGCCTGATATAGTCAAATTCGTGGAACATACCTTATAGATAATATCCCAGGCACCCCATCAGTATCCCTGTGCATGTCCTGTCCTACTGGAAGGAGGGAGTTGCCCTGGCAGTTCTCAACATCAAATCCACTCCCATGAAGTCTCATGGCATCAGGTCAAATAATGGTATGGAAACCTCCTGTTGATTACCATGTACCTCATCCCCCCCCTTCCCTCAACTGATGAATCAGTATTCCTCAATGTGAATACCATTGGAGGACGCACTTGCAAGGGTGCAGACTGTACTCTGGGTGGGGAACTTTAATGCCCATCACTAAGAATGGCTTGGTAGCATCACTGCTGATCGAGTCCTAAAGGACATACTTGCTAGACTCGGTCTGCAGCAGGTGATGAGGGAAAAAAAAGAGGGAAAAACGTATTTCATCTCATCCTCACCAACTTGCCTGCCGTAGCTAGATCTGTCAATGACAGAATTGGTGGATGTGACCAGTGCGTATTGCTTGTGGAGACAAACATCTAACCAAGAAGCAGGAGTAGGTTATTTGGCTCCTCAAGACTGCTCCGTGATTTAATATGTTCATGGCTGATCTGATGGTAACCTGAAATCTCCAAAGTGCCTACCCCTTATAACCTATCACACTCATGCTTACCAAGAATCCACCTCCGCTTTAAAATATTCAAAGACTTTACTTCTGTCGCTTTCTGCTGAAGAGAGTTCCAAAGTCGAACGTCTGAGGGAAAACATTTCACCTCATCTCATTTTTAAATGGACAATCCCTTATTTTAAAACAGTGACCCCTAATTCTAGATTCTCCCCCAAGAGAAATCATCCCCCCCACATTCACCCTGTCAAGATCCCTCAGGACCTTATATGTTTCAATCAAGTCACCTCTTACTCTTTCAAACTTTAGCAGATAGAAGCTCAGCCTGTCCAACCTTTCTTCATAATCCATTCCAGGTATTAGTCTGGTAAGCTTTCTCTGAACTGCTTCCAAAGCATTTACGCCCTACCTTAAATAAGGTGACAAATATTCTATGCAATACTCCAGGAGTGGTCTCACTAGTTCTCTGGAAAATTGAAGCATAACCTCCCTACTTTCGTGTTTAATTCTCCTCAGTATTCTACTGGCTTTTCTCATTACTTGCTGTGCCTACATATTAGCCTTTCACGATTCATGCACAAAGACACCCAGATCCCACTGAACCTCAGAGATCGGCAATATCCCACCATGCTCTTTCATTCTTCCTGCCAACATTGACAATTTCACATTTTCCCACATTATACTCAATTTGTCAGATACCTACCCACTCATTTAACCTATTTAAGTCCCTTTGTAACCTCCTATATCCTCTTCACAACTTACTGTTCTATCTATCTTTGTGTCATCAACAAATTTGACAACTATCCCATCCATCCATTCATCCAAGCCATCCCTATAAATTGTAAACAATTGAGGTCCCAGTTCTGATCCCTGTGACATACCATTCATGACATATTGCCAACCTGAAAAAGGCTAATTTATGCTTCTCTGCTTCCTGTTAGCCAGTCAATCTTCTATCCAATATTTACTGCAATTACCTTGATGTGACTTTATTAAATACCATCTGGAAATATCGTACATCCACCGATTCCCCTTTATCCACGCAATATTGGTTAAACATGATTTCCCCTTCACAAAACCATATTGATTCTGCCTGATTACCTTGAATTTATCCAAATGTCCTGATATAACTTCTTTAATAGCAACAACTAACATTTTTTCTATGGTAAGTGTTAAGTTAATTGGCCTGCAGTTTTCCGCTTTCTGACACCCTCCTTTTTTGAATAATGAAGTTACATTTGCCACCTTCCAATCTAATGGGACCTTTCCTGAATCCACAGGGTTTTGGAAAATTAAAACCAATGCTTCAACTATCTCATTAGCCACTTCATTTAAGACCCGAGAGTAAAGTCCATCAGACCCTGGGCACTTATCAGCCTGAAGCTCCAACAATTTACTCAGTAACACTTCTTTGAGTGACTGTAATTTTCCTGAGTTCCTCCCTCCCTTCCATTTTGTGTTTTATAGCTGCTTCTAGGATGTTATCTGTATCTGCTTAGTGTGGATTGATGCAAAACATCTGTTCAGTTCATCTACTATCTCCTTGTTTTCCCCAGACTCACTTTGTTAGCTTGTTTCTTGCAAGAAATCTATTTATAGAAACTTACTATCTGTTTTTATATTTCTGCCTAGCTTTCCCTCGTACTCTAATTTTTCTCTCTTTTTAATTTTTTTGTCATTCTTTGTTGTCCTTATATTCTGCCCAATCTTCTGACCTTCAACCCGCGTTTGTACAATTATGTGCTTCTTCTTTAAGTTTAACACTATCTTTAACATTTCTGGTTAATCATGGATGGTGTATTTGTCCCTTGGACTCTTCCATACTCATTGGAATGTATCTATTCTGTGCATTCTGAAATATCCCCTGAAATGTTTGGGATTGGATTCCTATTCACCTATCTCTTAACCTGATTTGCCAATTCACTTTAGCCAGCTCTGCTTTCATGGCCTCCGAATTGCCTTTATTTATGTTTAAAAACATAGGGTGGGGGTAGCACGGTGGCGCAGTGGGTTAGCCCTGCTGCCTCACAGCGCTGAGGTCCCAGTTTCAATCCTCGCTCTGGGTCACTGTCCGTGTGGCGTTTGCACATTCTCCCCGTGTCTGTGTGGGTTTCGCCTCCACAACCCAAAGATGTGCAGGGTAGGTGGATTGGCCACGCTAAATTGCTCCTTAATTGGGTACTCTAAATTTATTTTTTGAAATGTAGGGTGGAATATTCCCGAAAAAAAACCAATGGGCGTGATTCAGTGGACTCAAGTTAAAGTGCGCTGAATGGCCCATTTAGCAGGGTGTTTCTTGGCGCCTGTAGCGTCGAGAAAGACCCCGCTATTCAACTGCACTTCGTCATACATTTTGGCCTCGGCGAGGAACTCCCCGTTGAGGTCACTCATTAAGTCATTCCCTGCACTGGTGAGCTCAGATTCGAGCGTCGCGATTTTCTATGAAGGCCTCTTAGGAAACTCATCCCAGCACCAAGTTGGGTGCAACAAGGCCGCTGAATTGTGCCCAAAGTGTCATTTCTGGTGTGAAAATAGTGTGATTCCAGCCATCCCCGGCGGCATGATCAGAATAGCAACCTTTAGGCACTTTGAAAAAAATTCTCCACGCGAAAAAATGTGTACGAGTGCATACACATATATAGGTGCACACATACCTTTTACATATGGGCTTGAAATTTTTAATCAACACAATTTATTATATGCAATAGATAGGAGATGAATGGATTTTTCAGATTTACATCCTTTAAGAGATGTTTCTAAACTTTACAAGTTTGTGACCTGCTTTGTCATACTTTCAGCACTCACAGCTATTCCAGCACTCAAAGCTATTCAGAATTTTCTATCAACCAGAGATAAGCATAAAAAATTACATCTCCTCTTGCTTCTCCTTTTTCTTTGTTCCGAGGCAGCCTTAGGACATTTTTTAAACATAACCCTTGTTGTAATGTTGGATAGACACAGGCACTTTATGCATGCAAGTGCCCGCAAACAGCAATAAATGACACATCCATGTTGTTTGTGGGATAAATGTTGGTCCAGACACTGAGAATTTCTCTTCTCGACATCAAGGAGTGCTGTGGATATTTTAGATCCCCTTCATTCACAGACTGTGGCTTGGTTTAACATCTGCATCTGAAAGGTGGAAACTCCGATAGTGCAATACTTTCTCAGTACGGTATCAAAATGTTCGTCTAGATTATATTCTCAAATTTGGGGAGTGGGGCTTGAAACTGCAAACTGGTCTCAGAATTGAGTGCTACCATTAAACCATGGTTCACACTTTGATGCCAATGTCACTCGTATGATCATTCTACAAAATTACTGATAAATCAAAACAATCCAAGTTAATATTTGCTGAAGTATTTCACTTTATAGGTAAAAGCGATTACACATGAATTAACACAATGTGATCATGCTGTAATACTGACATGCTTTGACAATTTTTATTTTGTTTATCACCTTACCCGGGTAGCTCATTTCATTTCATTTGAGGTACAGGTTTGATAAATGCAAAATGTATTTTTAGTGATAAAGGTTATACATTGATCAGAAAAATTCAATGCTGTAACTATCACATTAATCTTCTAAATATAATGAATGGTGCTACAACAGTCACAGGAAAATGGCCCTTGAAATCAGTATTGGTTGCTAAAATGCCATAAATGTATGAATCAATAGAGCTAAGTGGAAAAATTAATCCCCTGTGTTGAGCAGAGAACTGTGAGGATTTATTTCTGAAGGTGAAAGGATCATGAATTTTGTATCAAGTATATGCACAATTTGGAACTATGTCAGAAAATATAACTGTGGACCAATCAGCATCCTTGTGTATACAATTTTCCCTTCCAAAGCTCAGAAAATACTATTTCATTGTAAGAAAAGGCTACATTTTCTTTTGTCATTTTTTGAGTCGATATCTTATTGCTATCATGGATAATGAAGCTGAATCCTCTTCCCCAGGTGATTACTGAACTCTCTTCAAAATGTTAAACATTTCTTTAAAATATCAAATGCCAGTCAATGCAATTGGTTTGGAAGATCTGAGTTAGGTTGTAAGGTTAGACAAAAAGGTACTCATAATTTTATTTTAAAAGTGCGAATTCTTAGCCTCTGTAAACCATCGTAAATTGATTGCCATCACTGTCCTCTGCAAGGTCTTAATAAGGAATGTACTTGTACAGGTCATATGTGAGTGATGTTTGATACTTGCACTGCTTTTAGAAAAATGTACTTTCAGGCCAGAATTCTCTGTCCATTCACGTTGGTGGGACTCTCCAATCCGCCTGCAGTGAATGGAGTTTTGGCTGAGCTCAAAATTCTCCATCCTCACTGGCAGCGGTGGCTGCGAACTCAGATCAAGGACTCCCAGACCAAGTTTCAAATTGATGAACTTACAATAGTTCGTAGAAAACGTGCCTTTGACCTTGTTTTGTTTACACATGTCTGATATTCAAGCAAATGGCAGCTAATCAGATAACTCTTGAAATTTGTAATATTTTGATAATATTCACAATTTTAAAGATGTCTGTAATACCAATGGATTTTATTGTTAACCACTTTTAAAATAATTCAATTTGGATTTCTGTTGGACAATTAACAATTAAGCAGATCAGGGAAGACCGTGACCTGCAAGGAACCACATTTAGTGATTGTGATTGCTGGGCTATCGGGATAGGGTGAATATGTGGGCTTGAATGGGGTGCTCTTTTCAGGGGCCAGTGCCAATTTGATGGGCCAAATGGCCTCCTTCTGCACTGTAAATTCTATGATCTATAATCATAGAATGTTTGAGACTAGTATAAGGCTCAGCATGGAAGACGTTGCAGCCCACAGTTCGGCTGAGAGGCAGATGCCACCTTCAATTGTTTCAGCAGCTGGGAGACCTCTTCACAGAATGGCCTATGACCAAAACTGTGTTCAGACAGCTGGGGAAGGCCTCAAAGCTGGCCTGGGGTCTAGGGTTCTGCCATTGGGAAACTACCTCCAGGCATCTGGCCAAGTACCCAGAATCTCAGAGGACCAGCAAACTGACTGTAAAATTTCAGTCGACTTCTGACAATAGGCTTTATTGGGCCATTAAATGGCTTCAATCGGCTATGCACGGCTTGCGGTCTTGTAGCCCTTCTGACCCACTTCCTACCTCGGGAAATGACCAAGAGGCTGGATTGATGCCTGCAAACCAGAGCACCATGTGCCTCTGTGCTTACCCCACATTGGGTTGAAAAGTCTGCCTAATTTCCTAAACTGAATCATCATTCATTCTTTTAAACTCCAGCGACCACAAGCCTAACCTATTTAACTTCTCTCATAGGGCAACCTTTCTTCCCGGTAAACAATGTAGCGAACCTTCTCTGGATCACCTCCAATGAAAGCATATCCCTTGATACAAAAGGAGACCAAAACTGTAAAGCAGTGCCCTAGGAGTAGTTTTAGTAATTCCCGGTACTGTTGCAGCAAGACTCCACTACTTTTATACTTCATCCTCCGAGAAATAAAAGTCATCATTATCTTTGCCTTCCTAATTGCCACAGCTGCATGTCAACATTTTGTGTTCCATGTACAAGAACACCTAAATCCCTGTGTACCGCAGCAATCTATAGTCCATCCATTTAAGTAATATTGTATTTATTCTTCCCACTAAAGTGGGCAACCTCACATTTTCCCACCTTATTCTCCATCTGTCAAATTTTACCTACTCATGTAATCCATTTAATGCCTTTTCAGATGATTTGTGTCCTCACAACTTACGTTCCAATCTACAACTGCGAGATTTTGTATCGCCCCGGCAAGCTCAACGCCTACTTCCACAGTGACAAGGGATCCTCATTCATGAGTTATGAGCTGCGTCAGTTCCTGCTCAGCAGGGGTATCGCCTCCAGCAGGACGACCAGCTATAACCTCCGGGGAAACGGGCAGGTGGAGAGGGAGAACGGGACGGTCTGGAGGGCCGTCCGACTGGCCCTATGGTTCAGAAATCTCCCGGCCTCCAGCTGGCAGGACGTCCTCCCCGATGCACTGCACTCCATTCGGTCGCTATTATGCACCGCCACTAACGACACACCCCATGAACGTCTTTTTGCCTTCCCCAGGAAGTCCACATCCGGGGTGTCGCTCCCCACTTGGCTCGCAGCTCCAGGACCCGTACTCCTCCGTAGGCATGTCCGACTCCAGAAGGCGGACCCGTTGGTTGAAAGGGAGCAGTTACTCCACGCTAATCCCCAGTATGCCTACGTAGCGTACCCCGACAGCCGCCAGGATACTGTCTCCCTCAGGGACCTGGCACCAGCAGGTTCCACACACACACACCCCTCCGGCCCGGCTCCACCCCCCCCTCCCCCGGCGCACCCAGCAGCAATCCCCCCAGGACCATCCGTCCTTCCCCTGCCCACGCCGAGAATGAAGAGGATTTCGGCACGCTCCCGGAGTCACCGAGGACCAGACCAACACCAGAATCGCCGCCACCACTGCGTCACTCCCAATGCCACATCAAGGCCCCGGACCGGCTAAATCTATAATTGGTTCGGGACTATCAAACCTCCTTGTACTGAACTTCAGAAATAATTTTTTTTTTCGCTTCTGGATACTAAACGTGCTCTGTATATTGTTCTACACCACCTCCGCCGGACTCAATTTTAACAGGGGGTGAATGTGGTAATCACCACTGTTGTATATATTAGGAGATGTGTGGTAAGGCCCTGTACTACAGGTACGGGGGTAGTCCCTGCCTGCTGGTTCCGCCCAGTAGGCGGAATATAAATATGTGTGCTCCCCATACAGCAGCCATTTCGCCAGCTGCTGTAGGAGTCCACACATCTTAGAGTAATAAAGCCTCAGTTGTATTCAACTCTCGTCTCTGTGCAATTGATCGTGCATCAGACAGCAAACTGATTCTTGCTTGACATGAAACTCGATTTTGGTCTGTCCTGCTATTTACGGACATGCCCAGAGCCATGCGCAACGTGGTGGTTAATTTGCCTCCAATGTCCTTAGAGGAATGTGAATGCAACATATTTCCTATTCCATTCGCAAAACGCCTAGATACTCAACTGGATTGAGACAAGCCATTGAAACTAATCAATTGAACAATGAGACCCTGGATAAAAGGGGGACTTTCCAGACCTGATCACAAACATGTTTGAATTATTCACTAAATTGGCAAGTATGTTCCTTTCAAACAAAAAAAGCCGATTATGGTCAGACACGGAGAGAGCAAAGAAGGGGAGTTTGACCTCCTCACCTGGTCATAAAGCAGAACCTTTACATCAACAGCAAAGAATGAGGAGACCCTTGTAGAATGAGGTTTACAGTTCTTTATTCCATGGTAATTTTCCACATATAACGTTGTAAACGTCTAATCTACCTGACCGTCATCAGCCATAATACCATAACCTGACCCTTCATTCAAATTCTCTAATGGAAAGAAGATCGGAACAGATGTAAATTGGTACAAATTTCTTCTTATTTGTTTTTTGCCCAGACATGAAAGTTAAAATTACCCCTAAAATGTCTGACAAACATTTAAAAAGAATTAAATTGGAGCAGGGTCATACATATATTTGTCATTGTGCAGTTGACATGTTTAGCAAAGTGACTTTTGGCTGTGTCATAATCTATCTCTTCCCTGTCTGAAAGAATGACAAGCATAGCTGCGTGTTACCTACATTATTCAGTCTCTTTGCTGTCATGGTGGAGAATGCACTGAGAGATCTAACAAGAGGGTTTGCATCTATTTTTGAATAACTGCCAAAGTGTTCAACCTTAGCTGACACTGCACACTGCAGAGATGGAGAGAACAGATAGCCTCTGAGCTTTTCAAGGAAAATTGCATGCTTGAAGCACATGCGGAGGAAGAGTTGCTTCTCATCATTGCTAACTTCTCACAGGCTCAATCAGCTAAAATGAAACTAAGGTTATTAATCAATCAGTCCCAATCCAGGTAATTTATCCCTCAGAGTTCCCATTAAACAATTCCAGTTGAATGCGCTTAAGCATTTGAGTGTGCTGCCAATGACATTACCACTGATTAAATTATTAACCAAAACATTACTGGACATACAATTAAACTGAGTGCAGCTTTTGTGAATTTTAGCAAGTAAATATTAAACCAGGAAGGCATAAAAATTGAACCCAAGCTTAAAATCTATCAAGTATAAACAACCTTAAATTTATTTTGAATTTCTTTCTCATTCTGATAAAGGCCTTCGATTTGAAATGCTCACGTTGCTTTTCTCTGCACAGTTGTTGCCTGACCTGTTGTGTATTTCCAGTATCCATGCTTATTTTTAATTTATTATATGACTGGATATCTTCAATATGCTTCCAAAGGTATAGCAAAACAAAATTAACTGGTTCCATCAGCCATTCTAATATCAAAATATCAAATGGCAACACACAGTGCACAAGGCTGAAGTTATAACAGAGACAAACATCAGCAACATCGATGGAGGCACAGTGGCACTGGATTAGTCACACAGTGAAAATGAACAAAAATCATCTTGAAAGATGTACCTTTTATGGAGAGTTCATGCAGAAGAAACAGAAAGTGAGGTGCCCAGTTCAAATGGTTCAGATACATGCTCAAGTGTGACATGATCTATGGTGTTGTACCTCTGGAGGACTGGGAACCTTCCACCACATATTTGTTGTACCTCGGGAGGACTGGGAACTTTCTGACGTTTCCAAAGAAATTGGCACTTTTTAAAACCCGATGTTTGGCAACTATGCAGCAGAAAAGAAAAAGAGAGGAAGCGGATCCTGCTGGTAACACTAACTTGTTTGACAATACCAAGTTCAATTTTCCATATCTATTCCTGGAAACTGGATTTTTGTCCACTTTAAAAAAATTGTTGTCCTGTTAACATTTGTTTCTATTACCAGTAATATATTTTCTTTTTACCTCTACCTAACAGAGAGTTGATATCACTCTTAGGAAGCCCAACTATCATAAAACTAAGGCATGTCTGTTTTATATTTAAAAAATAAATAAATTTAGAGTACCCAATTATTATTTTTCCAATTAAGGAGCAATTTAGTGTGGCCAATCCATCTACCCTGCACATCTTTGGGTTGTGGGGGCGAGACCTACGCAGACACGGGGAGAATGTGCAAACCTGTCTATTTTATATCTATCTGTTATTTTAACAAGAAAGTGTTTGCCTCGATAATTTAGCTCCAATGTACTAATATTACACTTACGACGACAACGATATTTTTTATTTCCTATTTAAAATATCTCTAACCTTTCCATGAGCAGCTATTTTTGATTTGAACTCTTGGCTTATCATGCACATTTTATCCTCCGTGAACCTCAGGTCATCCAAACTCTGCTGCCCGTGTCTTAACCCCCACTTTGTCCTGTTCACCCATTGCCCCTGTGCTCATTGACCTATACTGACTCCTCGTTAACAAAGGCCTTCCTTTTAAAATATTCATCCTTGTTACAAATAATCCTATTCTTATCTCAGTAATTTCCATCTTCGCTCCCTCCAAAATATCTGCACTTATCTAATTCTGGCCTCTTGAGCATCCCATATTTTAATGGTTCCACTATTGCTGGTTGGACTTTCAGCTGCTTGGACCCTAAGTTGTGGACTTCCCTTTCCAATAATCTTTATCTTTATTATTATTGTCAAAAGTAGGCTTACATTAACACTGCAATGAATTTACTGTGAAAAGCCCCTAGTCGCCACACTCCGGCGCCTGTCTGGGTACACAGAGGGAGAATTCAGAATGTCCAATTCACCTAACAAACACATAGTTCGGGACTTGTGGGAGGAAACCGGAGCACCTGGAGGAAACCCATGCAGACACGGGGAGAACGTGCAGACTCTGCACAGACAGTGATCCAAGCCGGAAATTCAACCTGGGACCCTGGCGCTGTGAAGCAACAGTGCTAACCACTGTGCCACCGTGCCCTTCACACATTCTTTTTCCTCCATTTAGACACTCCTTAAAATGTATCTTTTTGACCAAGTCTTGATATTACATTATGTGGCTTTGTATCAAATTTTACTTGACAACATACAAACATAGCAACAAGAAGCAGGAATAGGCCATTCATCCCCTTGAGCCTGTTCCACCATTTAATAAGATCATGGCTAATATGATAGTAACTTCAAATCTGCACTCATCTACCCCCGATATCCTGAAACCCCGTTGCTTACAAAAATCAATCCACTTCGACTTTAAAAATATTCAAACACTGTGCTTCCACACCCTTTTCAGGAAGAGAGTTCCAAAGACTCACAACCCTCTGAGAATTTTTTTTGCCTCGTCTCCATTTTAAATGGCTTATATTTATTTTTAAACATTGACTCCTACTTTTAGGTTCCCCCACAAGAGAAAGCATTCTGTCCACCCTGTCAGGACCCCTCAGGGTCTTATAGGTGGAATTGTCCAATACTTTTTAAAGTGGCGGGTTTCAGTGAGAAAATTGGCGAGAATTCCGCTGGCCCCATCGATGAGAAAAAACGTGGGCCGGGATTCTCCGAAATCCTGGCCAAGTGTGATGCCAGCGTCAAAACCGACTCGCCGGCGTCAATGGGCCTCCAAGCCCAGTAATTCTCCCCTCCCTGGGGGCTAGCACGTGCCGGAGTGCTCTGCGCTATTCCGGCGGTGAAAGCCGGCTCTACACGGCCGGCGCGGGTGCGCGCATGTGCGCCAGAGCCGTCTCCGTGCCGGCCCCCGGGCAACATGGCGGAGCCCTACAGGGGTCCGGCGCGGAGGCACATAGGCCCCCCCTGGAATGAGCGGAGCCCATTCACTTCCCCAGAGTTACTTCATTTCAGCAATCAGTAGGGCAGCTCCTTTTAAACACTTCCCCAGCACTTGTTCAAGTCTATTCAGGGGGATGGCCACCAGGAAAGCAGCCCAGCGTGTCTCAGAGGGATTCTAGTTAGGGTGATATCCTGTAACCTCGAACGGCCAACCAGCAAGCTGACCAACCTTGCCTGGGAGGCGATGGCTACGATAGTAACCATAAACTCACTCCATAAGAGGACAGGGATAAAATGCAGAAGATGAATGACCTTCTTCATGCAGCCAGGGCAAATCTGCCTTCCCATGCGTCCAGCCACACCCATTAACATATCCATCATAACACCATGGTGATCCCACTCCCACCTTCCTTGCGGGGTCCCAGCACTTGTTCTGCGTCCCTCCCACTCTACCCATTAACCCCCAAGTAGCTCCTCTCCTCCTCCTCACATCCGTGCTCCCATTCATCTGCCACACATGCCAAACCTCATGACCATCTGGCCTGACATGAATCCAGCCTACACTCTTCCTATCAGTCTCATTGCAGGATAAACACGAGCACAACTGACTTGAGTGCGCACAGCCAGCCAGTGTGATTCCCAAGTTGAAGACACTCGCTCCTTGGAGGAGACATCGTTTGTGCTGGCCAAAATGGAACAGGACTGTACCTGTGCAGAGTGCATGGTGGGGCATGAGGCACAAGTGAAAATCCTCAATGCTTCCAGCCATGGCGCTATTTTCACATGAGTTAACTTACTTCTATCAATCAGCCCCTGTGATGCACTAATGTCATCTCGCTTTCGTTGTAGGTTAATCAGAAGACCAACCCAAAGCACCCTCACACCCTCTGGAGGCCACAGATCCGAGCAGCTCCGAGGGAGGCACCTTGGAGACAAGCATCTAAGAGGCGCCATATCTGTCACCTGCACCCTCCACCAGCACAGATCCTCACACCTTGGTGGGATTAACTAGGAGGCAGGCTTCTGGATCACTCATTGGTGACCACCTCACAGCTGAAGATCCACAGCAGGCGGAAACAGGAACATCCCAGGGATCCAGCTCTTGGAAGGACTCTGCTGAGGCCTTCAGATAATATGCCCTTGGTTCGGAGGTCCCAGAGCTGCTGGAGATACAAAGGCATTGTTGTGAAAATCAGGAAGGGATGTCAGCATCCCTTGTATGACTGCAAGGCTATCAAAGGAGTCCCATCGCATTCTGTCTGAGGAAATGGTGCTGTCACTCCGAGACAACGAGGTCAACACTGAGTGTGATATCTACAGTGGAGACATTGGCGCAAAGTGTGCACTCCATGGCAGGAGATGTCCACGCCATGGTTCAGTCATGCACTCCATTTCAGAGGGCATGAGCTCCATGGTGCAGGGCATCAACTGCATGATGCAGGCACTAGTGGGAATCCACAAGTGGCAGCACCAGGGGACGGCAGGGCTTTTGGATCTCACTCCAGCTGCATCTTTATCCTATGGAGGAGCCCATGGCCACCCAGAGGGAAGAGGATCAGACAGAGCGAAGCACAGGGCTTTCCACCCAGGGGGTGTCCAGCCCATCTAACACCTCCTTCCGTGCCACTGACACACCTCCAGCCCCGTACACTGAGGATGGTGGCATAACAACATCGGTGCTCCCCAAAAGCAGACCTGGACACTAAAGGTTCCGGGCACGCCCACCAAGGTCATCTCAGGCAACAGGGCATGAAAGTCAGCAGGATGTCTTATCTCCAGCTGTGGATCCTGTGGAGACACCTGGACGTGGCAGGCGGGTGAGGAAGGCAAAGAAAAGTGGGCACAGGTGAACTTTAGCAGAAGTAGAGTCTAATCATGAGTGTTACCACAATTAAATGTAATGAACATCACGTTCATCATCCATGAAGTACCTCCATGCTCTCATTTTATAGCGACATGCTCAGCCAACCCCTGCGCAAAACTGATGCATCCTTCATTTGACTCTGAGAGGATGACGGCTCAATGGTTATCACCCTCCCACCGTGACGATGTAGCTATGCTAAAGTGATACTGGTAAGGCTACCGCCCCTCCGACCCTCGTTCAAGGTCCTTCCTTTGGGGGGTTTTCTTTGTCGCTCTCCTCGACTCCCACCTCTTCTGAGGAGATGTGGCATCCTGCGTCTCCTCCTCATCCAGCTCCTTGCCCCATAGAGTGCTCAGCACACTACAATTATGCGGGACACTTATTGGGGGCTGCACTTTAGGGCTCCCCCTGAGCAGCACGGTAGCATAGTGTTTAGCATAATTGCTTCACAGCTCCAGGGTCCCAGGTTCGATTCCCAGCTTGGGTCACTGTCTGTGTGGAGTCTGCATGTTCTTCCTGTGTGTGCGTGGGTTTCCTCCGGGTGCTCCGGTTTCCTCCCACAGTCCAAAGATGTGCAGGTTAGGTCGATTGACGATGATAAATTGCCCTTAGTGTCCAAAAAAGTTAGGTGGGTTTGCTGGGTTACGGGGATAGGGTGGATGTGTGGCCTTAAGTGGGGTGATCTTTCCTAAGGGCCTGTGCAGACTCGATGCGCCAAATGGCCTCCTTCTGCACTGTAAATTCTATGATTCTATGATGGGTACAGGCACTGGAATTACATCTTGAGCAGGTCTATCGCCTGCTCAACCAGAACATGTGCAGATGCATGAGCATTGTATTGGGCCTCCACATTGGTGTCATCAGCCACCTCTTAAATCTGTACCCTTTGATGCTGAGGAGCCATTCCTTCAGTCACTGCTCTCCCTCAAAAACAGCCAGAATCTGTGAGCATCTGAGAACATAGCCATCATGGAGCTTCCCTGGGAAATGGGCACACACCTGTATTATGTCCATGGCACTGTCACAGACAATCTGTACATTGAGGGAGTAGAATATGTTATGAAGTATGCCCCATGCTGCAATGGGGAACACAGAGCCACGGGCATGGAGTCAATGAGACCCTGCAAGTGCGCAGGCCAGTCGTGTAAGTGAAGCCCATGGCCCTGGCATCCTGGCTCACCGTGTCCCAGTCCATGTTGATGTACTGGTGAGCCCTTGAAAATAGCACATCTGACACCTCCCTTAGATACTTAGGTGCAGCAGACCTCGAGATGCCACACAGATCATCTGTGCAGCCCTGAAATGAGCCACTGGCATAAATGTTCAGAGTATCTTTCAGGGCCACAGACAATGGGTGACCTCCAGTCCATGCGCCAACAACTGCATCACCTGGTACAGGTGATCCACCATCCTCTGGGACAGACACAGTTGTCTCCAGCACTGGACCTCTGGCACCTGAAGGTACGATGCTCTTCTCCAGAATACCCTCATCCTGTAGTGCCACCTC
The DNA here is from genome assembly GCF_047496885.1 of Scyliorhinus torazame. NCBI lineage: Eukaryota > Metazoa > Chordata > Chondrichthyes > Carcharhiniformes > Scyliorhinidae > Scyliorhinus > Scyliorhinus torazame. Next base: position 239,859,528 of record NC_092713.1, read on the forward strand.
CGAGCTACCTCCATGTGTGACCCTACACCTTAACTCAGTGGACTCTGCCACACCTTCTGTTCAGGGCGCTGGGCCTTTCTACGTGCAGCCACACATTAATGTCATTGCTATTGCGCTACTGCAATCAATAGCATTGCCAACTCGACTGGCTCCATGATTGCCTTGTTCCAAAAACTGAAAAGAAGCAAACAGAAAGGTGACCATCGAGGACTCCTGTCAATGCCGTGATCCATAGTCCCATCAAGACATGGGACATCCACCCCTGCATCTTCCCTTATATGAGCATCTTTCCAATGAGATTCACTCCTTCTTCTCACACAATCGCCATGCCCCCACACTTGCCTCTCCCATGACAGGTGCGTATCAACATTGAAAAGCCATAGTGACCTGCAAAACCCCCCAACGGTGATGGCTCAGGACACAACAGTGCATTGACCTGACCTGCGCACCTCCCGGGAGTTTGAAACAATGCCACCAAAGTAGTAGTGTCAGGACTGTGGTGATATACATCACTGTAAGTACACAAAGGGTTAATGTACATACACTACACCGAGCTAGACACTAGATGGAGCACCAGAGACATGACACACAGATAGTCAACCAATAGATCAGTAAGATAGGACACGATCAATGGGCATTCAAGATACACACAGAGGCGACAAAACCACAGGAGGGCATTACACCAGCCCATATATAAGGACACAGCACACATGCTCAGTCTCTTTCCAGTGGAGACACTCAGTGAGTACAGACACAGGGTTGATTGAACGTGGATTGTAGCAGACTGGTTCATCAGTCTTGAGTAGCTATAGCAGGATTAACAGTAGTGTCAAATCCAAGTAGGAGAACCGTTAACAGTAATAATTGTGTTAAAGCTATCTCCAAGTCTGAACCTTTCTTTGTCAGAGTGCTCATGAAGGAAGCAGCTTATGTTACGTCAAGAGCATAACAAAACATGGTATCCAGGAGTGACTGTTAAATCCATATTGTTGCAACTCGGCAAGCAGTGACAACCAGCAACGGCAGCCAGGCAAGATGATGTTCGAGATTCCAGTTCCACAGCAGCTCAGGTACCAAGGCAATCTCAGTGAAAACTGGCATTGGTTCAGGCAGAGATTTGAGATCTACCTGGTAGCGTCCGACTTAGATGGCATGGCGGATGCAGAGACAATAAAGCTTCAACTTACCATCGCGGCTCCAGAAGCAGCTGAAATCTTCCAGACCTTCAAATACTCAAAGGGGCAAAACAAGAGCGACTTCCAGGCAGTCCTGGACAAATTCCAAGAATTCTGCGAGGAACAAAAGAGCATAACAAAACAAGGACTGCCTACTGAGCCCTGTTACCTTTGTCCCTTGTATTGGTGGCTAAATCTGTGCACCTCTCTCCATGGAGCTCAATGCATGGCTGCTCAGCTCCCAAAGGGTTAATTAGTGGGTGCCAATCAGTGGCAGAATCATGTATTACAATACTGACTGAGGAAGGGTCAGGGTGTGGGATTGCACATCCACACAGCTCATGCCCTGAAGCTGCATTTTGCAGCCTGAGGGTGCGGGATAACTGTGACTTGCTTCTTCGTCCCCTCCGTGTCAGAGTACTGTTACCCTCATGGAGCTAGTCACAGCCCCAAGTCAGAGTCCAACAGACTATCCATGCGGCCTTTCGTTTCTCATGACCCCACCCTTGGACCTCACAGTCACTTCCTGTGCAGACCCTTTGAACTTTGCCACTTACAGCTGTCACTCCAGAAAGGCTATCCCTTGAAGGAATCATTACTTAGACCCTAGCAAAATGGACCTGAGAAGTGTTAACTACATACCAGGGCCTAGAGGTCTACAATAATGAAGGCCTGCTAAGGCCTGCGAGCAGCAAAGCCACCACCTCATGAGGCTTTATTGCACTAGATGTTGAGCCTCCTGCAGCTGAAACCAGAATGGAAGCAGCGCAGGAGAGCATACACTTTTATACAGCGCCTGCTGGGAGGAGGCAGTAGGCTGGGATTTACTGTGTGAACGGTAGTACAGTGGTAGTACCATAATATACATAGTGTGTGACCAGTGGTGTTTACCACATTCACCCTCTGTTTAAAACAAAAAGTCCAGCGGGGGTGAAAAACAAACGTCACAGATTGAGTCTGTCGGGGCTGTGACCCTCCACCACGATCGCCTCAGTCCTGTTGTGGTGTGGGCGCCGATGTGGGTACCTGAGACTCCGGGAGCATGTTGTCCTCTCCTTCTTCACCCAGTAGTGGATCCAGTGAGGGGACGGATGCTGCTGCGGTGGGAGCTGCAGTGAGGGTCGCTGGTGGGAGGGTGAACGGCGCTGGGGTGGGGGAGGCAACCGGAGGGGAAGGGACGGTACCGGGTCGGGGGTGGTGGTGGTTGTGGGTGGGGACCCAGGGGATGCCAGGTCTCAGAGGGAGACTGTGTCCTGTTGCCCGTCATGGTGTGCCACGTAGGCGTATTGTGGATTTGCATGGAGGAGGAGGACTTTTTCGACAAGGGGATCCGATTTATGACTCCTCGCATGCTTCCGGAGGAGGACGGGCCCAGGAACTGTCAGCCAGGTTGGGAGCGAGACCCCGGAGGTGGACTTCCTGGGGGAAGCAAACACACGTTTGTGAGGGGTCTCATTAGTAGCAGTGCACGGGAGTGACCGGATGGAGTGGAGCGCATCGGGGAGGACCTCCTGCCAGTGGGAGACCGGGTGATTCCTAGACCGAAGGGCCAGCAGGACGGCCTTCCAGACAGTCGCATTCTCCCTCTCCACCTGCCCGTTTCCCCTGGGGTTGTAGCTGGTCATCCTGCTCGAGGCGATGCCCTTGCTGAGCAGGAACTGACGCAGCTCATCACTGATGAAGGAGGATCCCCGATCGCTATGGATGTAGGTGGGGAAACCGAACAAGGTGAAGATGCTGTGTAGGGCCTTGATGACCTTGGTAGACGTCATGTCGGGGCATGGGATGGCGAATGGGAAACGGGAGTACTCATCAATTATATTGAGGAAGTGCACGTTGCGGTCAGTGGAGGGGAGGGGCCCTTTGAAGTCCATGCTGAGGCGCTCAAAGGGGCGGGAGGCCTTCACCAGATGCTCTGGCTGGCTGGTAGAAGTGCGGCTTACACTCCACGCAGTCTTGGCATTCCCTGGTCACGGTCCTGACCTTCTCGATGGAGTAGGGCAGCTTGTGGGCCTTGATAAAATGGAAGAACCGGGTGACCCCCGGGTGGCAAAGGTCATTGTGGAGAGCCCGGAGTCGGTCCACTTGTGCGCTGGCACATGTACCGCGGGATAGGGCATCTGGGGGCTCATTGAGCTTCCCCGGGTGATACAAGGTCTCGTAGTTATAGGTGGAGAGCTCGATCCTCCACCTCAAGATCTTGTCGTTCTTAATCTTGCCCCGCTGTTTATTGCTAAACATGAAGGCAACCGACCGTTGGTCAGTGAGGAGAGTGAATCTCCTGCCGACCAGAGAATGCCGCCAATGTCACACAGCTTCCACAATGGCTTCGGCCTCCTTTTCGACAGAGGAGTGCCGAATTTCGGAGGCATGTAGGGTGCGGGAGAAGAAAGCCATGGGTCTGCCACCTGGTTGAGGGTGGCGGCCAGAGCCACGTCCGATGCATCGCTCTCCACCTGAAAGGGGAGGGTCTAATTGACCGCATGCATCGTGGCTTTGGCGATGTCCGCCTTGATGTGGTTGAAGGCCCGGCACACCTCAGCCTTCAGGGAAAAACTGTGGACTTGATGAGTGTGCGGGCCTTGTCCGCATAATTAGGGACCCACTGGGCGTAATATGAGAAGAACCCCAGGCATAGTTTCAGGGCCTTGGGGCAGCGGGGGAGGGGGAGATCCAGGAGGGGGCGCATGCGGTTGAGGTCGGGCCCTAGGACTCCATTTTCCACAACGTAGCCAAGAATGGCTAAGCGGGTGGTGCGGAAAACCCATTTCTCCTTATTGTAGGTGAGGTTAAGGAGTTTGGCGGTGTGGAGGAATTTCTGGAGATTCGCGTCGTGGTCCTGCTGGTCGTGGCCACAGATGGTGACATTATCTAGGTACGGGAACGTGGCCCGCAGCCCGTACTGGTCAACCATTCGGTCCATCTCTCGCTGGAAGACCGAGGCCCCATTGGTCACGCCGAAGGGAACCCTGAGGACGTGATAGAGGTGACCATCTGCTTCGAATGCAGTGTGTCGGCGGTCCTCTGGGTGGATGGGGAGCTGGTGGTAGGCGGACTTCAAGTCAACTGTGGAGAAGACTCGATTCTGCGCAAGCTGAATGACCATGTCAGATATGCGTGGGAGGGGGTACGCATCGAGCTGCGTGTACCGGTTGATGATCTGACTGTTGTCGATGACCCATCCGGTGCTTCTCCCCAGTCTTAACTACCACCACTTGAGCTCTCCAGGGGTTGTTACTGGCCTCAATGACCCCCTCCCGCAGTAGCCGTTGGACGTCCGACCTAATAATGGTCCTGTCCTGTGCACTGTACCGTCTGCTCCTCATGGCGATGGGCTGACAGTCCGGGGTGAGGTTTGCGATAAGTGAGGGCAGATCGACCTTAAGGGTCGTGAGGCCACAGACGGTGAAGGGGTGGGAGGGGTCCGCCGAACTTAAGAGTAAGGCTTTTGGAGGTGGCACTGAAAATCGAGACCTAGTAACAGGCAGCGCAGAGGTGGGGGAGGACGTAGAGTCTGAAGTTGCTCTACTCTATGCCCTGTACGGAGAGGGACGCGATGCACTACCCCCGGATTTGTACGGAATGGGATCCGGAGGCCAGGGAGATTTTCTGGGTGATGGGGAGGATCGGGAGGGAGCAGCACCTTACCGTAGCAGGGTGGATGAAACTCTCTCTGCTCCCGGAGTCGAAGAGGCAGGTCGTTTCATGCCTGTTGATCCTTACAGTCGTCGTAGCAGTCGCGAGGTTGCGGGGTTTGAGACTGATCGAAGGTGATGGAGGTGAGCTGCGGAAGATGGTGTGAGTTGTTGGGCTGATCGGCGGTGGCGGACGCATCGGCGGGCCGCGAAGGGCCAGGCGAGCAGGGATCCTGAGGCGTGGTCCAAGATGGCGCCGAAGATGGTCACGGGGCGCACATGGTGGACGACATCCAAAATGGCAGCGCCCACGGGCCGCAAGTGGCGGCCGGCAGCGAAGATGGCGGTGCCGCTGGATCGCACGTGGCGGGTGTAGCGATGCTGGGCCTGGAAACGGCAGCGATCGATTGGTCCTGGCAAATGGAGACGAAGTGGCCCTTCTTGCCACACCCGTTGCAGGTCGCGCTCCGCGCTGGGCAGCGTTATCTGGGGTGCTTGCTCTGGTCACAAAAATAGCATTTGGGGCCTCCGGAGTTGGCTGGCTGCCGCGCGGCGCAGGCTTGCGGCGTACCTGGGTCGGAAGATGGTGGGGCCCATGATGCCCACGGGGGTGCCGCACAGTCAGAGGTGTAGGCCACTTCAAGGGAGTTAGCGAGCTGCACAGTCTCTGTAAGGCCGAGCGTACCCCCTTCCAATAACTGCTGGCGAACGTAACTGGACTTAATGCCCGTGACATAGGCATCTCTGATGAGCAATTCTGTGTGTTGGACTGCCGACATTGACTGGCAATTACAGTTCCTACCACGTATTCGCAGAGCACTCAAAAAATCATCCTGAGACTCCCCCGGGAGTTGTCGTCTCGTGGCCAGGAGGTGCCTGGCGAACACCTCATTCACAATCCTGATGTACTGTCCTTTTAGTAGCGCCATCGCTTCTGTATAGGTGGGCGAGTCTCGAATGAGGGGAAAACTTGTGGGCTTACCCGTGAATAGAGGATCTGGAGCTTCTATGGGTCTGAGAGGGCTTCTGTGGATGCTCCGAGGTATCGTTCAAAGCAGGCTAGCCAGTGTTGGAAGGTGACTGTGGCGTCGGCTGCGTGAGGGTTCAGCTCCAGGCGATCAGGCTTGATTAAGACGTTCATCTCTAAAATTCTAGGGCAATAAATTGATGTACCATCAATGACCACGAGACAAAATGGTGAAACTATTGAGGCTTCATTGCAATTGAGCCTCCTGCAGCTGGAACCAGAATGGAAGCAGCGCAGGAGAGCATATACTTTTATACAGCGCCTGCTGGGAGGAAGCGGTAGGCTGGGATTTACTGTGTGAATGGTAGTACAGTGGCAGTATCGTTATACACGTAGTGTGTAACCAGTGGTGTTTACCACACCCGCCCTCATGCCGAAACCCAATCCCGCCCTAAGACCCAAGAATGACTTTGCTGGTTCCCTACAGGTCCTCAATGGTGCCCTCTCTCCTTTCGACTCCGTGGTGGGTAATAGTGACCTGCGCGCTCACCTCTGATATCCCCTTCAGGTTCACATTTTGTACAGCTGTTGTAAATTGTGACGGAATAACATCACGCTAGCACGGAATGAATATTCAGCGAGGGCAGAAGTCCCGGTAGGAGAGTTTGAAAATTAGATGCGAATTGTATTTAAATGAGGTAACTGATGTTACTGGGTGCGAACCTCGTTATGTCACAGGCAAGGGACGTGGAAAATCAAGAAATGGATTCTCGATGGCGAGAATCTCGTTTCTCGACTCTTGCGGGATTTTGCGCCTGCATTGCCATTTTCGCTGAGAGCTAACGCGGGCTCAAAATTCCACCCAAAATGTTTCAATCGAAAACACTCGTACAAAATACATTGGGATATTGTATTATGTTAAAGCTATTACATAAATAGAAGTGGCTTTGTGTTGTTGAAAGGGCGGAATTATAAAATTCTGAAAATGAATAAAAGAATGTATTAATAATTAAAATATCTGAGGGGAATATACCCATCAGTTCCCTGGAAAACAATTCCTTAATTCCCCCTTCAGTAGTTTCTAAATTCACTTTTGCTGCAGATTTTGTTTTGGTGTACTTTAAGGCTTTTCCTGACAATAAAAATCATCAAATGTTTGGTTACACCTTAAGTTATGTCACATTTCACACCCAATGTGCCACAACTTCATGTGCCAGAAGACTTGTATTACGGGATACTTTGAGCTATTAGCTTCTCAGATACAATTTTGATTGCAGTGAAGCTGTTGCTCAATGTTTCCAAGGCTGACATCTATGTAATCAGATAATTAGGCTCAATGAGGAATAAACACCGGAAATTCAGGAGCGCTGTGAATCACCCATAGTGACCTGCACATCCAGTTTTATACAGGAGGAAGCAGAGCCTGGCAACATGTAACTAGAAATGTGACACATCGTTCTTCCAGCAGCTTTTAAACTAAAAGTACTGAACTGTGAATTACGTTTCCTTTTTTCCAAAAGGTTCAATATCTTTTAGAAAGGCATTCAGGTTGTGGCCCAGTCTAAGGATTACAAGAAGGTAAAAAAGGCTATTCTGAGTGCATATGAATTTGTTCCAAAGGCTTTTGGCAAAAGTTTTGGAATTTAAGGCAACAGCCAGGACAGGCTTATGTTGAATTTGAAAGTGTTAAGCAAAACAATTTTAATAGGTGGATTTGAGCATTGGGAGTTGAAACTATGTTTGAGGCTCTGACAATAATAATGAGGCTCTGTAATAGGAACACACATTGAAGATTAAAGGGTTACGACCACTAGACAAGCACCAATAATAGCTGACCATTATGAGCTGATCCATAAATTTAAACCTTTGTTCCATCACCCCCATAATTTTGAAAAGGATAGAAAGTGGGAAATTAACAGGAAGGCAGGTAGGCCAGGTAAGGAAAGTGTGATGATGTGCATCACTGTGGGTACACGGGGGGTTAATGTAAATACATGTAGGCTAGCTAGACACTAGAGGGAGCACCAGAGACATCACACACACACACTCAACAAATAGATCAGCTAGATAGGACACAACCAACGGACATTCACGATATACACAGAGGTGACACGACCACAGGAGGGCATTACACCAACCCATCTATAAAGGACACCACACACATGATCTGCCTCTTTCCAGTGGAGATAGTCAGTGAGTACAGACACAGGGTTGATTCAATATCACTCCCACCACGTGGATTGTAGCAAACTGGTTAGTCAGTCTGGGTATCTATAGTAGGATTAGCAGTAGTGTCGAACCCGAGTAATAGAAGTGTAAATAGTTTAATAAACGTGTTGAAGTTATCTCCACGTCTGAACCTTCCTTTGTCAAGTGCACTACTAGGAAGCTACTTATGCTACACCTAGAACATAACAAATCAGAAAGGATAGCTGAGAATACTCGTGACCTCTTTCTCAGACCAGGAAGGAAGGTGGAGGTGAGACTTGAATGCTTAGGTATTACCATTGCAATAAAGAGCACACATTCATTCAGAATGTTGGAAGTTGTGAGGAAGGTACTTCTTGGGGTTCATAAGTAGGATTCTGAAAAGGGAGCCAAAATGGAGAATGCTACATGGCAGACTGTAGCTTTAACTGGACTTAGGAGACCTGTTGGAGCAGGTGTGATGAATGAGGTAGATGAGAGATGTGCAGAATTATTGTCTAAGGGGAAGATTACCCCATTTTCATGAAATGATATAGCCAAATCCATCACAATTTTAAGGGACACAGATGCTTACTGGAGGGGGATTTGGGGCGCGGTCTGTCGGCCATGTCGCACCAGCCTTGGAATGAGATGAGGCCGGTAAATCTCACGAGAGACCTCTTACTAGATTTATGACACTTGTTATGCCTCGTGAGATCTAGCGGGATATCATGAGTCGCCATGATCTGGATTCCGCTCTCAATTAGTCTGTGCCAAATTTACCCAAGGCATGGGACCTAATGGCCTCGCCTCAGAGACCCCAACTGGATTCCATTTAGCACTGGTACGCACAAACTTGGACCAGATTGAGAAAGAGGGTCGGGCCGTCATATTCGGGGTGAAAATGAAAATGGCGGACAATTATCGGTGGCTTGGGGTTAAAATGTTTCCCGACTAAAGCCACTAAGGTAGTGAAAGATCTTGTATTTGGGGCATCTGGGTAAGTCAAACTTTTAATTATACTGTACATGGCACCTTTGCAAGCCGTGAATAAGATTACCATTTGTCATTCATCACTGAGCATCGCATTGGTTCTGAAAGAATATTGCATTCGTTCAATGTACTGTCCCAATCATCGGTACCTGCGTCGAACGGTTCCAATCTCCCCATGTGAGGCATCTCTGCTGGTTGATGAATGGTCTCCTGAGGTTTATGAAAATGGTCCGAGATCTGAACAACACAACTACTGCTTCTAAGTAATTTACTTTCGAAAATTCACTGACGACCAGCAACTGCCTTCCAGTGGCATGGAAAAGATCCAGGCACCTCCGCAGCTATGGATCTCTGGGAACCTTGGTGCCAACTGGCGAGTCTTCAAGCAGAAATTCAATCTATACCTTGAGGCCTCGGGCCTCGAAAGTGCCTCCGATGCCCTAAAAATCGCGCTGCTGCTGTCTACTGCTGGGGACCAGGCCATCCAAATCTTCAATTCGCTCACTTTTGCCGACGGTGAAGACAAGACCAAGTTCCAGACTGTCCTAGCCAAATTCGACAGTCACTGCGAGGTTGAGACAAACAAAAGCTTCGAGCGTTATGTCTTCCAGCAGCGCCTTCAGGGTAAGGACGAGCCTTTTCAGTCTTTTTGCACTCATCTTCGCATTCTAGCCTCCAACTACGGAGACACCGCTGACTCCCTTATCAGGGATCAGATCGTGTTTGGCGTCCACTCCGACGCCCTGTGGGAGCAGCTCCTAAAAATAAAAAATATGATCCTGCCAGTGGCCATCGAGACGTGCAAAGTCCACGAACAGGCGAAAAGTCGCTATTCCCGCCTTAAGTCGGCAGAGCAGGACCAACTTGCCTCCCACGAGGCTGAAAGTGTACAGGCTATCGGCCAAATGCGGGGCCTGAGCATCGATGAAGGCGGCCATTTCGCGCGCTTTTCCAGGGGTTCCACGCATTCGCACCACGGTCGGGAAAATGAAGCGGCCAAAGACTACGCTGTGCAGGTGCGAGCGACGGCTGACCGCACTGTGCATGCGCGACGACGCGCCGAGCATCACAGCGTCGACGTGATGATGTGCCCCAACTGCGGCACCGCCCATTTAAAGCAGCAATGCCCTGCAAGAGGCAGGCGATGTCGCAACTGCAAGAAGCTTGGCGATTATGCGGCTTTGTGCAGGTCTGCACCTCCGACGGGGGGCCAGCGATACCAGTTCCAACGAAGATGATTTCGAAGTGCTGCTGGACTTGGAACTGGATCCCGTCACCGATCCAGAGGACAACTGACCGGAGTCCCCATATCGAGTGGGCATCATCACCATGTATGACAAGGCCTCCTCACATTCACCAGCGCACACACCCGTCCTTAAAGTGGATTATGCGGACTCATCTTCGGACTTCAATCTCGCTCCTCTGGCATACAGGGCAACCCCTCTGTCCAACGGTCTGTCTTCGGCACAGCTCCTTATGAATCGTAACCTGCAGATGACCGTTCCGGCCATTCATGTACCTGACCTGGATCACCTTCCAGTGCTGCAAAAGATGCAGCAGATCAGAACCCGGCAAAAGCTGACATATGATGCTCATGCTACGGATCTGCCGGTGCTCTCTCCGAAGGCCGCTGTTCGCATCCAATTGCCTGGTGGAGGCTGGCCAGCTCCAGCTATTGTTGTTCGACAGGCTGCTCGCAGGTTGTTCGTGGTTCGCATGGCTGATGGATTTATTGTAAGGTGCAACAGAAGGCACTACGCAAACTTGCCTGCCCACCACCGGATCTCACTTTCCCAGATGTCGTTCTGCCCGATCCCGACACCTCGCTCCACGAGGCCACCAATGTGTCTGCATGCCAACCGGTCAAGACACCATCATCTCCGCCTCCACTTCTCAGGCGGTCCACAAGAATCCGACGACAGCCTCAATGACTGGACTTATAAATAGTTCCTTTGTATATATGCTGTTACGTTTCTGCACGCTAGACACCTTCCATGTACATATCCATCCACTCACCGATTGCTGTATTTAGTTACTCTTGTAAATATGTTGTTTATGCTCGAAGCAGCCGACAAATTTTTTTAAAAAGGGGGGATGAAATAACATGCACCTATGCACATCATGAGGTAAAAGCAGGCAGTGACATACACCCAGGTGAGCCAATCAATATACAGAACAGAACACGACCAATCACAAGACAGAACACCAGAGGGGGACTTCCAACTATAAAACACACAAGGCATCAGCACTCTGCCTCTTTCCACTGGTGATAGCTGTAGTGACAGTCAGGGTGTACAAATCATTCAACACCTTCTACACATGGATCAGAGCTGGCCTGGTCTAGATAGTTAACTTTAGTTTACTTAGGGTAGTAGAGAGTCAACCCACAGGCAGCTGTGTGTTTCGTTACTGGAGTTCAATAAATCTTATATTGAACCAACTCCCACGTTTGGTGTATACTTGATCAGTTAACTGCATTGTGTACAATCCGTGTTACCCCAGGGTGAACAACACGACACTTAGTACTACCGATGGCAGCTTCACTTGACCCTCATTGCCAGTGTAGAGTCCGAACAGAGAGATCTTGCAGAATGAATGGTAGGATGCAAAATAATGGTTTATTGAAAGTACAGACAAAGACTACTCCACTCCCCGAAGGGTCTCCAGTAGGTCGGGGTTCTAATACTATGTGTGCTCCCCTCATGAAAGGGAACCCCTGCCCCATTACCAGAGAAGTTTTTATTCAGATTAGGTCACAGGGGACCAGGTGGTCCACATCCCATGTCCTCCAAGAGGATTGTAACCGTGACCTAAATAGAAGTCCACATTAGAATCCATAGAATCCCAACGGTGCAGAAAGAGGCTATTTGGCCCATCCAGTCTGCACCGATCCTCTGAAAGAGCACTCTACCTTGACCCCCTCCCCCGCCCTATCCCCATAACCCTGTGCATTTATCATGCACAAACCACCTAACCTACCCATCTTTTGACACTAAGGGGCAATTTAGGATGGCCAATCCACCTTACCTGTGCACCTTTGGACTGTGGGAGGAAATCGGAGCACCCGCAGGAAACCCATGCAGACACGGGGAGAAGGTGCAAACTCCACATAAACAGTTACCCAAGAATGGAATTGAACCTGGGTCCCTGGTGCTATGAGGCAGCAGTGCTTACCACTGTGTCACAGTGTTGTCAAACATTGAACTTGATTCTTAGAGGCCTTTAAATGGCATGGACACTGATTGACTTCTTGCAGCTGGCCCAAATCAGCTCAAAGACAGTTATTAAATAGTGCTGTACAAGCTTGCATGAATAAAACAAAATGCATGGTCCTCAGTTACAACTGGTTTTAACAGCACTTCAGTTTGATTGATCTTTCCTTATACTAGACAGGGTGTATTGATGTAGGCGAGTGGAGGAGGCATTAAAGAGTAAATCCAATGCAGAAGAAGTGAATTGGTAGCAGAAGAGGCATGGCCATCAACCGAAAGTGCTTAGCAATCATATCATCTGGTTTTAGCGTGACCCCTACTCACTGAATTAAGGAATTCAGAGTCTTTTTTCCACAAGTTCCAAACCTGAATGGACTCGGTCCCATGGTTTCTGGTTTGGCGAAACTCTCCCTGTTTTATAAATTTGTTCACTACCATCCTGTAATTTTAAGTCTAGCGATCTGCATTCACCAGCTCTGCAATGGAATTTTTCTTCTTGATTCCTAAATCTATATTTGTGAAAATTAAAATGCGGTTGTATATTGTGTCGCTCTTATTCTTTTCCAAGGTTCACCTCATTGATACAGGAACTCAATTTAATCAATTTTCAATTTTCCATGGCCTCTAAATATTTATCTTTTTGTTGGAGGTGGAGGGATTTGGTTCTAACAATTTAAGGTGATGCACAGGAAATAGAAGAAATCCTGAAGGGGTTTAAAGAATGTTACAAAGCCCATGAATTGTTTGAGCTGATCCAGATCAATGTAAATTTGATTTGTCTTCTCACAAAATATTCTATGTCTTAACAGCTGGGCAGTGAAAGAAAACTAGGATAAGTTAATGACGGTGTCTGCTTACATAAAGGCTCTCCAGCAAATTCAACAGCTGCACTGAATTTCAATAATATACGCTAGTGTTAAATGGCACATATAGTGACCAGTTTTGATCTATTCTTAATTCAACTGGTTGCAGGTCAGTACACTAAGAATTGCATTGAATTAGTACCAATTAAAGTTCTCTTTCTTATGGATGGTTTCCTGTATATCTTGTGCATGGAACACATCACCCAAATTCAAAATTTGTCTAACCACAATATCAATTTATGTACATGCATATATGTGAACAAATTTTTTAAATTTTTTGCGGGGGTGGGGGGAGCAGTTAAAGGTTGTCTTGTGCATCAACTTTTGTCGTAGATGTTACTCTAACTCACTTTCAGCAGAATATTTTACAGCTCGTGGCCTGGGCCCGCTCTTCCTTTTGTTCTGATCTATTTGGTTCCAGATCCCCACAAGTCCTTTTCAACTGTGTCTGTGCACAGTGGCAGTACCTAGAATCCCAGAGAGTTTAAAATTGACTTTGACAGTTGCACACGCTGTGCCCAAATTGAGGAGTTGAAGTGCAGGGACTGGAGAGAATGGAGCAGCAGTCTGATATTGGCGAGGCAATTACAATGACCGCCTAAAGTATTAAAAGCATATGTTTTATGTGGCTCTTCAACTAATTATGAAGGTAGCCAATTGGGAAGTGGAAATGCATTGACATCTGCTTCCGATTGAAAGTTTTTTTGAACTGGAAAGTTTATGTTTGGATCATTTTACAAATGGATATAGAGAAAAATACATTGCCACATGGTGAAGGAAAGTTGGCAAGTTCTTACATTGCTCACAACTTTTCCCAGCATTATAGAGACCACACAATTGGTATTTTCCATAATTGATGATGGAAGCTGGGAGATCCATTGGTCGGGATTAGCAGCTCCTTTTGCCATGGACACAATTCTCGTAATGGTCACTACATCTCGCAGGAGGCCAAAAATGGGATTTGAGCTAGCAAGATTTCAGATCACGATCTTCCCAGCCCCCTTCCCATGACGCAATGAGCACAATTCTGATGTGCATATATTTGAATGCATATCATATACTTAATAGGCTTAAGGTTATTTCTTCTGCCTTCAATGAATCTCCCCACCCATGATGTCACACTGGCGCGAATTACTACTGCAGTTTAAAAACGGGAACCATAACCTTCGAGAGGGAGGAAAGAGGTGAGCTGCACTGTTCCCTCTGAGCACCGGGACGGAGGTGTCTGACGATGGGGCAGGGTCAAACAGGGTAAACGTGGGATGTGATGAATGCCTTGCAGCCAAGCCATATGGGCAGGGTGGATGAGGCTCCAAAAGACAATCTAACTCAGTGTCCACTCAGGGGTGTGGGGCCTGGGGGAGGGGGGGCTTTGGTAGGGGGGGGGATCCACATGGGGGATTAGCAATCCACTAGCCTAAATATGGAGGTGGAGGCTTCCGGGTGCGGCGATGACCAGCTAAGTCGCACGTTTCGGCAGCTCCCGTTGGAACGGACCTTTGGGCTCTTGATAGGAGCCGTAACGGCAATTTTTAACGGCCAAAATCACTGTGCGGTGAAATAGAAGGGAATCCCCCCCGGATATATATGGAAAAAGGAGAGGATAGCGGCCGGATTGCAGTGGATCCTTTGGAGCAGCGGCAAGGAAGGGAAGCTCGAAGCAAGATGGTGTCGGAAGGTGGCCGTTTGGTATGGGGCCCGGAGCAACAAGAGTTCCTGCGGCGCTGTGTGGAAGAGCTGAAGAAGGAAGTGTTGGCCCCGATGCTACAGGCGATTGAAGGGCTAAAGGAGGCGCAGAGGACCCAGGAGCTGGAGCTTCGGGTCGTGAAGGCAAAGGCTGCTGAAAATGAAGATGAAATACAGGGACTGGTGGTGAAGACAGAGACGCACGAGGCACAGCACAAAAGGTGTGTGGAGAGGTTGGAAGCCCTGGAGAATAATTCGAGGAGGACAAATTTAAGAGTCCTGGGTCTTCCCGAAGGTGCAGAGGGGGCAGATGTCGGGGCATATGTGAGCACGATGCTTCACTCGCTAATGGGATCGGAGGCCCCGACGGGCCCTTTGGAGGTGGAGGGAGCTTATCGAGTTCTGGTGCGAAGACCAAAGGCTGGAGAAATACCTCGAGCCATCGTGGTGAGGTTTCACCGCTACAACGACAGAGAGATGGTCCTAAGGTGGGCGAAGAAAACTCGGAACTGTAGGTGGGAGAACGCGGTGATCCGCGTATACCAGGATTGGAGTGCGGAGGTGGCGAGAAGGAGGGCAAGTTTCAATCGGGCTAAGGCGGTGCTTCACAAAAAGAAGGTTAAATTTGGAATGTTGCAACTGGCGAGACTGTGGGTCACACACCAAGGGAAGCACCACTACTTTGAGACGGCAGAAGAGGCGTGGGCATTCCTTGTGGACGAGAAGCTGGAATAGTCTGGCGAGAGAAAGAGCTTCAGGGATAAAGTGGTGGGGTGATTATGTGGGGCGAGGAAGGGGAAGGGGGGGATGATTTTTCAATTTGTTAGTTTTTCAATTCTGTAACTTTTCTCTCTTCCCCTCGTTGGGGGGGGGGGGGGGGCGGAGGATGAGGAACTGTGGGTGCCGGTGGGAAGGAAAGGGGAAGGAGAAGGGAACTGCGCCATTAGGGGCGGGGCTGAGTGGGAAACGCAGGCTTTGCTCCCGCGCTATGGTAATTATGGCGGGAACAGGGGCGCAGGAAGGAGGGGGCCTCGCACAGTGAGGGGCCGAGGGCAAACGGGGAAGCCGAGGTCAGCCAGAGCTCGCTGACTTCTGGGAGCAACATGGGGGGTGTAACTACGCTAGAGGGGGATCTGGCGGGGGGGGGGGGGGGGAGTTAACTGGGTTGCTGCTGCTAAGGGGAAGGGGGAGCTGTTATGAGGCGGGATGGTCGAGACAGGAGGGCACCGTCGGTGGGAAATACGGGTACGTGGGAACCGGGTGAGGAGCTGGGTTAAAAAAGGGGATGGCTAGTCGACAAGGGGGGGGGGTGTAAAGAGCCCCCCAACCCGGCTGATCACGTGGAACGTGAGAGACTGAATGGGCCGATTAAAAGGGCACTCGCACACCTAAAGAAATTAAAGGCAGATGTGGCTATGTTGCAGGAGACGCACCTGAAACTGACTGACCAGGTCAGACTACGTAAAGGATGGGTGGGGCAGATGTTTCATTCGGGTTTAGATGCGAAGCATAGGGGGGTGGCTATTTTAGTGGGGAAACAGGTACTGTTTGAGGCAAAGACCATAGTGGCGGACAGTGGGGGTAGATACGTGATGGTGAGTGGCAGATTGCAAGGGGAGGCGGTGGTTCTGATGAACGTATACGCCCCGAACTGGGATGATGCAAACGTCATGAGGCCTATGTTGGGGCGTATCCCGGACCTGGAGGCGGGAAAGTTGGTAATGGGGGGAGACTTCAATACGGTGCTTGATCCAGGGCTGGACCTGTCGAGGTCCAGGACCGGGAGGAGGCCGGCAGCGGCCAAGGTGCTTAAGGACTTCATGGAGCAGATGGGAGGAGTAGACCCCTGGAGATTTATTAGTCCTAGGAGTAAGGAGTTCTCATTTTTCTCCCATGTTCACAAGGTATATTCACGGATAGACCTTTTTTGTCCTGGGAAGGGCACTGATTCCGAAGGTGACAGGGACGGAGTATATGGCCATAGCCATCTCAGACCACGCTCCACATTGGGTAGATCTGGAGGTAGGAGAGGAAAAAGAACAGCACCCACTCTGGAGAATGGATATGGGCTTATTGCGGATGAGGGGGTATGTCTAAGGGTGAGGGGGTGTATCGAAAGGTACTTGGAGCTTAATGACAACGGAGAGGTTCAGGTGGGAGTGGTCTGGGAGGCGTTGAAGGCGGTGGTCAGAGGGGAACTGATATCCATAAGGGCACATAAAGGGAAGCAAGAGAGTAAAGAAAGGGAGCGATTGTTGAGAGAACTTCTGAGGGTGGACAGGCAATATGCAGAGGCACCGGAGGAGGGACTGTACAGAGAAAGACAAAGGTTACATGTGGAATTTGACCTGCTGACCACGGGTAAGGCAGAGGCACAGTGGAGGAGGGCACAGGGTGTACAGTATGAGTATGGAGAGAAGGCGAGTCGGCTACTGGCCCAACAATTGAGGAAGAGGGGAGCGGCGAGGGAGATAGGTGGGGTGAGAGATGAGGAGGGAGAGATGGAACGGGGAGCGGAGAGAGTGAACTGGGTGTTCAAGGCATTCTATGAGAGGTTGTATAAGGCTCAGCCCCCGGAAGGGAAAGAGGGAATGATGCATTTCCTGGATCAGCTGGAAATCCCGAAGGTGGAGGAACAGGAGAGGGTGGGACTGGGAGCACAGATTGAGGTGGAGGAGGTGGTAAAGGGGTTTGGGAGCATGCAGGCGGGGAAGGCCCCGGGACCGGATGGGTTCCCGGTGGAATTTTACAGGAAATATATGGACCTACTGGCCCCGCTTTTGACGAGAACCTTTAATGAGGCCAGGGAAAGGGGGAAGTTGCCCCCGACTATGTCGGAGGCGACGATATCGTTACTTTTGAAGAAGGAAAAAGACCCGCTGCAGTGTGGGTCCTACAGGCCCATTTCCCTTTTGAACGTGGATGCTAAGCTCCTGACCAAGGTGATGGCGACGAGGATAGAGGATTGTGTCCCGGGGGTGGTCCACGAGGATCAAACTGGGTTCGTTAAGGGGAGACAGTTGAACACGAACATACGGAGGCTGTTAGGGGTGATGATGATGCCCCCACCAGAGGGGGAGGCAGAAATAGTGGTGGCGATGGACGCCGAGAAAGCATTCGACAGAGTGGAGTGGGACTACCTGTGGGAAGTGTTGAGGAGATTTGGTTTTGGAGAAGGGTTTATTGGATGGGTACAGCTGCTATATAGGACCCCGGTGGCAAGTGTGATCACGAACAGGCAGAGGTCTGACTACTTCCGTCTTTATAGAGGGACGAGTCAGGGGTGTCCCCTGTCTCCGTTACTGTTTGCATTGGCAATTGAGCCGCTGGCCATAGCACTGAGGGGCTCCAGGAAGTGGAGGGGAGTACTCAGGGGAGGAGAAGAACACCGGGTATCATTGTATGCAGATGATTTATTGCTGTATGTTGCGGACCCAGTGGAGGGGATGCCTGAGATAATGCAGACACTCAGGGAGTTTGGGGAATTCTCGGGGTACAAATTGAATATGGGGAAGAGTGAGTTGTTTGTGGTGCATCCGGGGGAGCAGAGCAGGGGAATAGATGATTTACTGCTGAGGAAGGTAACAAGAGATTTCCGATACTTAGGAATTCAGATAGCCAGGAGTTGGGGAACCTTACATAGGCTTAATCTAACACGATTGGTGAAACAGATGGAGGAGGATTTTAAGAGATGGGACATGGTGCCCCTGTCACTGGTGGGTAGGGTGCAGGCGGTCAAAATTTTAGTCCTCCCGAGATTCCTTTTTGTGTTTCAGTGCCTCCCGGTGATGGTCACAAAGGCTTTTTTCAAGAAAATCGAGAAAAGGGTCATGAGTTTTGTGTGGGCTGGGAAGACCCCGAGAGTGAGAAGGGGGTTTTTGCAGCGTAGCAGGGATAGGGGGGGACTGTGACCACCGAGCTTAAGTGAGTACTACTGGGCCGCCAATATCTCAATGGTGTGTAAGTGGATGGGAGAAGGGGAGGGAGCGGCGTGGAAGAGATTGGAGATGGCGTCTTGCAAAGGAACCAGCCTACAAGCACTGGCGATGGCGCCGTTGCCGTTCTCCCCGAAGAAATACCCCACAAGTCCAGTGGTGGTGGCAGCACTGAAAATTTGGGGGCAGTGGAGACGGCATAGGGGAATGACGGGAGCCTCGGTGCGGTCCCCGATAAGAAATAATCATAGGTTTGTCCCGGGGAGAATAGATGGGGGATTTAGAGCATGGCAGAGAGCTGGGATTGTGCAACTGAGGGATCTGTTCTTAGACGGGACGTTTGCGAGTCTGGGAGCGCTGACGGAAAAATATGGGTTGCCCCAAGGGAATGCATTTCGGTACATGCAACTGAGGGCTTTTGCGAGGCAACAGGTGAGGTAATTCCCGCAGCTCCCGATGCAGGAGATTCAGGATAGAGTGATTTTGGGGGCATGGGTGGAGGATGGTAGGGTGTCGGATATATACAGGGAAATGAGAGACGAGGGGGAGATCATGGTGGATGAGCTGAAGGGAAAATGGGAAGAAGAGCTGGGGGAAGTGATTGAAGAGGGGCTGTGGGCAGATGCCCTAAGTA
The DNA here is from genome assembly GCF_047496885.1 of Scyliorhinus torazame. Lineage (NCBI taxonomy): Eukaryota > Metazoa > Chordata > Chondrichthyes > Carcharhiniformes > Scyliorhinidae > Scyliorhinus > Scyliorhinus torazame. The sequence continues at coordinate 239,878,815 of NC_092713.1, forward strand.
GGGTAAACTCTTCGTCCTCGTGCGCCAGGCTTAGCCAGATACAATTCAAGGTTTTGCACAGGGCGCATATGACCGGAGCAAGGCTCAGTAAATTTTTCGGGGTAGAGGATAGGTGTGGGAGATGCTCGAGAAGCCCAGCAAACCACACCCACATGTTTTGGTCATGCCTGGCACTGCAGGGGTTCTGGGTGGGGGTGGCGAATGTGCTTTCGAAGGTGGTGGGGGTCCGGGTCGAGCCAAGCTGGGGGTTGGCTATAGTTGGGGTTGCAGAAGAGCCGGGAGTGCAGGAGGCGAGAGAGGCTGATGTTTTGGCCTTAGCGTCCCTAGTAGCCCGGCGAAGGATATTGCTTATGTGGAAGGAAGCCAAACCCCCGGGCGTGGAGACCTGGATAAATGACATGGCAGGGTTTATAAAACTAGAACGGATAAAGTTTGCACTAAGGGGTTCAGCTCAAGGGTTCACCAGGCGGTGGCAACCGTTCATTAACTACCTCGCAGAACGATAAAGGAAATGGCAAGGTAACAGCAGCAACCCAGGGGGGAGGGGGGTGGGGGAGGGGGAGGGGGAGGGCTCGGGTGGGTCCTCAGGGGTGTTTTTGTATAGATATTTGTACTTGGTTATGTATATTGGATTGTTTGATTTTATTATTTGGGAGAGTTATTATTTTTGTTATGGCAGTTGCCATTTAGTTTATATATTCTTTATTTATTTGTTAAAAACGGTCACTGTTATTTATATTGTTTTATTGTTGTAAAAAGGGAAAAACCTTTGTACTGTTTTGTTTGGCCGAAAAATTTGAATAAAATATATATTTTTTTAAATAAAAAAATATGGAGGTGTGACACCTATGACCTCTCTGAATCCTCCAGCCTGACTAAGCAGGATGCCTGTTAGCACTGCTTCTCTTTGAAGGAGAAACCAATGGTGTCCAGTTAGAATCCTGAGCTTCACCAGATGCCCTCAGGCGTTAATCCTTTAACCATCAGCTCTCCACAGTTTCAGAGACAAGGGGCTAGATTCTCCGTCGGGGGGGTGGTGGTGGGGGGGGGGGGGTGGTGGGGGGGGGGGGGGGGGGGGTGGTGGTGGGGGGGGGTCTTCCTCTTCACCGGCAGAGCATTCACGGCCACAAATTTCCTGACGCCGTGAGGGTGCCCACAATGGGAAACTCCATTGGCCGGCGGCTGGAATGCAGGATCCTGCTGCCGGCGGGAGCGCCCTGCACCAGAAAACAGGTGCAGAGGGACGGAGAATCCGCCCAAGGGATTCACCTTTAGGTGTCAGATCTGTCAGCTTGGCTAGTTGAGAATAAGTTGCAATGGGGTGGCAACTTCCCAGACCACTCAATGCCTGCGCATAAAGCTCCTTCATTCCACTCCTCCCATTCAAAGGCAGACCTCAATGTGCAGATGTCCAAGGATAGTCGTGATTACTGAACACATCTCCCACCTGAAAGAACCCTCGGTGGACTCAAGTTTGAGGGAGGGGAAACCCAGACTGAAGGCGCAATGTGAGTATCAGTGGGCAAGAGCAATTGAAGGGGGCAGACCTGTTCTGGAGATAGAGGGTGCCAGAGCTGTGAGCCCGCGATCGCTGCTGCTGATGCTCTTGGACTGGCTGTTCCCAGGTCAGGATGGCCTATGGATCAGGGGATATTAATGATCAATAGCTGAAACACCAACCTCTCTCTCATACCTCGCAGGAGATCGATCGATATCGGAATAGAGCCAGTCCAGCTGGCAATCACAACGCTGGAGGGGATCAGAATTCAGCACAACATGCAATCACATTCAAGAGAGACCCTCTAGATCAAGGCCAGAGGGTCGTGGGCCAGGATCGGGGTTGGAGGCCTCACCAGCCATGCAGGGAGCACAAAGGTACTGGAGATACCTCAAGGTACACCGGACTCATATACCCTTCATCAAGCTATCTGACACCATGTGCCGCTGGAAACTTTGGTTGACGAAGGAAGTGGTGTGGCACCTGCGCCATGTTCTGGTGGACTTGGTGCCACTTGGTGCGGGAGGACACCTGCTCCATGTGGCTGTCAAGGTCAAAGCATCCCTAAACTTTGGCTCAGGGGCCTTCCAGGGCTCCAGCAGGGTCCTATGTGGAATCTCGCAGGCATCCACCCATAGGTGCATCTGTGATGTGATGGATGCACTTATGCTGGGGCTGGGGAACACATTATTTTCGACAATGACCAGGTCAGTCAGGACGAGAGGTCAACAGGATTCGGGCAGATAGCAGGACTGTGCAGGTGCAGGGGAATTAGACTGCACCCGTGAGGCTCTCCATGCCTCATGGCACCAGGGAGTACTCTTCATAAACAAGAAGGGGTTCCACTCCCTAAATGTACAGCTGGAGTGTGACCACCAGTTGTGGGTTATGCATGTCTGTGCCCGTTTTCCAGGTAGCAATCATGGCAGCTTTATCTTGGCCAGTCCCAGATCCCTGGACTCTTCGAAGGGCACCCCAGGCTACAGGGATGGCTCCTTGGGGAAAAGGATTATCCCCTTGCTTATCGTGGCTGATGACGCCAGTGCGGAGGCCACAGACCACAGCAGAAAGCAGATACAACAAGGTTCACAATGCAACTCATTCTGTCATCAAGCAGTACATCAGACTGTTAAACATGCATTTCCATTGTCCTCATAGATCCTGGGAAGCCCTGCAGCACAGCCCTCCAGAGTATCTCCCACAGTGTTATTGTCTACTACGCCCTCCACAAACTAGCTCTGCAATGGGGTGAAGAGTTGTCGGATGACGACCTCAAGGAGTGGCATGTGTCCTCAGATGAAGGCATCGCGAAAGAGCTTGTTGAGGCCAAGGATGGAAGCAAGGTGGTGGCGAGGGTGCACATCAGCAGGAATGCTAGAGATGACCTCATCGCCTCCCGCTTCATGGAGGATGACTAGTTCGGTCATCCCCCTCAAGGACATTGTCAGCCCTCTGCAACCAGGGGGATGAAGATGGCCAAACACTAATGAATCAGGGATCTGGGGATGGGGAGTCCACAAGTGCCTGCTGCCTAGTCAATGTAGGAGGGTGATGATGACTTGCAGTGAGGAAAAGTCTGCGTTTCTCCTCCGAGATACTGCTAATATCTGACTCCGGTCTGTCTGATGTCAGCACACTGATTCTCCAGCACATGCCTGAGCAAGGTTGAGAGCTATATTCTTATCCTTATGATCTATTGCGTGATGAGGGCCAAGGATTTAGGGTGTCCTGAATCATGCCCGAGTCATGTCACTGCAAATGAAACATGTGCAATGAGAAACCCTCATCGTTCGGAGGACATGATGAACTGTGTCCCGATGGTGAGACGTGCCATGCATTAGGAAGAAACATTAGCTTCTGAGGCGCCAAGGTGGTGAGTAGCAATAATATTTAATGCAGTGTTATTTCAAAATTGCATAATTGAGTGTCCCCGATCTATTAGAGCCTAACGTCACCCATCCCATGCTGTTAACCTCCAATTCCTTAAACCTTTGTGCCCTCCCACTATGTTCAGGTCCAGGATACTCATCTGAGGTGGAGGTGGCCTACTGTCTTCCATTCCCAGTTGCCCGATATGCCAGAACCTGGAGGACCCCGGCCTACTTTTGTGTACAGTGTACTGTGCCTGAAGTGTGCCGGTCTCTGGAATGGGGGTGTCAGATTATGCAAGTAACACAGCTTTTCTCTCACAGGCCCACCCCACCCTCCACACAGGCACACTCCAGCTCTTCTCCTCTGTGCTCCAGGGCTTGCTCCTCAAATGGAGTCAGCATTCTCAGCTCTGCCATTCCACTGTCCATTTTTTCTTGCTCGCGGCATTTGTAAGCAAACATATCCTACAAGGGAGAAAATGGGGATGCTGTTCGCAGGCTGGTTGCCGGATGAGATGGCGATGATACCTGGCATGTATGGGCAAAGAATGTGAGCAGGGATGAATTGTGAGGAAGGGAGTACTGGGGGTATGAGGAAGCATTGTGTGATGGTTGTGTGATGGGCACCTGCTAGGTGATTGCATGTGGGGTCAAAGTGGCAGAGTAGGGACGTTGCTGAGAAGGGGAGTGAATAACAGGTAAGCTCTTTCTTTCTTTTTCTTTTTTTATCCAGAGGGAATGGCAGGGAAGGTAGTGCAATGTTCCTCCTGCAGAATGTTTGAGGTGAGGGACGCCGTCAGTGTCCCTGCTGATTTCATCTGTGGGAAGTGCACCCATCTCCAGCTCCTCAGAAACCACATTAGGGAACTGGAGCTGGAGCTGGATGAACTTCGGATCATTCGGGAGGCAGAGGTGGTCATAGATAGAAGCTTCAGGGATGTAGGTACTCCGAAGAATAAAGATAGATGGGTGACGGTGAGAGGGGCTGGGAGGAAGCAATCAGTACAGGGATCCCCTGTGGTCGTTCCCCTTAGTAACAAATATACCGCTTTGGATACTGTTGGGGGGGGGGGGACTTAACAGGGGTAAGCCATGGAGTACAGGTCTCTGGCACAGTGTCTGTCCCTGTTGCTCAGAAGGGCAGGGGGGAGAGGAGCAGAGCATTAGTCATTGGAGACTCCATAGTTAGGGGGATAGATAGGAGATTCTGTGGGAACGAGAGAGACTCGCTGTTGGTGTGTTGCCTCCCAGGTGCCAGGGTCCGTGATGTCTGGGATCGCGTTTTCGGGATCCTTAAGGGGGAGGGGGAGCAGCCCCAAGTCATGGTCCACATAGGTACCAACGCCATGGTAGGAAAAGGGATAGGGATGTATGGCAGGAATTCAGGAAGCTATGGTGGAAACTTAGATCTAGGACAAACAGAGTTATTATCTCTGGGTTGTTACCCGTGCCACATGCTAGCGAGAAGAGGAATAGGGAGAGAGAGCAGTTGAACACGTGGCTACAGGGATGGTGCAGGAGGGAGGGTTTCAGATTTCTGGATAATTGGCGCTCATTCTGGGGTCGGTGGGACCTCTACAAACGGGATGGTCTACACCTGGACCAGAGGGGTACCAATATCCTGGGGGGGGGAAATTTGCTCATGCTCTTCGGGAGGGTTTAAACTAGTTCAGCAGGGGCTTGGGAACCTGAATTGTAGCTCCAGTATACAGGAGGTCGAGAGTAGTGAGATCATGAGTAAGGTTTCAAAGTTGCAGGAGTGTACCGGCAGGCAGGAAGGTGGTTTAAAGTGTGTCTTCTTCAATGCCAGGAGCATCCGGAATAAGGTGGGTGAACTTGCGGCATGGGTTGGTACATGGGACTTCGATGTTGTGGCCATTTCGGAGACATGGATAGAGCAGGGACAGGAATGGTTGTTACAGGTGCCGGGGTTTAGATATTTCAGTAAGCTCAGGGAAGGTGGTAAAAGAGGGGGAGGGGTGGCATTGTTAGTCAAGGACAGTATTACGGTGGCAGAAAGGACATTTGATGAGGACTCGTCTACTGAGGTAGTATGGGCTGAGGTTAGAAACAGGAAAGGAGAGGTCACCCTGTTAGGGGTTTTCTATAGGCCTCCAAAAAGTTCCAGAGATTAGAAGAAAGGATTGCAAAGATGCTTCTGGATAGGAGCGAAACAACAGGGTAGTTGTCATGGGGGACTTTAACTTTCCAAATAGTGACTGGAAACGCTATAGTTCGAGTACTTTAGATGGGTCCGTTTTTGTCCAATGTGTGCAGGAGGGTTTCCTGTAGATAGGCCAACGAGAGGCCTATCTACAGGAGTGGGATTCTCCGGTCCTGCTTCAGCGGATGGGAGATTTCACTGAGCGCCATATTCTCTGTCCTCGCGAGCAGCGGCAGCAGGGCAGACTTGCAACGCAAAATCCAGGCCAATATCTTTTATTAATGAGCAATTGAATCAAGAATCATGAGTTATTACCTGATTTGCATAAATTAGATACAATATTCCTTTTAGAACGTTTTTTATGTTGTTGATTTGAGGCTGTCACTTTAAAATTTATTTTATGATTTTGAGTCAGAGAAATAAGTAAATTTACAAGCAGTACTGAAACTGTGCGAAGTTCAAGAGGTGCAATATGAAAAAAAGAAAGACTTACACTTATGTAGTGCCTTTCATGACCTCAGGATTCCCCACAGCGCTTTATACCCAGTGAAGTACTGTTGAAGATTTTCAACAATACTCAAGTTCTGTACTACCAAGTGACTTCTGTTGAAGTATAGTCCTGTTGCAGAGTGACTAAATTCTCAACTCAACTCAAAGACGCGAGTTTGATCTTCACCCTCAATGAACTGTGGTGTTGGGTGTTCTGACACACAGATGAGCCAACACGGTTGCATATGGTACAACGCTTCTTTATTTAAACTTACTATTTACAGTTTGGTCTTTGCACTCTGCATGTGGGGGTTCCCTGCTTGTGATGTTTTAACAGCTCTTTCTTGTTCCCTTCTCCCCAGACCTACTGACCTCCAGGTGTCGTGCTCGTGCTTTTTATGTGGTTGGTGTTCTTGTCTGTGATTGGTTGTGGTGTTGTGTACTCTGATTTGCCTGTTAGTGTGTCCATCATGATGTGTGTGTTTGAATATCATGACATCCCCCCTTTTTACAAAGATATGTGCCTACGTGGTAATAAATATGATCGTGTCGTGAGTGCATCTAAGAGTGTGTGTGTGTCGTGTGCAGCATGTGCATATGACGGAACTATGTACATGGGGCGATGTCGGGTGCGTCACATGAACCAAGTTGTACCATAACATAACATAAATGCGAACGAGAGAAGAAGAAAAAAAACTCGAACAGTTGTCCAGTCAGACGACATCTGGAACGATAAACAACAACAGGTTATCATGTAAAATTGTGCAACTTGTTAAACATATGAACGGTATTATAAGTCCAGTCTAATGGGCTTGCGACGAGTTCGGGTTGACCGTCTCAAAGGTGGATCAAGAACCACCGGCTGCTGTGCAGGCATGGCCATGGGTGGCGATGGAAAGGGCGTGATGTGCGGCAGCTCCACAAAGTCATCCTCGGAAGCCTGTTGATGATCTGGCGTGTGTGTGCTGTGTGGCTGTGAGCGTGGAAGTCGGCGAAGGGCGCGCCGATTGCGGCGACGCACGGAACCATCCGGCATGCGAACCAGGAACGAGCGGGGAGCCACTTGTCGGAGGACTTCGGCCGGTGCTGACCAGCCACCATACGGTTGATGGACGCGTACTTTGTCTCCGGAGGACAGGGGGGCAGGTCCGTCGCTCGTGTGTCGTACCGACTTTTCTGGCGATCACGCTGCAGTTGCATGTTCCGAAGAACCGCCTCATGGTCTGTTGTTGGTGCCAGGATGGAAGGTACCGTCGTCCTGAGGGAGCGACCCATTAGTAGCTGCGCTGGCGAGAGACCCGTGGATAGCGGGGCCGATCGATAGGCCAGCAAGGCAAGGTTAAAGTCCGATCCGGCAGCAGCCGCCTTGCACAGGAGCCGCTTGGCGATGTGGACACCCTTTTCAGCCTTCCCGTTCGATTGTGGATGCAGAGGGCTGGATGTCACATGAGTGAAACCATATGCTGCGGCAAAGGATGACCATTCACGGCTGGCAAAACAAGGTCCATTGTCTGACATGACAGTCCTTGGAATGCCATAGCGAGCAAATGTTTCCTTGCAGGCCCCAATGAGTGCGGACGACGTCAGATCATGGAGAGGCATGACTTCCGGGTAGTTTGAGAAGTAGTCTATAATAACAATGTAATCTCTGCCGAGCGCGTGAAATAGGTCAACACCCACCTTCGCCCAGGGGGACGTCACCATCTCGTGTGGTAGAAGTGTTTCCGGAGGTTGCGCCGGCTGAAACCTCTGACAGGTTGTGCAGTTGAGCACCATGTTGGCTATGTCTTCATTAATACCCGGCCAATATACCGCCTCCCGGGCCCTTCGTCTGCATTTTTCGACGCCCAAGTGGCCTTCGTGTAGTTGATGAAGAATCATCTGGCGCACGCTGTGCGGAATAACGATCCTGTGTGATTTCATAAGGACCCCGTCTATGTTGGTGAGATCATCTCGCACATTATAAAACTGGGGGCACTGCCCTTTTTGCCACCCTTCCGTCATGTGGCGCATCACTCGCTGCAGAAGGGGGTCAGTCGCCGTCTCTGCGCGTATGTGGGCCAGACTAGGATCATCAGCTGGCAGATTTGCTGCTGTCAGAGTTACGTGTGCCTCAATTTGACGCACGAACCCCTCCGCATCTGGTGGTGTGCTCACTGCTCGGGAAAGAGTGTCCGCCACGATGAGCTCCTTCCCCGGAGTGTAGATTAGTTCAAAATCGTACCTCTTGAGTTTAAGTAAGATGCGCTGGAGGCGAGGAGTCATGTCGTTCAGGTCTTTGTTAATGATATTGACCAGGGGGCGGTGGTCAGTTTCGACCGTAAATCGTGGCAGGCCATACACATAGTCGTGGAACTTGTCCAGTCCAGTTAACAAGCCCAGGCATTCTTTTTCGATTTGCGCGTAGCGCTGTTCAGTAGGGGTCATGGCTCGTGAGGCATATGCAACCGGGGCCCATGACGACGTGCTGTCTTTTTGCAGGAGTACCGCTCCAATACCAGATTGGCTGGCGTCTGTTGAGATCGTTGTAGGGCGAGTCGTGTCAAAGAAGGCCAGCACTGGTGCCGTGACCAGTTTGTGCTTGAGCTCCTCCCATTCCCGCTGATGCGATTGGTGCCAGTTGAATTCTGTCGATTTTTTTACGAGATGGCGCATATTTGTTGTATGAGAAGCCAGGTTGGGAATGAACTTCCCAAGGAAGTTGACCATGCCCAGGAATCTTAAGACAGCCTTCTTGTCAGCCGGTCGTGGCATGGCTGTGATGGCGCTAACCTTGTCTGCATCGGGACGGACCCCTGACCTTGAGGTGTGGTCCCCGAGGAATTTCAGCTCCGTCTGGCCGAAGGCACACTTCGCACGGTTGAGACGCAGGCCATTTTGTCGTATGCGGGTAAAGACACGTCATGGACGATGCATGTGTTCCTGCGGAGTGGTGGACCAAATGATGATATCGTCCACATATACACGTACCCCTTCGATGCCTTCCATCATCTGCTCCATAATGCGGTGGAAAACTTCGGATGCCGAAATGATGCCGAATGGCATCCGGTTGTAGCAGAATCTGCCAAAAGGGGTGTTGAATGTGCATAGTCTTCGGCTGGCCGGGTCCAGTTGGATCTGCCAGAATCCTTTGGACGCATCCAATTTAGTGAATATTTTGGCTCGCGCCATCTCGCTGGTGAGATCTTCTCGTTTCGGGATGGGATAGTGTTCCCGCATGATGTTGTTATTCAGATCTTTAGGATCTATACATATACGGAGCTCGCCAGAGGGCTTCTTTACACAGACCATGGAGCTGACCCATGGCGTGGGCTCCGTGACCCTGGATAGGACCCCTTGGTCCTGAAGAATCTGCAGTTGTGCCTTGAGGCGGTCTTTGAGTGGCGCAGGAACCCTGCGAGGTGCGTGAACGACAGGGATGGCGTCCGGTCTGAGTTGAATCTTGTACGTGTATGGCAATGTCCCCATGCCTTCAAAAACCTCCTGGTTGTGAGCAAGGAGGGAATGGAGATTTGCGTGGAACTCAGCATCCGGGAAGTCGGATATCTCATCTGGAGAGAGAGACATAATGCGCTGTACCAGGTGAAGGACCTTACACGCCTGTGCGCCCAGTAACGAGTCCATTGATGAGCCGACAACTTCGAAGGGGAGTGTGGCCGTGTACATCTTGTGAGTCACCTGTAGCTGGCAAGATCCTATGGACGGGATGACGTTCCCGTTATAGTCAACCATCTTGAGCCGGGATGGCGTGATGGGTGGTTTGACCTTCATGGCCTGGACTGCAGAGTAAGCAATCAGGTTGGCGGATGCGCCGGTGTCCAGACGGAAGGCGACGCGCGATCGGTTGACCGTCAGGGTGGCACACCACTCATCGGCTGGATTGATGGCATTGACCTTGTTGACATCAATGACGGAAACTCGGAAGGCATCCTGGTCATCTGCATCACTTAACTGGAAGTCTTGATGCGTGGGCTGGACGGTCCTGACTTGTCTGCGAGGTTGTCGAGGATGCGCCGGATCCATGGGTTGAGCCGAACGACAGTGGGCTGCGTAGTGGCCCAACTTGCCACATCTGTGGCACTGTCGGTTTTTTGCAGGACATTGCCCTTTTAAATGTAGAGCTCCACAATTGCCGCACGTCATGACGTCACGGCGTTCGTTGCGCCACTGCGCATGCGCAGTGTGATCTTGCGGTGGGCGCGCCTGTGCAGTGCGTCCCTCGTTGTGGCCGTTATTTTTGGCGCGCACCTGCGCGGGAGACCGCGAAAAGCGCGGGAAGCGGCCGCTGTCGTCCGGGCCGTGGGTCGGGAAGTGATTGACGGCCTGGATGCGTTCGACGTCGTGGGCGGCCTGGCTTGCCGATTCGACGGCTGGGGACCCCCTCCGTGCCAACTCGGACGCCTGAAATCGGGCAAAACGGCAGGTAGCATTTTCGTGGAGGACACAGGCTTCCACAGCAGACGCTAAGGTGAGGCTTTTCATTTTAAAAAGCTGCTGGCGTAGGCCACTAGAGGCAACGCCAAAAACAATCTGGTCCCTGATCATGGACTCTGTGGTGGTGCCGTAACCGCAGGACTGCGCTAGAATCCGGAGGTGCGTCAAAAAGGGTTGAAAAAGCTCCTCCTTACCTTGCAGGCGTTGCTGAAAGAGGTATTTTTCAAAACTTTCATTTACTTCAACTTGAAAGTGCTGGTCCAGTTTGAGGATGACCGTGTCATATTTGGCTTGGTTTTCGCCTTCTTCGAACACCAGTGAGCTGAAGACGTCGGTGGCGTGCGGACCTGCATAGAAGAGGAGCATTGCAATCTTCGTGTCATCCGAGACATTCTGTTTTTCGGTGGCACGGATGTACAGGTCAAATCGCTGCTTGTAGAGCTTCCAATTGGTGCCTAGGTTCCCCGCGACTTGCATCGGCTGCGGTCCGTCGGTGTGGTCCATGTCCAGAATGGCAGGTTAGTAGGCAGGTATCGATCCACTCCTGTACCATGTGGTGTTGGGTGTTCTGACACACAGATGAGCCAACATGGTTGCATATGGTACAACGCTTCTTTATTTAAACTTACTATTTACAGTTTGGTCTTTGCACTCTGCATGTGGGGGTTCCCTGCTTGTGATGTTTTAACAGCTCTTTCTTGTTCCCTTCTCCCCAGACCTACTGACCTCCAGGTGTCGTGCTCGTGCTTTTTATGTGGTTGGTGTTCTTGTCTGTGATTGGTTGTGGTGTTGTGTACTCTGATTTGCCTGTTAGTGTGTCCATCATGATGTGTGTGTTTGAATATCATGACATGAACTTCCTCAAGATTCATTGCGAACCAATTGGGCAGTCTATCCTGTGAGAAAAAGAGAATGACTAAATATGGGGCCACTTACAGTACCACTGGAATGTGACATCCAGCAGTTAAGGATTATCGTTGGTAACATCTTTGGAGATATCGATGAACTGGACCAATTCCTCATCAGAATGTAGAAAATAGTGTTGGCCTAAACAAGAGGAAGACTGAAGCGCATCAATGAATAAATTGTAACAACCAAATCCAATTTTGTGATATACTAGAGACGGATATGGTAACTTTGTACTGGTTCATGAGACATCCCCTTGGTTACCATTGTGGTCCAATGTATTGTAGCCACCTAAAATGGCTGATTCCCGATTAATTTGGCCAAAACCCGATATGAAATGGCTAACCGAAAAGGCTGATGGGACAAGCAGCCAACAGGGCACAAACGGACAGCTGCAAACAGAATAGCGCATTCAGCTCTGGGGAAGTCGGCCCAGATCGACACCTGCGACCATTAGCAGCACATCACCACAGACATCTGCAGTTTAGTTGGCTATCCGCGGGAACAATTGCAACGTATTAGCAATTGAATGCCGGGCCAGACCTCTCAGAGCCAGCAGTGGCCAAGACAAAGACAGGTGAACAACCACCCCCCGATCAAGGAATCGTCCCATTATTGGAGCATATCGAACCCAGTGATTGGGAACAAGTCCAATCACTTGGGACTCAGGGTCAAGGTCCGCCCCGAGAGGCGGGAAGCCCCTGGGCCCTATAAAAATAGGGGCCAAGTTCAGATCGACTCTTCTCTCCCTTCTTCTCCTGCTCGCAACCTTCGCAAGAACCATCGACAAGAAACCGTAAGTTTGATTCCAGCGATTGCTACCCGATAGAGACTCCTAGCCATTGACCTGTATCAGCCTTTTGAATCCCGCAGGCCAGACCCAATTCGATAAGCCATTTGTTTCCCTGACCTGGTGGGCCATTCCTAAAAGTTAAGTATTGGCCAGTAGTGGTAGGTAGTGATATAGAAAGTAGGATTATTGCATAAGTATTTATTGCTGTACATAATAAATGACCATTGATTTCAATCTTACTAAGCGGTGTGCTGTCTTATTAATCATAACTCAAGCTTGAAGAACGTGGCGGTATCAGAAAGATACCTGGCGACTCGTGAGCAAAGGTGACATAATCAGAGCTAATAAAACTAAGGCTAATAAGAGCAACATAATTGGCGACTCCGACGGGACTAGATATAGAAGTGGAAAACCACTCCGGGAGAACCCCAAGAATTTGAATAGAATCCAATTGGAAACAAAAACAAAAAAACCACAAGTGTTCAAGCGGTTCTGGTTAATAATTCACAATTCGGAAGTGTGTGTATGCATGCGTAACTAACAGGGTTATAAGGTAAAACTGATAGATTTTGTTGCGTCAAAACTGTCGGAAGTCGGTATTTTCGGAAATTAGCGCAAGCCGTACCCGCATCTACGACACCACCTTAGCCCCCTGTTCCAAATTCGAACAAAGCAAGCAGATAAGAGAGATGGCCATGCAGGCAATGCAACGCCTCATGCACCCCGAAGAATTTGCGGTCGCACCGATCAGCAGCATTAAAGTGGGACAGTGTCCCATTTGGGAAGTGGAAATTCGGAAATTCCTACAGGGCAAAGGATGGCCCGTGTGGAGCGGTTTCTGCAATAATGACGACTCAGGTCGCGGAAGTATAGGGCATTCTTGGTGGGAGAACATGAGTGAAATCCACAAAACAAATTTAGCAAAAGCGCGCAAGCCGATGGCAATTGTTTCCTGTCTGGCACAATTGCGAGGCACAGAGGAGGTCGTCAGGACGCTCCGGATAGAAATAGAAGGCATACATCGTATGAGTAAAATCGATGGATGCGAGCTAGAGAAAGAGAACCTGGAATTGAAAAGGCAGTTAGCGGCCAAGGACGAAGAGGTGGCTGACGCCAAACGGGGTTACCAGTCTTGTCTGGCGCATTTAAGCAGTTTCCAATCCCAGTACGAAAAGGCTTATCAGGACACGCAGCGTGCAGTCCTGGTAAAGAAAGAGACAGAGAAGCAGGTGGAGACGCTACAGAAGCAATGTAGTAATCTCAAGGCTCCACGCTGCAACCACGGAACAAAGGCAGAGCACCATAGATCATGCAAAGTGCCGGAAGCAAATTGCAGACCTGCAATCACTGCTTTCTGTCCAAAAAGGATTCCAAGAAACCTTTGGGGAAAGTTTAGAACAGGAAGATGGCCCTGATTGGGGAAAATTGCAGGAGACAGCGCAGAGATATGTTCAGGGAACATGTGCGCAGGGAAAGCCCCAAAGGAGGAAAGCACCTCCACCCCCCCACACAGCAGGTAGTTCAGGCTCCCATGAACCCTGTAACGACCCACCGCACAGCCACGGGAGACGAGGCGGAATTCCTATATTCCACCCCCCTCATAGTGACCCAATTACGGGACGCGTGTGCGAAAATCACACCGTTCCTTCCCGCTTCGGACCCACACCATTTCTTTGCCACCGTCAAACACCAGGCGACCTTGTACGGCCTGGATGAGAAAGAGCAGGTAAAGCTCATGGTCCTAAGCTTAGACCCATCGGTAGCAGCAGCCCTTCCCGACCCACAGAACGTAGGAGGAGGCACCCTTGCAGAAATGCATACCGCGATCCTGAATGCGATCGGGTATAACCCGGGGGACCCCGTAGATGGCCTAAATAAGTGCAGACAGAAGAAGTCTGAACACCCCACAGCGTTCGCAGGACGCTTGTGGATTCACTTTGAAGGATTCACTTTGAAGCAGTTTTCGGAAACGTAGACCGTGCCCATTTGTCCGCAGACAATATGGCCAAATGGACCCGCACCATTATTTCCCATGCCACGGAAGCAGGACAGAATGCCTGTAGTAATTATGACCCCTCGGAGGAGGCTCATAATGAGAAGTGGGTGGTAAAAAGATTGTCCCGATTTTGGGAACAGTCTGCTCACAATAAACCCGCCGCTAGAACCCCCGAGGAAAAACAAGCCGCCACAGACGTGCAGGCAGTAAGAACCACTCTTCACAACCCCGCCTGGGTAAACGAGGGACAGAGCAGCCCCTCAGCAAAACCGCAAGAATGCTACAATTGCGGACAGTTGGGACATTTTGCCAAGGAATGCAATGCCCCTAAAAAACTACAGAGAGCCCAACAGACAGGCACTCTCACTAAGAAAAAGGCAGAGCCCATACATAGCGTTAGCGCCCGGTCGGATCATACAGACTTGACCGGAACGGACCGACGGTGTACAGGCTCCCCCAGTTGGGTCTGCGATACCCTTTGGGATAGGTCAGGACGACCCGTAGTCGCAGCGAAAATTCGGGGACAGCCAATCGAGCTTCTCTGGGACACAGGAGGGTCCCGTACCACCTTAAATTCCTCCACCCTTGGTAAGGACACGTGGCCCACTACAGCCACAATCACCCTCAGCGGCTTCACAGGCCACTCACAGCAGGGACACATCACAACCCCTGTACCCATCCAAATCGGAACCATTAACACAAAACACCCCGTAGTTTTAGTCGACCTGCCCCAAACAGCAGAACACATTTTGGGAATCGACTTCATGAATTCCCACCACCTCTCTTTCGATCCAGTCAACCAGTGTGTCTGGAAGATGGCGAAATCCGCTAGAGCCCCCGCAACGCTCAACAATGGGGACTACACGAACAAAATTAGCGCAGTTGGCGGTTCAACCCCACCACACTCAGCATGGACCGACAGGTTAGGGCAGTCCTGCAAAAAAACAGGGCAGCATTCGCGATCCACAAGCACGACTGTGGACGGATGACTGGCTCCGTACAAATAACAGGACCGGACCCTAGACCCCAAAAGCAGTACGGATTCCCCCTAGAAGCAGAGGGAGAAATCCTAAAGGTTATAGAAAGCTTATTAGAGCAGGGCGTCTTAAGATCGGTAGCCTCAACTAATAATGCCCCGATTTGGCCAGTAAGGAAGCCCGACGGATCATGGCGCTTGACCATTGATTATCGGGAACTCAATAAAGTCACCCCCGCAGCAGCCCCCACCGTAGCAACAAGTCCCGAGACCATGCTCAAACAGGGACTCCATGCCCGATATTTCACGGTTTTGGACGTCAGTAATGGATTCTGGTCCATTCCATTGGCAAAGGCGTGCCAGTATAAATTTGCCTTCACTTTCAGAGCACAGCAATACACGTGGACGTGCCTGCCACAAGGCTTCCACAACTCCCCCTCCATTTTCCACCGACAGCTGACAAATGGACTAGCGAAATTTTCTCGCCCCGAATGTCTGGTACAGTATGTAGACAATCTACTACTGCAGTCAGACACAAAGGAAGAGCACATTGACGCTTCTGTCCGAACTCCTGGAATTATTACATTCCATTGTAAACCCCAAAAAGGCCCAGATATTGGAAGAAAAAGTGGTATATTTGGGTACTATTATCGCACACGGCAAACGCGAGATCAAGCACAAAAGAATTGACTCGATCGCTAAATTGCCCCTTCCCCAAAACGTTTCAGCCCTCCGGTCGTTTTTAGGACTGGTTGGCTACTGCCGAAACCACATTGACGGTTTCGCCAGCAAGGCAGCGCCCCTCTCAGACCTCTTAAAGAAAGAAGCCCCCTGGGAGTGGCTTCCGCAGCATACGGATGCTGTGGAATCATTAAAACAGGCGCTCATAGCCGCCCCCGCACTACAAGTTCCAGACCCGCTTTCCCCTTATGCCATAGAGGTAGCGACCACAGACCGCACCCTTTCAGCCGTGCTCCTGCAGGAACGGCATGACCAGCTAAGACCCGAGGCTTATGCCTCCCGAATTTTAGATGCTGTGGAGCAGGGATTCTCAGCCTGTGAGAGGCACCTGCTCGCAGTTTTCTGGGCAGTCCAGTACTTTTCATACATTACCGGACTGAACCCCATCACCATTTTGATCAAGCACACCCCCAGCCAACTTTTACTAGACGGACGACTTAAAGACGGTACCGTCAGCCAAATCCGCGCTGCGAGGTGGACCCTTCTCTTACAAGGACGGGACATCACAGTCAAACGGGCCAAGACACACACATACTTAGCGGACAATTTACAGTACCACGGAACCCCCCATGAGTGTGGAATCATCTCGCCCCACCATAATACAGGCCCCTTTATAGCAAAAACACCCCCCAGAAAACTAGCCACTCCATCTCAAAGCCCCCCTCACCCGGACACGTGTGACCCCATTAGGATCTATGTGGATGGATCTTCCACAGTCTTAGATGCGCAACGCATAACAGGTTGTGGGATTTATGTGGAGGACGCGCAGGGACGCGCCCTCAAGGAAATCGCATTAAAATTACCCGGACACTTAGGCGCGCAGGCGGCAGAGCTTGCGGCCATCGCCTATATTGTAGAGCACCCAGATTCCTTCCCCAGCCCAGCAGACATATATTCAGACAGTCTATACGTGTGCAACAGCCTCACTGAATTTCTGCCCCTCTGGGAAACAAGAGGACTTGTTTCCGCGGATGGGAAACCCCTCCCCTCAGCCCCATTACTCCGCCACATTTTGCAAAAAGCCAAGGACAGGACTTTTGGCATTATAAAAGTCCGCAGCCACCATCGTTCCTTCCCTCCCTGGAAATGTAAAAGCCGACGCACTGGCTAAGGCAGGATCCAGACATGGGTACTTTTGGAAGCCCCCTGAAAGCGCCCCAGTGAGTGCGCCAATGAGTGCAGTTCAGGTCACGCAGACTAGGATCGAGGATCTAGTAGAGGCCCAGAAGCAGGATAGCGCTCTCACTGAGATCGTGAAATGGAAGTTTCCAGCCTCATACGAGAGGTACAGAAATATGATAACCACACATGACGGTGTGGTGTTAAAAGACACCCTTTATGTAGTTCCTAAGCAGGATAGGAACCAATTAATCTGTTTATTCCATGATGGTCATGGACACCAGGGAATCGATCCCACCGCAGCCCACCTCAAACAGCTTTGTTGGTGGCCAAATCTCAAGGAGGATGTACATCGAGAATTGCCTCATCTGCGCACAAAACAACCCAGATAGATATGCCAAAAAGGCACAACTCAGCCACACCCGACCCGTTAACGGCCCCTGGACTAACCTCCAGATCGATTTTATAGGTCCATTGCCCCCTTGCAGGAATGGCTATAAATATGTTCTGGTGGTCATAGACACTTTTACCAAGTGGGTGGAAGCATTTCCAGCCCGCACCAACACTGCGAAAACCACAGCCAAAATCCTAACCCACCACATCTTTACAAGATGGGGACTCTCCCGCATTATTGAATCGGACCAAGGTTCTCACTTTACAGGACGGGTCATGCAGAACGTCCTCACGATATTTGGCATAACCCCAAAATTTCACATTGCGTACCACCACAGTCGAGTGGTATAGTGGAGCGCACGAATCAGACCCTAAAAACCACCCTCCGAAAAATGGTCCAGCAGAACAACACCACTTGGGATTCTGCCCTCCCCTTTGCGCTGATGTTTTGCGTAACACTGTTTCCACCTCCACAGGTTACACCCCACACACCCTCATGACCGGACGCCCCATGAAAGGGACAGAGTACTTGTTAGGTTTAGACCTGACCAGCCCTGACGTTACGGCCCTCACCCACGAGAAAGCCGTTGAGCAATTAGTTGCGAATGTAAAAACGGCTCAGTTAGCAGCCGCTGTTAAACTGGGCACCAAAAGAAAACAGAGCAAGGCCTGTTTTGATAAGGCAGTACATGCAACGGAGTAGGACAACAAGTGATGCTGTCTGTGTATAACCCCAGCACATTTCTGTCTCCGAAATACTCGGGTCCGTACTCCATTACGGATAAAGTAAGCCCATCGGTATATAAAATCAAATACCCAAATGTGAAACTGTGTGGTTTCACATAAACCAGTTAAACGCTTATGGAGCACAGTCAAACCACTCCCACCACATCATGCTTGACGCAGCAGACCACACCCTGCCCACAGCCAACGTAACCAGACCAACCCCCGCCACGTCCAGCCCAAACACGGACTCGCCCCCGACTCCACCCCCAAAATCTACACCCCGCCCCGGAACTCCCACAGACTGCAGCAGCAGAGACATTGACTGTGATTCTGACGATAGCCACAGCACGCCTCCCTACTATCCTCATACAACCGGACCCACACCCAGCGACTCCGATTTTGACTCCAGTGATCCCTTCATGATCACTTTCCTAAACAAACCACACCACCGACCACTGAACCACACGGACGACCCCGACTTTGTCCCCACACAACTCGATGAAACCCATTGGCTCTGCGACAACTCCTGCAGACTCATCCGAAACGACGAAAGCAACCCCAACTCACACCACGCAGCCCTCTCAACATTAATTCACTCCAGAGTTTGGCACCCGGGAGAAGGGGACGACCTCGGGTCGGACCCCCAATCTGCCAACCCCTTTGCGACCCTGTTCGCAACAGAGAACGGAGGTGTCCACATGATGATTTAAAGGAAACACTTGAGAAAAGTGTTGTCCTTCCTGATGGAACCTGCAGGATGTTTTATGTTGTTCGTATGTTTTGTTTCAGTGTTGTTCGTCCGACAGGAGAATGTTTCTCACTGTTACACACCCATTCACCTAAAACTTTTGAGCTCTTTCCCACAGACACCCACCGCGGCCAGACGCTTGTTCAGCGGTACCAACTTGTCCACAGATACCAGGTCAACAGACCAGACGCTTGTTCAATGGAACTAACTTATCCACAGATACCTGGTCAACAGACCAGGTGCTTGTTCAGCGGAACTAGCTTACCTGCAGATACCTGGTCAGCAGACCACACGCTCGTTCAGAGGAACTAGCTTTTAAGCTGGTACTGGTTCGGGTATCAGACGCCCGTTCTGATTTGAGGGTAGAATCCCAGCAGCAACCTCACCATGATGACTACATTTTTGCCCGTTCTTGTCGGTTGCTGGGGCAGTGGAGAAACGGCGTGAGACCCGCCCTGCCTGGGGAACCCCCCGTTGGTCAAACACGCTCGGGTAGGGGAGATACGGCATTGGTAGCCGTCCTACCCGGGGACTCCATCCAAATCTTACCCGTCGCAGCCCATACGCACCTCATTTGACATTTTCATTTCAAAAAGTTTTATTTTTTTTGGCGACCTTTAGGTTGCTGCCATCTGCTATTTACATCCTGGAACATTGGGATGGTAAATCAGCACTGGTCCCTCACTGGGAAGTGTGCCGTGTCCTAAAATTTGTTTTGAAAAAAAAAAATGAGGGAGTCACACATAGTGACCAATTAGCCCAGAAAGGACAGATACACTAACATACCAGATATTATACCAAGGTTGTTACAGATACTATGCTTGCTTAACAGAACTCCAGAAGCTCCAGGACTGGAGAAAACAGAGAACACAAAGAAAGAGGACAGCCATGAGGACTTCGTTCATCGTGCTCAACATCTTCTTTATCGACCTTTGGTTGCACGGGAACGCGGACCCCATTACTCCAAACCCCCCTGCCATTAATGTTTCACTGCCTCGCAGTACCCAAAGCCCAGTCACCAGCGACACTGCATCTTCCTGGTGTGACAGGTTCATAACCTGGTATTCCATGTCTTACGTAATTGAAGCACTGTTAGCGTTGGCGATACTCTGCTGTGCAGTGCAGACTATGCGCCTCCGCAAATGGAGAAGGAGAGCGTACCGCACTCGAACCCTGGTATATCGGATCCAATCCCCTATATTCGGGTATGACCAGACCCCCGCGACCTATAAAACAATAATAAAAAAACATGCACTTGCGTTTTTCTGTAAATAAAAAAAATGTACAAAACCCCCATCAACAGAAAATGTATGATCCTGAGCTTGACTGCCAAGCCAGGAAAGAGTATATTGAATGTTATGATTGTTGTTGTATGTTTTTGAGAGATAGGATGATGCAATGCTTGATGAGTGTATTTAGGTAAAATTAGAGGTTCCAAGTTTTTATTTTGTAGATGCATGCCCCTGCCTGACATAGCGCCCGTCAGAATTGTTTAGGTAAATTTTTGTGCATAGCTAGAGTTAGAGTAGTGGCCATGTAGGAGGTGTCCCCCCTGGTCAGGGAACGGAAAGGACAAAATTTAGGTGATCCTTCACGCTTCGCGTTAGGATCACAAGTAGGGAATGTAGCCACCTAAAATGGCTGATTCCCGATTAATTTGGCCAAAACCCGATATAAAATGGCTAACCGAAAAGGCTGATGGGAAAAGCAGCCAACAGGGCACAAACGGACAGCTGCAGACAGAATAGCGTATTCGGCTCTGGGGAAGTTGGCCCAGATCGATACCTACGACCATTAGCAGACATCTGCAGTTTAATCGGCTATCCGCGGGAACAATTGCAACATATTAGCAATTGAATGCCGGGCCAGAACTCTCGGCGCCAGCAGTGGCCAAGACAAAGACAGGTGAACAACCACCCCCCGATCAAGGAATCGCCCCATTATTGGAGCATATCGAACCCAGTGATTGGAAACAAGTCCAATCACTTGGGACTCAGGGTCAAGGTCCGCCCCGAGAGGCGGGAAGCCCCTGGGCCCTATAAAAATAGGGGCCAAGTTCAGATCGACCCTTCTCTCCCTTCTTCTCCTGCTCACAACCTTCGCAAGAACCATCGACAAGAAACCGTAAGTTTGACTCCAGCGATCGCTACCCGGTAGAGACTCCTAGCCATCGACCTGTATCAGCCTTTTGAATCCCGCAGGTCAGACCCAATTCGATAAGCCATTCGTTTTCCTGACCTGGTGGGCCATTCCTAAAAGTTAAGTATTGGCCAGTAGTGGTAGGTAGTGATATAGAAAGTAGGATTATTGTGTAAGTATTTATTGCTGTACATAATAAATGACCGTTGATTTCAATCTTACTAAGCGGTGTGCTGTCTTATTAATCATAACTCGAGCTTGAACCACGTGCCGGTATCAGAAAGATACCTGGCGACTCGTGAGCAAAGGTGACATAATCAGAGCTAATAAAACTAAGGCTAATAAGAGCAACAGTATAAAACAGAACCAGATTCAGTTTCAGTAGATAAACCTTTAATGCACTGCAAATGGATTCTCATTTTCTGGGTACATGTACAAAGATTATAGCAAACTCCTGAACTTACAGACCAGCTTGCAGTATATTTATATTTGTGTCAATTATTTCTATTGGAGGCTAGCATCACTGACATCAATGTGTTTTATCCAAGGTTACTGTGACATTAGCTTGTAATAGAAAATAGAAAAGTGGAGTGCACAGCTTATAAAATATATCTTGAATTGTATTATCATTCAAATCAAAACCCATAGATGTATTTAATTTGGAGAAATAATATGAGCTATTCATCTTATCCAGCTCTAACATTCAAATTTTCTTCACAGGCACAAGAGGCATACATCATTTCTCGTGAGATAATTATGATAAAAATGTAAACTCTTTGCAATTGGGATTGGTTATGAGGTATCTTGCTTTCATTTAAACAATAAAAATGTGCAATGAGCAATACTTAAGTGATGACGTACAATTATTTAAATTTACAGTCGACTTCTTGAACGTCCTTGCTTGATTACATTGTGTTAATGGATTAGATAATCACACCATATCAGAAAATGTATTTCTTCCTAAATTAAAGCTGATTCTCCAAGGCATTATATATTGGCAGTAACGATTTTTAAAGAGGTGCATCGCCAAATGATTGATGTACTTTAGTAGTACCTTGAGCATTAAAGTTCATCTTGTTCTACTATCGGATTCTCACATGCATATTGATCACTATCGGTAAATGTCAAAAGGATTGGGTACAAAGACTGTGCATGTTTAAAACAAAATAACAGCTCAATAAATACTATTGCAATTTAGATCTGTAATTTACCTTCCCTTTCCTGTTTTCGCACAGTTGTCTCTGTTGTCCCCCATGGATATCTCATTGTCCTTCCCTGTTTCTCATCAACATGGTATCTATTGGCGACATCATAGGAAAATGTGATATCAATTTCTTTCTGGATGTTTCACTACACCCAGCTCAGATCCACCTGTGCCTCTCTCGACCTTTCCCTTGTCAGACTGCTTGTCCAACACCCAGGACTGGACAATCAGTTATTCCATCCAATTAAATATTGGGAAGATTGATGGTATTGGGCGGGATTCTCCGTAGGCGGATGCCGAAATCGGGAAACCCAACTGGCTGGAGAATCGGTTCCGATGGCGAAATCGCAGCAGGCGCCGATTTGATGCCAAATTGCAATTCTCCGTCACCTCGACAGCGGCGTCAATGCTTCTGTAATCGAAGGCTATCCTCCTCACTATTTACCACCCTGCCAATTTTCATATCAACCGCAAACTTACTCACCCTGCACAAAGGAACACTGAAACCATACAGCCGTTTATGTCAATGACCTCATGATGATGCTGACTGAGAAGCAATTAAAGAAATAATGCACCATTTTAACATCGGGACTGAATTTCAGTTATGCTCCCTGATTGAATGAGGTCATGCCCTCCATCCTATTTTACCTAAAATCTATCCCTGCGGTCAGATTTTCCGATCATGAATTGGGATGGAAAGGAGGTGGTGTGGCAGAAACATAATGCCGGCGGACAGTATGCTGGTCTATCACCTCAGTTCCCAATTCTGATGGCTTTCCCAAGGGCAGGGGCGACCGACCAGTAGTCAGTTGGAAAAGTGAAGTTGCCTGCTTCAGGAATTGGGTGGAGCAAGGTCATTAGGGAACCTGTTAAGACCTCGCATTTTCACTTTCTGAGATTTTCATGGGGACAGGCGGCTGTTAGGAGGTCTCTGACGCTGACCAACGGCTGCCTGGCAGGAACAGGGATGGAAAAAAGTCAATGATCGGTCAAAATAAGGTACACAGCAGCAAAGCAAATCTTCCCTAACCTATCACTGGTCCCAGCTCTCCTTATGCCGCTTTGAAGATAATGATCCTCTCATATCTTTAAGATCACAGACAGAGGGAAATGACAGTTATGGCTGGCAGAGGGGCAGAACATGGCCCACTTACCTGGAGTCCCACCTCCATTCCCACCCGACCAGGCATTAGTTGGGTAGCAGACCCATCTCTAGTTTCATTAAGAATCTGATGCGAACCTGATGCTGTGAAAATTGCACTTCACCGCAGACTGGCGAGGAAGGCAGTGCCGCAATGCAGCATCGGTCCTGCCTCCAATGGGGAAATCTGGCTCTATATAGTCTTGACTTCTCATGTGCAATGCAACATGAGGGTGGCTACTAATTTTATAATGGCCCAGATTTTCTGGTCTCCAGATCGTCGGAGACCAGGCCCAAGATGCACATCAGGACCCCGCAGGCGTGCTGACTTGCTGACCTCCATCGGAATTGTCTGGGAAGTTTGAACTTCTGGTGAGTAATTCCACTGCTCCCCAGGTCCTTCCATCAATGTCTCTGATTCTGAGTTAGACTTGGAGACTGCAGATAGTGCTGTGGACTTATCTTAATATCCTAATTAGACATGGACATTTTAGTCTAAAGGGTAACTGCAGAACTGACTCTTCAATTACTCACAGTAACTCCTCCAACCCCCACCCTGACCTAACAACTAGCCACTCAATCCAGCCTGTATGCACCGACAACCCAACAATCCCCCCAACAAAACCTGACGACACCTTGGTGTATTATTGCGTCACCATTGCTGCCAGTCATGTTATATTATGGTGTTGCTGCTGAGCACCATGTTGCATTATGTGTTTAAATGTGTTGTCTCAAACATGAGATCATGAGAATTGTATGTTTAAGCATGTTTATACATTCAGCTGGTGTTGAGGTTTGACAGTCCTTCCACATCTTGGTCACTCATGTTTGGAGGAATGGTAATAGTATTCTATGTATCTGGTGTTGATTATCTTCATTTAAAATGCTTTTTACGTTCCTTCGTGTTGCATTTCTCTTTTTTTTCAAACACTGCGAGTTAACCCGTTTCTCCTGAAGGGAATGTGCACTCCATTCATTCCCAGAATGGTCTTGAATTTTCTTTTTCTGTGGTTCTGCATGTTTTTACTGGATGCACACGTTTCACAAATGGAATCTTCATTTCCACTTACTTCACAATTTCAGTCAAACATTTGTTTGCTGTTTTATTCGCAAATCGTTTCGCAAAGTTATGTATCTGTCCATTCAACTCAAAGGTTCTCAGCACATCTGAGATATCCAGTGCTGCTTCTTTCTTCTCGTTCCATGTGCTTCAGCATCAGATTTACATTTTCCATTCTCGTTTCTCTCTCTGCAACAGAACTTTGTCCTTCTCCTTTGTTTTGGTTTCGCTGTTGGCCAGGTCTGATTCCAATGAAGTCTTAACTTGCTTCAGTTTGCAATTGTACTACTCTTGGCTTCCTAGTTGCTTGCATCTTGGAAAGTTCTCCAGCTTTTCTTTTCAACGTCGCCTCTCATTCATGCAATTGCTTCTTCACCTTTTAGTTTGTTTCTTGTAAGCTTTTGGTTTTCTCTTCGAATATTGAAGAATGCTGAGTCTTCCCGGCAATTGGTTTTTCACTTTGTTTTGAGTGGTGTTAAATTAATTTTGCTTCTCTTCATCATCTTCCAAAGAAACAAACATCAACAATTCTTGTAGCAAATGAAAGTCTTTCAACAGGTTCCCCTTTTCTTTGCGAAGCTTACTTGCTTCATGTTAAGCTTTCCTATTATTCACTGGAGTTTCCTTGAGTTTCTTCTACAGCTCTTCCATGTTGCTGTTTAAGACAGCCTTCATTTCTTCATAAAAGCAAAATACTGCAGATGTGGAAGGAAATCTGAAATAATATCAGAAAATGCTGAATGAACTCAGCAGATCTGGCAGCACCTGTGGAGAGAAAGAGTTAACGTTTCAGATTGAATCTGTAGAAGGGTCATTTAAATCTGAAACTTTAATTCTGTAGAAGGGTCATTGAGATCCAACAAGTTAACTCTGTTCCTCTCCACAGATGCTGCCAGACCGACTGAATTTATCCAGCATTTTCTGATTTTATTTCATTATTTCACGTTGCTGAATACTTATGTATTCATTTTACATTTGAAGGATAATCAACTGTTCTTTCAACTGTTTATTTTCTTGTTGACGCCTTGCCAACTCACTCTGGGCTTCAATGCATCATTTCATTGCTACAACAGTTTCAATGCCGCTTTCCCTGAAGTAATATTCAACATCCTTTTTACTTCCTCATGATTTTCCACGAATGCATATTGGTTCCTCAAGGAGTCTTTCAGGGTCACAAATCCTCCGTGTGCATCTTCTGCCTGCTGTTGTGCTGGCTGTGCATCTGGTTGAGTTTTCCAAACTCGTGCTTTGATTTGCTAACTGTGGAGTTGAGGGTTGTTATTTCCTGTGGTGGATTCAAGATTGAGTTTGCAGACCTGGGAGGATCAACCAAAACATAGAATTTTATTTCGAAAATCTTAACACTACAGGCTGCGATTTTAGACTGCTCATTTGTCCACGCAGATGGCTGGTGATATAATCTCGGATGACGTCACGCAACCATTCCCTTAAAGTGCCCCTGTTCAGCTCTAAGGCTGCTTGTGAGGGGACACTATAAACACAATGAATACACAACAGCACCTTTGTGTATTCTCTGAAATTTGTTCGTTCAGATCTCGAACAGCTTAGTCCATTGAAGACTTCAGTTTATTGTAGTTTTCAAAGGTCTGTACTCAACTTCAATCTTGCGCTTCAAATCTTCCTGTTCAGCTCTGGTGTGAACATTTTCCTGTCGAACTGCAGATGCTGGAATCTGAAACAAAAACAGAAAACGCTGGACAATCTCAGCAGGTCTGACAGAATCGGTGGAGGGAGAATGAAGCTAACGTTGAGCGTTCCTCAATCCTACTGCCAGCGGGGGCCGAACCTTCGGCCGAACCTTGCTGTCTTTTCTGCCTGGCGCTGGATTGTCTGCCTCACTGAGAACTCCGCTACCAATGGCGCAAGGTGGAGAATTTTGGCGCTTATTGTTATTTTACGTGTGCAGGTCCTTTTCTTGAATGTCACATGTTTTGGGAGTTACAGCAGGCGTGTGAATATTTTAAAAACTGAAAGCAACAACATTTCTTTCTGTTTGCTCGTCTTGCTGTGAGGGTTTAAAAAAAATACTTTTTTACTCTGCAGCTTTCCCTCTGCTCGGCCTGACCTTTTTAAATTTCTTTTTTTAACTTGCAGGAATGTTTAAAACAGCACCAATTTGTTCCTCTGTATAAGAAACCAGATACCCAACTAAAAGGGATTCCCTTTCTCTTAAATGCTGCAGGGATTTGTCCTTCGTTTTTAAATTTATTCTGCAGGTTCCTCGGTTTACCTCTTCAGTTTTCTTTTTTAAACTTTCGACTTCTTTTTTGAACTTCAGCCTGGCCACCCTGTGTTGTATTGCCACTGTGGACTTCTTCAACTCTCTTTCAGCTCTCTGGATGCTGAGCCCTTGGACTGCCACTTATTCTATAATGTAAGTGCAGCTTTATCTTTGTAAATTTTGCACACCGTCGTGTGAACGGACTAGATTTTTGTACTCTGCGTCACTCAAGATCTGGTTTCTTCCTTTGTCGTTTTTTCACATGTCCTCTGATCTTACCAGATTTTATTATTCCGTGTCATTCACTCGGGGGTTTTGCAGTGGACTTCCACTCACTCTTGTTCACCTAGAATCATCAAATCACTACAGTGCAGAAGGAGGCCATTCAGCCCATCGAGTCTGCACC
The DNA here is from genome assembly GCF_047496885.1 of Scyliorhinus torazame. Lineage (NCBI taxonomy): Eukaryota > Metazoa > Chordata > Chondrichthyes > Carcharhiniformes > Scyliorhinidae > Scyliorhinus > Scyliorhinus torazame. Next base: position 239,905,861 of record NC_092713.1, read on the forward strand.
GACCCTCTCAAATAGCACTCTACCGGCCCACAACCCACCCTATCCCCGTAACCCAATAACCCCACCTAACCTTTTGAATACTAAGGGGTAATTTAGCATAGCCAATCCACCTAACCTGCACATCTTTGGATGGTGGGAGGAATCCTGAGCACCCGGAGGAAACCCATGCAGACATGGGGAGAACGTACAAACTCCACACAAACAGTTACCCAAGGTGGGAATTGAATCCAAGTCCCTGGCACTGTGAGGCAGCAGTGCTAACCACTGTCCCACCGTGCCACCCCTCCTGACCATGATTGCTGCTCTGGTCCAAGGTTACTTACTTTATTAAAGTCTCTTTTGAAATAGTTCTGAACATAAAGTATTAAAGACTTTATAAGAGACAATTCAGATGCAAGGAATAAATGTATGTGCAGCATTCCTATCCCTCGAATCTCAGTTCAATGGTGAGTAAATCTTTTCGCAATCACTCAGACAATTACCTGCACTCTGCTTTTTCCACAATCTGCTGGCTGCACTTGGTGGGAATTTTACGGAGTTGATAATTATAGTGTTAGATGTATTTTCCACCTACAACAGCAATCATTCACTGAGACAACTTGAAAGATTTTCCACCTTGGCTGTTAAGGTAGTGCTTTTGTCAATAAGTGGGTAGTGTAGAAAGGACGGTTTCTTTTAAAATCACAATAACCTCTGGGGTTGTTTTCAATGTCAGCAGGCATGGAGACAAGACACAGCCAGAAGTGAATGTAACGACGACGGAGGTCTCTAAATCTGGTGAGCATAGAAAGACTGGGGCCAGTAGTTTCCTCTGAGCTGCACCAGTTCTGCTACCATAATTTTTTTTTTTTAATTTAGAGTACCCAATTCATTTTTTCCAATTAAGGGGCAATTTAGCGTGTTCAATCCACCCACCTTGCACATCTTTGGGTTGTGGGGGCAAAACCCACGCAACACGAGGAGAATGTGCAAACTCCACACGGACAATTACCCAGAGCCGGGATCAAACCTGGGACCTCAGCGCCGTGAGACTGCAGTGCTACCACTGCCCCACTGTGTTGCCCCCTACTACCATAATTTAATCAGAAATATGGTTGAAACACTTTTCACACATGTTTGAGAAATATCAGTACATAAGTCAAAGATATTAACAACCCCATGTGTGCTCAGGTTGAGTATATTCAAGGTTGAAAAAATTATGCTGTTGTTCAAAAAAGGTTGCAAGTATAAGCCCAGCAATTACAGACAGACCAGTCAGTTTAACTTAAGTGGTGGGGAAACTTCTAGAAACAATTATTCGGGATAGAATCAATAATCACAAGGAAAAATTTGGGCTGATTAGGAAGAGCCAACATGGATTTCTAAAGGGGAAATTGTTTTTAACTAACTTCCTGGAGATTTTTGAAGAGGTAACAGAAATAGTTGATGAGGGTAATGCTATTGATATGGTGTACATAGACTTTTAAAAGATGTTTGGTACAGTGCCCCACAACAGACTTATCAGAAAAGTTAGCGCCTCACTTTACCTGGAGCCACAAAGCTGGGTGGGAGGGTGATCTGTGAGGAGGATGCAGAGATGATTCAGTGCGATTTGGACAAACTGAGTGAATGGGCAAATGGGTAGTAGATGCAGTATAATGTGGATGAATGTGAGGTTATTCACTTGGGTAGCAAAAACTGGAAGGCAGATTATTATCTGAATGGCTTTAAATAGGCAGACGGGAATGTGCAATGAGACCTGGGTGTCCTCGTACAGCCGTCGTTGAAGGTAAGCAAGCAGGCTGAAAGAAGGAAAATAATATGTTGGCCTGCATAGTGAGAGGATTTGAATACCGATCAGGATATCTTGGTGCAATTATACAAGGCCTGGTTGAGACCACACCTTGAATATTGTGTGTAGTTTTGTCTCCTTATTTGAGGAAGGATGGTCTTGCAATAAAGGGAGTGCAATGAAGATTTATCAGACTGATCCATGGGATGGTGGGACTGACATATGATGAAAGATTGAGTTCAGTTAAGATTACATTCGCTGGAGTTTAATGGAATGAGGAGGAGGTCTCATGGAAACCTATTAAATTCTGACAGGACTAGGCAGGGTAGATGCAGGAAGATGTTCCCGATGATGCGGGAGTCCTGAACCGGGATCATGACCTGAGGATGTGGGGTCGACCATTTAGGATTGAGTTGAAGGGAAACCTCTTCACCCAGAAAGTGGTCGGCCTGTGGAATTCGTTACCACAGAAAGCAATTGAGGCTAAAATACTGTGGGCATGAACTACCCACTGCGTTACCCCCAAAAGGTAGCATAGCATGGCAGCAGATGCCAAGAGACCTCTCTTCTGGGATCGACCTGGCATGCCACACCTTACGAGATCTAACGTGATCTTGCAATTCATTGCGATGTGAATTCTGCCCATTGTGGACAGATCACTTTTTGACAAATCTGCATATTAGAGTGAGACAGCTAGGGGGGTCCAACCCCCTCGCCTCGGTGATCTCGGGTGAGCGCTGCTTAGTACTGGTCTCCACAAATGGTGACCAGATGGAACGGCACTTGTGGGAATTGTAGACCCCCACGTGCTTATGCTCGTGACAGGATGGCACCCTGGCATTGCTGGTGCCATGTGGGGAGCTTGGCACTGCCAGCCTATCACCTTAGCAGTGCCAGCTGGGTGCCAGCCTGCCACTGTCAATGGTCCCAGATGGCAGGGCACTTCCAGGGTGCCAAGCTGTCAGTGCCATGGTGCCAAGCTAGCATTTTGTCAGCGCTGCAGATTGGACTCTGGGTTGTGCTACGTGGGTGCGGGGGTTTCAGGGGCACCTGAGGACCCATTTATAGGTGAGTTGGGGCTCTCGGGGGGTACAGGTGCGCGTTGGGGGGTCAAGAGATCGGGATGCCATTGCTCTGGTGAGTGGAGTTCCTCAGTGCAGAAAATGGGATGAAGTGCAGCCTCAGTGGGCCATTCCCCACTGAGGCCCCATATCTACCTGAATTAGAGTTCAATAGCGTGGTGTCTCTCAGCGCTCCGCTCGCTGGGAAACATCTGGCTAAATGTACTCGCTGTGGGACTCCATTCCCATTCAGGTAGATCGCACCCTGTATGTTTTCAAGAATCAGGTAGATATAGCACTTATGTCAAAAGAGATCAAAACATATAGGGGGGGGGAAGAGGGAACAGGTTACTGAGTTGGGTGATCATAATGAACGGCAGAGTAGGCTCGATGATTTGAATGGTCTACTCCTGCTCCTAGTTTCTTTGTTTCTATGTTTGGGACCTCTTCACGGATATCATCAACCACCTCCTGAGTGGATATCCTTTGTCCCCAAGGAGCCAACCCTCCAGGCACTCATCTCTCTCAAAAACAGTTGGAATGTGTGAGTGCTACAAAATCTAACTATCATGAACGGCACCTGGGAAATGGGCACAAACCTTCATGATGCATCATGGATAATCTGGACATTGAGGGAGTAGTATCCCTTGTGGTATACAAATGGCACCCTATGTCACCATGAGGAGTGCAGAGCCATGTGGGTGCAGTCGATAACATCCTGCATCTGTGGCATGCCTGCTATGTGGCCGAAGCCCATGGCTCTGGTTGCCTGGTCCTGGTCCAAGTTTGATGTATATGTGGGTTATTGCAAATTGCGCATCTGTGACCTCCCTTATACACTTGTGTACTGCTGACTGAGAGATGCCATACAGGTCACATGTGCAACCCTGAAACGACCTGCTGACTTTGATGTTCATAGCGGCAGTGACTTTCAGCGTCACGCTCAGGTGACCTCCCAGTCTATGTGTTGCCAACTCTTGCATCACCATGCAGGACTGGGCCTCTGACATCTGGAGGTAGGAAATTCTGTGCTGGAACACCCATAGCTGGTAATATCTCTCCCGAGGCGCTGCCATCTTTGACCCTGCTCCCAGAAGATCCATGGGCCCTGCCACAGACATGAAGCGCCGCTATGACCTTCAAGCGAACCCCCTGAGATGTCGATACTGTTGCTGTAATTATATATTTAAATGAGGTTCCTGGCCTTCGGTGGCATCATTCTCATTACGCCATCAGCGAAGGGCCTGGAAATCTGGAAAACGCGGTCTCACCAGCGAGAATCGTGATTTCCGGTTCATGCTGAATTTTACGCCCATCTCTTCATACTTGCTGATGGTTAATGCGGCCTCAGAATCACCCCCACTGGTCTTATGCTACTCCCATTGAGACTTGATAGAGGACTGACAGCTGAGTCACCTCAAAGTGAACTACATTGCTTTTATATATTTCAATTGGCGAGTTAACCATTGCTTGTTTACTAAGACCGTTAGACAACATCCTTCTTCCATTCTGACTGCCGTTGATGTCCTTCTACACTTTCAGTTCAGCTCAGGATTGGTAAAGATCATTGTATCTTTCTATTAGACATTTTACAACACCCTGACCTTGACATCTTCAGACCATAACTATAGCTCATATTTCTCTTCGGCAGGAAGTTCTGGCAATGTGGAATGGTTCAATTGGTGCATCTGCAAGAAAGGGCAGGTTAGTGATTGTGATGCCGACTCTTTCGCAAAATAAAATGTTGTAGGGAGGGTGGGGGCAATATCGAGGCGGGGGGTGGAGCGGGTATGTTGGGGTGTGGTCTGTATCCTGGATATCACGATGCCTTTATCTTCTACAACGCAGCACGACTGCTGGAGGCAGGTTCATTTTCACAATTTATCTTCTATTTTTATCTGCAAAGTCCATCACCTCTTCATGCATTCTTTGGGTCTCCTAAATGCCTTGTGCTGGATTCTCCATCAACGGGATCCTCCGCTTCGCCGGCAGTGCACTCATACCCGCGGATTTCCCGACAGCGTGGGGTGCTCACAATGGGCCATTGGCCGGCTGCTGGTTCGGAGGATCCCACTGCTGGTGCGGCGGGGCAGAGAATCCTGTCCCTTGAATTTTTTTGATTTCTCTTATTATGCTCCAAGTTGTCTCATGATTGTATCACTTCTGCCATTTAACTATGTCCTGTTTACTGTCTTAAGCGCTTCATAAGTCATTCTGTAACTTTGAGTTTTCCCCTCTCTTTTTATTGTTCTGATCCTCATTAAATACTGTTCATCTGCAATGTCCTCCAGTGGGTAGTTGTAACTAAGTTGCAGGTCAGTCACAAACTAATTGAACACAAGAACACAGGAATTAGGAGCAAGATGTTCCAGCATTTGTGCCTTTTGTAATTCATGTATCAGGGCACCCAGGTCCCTCTGTAGCACAGATTTCTGCAGTCTCTCTCCATTTTAAATAATATATTACGTTCCTAATCTTCTTGTCAAAGTAGACAAGCTCACATTTTCCCACATTATTCTCTATCTGCCCACTGATTTCAACTAATAAAATCCTTTTGTACTATTCATGTCCTCTCGACAACTTACTTTACAACTTATCTTTGTGTTATCAGCAAATTTAACTAACCTAAATCCTGTCCCTTCTTTCAAGTCATTGATGTAGATTGTAAATAGTTAAGGCCCCAGCACTAATCTCTTTGACAATCCATTAGTTGCAGCTTGTCATCCCAAATATTATATGTTTATCATAGTTTATCATAGAATTTACAGTGCAGAAGGAGGCCATTCGGCCCATCGAGTCTGCACAGGCTCTTGGAAAGAGCACCCCACCCAAGCCCACACTCCCACCCTATCCCCATAACCCAGCAACCCCATCCTACACGAAGGGCAATTTTGGACACTATGGGCAATTTAGCATGGCCAATCCACATAACCTGCACATCTTTGGACTGTGGGAGGAAACCGGTGCACCCGGAGGAAACCCACGCACACACGGGGAGGATGTGCAGACTCCGCACAGACAGTGACCCAAGCCGGGAATCGAACCTGGGACCTTGGAGCTGTGAAGCAATTGTGCTATCCACAATGCTACCGTGCTGCCCGAGGTGCGAGAGCAAGGGGAGGCGCTGAAGGAAGTGGAGGAGACGGTATTGCAGCACGGTGATCAACTTGCCTCGATGGGGAAGGAGATGCGGAAGGTGATGGACACGAACAAGAATCTGCGAGGAAAAATGGAAGATCTGGAAAACAGATCCAGGCGACAAAATTTGAGGGTCATAGGGCTGCCCGAAGGAGTTGAAGGACCAAAGCCGACGGAGTATTTTGCCGCGATGCTGGCAAAACTACTGGGGGAGGGGGAGGACCCCTCCCGATATGAACTGGATCGGGCTCATCGGTCGTGGAGGCCTGCACCAAAGGCGAGTGAGCCGCCAAGGGCAGTGACTCTGTGCTTCTGTAGGTACAGTGTGAAGGCGAAGGTCCTGAGCTGGGCCAAGCAGAAATGGGTGGTGCAGTGGGCTGGAGCTGGTATACGTGTATACCAGGACTTTACGGTGGAGCTGGCGAGGAGGCGGGCTGCCTTCAACCGTATGAAGAGGGCACTGTACATTGGCAAGGTGCAGTGCGGCATTGTATATCCAGCGAAGCTGAGGGTGACTTACAAGCTCAGGGACTTTTATTTTCGAACGGCGGAAGCAGCGGAGGAGTTTGCGAAGGCAGAAGGACTGTGGCAGAACTGACAAATTGAGGAATGGTCATAGATTACATAGAACATACAGTGCAGAAGGAGGCCATTCGGCCCATCGAGTCTGCACCGACCCACATTAATCCCTCACTTCCACCTTATCCCCGCAACCCAATAACCCCTCCCAACCCTTATGGACACTACGGGTAATTTAGCATGGCCAATCCACCTAACCTGCACGTCTTTGGACTGTGGGAGGAAACCGGAGCACCCGGAGGAAACCCACGCACACACGGGGAGAACGTGCAAACTCCGCACAGACAGTGACCCAGCGGGGAATCGAACCTGGGACCCTGGCGCTGTGAAGCCACAGTGCTAATCACTTGTGCTACCGTGCTGCCATGTGCCGATGTAACCTCATGACTGTATTTTCTTCTTTTTTTTGTATCACTGCGCGCGAGTGTAGAGGCTAAAGGAGCCAATGTTGCATATATTTGGACAAGGGAAGGGACGGGACTTTCACTCGAAAGGAGGGCTCCTTGGGGTGTAGGTGGATATGCGGGGTTTGTGTGCTAAAAGGGGATCTTTGGGCTTTCCTAGTGCCGGGCAAGGGGGAAAGGGACACGGGCGGGGGCCTCCACGCTGGCCGGTTTAAGCCGGCCAGTGAACGGGAGGTGGGGGGAGGGGCTGCGGCCATCGGAGCCTGACAGAACAGGGTCCGAGTGGTCTAGCCGGGGTGGAAAGTTGGGGGGATGGAACCAAGGTTGGGGGAGGGAACCGAGGTTGGGAGGAGGAGTTTTACAAGAGGCATTGGACGGGAGGAGCTGGAGACTGCTATCTATGACCCCTTCTGCCTTCCGAAGTTCATCCAACTCCAGCTCCAGTTCCCTAACTCGGTCTTGGAGGAGCTGGAGATGGCTGCACTTCCTGCAGGTAAAATCAGCAGGGACACTAACGGCATCCCTCACCTCAAACATCCTGCAGGAGGAACATTGCTCTCCCTTCCCTGCCATCCCTCTAACTTCCAACCAAGTTCTGGTTAATAAATAAATAATAAATAAAAAAATAATAATATAATATGGCACTTACCTCACACCAATGGGTCTTATTATTAGGTTAGAGGAGGAGGGCGGGTGGGAGACACTACACGTATAGTGTCTCGGGTTTCCTCTCCACCAGAATTTATTGGGTTTTTTTTTGGGGGGGGGGGGGACCTTCCCAGAAGTCCGCGGGTCGAACTTCGGGTTCCCGCCTTATATTAAAATTTAAAAAAAAAATAACACAGAAAAGAAGAACAGAATCGGGACCAGGTAAGTGTTTTTAAATCAATTTAACTTCCTTTAATAAAGGGCACCCCAAATGCCCGGTGCAGGCAAGGCGACATGTGTGCCATCTATTGTCCTGTACCTGGGGCATCCTGTTGATGGCGGAGAATCCTGCAGCATAGGCATCTTGGTGGGATTGGTCCAGCTCAAAGATGATGTAGGGCATCTGTGCCCTCCCGAATGCACCTGTAGGATCTAGCTTGTGAAATGCCGCACAAGTTCCCGCTCAAGCACTGGAATGAGCAGGTTGCATTAACGTCCAGGGCTGCGGTGACCAACACAGCCACCAGGAGTGTGTGCTCTCCTCCCCTGATCACACTCTTACCCTTTGGTTGCAGGGAGATCCCCAGTGCTGAACCCAGCTCTTTAGTGTTTGATTGTTGGCAGCTGCCTCGAGGGTGCTGACGCTCGTAGAGATTGGGCACACTGTTCAGGCATCAAACTTTGATTGAAATGCTATGCACTAATCATCTTCTAAGGCGCATGTGTGCCCTCGAGAAACCACTTGAGAGCTGAGGAGTGTGAGATTTGCGGATTAGGTGGATTGGCCATGCTAAATTGCCCCTTAGTGTCAAAAAGGCTAGGTGGGGTTACTGGGTTACGAGGATAGGGTGGAGGCATGGGCTTAAGTAAGGTGCTCTTTCCAAGGACCGGTGCAGGCTCAATGGGCCGAATAGCCTCCTTCTGCACTGTAAATTCTATGAAGTGCTCCCACAAATAACAAGGCTAATTCCTATTGCAATAGCCTTCAGCTGTGAATCTGGAGGCTGCTCACAATCAAAGGGAGTTAAAGTGACCTTCAGCATAGAATCAAGAGAATAGCTCTGTCCTGGAAGTGTTTTGTAGGACAGACCCGTTATATTCAACTTCAATCTCGCTAATTAAATTGAAATGAAGGCAAATGAGGGTTAATGATATGCTCGCCATTTTTGGGTAAGATCCGGATCTTGACATAAGGGGCGAAATTCTCCGTTATCGGCGGAAACTCCGCCGATCGGCGCAAAAAACGGCGCAAATCCCACTTGCGTCACGTCATAAAAATGGGCCGATAGTCTGCGGCCCGAAATGGGCTAGCAGCGACGTAACGGGATCCGCGCTTGCGCAGTGGTTCACGCTGTGCAGCGTCATACGCGCTGCACGGCGTGACGGCTCATAAGGCCGCGCAGCTCCCCCCCACCCGACCGGAACAGCCGACCGCAACACCCGACTTGATGGCTGGCCGTCGCTCAGCCCCGAGGTTCGAGTCACGCGATGTGGAGGCGCTCCTGGATGCGGTGGAGCAGAGGAGGGACGCCCTGTATCCCGGGCACGGCCGCAGAGTTGCCCCACGCCACAGCCGGCGTCTGTGGAGGGAGGTGGCAGAGGCCGTCACCGCTGTGGCCCTAACACCACGGACAGGCACCCAGTGCCACAAGAAGGTGAACGACCTCGTCAGAGCAGGCAGGGTGAGCGTCCCCCATATCCCCCATATCCCCCATATCCCCCATATCCCCCCTCCCCATATCCCCCCTCCCCCATATCCCCCCCTCCCCCATATCCCCCATATCCCCCATATCCCCCCTCCCCCATATCCCCCCTCCCCCATATCCCCCATATCCCCCCTCCCCCATATCCCCCATATCCCCCATATCCCCCCTCCCCCATATCCCCCCTCCCCCATATCCCCCATATCCCCCCTCCCCCATATCCCCCATATCCCCCTCCCCCATATCCCCCATATCCCCCCTCCCCCATATCCCCCCTCCCCCATATCCCCCATATCACCCATATCCCCCCTCCCCCATATCCCCCCTCCCCCATATCCCCCATATCCCCCCTCCCCCATATCCCCCCCTCCCCCATATCCCCCATATCCCCCCTCCCCCATATTCCCCCCTCCCCATATCCCCCTCCCCCATATCCCCCATATCCCCCATATCCCCCATATCCCCCCCTCCCCCATATCCCCCCCTCCCCCATATCCCCCCCTCCCCCATATCCCCCCTCCCCCATATCCCCCCTCCCCCATATCCCCCATATCCCCCCTCCCCCATATTCCCCATATCCCCCCCTCCCCCATATCCCCCCTCCACCATATTCCCCATATTCCCCCCTCCCCATATCCCCCATATCCCCAAGTGAATCCAGCCCTAACCTTAACCTCTGCAATGCACGCGCAACCGATGGCGTGCATTCATATACCTGCCTAACACTGTTGCCTTTTACCCCTGCCACCACCCCCCCCCCCCCAGGAGAAGCGCGCACACAACAATAGGGAGCATGTGAGGACTGGAGGAGGGCCCGCTGATGAGAGGCCACTGACCGTACACGAGGAAAGGGCCCTGGAACTGGCTGGCGGACCTGAGGACCGGGAGGTTGCTGATGCAGAGGTCGGGGCCCCACGAGCAAGTGAGCCACCAACAGCCCGTCCCCATATCACCCCTCCCCTATATCCCCCTCTCCCGTATCACCTGATCACTGCCTGATGTCTAACCATGCATGCTTCATTGTGTATCGCAGGACCAAACGTCCAGGCACCCATCCCCGCAGATGCAGACCACCCGCAGGATGCCCCTCGGAGACCACGGGAGACGGAGAGACCCGCACCCTCCAGCATGCGACGCCCGCAGGATGCCCCTCGGAGACCACGGGAGACGGAGAGACCCGCACCCTCCAGCATGCGACGCCCGCAGGATGCCCCTCCGAGACCACGGGAGACGGAGAGACCCGGACCCTCCAGCATGCGACGCCCGCAGGATGCCCCTCGGAGACCACAGGAGACGGAGAGACCCGGACCCTCCAGCATGCGACGCCCGCAGGATGCCCCTCGGAGACCACAGGAGACGGAGAGACCCGCACCCTCCAGCATGCGACGCCCGCAGGATGCCCCTCGGAGACCACGGGAGACGGAGAGACCCGAACCCTCCAGCATGCGACGCCCGCAGGATGCCCCTCGGAGACCACGGGAGACGGAGAGACCTGGAGCAACAGGGAGACGACACCCCCGTCACGTGCGGGAGCGACCACCCAGCGATGAGGGGGGCAGCCACAGGCCCCCGTCACATCCGAGCCAGGACACCACTACCCAGGACACCACTATCCAGGACACCCCTACCCGGGACACCACTACCCAGGACACCCCTACCCGGGACAGCACTACCCGGGACAGCACTACCCGGGACAGCACTACCCAGGACACCCCTACCCGGGAAGACGAAAGACCGGACAGTGACTCAGAGTGGATGGGTGGAGACGAACCCCCACCCCAAAGTGCCATGGACTCAGAGTGGGACGAAGAGCACGACACAACGCCACTGCTGTCACCAACACCCTCCACCATCGCAGAAACACTCACCACGGTTGGGCACTTTAGTGATGAGGCGTCTGGTACACTCACTGGTGCGCACAACACAGCCGTCCCGGTACAGCAGGTGGAGGTAGGAGCAGCAGAGGGACCGGGCGGTCGGAGGGCAGCCCAGGCCAAGCGAACATCTGCCGCCCAGATGGATCCCGGGTTCCTGCAGTTACCACACCCACACATAGATCCGATGCAACCACCGACACGGAGACGAGCGAATAGGGTGACGGGTGGCTTGCGGCGGCTGCGGTCGCAGGTGGAGGAGTCCACCCGCGTCCAGGAGCTGGGAGTGGTCCCGGTCATGCGTGCCACCCAGGCTGACACCGCACGGGTGGCGTCCGCGGTGGAGGCAATGGGTGCGACGGTGTCAGACATGGGGAACGGTTTGCGAGGCCTGGGGCCTTCCGTGCAGGCGGCGTCTGTGGCCCAGGAAATGGCTGCCCTCTCACAGGAGGCCATGAGCCAGTGCCAGCGCCAGATGGCAGAGGCGCTCAACGCCATAGCCCAGTCTCAGCAGGCCATGGCCCAGTCTCAGCAGGCCATAGCCCAGTCTCTGCAGGCCATGGCCCAGTCTCTGCAGGCCATGGCCCAGTCTCAGCAGGCCATCGCTGAGGGCATCGGCGCCAGTGGCCATGTGCGAGCTGGCGTCGCACTGTCGCAGACAGAGTTCGACAACCCCCTGGGCTCCATGGCTGCAAACCTGCAGACCCCTGTCGATACCAGCACGGGCCTCCAGGACTGGCAGCGCCAGATGTCGGGGGCGCGTCGGATGGCCAGTCCGTTCGCATCCCCCACCCATGTAGAGGCCTGGGGGCCATCGGGCACCCCGAGGGAGGAGGAGGTGGTGTGGTCCGTCCCGGCTCCCTCCGTAGGGGAGGTCCCGGTACACCGCGACACCTCGGACTCCCCCCCTTCCGTCCCAGGTGCATCGGGTGGGCAACGGGCAGGACAGGCTGGCAGCTCGCCATCCCAGTCGCCCGGGCCGCAGCCTGGCCCATCTAGGCCAGGACGCCCCAGGAAACGGCCGCCAAAGGGATCCAGTGTCAGAGGGCAGGAATCACAGGAGTCCACCTCCAGTTCTGCTGTACCGTCTGGGGAACCACGTAGACGTAGTCAAAGGGCCCGTAAGGCCAAACAATTAGACACTGAGTAAGTTGGCACGGGTGCAGGGCACAGATGAGTTTTAGGCGCTAGGGCACGTGCATGAACTCCTTTGGTTATTAAAGTCAATGTTACACCTACCGAAGCTGCCTTTGTGCTCTGTCCAAAGTGTGCGGGGGTGTCATGTACGTTGAGCGCAAGTGTGTGTGTGAGGGGTGGTCTTACCTCAGCCCCAGGTGAGTCTGCCCCCTTCCCCCTGGGCCGCCATCAACATCCCCCGGGCAGAGGACGGGACCGTGCGCTGCAGTGTCACAGCCGCATGCAGGGATGGTCCGGGTGGATGGTGGTACTGTGGCCATGGGTCAGACATAGTCCAACGATGTAGAGCCAGGAGCTCATCGGAGGAGGGTTGTCATCATTCTCCATGGCCTGCGATAGACACGTGTCCACCCGCAACTGGGTGAGCCCGGCCCGTTGTGCCGCCGGTGGATCGGCAATTGGGAGTGGGGGGGTGGTGTGCATGCGGGTGGGGTGTGTGGGGTTGGGGAGGGGGGTGATGGTGCTGGGTGGATGGATGGGTGGGGGGTGTGGGTCGTCGGCTGTTGTCATGGTGTGCGGTCTGTGGCCATACTACCCGATTCCCACGCCCATCTAGTCAGTGAAGCGGGCGTCTATCAGTCTGTCCCGTGCCCGCTGGGCCAGCCGGTAACGGTGGACAGCCACCCGTCTGTGTCTACCCCGTCTGCCCTGACCATTGCCCCCATCCCCCTCATCTGGGGAGGACTGGGCCTCTTCCTGCTGCTCCTCCACTCCGCCCTCCTCTGCTTGCGGCACATCGCCCCTCTGCTGGGCTATGTTGTGCAGGACGCAGCACACCACAATGATGCGGCCGACCCTATCTGACCGATACTGGAGGGCGCCCCCAGAGAGGTCCAGGCACCTGAAACGCATCTTCAGCACGCCAAAGCACCTCTCGATCACTCCCCTTGTCGCTACATGGGCATCATTGTAGCGGTTCTCCGCCTCATTGCGTGGCCTCCGTATAGGCGTCATCAGCCACGATCGCAATGGGTAGCCCCTGTCGCCCAGCAACCAGCCCCTCAGCCGGGGATGGCGTCCCTCGTACATGCCGGGGATGGATGACCGCGACAACACGAATGAGTCGTGTACACTGCCTGGGTAACGGGCGCAGACGTGCAGGATCATCATGCGGTGGTCGCAGACCACCTGTACGTTCATCGAATAGGTCCCCTTCCTATTAGTGAACACGGCCCTGTTATCTGCAGGTGGCCGCACGGCGACGTGCATCCCATCGATCGCGCCCTGGACCATGGGGAACCCGGCAATGGCAGAGAAGCCCACGGCCCGGGCATCTTGGCTGGCCCGGTCCACGGGGAAGCGGATGTAGCGGTGCGCCATGGCATAAAGGGCATCTGTCACTGCCCGGATGCACCGATGCACCGATGTCTGCGATATGCCGGACAGGTCCCCACTCGGTGCCTGGAATGACCCCGTTGCATAAAAGTTCAGGGCCACCGTAACCTTGACGGACACGGGGAGAGGGTGTCCCCCGCCAGTGCCACGCGGTGACAGGTGTGCCAGCAGGTGGCAGATGTGTGCCACGGTTTCCCGGCTCATCCGGAGTCTCCTCCTGCATTCCCGGTCCGTGAGGTCCTGGTATGACTGCCGGGGCCGGTACACACGGGCCGCCCTCGGGTGCCTCCGTTGCCGTGGGGCCGCGACGTCCTCCTCCCCCTCCTCGTCCTGTCGGTCAGGTGTCCCTCCAGCCTGGGCGGCTGCCGCCTGCCCCTCTGCGGCAGCCTGCGCCGCCTCTCTGGCACGCTCCTCCTCCTCCTACTCTTCATCCAGGGCAACATAGACATGAGCGGCTGCCACCACGGCGGCCAACATCGCTGGATGATCTGAAAACATGACGACCTGGTGGGGGGGAGGGGAACGACGACATGTCATCATTGCCCATATCCCCTCCTCCCCCCAGCCAGGTGGCATGGACCGCATGGGTCCAACTGTTGGAGGCTGGCACCTGGCCAGGTGGACCAACTCATTTGCCCTCCCATCACCCACCCCGGCACGGACCCCCTCCCCAACCCCCAACCTCCACCCCGGCACGGACCCCCTCCCCAACCCCCAACCTCCACCCCGGCACGGACCCCCTCCCCAACCTCCACCCCGGCACGGACCCCCTCCACAACCCCCAACCTCCACCCCAGCACGGACCCCCCCAACCTCCACCCCAGCACGGACCCCCCCCCAACCTCCACCCCGGCACGGAACCCCTCCCCAACCCCCAACCTCCACCCCGGCACGGACCCCCTCCCCAACCTCCACCCCGGCACGGACCCCCTCCACAACCCCCAACCTCCACCCCGGCACGGAACCCCTCCCCAACCCCCAACCTCCACCCCGGCACGGCCCCCCCCCCCAACCTCCACCCCGGCACGGACCCCCTCCACAACCCCCAACCTCCACCCCGGCACGGACCCCCTCCCCAACCTCCACCCCGGCACGGACCCCCTCCCCAACCTCCACCCCGGCACGGACCCCCTCTCCAACACCCAACCTCCACCCCAGCACGGACCCCCCCCCAACCTCCACCCCGGCACGGACCCCCCCCAACCTCCACCCCGGCACGGAACCCCTCCCCAACCCCCAACCTCCACCCCGGCACGGCCCCCAACCTCCACCCCGGCACGGCCCCCCCCCCCAACCTCCACCCCGGCACGGACCCCCTCCACAACCCCCAACCTCCACCCCGGCACGGACCCCCTCCCCAACCTCCACCCCGGCACGGACCCCCTCCCCAACCTCCACCCCGGCACGGACCCCCTCTCCAACACCCACCCCAGCACGGACCCCCCCCCAACCTCCACCCCGGCACGGACCCCCCCCAACCTCCACCCCGGCACGGAACCCCTCCCCAACCCCCAACCTCCACCCCGGCACGGCCCCCCCCCCCAACCTCCACCCCGGCACGGACCCCCTCCACAACCCCCAACCTCCACCCCGGCACGGACCCCCTCCCCAACCTCCACCCCGGCACGGACCCCCTCCCCAACCTCCACCCCGGCACGGACCCCCTCTCCAACACCCAACCTCCACCCCAGCACGGACCCCCCCCAACCTCCACCCCGGCACGGACCCCCTCCCCAACCTCCACCCCAGCACGGACCCCCTCCACAACCCCCAACCTCCACCCCGGCACGGACCCCCTCCCGGCACTCCCCCGGAGCCCAGCCTACTCTAACCACCCCCCCCCCCCCCCGCCGCACACACACACAAGCCGAGACACACCTCTCCTCAGGCAATCAGTCTGCGGCCACGCCATTTCCTGCCCAGAGCCAACCCCCCAGGCCGTCACTCACCTCCTCGCTGGTCGGCGTGAGCCTGGAGCACCGGGTCACGCCGATGAAAAGGAGGTTTGATTGACGTCGACGTGAACGGTCATCACGTCGACGGGACTTCGGCCCATCCGGAAGGGAGAATATCGGCAGGCCGAAAATCGGCTGCCTTGCGCAGACCCGTGACATTCTCCGCGGCAGCGGCGCCATTAACGCCCCGCCGACTTTTCTCCCTTCGGAGACTTCGGCGGGGGCGGGGGCGGGATTCACGGCGGCCAACGGCCATTCTCCGACCCGGCGGGGGGTCGGAGAATGACGCCCCAGGAGTGGGTCAGGTGAATTGCAAACTGGTTTGCGCCTGGCACGAATCAAGGCCTTTCCGGCTATTTACTGGTGCCCAGATCTGTGCCGGGCACAACGCGTTGGTCAAATCGTGCCATTGACTGGTTCTCGATTCAATTTTCATCAATGTGAGCATGCGGAATGAATTATTAATATTAATTAATGAAGCAGACAAAACTGAAGAAATGGCAGCATCAAAGTTAAATTATTTGTAATGATTTTAAGTTTTTAAATCATTTTCTTTGTTGAATTAAATTAACCCAAACTGTAATGTCCTGCTATGTATTCCCAGGGGAGGACCTTCCTGTGTTGCTCTAATTTCTTCAGCCAAATGTAATGAATTTTCCTCTATGAGCGGAATGAAATATAAATAATTGTTATTGGGTAAGATTGCTTGTCTCACAGTACTTCAAAGTCATATTGCTTTAATAATAGGGTGGGTAGCATTAGAAATGCTTTTTGAAAAAAACTGAGGAATTTGTGACTGGAAGAAGTTTGCAAATTTGTCACTAAACCAAAAAGGTAATCTTCTTAATTATCTCTTAATCATATATTGAGGCATTGTTATTGATTTTCTTCCAATATATCTATGTTTAGTCTACAGTGATTCTGCCTGGATCAATCTAGTTGGAATACTATTTCCTAGTTACATCAAAACATTTGCTTCTCCTATTGCCCAGATTCTTTTACTGAGGATTGTTCAATGTGATGCGTTAAAATAGTTTCTGCCCAAACCCTTTACTTACAAAGGACTGAAATATTAATCACATGGCTCTCTGGTCACATGACTATGGAAAGTCACACCATCTATGTGCAGCCATGTACATAGGCATTTTTCAAAATATCCCATTTTTCTTAAAAACTAACACATTGCAAGCATTGTCATTTGCAGTTGTAGGTTACCCACACACATAGTCTATAAAGAAAGTCATTACACACAAATAAAAAACTGCTCATTCCAGTCTGTCTCACCTTCATCAAGGTGGGCATGATGTTATTGAAGGTGTCTACTTACACATACCTATATAGTCCACAGATGTGCTGGTTAAGTGGATTCGCTGTGCTAAATTGCTCCTTAGTGTCCAAGGATGTTTAGGTTAAGTGGGGTTACAGGAATTGGGCAGGGGAGTGGGCCGAGATAGGGTGCTCTTTCAGAGGGTCGGTAGAGTCTCGATGGGCCGAATTGTTCCTCCTGCGCTGTAGGAATTCTATAATTTATGTACGGATGACATGTTGCCCATGTAGGCAGTGAAGATTATCAGTAGAATATTGAGCCTGTGGCAGTCCATTCTTGAACTGGAGCAAATTACTTTGTTTCCCAAATGTGTCCACCTATTGCTGAAAATCATCCATTACAGGGGGTGCTTTGAGACAGGTGATGAACTTCAGCATGAATCCTTTATTGTAGGGCCATAACAGGTTCAAAAAGGTTGTGTCAATTTTGTATTTCTTCTGGGATTTAGCCTCAATATGTGTTGACTCTTGACCAGAGGACAGGAAGAAAAACAACATATATATGACATCAGCTTGGGTACTTCAGAAAATTCATTTTTTTGTTTTTCAAAAATGAACATTTGCTGGGCTGATAAAATGGCTGCAATTGGTCTTATGCTGGTGCATGGACGTTTCTGAGGAGTTTGAAAGTGAGCAAATGCTAACATATCAAACCCCTGGAATGTAACACTCTTTGCAATGCATAAACATTCCTGCCAAGCCAACTCAATGGAATAGCAGGCAAGGTGTCTGGCCCAGCCAGATATGAACAGCTGTGACTCCTGGGATCTCCAAACTTGCACTAATGGCCCCACAATTAGAATCATAGAAGTTTACAGCATGGAAACAGGCCCTTTGGCCCAACCAGTCCATGCCGCCCAGTTTTTACCATTAAGCCATTCCCAGTTGCCCGCACTTGGCCCATAACCCTCTATACCCACCTTACCCATGTAACTATCTAAATTAAAATTCCCTGCTCCAAAACGGCATGTTTGAGAAAAAATATATAATTTCTTTAGAAGCAGTTCAGAGATGGTTCACTCGACTCATTCCAGGGCTTATCTTATAAAGAAGGGTTGAAGAGCTTGGGCCCTCTACCCATTGAAGTCTAGAAGAACGAGAAGTGATCTTATTGAAATATATGGTCAATTCTCCGAGACTGCTAGCCCTAGACGGGAATCGTAATGGCCTGTTGAATGCTGTGTGAGTGCCGAAACGGGATCCCCGCCAGGCATCAAACTCACGGGTCTCCCGGCCTGCTCCTCCGGACCCAATTAGGTTCTCGCTCAGAGGGGACAAGAACATGCTAACTACTCATCTGCATTAGGCTTCCTGTGATACACCCCCCCACCCAGCTCAGTCAGAAGTCTGGGGACCAGACATCATGAACTCCGAGGGGGACCAAGGTATTCTGGGGTGTAGAGGTTTTTTTTTCTAGTAACCTGGGGGTAGTGGGACTCAGGCTGGTGGGAAGGGAGTGAACCTGGGGGGTCCGCCCTGGGATGGGTGTGCTATGGGTGGATGTTATATTCATGAGACCCATGGGATCGACCCGATTAATCTCCCTGTGAGCTTTGCAGAGTAGGAGCACCCCCCTGAGGGGCATAGACCCCTCAGTGGGCTCGATAATTCCACAGGATAAAGCTCGGCCCAGGTAGGAACCGGTATGCCAGAATAGTCCCAGCTGTGACTTAGACTTGAACTCCGAGGGGGACCAAGGTATTCTGGGGTGTAGAGGTTTTTTTTTCTAGTAACCTGGGGGTAGTGGGACTCAGACTGGTGGGAAGGGAGTGAACCTGGGGGGTCCGCCCTGGGATGGGTGTGCTATGGGTGGATGTTATATCCATGAGACCCATGGGATCGACCCGATTAATCTCCCTGTGAGCTTTGCAGAGTAGGAGCACCCCCCTGAGGGGCATAGACCCCTCAGTGGGCTCGATAATTCCACAGGATAAAGCTCGGCCCAGGTAGGAACCGGTATGCCAGAATAGTCCCAGCTGTGACTTAGACTTTTCCGATACCAAAGGTTGAAATAAACCAGTTTTGACTCTCTTTTACGGACTCCTTCTTGACTACCCTACTGAACTTCTTCATGGTATACTTACCTGGGAACCCACCATCTGGAGGTTCCCCTCCAAGTCACTCACCACCCTGACTTGGAAATATATCACCGATCCTTCACTGTCACTGGGGCAAGATCCTGGAACTCCCTCCCCAACAGCACTGTGGATGTACCTTCACCTCAAGGACTGCAGTGGTTCAAGAAGGCAACTCACCACCACCTTCTGAAGGGCAACTAGGGATGGGGCAATAAATGCTGGCCTAACCAGTGACGCCCACATCACGGAAATTAATAAAATAAATAAAGTGTAACAGCTCACTCCTTAGATGTTACTTTCAAGCACCTGACTGGTAATAGTGTTGACTCCTGTCAGTTTTATGTAAGAGCTGTGAGGTCTCCTGTTTATTTAGAATTCCATGCACCCTGAGCATTTGGAAACCTTCATTTGGAACCGGATCACAGGTGCATATAATTCAGAAGGACCTCAACGACATGACTCCGAGACTCCAACCTCAACTATACACCGAGAAAATACTTGATAATTGCAGATGCATTATCACGCTCAACCTTTTGAATTCATACAACATGTAGAATCTCAAGTGCAGCTGTGTGCTAAAAATCTTCCTGCCTCGGATGTGAAAATCAATCTCATCCGTGAAGAAACAAAGAAGGATGCACTCCTTCAACATGCCATACACCATATCAACAATGGGTGGCCGAAAGGGCATTGTTCTAAATTCAGAAATCTTCAAGATTTGACAATCGTGGATGGATTGTTGCTTCAAGTTGACCGGATAGTAATACCATTGTCTCTCCGACCCATGATTCTCAACCAAATTCATGAAAGTCAAATCGGGACATCACTGATATGGTACTTGGATGTGAAACATGTCAAAAGTTACAACCTGCGCAACGCAAGGAGAAACTACAGCAACATGCTTTGGAAACGTCTCCATGGGCCAAAGATAGTATAGATCTATTTCACTGCAATTGTCGTGATTATGTTCTGATAATCGACTACTACTTGAATTATTCGGAAGTCATGAAGTTACCAGATCTCACATCCAGATCTGTCATCAAAGTAAAGAAACTTTTGCCAGACATGGAATACCTATCACTGTCTTGTCTGACAATGGACCATATTTCGACAGCAATGAATGGGCTGAGTTTTCACGTCTGTACAACTTTGCTCATATCACGGCGAGTCCCAGTCGAACGAGAAAGTAGAAAGAGTACATATCATCAAACAACTTCTAAACAAGGCTTTAGTTTCTTCGTCAGATATTAATCTCGCGCTACTATCATAGAGTGAATCCTCGTTAGACTGGACTCACCTGCACAGATGTTAATGAACAGAGATTTGAGAACAATTCTACCATCTATACCTCTTCCAAATCCAGATCATGTGCCTGTGATACGAAAAATGAAAACGTGAACGACAGAGAATGTACTATGATCAACATACAACCACTCTGGGCTCATTGCTTCCAGATGATACAGTCAGGATCAAGGTACCTGATGGAGGTTGGTCTGCTCCTGCAAGAGTCATCAGACAAGCAGCACCACGTTCATACATAGTTCAGACAGCTGGGGAAGCATACTTTGACGAAACCATCATACACGTCAAAGCATTAAGCTACACACTAAAATATTTCCAGACTTACAACTTAATGAAAGTATTTTCTATGATATTTCAACCAATACTCAAGTTTGTGATGACGCACAGAGAACTGTTAAAACTTCAACATCACCTCCTCATGTATTAAGATCTACGAGAAGAAGTAAACCTAATAGACTGAATTTGAAAATAATTTACAGTGAACTTTGTGATCGTTACTCATTTTCACTATGTTACAAGGATATACACATCGGGCGGGATTCTGCGGGAATTGGGACGGGCAACTCCGGCACCGAGGAGTGGCGTGAACCACTCCGGCATCGGGCCGCCCCGAAGGTGCGGAATCTTCTGCACCTTCAGGGGCTAGGCCAGCGGCGGAGTGGTTTGCGCCATGCCAGCTGGCGTGGAAGGGGCTTGGCGCCACGCCAACCGGTGCCGAAGGGGGCTGGCGTGAGTTGGCACATGCGCGGGAGCGCCAGCGTGTGCTGGCGTCATCCCAGCACATGTGCAGGGGGGGGTTCATCTCCGCGTTGGCCATCGCGGAGGTCCACAGCAGCCGACGCGGAGGAATAGAGTGCCCCATGGCACAGGCCTGCCCGTGTATCAGTCGGCCCCAATTGCGGGCCAGGCCACCGTGGGGGCACCTCCCGAGGCCAGATCCCCCCTTGCGCCCCCCCCCCCCCCCCGAGGACCCCGGATGCCGCCCACGCAGCCAGGTGCCGCCAGTAAGTACCTGTTGTAATTTACGCTGGTGGGACTGGCCAAAAACGGGCGGCCATTCGGCCTATCGTGGGCCGGAGAATCGCCGGGGGGGCTGCTGCCCGCGGCTGTCAACCGACGCGGCGCGATTGCTGACTCCGCTAAATCCCCGGCGCTGGAGAATTCGGCAGCCGGCGGGGTCAGGATTCACGCCGACCCCGGCGATTCTCCGACCCGGCGGGGGGTCGGAGAATCCCACCCATCATGTTTTGTGATAATATTATTCCACACTTTTTCCTTTTATTATACATAGAAATGAAATGTAAAACAAAAAGGGGGGATGGAATGATATGTATATATGTATACAAGTAAAGGGTTAATTATTACATCTCAGTGTAATACAAGCACCACAGGAGACCACAGTATAAATATAAGAACTCAGGGAATCTTGGGTAGTCAGTTAATTGTTAGCAGCAGAGAGAGACAGATCACGGCATTGTTAAGACTAGATAGAAGTAGCACGCATAGTTCATTAGTTATTACTTAAACATAGATTACTTTATTAATATTTATAGTTCTGTGGAGTCTGCAAACTCAATATAAATTAATTGTAATTCAATAAATCTCTTTTGTTTTAAGTTAGAGATTGGTGGTTTCTTTACAATCACACCATCAGACCATTCTGTATTACGAAGCAAAGAGTGATGATATATTACCAAAGAGTAATATAACAGTTACCAGTATATGCACCAGTACTTATCAGCTAACTTCAACTAGTAACTTATTCCACTGTCAATATTACTGAACCGAACACCAGTGAATGCCTCTCTCTCATCTGTCTTTACGTAATCATCTCAATCTCACCATTTGTCTTTATCCTCTCTGGTCCCACCAAAAGCTTTATATTGTCTTGCAATTGGTGTGTTGTCTTAACAAAATTCCAGCCAAGGTGTATGTAGATTGTATCATGTATTTTTATTTTCATTGCAGAAATAAAATTGTAAATGAAACATAAATACATAATTGACTACTTCATTACAGATTTTCATGCATGGATATATATTTGTACTTTCAAACCAGGGGCTGGATTCTCCGAGCCTCTGCAGGAAAATTGTCTTCGGCGCTGGGGCAGAGAATGGTCGTCAAACCCGAAATTCTGACCGGCGCCGCTCGAGAATCACTCGGTAGTCTCTCGCGCGGACTACGCGGCTAGGGGGGCCATTGACAGAGGCCCCCCCCACGCGATTCTCCGCCCGAAACCGGCAGAGTTCCCGACGGCTGCTTTTTTTCTGAGGATTGAGGGCCTGTGTGACACTTTTGCCAAAAATGTCTACCCTCCAACAGTTTCATGGCACTGCCCTCTTGCTCCTTTGGGCTTAGCAGCCACACAACAGAATCTTCTAATTAAAAGGTGAACTTACTTATCCATCATGAGTGGCAGATTTTGCATGTAAAGAAACTAATGCATCACATAGGAGATAATTCTTCTATACCCTATCAGTTGTTGCTTCACCCTCCAATTATATGTCACAAAGGGGAAGCATGAATAAGTCCACAAGGGGCCCCACAGTTACCCACAGAGTCCACAAGGGGCCCCACAAACGCTACCAGCAAGAAAGCACAACAGCGCCTATACTTCCTCAGGAAACTTAAGAAAATTTGGAATGTCCACACTGACTCTGACCAACTTTTGCAGATGCACCATAGAAAGCATCCGATCTGGCTGCATCACAGCCTAGTATGGCAGTTACTCGGCCCAAGACCGCAAGAAACTTCAGAGAGCCGTGAACACAGCCCATCCATCACATGAACGTGCCTCCCATCCATTGGCTCTATCTACACCTCCTGCTACCTTGGAAAAGTGGACAGCAGAACCAAAGACCCCTCCCACCTGCCTTACTCACTCTTCCAACTTCTTCCATCGGGAAGGAGATACGAAAGTCTGAGTACATCCACGAACAGATTCAAAAACAGCTTCTTCCCCGCCTCTACCAGACTCTTGAACGACCCTCTTATGGACCGACCTGATTAATACTACAGTCCTGTATGGTTCACCCAATGCCGGTGTCTATGTATTTACATTGTGTACCTTGTGTTGCCCTATTATGTATTTTCTTTTTCTTTTATTTGCTTTTCCTGTACTAAATGATCTGTTTGAGCTGCTCGCAGAAAAATACTTTCCACTGTACCTCGGTACACGTGACAATAAGCAAATGCAAATAAACAAATCCACAACTCTCTGCTTTTTGGGAGGAGTCAGCAAGTGCACATTGAAATTCATGGCAGCATCACCGTACAGAATTTGCTCCCTGTCAACAAATTAATACATTATTCCTTTTACCTGATCGGGTGAGAGTTACTCTTGATCACTGGAAATGGAAAGTGTCATCAGCAGAGATATCGAACGGCACTTACACAGCAATAAACTGCTCACTGCTTCTTGTGGTGTTATGCTTCTTCAAGTAGCATAAGCTGCTTCCTTGATGTATACTCTGACAAATGAAGGTTCAGACACATTTATTGAACAGTTAACAATTCTCCTACTTGAGCTCGACTCTCCTGCTAATCTTGCTATAGTAACTCAATCTAACTAACCAGTCTGCTCTGAGCTTCCGATCTGCCCTTGTGCCTCTGAGTGTCACCTGTGGAATAGAGGAAGAGCATGTGTGCCCTGTCCTTTTATATGGGTTGCCCCCTTGTGGTAGTGTCACCTCTGGGTGTCTTGACTGCCCATTGGTCGTGTCCTATCCTAAGTGTTCATTAGCTGTATGACTGCATGTCATGATGTCTCTGGTGCTCCCTCGAGTGTTTACTCAGTCCTAGATTATCTACATTATCCCCTTGTGTATTTACAGTGATGCATATCACCACATCCCCCCGTTTTTCGTGTTACATATTTTCTGTACTGTGTTAAAGAAAATTGAACAAAATAGGTAGATAAGTGATGACATGTAATAATATGTATGAGTCCAAAGTTCATGAATTTATTTGGTCGAGTGGCTTTCATGTGTTGTTATTGAAGTGTCGACGTTGATGTTGTCATTCCCTTGTGAACGCCGTCAGTGTCCCTGTGCGTAAGGAACCAAGTCATCAGGATATGTGCAAATGGTCAGATCACTTTGTTGTCTGATTTGGACTCTTTTTTTTAATGCTTTTGGTAGCGATGCAGGATGTCACCTGTGTTGTCCAACCTGGAACGTTTCTTGTGATTGCGATATTGATGCAGTATGTCAGCTGCCTTGAAAGCTGGTTTGCTTGTTTGTAGTGGAGCAAACTCAAATTTGCTGTCATGCCATGCCAGTGTTCGGAGCTGTGCTGTTACATTGTCTTGCATTTGCAGAGTTGTACCATATCGTACCAGTCATTGTTCCAGTGTTGTTGTTTTTGTCATGCTTGTTGTTGACGTTGGTGCCTTTGGTGCGCTTCTTGTTGTTGTCTTTCTTATTGATTTTGTTGTTGTGCTTGTTGCACTCAATGACCACACCGAGTGGAGAATTTGAGTCCTTCACAAAGTTACTTGTGGCAAGTGTCCTTTGTGGAATCTGCTGTTTCATTGAGCGTGCCTTTAATTCCTCGGCGCTCCTCATCTGGAGTCATGTCCAGTTCACTTGAATCAGCTGAGGTTTCACTTGAATCATCTGAGGTGTCTTGATGCTCCCCGTCCGGAGTCAAAACGTTCAGGAATGTATTTTCTTGTGGAGGCTTAAGTGGATGGGGTTTGAATTAATGTGGTGTCACTGGAGTCACTAGGAACCTCACTTTGATCGTCGAGTGCCTCTGTACATACTAGTGGAGATTAGTCAGTCTCGCTGTCATGTTGCACATCTTGTATGGTAATTGTGAAGCCTTTGTCACTTGTCTCACATACAGTGAGTAGACCTTCAGTGTCTTCTTGTCGGTTAGATGAGCTGGGTAGACTGTCAGAGTCTTCTTCTGGTGGCTCAAATAATCTGGGTAGACTGTCAGTCTTTTTGTTGTTCACATGAGCGTGGTAGACTCTCATAGTCTTCTTGCTGTGCAGTTGAGCGTGGAAGACTTGCATCGTTTGCTGCTGGTAGCTCAGATAAGGTTGCTAGGCCCTCATGGTCTTGTTCATGCAAGGACTGCGTTCTGGAACCTTACATTGCTTCCATCGTGGAGTCTGTCAACGAGCTTGCTGTGGAGACTTGTATCACTCTCTTGAGGAGTCTGGCATCGTTCCCTGTGTGGAGTCAGGCAGTGGTCTCGCTGTGGAATCGATCTATGTGCTCTCAACGGAGTTGTGCAGTGGTCTCGCTGTGGAGTCTGCCATCGCTTTCTGTGCGGAGTCGGGGACTCTTCGTGGTGCGTGGACCACTCTCTGTGTAAAGTTGACAATTCTTTGTGGTGCATGGACCACCCTCTGTGTGGAGTCGGGGACTCTTCGTGGTGCGTGGAGCACTGTTCGTGGTGCGTGGACCACTGGTGTGGCATCAGGCCGCTTTCTGTGGGCTTGGACCACTCCCTGTTGCTTGGCGTTAGGCCGCTCTCTGTGGGCTTGTACCGCTCTCTGTCTCTTGGCGTCAGGCCGCTCTCTGTGGGCTTGTACCACTCTCTGACTCATGGCGTCAGGCCGCAGCAGAATCCTGTACTTCTGGGTTAGGATGTCATCTGTGCTGAGCTGAGGATCCTCAAATCCGAAGAACTCGTCCATATCTGTGTTGGATTCTTCACTGTACAACACATCTCGATGCGGTTTAGATTTGGTACTGAGGTCGTCACGTCCAGTGATGAAATCATCATCTGAGTTGTAGTCTTCAAGGACCATATCATCACTGTTTGTGTCGGAGCTGTCATTGTGCTTGCGATGTCCAAAGATGTAACCAACGTCTGAGTTGTAGTCTCAAGGACCAAATCATTTCTTTGGGCTGTGCTAAATGCTTGTTGCAGGGTTCTGCGGAGGTTACTTTCAGCTACTGATCGAAGTTCAGGCATTGTGCTGTCGTTCCAGGTGAAAGAATCGGTGTTTACGGCTTAAATTTTTTTTTTCTTATTTCTGGGCATTTCCCCTTTAAGTGGACGTGGTCCGGGGTCTCTGACGTCATGACGCTTGTGACGTAGAGAGTAGGAATGGATTGCGCATGCGCAGATTGCTGTTACTTTTATTTTGCGCCGTTTTCGCAACTGTGCATGCACGGCTTCTTGCGCGTGCGCAAAACAGTGTTTTGCCGGTTCGCATCTTCTGGGCAACTGCGCATGTGCGGCTCCTTTCTCAAGATGGCTGCCAATCAAAACTGCCGTTTTCTGCATTTGCAGGCCTACCTTCGCCTCGTGGTGAGTATTGGCGCCTCTTTTACCGTTCTCTCGTGTTTTTCTCGCAGTATTCTTGAAACTTGTCTGGAAGTCTCTCTTTTCTTGCCCTTTGGAGTACTTGAAGGTCTTGAAGATTTCTGCTGCACTTGCACCCACAATGGTGAGCAGAAGCTTTATTTTCTCTGCATCTGCCACGCCATCTAGGTCAGACACTACCAGATAGATCTCAAATCTCTGCCTGAATGCACGCCAGTTTGCACTGAGATTGCCGTAGTACCTGAGCTGCTGTGGAACCGGAATCTTGAACATCTTGCCTGGGTGCTGTTGCTGGTAGTCACCGATTTTGTTGAGTTGAACTATATAGATTTAACAAGCACTCACTGGTACCATGTTGTGTTATGCTTCTTCATGTAGCATAAGCTGCTTCCTTGATGTTTACTCTGACAAAGGAAGATTCAGACTTGGAGAAAGGTTTAACACATTTATTGAACAATTAACAATTCTCCTACTTGAGTTCGACTCTCCTGCTAATCTTGCCATAGTAACTCAATCTAACTAACCAGTCTGCTCTGAGCCATACGGTGGGTGTGATGCTTCCGATCTGACCCTGTGCCTCTGAGTGTCGCCTGTGGAAAAGAGGAAGAGCATGTGTGCCCTGTCCTTTTATATGGTTTGCCCTCTTGTGGTAGTGTCACCTCTGGGTGTCTTGACTGCCCATTGATCGTGTCCTATCCTAAGTGTTCATTTGCTGTATGTCTGCATATCATGCTGTCTCTGGTGCTCCCTCTAGTGTTTACTCAGTCCTAGTGTATCTACATTAACCCCTTGTGTATTTACAGTGATGCATATCACCACACTTCTCAAATTGGGTTCCGCCATGGGTACTCTGTACCAGATCGCATTACAGCCCTGGTCCAGATATGGACTAAAGAGCTGAACTGCAGTTATCAGATGTGAATAACTGAACTTGATGTCCAGGCAGTATTTGATCATGATTGTGACATCAAGGAGCCCTGGAAAAACTGAAGTCAATGGGAATTAAGGTTTAAACTCTCCACTGGTTGGAGTCATAACTAACACAAAGGAAGATGGTTGTTGTTGTAGGGTGCCAAACATCTCAGTTCCAAGGCATTGCCACAGGAGTTCTTCAAGGCAGTGTCATAGGCCCAACCAACTTCAATTATCTTCTCTCCATTAAGTCAGAAGTGAGGATATTGGCTGATGATTGCCAATACCAATCACGACTTGTGGGATACTGTAGCAATCCGCACCTGCATGTAGTAAAACTTTTGGTCTTCTCTTGATAATTGGCAAGTAACATTCACGCAATGTAATTGCCAGGCAATGGCCATCTCCAAGAAGGGCAACACGTTGGCACAGTGGTTAGCACTGCTGCCTCACACGCCAGGGACCCCGGTTCGATTCCAACCTTGAGTCAATGTCTGTGCAGAGCTTGCACATTCTCTCCGTCATTGCGTGGGTTTCCTTCGGGTATTCTGGTTTCCTCCCAGTCCAAAGTTGTGCAGGTTAGGTGGATTGGCCAGCTAAATTAGCCCTTAGTATCCAAATGATTAGGTGGTGTTACAGGGATAGGGCAAGAGCGTGGGCCTAGGTAGGGTGCTCTTTAGGTGGGTCGGTGCAGGCTCAATGGGCCGAAAGGCCTCCTTCTGCACTGTAAGGATGCTATGATTTCTATGAAGAAAGAATCAAACCATCACCCATTGACATTGAATGTCATTACCATCACTGCATTTCATAGAATTTACAGTGCTGAAGGAGGCAATTGGAAAGAGCACCCTACCCAAGCCCACGCCTCCACCCTATCCCCGTAACCCCACTTAACCTTTTTGCACACTAAGGGCAATTTAGCGTAGCCAATCCACCTAACTCTTTGGACTGTGGGAGGAAACCGGAGCACTCGGAGGAAACCCACGCAGGCACGGGGTGACTCCGCACAGTGACCCAAGCCGGGAATCAAACTTAGGACTCTGGAGCTGTGAAGCAACTATGCTAACCACTGTGCTACCATGCTGCCCACGGTAGCATGAATTTATTTATTCATTCAAGGTTAGCATTTATTGCCCAACCCTAATTTCCCTTGAAATGTGTGGGTTGCTAAACCATTTCAGAGGGCATTTAAGAGTCAACTACATTGCCGTGGATCTGGGGTCACATGTAGGTCAGACCAGATAAGGACGTAGATTTTCTTCATTAGTGAAGAAGATTGTTTTTTACAACAATTGTTCATGGTCAGCTTTAGACTTTTAATTCCTGATTTATTTAAATTGAATTCAGATTTCACCACCTGCCCTAGTGGGATTTAAACCCAGGTTCCCAATGGGTTTCTAGTCCAGTGACAACAGCAGCGTGCCAACACCTCCTGTTCGGCCCATTGAGTCTGCAACGACCCTCTGGAAGAACACCCTACCTAGGCCCACGCCCCTACCCTATCCCTGTAACCCTGTAACCCCACCTAATCTTTTGGATACTAAAGGGTAATTTAGCTGGCCAGTCCACCTAATCTGCCCATCTCTGGACTGGGAGGAAACCGGAACATCCAAAGGAAACCCATGCAGTGACGTAGAGAATGTGTAAGCTCTGCACAGACATTCACTCAAGGTTGAAATCGAACCTGGGGGTTACCATTGACCATAAACTGAACTGGACCAGCCATATAAATACTGTGACTACAAGAGCAGGTCAGAGGTTTAGAATTTTGTGGCGATTAACTCACCTGACTCCCCAAAGCCTATCCACCATCCACAAGGCGCGAGTGAGAAGTGTGATGAAATAGGCTCCACGAGCCTCGATTATTGCAGCTCCAACAACACTCAAGAACCTCAACACCATCCAGGACAAAGCAGCCCACTTGAGCAGAAGCCCCTCCACCACGTCAAACATTCACTCTCTTCACCATAAATGCACAGTGGTAGCAATGCGTACTACCTACAAGATTTACTGTAGCAACTCATCAAACCTCCTCAACAGCACCTTGCAAACCCTTGGCCACAACCTCTGAGAAGGACAAGGGCAGCAGATGAAAGTTCCCCTTCAAGTCACACACCATCTGGACTTGGAACTATATCGCCATTCCTTCATATCGCTGGGTCGCAAACCTGGAGCTCCCTTCTTAATAGCATTGCTTCGTACCCACTGCAGTGGACTGCAGCGCAAGAAGGTGTTTCACAACCCCCCTCTCAAGGTACTTAGGGATGGACAACAAATGCTGTCTTTGCTTGTAATGCCCATATCCCACAAATAAAGTTTTAAAAATCCACTTCCTCAAAACTGTGTGCGGAGTCTACACGTTCTCCCCGGGTGCCCCGGTTTTCTCCCACAAGTCCCAAAAGACGTGCTTGTTAGGTGAATTGGACATTCTGAATTCTCCCTCAGTGTACCCGAACAAGTGCCGGTGTGTGGCGACTAGGGACTTTTCACAGTAAATTCACTGCAGTGTTAATGTAAGCCTACTTGTGACAATAAAGATTATTATTAATGAAAATATCCAACTCGCCTTTCAATTTTTGAGTATGATTTGCTTCCACCATCTCCCTGTGCAGTCTGTACACGCATTGAGCTTTTTAATCATAGAATTTACAGTGCAGAAGGAGGCCATTCAGCCCATTGAGTCTGCACCGGCCCTTGGAAAGTGCGCCCCACCCAAGCCCACCTCCACCCTATCCCCAAAACCCCATCTAATCTTTTTTGGACACTAAGGGCAATTTAGCATGGCTAATCCATCTAACCTGCACATCTTTGGACTGTGGGAGGAAACCGGAGCACCCGGAGGAAACCCACGCAGACACGGGGAGAACGTGCAGACTTTGCACAGACAGTGACGCAAGCCGGGAATCGAACCTGGGACCCTGGAGCTGTGAAGCAACTGTGCTAACCACAGTGCTACAGTGCTGCCCATGTTTTGCTGCATAAAGCAATTATATCTTATACGTACAACTTTCCTCTTCTAAGCTTGGCTTTAGAATTTTGAGAAATCTTAGCATATCATCAGGATTCAATTTCCAACAAATTAAAGATATAACTCCTTTTTTTGTGTCCCCGGTCTTTAGAATAAATAATAACAACATTTGCTTCCGCCTTTGGCTGCGGCTCAGATTCCTTCCATTATTTGTCAGTTTTAAGCACAGCCTTCAAATGTTGATACACTACAGACACCGAAAATGGACATGATGCTCCTGGTTTCATCATACTGTACCTGAGACAGACTTCCGATGACCTCCTGGCATTTGTACTGTCTCCACCTCGCCATGTATCCCAAGGTCCAGTATGCTGCCCTGTCGGTTTCAGAAGTTACCCACTATTACCCCTTCACTCTCCCTGTGTTGTATCCTAGATCTAGTTAGCTTCATTTTTACTGTTTATTTCCTCACACTAACCTCATTTCCAGGAATTTGTCTGCATTAAATGCCATTTATTACTCATCTGGGACAGCTAAGAACAATTGGGAATGGACTTGGGCAGTCAGACCTTCATGGAAGGCAGGTTGATGTTCAGCTTGCTCATCCACCAAAAATACAGGAGCGGATGAGTGTGTTTGGGGTGAATGAAAAGTTGGATGAGTCAGAAAATACTGTGGTGGAGCGAGCAGGCAGGCAAGCTGAAAGAAGTTGGACAAAGCAATAGGTGAGTATGCATGTAAAGAACCAATTACAAGGCAGTCTGACTGAGAATTATTTGGAATGGGCAGATGATTTGGGAACCACTTGGCATTAGTGAAAGGGGCATGAGCAGCCATTCTGACTGGCACTATATGTGTGTCATTCAAAACCCACCTTGCTGGGAGCGCAAATCAGGAGGTGATTCCCAATCAAATACAAGTTTTTGCATGGCGGGGATTGCGACGGATTTCCTAGGGATAGCAAGGGCTGGCGGCTGTGCCCCCACAAAATAATTCAACACCCCCCTCCCCGCGCACTGTAATTCACCCCCCCTCACTGGGAATTTCTGGGTCACCTTCGGCCCCCCCCACTCCCCCCCCAACAATACGAGGGAGACCCGATGCTCCCATCCCCTCCCCCCACCAGAGCCCCCCTAATTAATGAGGCCCCCACCAGAGACCCTTTAATTAAAGAGACATACCCAGATGTCTGCATTGTTTCATTCATCTCCCTTCATGCTTGAGTGACTTTGAAATAGTCAGCTGCGAAATTAACTGCAATGTTTATAAACATCAAGTTATGACAGCTCCTGGACCACATCAAAGAGAGTTAAGTGCTTCCTGTTAGTTTCACAGCTGACTAAACTGTGGGACGGCATATAAAATGGAGTGGAAAGCTTATACCACTACCTACCTACCCATCCCTGAGCTCGCCTCAATAAAACCAGGGACAAGCGACAGGCAAAATCAGCAGCCCATCTGCTATATTTAAATGAACAATTAAAGGTCAATCAGGCTTGTTGTTATGGCTATTAACACTGATAATTCGCCGCACAAGGCTTTATGTCAAACTTTCATGTTTGAAGACTGATGGCAGGGCGGACCCTGCTTAGATTTAACCTTCCCTTCCCTTCCTTCCTACCTGCTGCCTGTCTTAAACCGCCCCCAGCCCTCGGCCTAACCCACGCAAACCTTCCCGGCCCAAGACCCCAGACTTACCTGCTTCGGGAATCCATGGGCCTAGATTTTATTTCCCTTCTGCAGCCCCGACAGCGACCACTGACACCTTCCTGGCGATGCTGGGATTGATGGATTGGCAGGCCAATCAGATTGGCCATCAGCTCCAGAGGGTGGGATTTCCACCCAAATGAGGGGTGAAATCCCACTCTGCCCTCGTTAGTTTGCCTGGCAGCACTTTACACCTGCAGGCCGGGTCGGCGTGGGCATGTGGGCTCCACATTGACGTGGTTTCTGGGAGTGGGCGAGTAGATCCACCCACCGAGGGAGAGATTTGTACACATAGTGGTGCCACCTGCCCCAGAAAAGTGAGATAATTGGCGCAATCAAATCTGTCTCCTGTGGACCCAAGATGTAATGTCATGGTTGTGATGTCTTTGAAAGGTGACAAGCTGGATGTATGTGACACTCAAAACTAAAATATAGGGAAAGGTGAACCTTGATAGTGTATTTTAATATATATGTGATGATAAAACCAGTTGTGTGACATTTTGTACTCGAGTTTACAGCCATCAAACAGAAGGACAAAAAGATAAATGTTGCCCTGGGATAGCAGCAAGGGAGTTAAAGGCATAAAGAATGATTAAACAAGTCAATGATAATGTCATACGGTGGAGGACCAGAATAGAGGGCTTATGATGGAACTGGGGAACCTTGCAGATAAATCTCCATCGATAAGGAGAAACCTGGGGAAGATCTGATTTTGAATTATTTTAAGCTAGATATATATAACTGACAGGTGCCTGTTTGAGCTACATTTAAAGATTTAATTTAAAAAAACCTTTCCTAGTTTTCCATTAAGAAATGCATATCAGCAACATCCATTTCCCATAAGGACCTCAAATGAGTGTTTTATATTGACAGGCATTAGAATGCGACTGTCTTGTCAGCAGCTAATATGAGAAAATTTATGGAAGAGACTGATCTGTTGGGGTTTCTCTCAGCAGTTTGTTACTAAACAGCCCTAATTTATTTTGAAAGGATAATGGCATGAAAAGTACAATGATCTGTGGCTGGCTCATCTGCCTTCCCAGCAGACACTGAGTACACAAGAGTTATTTAATTATCCTCTTTCTCATAACCTCTCTGAAGACTGCCAAGGTAATTTGGGAAGTTCACCCCTATTAATCAGTGTCAGCGTCTAGGCCTAACCTGACAAAAGCAATATACAAAGCTAGTATTCTCTTAATGTTATCAACGCAGCAATTTATAGGTGTACATGAAAGGAAGCAGTACTTTCTTTGTTTTATTGTCAGTTATTTATATTTAAAGATTTGCTTACATGCTTACAAACTACAGCTTCAAAAAATAAAATTACTGCCAAATCGAAAGGGAAAATGCGTTGGTATTAGACTGAGCGTATTTTGTGTTAGACCTTATTACAAACAAGACTAATTGGGATCTCCATTTTGCAGATTTAATAGAACAGTTGTCATTTCACATAATACAGTTCTCTGCTAAATTTGATTTTATCTCGTGTTAAATGTCTTTCATGTTTTCATAAACTTAAGAACCTCATTAATCACCTTTGTCCCAACTTCCACACTTCTGGGGGTGAGTTAGGAATGCTACAACACTCTAAAATTACCTGGTGATTCTTGGCTCTCAGATGTACCCTTTTTTGTAATTATTCTGTCCATTTTTAGTTCCTATCAAGTTGATGTTGGGTGGCAGATACCGGGCAAAAATTCTCTGTTTGGGAGACTAGATTATCCGATCGTCGATGCTGAAATCGCGTTCGGTGATCAGCCGGAGAATCCATGTTTACGCTGGAATCGGGGGCGGTGCCGTTTTTTCGATGCTCCACCCCCTCAAAAACTATGTATTCGGGGGTATGCCGCACGCCATATGGACGGCCTCAGGACATCACCTGAGGCCCTCCAGCGATGCTCCACCTCCGATGGGCCGAGTCCCCGAAAGCGTCGCTCTCGTGTGCTCACACCATTCGGGGACCTCCCGTGGTGGCTGCGGACTGAGTCCAGCACTGCCACAGTTGGGGTGGGGGAGCCATTCCACTGGCAGGGGGGGCTTTGGCGGGGGCTGGGGGGACTGGAGGGGGGGGTGATCCGGGGGTGGGGAGGGGGGTTACAGGGGGCAGTTTTTGGCGGGCTGGGTCCGCGGATGGCCGACGCCATGTTGTACGGCACGGCGGCCGCAGGCCGTGCGTATGCGCGGCCAAGGTCCCGGCCATTCTGCAGCCATATCTGCAGGTAAAGTGGGGGGTTTAATGCTTCGTGGCTGCTCGTCCCCCACGGGGCGGAATATCGGTGCGGAGGCGGTACCGACTTTCTGGTCATTAGACCAGACGGATCCTGCAGACATAGCCGCAGGATCGGAGAATCCAGCCTTGTGTTCTCCTGCCGGAGCGGAGCTGCACAAGTTTTACAATTCCCTTGCGGTTGTAAAGCAGGGTACAATTCATGTGATCCAAGCTATGTAAATCTATGCATGGCGTGGAATAAGAGGGATTCCTGCGACTGGGTCCCAATATTGAGTGGGCGGACCGATAGCAGAATCCCGCGGCTGGCATGGCAAACCAGCCCCGGCCCCCAAGCTTAACAAATCGGCCCCCTACCGCAAGGCAGACCCCCAACCAGGGATTGCCTGGGTGCTTCCCCACCCCCGAAGGGACTCAAGTAATAGGGAGACCCCCAGGCAGCTCTGTAACAGGGGGATCTCCAGGCATCCCTGTAACAGGGGGATCCCCAGGGATCCCTGTATTAGGGGGATCACTCACAAGGCCCCTTTAATAGGAGGAATCCCTCAGTGGCCTACGTGGTAAAACCCCAATGTTTGAAAACATTGATTAATGAGATGAAAGTGCATTCCTTTCTTTTAAAAAAGTATTTGCAACATTTTTACAATTTGCAACAAACACAACCCCCCTCAACACTTTAAGTCCCCACGCCCCCTCCCCCCACCTCGCACTCCCCCTCAATAATCAACGGTAAACAACTCTCCAAAATGAACAAACACCGACTATTGTAGAACCCACCACTCACCTGCCTTAGAGCAAATTTCACCATCTCCAGGGCGAGAAATTCAAGCAGGTTCCCCCTCCACGCCGAGACACAGGATGGAGACGCTGACCTCCATCCCAACAAGACCCGCCTGCGAACAATCAGCAAGGCGAAGGCTAAGACACCTGCCCACACCCGCCTGCAGCTCCAGCCAGTCCAACACCCCGAATATGGCTTCTAGTGGACCCACATGCAGAACCCCAGAAATAGTGTTGAAAACCACCTTTCAAAAGCTTTCCAGCTTCAGGCAGGCCCAAAATATTTGTACATAGTTTGCATGCCCCTCCCACATCGCTCACAGACCTCCTAAACCCTCTCGAATAGCCGGCTCATCCTAGACTTTGTGAGGTGCGCCCTGTGAACTACCTTCAGCTATTACAGCCCCAGCCTTGCACACAAAGTTGAGGCATTTACCCGCCGCAACATCTCATGCCACAATCCCTCCTCCAGCGCCACCCCAGCTCTTCCCATCATTTTGCGTAAACCCTCTCCATGGACACCCCATCTTCCTCCAAGACCCTCCCGTAAATTGCCGAGACGACCATCCTCTCCAATCCTCCTGCTGACAGAATCGCCTCCAACAGCGAGGAGGCAGGCACTATTGGGAAGGTTGCGAAGATGTTCCTTGCAAAGTCCCGTACCTGCATATACCTGAAACCTGCGCCCCACGCTAACCCAAACTTCTAATTCAGCTTCTCCAAGCTCACAAACCGCCCTCCCAGAAACAAACCCTTCATCTCCTTAATCCCCTTCTCTTCCCATCCCCGGAACCTCGCATCCATCCTCCTCGGATCAAACCCATGATACCCCCTAAACGGCATCACCCCACTCCCCCGATCCAACCTAAAATGCTGCTTAAACTGCCTCCAGACCTTCAATGTGGCCACCATCACTGGACTCACTGAATACTTCCCTGGGGCCACAGGGTGACAGTGGAAGCAAATCATACTCAAAAAACGCGGCCCCTCCCATTTAAGAGACAGACACAAAACCCCAATCCAAGTACGAAACACTCAATAAGAAAAACATTCCCCATGCCGACCAACCAAGTCCAAATCCAAACTCTCATCTCAGTTCCAGTCCTTCAGCCTTAACGAACACTGAGCAGCCTCCACCGTCTCAAAATAAAAGCCCTTCAAATTGTGAGTCACTTTTAGATTCACTGGTAGACCACTCCAAACTTCACTCTGCTGCCTTATAGTGCCGCCTTCACCCTTCCAAAGGCCACCCGCCTTCTCGCCAACTCCACCGTCAGATCTTGGTATATGCGTATTCCAATGCCTTCCCACTTCACATTTCATCTCTGCTTCACCCAGCTCAAAATTTTCTCCTTCGCATGGTATCTGTGGAGGCAGACTATGACTGCTCTTGTTGGCTCATTCATTTTAGGCTTCGGCCTGAGCGACCAACATGCCCTGTCCAACCCGTAGCAGGAGGGTTCTTCCTCCTCCCCCATCAGCTCACCAAACATCTTTGCAAAGTACTCGGTCAACCTCAGGCTCTCTACCCCTTCGGCCAGACCCACAATCCTCAGATTTTGCCTCCTCGACCTGCTCTCCAGGTCCTCCACCATGGCTCTGAGCCCTTTGTTGACCCCTACCACCCTCCACAGCTCCTCACCCACTGAAGTGAACTGGGCACTGTTCTGCGACAGTGCTTCCTCAACTTCTCGCCCTGCTCCCGCACCTTGACTGACTTCTTCATCCTTGCCAACTTTATCGGGGCAAGCGTCTCCTCCACCCACTCTTTAAGCAAAGCTGTGATCTCCCTCCGAAGCACCTCCAAATGATTGGCAAACAGCCTTTCAAACTCCATCGACATCACCTCGGTCAGAGTTTTAACCATGAGGGGAGCAGTCCACCCAACAGCCCAGCCCCGTCATCTTTCTTCCTGCTTGACTCATCACAACACTCGCCAGCAGATTTTTGTTTGTCCCCTTCTTTCCAGGACCTTTGTTCTGGGACTTTGACATTCCCCAAACTTATGACTTCCCACACCAGCTCATCCAAAAATCAGAGACTCTGGCAGAAGCCACGTAATGTGCAACGTCCATCCACATGTCGCCACCAGAAGACCCGAAAGTGCATTCCAAAATGTTTCATAGGAGGCCAGAGCATAGGGGCAATAAGACCTATTTGCATTTATTTAAATTCCCCTGCTAGCACACATCTTGGCCCTCGTTCACGCCGCCAGTGGGGGGTCGGACATCCGTTCAGGTCGGCATCCGGCATCGATCCCGAACTTCCCCCGGCACCCGATTGTCCGTCCCATCGGGGATCGCTTCCGGGTGTCCCGGGACAGAGAATCCTGGGTCCGATGTTCCTGCCATCAGTAAACATTCAAAGTGGTTAGACATTTATGAAATGATGTCTGCAACTGCCTATGCTACAGTGGTGAAGCTACGTCACTGCTTTGTCCTCCACGGTCTACCAGAGGTATTAGTTTCAGACATTGGAACAGCATATACCAGTGCTGAGCTCCAGCACTTCATGTCATCAAATGGAATTAAACACATATGTATTGCCCCTTACCACCACTCCTCGAATGGACTAGTTGAACGTGCTGTACTGACCTTTAAAATAGCCATGAGAAAAACCACCAGCATCCTTGGAGACAAAATTGGCGGGTTTCTCATTAGTTACAGAACCATGCCACACATGACTACTGCAGTAGCTCCTGTTGAGTTAATGATGGGCCGTTGGTTAAGAATCAGGTTCGATCTGGCGTTTCCCAATTTGATGGGGAGGGTAAAGTCAAAGCAAAGTGTTCAGAAGAAGAACCACAATGCATCAAGGGGTGAAGTAAACCATTGAGTGCTTGTCAAAAACTTTGGATATGGACCAAGTTGGGCCCAGGTGTTGTGGTGGCCAAAACGGGCCTGGTATCATATGAGGTGGAGGTACAGGACAAAACCCCAAAAAATGTGGATAATTTGAGGAGACGGAAGTCACTTCAAGAAGCAGTGGGCAGTCTGCTCCAATTCTACCTGGCTGTTTGTCAAGGAATTGAAGAGACAAGTCAGCCTGAAGAAGAGCCAAGTACTGTTCCAGTGAGAACTGAAGAAGTAAGGAACACTGCTGCACCCATGCAAGAAAAAAGTCAGGTTCCTGAGAATGCAACTAAGACGACCTCTAATGTTGAGACACAACCTGTTGAGCTTTCTTGCTCCCAGAGGAAGAGGAATTACTCAGATAGACTTAGTTTACAAGGAACTGTGTTAAAAATATGTTAAAAATGTGTTAAAATTCGGGTGAAGCTTAGGGCCCAGAAATCTGACTGCAGAGTGCCAAACGTGGGGCTAGCGAGTTAGGGATGACCAAGAAGCCAGGAACAAAGTCCTCGAAAGCTCCTCGGGCTGGAGAATTTTATGGCGATAAGGAAGGAAGGGGTTTGACCTCATGTGGATCAGAATTTTAAAATCAAGATATTGGTGAATCAGGAGCCAATTTATGTCAACAAGTTCCGAGATATAAGGCAAATGAGACTTGGGCCAGAATATTTTGGATGGCAGTTTCCCTTCCTGCTATCCAAGGAGTTGGCAGCGAACGCATTCCTGCAGCCATTTCACAGTCCAATGGGCATGAGTTGGCTATAGCCGGGACATAAGGGGCAGAATCTGATTGGCTGGCAGCTCTATAGTCCCTGCAGCACCACACGTTGCATTGGACAGGTCTGGGATGATTGTGCAATTTAAGGGAGAGCTAGATAGCTTCTTGATTAACAAGAGGGTGAAAGGTTAATGGAGGTGCCCACACCTCCCCGTTCACATGTGAGGCCGGAACTGGGTTAATTTTCGGATTTCTCCCTTGCCCCTGAATTCCTCCTGCCTGCCTGAACACTGAAGCTGGGTGGGAAATAGCCCTAAAGTGCTCAAATATTGACGATATAAGGGCTTCATTTGAGGCAAGGCTGAGTTTTAGTTGACTTATCCCAAGCCGCAGAGCACATCTTAGGCATTGATTTTATGAGCTCCCATTCGTTTGACCCAGTAAACAAATGTGTATGACAAATGGCAAAAACAGCTAGGGCTCCCGCTACCCTCACAGTAGGGAATTATGAAAACAGGATTTGCTCAGTAGGGGACTATTGGTTTAATCAGCAAACAATTAGTGCAGACCAGATGATTAGAGAGGTCCTCATAAAACACAAAGCTTTGTTCGCACAACACAAACACAACTGTGGAAAGATCCCAGGTACAGCAAAGATTTCAGGACCCGATCCAAAGCCGCAAAAGCACTACGATTTCCCACAGTAAGCTGAGGATGAGATTTTGAAGGTTATTAACAATTTGTTAGACCAAGGAGTTATTCGGCCCATAGCCTTCACAAATAATGCCCCAATTTGGTCCGTAAAAAAGTCCAATGGTTCATGGCGACTAACGATCGACTACCGAGAACTTAATAAGGTAACCTCTTCAGCAGCCCCAACTGTTGCCACGAGTCCCGCGACCATGCTCAAACAGGGACTTCAGGCAAAATATTTCACAGTGCTGGACATCAGCAAAGGCTTTTGGTCCATCCCGTGAGACAGGGCCTGCCAGTATAAATTTGCATTTACATTTCAAAGGCAGCAGTACACGTGGACATGCCTCCCACAAGGATTCCATAACTCCCCCTCTATTTTCCACTGACAATTGGCCAACGGACTTTCTAAATTTTCCCGACCCGAATGCCTAATACAATATGTAGACGATCTGCTCTAGCAAACGGACACAAAAGAGGACCACGTAGAGCTCTTATCGGAATTACTAGGCCTACTGCAATCAATCGGATGTAAGATAAACCCCCAAAAGGCCCAGATTTTAAAGGAAAACGTTCTTTACTTAGGCACCATCATCACCCACAGGAAGAGAGAAATTGAGCAAAAACGGATCGAGTCCATCGTTAAATTGCCCCCGCCCAAAAACATCACTGTACTCCGGTCATTCCTAGGTTTGGTAGGATATTATGCAGATGGTTTTGCCACCAAAGCAGCCCCACTCTCAGAGCTCCTTAAAAAGAACGCCCCATGGGAATGGCTTCCGCAGCACACAGACGCCATTGATGGTTTAAAACGCGCCCTAGGCATAGTCCCGCTTTACAAGTTCCAGACCCAGACTTGCCCTTTGCCAGCGAAGTAGCAACCACCGACCGAACCCTATTAGCAGTACTCCTGCAAAAACGACACGATCACTTAGGACCCGTAGCCTGTGCCTCAAGAGTATTAGACCTCGTAGAGTAAGGAGTCTCAGCCTGCGAATGGCACTTGCTTGCAGTCTTTTGGGCAGTACAGTACTTTGGGTACATCACAGGCCTCAACCCAGTCACGATCTTGACCGAGTACACCCCCACGCAAATATTACTAGACGGTAAATTAAAGGACAGTTCAGTCAGTCAAATCAGAGCAGCTCGCTGGACACTGTTACAAGGCAGGGACATTACGGTAAAACGCACCAAAACCCACACATTTCTGGCCGATAATCTGCCCCATGCAGAAACGGTTTCAAGTACGTGTTGGTTGTAATCGACACCTTTACTAAATGGGTAGAAGCATTTCCCTCACGGACAAACACAGCAAAGGCCACCGCTAAGATTTTGACCCAACACATATTTACAGGCTGGGGCCTCCCCCGCAGCATCGAGGCAGACCAAGGTTCCCATTTCACCGGCAGAGTCATGCAAAATGTTTTAACAATTTTTGGGATCAGGCAGAAATTCCATATAGCATATCACCCCCAATCCAGTGGCATTGTCGAGAGAATGAATCGAACTTTAAAAGCGACCATTAGGAAGATGGTGCAACAGACCAATACCACGTGGGACACAGTCCTCCCATTTGCTCTCATGTTTATTCGGAACACTGTTTCCAGTTCAACAGGTTTCACCCCCCACACTCTCATGACCGGACGGCCCATGAAGAGTCTTGAATATTTATTAGGCCTCGATCTGGCAAGCCCTACAGTAACCGCCCTCACCCACGAAAAAGCAGTCTAACAGGTTACAGATAACATTAAAGCGGCACAACTCGCTGCAGCTCTCTGATTAGGCGCTCGAAAAAGGCAGAGTAAAACTTGCTTTGACAAAACCGTCCACCCCGTAGAGTACACAGTCGGTCAGCAAGTAATGGTTTCACTTTACAACCCCAGTACTTTCCTCTCCCCCAAATGTTCAGGACCCTACTCCATTTCCGACAAAGTGAGCCTTTCTGTGTACAAAATAACATACCCCAACGGTAAAACTGTTTGGGTCCACATCAACTAACTCAAAGTCTATGGATCACAATGTAGCCACCCCCACCACATCTCTCTGGCAATAGGAGACGATTACACCCCGCCCATCGACAACCTAGTCCAACCCCTACGCCAACCCTCCCCCAGCCATGCCGGAATTTATCCCTTGTCCACGCCCACAGACCCGAACATGTCTCCGCCCACAGATACAGACTTTCACCTTGTACTTGACTCCGACAACAGCGAGAGTCTCCCGGATTTGATTACTATTGTTATGGGCGAGGTGTTTTCAGAACCCCAAAATGTATTGTGGAGTTCAACCAACCTCTCCCTTTAATGCATTGTTGCTTTTGAAGCACACGGCTTGTTCCCCAGATGTGATATTACAATTATGGACACGTGGTTTTTAAAACAAAACAATGTTTATTCCATGAACCCAAATTAACCTATGAAATAAACATTGGGTCTCTTAACACCCCTTACTTCAAAGATAACCCGGAAAATAATACAACACTAAATATCCCTCAAAATAAAAGCAGATTATCCCACTTTCTCAATGCAAATCTTCAAATGTGGGATAGGATAACTTTCTTGTAACTGCATTCACCTTTCGATAGTCCACACTCAACAGTTGGGTACCATTTGGTTTAGATACATCACTATGGGTGAGCTCCATTGGCTGCAACCCACTTCAATTATGCCATTTTTAAGCATACTCTCAAACTCTCTGTTAACTGTGCCAAGTTTAAAGGGTTAAGTCTTTATGGATGTTGTTTGATAGGAACAGCATCTCCCACATCTACATCATGTATAGCCATTTTAGTACTTCCTAATTTATCTCTACAAACTTGCCCATGTGATATCAATAACTCCTTCAGGTCAGTTTGTTTTTCCTCTGGAAGGTAACTTAACAATTCATCCCAATTTTTAAGAACAGCCTCATGTTCCAATTTAATTTGAGGTATGTCAAATTCACAGTCATCTGGATTTGGTTCGTCAGTTTGAGTTAGAATCATTAAAACCTCCTTTTTCTCTTCTTCCCTTTCAAAGTACCTTTTAAGCATATTCACATGACACACTCGGTAACAATTCATCCCAATTTTTAAGAACAGCCTCATGTTTCAATTTAATTTGAGGTATGTCAAATTCACAGTCATCTGGATTTGGTTCGTCAGTTTGAGTTAGAATCATTAAAACCTCCTTTTTCTCTCCTTCCCTTTCAAAGTACCTTTTAAGCATATTCACATGACACACTCGGTGAGTGTTCCTTCTATCTGATGTTTTTACCACATAATTCACCTCACTTAATTTCCTTTCTATCTGATACAGTCCACAAAACCTAGCTTTTAAAGGCTTACCTATCA
Source organism: Scyliorhinus torazame (assembly GCF_047496885.1). Classification (NCBI taxonomy): domain Eukaryota; kingdom Metazoa; phylum Chordata; class Chondrichthyes; order Carcharhiniformes; family Scyliorhinidae; genus Scyliorhinus; species Scyliorhinus torazame. The sequence goes on from NC_092713.1 coordinate 239,948,705, forward strand.
CTGGTAACAACACTAAAACTTTATCCCCACTGGCAAAACTACGAACTTTGGATTTCTTGTCCGTTATCCGTTTCATCACATTTTCTGCAACTTTCAAATGTTGTCTAGCCAATTCACCTGCTCTATTTAATCGTTCCCTAAAATTTGACACGTAATCCAATAGTGTAATTTCCGATTTCACACCCACCAATTTTTCCTTAATCAATTTAAATGGTCCTCTTACCTCATGACCAAAAATTAGTTCAAAAGGACTAAATTTGGTTGACTCATTAGGTGCATCCCTAATTGCAAACAATACGAATGGGATTCCTTTATCCCAATCCTCTGGATAATCTTGACAAAACGCCCTCAACATTGTCTTTAATGTCTGATGCCATCTTTCTAACGCTCCCTGCGATTCTGGATGGTACACAGTTGATTTAAATTGTTTTATTCCTAAGTGATCCATAACTTCTTTGAATAACTTTGAAGTAAAATTCGATCCTTGATCCAATTGAATTTCTGTGGGTAGTCCATTTCTAGTAAAGAATTTAAGTAACTCCTCCACAATCCTTTTAGCTGTAATATTATGTACTGGAATGGCCTCTGGAAACCTAGTAGACACATCCATTATAGTCAAAAGATATTGGTTACCACTTTTTGTGTTAGGAAGCGGTCCTACACAATCAATTAGGACCCTCGTAAAAGGTTCCTCAAATGCTGGAATGAGTATTAAGGGAGCTGGTTTTATCACTGCTTGAGGTTTCCCTATCACTTGACATGTGTGACATGATTGACAAAATTTAACTACATCTTTATGTAGTCCAGGCCAATAGAAATGTTTCTGGATTTTAGCTTGAGTTTTCCTTATTCCCAAATGACCTCCCACTGGTACCTCATGTGCAACTCGCAACACCTCCTTTCTATTCCCTACCGGCAATACTACTTGGATGAACTTCTGCCCACTTTTCATCCTCCTGCATATGTACAGGTCTCCATTGTCACATCAAGACATCACTTTTACGGTAATAACACTCTGGTATACTCTCAGGTTGCTCTTCCGTATATGCTTTCTGATATATCCGTTTTATTTCTACATCTTTCTGTTGTAACTCCGCCAGTTTTCCTGAACTAAAAATATCCGCCTCATCCTCCACCTGGTCTTGTACTTTTTCAACTATCTGATCAAAAATCGTTTCAGAGAATTGCACTTCAACTTCATCTTCACTCTTTGATTTCTCCTCTTGTCTTAACCTGTGACTTTGCGATCTTGTTACTACACAATCCGGAAAGATCCCAGGATATTCGTCCTTCAACGCATCAGTTGTCTGATTTTCCACTGGATTATCAACCACAGTAGGCATCACTCCCACCTGCGATCCAGCTATATCATTACCCCAGATAAACTGTATTCCTGGACAAGATAGTTTCTCTATTACTCCTACTACCACTTCACCACTCTTCACGAGACTCGCCAACCTTACCTTATATAATGGAACGCTATTCCTCTCACGCTGAATTCCACATATTACCACCTGTTCTGGCAACATTCTTCCCAAACTACATAATTCCTTATCTCTTACCATTAAAGATTGACTAGCCCCTGTATCTCTTAAAATTGTGACTTCTTTACCTGCTTCTCCTGATACACATGAGTAAACTTTACCCACACAAGTAAATTCTTTAAAGACATCTGGCACCTTCTTAACAATTACTTCTTGAACAGGCTGTACAATCGTTTGCACCTCCGTCACTTCCCTTGGGTTTTCCTTTACCACTCTAACAAATCCCGCTGTCTTATCCTGTTTTACCACCTCAGCCTTTCCAGTGCTTTTCTTCAACCACCAACACTGTGACTTTACATGGCCTAGTTTATTACAGTGAAAACATTTGAAACTTTTCATTTCTTTTCCACGCTCCTGGATTTCTTTTTTAATCTGAGGTACACTCTCCTTATTATCTCCCATCAGATCACCTTTACCACTTGAGTATTTCTCATGTCCCCAGTTTCTATCCCTCACCGGGTGCTGAAACTGATGTCAGAAACCAAGCTTTGATTTATGAACTAATTCATAATCATCTGCCATTTCTGCTGCTAATCTCGCAGTTTTAACCCTCTGTTCTTCCACATGAGTTCTCACTACATCAGGAATTGAATTTTTAAACTCTTCCAAAAGTACAGTTTCTCTGAGAGCTTCATACGTTTGGTCTATTTTCAAAGCCCCTATCCACCTAACAAAATTACTCTGTTTGAGCCTTTCAAACTCCATGTATGTTTGACCAAATTCTTTCCTTAAATTTCTAAACCTTTGTCTGTAAGCTTCAGGCACTAGCTCATATGCACTTAAGATGGATTTCTTCACCTCCTCATACGTCCCAGATACCTCCTCCGGTAGTAATGCAAACCCGTCACTAGCCCTACCTACTAGCTTTGTTTGAATCAATAATACCCACATGTCCTGTGGCTATTGCATTTGTTTAGCTACCTTCTCAAATGAAATGTAAAAGGCTTCTACCTCCTTCTCGTCAAACCTTGGCAATGCTTGGACATATTTAAATAGATCCCCACCACGTCTTTGACTATGACGCTCTGTCTCATTATCCTCATCCATCTCCTCCAACTGTATGTGTCCCTTTGTGTCTGCCAATTGGAACTGATTTTCCTGTTTCATCGCCATTTTCTGAAGTTCAAACTCTCTCTCTTTTTCCCTTTCCTCTCTATCTCTTTCTTTCTTTCTTTCTGCTCTCTCCTTTTCTTTTTCCTCTCTATCTCTATATTTTTCTTTTTCAATCACTGCATATTCAAGCTGCTTTAATTCTTTTTCATGTTCAAGTTGCTTTAATTCTTTTTCATGTTCAATTGCTTAATCTGTAACTGGAGCTTTGCCATATCTAATGAGTCAGAATGTATCACAGGCAAACGTAAATGCGCAGATACCACGTTAAGTACCTCATCTTTTCGTATTTTGCTTGGCAGTGTTAACTGCAATGCTTTCGCCAAACCTAAGTCTGTTTTTACTCTCTGTCCGTAAGGAATCACGTGTTACCGCTTCCAACCGCAAAAACTTCTGAGCCTCCGAAAGAGCCATTGTTCACAACACTCTCCCCACTTAAACTAAAATACCACACCAGACTAAAGTACCACACCAGAAAAGCAACAAACCTTCACTGTCTTTAAGTTCACAAAAGCCAATCCAGTAGATAGACTTTTATCCCCCTCGAGCCTCCAATTGTTATGGGCTCAGCGCTTTCGGAACCCCAAAATGTATCATGGAGTTCAACCAACATCTCCCTTTAATGGATTGTTGCTTTTGAAGCACACGGCTTATTCCCCAGGTGTGATATTACAATTATGGACACATGGTTTTAAAAACAAAACCATGTTTATTCCATGAACTCAAATTAACCTATTAAATAAACATTGGATCTCTTAACACCCCTTACTTCAAAGATAACCCCAAAAATAATAAACTAAATAACCCCTCAAAATGTTCCTTCCAACATCCAAAAGGCTTCACACCTTCAAAACAGTAACACACCATGTCACAGAATATATATATTTTCTGTTTAATGGCAGAGATATATCAGCTTGGTTGACTTCAGCTACAGCACTTGTTTTTCTTCCTGCAGCTCTCTGGAAACACACAGACACACACAAGCTGCTTTTTCAAAACTGAAACCAAAAGCAGAAGTGAGCTCAGTTCCCCCCCGTGACATCATTTCAGTAATATCATCTCCATTCCTTTAAGGTACATTGCTTAAACATCCATTTCTTAAAGGTACTCTCACATGACACTATCCCTGAACACTGGTGCGATCTCTCTGCCACCAGTCACCCCTGCCCCCGGAACCACGACTTAGATATCTTTGACCCCCTATATGCCCTCCCCCAGCCACCGCCACAGCCACCGCCCGACCACAATAACTTGGCCTCCACTCCCACCGCCCCTACGCCTCACAACAATCAAGCCCCTCTTTGATACCGCGACAACTCTTGCTGACTGGTAAGGCACGACGATTCAGACCATCCGATGGCCCATGCGGCCAAGGCACAAAGACGGCAGACACGAGTTTGGCAACCAGGAGATAGTGATGATTCAGATACTGACTCTCGTTTTGGTAATGCTTTTACAGCACTGTTTGGTACCTGAGGTGTCCAGATGACGAGCAAGAGATACCGCCTAAGTATTAAGGTGTCCAAAGTTCTGATGGAGCCTGCCCGCTTTTTTCATTCTTTATTCTACTACATGGTTTTAATTCATGTCGCCCGACACAAAATTACTCTTCTGATTCGAGGGTACGATACCCAATGTCATTTAAAGGCACACGTTTGTGGGGAAACAGATCACTATTCTCCCAGTCTTTATGACAAGTTTCCACATGACTACAAACTCTTATCGCCCACCCAGGTCACCCAGGTAGGTAGTAACGGCACTGATCCCCACTCTACTTGAGGACCCCAAATTCATCCGGCAGTTAAGCTCGGGTAGTGGAGTAACAACACTAACCCCCGCCCTACCCAGAGATTCCATCCATTCTTCTCCCGCAGTGGCCCACATGCACCTCATGTTCCCGTCACTTCATACGCTCTGGAATGGTTCTCTATACTCTGCGTTCCCTTTGGAAGGCCTTGGTTTCACCTTCTCTACTCTCCCTTTGGTTGTGGTATAAAGAATGCATTTTGCCAAGTTCCGTACACTCACCCCTTCTTTCCTTTACCTCCCACGACCCCCTGGTCGTTCCCCACATGCTATTTACACATATGACACAATTGGTTGGTATACACGCTGCTACACGCGAACTACCTCTGAGCCCTGGGACAAAACTCTATAAAACTGGCCGCCCTGAAATTCAGCTGGCTAAGATAAGCCTCAACCACCACTGGTTGCAAGGAAAGAAAAGATTGGTCGAAGAAATTGTCCGATCACTCCCCGCATCGACCACAAGCTGTGAGAGTCTCTGTACTTAAAAAAAACATTTTTTGCATTTCTTGTCTCTCCAAAATGGTATTTTGAAGAAAAAAAAAATGAGGGAGTCCCACATGGTGACAATCATAACAGGTATTTGGAGTAAGGAGAGAAAGACTAATAAAACGAGATATTAACCAAAGATAATAACAGATATGAAGCTTGCACCCCCAGGATTACCCGGAAAACAGAAAACACAGGATGAAGCAAGGATTGCTGACAGGCGTTTGGATCCTCGCTGGACTTCTGCAACTGCGCGCGCAACGAACTTTTGTAACGAACATGACACCAGCCCTGAACACTACCATACAACAGGCCACCACCAGCCCGGACACTACACCACACAAAGACAGACATTGAAACCCCCACCTGGTACGAAAACATTGCCAAGTGGAACCCCCTTTCACGCATAGTAGAGGCCCTTCTAGTAATTGCAATAATCTGTAGTGTCATTCAGACACTTCAACTCCGTAATTGGCGAGCAAAAGCCTCCTGCTCCCCGATATATACAGTCCAATCCCCCTTCTTTGGAATTCAACAAAATTGAACTCATGTAACAATCGCTGCTAAAAATAAACCATGTACCTCTTTAATTTTATTAGGATTAAGTAGAAATGTGATGCTGCTGTTTTACATTTTGTACTGTATATAAGTTCTTTGATATTCACCAGCAGCATGAGAGTAGCTTAGATAGCGTTAGCTAGAGATCAACTGTGCGGGTAAATTAAATGTTATAGTGACCTAAATTATAGCAACCATTAGAGATGAATTAATTTATGAATGTATTAATGGAATATTAGGTGTATGTCCAAACCATAAGATAGAGTAGAGTAGAACCAAGGGTGACCGGTCCACCAAGGATGAACAGGGATCAATAGTGTGATCCACCATGCTTCGTGTTCAGGATCAAAAGGACGGAATGTACCATCTAAGATGGCCACCTGCAAAGGACCATGGGAATTAGGGCCAACAGATACACAGTCTATGTGTATCTAAAACACAGGTAAGCAGACCTGACCGAAATCCCCGCTCGTTTACATTTTAATGGCCTATTTTCCCAGGACAATAGAACTCCAATTAAGCAACCGGTACAGCCACAGACTGAACGGTGCCACTCCCCTTACTCAGAAAGCACAACTGCCAAGGCCAATGGCCGCTAAGGACCCGCCCAGCCACCAAGGCACCCGCCCCTTTATTGGCCCGAAATCGAAAACAGTGATCAGAGCCCTGTCGAACTATTGGGTCCAAGGTTAAGGACCGCCCCAAAGAGCACAAAATCCCAGAGGGATAAAAGAGAGCACAGCCATGTGTTCTGTCTCTTTTGGATCCGGCCTGTGCCAGCCCAATTGCAGCAGGAACAGCCAGCCAAGTTCAAGACCAACGATCGCTACTTGACGGGTGAGCCCAGCAGAGACAGAGCCACTTTCTTCTAACCAGCCAAGTGAAATCCAGATAAAGGTCTTATCCATTTGCACAGTGCCGGTCATCCTGAAGTTTAAGTATAGCTTATTGTAGCTGATAGGTGTAGTTTAACTCGTAGTAGATATTGTGTTTGCATGTTGAGATAACTCTTTTGTATGTCAATAAACCATCTTTTGAACTAACTAACTGGTAATGTGGTCATTTGATCGATATAAGGGAAGGCTTGTGGTTCACTAAGATAAATAGAAATACCCACAGTATTGGCGACGCTGTTGGGACTGAAACAGCCAACAGAAGAAAATATCAGCTGCTGGGAATACTGTAGGAAGTGACTCACCTCCTTAAACCAAAAAGACCTTTCCAACACCAATGGAATGTTCTACATTTGCCTGGTTGATTGTGATTCAAACAACACTCAAGAAACTCAATACCATCCAAGACAGCTCAACACCATTGACCACCTTAGCCATCACTCTGCGCCACCAGAAACCATGGCTGCAGTGACAATATCCAGAAGATGCACTTCAGCAAATTGCCAGGGCTTCAACAGCAGCCCTCAATTCCAGGACCTTTTCCACATTGAACAACAAGGGCAGCAAATGCATAGGACCAGTACCACCTGCAAATTCCCCTCCAATCACCTTGTCGCCATGTCATCGTCATGTGAAAATATATCAACAGTCCTTTATCACCACGCATCAAAACCCTAGCACTCTACCCAACAGCATTTTGGATGTACATTCGCAAATTGCAGCAGTGGCTCAACATGGCTCAATGAGGGTTGGACATCAATACTAGCCTTGTCAACAACTCCCATGGCCCAGAAATTAATACAAAAAACCTTGCAATAGATCTGTACAGTTGGACCAATAGTCAAGAAAATCAATACTATCAAATCAGAGCTTTTAGCTTCAACAAATATGTCACAATTGGCATACATATCCTCTGCTTCCACCACTAATGCTGTAAGTTGCACTAAGGATTTCCAATAAGTGACAAAGAGCGAAATAAAGAAGACGAAGCGGAGGAACTGTAGTAAAGACGGGATGGAGATAAGGAGAGACATTAAGCAAAGGGATAATGAACAAAGAGATGTGAATTGCAGAAATAAAGTCAGGAGAGTGAGAAGACTCTCAAGACCAATACATACCTTCAAAAGTTTGGATCTTCACCAAGGATTCCCAATCGCAACTCTGCTCTCAGACGTTCTTATACAAGAGGAAGATTTGGCAAATAAATCATGGCATGGCTTCCTTAAACACAAACTGAATAAAGCTAAGGGGTACATTTTAACACCCAAAGTTGAATTGGCTGAGGCCAGGTAAGGTGTTGAAACTTGAAACATTTTAACCCCAATCCCAGCCTGGCTTAAATACACTCACTTCCAAGGTTAATGGAGGCAGGGCAGTGGATGAGCACCAGGTTGCCAATTTACATATTTTAAAGAGGCTGGAGGCTTCATATTGAAGCTGTCTTTCGGATTTAATCCTGACCGGCTGGTTTCACAGTTCTCAGAAAATCAGGCAGCTCAAGGGAGGCGATTCTCCATTGGCTGACGTCAAAATCACAAAATGCAATTCGGGGGAGAATAGGTTCCAACGATAAAATCGCAGCTGGTGCCGATTTGACGCCAAATCGCTACTCTTTGCCACCCCGACAGCGCCGTCAATGCAGTCTGGAATGCACGTACAGTAAATACCATTTGCATGTCATTCGCAGGCCCGAGCCGGTATTCTCTGGGGCCTCCGCGATGCTCCATCTCCGATGGGCCGAGTTCCCAATGGCGCGGTTCACTTGTGCTTTTAAAAGTCGTGAAACCGGCGTCATGGCTGCAGAGGGAAAGGGGATGCGGAAAGTGCCCAACATCGCCATAGTTTCCAGACAGTTGTGCCGCTGGCCGGGGGGGCTTCTGCCAGGGCCGGAGGGAATAGCTGGGGGTGGCCAGGAGGTAGTCTGTGTGGTCGGGGTGGAAGGGCATGGAACACCATTGCCACAGCTGGCAAGGCAGCCATTCAGCTACACGTTCTGCTAACAGCCCACTGTGAACTTAGTGCCATGGGTTGTATAGGTCCCACCCCCCCCCCCCCCCCCCCCACCCCCACCAGGCCACCTCCTTAGGTGTCCTCTGGACCTATCAGTTGTATGGGCGTGCTCCAGCACAACCAGCACTATCTTGTTGGCTGGGATGAGTGTGTGGGGATTGTAATGTGTATATGCGGCTTCAACTTGTCACCTTCCCGAGGGTCCTGCCCGTTTTTCATTGGAACCGATTGTGTTCCACCTGGTGCCAGTACTGGCCCCTCCACAGTCGCTGAATGATCCAGGTTCAGTGTAAGTTTTGCCATTGTGTAAGTCCACGAATTCTGCTACGACATCAACACTTAGTCTCAGAAACGGAGAATCCTGCCCAGTGCCTTTGTCCAGGAGGCGAAGGAGTGCCTGCCCCCAGCAACCAATGTTTACCTTCTTTCCTTGGAATGGAATCCCCCCACCAACCTCCACCGTAGCACCCCTCGCAGTCAGGATTTGGGGCCTCCCCATTAACTTCGAACACGGCAAGTTGGGGTATCAGACCTCCTCATCTGGGAGCAAGTCAAACTTGTCAAGCAGGCCAATTCCTGGGTGCGGATCCTGGCAAAGGGAAAAGGTGTGACCACAGCACCCATGGAAACCTGGACTTCTGGGTATCCCATTCAAAACACTGGCCCCTCCGCTTATACAAGCTGCCTCCTGTCAATAGTGGGGCCCAAGTGTGTGGTCGTTCTTCGATGTTCTTCCTTTTTCAATCACACTGTGCTCTGCACCACTGGCTTTTGCCCTTCATTATGGTTTCTGAATTTAAAGGGAACAAGAGTAATTTAAATGTTATTGAGATTACACTATGTAAAGCCATGTTTTTCTTAATTCGCCAAGTGCTTGTGACTAATTAAATCCATGCTGATTGGATCGTCTTTTACAAAACCCCCCAAAAGTTAACATGTTTTGAATATCACCTGCAGCACTGGCATAATTTGCTTTTGTAATGACTTGGTATTGATTCTTTTCTGTCATTATGAAGCAGTCTGACCTACAGGCAGTTACATGAAGCCAAACCTATTTTACTTGCTGTCCCTGAACTGAGTGTTAGCAGACTAGAGGGTATTTTGTTGTATTTAACTGCCTGACCATCAGTTTGCCTTCATAAACATTGCCTGTCTTTCATAACATGTTAAAATTATTAGGAAAATAGCTGCCTAAGTGCCCAGTCTATCACTTCAAACTGACACTGTTGGTCCCTTAAGACCTTTTTTCATCCTGCAAGTAATGTATTTACAGTCCCATGGTAGCTGCAATACTCCAATTTGAACTACTTTTTCACCTTAAATGGAAAAGTAAATGAGCCACTTGAAATAAGGGTCTGTAACAAACCTCTGAATCTTCAGCAAGAAAGCATTTGGATCAAACTCAATTTTAACAATGACATTGAATGTTGAAATTTAGTTCAAGTGAAATAACAGGAAAAAAAGTTGAAGCTTGTTTTTAGTTTAGCTGCAACTGCAATATTGGGATCATATTTTCTGAATCAAGACATTACTCAGAAAATGTAGGAAAGGACTGGAAGATACTTACAAATGCATCAGGGATTGTTGTGTATAACTGAGAATCAGTGAGACATGCTTTTGCACACGTAGTGTGAAGTGTTTTGAATATGAGGTTTCAAAAGCCATAAATCACGGTTAATTGCTTGTCAAAACTGAAGAACATTCCCCTATCTTCACACTGTTAAAAGCTCAACACAACTAATTGTTCCAAAGTATGTTATTGATAAGAAATAGTAATTGGGAAAGATAAACTCATTTTCTATCACCTCCCATTGTTTATGCTCCCATTAACTTAGTACTTGTCTGTAAGTTCTATTAATTGAATGCATTTTGCCCAGATGACATCTATTGCCCATTTACCATCTTGCTTCATTCTTAATCATGTCCCACATGACTGCTGTGCTGAGCAACACTTGGCTGTAATGCAAAATGTAACAAGCTACTATCACGGTGCTAAGATTAAATTGGTAGGGTAGAAAACCTTTTGCTTCAGAGCAGCACATAAAGTACAAAATATTTCAAGCTTCAAGGATTGTTTCATTTGACTAATTGAATTAAAGTTTACTTTTCATTTAACAGGGATTTTCAGTAAACATTAGGGCTGAATAATTCAGCTCTGTGGTGCCCGGTTTGTAGATTCTACAGGTGCCACTCTACATTCAAAATGGTGTTTATGGCGTGCACATGCACTTCTGGTGCTAGTTGGGCTGGATTCCATTTTGGTGAGGTCATTAGCATGGAGGAAACGTCCACAGAGTAGATATTACAGCATCAATAAGAGTGTAACCCCGATGTGATGTCAGCACTGTCATTTTGGAACTCAAGGATTGAGTTAGCAATCTCCCTTAAACATGTACAGCTCCAAGACATGGGTGTGGAAGTTTGCTTCGTCCTTTGGCGACAGGATGTCAGGGAGAATAAGCAGAGGAGGGCATGCTACTGGAAGAGGGAGGCAGGGTTTGAGGAAGGGCTCTCAGCAGGGGGTCATATCTACCTCAGGAACTCAGGAAACAATTCTCTTAACGGAACGTCAGCAAGGACACCACGTCTCCACTTCACGAAAGAGACCCTCACTGAAATTGGTCACTTGTTGCAGCCACAACCCTAGCTTCAGAACAGGGTACAAGATGGCATTGTGGATGCCTGTGTTGGTGGTTACAGCCATGAATTCTGGTTCCATCTAGGGTTCGAACAGGCAATATTTACAGCATCTCATAGTTTCCTATCCCCTGTTGCAGGCATGGAGGCTCTGCGTTTCAAGAGAAGTAGGTGGAGAAAACAAGCAACTTTGTGAGGATTGCAGGGTGCATTGACTTCACTCATGTTGCTTTGCACGTGTCAGCTCCGCGATGCACTGGAACAGAAAGGTGTTCCACTCCCTTAATCTTCATATGGTGCGCAACCACGTGCAGTGAATCATGCAGGTCAATGCCCGATATCTCGGCGGCAGTCATTCGGCAGCAGTCCACTGTGCATCAGTATGTGAGCCACTACAAGTAAGCAGAGGGTGGCTATTGGGTGACAAGGGCTATCTCTTGACCACATGGTTCCGTAATCTGGTGTACAACTCATGCAGTCATGGGAAGAATGTGCGCAATGAAAGTCATGCCGTCACATAACATGAGAATAGATTATTTGAATGCTGAAACAATGCTTGCGCATTGGGCTTCTCTGGAGGAGTAAGATTCATGGTGGTCTGCTGAGTGTTGCACAACCTCACAATCATGAGCACCCAGTCGGACGTCAGTGAAACTATGAGCAGAGGAGGAAGAGGATGAAAAGGCAGGCTAAAGGGCAAAGGCAAAATGCACAGCCCCTTCCTGGCTGATTTATCCATGTTCAACACACCTGAATCTGATACCAGTAAATGCGATCCCAAATCCCTAGTCACTGAAAATTCCACACTGTGTGTCACTGCCCAACACAGTGTTCTTTTGACCATAATTGAAAAATAAAAGTTGCCAGGAAGTAAACATTCAAAATCAAATTTGTAAATCAATCCATGCTGCATTGCACAGAAAACTCAACAAATCATTCTTGTGCATTCCCTTAGTGCCTATCTTCAATGTGCCTTGTGCTATCCCAGCGCTGCTGCACACTGCTATCCCAGTACTGCAGCATGGCCTGTGGAAGGCTGCTCACATTCTGTTAGGTGGGTGGGGGGGAGACTTCAGATGGCCTTGGAAGATGACCTTGAACATCTCTGGCCCATCACTGCACCACCCTGTCATGGGAGGCAGCAATCCTGTCTGCCTGTTTAACTGATGGGGAGCATGCAGGACACTGGGAGAGTGGCAGTAATTAGAAGCTGAATGCTGTCATCCTGAGAGAGAGCAGAATGTTCTCCCTTCACGTTGGCACTGTCACTCCCCAGGAACGGTGCCTCACCAATTCTGGTAATGAGTTGTAGAATGGATTTCTGGACTGTTGTGAGACCCTGCCAGCCTCTTTGAACACTGGTAGCTGCAGCCAAGATGATAGAGGTCTGAACTTCCATGGCAGCAAATTGAAGTTGCATAATTGCAGGGGCCAGACTTTCCATGGCTTCTGTTTGAGCTCCAATGGAAACTGAGACATTGGTCATCAGATGCTGCATTATGGCTGTGCCCACAAGTATTTTAATGTAGTTGGCCACCCCATAGGTATTGGGAAGGATGGGCTCTAAGCTCTGTGCAAAGCCCAGTGCCAATTTGATGTTGGACTCCTTTATGCTCCATGACATTGACTTCAGGCTTCCTGGTAAGCCTGCCAATGCACCAAGTAGTTCATAGTGCACATCCATCAGCTTTTGTCTGTCATAGTTCTCATCTGAATCCTCTGCAGCAGGACTTTTACTCTATCCTTTCCAATGATGTGCAGGCACATGTGCTATCTTTGTCAATTGCCCTGATTATCGATCATTAGTGCGTTGTGTCTCATTATGTGCAGAATCCACCCCTATGTTGCCCTCTAATGTCAGCATCTAAGCTAGTCTTTGAGAGAAAGAGAGCTAGTAATGGTTCATCATGTTCATCAATATCTTCTTATTCTTCCAGTTCTTATTTTTCCACTACTGTCTGACCAGGTAACAGTTCTAGTCATCTAAAGGAGAAAGGTGCGATACTATGATTGTGTTGAAGTGATTGCCTGCACTATCTGGAGCTTGTAAATTGGATGAGAGACAAGTGAAATATGAAAAGAAGGATGAGGTATCAGATTATTAGCATCTTTGGCTGTTTCAGCTCTGCCTTCTCCATCGTAGTTAGGATATACAGGTATGCCTATCCCTTCCCTATTAGGTACTGCCTTTGGTTATGCACTACCTGCAGGAGAGAGGTAACTGTGTGATACAATATCATTGGGTTATGTGCCAATCATGGTTTAGGAGCTTCTAGTGTGCACTAACTGTGTGATGTGAACTTAAGATTTGGTTAGGTGTGTGAGCATGAGGTGAATCTGCAAGTGAAGTATGAGTTCTGACTGATAGAGATCATTGGTAGGTATTGATGGGACTATGATGTGAAAGGCTAATGGTGCAGCTGGTAGGAGGTGGCATTTGAAGATGAATTCATTGACAATTATTCGTGCAAGGTCATCGGAACTTTGTGCCATACTGCATCTACTTCCCAGGAATAAAGTCATGCTGTTATAGCAAACTGCTCTTATAATCTACTGAGAGTTGTCTGGCGGGCTCCTGTTTCCCTGTGAATAGAGGACATCTCTCCTCCTGTCCATCTCCTCCGCTAAGGCATCAATTGCACATTAGAGAACTTGGGGGAAGTGATCTGCCCTATTGCGGGGTAATTCAGTTTCCTTGTTGCTCACATTCTCTTTTGCAACCAGTTCCAGCATTAGCTCCAGCCCAATGTACAATCCCTTTGAAAGGTGCAGGCTGACTTTAAGTTATGCAGAGTGTAGCTTTAACAGATACTGGCATTGAAGGGGTCCCCTGCTGAGGTTTGCATCAATTTAGCAGAGCATTTAGTGCTGGCTGCATGTAGCTACCATAGAAATCAGCAGGTTGTAAGAAGTTTGTGTGCTACCTGTATCGGAAGCAACAGGTGTGGATGAATTATGCGTTGCAATATAAGCACCTGTTTTCAGGCCCTATCCAAATTTGCAGCCTATCATTTTTAGTTAAGCCTGGAATCAGATGGTTTATTGTTTACATATCAAGTGATCACTGATGGCCTGCAAATTGGAATTATTATTCATTGTTCTAATTAAATATTTTGTGATAATTTGACCACTTGAGAAACTTATTATGTTTACTGATATTCAACTGTACCAGGGACCTACAGTAGATAACTTTAAAATGTTTTGAATATTAATAGAGTGTGAGAGATGGGTGATAGGAAAAGAAAAGCTGATCCCAGTTGTTCGAGTCTTCTAACACAGAGAGTACTGTGAAATGGAATACCAGTAATTGGGAAAAATAAGAATTCTGGCCCGGACACTTTCCCTTCTGGGAGGGTAGATTTCTGAATCTACCTCAGGAAGTATGTATATCATTATTATCAGGAATGTATTTGCATTTAGCATTCTTGGAAAATCATTTCCATTCTCAAAGCAAGCCTTTGGCTTGGCAGCAGCACTTGCACGTCTCACAACTGTTGGGTTCAAAATCTGCACCAGACAACACTGGTTAGCAGAGACAGGATTTGTCTCTGAACTCTGAGTTGACATCCAACGGGGACTCTTCCATTCTGTGGCTATTTATCTGCTCCTCTCACTACCCCTTCCCCAAATCATATGGATTGTGGAAGCCTATAAAACCCTCCCATTGTATATGATTAGCCACTCTGTTGATTGTTAAAAAGATGGTTAAAGGGGCGCATGGTGGTGTAGTGGTTAGCACTGTTACATCATGGTGCCGAGGTCCTGGGTTCGATCTCGGCCCTGGGTTACTGTTTTGTGGAGTTTGCACATTCTCCCATTGTCTGCATGGGTCTAACCCCCACAACCCAAAGATGTGCAGAGTAGGCGGAATCACCTCGCTAAATTGCCCCTGAATTTGTAAACAAAAGATGAATGAAATGAAATGAAAATCGCTCGTCACAAGGAGGCTTCAAATGAAGTTACTGTGAAAATCCCCTAGTCGCCACATTCCGGCGCCTGTTCGGGGAGGCTGGTACGGAAATTGAACCATGCTGCTGGCCTGCCTTGGTCTGCTTTAAAAGCCAGCTCTTTAGCCCTGTGCTAAACCAGCCCCAGATCACTATGGCCATTTAAAGGGGGTTTGCATCAAAGCTTGCCAGCCTGCTAATTAGCCTGTGAACCCTTCTCCAACTTTGCAGTATTCTCCAAGGGATGAATATGAAAATACAAAAACAACTTTAATTCCCATGATTTGCTCCAGATTTGCTCAAAGTGTCAAATGTGGGGAAAGTTAGCGGCATGTTTCTATGGTGATCAAACCTGTTTGTCCCTTACTCTTTTATTAAAAGCTATTATTTTTCTTTACCCTTTCTTAAACATTATTACTACTGTGAGCCAATCTTCAGCATTTACTTTCTCGTTTTCTCCGGTCGCTGAATTTGCTGCTCCAGGCACAATGTGGTTTATTACTTAACATTTTAATGAAGTCTTAAACTTTTGTTAATTATCTGTTGTGGTTTTTCTAGTAAAGAATTTATTGGTGACCTTTGTTAACATCATGGTTATTGGTTTCCGATAATTAGACAATACCTGAAGTTAATTATCTTCTTTAGAATCTCCAGTCCATGACAATAAAATCTGTCTACCCTGCTCGAATGTTCTCTATGAATATTTGCAGAGAATAATCGCATAACATCCTATCAATTTTGTTACCCAAAACGTGAACAAACTTGAGATACTTCTTTGCTACAGCAGTTTCAAATTAAAACAGAAATGTTGGACGGGATTCTCTGATCCTGGGGCTAAGTGTTGACGCCTTCTTAAACGCTGGAGCGTTTTATGACGGCGTCAACAGGCCCCTAGGATCAGCAATCCAGTGCTGCACAGGGGGCCAGCATGGCACTGGAGGGCCTCACGCTGCTCCAGCTGCCGATACGGGCATCAGAATGGGCGATGCGGGTCCGCACACGCGCGTCGGCGCGAGTTCGCGTATGCGCGTGGGTTTCCTTCTCCGCGCCGGCCCCGATGCAACATGGTGGAGAGCTACAGGGGCCTGGCACAGAGGAACATAGGCCCCCACCAGGAGAAGCCCGCCCGCCAATCGGGAGACCGTGATCGCGGGCCAGGCCACCGTGGAGGCACCGCCCCCAGGGTCAGATCCCCCCCTCCACCCCACCAGTCCTCCCCCCGCAACATGAACCCACCAAG
The DNA here is from genome assembly GCF_047496885.1 of Scyliorhinus torazame. Taxonomy (NCBI): domain Eukaryota; kingdom Metazoa; phylum Chordata; class Chondrichthyes; order Carcharhiniformes; family Scyliorhinidae; genus Scyliorhinus; species Scyliorhinus torazame. The sequence goes on from NC_092713.1 coordinate 239,964,939, forward strand.
GTCCCACCGGATAGGACCATACGAGAATGGCGCCGGTGGTTCTCGCCCTAACTCGGCAGGCACTTGGCACATCACGCGGGGAGAATCGCCGGGGGGGACAGCTTTCAACGGACCCCGACCGGAGCTGCGCCAGTCGCGCCAGCGCCAATGGTGCCAATTCTCCGGTCACCGGAGAATCGGCGGACCGGCATCGCGTGAATCGCACCACCCTCCCGCCGATTCTCTGACCCGGCGCGGGGTCAGAGAATCCTGCCCGTTATCTTGTGTGGTTGGATATTGCCATAATGTTAAATTGTAACAGGCCGCTGAACATATATACAACAGTTCAAATGGAAATGTATTTGGAAATGTATTTCACGTACCTACCTCCTTTTGCCAGGCACTCATGCAAGTTTAGAGTCATTGCTATTGAAATAGGATTGTGCTGCTCAGATCATTTATAGAACAGCAACATAACTTTCAGAAGGCCTCATGGTACAGTGGTAGTGTCCCGACCTCTTGAACAGAAGCTCTGGGTTCAAGTTCAACATCAGGACTTGTTGGTCATGGAAGGAATGGAAGGAATGTTTATAACAGTTCAACAGGCTGATTCTTGGGAATCCTTCCACCACTCCTCATCATTTCCTGAAGGGAAAAGGTTTGTGTGTGAAGATATGCTAAATATACATGTAATAATCTTTTTTTTGTAAAAAGTAGACTTACATTAACACTGCAATGAAGTTACTGTGAAAAGCCCATAGTCGCCACATTCCGTCGCCTGTTCAGGTTCACAGAGTGAGAATTCAGAATGTCCCAATTACCTAACAGCACGTCTTTCAGGATTTGTGGGAAGGAACCGGAGCACCCGGAGGAATATAGAATTTCTAATGTAAGAAAAGTAAACTTCCAGTAGTGAAGGTTTGGACTGTAGTAGTCTTATTTAAAATTAGCTTTCCAGAATAATTTAGATCTGCAAGGCATATTTTATTATATTAAAATAAACATGCTATAAAATTAATATAATTCAACTGATTCAGCTAACATTTTATTCTTGTTAAATCTTATCCAACATGTGATATGAATCAGTTTTGAATTGTGGCAATAAAGCTTTCCATGAAAGCCTTTATAAGAATTATTTGAAACTAACCGTTTTAGTTTTTGATTTATTTCCCTTGTTAATAATATTGGTGTAAGTGAGTCAGTTGTTCCAGTTTTATTGGACAGGAATGGAAATGCCATACTTTCATTGCTACTGACAGGAAGTGAAGCAATGACTGGAAGAGGGAGCAACCAAAAAAGGTAAAATGCTATCCCAATAGGGATGGCATTGCCAAGTGTTTCTCTAAGGTTAATTAGGAGTGTTTGATGCATAGAAATGATGTGCAGAAGAGACCCAAGGGCAGGTTTTTAATAATGCTGAGCATTTCTGTACTGTGGTCTTAGTTCTGTTTTTGTGGCTTCCAACTGGGCAAATATGGTTTAAATAGGTTGCCTGGCATGATTTAAGACCAAGCATCTTATTTTATAAATCTTGTGCAGCCGGAAGCAATATAGCACTAAGCTACTTTGCAAATGTTTTATTCAAATTGAAGGAAATGTGTCATCATCCAAGCAGTCTATCACATTAAAAGTGCTCTTGAAACAACCCGGAATAATCCAGGATCTTTGCCATGTACTTTTGATACCGCAGAGAAAACCAAAACTTAATCATGTATGTGGTCGATGGCAGGGAGATTTCAATGCAATCAAACGACTGCCCTGAAAGCCTCTATTACCTGCTTTCTCATTTATTTAAGTCAGTTTTAAATTATTAATAACTGGTGCAAACCTCGCCAGAATGATAAGAGAAGTAGCCTTCCAGCCTTCAGAAAGACCCTGATGGGATCTAAGATGATCAGTAGCCATTGCCGTGGCTGAAGGGAGGGAAGGCTAATTGGCCAAAAATTAAAGAAAACAGAATCCCACATGCAAGCAGGAGTCTACAAATAAGTAGCTGAGGAGTCCAGTCCACTATTCCCTATCTAATAACCACTGGAGTGGAAGTGCTGCTACCTGGGATGGCTGTGAGGAGAGTTGTCCTTTGTGCTACTCCACAGCACCTTCCTAATAAATCCACATTGCAATATATCTGGAAGGAAACAGTCAACATGGTTGTCATGATTGTGTAGTCATGATATTATAGGTTTTAAGGACAACTGTTTTAAAGACACATTTATGTTTTTCAAACCTTTACATTGAGTTCAAAAGCCTTTTTCAAAATTGAAGTATGGACATTCAACATGGCACCTTCCGATGTTTATTTAAACCGCCTCAGACTGATATCTCTAGAGCGGACTCCGAAAATTCATTATAAATGCAAAGACTCCTCTAGGGATGTCCAATGAATTCTCAAATGGTGTGAAAAACCCTTTTACTTCTGAGGGAACAGTAGACAGGAAAGGGCTTCAAAGGACCTCAACATAGCTAACTAGTTTACCTGGTAGAATAATGCTGCTTCAAAATTAACAGAGCAGCCATTTTAATTTTTGAGAATAGCTATGTTGCATGCAAAATTCAAGGAAAAACTCTGAGAAACAACTCCAAAGATGTTTCTTGGCCAAGGGTGGACAAAGAGCAAGGTATTCAGAAATATACTGCTCTTCTGTGGAAAGAATCCAGACAATCTGCAAGTGCCATAACTGCAAACATCTTGAGGAATAGGAAACCTTCTCTCTATCCCAAAAACTTGAGGCGGGATTCTCCCATTCGGAGGCAGAGTGTTCATGCCGTCGGAAACGCCGTCGCGTTTCACGACGACGTGAACGGGCTGCTGGGAGGACAGATTCTGGCCCCTACAGGGGGCCAGCACGGCACTGGAGTGGTTCACGCCGCTTCAGCCTCCCATCCCGAACTGTGCACCGCGGGATCTGCGCATGCGCAGTGGCGCCAACCCGCGCATGCGCGATGGCCTCGCTCAACGCGCCAGCCCCGACGCAACATGGCACGGAAGAAAATAGGCCCGGGGAGTGAGAGGCCGGCCCGCCAATTGGCGGTCCCCGATTGCGGGCCGGGCCCCATCGTAGCCCCCCTCCCCACAGGCTGCCCCTCGACCCTGCGCGCAGAGTTCCCGCCGGCTGCGACCAGGTGTGGACGGCGCCGGCGGGACTCTGCCTTTTTAGAGCGGCTGCTCGGCCCATCCGGGCCAGAGAATCGGCGGCCTGGCCACGTACAGCGGCCCACAACCGCCGCCACGCCAAATGCGCCGGCACCAATGGCGCCGACTCTCCGCTCTGCGGAGAATCGCGTGCCGGCGTCGGGGCAGCGTGGCCCGGTTGCCGGGATTCTCCGGCCCTGTTCAGGGCTGGGAGAATCCTGCCCCTGATGACCCGCTGAGGCCACCTGAAAAGGCAAACCTCGAATAGTCTAATTCAGCTGCTAAATTGCACCTCAAGTCTCAATCCCTTCATTTCAAGAAGGAATCCAAGCAATGGGCCTGCAACGATTTTCAAAAATCTTTACCAGTCTTTAATCTTTGCACCTGTAAGACCTTAATCATTTTTACGAGAGATAGTTTTTGTAGTAAACTAACCTTTATCTTGTTTAAGACTAAAGCTTATATGCTGGGTTTTAAAAAAATTATACCACTCATAAATTAAAAGTGGGCTACCGTTGCAGTTTCTTAGCTTATGGACCTCTTAAAGTGGTTGTGACAATGGTATTGACCAGGCTGGTCAACCCTATGCTGCAGGTGGCCTTATAGGAAAGGCACAACTCACCAACTGACTCTCTGTTGGCCTACATCCTGTAAAATTTATAGCCCATGGTTCTTGCCACACATGTCCAGCAATACCTGAAAATATGATTGACCACGATACCACCAACCAAGCTACACCATGTGCCTTTTTTCACCAAAAGCAAGGCATTCTGTGATTGGGATACTTCTAAAGAATCATTTATCCTCCTAGCAAGTCAGCAGCACTATTGCCATTGAGCCTTCTATGGAATCTACACATTCAAAAATCAACTGTTGGAAATTACACCAAATAGCACAAAGGATCATGAAAACTTAAATATCAGCACAGAGTAATATGAAAGAGAAATGTCAAGCTTGGTACTTTTGTTGTACAGACATAAAGCTTCTGGATCTTCCTGCCAGCCCCATTCGGGCTTTTAGCTGATCCATGGTAGCTCATTCCTGAAATGTAAGTGCCAAAATAAATGTTTGTAATACCAAGTTCCACTGTCTGTCCAATATCATCAGCAAGAACTAGTAAGAATCCAGGGCGGGATTCTCTCAGCCCAGGCCAGGCCTGAGAATCGGCGGGACGGGTGCGAATCGCGCAACGTCGCCCCGATGCCGGTCCTCCAATTCTCCGGAGAGCAGAGAATCGGGTCCATTGGCGCCGGCGCAGTCGGCGTGACACCGGTCAGGGCCCGCTCTACGCGGCCCCCCCTGGCGATTCTCCGCCCGAGATGGGCTGAGCGTCCACGCAACAAAACCCGAGTCCCGCTGGCGCCATTCATACCTGGTCTTACCCTGCGGGACCTCAGTGTGCATGCATCCGGGGGCCGCCTGGTGAGGGGGAAGGGGGGGGTCCGACCCCGGGGGGACCCTCCACTGCGGCCTGGTCTGCGATCGTGGTCTATCGATTGGCAGGCCAGCCTCTCGGGCTGGCGGCCTCTTCTGTTTCGTGCCAGCCCGTGTAGCCCTACGCCATGTTGCATCGGGGCCGGCGCAGAGAAGGGAGCCACTGCGCATGTGCACATTGGCGCCAGTCCGATTGCGCATGCGCAGACCCCCGGCGCCCATCTGTCGCCGGAGATCGGCAGCTGGAGTGGCGTGGGTCACTCCAGTGCTATGCTGGCCCCCTGTAGGGGTCAGAATCACTGCTCCTGAGGCCGTCTTGATGGCATGGAGAAACGCAACAGCGTTTACGACGGCGTCAACACTTAGCCTCAGGACAGAGAGCTCCACCCCCTATTTACTGATATCTTAACACTAGATCATAATGGTGGCACAGTGGTTAGCACTGTTGCCTCAAAGCAGCAGGGATCTGGGTTCAATTCCAGCCTTGGGTGACTTTGTGTGGAATTTACACATTACCCCCCCACGTCCTGGGGATCCGGTTTCCTCCCATTGTCCAGAGAAGTGCACATTAGGTGGATTGGCCATGGGTAAATTGTCCTTTTGTGTCTAAAGATGTGCAGATTAGGTAGAGATTGGGTGGGCCTTCGTAGGGTGCTCTGTCAGAGTGTCAGTGCAGGCGTGATGGGCTGAAAGTCCTCCTTCTGTACTATAGGAATTCTATGCTTTTGGTCTGAGACAAGTCTAATGATCGAGCTCACAGTTTGAGAGATACAGGAATGGAGGTGTAATGATTGTAGGAGGCACAGAATGAAAGGCCAAACTGGTTTATTTTAAACTGAAAATAAAAGCCACCATGGCAGCAAAACAAACATCCAGACCAAAATTAACAGCAACTGCCGGCCAGGGTGCTACATTGAAAGGTACTGCTAACGAGCTCCAGATGGGTGGGCCTCCGCCCGCTTACCACGGGATCTCATTCTATGAAGCCCACAGGGAGATCAATTAGCGATCCCCCTGGTCCTCGTGAGGGTTATCACACCCCTCCCCTCTCAAGTCCGAACGATCCCCCTAACTCCTGCAGCGATGAGGCCTCTTTCGTCGCTTGGCAGGTCAAGCTGAATCGGGGGATGTGAAGTGGACTAGGGATCGTCGCTTCATTGTTGAGCGGCGAAGAGTCACAGGCAGAGACAGTACTGACCTCCGGCGGAGGATCAATCTCCTCAGTCTCCATTTCAGACTGAGTGCCCTTGCTGGAGGTAGTTGCAACAGGACATCAAGGACATAGTCTCTGCTGAAATCATCTCCGCTGGAGTGGGTTCCCTGTTTCTCGGATGGTCCAGGTGTTTTCTCACAACCATGCCTTGCACGTCGCCTTTGTAAGGAATCTGACCAATCATTTTCCTCCATGACTTCTGGGATCCATTGGGGGCCATCTCCAAAGTTCTGCACGTAGGTGGAATTTCCTGTTCGGATCTTCAGGTGTCGTAGTTCATTTTTTGGGTCTCCTGCTTGACTCCACTTTCACACCCCCTCCCCCACCCCACCTGAGAATGCTACTGCCCCTCATCCCTTCAAGTTCTTAGGCCTCTTTCTCCGGTGTTCTCCAAATTAAACCCGTGACTGCGGCACTGAAAACAAACGTCCTGGCCCAGGACTATCAGGAGCTGCTGGTTCCGATCTGGAAGCTACGTTTAAAGGTCCAGCTAACGAGCTCCAGCTGAGCGGGCCTCCAATATCTCATGACGGGAACTCGCATTCTATGAAGCCCACGGGGAGGTCAATCAGCGATCCCCCGTGATCCACGTGAGAGTCATTACAGCAGGTTTTGGTGGAACTTTTGACAGTTTATTTTTATTTCCATTTCTTTTTGCTGGCACAGGTCTCTGGCTAAAATGTGTTTTATATGACAAAGGCTTTTTTTTTTCAAAATGTTGAAATTAACATTTCAACATTCACTCCAAAGTAGTACCTAATCTTTTCATTATTACCATTAAGCAGTTATGATAACTTAACAAAAAACATGTCTTAAATCCTTGAAACAGGCCTCTCCTACACTCATTTTGATATTGACATGATAGAAGCAGACATCTGGCAACGAAATGTCATGCAGATTATTTTAAATACTTCTATAAAATTCTGACAATGAGACCTCTAAATGCCCTCACTGGCTTCAGTTCACTTTATCGCTTTGCTGCTACATTTTAATGTAATTAATTTGCTCCTGACCGAGCACTGATTTCTCATTTTTCATTCTCAAAATGGCTGTGAATTTTTTTATTCATGCATAGGATGTGGGCGTTGTTGGCAAGGCCAGCATTTATTGCCCATCCCTAATTGCCCTTGTGAAGGTGGGAGTGAGCCACCTTCTTGAATATCTGCAGTCGTTGTGGTGTAGGTACATCCACAGTGCTGTTAGGTGACAGTTCCAGGTTTATAATCTAGTGACGATGAAGGCACAAACGCCGATATAGTTCCAAGTCAGGAAGGTGTTTTTGTGGAGGGCACTTGCAGGTGCTGATGTTTATTAAGCATCTGTGGCACTTGTCCTTCGAGGTGGTACAGGCCACAGATTTGGAAGAATTGTCAGGGTGCAGCAGTGCATGTTGTAGTTGGTATGCACTACAGCCAAGGTAAATCAGTGGTATATAGGACATAGGTCATGGGAACATTGGAACAGGAGTAGGCCATTTAGCCCCGCTATGAGCCTGATCCACCATTCAATGAGATCATGGTTGATCTGTGGCCTAACTCCATGTAACTGCCTTTGGCCCATATCCCTAAAACCTTTCCTCAACAAAAGTCTACCTATCTCAAATTTCTGTCTATCCAACTACTGTTTGTGGGAGAGAGTTCCAAACCTCTACCATCCTTTGCTTGAGGAAGGACTTTCTAACATCTCTCCTGAACGGTCTGGTCATCATTTTTAGACCATACCTCCTAGTTTTAGAATCTCCATCAGTTTATCTTCATCAATCCCATCTTTTCCTGTTAGAGCGAGACCTACTCCATCAGGAATTTTATTTCTGAATTAATTTTGTTTTACAAATTTATTCTATTTACATTTTTCTCTTTTTGAATCTTAACTTTTATCTGGCACCTATGTTTAATTTGCCTTTATCTTTCTCTCTACCGTCTGTTTTTAGAATTCATTTTTCGTTTAGTTTTAGTCAGCCTTTCCTTTAAAAATCCAAGCAGAGCATTTTTGAGAATCTTAATTAAAGGGTCGATGCCCTTAATGGACAATACCTTCAATGTTAAAACTAGGAGGATAGAAGATGAGATAAATTAAGAAGCCACATGAGGTGACAGCAAGCTTGGGTTTTAACAACCTGTTGTTTGTAAGAGGAAGGGAAGACTGAAGGAAATAATAAGCTGCACTGATTTTAATTGAAAGAGCAAAAAGGATGTTCGCCTTTGCTTGTTAGTCACGTGATGCACTATCATTTACTACAAAGACGAGAGTAGTGAATAATCGAGGCTTTATTGAGCAAAGATGTGTGGCCTCCTGTAGCTGGAACCAGGATGGGAGCAGCACCGGCGAGCACACACGGAGCTAGCAGGCAGGGATTTACCCATGTACCTCTAGTACCGGAGTCTTACCGTACTACATCGAATATACATCTAATAAAGTTAGTGGTGACTACCACATTCACCCCCTGTTAAAAAAAGAGTCCAGCGGGGGTGGTGGAAAAATTTACAAGTTCAGTCTGTCGGGGGCCTTGATCTTCCGCTGTGATCGCCTCAGTCCTGGTGGTGATGCGGGCGCCGACTTGGTCACCGGGGACTCCGGGAGCGTGTTGGCCTCGTCTTCATCGCCCCCGAGTGGAACCAGTGGGAGGATGGATCCTCCTGGGGCGAGGGCTGTGGTGAGGTGCGCTGGGGGGAGGGTGAGTGGCACAGGGGCAACCGGAGGGGGGGTGTCGGATGGTGGGGCGTGGGTGGGGATCCAGCGGGTGCCAAGTCCCGGAGGGAGACTGTGTCCTGGCGCCCGTCGGGGTGCGCCACGTAGACGTACTGCGGGTTCGCGTGCAGTAGTTGGACTCTTTCGACCAACGGGTCCGATTATAAACGGGTCCGCACGTGTTTGCGAAGGAGGATAGGTCCAGGAACTGCCAGCCATGTTGGGAGCGAGATCCCGGAGGTGGACTTATTGGGGAAGGCAAAGAGACATTCATGGGGGGTTTCGTTAGTTGCAGTGCAGAGGAGCGATCGGATGGAGTGGAGCACGTCGGGGAGGACATCCTGCCAGCGGGAACTGAGAGATTCTTAGATCGTAGGGCCAGCAGGACGGCCTTCCAGACGGTCCCGTTCTCTCTCTCCACCTGCCCGTTTCCCCGGGGGTTGTAGCTGGTCGTCCTGCTCGAGGCAATCCCTTGCTGAGCAGGAACTGACGCAGCTCATCGCTCATAAAGGAAGATCCCCGATCACTGTGGACATAAGTGGGGAGACCAAACAGGGCGAAGATGCTGTGGAGTGCTTTAATGACTGTGGCAGAAGTCATGCCAGGGCATGGGATAGCAAAGGGAAACTGGGAGTACTCGTTGACCACATTCAGAAAGTACGTGTTTCGGTCGGTGGAGGGGAGGGGCCCGTTGAAGTCCATGTTGAGGCGCTCAAAGGGGCGGGAGGCCTTCACTAGGTGCGCTCGATCTGGCCGGTAGAAGTGCGTTTTGCACTCCGCGCAGATCTGGCAGTCTCTGGTGACAGTCCTGACCTCAATGGAGTAGGGCAGGTTGCGGGCCTTGATGAAGTGGAAGAACCGGGTGACAGAGGCCATCGTGTAGAGCCCAGAGTCGGTCCACTTGTGCGCTGGCACATGTACCTCGGGATAGGGCATCGGGGGGCTCGTTGAGCTTCCCGGGGCAATACAAAATCTTGTAATTAAACGTGGAGAGCTCGATCCTCCACCTCAAGATCGTATCGTTTTTGATCTTGCCCCGCTGTGTATAAATTGAACATGAAGGCAACCGACCGTTGGTCAGTGAGGAGAGTGAATCTACTGCCGGCCAGGTAATGCCTCCATTGCCACACAGCTTCCACGATGGCCTGGGCCTCCTTTTCGACAGAGGAGTGCCGAATTCTGGAGGCATGGAGGGTGCAGGAAAAGAATGCCACGGGCCTGCCAGCCTGGTTGAGGGTGGCGGCCAGAGCTACGCCCGATGCACTGCTTTCGACCTGAAAGGGGAAGGACTCGTCGACCACGTGCATCGTGGCCTTGGCGATGTCTGCCTTGATGCGGTTAAAGGCCTGGCGGGCCTCAGCCGTCAGGGGAAAGACTGTGGACTGAATGAGTGTTGTGGGCCTTGTCCGCATAATTAGGGACCAACTGGGCATAATAGGAGAAGAAACCCAGGCATCGTTTCAGGGCCTTGGGGCAGTGGAGGAGGGGGAGTTCCATGAGGGGGTGCTCGGGGTCAGGCCCTAGAACTCCATTTTCCACAACATAGCCAAAGATGGCTAAGCGGTTGGTGCGGAACACGCACTTCTCCTTATTGTACGTGAGATTAAGGAGTTTGGCGGTGAGGAGAAATTTGAGAAGGTAGCTGATGAATTATTGATTCTCCAATGGAGATGTCCAATGCTTGAGTTTCCATCTCTGAATCCGTGTCCACGACCTCAGCCATCTCGGCATTTTGACCCCCTTGGTGTCCCGTCATGGGCTCCTTCGGCATCAGAGGTGGCTAGTTGAAGATGTTGCGTTCACAAGGAAGCTGTCGAAGAAGTGATCGCCTGACTGAATATGATCAAGGAGCTTTCGTATGACCTGACATTGGACCTGTACTTGATAGGAAACCTGCCCTGTCTGGCGGAGGAAAGTTCCGGAGACCCACTGGGTGCCGTCTGCAATGTTTCGAATATACACCGAATTACCTGGTACAAAACGTCAAGGTGGTCGATGCTGAATGGGGCAATGCCCTTGCAGCTCCTGGTTGTAGCGCGCTTTCACACCTATGGCCGGGAAAATCACACCAAAGCGGGTTCGAAGTCTATGACCCATCAGCATTTACTCACGAAAGGGGTCCCATTGTCTGAAACAAGCACTTTAGGGAATGGAGTGCATGCAAAATAACAATCGCAACTTTTCGATGGTTGCCCGGGAAATGGCTGCCACCATCCTGTGGACCTCCAGTCATTTTGAATGGCGCCAATTAAGAGGAGGAACATTGAACCTTGAAATAGACCAGCAAAGTCGGCATGCAATCGTGCCCACGGCCATCCTGGCCATTCCCAACGGTGAAGGGATGCAGCCGGTGGGAGCTTCTGGTGTTTCTGACAGAAAGAGCATTGCTGGGCCATCTCCTCAATGTCAGCATCCAGACCCAGCCACCAGAAGTAGCTGCCGCCAACATTTTTATTTTGGACACCCCTGGATGTCCGTTGTGGAGGTCCTTCAATATCAACTCCTGGACTTTGACAGGAATGACAATGCGTGTACCCCATAGCAGTATATCATCGTCCACACTCAATTTGGACACTTTGTACAAAAACAGTCGTAACTCGCCTGATAGCTGTCAATGCTGACCTCCATATAACATAATGTGTCGAACCTTTGTGAGAACTGAATCTGTCTGAGTTCATTTATGGATCCGAGGCACCGTGACAGGCAAAGAATCTTTGAGGTTTAGACTTTGTTCACCCTGTGGGAGCAATGTGGAGCTAGTCGGCAAAGGCAAATGGCTCAGTGTGTTGGCATTTGCTATCTGGGTCCCCAGCCGATGCTTGAAAGAATATTATTAGACAGCCAGTAGCAGGGCCCAGCACTGGATCCTCATGGAGACAATGGGCGGGATTGCCTTGTCCTCCTTAAAAAGGCCGAGTAAAGGCTTAAGGTCCGTAATAATAGTAAAATGGCAGTCGTAAAGGTGCTGGTGCCATTTTTTTCACTGCATAGATCTCCGCCAGACCTTCTTGATGCAGTCAGCTTAATCAGGTTTTTCCAAGTTGAAGGTATGGGCTCTCAGCTGACGCCTACCTCTACCGGGGCACCTGGATCTCTGGTTGCTCTGCAGTCTGTGCTCTCACCTGGGAGGGCGACCACACACAGCCTTCAGTGACCCGGCTCACCCTCAGCAGATTCCAGGGAAGTTTCCGGGGTTCCGCACCAGGGTGCGGCATGCTCCAAGACGTTTACTTCCATGCCTTTTATTTCCTGAATCCCTCGCTCTGCATTTTGCTAGGACAGCGAAGTTTGTCTAGCTGGTTGTAGTTTCAGGGAAGGTTCAGCCAATAGTTTGGGTGGTTGTATTATTAACGTCACATGATAAATGGTCTTGCAGAATTTCCTGCAGGACAGTGCCAGATTCGCAAAACTCTTTCACAGCTGTGACAAATACTTGGTGATGAATTTACTCGGGGTGCTCGCTGCGATATTAAAATGATATCGCTGTGATACATCATCAATAGCACACGGCAAGTGATGAACGTAACTGAGGCTTTAATGCACTAAACAGCAAGCCTCCTGCTTCTGGACCCGAACTGGGTCGGAGGCGGAGACTTACCACCTTTATACATAAGCCTGAGGGGAGGAGCCACAGGCATAGCCAGCCTGGACAAGCCCAGGCATGCACAATGCAATACAATGCCATACAATGCAATACCGTGGTTTACCACATTCACCCCCTGTTTAAAAATAAAAGTCCGGCGGGGTTGAAGTGGTCTTAAAGGTCAAGTCTGTTGGGGTCCTGGACCTTCCGCCGCGATCGCCTCAGTCCCGGCTGTGGTGTGGGCGCCGGTGTCGAGACCCGCCCATCCGTGTTGTCTTCTTCTTCACCCAGATGTTGAGTCGGCGAAGGGGGGGCGGTGTATGGGCAGAGGTGGTGGTGCTTGTCGCCGGTGGGCCTGCGAGTGTTAGTTCGTGAGGGAGGTGGGCAGGAGTGGGGGAAGTCGGTGTAGGGTCGGGGGTGGTGGTGATGGTCACTGGGGAACGTGCAGGTGCTAAATACTGAAGGGAGACCGTGCCCTGCCGCCCGTCCTGGTGTGCCACGTAGACATATTGTGGGTTTGCATGGAGGAGCAGGACCTTCTCGACGAGGTGGTCGGTTTTATGGCTCCTCGCATGCTTCCGGAGAAGGACGGGCCCTGCGACTGTCAGCCAGGACAGAAGCGAGACCCCAGAGGTGGATTTCCTGGGGAAGGCTGTAGCCACCTGCGTTGGCCACTTCCCGACTTTAAAATGGAGATCCGTTAAGAATGCAGGGAAACTCAGTCAAACGCAGGAAAAACAAGCAGGTGCAAAGTTTCCTGTAATCAGAACTTGCAGGAACCCAGACAGCACTGAAACTAACAACCATCTACATATTGATGAGCGATCCCTGGGAACAATTGGAAACAGTTAAGATAAACAAGGCCAAGCCAGACTCCTTGGCGCCAGCAGGAGCCAAGACAAAGGAAGGCCAAAGGACACTTAGGAACCGCCCAGCGATCAGGGAACAGCTCCAGTATTGGAGAAATCGATCCAAGCAATCATAACTTAGTCCAATCACTTGGAACTAGGTACGGGGTCCGCCCAAAAGGGTACGAAGCCCCTGGGGACTATAAAATAGAGTCCCCAAGTTCAATTTGTCCTTCTTGGTAGGGCCTCTCAGCAGCTCGAAACAACCCTTGCCCATGACCTGCCTAGCAGCTGCACCAACCAAGTAAGTCTCCAGTCAACGCACGCTACGAGATAGGCGCTCCTAGCTACCAGTCCATACTAGCTTTGAAGCCTGCAGACTCAGAATCGAACGAAAGGCCATTTCTTCCCCTGACCTGGGGGGCCAGTTCCAAAGCTAAGTATAGGCCTCTTAGTGTTAGAGATAGTCTAGTAAGTAGAGTTTTATACATGAGTAGTGATTGACTGTGTATAATAAATGTGTTTCGATTTGAAACTTACTAACTGGTGTATTGAGTTATTGATCAGTACTTGAATTTTAACCTCGTGGTGGTATCATAAAGATACCTGGCGACTCCAGAGCAAAGGTTATAAAACAGAGCAAATTAAGTAAAGACACAACGAGCAACATTTACTGGCGACATCTGACAGGATCCGACTTAGAAGTTTGTATTCTGGAAAATAGCGAATGCCGTACCCGTGTTTACAGCACCGCCTTAGTACCCCTCATTCCAAACTTTAAAAGTTAGCATTCAGATAGGAAAAATGGCAATGAAGGCAATGGAACGCCTCATGCACCCTCAAGAATTTCTGGTCGCAGCGACCAGCAGCAGAGTAGGTCAGTTTCCCGTTTGGGAAGTTGAGATTAGAAGGTATCTCAAAGGGAAGGGATGGCCCCTTTGGAGTGACTTTTGTTCAAATGAGGAAACAGGTCCCGGGAGTATAGGACATACTTGGTGGGAGAACCTGAGTGAAATCCATAAGAAGAGCTTAGGGAAAGCTTGCAAGCCGATGGCAATCGTGTCCTGTCTGGCACAATTGCGAGGCACAGAGGAGGTCGTTCGGACGCTCCGCAAAGAGATAGAAGAGAGACATCGAATGAGCAAGGTCGATGTTAGTGAGATCGAGAGAGAGAATGTAGAATTGAGAAGGAAGTTGGCAGCAAAGGACGGAGAGGTGGATGATGCCAAGTGGGCACACCAGTCTTGTCTAGCGCATCTGAGCAGCTTCCAAACCCAATACGATAAGTCCTATCAGGACACGCAACGTGCAGTCCTGGTAAGAGAAGAGACAGAGAAACAGGTAGAGGCATTGCAAAGGCAGTGCAGTGATCAAAAAGCAGCGGTAAGAGCACTCCGTGCTGGCACCGCAGAGCACAGACAAAGCTCAGTGGATCATGCAAAATGCCGGAAGCTGATTGTGGATCCGCAGTCTTTGCTTTCAGTGCAAAATGGGGTTCAAAGCACCTTTGGATCCCAATTAGATGAAGAAGACGCCCCTGATTGGCAAGAACTAAACAAAACCACGCATAGATATGTACAGGGAACATGTGCGCAAGAAAAGCCCCAAAGGAGAAAAGCACCCCAACCCCCCACAGAGCAGATAGATCAGGCACCCACGAATCCAGTAACACCGCACAGTCACATCGGACGGAGACACGGAATTCCTTTACACCACCCCCTTAACCGTGACCCAATTACGGGATGCGTGCAAAAAGATCACACCGTTCCTCCCCACCTCAGACCCCCACCACTTCTTTGCTTAGAGTGAAGCAGCAGGCGACCATGTACGGCCTGGATGAGCGTGAGCAAGTGAAGCTCACAATTTTAAGCTTAGACCCTTCTGTTGTAGCCGCCCTTTCCGACCCACAGAATGTAGGAGGAGGCACCCTTGCAGAGATGCACATGGCGATCCTAGACGCGATCGGTTATAACAGAAGTGACCCAGTAGAAGGCCTGAATAAGTGCAGGCAGAAGAAAACAGAACATCCCACAGCGTTTGCTGGACGCCTGTGGATCCATTTTACAGCCGTTTTCGGAAACTTAGACCGCGCCCATTTGTCCCCAGACAAGATGGCCAAATGGACCTGCACCCTTATCTCCCATGCCACAGAGGCAGGACAAAAAGCTTGTACTACTTATGACCCCGCGGAAGAAACGCACAACGAAAAGTGGGTTTTAAAAAGGTTGTCCCTCTCCTGGGAGCAATCTGTTCACAACAAACCCGCGATTAGAAAACCCGAAGAACAGCAGGCAGAGGCAGATATTCAAGCAGTTAAAGCACACCAGAACCCCGCATGGGTGAACGAAGGCATGAACAGCCCCCCACAGAAACCACAGGAGTGTTACAACTGTGGACAATTCGGTCACTTTGCACGAGAGTGCAATGCCCCACGAAAGCCACAGAGAGCCCACCAGGCAGGCACTCTGAATAGAAACAGGACAAAGCCCATACACAGTGTAAGCAGCCGTTCAGACCAGACAGACATGAACGGAACTGACTGATGGTGTTCGGGCTCCCCCACCTGGGTCTGTGACACCTTTTGGGATAGGTCCGGCCGACCAGTCGCTGCAGCGAAAATACGGGGACAGCCCATCGAATTTCTCTGGGACACAGGAGGGTCCCTCACCACAATTAATTCCTCCACCATGTTCCAAAGAGACACGTGGCCCACTACAGCCACAATCACCCTCAGCAGCTTCACAGGCCACTCACAACAGGGACACATCACAGCCCCTGTACCCATTCAAATTGGCAACATTACAACAAAACACCCCATAGTTTTGGGCGATCTGCCCCACACAGCAGAACACATTTTGGGCATCAATTTCATGAACTCCCACAACCTGTCATTTGATCCAGTAAATCAATGTGTCTGGAAAATGACAAAGTCAGCAAGAGCCCCCGCAACGCTCACAGTAGGTGAGGATGCTAATAATATTAGCGCAGTCGGCGATTTTTGGTTTGACCCGACCACGATTAGCGCAGACAAACAGGTTAGGGCAGTTCTCCAGAAAAACAGGACCACATTTGCAAGTCATAAACATGACTGCGGCAGGATGGCTGGTTCGGTTCAAATAACAGGACCTGACCCAAGGCCCCAGAAGCAATATGGATTTCCCCAAGAGGCAGAGGGAGAAATCTCAAAAGTTATTGATAGTTTATTAGAACAAGGCATACTTAGATCAGTAGCCTCTACTAATAATGCCCCGATTTGGCCAGTGAGAAAGCCCGGGGGATCATGGCGACTGACCATCGATTACCGGGAACTCAACAAAGTCACCCCTGCAGCAGCCCCCACGGTAGCCACAAGTCCCGAGACCATGCTCAAACAGGGACTCAACTCACAATATTTTATGGTTTTGGACATCAGTAACGGATTCTGGTCCATTCCATCGGCAAAAGCGTGCCAGTACAAATTTGCCTTCACTTTTAAAGGTCAGCAGTACACGTGGACATGCCTTCCACAAGGATTCCACAACTCACCCTCCATTTTCCACCGACAGCTGGCCAATGGTTTATCAAATTTTTCTCACCCCGAATGTCTGGTCCAGTATGTAGACGACCTATTACTGCAGACAGACAGCAAGGCATAACACATCGCGCTTCTGTCCGAACTCCTGGAACTCCAACAGCGAATTGGATGTAAAGTGAACACCAACAAGGCCCAAATTTTGGAAAACAAAGTGGTATATTTGGGAACGATTATCACGCATGGTAAACGCGAGATCGAGCATAGAATAATTGACTTGATTGTCAAATTACCCCTTCCCCAGAATGTTTCCGCCCTCCGGTCATTTTTAGTACTTGTTGGCTACTGCTGAAACCATATTGACGGTTTCTCCACCAAAGCAGCACCCCTCTCGGAACTCCTAAAGAAAGGAGTCCCTTGGGAATGGCTTCCACGGCACACATATGCTGTAGATGTTTTAAAGCGCGCACTCATTGCAGCACAGATCATACCCTTTCGGCTGTGCTCCTCCAGGAACGGCACAAACAGTTAAGACCCGTGGCTTACGCCTCCAGAGTTTTAGATCCTGTGGAGCAGGGATTTTCCGCCTGTGAAAGGCACCTGCTCGCAGTTTTCTGGGCAGTTCAATACTTTTCATATATCACCGGACTAATCCCCATCACAATCCTCACGGAACACACCTCCACCCAACTTTTACTAGACGGACGACTTAAGGGCGGTACAGTAAGCCAGATCAGAGCAGCCAGATGGACCCTTCTTTTGCAGGAAAAGGACATCACTGTTAAAAGGACCAAGATCCACACTTTCCTAGCCGACAACCTTCAGTACCCAGGCACCCCCCCATGAATGTGAAATCATCTCACCGCACCACAATACAGGCCCCTTTATCATGAAAACACCCCCAAAAAGATAGGTTGTTCACTCCAGAGCCCCCAGCACACAGACACGTGCGCACCCTTGAGAATATATGTGGATGGTTCGTCCACTATATTAAACGGGAAGCGAATTATAGGATGCGGCATCTATGTTGAGGACGCGCATGGACGCGCCCTAGAAGAAATCTCGTTAAAACTGCCAGGACATTTCGGCGTGCAGGCAGCAGAACTAGCAGCCATTGCATACATTATAAATCACCCAGATTCCTTCCCCAGCCCAGCAGACATATATTCGAACAGCCTCTATGTCTGTAACAGCCTCACAGAATTCCTACCCCTGTGGAAAGCAAGAGGATTTGTTTCCGCGGACGGAAAACCCCGCTCTTTAGCCCCATTGCTCCGGCACATTTTGGACAAAGCACAGAGCAGGATATTTGGTATTACTAAAGTACAAAGTCACCGCCATTCCTCCCCACCTGGAAATGTAAAAGCCGACGCATTGGCTAAAGCAGGTTCCAGACATGGATATTTTTGGAACCCCTCCGAAAGCACCCCAGTGAATGCAGTTCAGGTCTCACAGACAAATATCGAAGATTTAGTGCAGGCCCAGAAGCAATATAGTAATCTCAGGGAGATTTTAAAAGGAAAATTTCCAGTCCCATACGATAGGTTTAAAAATGCACTGACCACACATGACGGTGTGGTCCTAATAGACACCCTTTATGTGGTTCCTGAACAGGACAAGAATCAGCTTATTTGTTTGTTCCATGATACTCATGGGCATCAGGGAATTGACCCCACTACAGCCCACCTCAGGCAGCTCTGTTGGTGGCCGAATTTAAAGGAAGATGTCACACACTATGTAGAAAATTGCCTTATCTGTGCCCAAAACAATCCGGACAGATATGCGAAGAAAGCTCAGCTTAGCCACACCCGCCCCGTTAATGGCCCCTGTACTAACCTCCAGATTGATTTCATAGGACCATTGCCCCCTTGCAGGAATGGTCACAAGTATGTGTTAGACACGTTCACGAAATGGGTAGAAGCATTCCCATCTAGAACAAACACAGCAAAGACTACAGCTAAGATTTTAACCCATCACATCTTTCCGAGATGGGGACTCCCCCGCAGCATTGAATCCGACCAAGGTTCCCATTTTACGGGACGTGTCATGAAGAACGTCCTCACGATATTTTGCATTACCCAAAAATTCCACATCGCATACCACCCCCAGTCAAGTGGTATCGTGGAACGAATGAATCGGACCTTAAAAGCAACCCTCAGGAAAATGGTCCAACAAAACAGCACCACTTGGGATTCAGTCCTCCTTTTTGCACTAATGTTTTTGCATAACACTGTTTCGACATCCACAGGATACACCCTCGTGACCGGACGCCCCATGAAAGGCACAGAACTTTTATTGGGACTTGACTTGACCAGCCCCGAAGTGACGGCCCTCACACACGAGAACGCAGTGAAACAATTAGTAGAGAATGTAAAAACGGCTCAGCTAGCAGCCGCAGTAAAATGAGGCACCAGGAAGAAACAGAGCAAGGCCTGTTTCGACAAGACAGTTTGATGTAGGACAGCAGGTCATGCTCTCCATTTACAACCCCAGCACGTTCCTGTCACCTCAGTATTCGTGTCCGTACTCCGTTGCGGACAAAGTAAGCCCCTCCGTTTATAAGATTAAGTACCCCAACGGGAAGACCGCATGGTTTCACATTAACCAGCTCAAGGCATATGGCTCGCAGTCTAATCACTCACACCACGTCATGCTCGACGCAGCAGACCCCACCTCGCCCACAGCCAACGTATCCCTACCCTCCCCCAACACGTCCACCCCATCCATGGACTCGACCTCGACACCACCCCCGAACTCTAGACTCCGCCCCGGAACGCCCACAGACAGCAGCAGCAGTGCTTACTATCCCCATGCAACAGGCCCCACACCCAAAGAATCTGAACACGATTCGAGTGATCCCTTCCTGATCACATTCCTTAACAAACCTCACCAAAGACCACCGCCCTACGATGACGACCCCAACTCCATCTCCACAGGATTAGACACGACTATTTGGCACCGTGACAATTCATACAGGCTCGTCCGAAACGACAAGATGGACCCTAAGTCACACCATGCAGTTTTAGCAACCTTCATCCATTCAAGAGTATGGCATCCAGGAGAAGATGATGACATTGAGTCTGACTCCCAAAACGAGAACCCCTTTGCGACCCTGTTCGCAACTGATAACTGAGGTGTCCAGATGATGTTTTAAATGGAACCGCTTGGGAGAAACGGTGTCCTTTCTGATGGAACCTGCTGAATGTTAGTTCAATTAGTGTTATCGTTAAGTGTTGTGTGTAAACTCGGAAAGTTTTTCACGGCCCCACGTCACCACCCCCTTTTGACACCCAATGGCTGTTAGAGGAACTAGTTTGTCCCCAGAAAATTGTTAAAGGTACAAGTTTGTCCCAGACAATAGGTCAGAGGAACTAGTCTGTCGACAGAACCCGACTCATAGTTGTTCTCCTAATTCGAGAGGCAGCCCCCCACGACGACCACATTCTACCCGTTCTTGCCGGTTGCTCAGGCAGTGGAGAAACGGCATTGGTCCCCGCCCTGCCTGAGGACCCCCCTCTGGTCAGCTACGCTTAGGTAGAGCACATACGGCATTGATCACCGTCCTACCCGGAGATTACATCCAAATCTTACCCGCCGCGGCCCATACGCACACCATTTTGGCTCGTTACATTCAAAATTCTTTTGTTTGGTTTTGGCAACCCTTAGGTTGCCTCCCTATGCTATTTACACTCTCAAACACTGGGATGGTAAATCACACAGGCTGCGAGACGGCTCGCAGTACAGCAGTATTTTCTTAGATGTCTAGTCCAAATATTCGGTTAAAACATTTTTTTTTAAATGAGGGGGTCACACATGGTGACCAATTATAAAGGGAAATTGGCACTAAAAGACAGACATGCTAACATACAAGATATTAAACAAGGTAGTAACAGAAACAATGCTTGATCCACAGAATTCCAGAAGCTCCAGGAAGAGAGAAGAGACGAAAAGGAAGAGAAGAGAAGAAAGAAGAGAACAATGAAGACATCATACGTGTTTTTTGTTATCATTATAATTTGTATTCGGTTACCCGCGCAAACGCGATCACCTGACCCCAACCCCCCCGGCCGTCAATGATTCACTTCCCCATAGCACCCAGAGCCCAGTGACAAGTAACAACACACCATCATGGTGTGATAGGTTTATAACGTGGCACTCCCTTTCATATGTAATTGAATCCCTTTTAGCATTGGCGATATTCTGCTGCATCGTGCAGACTATCCGCATGAGAAAATGGCGAAGGAGAGCCTACCGCTCTCGCACCCCGGTATACAGGGTGAGTTCCCCTATTTTCAGTTTTCACCAGGCCCCCGAACCCCTTGATTTATAATAAAGGACATTTGTTTTGCGTCATTTGTGAATAAAGAAATATGTCTCATTTGCAACTGAAAGATTGTACAACTCGGTGCTTGACTGCCAAGCCAGAGGAAAATGTGAATGCTGCTATTATTTTTGTATTGTTAGGAAGTTAGTATGATTGGATGTTTAAGTGAGTGTAGTTTATGGAAGATAGTTAGAGGTACAGTTTTTTTATATGTTGTACTGCATGTCTCTGTTGTGACATAGCGCCACTTAGAATTGTCAGTTAAAATTTTCTTGCATAGTTATGGTCAATGTAGAGGCCATGGAAGAGTGCTCGCTGGGTCAGGGAGTGAAGACGACGCAGTTATGTGATCCTTCACGCTTCGCATTAGGGATCACAAGGAGGGTGTGTAGCCACCTGGGTTGGCCACTTCCCGACTTTAAAATGGAGATCCGCAAAGAATGCAGGGAAATTCAGTCAAACACAGGAAAAACAAGCAGGTGCAAAGTTTCCTGTATATCAAAACCTGCAGGTACCCAGACAGCACTGAAACTAACAACAATCTACATATTGATGAGCGATCCCCGGGAACAATTGGAAACAGTTAAGGTAAACAAGGCCAAGCCAGACTCCTCGGCGCCAGCAGGAGCCAAGATAAAGGAAGGCCAACAGATACTTAGGAACCACCCAGCGATCAGGGAACAGCTCCAGTATTGGAGAAATCGATCCAAGTGATCAGAACTTAGTCCAATCACTTGGAACCAGGTACGGAGTCCACCCAAAAGGGCGCGAAGCCCCTGGGGACTATAAAATAGAGTCCCCAAGTTCAATTTGTCCTTCTTGGCAGGGCCTCTCAGCAGCTCGAAACAACCCTTGACCATGATCTGCCTAGCAGCTGCACCAACCAAGTAAGTCTCCAGTCAACGCACGCTACGAGATAGGCGCTCCTAGCTACCAGTCTATACCAGCTTTGAAGCCTGCACACTCAGAATCGAATGAAAGGCCATTTGTTCCCCTGACCTGGTGGGCCAGTTCCAAAGCTAAGTATAGGCCTCTTAGCGTTAGAGATAGTCTAGTAAGTAGAGTTTTATACATGAGTAGTGATTGACTGTGTATAATAAATATGTTTCGATTTGAAACTTACTAACTGGTGTATTGAGTTGATCAGTACTTGAACTTGAACCTCGTGGTGGTATAAAAATACCTGCCGACTCTAGGGCAAAGTTATATAACAGAGCAAATTAAATAAAGACACAACGAGCAACAAGGAGTTGATGAGGAGTCTCATTGGTGGCTGTACACAGGAGCGACTGGATGGAGTGGAGCGCGTCGGAGAGGACCTCCTGCCAGCGGGAGACGGGAAACGTCTAGACCGTTGGGCCAGAAGGACGGCCTTCCAGACTGTCGCGTTCTCCCTCTCCGCCTGCCCATTTCCCCGGGGGTTATAGCTGGTTGTCCTGCTGGAGGCGATGCCTTTGCTGAGCAGGAACTGACGCAACTTTTCGCTCATAAAGGAGGAGCCCCGATCACTGTGGATGTAGGCGGGAAACCCGAACAGGGTGAAAAGACTGTGCAGGGCCTTGATGACGGAGGCAGAGGTCATGTCAGAGCAGGGGATGGCGAAGGGGAATCTTGAGTACTCATCAACGATGTTTAGGAAGTACACGTTACGGTCAGTGGAGGGGAGAGGGCCTTTGAAATCGATGCTGAGGTGCTCAAAGGGGCGAGAGGCCTTTACCAGGTGCGCTCTGTCTGGCCGATAGAAGTACGGTTTGCACTCCGCGCAGACCTGGCAGTCCCAGGTCATGGACCTGACCTCCTCGATGGAGTAAGGCAGGTTGCGGGCCTTGATGAAGTGATAAAAACGGGTGACCCCCGGGTGACAATGGTCATTGTGGAGGGTCTGAAGTCGGTCTACCTGTGCGCTGGCACATGTACCGTGGGAGAGGGCATCTGGGGGCTCATTGAGCTTCCCCGGTCGGTACAAGATATCATAGCAGCAGGTGGAGAGCTCGATCCTCCACCTCAGAATCTTGTCATTCTTAATCTTGCCCCGCTGTGTGTTATTGAACATGAAGGCAACCGACCGTTGGTCAGTGAGGAGAGTGAATCGCCTGCCAGCCAGGTAATGCCTCCAATGTCTCACAGCTTCTACAATGGCTTTTTGGAGGCATGGAGGGTACGGGAGAAGAAAGACACGGGCCTGCCCGTCTGGTTGAGTGTAGCCGCAAAAGCAAAGTCCAACGCATCGCTCTCCACTTGGAATGGGATGTACTCATCCACAGCATGCATCGCGGCTTTGGCAGTATCTGCCTTGATGCGATTGAATGCCAGTCGGGCCTCAGCCGTCAGGGGAAAAACAGTGGATTTGATCAGTGGACGGGCCTTGTCCACATAATTGGGGACCCATTGGGCATAGTAAGAGAAGAACCCCAGGCATCTCATCAGGGCCTTGGGGCAGTGGGGGAGGGGGAGTTCCAGGAGGGGGTGCATGCGGTCGTGGTCGGGCCCTAGGACTCCGTGTTCCACGACGTAGCCGTGGATGGCTAGGTGGGTTGTGCGGAAGCTGCATTTTTCTCTATTATAGGTTAGGTTGAGGAGTTTGGCGGTGTGGAGGAAGGGCTGGATGTTCTTGCCATGGTCCTGCTGGTCATGGCCGCAGATGGTTACATTATCCAAGTACGGGAACGTGGCCCACAGCCCGTAGTGGTCAACCATTCAGTCCATTTCTCTTTGGAAGACAAAGATCCCGTTGGTGACGCCGAAGGGGACCCTGAGGAAGCGGTAGGGGCGGCCATCTGCCTCGAAGGCAGTGTATTGGCGGTCCGCCGGGCGGATAGGGAGCTTGTGGAGAAGATTCGATACTGCGCAATCTGATTGACCATGTCAGATATGTGGGGGAGGGGGTACGTATCAAGCTGCGTGTATCGGTTAATGGTCTGGCTGTAATCGATGACCATCCGGTGCTTCTCCCCAGTCTTGACGACCACCACTTGGGCTCTCCAGTGGCTGTTACTAGCCTCAATGATCCCCTCTCGCAGGAGTCACTGGACCTCCGACCTGATGAAGGCCCTGTCCTGGGCACTGTAGTGTCTGCTTCTGGTAGCGACGGGCTGACAGTCTGGGGTGAGGTTTGCAAAGAGGGAGGGTGGGGCAACCTTAAGGGTCGCGAGGCTACAGACGGTGAGGGGGGGCAGGGGTCTGCTGAACTTTAAGGTAAGGCTCTGGAGATGGCATTGGAAGTCGAGCCCCAGTAATAGGGCAGCGCAGAGATGGGGGAGGACGTAGAGCTTAAAGTTAGTGTACTCTATGCCTTGTACAGTAAGGGTCGCGACACAGTACCCCTGGATTTCTGCTGCGTGGGACCTGGAAGCCAGGGAGATTTTCTGGGTCGCGAGTAGGATTGGGAGGGAGCAGCGCTTTACCGTATCTGGGTGTATGAAGCTGTCTGTGCTCCCGGAGTCGAAAAGGCAGGCTGTCTCATGCCCGTTGATCCAGACGGTCATCGTGGACTTCGCAAGGTGGTGCGGCCGGGACTGGTCGAGCGTGATGGAGGCGAGCCTCGGAAGGCGGTCGGTAGGCCGATCGGAGGTAGCGGCGACCAGCGTACGGTCAGGCAAGCTGGGCTCCCAGGAGGATGCGGAGTGGCCCCAAGATGGCGGCCCCCATGAGTTGAGCATGGCGGGTGGCATCGGTGATGGCGTCCAAGATGGCGACCCCCATGGGTCACGCGTGGCGAGTGGCAGTTGCGATGGCGTCCAAGATGGCGGCCCCTTGTGTCACACACGTGGCGGCCGAAATTGAAGATGGCGACTAAGTTGATGACGCCCACGGGTTGCACATGGCGGGTGGCACGGCAGCTGGGGGCAGACCCGACAGGCAGCAGGCAGTGCTGCTGGGCCTAGAAGACTTAGGGGGGGATCGGGCCTGGCAGGCTTTTGCAAAGTGGCCCTTCTTCCCACAGCCGTTACAAGTTGCGTTCCTTGCCGGGCAGCGTTGTCTGGGGTGATTGCTCTGCCCGCAGAAGTAGCACCTCGGGCCTCCAGCGCTGGCGGTCTGCTGCGTGGCACAGGCTTGCGTCGCACCTGGGTCGGTTGATGGCTGCGCCCATGAGGCCCACGAGGGTGCCGCGCGGTCGGAGGTGTAGGCCCCCATGTTCTGGGAGGTCACCTCCAGTGAGTTGGAGAGTTGTACTGTCTCTGGGAGGCCGAGTGTCCCCCCTTCTAGTAATCGCTGGCGGATATTGTTAGAGTTCATGCCCGCGACATAAACGTCCCTGATCAGCAGCTCTGCATGCTGGGTAGCCGATATCGCCCGGCAGTCACAGTTCCGGCAGAGTATGAGCAAGGCACGCTGGAATTCTGCGAGTGATTCCCCAGGGCGTTGCCGTTTCATGGTGAGGAGGTGCCGAGCATACACCTCGTTAACGGATTTCACATATTGTCCTTTTTGCAGCGTTATTGCCTCCGCGTACGAGGGGGCATCCCTGATGAGGAGAAAGACTCTTGGGCTCACCCGTGCATGGAGGATCTGCTTCTTCTGGAGGTCTGTGGAGTCTTCGGTGAAGGATGTCAGGTACGCTTCGAAGCAGCTTAGTCAGTGTTCAAACGTTTCTGTAGCGTCGGCTGCCTGTGGGTCCAGCTCCAAGCGATCAGGCTTGAGTGATGAGTTCATTTTTAGGAGTTTAGTGTATTAAATTGATATACCATCAATAACACACGACGAGTCATGAACATAACTGAGGCTTTAATACTAAACAGCAAGCCTCCTGCCTCTGGACCCGAACTGGGTCGGAGGCGGAGACTTGCCGCCTTTATACATAAGCCCGAGGGGAGGAACCACAGGCGGAGCCAGCCTGGACAAGCCCAGGCATGCACAATACAATACCGTGGTTTACCACACACTGTCCAATACAGATGGAGTTGGGGCTAAAGTGCTGCACCGCCAGAGTGACTAGTTGGTCAAGGGTTTATGTGTCGGGAGACACTGGTTAGGTAAGGTTTCGTATCACTCTAAACGTATGTGCATCACAGGCAGTCAACAAGATAATTTTCTGACGGCCATTCTCCATCATATTGTTCGCCGTGAAGAAGTAGTGCATTCGCTCTGCATACTGTTTCCAGTCTTCCAAGCTGGCGTCAAGGACGTCTAACCATCCAAACAGAAGCATAATGAAAAGAGAAATTCAAACTTTATCCAACAAGGACCAAGAGGTGGCTTATCCAATGGTGTAGCAGTGTTGATAGCTATCTAGTTTGATTGCCGTCGCTACTTTTATAAGGCCACAAAGGAGTCCATACTGAGTAGTTCAAAGAAATTTAGTTTATTTACACTCACTATTATATACATCACACGGTAGATCCCAACTGGATCTGCCGAGCCTGTGTCTAACTGGCCGGCTTTGTATACCCTACAACTATACGTTGTTTAAAGGTGTCCTGCCCCCTTAATGGGGGAGCTCATATTCTGCAAGGTTCACGGGGAAGTTAATTTTTCTCACCCCACAAATTACTTGCGAGTTATTCCATTCAGTTTAGGCCCTAATTTTGCAATTAAAACTTTGCCTGCATATTTGAAGAGAACCTCGCCAGTCACGGGTGTCGGGGTTGTCGGGGTGGTGCAGGGGATGGTAGGGGGTAATGTCCTTGCTGCCTGCAAATTAAAATTGCTGTCAGACTGATTGTGAACAACAAATAAGTCAGTCACCTGGTCTATTTTAAAAGTTAAAATTGAGGCCATTGTGATAGTTACGTTAGTGCATTTTTTTCCCTCCGATGAAACTAGGTACTGTTAAATGTCTTTGCAATACACTTGTGCTAACAGCACTATAATTTGTTAGTTTACTGACTGTACAATAATAAAAGGATATAAAAATAAAAACATGTAAATTATGGAAATTAATGAAGCATAATCATAACAGCTACTTCTCATTAATCCTTTCTTTGTCTGTGACAGGTAGCAAGCTTCCATTCTGGATATCAACATACATTGATGCATGGAAACACAATGCCATCTGTCAAATGCAGTAGTGGCTCCAGAGAAGAGAGGGGTGACAGATTGCATATTAACTACATTCAATCCCACTTGAAAGCAACCTGCATATATAAAAGTCTGCAATGTATGAAAGATGTTGTCATGTCCTGATTATAATACAAAAGAAATGGTATGAATGCATCTTAAATGTATGCAAATCAGAATTGCATACAATTTGTCTTGTAACTTGATGCAAACAAGCTTCTGTCTCACTGCCCTGGTTTTTTTCTGCTTTGCTACTGATGTATCGCTAACCCAGCTGCCTACCCCACTCTGCCAGTTTGCACAATTCCAGCTTCCCTTTCATTCTGAGGAGTTTTCGCCAATCCCTCACTGTTTCGTTGTTACTGCTACTCAAACAAAAATTGCATTATGACTACAAAGATAGTGGCAGTACTTCCTCTTGCGTTCAAACTTTAATGAGTTCTGCAATAAGGCACATGGATAGGCACTGTCTTGTCACTAATTTCATTTGCACAATAATGTCTTCCAGTTTCTGTCTCATCACACACACCTGCCACATAATCATTCCAAACCTGTCTTTTTCCAGTTGGTCACCTTAAAAGAATCCCTCTTGATTGCTCTGTCACCATCTGAAACTGAAAACAAATTTAAGATACACACATCACTGTGCTTGTAACATTTTGCAAGCCAGGGCAGGATTTTGAATTAAATACATTTCTAGATGTCAGGCGAGATTCTCCGTTTGGGAGACTAAAGTGTTGATGCTGGGACTGAACTGCATGTGGTTTGCGTTCCCATTGGGGGCACTATTTCTGGAGCAATTCTGGACATGCTAATGGGCCAGCACTCTGCCCACGTGAATCAAGAGCAATTCTCATTCCAGCTGGTGTCGGATTCACTGGGCCTGGAATTGGCGCTGGAGAGCTTGACAGGCTGGGACTGCTTATAAGCACTCCACTCCCCACACACTCTCATTCCAGCCAAGAAGATGGCACTACAAAGAACAGCACCACACTTTGTGGTCGCGGAGTTCGAGAGGATGTTGGATGCAGTCGCGGAGAGGAGGGACACCCTCTTCCTCAGGGTGGGCAGGAGGCTACCACCTGTGGCCATTAACCAGGCCTGGGTGGAGGTGGCCGAGGTGCTCAGCATGGTGAGCATGGATTGGCACGCAGTGCCACAAATAGATGAACGACCTCCTTCGGGCAGCTTGGGTGAGCCACAACCCCTGGTCCCCTCTGTTCCCCTGGCATCACTCCTGTCCCCCACATGACACTCGCATTCCCATTGAGGCTAATCAAAATCCACCTGGATCATCTCTGTCACATACCATCTTGCAGCAAACCCCAACATCTGTATTGTCCTCTTTGGCCAGGTGCCTTGCATACACATGCCACCAGTAACAGATATCCCGTGTAACCCGCCTCCATATGTCTCACCATGTCCTTTATGTGCCCCTAGGAAAAGTTGGTCCATAACAGAAGGGAACAGGAGAAGACGGAAAGGGGGGGTCCCATGGTGAGCAGTGAGCAATTACATTATCTGTGGAGGTGCAGGAGAGGGCTACCTCTGGGTCAGAGGTGGGCATGCGACAACCAAGTGAGCTGCTAATGCAAAATGATTCCCTTTAGCAAGTGAGTCATCCCTCTCCTCCAGACCACTCCTTCCCAAGATCTCACCATGTGTCTTGTCTTATGTCTTGCATGATCACAAACAGACCAGGCTGGCCCGTCTGGGGTACCTCACCCCGATTAGGATCCCAGATTAGACCCCAACAATGGCTGGGATACTGACCGAAATCCCAATATTTTAGTTTATTTTATGACTGTGAGGAAAGAATGATTCACTCCAGGAGTGATTAGATGAAAAAAAATAGGGCTTTGGTATTTCCAAAACAAAACCTTTATTATAAATGCAATATTAAACTTTTAACTCCACACTCCAAAAAAAACCCCCTAACAATACAATTTCCCGTTAAACAACAAGAAAAGAAACATACAGCTCAGGGACAAAACTGGTCCACAGTTGCAAGTTTTAAATTGGGGCAAGGCAAATTTTGATGGAATCAGACAGGCGCTTGCAAGGGTTGAATGGAGTAGCTTGTTTGAGGGCAAAAGGGACTTCCGGCAAGTTAAAAGTGAAAGAGCTGGAGTTCAGGGGCTAAATGTTCCTGTTAAGGTGAAGGGCAAGACTGGCAGGAGTCGGGAACCCTGGATGACAAAACATATTAAGGTTTTGGCCAGGAAAAAGAAGGAGTCATGGCTCAGGTACAAGCAGTTGAAATCAAGGGATTCCCTGGAGGTGTGCAGGAGATACAGGAGTATGAAATGAAATGAAATGAAAATTGCTTATTGTCACAAGTAGGCTTCAAAGGAAGTTACTGTGAAAATCCCCTAGTCGCCACATTCCAGCGCCTGTTCGGGGAGGCTGGTACGGGAATTGGACCGTGCTGCTTGCCTGCCTTGGTCTGCTTTCAAAGCCAGCGATTTAGCCCTGTGCTATATTCAAGAAGGAAATTAGGAGGGCACAAAAGGGGGCATGAGGTAGCTTTGGTTGAGAGGATTAGGTGAATCCAAAGGAATTCTTTAAGTATATGAAAGGAAAAAGAATAACTAGAGAGAGAATAGGACCCCCTCAAGGACCAAAGTGAACAGATATATGTGAAACCGCAGGAGATGGGCGAGGTTCTCAATGAATATTTCTCTTCTGTGTTTACTGTGGAAAAAGACATGAAGCGTGGGAAGCTGGGAAGGTCAGTGGCGATATATTGGGGACAATTTGCATTACAGTAGAGGAGGTGATGGACGTATTAAAATGTATGAAGATCGATAAATTTCCTGGCCCTGACCAGGTATGTCCAAGAGTCCAGGAACACTGCGTGAAGCTAGAGAGGAAATTGCGGAAGCCCTGGCTGAGATGTTGGCATTATTGTTAGCCACGGGTGAGGTAACAGTAGACTGGAGGATAGCAAATGTTGTGCCCTTATTCAAGAAGGGCTGCAAAGAAAAACTTGGGAATTATAGACCGGTAAGCCTAACAGCGATGGTGGTTAAGTTACTAGAGAGGATCCTGAGGGATAAGGTATACAGGCATTTGGAAAGATAGGGCTTGATTAGGAGTAGTCAGCAAGGCTTTGTGGATGGGAGATCATGCCTTATAAATTTGTTCGAGTTATTTAATGAAGTGATCAAGAAGGTTGATGAGGGCAGGGCTGTAGACATAGTCTATGTGGACTTCAGTAAGGTCTTTGATAAAGTTCCACATAGTAGGCTGCTCTGGAAGTTTAGATCACATGAAATCCAAGGAGAGCTGGCAAATTAGATATACAATTGGCTTGATGGTCGGAAACAGACGATAATGGTGGAAGGGTGCTTATCGGGCTGGAGGCCTGTGACTAGTGGTGTGCCTCAGGGATCAGGGTTGGGCCCATTGCTGTTTGTTATCAATACCAACGATTTGGATGAGAATGTCCAAGGCATGATCAGTAAGTTTGCAGATGACACTAAAATAGGTGGTATTGTAGGCAGTGAGGAAGGTTATCAAAAACTGCAGCAGGATCTTGATCGGCTGGGGAAGTGGGCCGAGAAATGGCAAATGGGGTTCAATACTGTGAGGTGTTCCATATTGGAAAGTCAAATCAAGGTAGGACTTTCATGGTGAATTGGATGACCTTAGGGAGTGTTGTGGAACAGAGGAACCTTGGAGTTCAGGTACACAGTACTCTAAAGGTGGAGTCACAGGTAGATGGGGCAGTGAAGAAGACTTTTGCCATGCTGGCCTTCATCAGTCAGGGCATTGAGTTTGGAAGTTAGGAAGTTATGTTGCAGTTGTTGAGGACATTGGTGAGGCAGCACCTGGAGTAGTGTGTTCAGTTTTGGTCACCTTGCTATGGGAAAGATGTTATTAAACTGGAGAGAGAGTGCAGTAGAGGTTTACAAAGATGTTGCCAGGATTCAAGGGACTGAGTTATAGTGAGAGATTAGACAGGCCAGGACTTTTTTCTTTGGAGCGTGGGAGACTGAGGGATGATTGAATAAGATCATGAGAGGCATGGATAGGGTGAATGCACTCAGTCCTTTTCCCAGGATTGGGGAATTGAGAACTAGAGGGTTTAAGTTAAGAGGAGAAAGGATTAATGAAAACCTGAGGAGCAACATTTTTACACAGAGGGTAGTACTAATGTGGAATGAACTATTGGATGAAGTGGTTGAGGCAGGGGCATTAACAACATTTAAAAGGTGTTTGGACAGATACATGGATATGAAAGGTTTTGAGGGATATGGGCCAAATGCAGGCAAATGGGGTTAGCTCAGATGGGCTTTTTGGTTGGCATGGACCAGTTTGGGCTGAAGGGCCTGTCTCCGTGCCATAGATTCTATGATTTTATGATTCTCTTAATCCTGTATAAAATTAGCAGGGCATAGAGTAATACTTGTGGTACAGAACAGATTCTGGCCCTTGTTAGACCTGTCAGACTCTGGCTGAATATCTTCATAAAGTTGCTTCAACTCGGTTGTTTCAGCCTCTTCTTTGTCTTCAGACAAAAATGCTTTGCTTTTAAAAAAGGATTACTCTTTTCCCCCTATCCTACTGGGATTATCGAAACTGCCTTTATCTATGGTCTTAAAAATACAAGGACTGCCAGATCAGACTGCACTTCCAAAACCCTTTCCTCCAAAATCCTCGGCTGGATTCTCCGAGACATCGCGCCGAAACCGCAAAACGCGATCGGCCGGAGAATCAGCTCCCACGCGAAATCGGGTTTGACACCGGTTCCGCGCCAATTTTGGATTCTCTGGACCCCCGATAGCTGGGGTGATGGGGACGGTCAGGGAGGGGGAGGGGGGGTGCTGCACGGCCCATCCACTGGGCCTCACTCGTCCACCACTTCTCACCCACAGTGCTCATCACTGAACCCCCACCCCCACACCCATCAGACAGAGCACAGGCACGGCATTCAACGGTGTGAGTATGTGTTCAATGTGAAGAGGTAAATACAGTCTGTGCCCTAGCCCCTGTAACTAAACTGTGCTCTGCACCCATGCCAACTTAATTGGTGTCTAGTTTTCTGGCCTTACGGGCTCTAAAACTATGCCTAGGTGGTTCCTCAGACGGAACAGCAGGAGTGAAGGTGGACAGCTGAGACTCCTGCCCTGAGATTAGAGTCCCCATTGGCGCACATTTCCTGGGGTGGACCGGCCTGCATGGGCCAGGCTGCTCCTTGGAAGTCCCAGGTGGCATTGTGCCACCCTGTTCTGCCCGCTGCCCCCCTGATGCACCAGGGACAGGAGGGGGTGGAGTCCGAGGTGCTGCGCTATTCCGGCACCTCCCCTGCAGGAGTTATCGGCATGGGCCCCAGTACCTCTTCCTCCCTCGGGGTGCCCGACGGCCCCTGGGCTTTTCCATGGGACGGGGGTGTGAGCGGAGCAAAGCCCCGAGGCCCCCCTGTCACCTGACGCTGCCAGTCCTGGATGCCCGCTCTGGTATCGACAAGGATCTGCATGTTTGCGGCCATGGAGCACAGGGAGTGGGCCATCTCTGTCTGGGACTAGGCCATCTCCCTCTGGGTCTGTGCAACACCAGCCAGCACCTGGGCAATGGCGCCAATGCTCTCAGCCATGGTCTGCTGTGACAGGGCCACGCTGAGGAGTGCTGTTGCAATCTGCAGCTGGCTCTGGTAAAATCTAAAAGGGCAGCCCTGTCCTGGGCCATGGCCCCCGCCTGCACAGAATGCCCTAGGCCTTGCAAAACCTAACCCATGTCCGACACTGTCGCCCCCATTGCCTCCACCGCGGACGCCACCCGTACGGTTTCAGCCTGGGTGGCACGCATGACTGGCACTGCTACCTGCTTCTGCAGGTGATTGGACTCCTCCACCTGCGTCTGTAGGTGCTGGAAGCCAGCTGTCACCCCCTCCTCTAGTCCCTTGGTCTCTGACTGCACCTGACTTATGGGTGGGAATGGATTTTCCAGGAACCCGGGACTTGTCTGGGCAGCAGCTGGTTGCTGGGGCTGGGCTGCTCTCAGACCGTCCGGCCCCTCGGCTGCTCCTACCTCCACCTGCTGTACCGGTACGGCTGTGTGGTGCGCACCAGTGAGTGTCCCAGAAGCCTCTCCACTAAATTGCCCAATCGAGGTGATAATCTCTGAGATGGTGGATGCTGGAGGAGATAGCAGTGACTGAAAGTCAATGTCCTCATCGGACCCGAATTCTGGGATTTCCTGAGTCGTAGTGTCCTGTGTGTTTGTCCCCTGTGTGTCTGTCCTCTGCGTTTCTGTCCCCTGGGTCGTGATGTCCTGTGTGTCTGTCCCCTGTGTGTCTGTCCTTGTGTGTCTGTCCCCTGTGTTTCTGTCCCCTGGGTCGTGGTGTCCTGTGTGTCTGTCCCCTGTGTGTCTGTCCTTGTGTGTTTGTCCCATGTGTTTCTGTCCCCTGAGTCGTGGTGTCCTGTGTGTCTGTCCCCTGGGTCGTGGTGATGTGTGTCTGTCCCCTGTGTGTCTGTCCCTTGTGTGTCTGTCCCGTGTGTGTCTGTCTCCTGGGTCGTGGTGTCCTGGGTCGTCTCGGGCAGAGGGCTGGTGTTCCGGCTGCTCTCTCCGTCAGTGCTTGGGTTCCTGGGGGGCACTGGTCCTGCCACTGGCTGAGAGCGGGGGGCCCCGGATGGGCTGAGCCCATTGCCGGCTGGTCCTGTATGTCACAAGACAGCCTGTATGGTTAGACAGGCGGACGGGGGTGAAGTGTGAGGTGGTGAGGGCTGTTGGTGTGTGGGGTAAGGGGTGTGGTGTGTGTGGGGTGGGGTGAGGGGTGGAGAGGTGAGGGGGGAGGGGTGATGGGTGTGGGGTAAGGGGTGTGGTGTATGGGGGTGTGGGGTGAGGGTGGAGAGGTGAGGGGGAGGGGTGATGGGTGTGGGGTAAGGGGTGTGGTGCGGGGGTGTGGGGTGAGGGGTGGAAAGGTGAGGGGGAGGGGTGATGGGTGTGGGGTAAGGGGTGTAGTGTGTGGGGGTGAGGGGTGGAGAGGTGAAGGGGAGGGGTGATGAGTGTGGGGTAAGGGGTGTGGTGTGTGGGGGTGTGGGGTGAGGGGTCGAGAGGTGAGGGGGGAGGGGTGATGGGTGTGGGGTGAGTGGGTGTAGAGTTCGGGGTGAGGGGTGTGCACGCATGTTTAAAAACTTTAAAAATTGTACCGCTTGCTGGGGGTCTCACTTGATGGCACGCCTCCGACCTCCTCTCAGCAACCTTCCTCTCCTCCAGCCCACCGACGATGTTGAGTGCCCTCTGCTCGGGCATGGTGAGGGGACGCAGGTCTTGCAGTCCCCTTCCGGTCTTCTCCCGCCCCCGGTGGTTATAAGCGGTCTTGTCCTGGGGGGGGTGGGGGGCAAACATAAACAGCAACGGTGTTAGATGGTCACACGCATGTAGCCCAGGGGTTGGGTCTCCGATGGCATTGGTGCACAGGGCACCCGGCAATTGCAGCTGGCATGGGTGGGTGCAGCCATGTGGATCAGGCTAGGGGTGGGATCGTCCCCCTGGGGTTGGGGGGGGCGGATCACATGTGTGTGGGGCGTAGGTGCTGGGCACTCACCCTGGCTGACCTGAGGAGGTCATGCAGCTTCTTTCTGCACTCGTTTGCTGTCCGGGCCACCACCCCGACGACGCTGATGGCCTCGGCCACCTCAGCCCAGGCACGCCGAACGATGGCGCCTGCTGTCCTGCGTCCCGGCCCAGGGTACAACACCAGCCTCCTCTCCTCCACGGCGTCCAGGAGGGTGTCTACTTCCCCGTCGCTAAATCGTGGCGCTGCTCTCTGCGCCGCCATCTTGCCTGCGACGCTGAGTGTGGGGGGAGAATATTTAACTTCAGCCACAGCGTCGCGTCAATGACGGAACCAGGAAACGGCGGCGGTCCGTCGGGCGTTGCACGATGCGCCCATGAGAGCCCATTGTGGGCCGTTGAATAGCTCCACCTGGGGCCCCGATGACTCCGTCGTGAAACTCCACGGTTTTCACGACGGCGTCAACACTTAGACTCGTTTTGGGAGAATCCAGCCACCTGTCTCTCTCCACACCTTTCTCCAAAACTGCCTCTCTCCACCTCTTCTCAAAAATGTCTCTCTCCAAAACTTCTGAAAAGGTCTCTCTGCATTTCTTGGCTTCACCAAGGAATGACTTCATCTCTCCAAGCTAAAAAAAAACAAATTTTCTCTGCCGGCTACAAAAGCACATTAACTCCCTGGGGACCTCCTTGGTCAAACCACTTCCATTGGCCTAGACTGAAAAACACATTTCACCTGATATTCCCTAGACGCAAAACAACATTATTTTAAAACCATGACCACTGCAGCCACACACTATACCAACAGGTGTTTAACTCTTAACCTGTCCCAATATTTAAAAGCTAATATTCCTAAAATCTTCCATATGTCACACCCCCAGCACACCTTGGGGGACCAGTTTGAGGACGACTCTGACTTCTTGGTACTGCAGCCGCCTACACACTCCACCATCGCAGAGATTACCACCTCGGTGGGGTATTTTAGTGAAGAGGCTCCTGGGTCACCTTCTGCACGTCACACATGCTGCAGCTCATCAGGTGGAAGTAGGAACTCCCAAACGAGCAGGCAGTCGAAGGGTTGCCTGATCCCAGAAATCAGCTGTAGTCGGAACAGGTATCGCGCTTCCCAATAGTATGATCCCATCAATGGTGAAGATGCAGATGCAGAGCCAGGATATACAGGAGGGTGTCAACAACTTTCTAGTGCCTTCAGTCACAGGAGATCACCCCGACAAGGCATGGTACATAGGCCAACACTGAACCGGTGGCTTCCGCGGTGGAAGCTTTGGGTCAAAACGTCACAGCCATAAGTCAAGAGATCCAAGACTTTAGGCACACTATGCAGTCAATGGCTGAGGCTCAGGACAGGGGAAGCAAGGTAGCCAGAAATTGGAAGCGCATCTTGACGACTCTGATGCCCCACTCAATTACCCTCCTGGTTGCTGCATGGGCATCGTTATAACGGCCCTCCATGTCGGTCTGGGGACTTCAGACAGTTGTCATTAGCCAAGACCTCAGTGGGTAACCCTTGTTGCCCACGAGCCAACTCCTCACCCAAGGGAGAACCTAGAAGGTGCCGGGAACTGGCAAGTGCGCCAGGATGTTTGCGTCGTGCACACTGCCTGGGTATAGGGCGCAGACGTGCATGATGTGCAGCTGATCGGCACACGCCAACTGCACATTCAGCGAGTGGAACCCGTTCCTATTGAAAAAGTGCACCCATTGGTGAGCCGGTGCTCGTAGGGGGACATGTGTGTCATTGATCACCCCCTGGACATGGGGCATTCCAGCGATGGTGGCAGATGCTGCTACATAGACATCCTGATGTAAATGGTCCAGACCAAAATTTATATTTCCTGCTGCCCGGATGCACCTATGTGCGATGTCTGAGAGGTCCCAGATAGATCCTGCTCAGTTCCTGAAAAGACCCAGAGGCATAAAGGTTCAGGGCGACTGTCACCGTGGCGATCATAGGAGCAAATGTCCTCCTCCATACCTCAGCGGTGCAAGGTACACCATCATCTGGCAGAGGTGCCGCACGGTCTCCTTAGTTAGCCAAAGTCTTTGGTGGAAAGGCAGTCCGGCATCTCTCGAAGGACATGCGCTGGCAATGTATATGTGTCCTGATGTGGTGCCTCCTCTGCACCCCCTCCTCGGCCTGTTGGATGGCTGACACTAGAGCCTCACGAGTTGGCCCCTGCTCTTCTAGGGCAGGCTCCTCATGAGCAGGCACTGTGTCTCCAGCCTCTGTGCATCCGCAACAATAGCTGCAGCCAGCTAGATAGCGAGCATTCCTGGCTATACTCCGAAATTTATTCACTACCGGGGGAAGAAGAGAAGACTTTTGTGAGCAAGATGAGTATTCCCTTGCCCATCTAAATCCAATAGCCTCCATTGTGAGCTTGAGTTGCACTTCAGCTCCACCCTGCACATGTTCCCCACAAACCCACATCCACCCCTCAGTCATTCCCCCCTGATTTGTTACCTTCCATACTGCCCCAGGAGGGGCAATGTGCCAGGGAGGATGTCAAAGGCCATAGTGCAGGTGTCCTTTGTTTCGGGTGACCTCTGCATTTCTCCTGCTTCCCCTGCAGTGGGGCAGCAGTTCTGATGAGTGCACTGAGGAGTGCCAGCACTGATTGAGCTTGCCTATGCCCATCCAGTTGATGGGTCAGCTGAGGTCTGAGAGTTTCCAGAGAGGTTGCTTGGGTGGGTTCCCAAATTACCTTGGCTCTGTGAACATTTACAGGACACATTGAACAGTCAGCAGAGTGAGCAGCCAGGATACTGTAACTTTAGAGTCACACCCTGAATCACGGAGCTGTCAGCAAGTCTCTTCCTGCCTCTTCCCCTGGTCATGCCAGCCACCCCCTGTTGTGTTATGCTTCTTGGCGTAGCATAAGCTGCTTCCTTGATGTATACTTTGACAAAGGAAGGTTCAGACTTGGAGATAGATTTAACACATTTATTGAACAGTTAACAATTCTCCTACTTGGATTCGACTCTCCCGCTAATCTACTACAGTAACTCCATCTAACTAACCAGTCTGCTCTAATCCATACGGTGGGTGTGATGCTTCCCTGATCTGCCTTGTCTCTCTGAGTGTCACCTGTGGAAAAAGAAAGAGCATGTGTGCCCTGCCCTTTTATATGGGTAGCCCCGTTGTGGTAGTGTCACCTCTGGGTGTGTCTTGAATGCCCATTGGTCCTGTCCTTTCTTTTTGACCTATTGGTTGAATGTCTGAGTGTCATGATGTCTCTGGTGCTCCCTCTAGTGTTCATTTAGTCCCAGTGTATTTACGTTAACCACTTGTGTATTTACAGTGTCCTAGTGTATCTACATTAAGCCCTTGTGTATTTACAGTGATGTATATCACCACACCCCACAGCAAGCGGTACAATTTTTAACAGTTTTTAAACTTTGCTTACCTTCTCTCTGCCCCTCAGCAGCCATGGCACCAAGTTCCCAGTTTTAAATACCTGCAATAAACTGTGCCCAGGTGACTCTCACCTGAGAAGGGCGGAACATCGTGGAGGCCCGGAGCATACTGGGTCAAACACGCTACTGACATTTAAATACATGCAAATGCCGGTTTTGCATGCTGCTGCTGTGTGGGCAGCAAATCTCGTTATCACCACCAGCAAGAGACCGGAACATGGCACCGATCCACGGATCTCGATTTTGGCCGGACGCCTGTTTCTCCGCCCGATCACCGTTGACGTTTGCAGCATAGCGAGACAGAGAATTTCACCCATAATTTCAGTTTTTTAACTTTTACCAATTTTTAAAAAAATACATCTTACCTCTGCCACTGAGTTAATGTTTCTGCCCATTTGTTAGTTTGTTTGTCTGTAAACAATATCTCTCAATAATGAATTGATTGATTTCAACAAAATCCTACATAGAAAGGGTAAGACTCAGGAAAGAACTGATTGGTTTTTGATGGATCCTGGAACTTTTTAAAGTATTCATTAACGTTGGGAGAGGCCAAAGTTGTGCAAGTTAGGTGGATTGGTCATCCTAATTTGCCACATAGTATCCAGAGATGTGCAGGTTAGGTGGGGTTATGGGGATAGGGCAGGGGAGTGGGCCTAGGGAGGGTGCTCTTTCACAGGGTCAGAGCAACTCAATGGGCCGAATGGCCTCCTTCTGCACTGTAGGAATTCTATATGGCAAATTGTCTTTTTCAAAGAATGTTGTGAGCTTTATTCAGAATGTTGTTGATTACTGTAGCATGTTGCGGATTGCCTCAGCTAATATATGCAATTTGTCATTGTTGTCAAAATGTGAGCCAGGTTTTCAGAGCAGGTTATTGGATATGGGTAGACCTGAAGCCTCATCAGTCAGATGGAAGCTCTGAATTTTTTTTTTCAGCTTTGTCGTTTGAGTATCAACTAGGTAGGGACATTCCTCAAGGAAGCGCTATGTGATAATAATAACAGTGCGTAAAGTTCCTCGATGTGGCAATTACTGGCAATCGCCACTCCATAGCTCCTTACCTTCGCTTGAAACCCAAAGCTCCTGTCTTGCCTGATCTTCTTGACACAGGCCGGGTGAGATTAAAACAGCTCATGTGCTTCCACAGTGAAGTGTAAAAGGAGTACAGCGAGGGAGGACAAGCCCCCTTTTTACAGCACCAGCTGCTGTAATGCAAATTAATTTTGAAAGGGAGAAGTTAAGTTTCTAAGGTAAGTGAATGGGAATTGGGGCCGGGGTTCAGACATTGGCAGGGGAATATCGGGTCGGCAGGGGTTGATGGGTCGACAAGGGGGTGTATCAGGTGTCAGATTGCCGGGCCCACCCATGGTTAGGGGTAATGGTATTGGGCCAGTGGGAGTGGGGTCAGGTCCGGATATATAGTGGGCATCATTTGGTTGGGGGGAGTGGTGTCGGGTTAGGGGAGACGGTGCTTGGTTGGTAGAGGTCTGAGGTGGGTCAGGGGTTGGGGTGGGTGTGTGTATCCCTTGCCGCGCTTGAGATTAATTTTTAAAATAGTTACTTTGAAGTTAGAAGTGCTTTCTTTCCCTTCCAACTCTTTCAGAGTCACTATGAGTGTAAAACTAGCAGAACCATCCAAAGTTCACAATTTAAATCATTTTGTTGGATGGTTCCCAGTCCAGCGCAATTGCTCAGGGGAAATTTGCCTCTCAGGACAATTGCAAGGTAAACACTTATGTGGGGGAAATCCCTCTTGGGGAATCTTTGGGGTACCGCCCAAATCTGACTCTGAGGAGCCAGAAAGTTAAACCCCATTGAGTTAGCACATATGCTGGGGATATGCTCTCTGCTAAGTCCTCTCCACTTGTTTGCAATATTTCCCTTGGTATTTAAGCCCCTCTTTCTATACCGTTAACTGTCAATTCCTTGTGTGCTCTCTCCAGGACTTTGGCTCATTGTCTGCTGATTATCATAGATTATCATATAATTTACAGTGCAGAAGGATGCTTGATCCTGTACTGTTCCCTAAGTAGTTTTCTTTTTCAGGGGTGCTTTGCCCTTGCCTTCCACCCTGGGTAGGGCCAGGAGGCAGGTCCCAATTCTGCATCTGCAGAAACAGAATCAAACACATGCTGTTGGTCTTTGTTATTCTGAACTCACCTTCTAGCCAACTGACAAACCTCAAACCTCACTTCCCCATGATACTCTTAACTTAATTAATTATGTATCGACTCAAACCCTGATCCCATTTTACATTGTTACTGCATTTCTCATGGAGACAAAGGTTTAACTTATTTTTCACTGTCTTGCGTTTTGGAGGTTAAGGGTATTTGGATTTGGATTTGTTTGTTTATTGTCACGTGTACCAAGGTACAGTGAGAAGTATTGTTCTGTGTACAGTCCAGAGAGATCATTCCATACTCAAAGAAAACATCAGACATACATAAATACACAATGTAAATACATAAACACAGGCATCGGGTGAAGCAGGCGGAGTGCAGTATTACTCAGTAGAGAAGATGTGTGAAGAGTAAAGATCAGTCCATAAGAGGGTCATTTAGGAGTCTGGTAACAGCGGGGAAGAAGCTTCTAACTTCAGAGTAACTATTTTAAAGATTCAGATCAAGCCCCGCAAGGGATACACTCACCCACCCCAACTCCCTGAACCACCTCAGGACCTCCACATACACCCACCCCCTCCAACCAAGCACTGCCCTCCCCAGACCCGACACCACTCCCCCTGACCCAAAAGATCCCCAGATAGGATGCTTTCTATAGTGCATCAGTAAAAATTAGTAAGAGTTCAATGTGGACATGCCAAATTCCCTTAGCTTCTTGAGGAAGTGTAGCCACTGTTGTGCTTTCTTGGTCCTAGCGTTGACGTGGGTGGACCAGGACAGATGTTGGTGATATGCACACCTAGAAATTTGAATGTCAACCATCTCTACCTCGGCACCATTGATGCAGACAGGGGTGTGCACGATACTTTGCTTCCTGAAGTTAATGACCAGCTCTGTTTGCTGACATTGAGGGAGAGATTGTTGTTGTTAAACCACTCCTCTAGGTTCTCTATCTCCCTCCTCTACTCTGACTCTTCATTGTTCGACATCTGACCCACTACAGTTGTGTCATCTGCAAACGTGGAGATGAAGTTGGAACCACGTTTTGCCACACAGTTGTGTGTGTATCGGGAGTATAGTATGGCGTTAAGTACGTAGCCTTGCAGGACCCCGATATTGAGGACTATCGTGGAGGAAGTGTTGTTGTTTATCCTTACTGATTGTGGTCAGGAAATCGAGGATCAGTTGGAGGGGGAGGAGCCAAGTCCTAGGCTTTGGAGCTTTGATATAAACTTGGCGGGGATTATGGTTTTGAATGCTAGTCAATGAATAGGAGTCTGACGAAGGAATCCTTGATGTCAAGATGGTCCAGAGGTGAGTGTAGGGCCAGGGAGAAGTCGTCTGCTGTAGACCGGATGTGGCAGTGTGCAAATTGCAGTGGATCAATGCATTCTGGGAGTATGGAGTTTATGTGTCTGATGACAAACCTCTTGAAGCACTTCATAATGATAGATGTCAAGGCCACTGGGCGGTAGCCGTTGAGGCACGTTGCCTGGTTCTTCTTTGGCACCTTGATCAGATATTCCAATCAGGTTCGCTAAAATA
Organism: Scyliorhinus torazame; assembly: GCF_047496885.1. Taxonomy (NCBI): domain Eukaryota; kingdom Metazoa; phylum Chordata; class Chondrichthyes; order Carcharhiniformes; family Scyliorhinidae; genus Scyliorhinus; species Scyliorhinus torazame. The sequence goes on from NC_092713.1 coordinate 240,006,273, forward strand.
AGAAAGGCATTCGATGTGATTATTGAAGAGCAATAATTTCTTGTGGTGGGGAGTTCAGAACAAAAGGCCATAATCTTAGAATCAGAGCTTGGATACTTAGGAGTAAAATCAGAAATCGTAGTTCCGCACAAAGGGCAGTGAAAATCTAAAACTTCTTTTCTGTAGGAAAGGCTGCTGTGAAATTTCCTAGATTGAGGCTAATAGGGTATCCATGGATATGGAACAAAGGCAAATTAAGTGAGTTGAGGTGCAGAGCAGCCACAATTTAAATGATTGGTGGAACATTTTTGAAGGACTGAATGGCCTCTCCTGTTTTCCTGTGATTCGATCGTCCCGTTTTGACTGTGGTTTTCTTTCAGCCAATCTGACTGTATTTAGGGGGCAACAGACACGAGGAAGAAAAAATAGACGCTCATGCTGATGGGCTTTTGTGAAGTGTGGTGGGCGGAGGCGTAGGTGGAGCACAAGGATTGGCATGGCCAAGCCGGGCTGAATGGCCTATTTGTGTCCCGTCTACTGAACGTCTTCACATCTCAACTAAGAATACACTGTAACTTTAAATCAATGAATGATTCCTCACTTACCTTTGAAGTAATTTTCACTGGCAGCCTCACCATGTTTTTTTCTCTTTGAAAGAAACACATTAATTAAAAGTAAATGAACAAAGGCACTTTGAGATAGAAAATCTTGCGATTAACATTTCCCTCCATCATTGATTACATTTTACACCTGCTCCTTATTGCACCCAGTACTCTTATAAATCTCTCAATGTCTCGCTGTCCTCTGAGAAAGCACAGTTGAAGCACCAAGCACCGAGAAAAGCACTGCTGCCTTCTATCACTGACAAAATCTTTTACTTCCCCTGAAAATCTATTTGCTTTCAAGGCTTTATCTTTAGGTTGCCTAAAGCTGCCAATACGAATAGCTGTTCACATTCAGATTGATTTGTTTCAAGTTTGAAGGTAACAAATTCATCACTACCATTCAGAGTAGATTGTAAAAAAAAACTTTCCAGCCCTCCCCACATTTACAGTGTGTCTGTGTTGCCTCGGAACAAAAATGATATAGAAGAAAAATCAATATGAAAAAGTGCTGCTTGTGTTGCTTTAATATTGTTTCTGCCTTGAAATCGATATTTTAGACTGGGCAATACATCTTCTGAGAAAAAAAACAATATTTGATTCGCATTTTTTCTATAATCTTGCCGATTGCAATGAGCAATCATCCCGAGAACTGATTGTCAAAACAGTATTCAGAGGAGCCTTACTACTTCAGGACAACCTGAAGAAAGCAAGGAAAAGTTCTCTCAATCAGGAAGTGACATTCGAAACTAACCTTCCCTGAGTAAAGTCACAGAGCCAATTGCTGTACGAAATGCCCCGGGTGCAGCATCATTAAGTGCATACAGCATCCTGTTGTAAATTTAGCTTGCTTCAGAGAATTTATAACAATAGTGGGGATATGGCAGCTACAGGAGCGGGAATTTTGATGTTCAGTCTTAATCTCTAAACTTTGACCAAAGTGTCATTAAAGAATTTTGAATATCCTTATATAAAGGGCTCTCAGTTTTTAAAGTAGCAATTCTATTGAGATGTACATGGTTAAAATGTATGTTTGCAGAGATGAATGTATTGTTTTGGGTAAACGAAATGCTAACTACAGTTTAAATCATTTTCTTTCTATCCTTTCTTCCACTAAAGTTGCTGCCACCTACCTAGTTATACGTGTGCTGGTTACTTTTGCACAAATCTTCATTCTTTATCTTTGAGCCTAGGCTACTAAAATGGGCAGGCAATCTTTTCACGGGTGCACTACAATCGAGTTGTATTCAGTCCTCACTAAGTGTCCACATTGGTTTTCTTCTTTCAACAGATGAATTGTTACTCCTATATCCCAACTCTAGCTGACTCATCATCCAGAGATCTGAATGTGGAAGCATTCTGATCTTCATCTAGGTGCTGCATGATATGCCTTGAATTGTTAAATAGTTCAATATCTCAGCTGGTCTCGTAGGGCAGCAAAGCATTTCTATTCTAAAAAAAGAGTTCAAGTTTCAAACTGCCTGTAAAGTTGATTGGTTGAGTTGAACTGACCCATTTCATCGACTATTTGAAAGAGCTGAATGGGTCCATCTTGGAGCGTGAAGGAAAAAATAGCTGGCATCTAACTTGGCTGATTTGATAATGCAATAGGACAATCCCAATCCAAATAATGTCCTCTATTTTGGCGAAGAATAGATGGCAAGGAGCAGTCTATAAGGGTGAATCTTAACAAGTTATTTGATACAAAAAGCTTGTCTATTGTAATTAACCTGTATCTAAGTTTAAGTTGCTGACAGTGTCAGCTTTCATAAATATGCTGTTTTTCTTTAGATCTAACTATGTAAGGTAGAAAGAAATACTTTCACTTAAATGGGACTTGATATGTTGTTGAAATACCTCAGTGTGCCTTTCGGCAAATGCCTTTTGTTACAATGTCAGCACTGTCGCAGGCGTTCTGTGTCAGAGTTGAGGTGCCAAATTTTTAATTGCCTTCTCTCTGTAGCTTTTCAAAGAAACTTTGGGACATTTAAACTGTTTCCTTACAGAATATGCCAGTCTGTGCTGTAAAAAAAGGAACATTGTTTCTCCGCTGAATCTCTCCGCTGCTCCCTCAGAGGATTCCTGTGCTGAGGTGGTTCTGCAGGCTCATCCATTGGAAGATTGCCCTGAAAAATCGGAGGAAAGTAACTGTACTTTTCTGTCTGTTTCGAGTTGTAAATAGGGGTCTGACCCTATAGCCAAGGTTCAGGCCAAAGCCTTTTTATGTTAAAAACTTTCGGGAGCTGGCGGATCTTACAGCAGATCTTGTACTTCGCCTGTCTTTCAGCCATTTGACCACTTTTATGTTTGCTGAAACTTTTGCAAGGCAGCGGCAGGCCCCATCAGGGCTTCTGTCTGCCTTTGCTACTTGTGTGCCGCAGGCAGCTCCAGCCGCTTGGTTATGTGCAGCATCATTAATTGAGAGCCAAGCTCACGTCCAGGTCAATTAGGATACTTACATTTCAAGATAGTATCGATGGACTGGTGCAGTTGTGCACGGTAATGATCCAGGAATTATCCGGGCCTTGGGTTCCATGCCCTGATTTGAAAATTATTTCCAAGGTCTATTCAAGACTAAGCTAAATGCTTAATGTTGTTTTGCTTCTCTTCCAGTGCAAAATGCTTAGTGAATCATCTTTATTTAAATTAGGAAGCCCAGCATGCATGATCTAATGAACAAAAAAATATGTTTTTTTACTTCGAATTTCATTTGAACTATGGTATTCATCAGTAAATCATGGTAACATGCATGTTCTTGTGTTGGCAGAAAAGATGTTCAATTATTCTAGAACCTTTGGCTGGGATGTTCTGCCCCCAACAGTCCCCCCCCCCCCACAATAACCCCACTACCACCCGCCCCAACATTAAACCTTATACGTACCAGACCCTTATACTTCATCTCCGTGCCTCCCCACCCCTCCAAATCTTTATCCAACATATTTAAAAGTTATCCCAGTTTACTCCATGTATTTACATAGGGTGGGATTTTCCACGCAACTCGCCGAGGCCATTGGCCGGTGATGACATCTTTTGGTTCCACCGTTGTCAATGAGGTTTCCCACTGAATGCACCCCTTGCTGCGGGGAAACCACAGTGGGGATGCGCCGTCGGTGGGATGGGAAGATCTCACCGGCATGTACGGCCATAAAATGCCGGCCATAATTTCTACTACTCCATCTCCTCCCAGAAGTCTCTGAGTTCGTAGGTTCCGGCAGTGTGGCAGCCTTATAACCCTTCCATATTCTGTTTTCCCTACTGCCAGAGGGGTGGTAGCCTCTGTCACTGTAGGTAAAATCTGTTGATTCAAAGCTGGTTAAGGCCTTTGGATGTCTTTTCATCCACTTTTTCTGATTTTTGGCATTGAATCGCTCTTTGCTGATTCCCCAATTGTAGCAATAGATGGTGATAGGTTTATCACACTTTATATGAATTCTGGGATTGTCTCTAAATTGTTTTTTTCCCCTTCTTCTTCCTTTGTGCGGTACACTGTGATGCATGCTGGATGGAAGATGGCTCTTCCTGTTGTGAGGCTAGGACATGATAGTAAGCCCACATTTGCTGTGTGGTGTGCTGTCATCAATGGTAGCTGTTACTAGGTTTCAGCACCATTTATGGCACTACCATGCTGGGGATTGCAGCATCTGCTTGTGGTCTCAGTGTCTATCTCCCCAACTGGCATCAGAGCCAAAGGTCAAGGTTCTCCTTGTTACAGGCATCTCTCTTGACGTAATGTACTTGAGGTGTCATGGTAACCAACTGAGTGGTTGGCTGGTTTGACTAATGAGATACTTCTGGCACCTGTAACAAATATGGGCAAACCTGCTGTGCAGAGAAAATCATTTAGAGCAGAAGTCGCAGTCAAGAGACTCCTTCTTGTTGGAGTTCTTGGGAATTTGCGGTTCTGTATAATTTATGACATTTGTTGTCTTGATGTCTTCTGTCATTTTGAGGAGAGTCAGGGCTACACAGCTCAAGAGAGAAAATGACTGGTTATGGATTAAGCACACCCGGTCAAAGATATGTATGCCTCCATACTTTAATAGTTCTAGAATGATGTCTATGACCGAAAGTCAAATTCCTGCAGGCCTATGCAGTAGTGAGTCTGTTACCAGAGGTCTCTCAGCCATGTTTCTTAGCCTGATGGGACAGTAACACTGGTTCCCATGTCCGACTTAGACTTACGAGATTGCCATGAACCGAGATGTCCTCATTTTGATCTCACCCAACATTGAGTGTCCTACCCGGTGTGCTGTCTGAACCTCATGAATCCTCTTTGGATCTTCCATGTGTTTTGATAGTTTGGCTATGCATAGCTTCCCAAAGTGTCCTATTCAGTACATCGAAAGCATTGGGCTGAAATTGTTGGAAATTGATCACTCCTGTGGGGTTGTTCTGTTCCACTGTGCTGGCATGGTTGCTGTTCTGGTTGGTTAGGGTATTGTTTGTCTTGGCCTATTTCTGTGTTGTTTTACTAACTGCAAGGTGGGGTTTACTTTATAATAATAATCACTTATTGTCACAAGTAGGCTTCAATGAAGTTAGTGTGAAAAGCCCCTAGTCGTCACATTCCGGCGCCTGTTCGGGTAGGGGAATTGAACCCGCGCTGCTGGCATTGTTCTGCATTGCAAGCCAGCTATTTGGCCCACTGTGCTAAGCCAGCCCGATTGCTTTCCCACCTTAATATGGATCTGTGCTGCAAATGGATTTCAGATTGCCTGATAACCTGAATGGCTTTCCCAAGGGATTGATTCACCTTCGCTTGAAGCATGTCACAGAGTGCATTGTCCACCACTCCAAAATTATTTTATCCCTGATTAGCTCAGATTTTTAAGGCGTTGTAATTACAGCCTTCAGCCATTCAGAAGAGCTCATTAATGAATGACTTCTGGCTGCTGGACAAGGTTATTACATTTAACCTGTTGTGGTAAAAGATTGAAAAAAACTCAAGCCTGCAAGTTGCAGTAACAGAAACTTTTATTTACAAGCATGCGTGGGAGACACAATCTGCTCTGAGGGTGTCTGCCTAATACAAAGGCTGTGTAACATATCTATATATTTTAGTTACCATCCTTACATTCTAACATCCTAATTAGCAGAATAATACAGGCTGCAGCTGTAATTTAACTGAAGGTTGAAGTCTGTGCTTCTTATCACCCTTTTTCTTACCCGTCCTGTGAAGGTCATTAAGTTTATGATCGTTACTTCCCCATGCCAACATGCGGAGAAAGGGCTCAAATAGCTTATTTTAAAGCTGGTTATTAATATATAATGTCGAATTATTTCAATTACCCTACATCAAGCCCTTTCAAGAATTTTTTTTACTTCAGAGATTAAAATAAGTGCCACATGATTTCAAACTTTCATCAGATTTTGCATATGAATTTTGACTCCTTGTCTAGCTATTAAATCGCTAGCAAGCAGGCTACTGAATAAAGCAATGTGTTAAATTGTTCAGTTTCGGTCTCTTTATCCAAATCTGAAGCAATTATTTATCGAAGGAATCTCTTTCTCCAAAGTTTCTGATTTTGTGATTGATCTGGGTCTTGCATAAGTCCAAATTGATCTGGCTGAGTGGATTTCTGACTCATGATAAAAAAATTTAAATTGCAGATTGAGCTTTAAGAGGATTCTAAAAATGGCTCCACAATACACTTCTTCACAAAGGGTTTTCCCGTGCTTGCTGATTTTGGCAGGGTCCCACGGTAATGGCGTTTGTGACCTCAGTGCTTATAGTTTTGCAACATTGGCTGCCTGGATCGACTGGTTCGAACAGATTTGACTAACCTTTTTGGATTGGGGGGAGACAACGTTTCAATTCTTTCTCACTCAAGGGGCTGATGATCGAATTTAGTAATATAAGGATTTCATACAAAATTAATCATGGTTTTCAAAAATATCAACGTCAAATTAAATTTCAAAAAAGGATAATTAATAAATATGCTAATTAAAATGAGCCAAGCAGCAGAGTTCTTGCCACTTTGCTTCAAAACAGAGCGAGAGACGTGGCACGGTGGCGCAGTGGTTTAGCACTGCTGCCTACGCCGTTGAGGACCCGGGTTCGATCCCGGCCCTGGGTCACTGACTGTGAGGAGTTTGCACGTTTTCACGTGTCCGTGGGATGAGTCCGCCATGAAGCACGGCGCGGCTGCTACAGGCAGCCACCGTGCGTGTGCACGGCCACAGACCCAGAAATGCTCAGGGCCGTATCGGTAGATAGAGCTGGGAGCTCTTCGTTGCCTCCCTGCTAGCCGCCAGCAAAATGGCAAATCGGTGGTCGTTTTCACACCGGCACGTGGACTTTGTCTCCCAAACGGAGATTCCAGCCCCCTGTATTACACACCCACACAAGCACACACAGACTCTCTCATGTACAAAGACTCTCTCATTCACACACATATACACACGCACACACATACATACATATGCACACACATACATGCACACACACATACATGCACACACACACATACATGTGCACAGACAGGCTCACTCACATACAGACTGGCTCACTCACACATACACAAATGCTCCCTACAAAGTTTGGATACTCCTCCAGGAGGAATGGGTGGTGACCAGGCCCTCTGCTCATTCTATGGAACCAGCTACAGCTGCTCACAGACCTACCCAACCTCCAGTCCCTCCTGGAACTACCTGACCTCTAGACACTCCATTTTGAACAGAATAACTCAGACTATATGATACCCAAGAGATTGGAAAGATTTGGTTCGATTCTTTGCCTGGATTGGCCAATGCCAGTATCCTGCCTGGCAACAGACAGCAATTGTGTCCTGCCAAGTGGGGTTGTGAGATGGCCCAGCAGAAATCTCCTGGATGCTGAGAGGAGAAGCTGTGTGTTTCTCTTTTTCTCTCTCTCTTTATCCAAAATATTTCCTGCCTGTTGTTTCTGAGTCTGCAGAGAAGTCTCGAGACCTTGATGAGGCTACAGTGAAAATCATTGCAGAATGCAAGGACATCCAGTGGGAGGCCTAGACTGAAAGAATATAACTGGATGATATCCATCTGAAACAGAGGGCGCGATTTATCGGAAATGAAACAGAATCTCATGTCAAGTGTGTTTAGCCGGGTATTTCCCAGTGCTCACAGCATCAAGAAAGACCCCGCTATCTAACAGGACTCTTTCATTTCAGGGTCTCAGCGATTCGTATAAACCGAAAAAAAGCATACAAGCTTTGAATAAAGTACAAAAAATGTATAGCTTCCTCACAGGATTCAGCTGCAGCATTGCAGGACAAATTCAAGGGGTGACTGGAAAATGAGATGAATAAAGCACATTGTTCAGTCTTGCTTTTGGACCTGCATAATTTGCTGTCATATTTGCCATATTATCGAAGGTCTGCCTACAAGTTTTGATGTCCAAACCTAAATTTGCAATGATTTCCAAAACAGTTGTTTCAAGAGATTTGGAAGTATAGGATTGCAACTGGACAAGACAACTAAATTGTTCTACAACTTCACCAGCTCTAGACACATATCTTAAAAATTAATGTTAATTGATCCACATGAATCACAACTGGGACTGGATTCTCCGATTCTGAGACTAAGTGCTGATGCCGGCGTGGGAACGGTGGCTTTTAAGACCAAAGAAACGGCGCAAAATGGCCACCGATCCTCCGTCTGGTGGGGGGCTTGCAGCCACGCAACGTAGAGCCCCCAGCTCTAGCTGCGGATATGGCTGGAGAATTGCCGGGTCCATGGCTGCACATGTGCACAGTGGTGGCCTGCAATATGGTGCCGGTCACGCACAGACCCAACCTGCCAAATAGTGATCCCCTTTGGCCAGGCTCGCCACCCCCGGACCATCCCCCAGCAGTGCCCTCAGCCCTCGCCAAAGCCCCCCTGCCCGCGGATTGGCTGTCCCCCCCCACCCCCCGACTGCGGTGGCATTGGACTTAATCTGCAGCCGCCATGCCGAGTTCCTGAAAAGAATACCACACGCGACCGACGCCATTGGGAACTCGGCCCATCGGGGGCGGAGCGTCCTGAGGCCGTCCCGACGGCGTGTGGCTTACTCTGCAAGTATGCCGTTTTGGAGGGGGCGGGGCATTCGAAAAGTGGCGCTGCACCCGATATCGGAGCCAACTGGGATTCTCCGGCCGATCGCTGAACACGATTTTGGCGTCGGAGACCGAAGAATCTCGCCCCTGGTGTTGAATCAACTATTATGGAAGAGTACTTGGATTCTTTTACTTAATTCATGAATAGTTTTCTGAGCCGCTCTGTCAGTATAATGATGAAGTCATCGTAGGTTCTGTGCATTAAAATGTTGGTCTTCTCAGATCCTCAATACTGATAACTTTTCAAATGCTCTTTGAGAAGCTCATCAAATTCACTGAGGTATTCAAGCAGGGTTAAAAGTTACCTCTTTGAGTTGACAATGGTGACTCATCATGTCCTCTTAGAGGTAGTCCCAGAGAAGACAACAGTTTGATTGTGGCAACAATACATCTCATCAACTTCCTCCAACAAGAACACTCCTTTTCAAACTGAGCCGATAACACAGAATCAATTCTTCCAGGTAATTTACATCTTTGAACGAACACACATGTAGCTTTAATATGAACCATAGAATCCTCACAGTGCAGAAGACGACAATTCAGCTCAACAAGTCTGCAACAGCCCTCTGAAAGTACGCCCTACCTAGGCCCACTCCACCATCCTATCCCATGTAACCCCACCTAACCTTTGGTACGCCATGGGGCAATTTAGCATGGCCAATCCACCTAACCTACAAATCTTTGGACTGTGGGAGCACCCGGAGGAAACCCACACAGACACGGGGAGAATTTGCAAACTGCACACTGTCACCCAAGGCTGGAATTGAATCCGGGTCTCTAGTGCTGTGAGGCAACAATGCTAACCACTGTGCCATCGTGTCATCCATCTTTGGAAGTTTCATGATCAGAATTTCTCTTCCAACATTTCTCCAGTTGGAGTACCCATCAACAAATGCTTGTTTCTCCTTAATAGGGTCAGGAAATAATTTGTAGACATAGCAGTAGACTGCCTTAGAGGTTTCCAAAACAAAATCAACCACTATCTAATTGCCATCATCCCATTCTCTTCACTTGCAGAAAATAGGGCTTATGAAGACGTGTAACCTGCTTTTGGTCTCCAACTTCAGACACTTTTCTCAAATCACAGAACCATACAATTTACATTGCAGAAGGAGGCCATTCGGTCCACCGAGTCTGGACCTGCCCTTGGAAAGAGCACCCTACTTAAGCCCACGTCTCCACCCTATCCCCGTAACCCCGCCTGTCCTTTTGGACACCAAGGGGCAATTTATCATGGCCAATCCACCTAACCTGTACATCTTTGGAATGTGGGAGGAAACCCACGCAGACACGGGGAGAATGTGTAGACCCCGGAAAGACAGTGACCCAAGCCGGGAATCAAACTCGAGTCCCTAGTGCTGTGAGGCAACAGTGCTAACCACTGTGCCATTGTGCCGCCCGCTGGAGAGAGGGCAGAGCTTCCATATTACCTATGTTTTCTGGTTTATTTAATATGAAATATTCTATCATACCCAGTGCAACAGATTTTGGTCATAAGGCAATGTTCAGGGTAGGTTTCTTCCCTCACTTCAACAGAAGAATCGAATCAACAATATCATATCGTTCAGAGTCCACTTGTTCAACATTTTCAGGTCATGTGCTATCTCTGGAAATTGGCAAGTCTAAGTCATCAAATAATTCACCCATACTTTTGAATGACGATGAATGTGCTGTTTATACACTGTTAAATACTTCAAACTTTTTAATGTAAAATGACAAACTGTCTTTTTGCCTCCCTTCGTCCTTTTGCCTCGCCATCAATTTTCTGGTTTTTGACTGTCAGATTGATAGTGTCGCTTCACATTGCTAAAGAAACTGATTTTAGGCATCTAATATGGGCGGGGTTCTCCCCTACCCGGCGGGGCGGGGGGTCCCGGCGTGATGGAGTGGCGGGAACCACTCTGGCGTCGGGCCGCCCCAAAGGTGCGGAAGTCTGCGCACCTTTAGGGGCCAAGTCCTCACCTTGAGGGGCTAGGCCCGCGCCGGAGCGGTTTCCGCTCCACCGGGTGGCGGGAAAGGCCTTTGGCGCCATGCCAGCTGGGGCCGAAAGGTCTTCGCCAGGCGACGTGGGTCCGCGCATGCGCGGGAAAGTCAGCGGCTGCTGACGTCATCCCTGCACATGCGCAGGGGAGGGGGTTTCCTCCGCTTCTGCCATAGTGAAAATCATGGCAAAGGCGGAAGAAAAAGAGTGCCCCCATGGCACAGGCCCGCCCGCGGATCGGTGGACCCCGATCGCGGGCCAGGCCACTGTGGGGGCACCCCTCGGGGCCAGATCGCACCGCCCCCCCCCCCTCCCCAGGACCCCGGAGCCCGCCCGCGGTGCCTTGGCCTGCTGTCCAAAAGGTGGTTCAATCCACGCTGGCGCGACAGGCATTCCAGCAGCGGGACGTCGGCCCATCGCGGGCCAGAGCATCGGCGGGGGTGGGTCCGCCGACCGGCGCGATTTCCGCCCCCGCCGACCGACACGGCGTGATTCCCGCCCCCGCCGAATCTCTGGTGCCGGAGACTTCGGGACACGGCGGGGGCGGGATTCACGCCAGCCCCCGGCGATTCTCCGACCCGGCCGGGGGGTCGGAGAATCCCGCCCAAAGTGTCTGAAAGAGCTGCCCTTTTTTTTGCACAGTCAATCTCACATTTTTATCACGTTCAAGCTCTGAAGAAATTGGATGAATCTGTTAATTTTGAAGCTGTGATTCTGATAATGGATTTCAAACAAGGCTCACTCAACTCTCCTCCTGCCCATTCATCTCACATCCAACTCCAGCTGCAAGTTTGCTGGCGGTACGACCATAGTGGCCCGGATATCGAATAACGACGAGTCAGAATACAGGAGGGAGATAGAGAATCTAGTGGAGTGGTGCAGCAACAACAATCTATCACTCAATGCCAGCAAAACTGAAGAGCTCATCATTGACTTCAGGAAGCAACGTACTGTACACATTCCTGTCAGCATCAACGGGGCCGAGGTGGAGATGTTTAGCAGCTTCAAATTCCGAGGGTGGACATCACCAAAAATCTGTCCTGGTCCACCCACGTCGACGCTACCACCAAGGAAGCACAACAGCGCCTCTACTTCCTCAGGAAACTAAGGAAATTCGGCATGTCCACATTAACTCTGACCAACTTTAAAGATGAACCATAGAAAGCATCCTATCTGGCTGCATCAAAGCCTGGTATGGCAACTGCTCAGCCCAAGACCCCAAGACACTTCAGAGAGTCGTGAACACAGCCCAGTCCTGCCTCCCATCCATTGACTCCATTTACACCTCCCGCTGCCTGGGGAAAGCGGGCAGCATAATCAAAGACCCCTCCCACCCGGCATACTCACTCTTCCAACTTCTTCCATCGGGCAGGAGATGCAAAAGTCTGAGAACACACACGAACAGACTCAAAAACAGCTTCTTCCCCACTGTTACCAGACTCCTAAACGACCCTCTTATGGACTGACCTGATTAACACTACACCCCTGTATGCTTCACCCGATGCCGGTGTTTATGTAGTTACGTTGTGTAGCTTTTGTTGCCCTATTAGGTATTTTCTTTTTCGTTTCTTTTCATGTACTTAATGATCTGTTGAGATGCTCGCAGGAAAACTCTTTTCACTGTACCTCGGTACACGTGACAATAAACCAATCCAATCCAAACTCGCAAACTCTCCCTCCCTGTGGACCCCCAACCCCATTAGAAACTCTCCCTCCCTCCATAATGCAACCTGGTCTTCTTACGCTCTCCCTCCCTGCAAGTCTTCAATACAGCCTCCTCACGCACTTACACACTTTCCTTCCCCTGTCCCTCACACTTCACCCCACCCTTGGAGTATAGTATTCAATTCTGGTCGCCACACTAGCAGAAGTATGTGGAGGCTTTAGAGAGGGTGCAGAAGAGATTTACCAGGATGTTGCCTGATATGGAGGGCATTAGCTATGAGGAGAGGTTGAATAAACTCGGTTTGTTCTCACTGGAACGACAGAGGTTGAGGGGCGGCCTGATAGAGGTCTACAAAATTATGATGGGCATAGACAGAGTGGATAGTCAGAGGCTTTTTCCCAGGGTAGATTACTAGGGGGCATTGGTTTAATGGTGCAAGGGGCAAGGTTTAGAGCAGATGGGTAGTGGGTGGCTGGAACTCGCTGCCGGAGAAGGTGGTGGAAGCAGGGATGATAGTGACGTTTAAGGGGCATCTTGCCAAATACGTGACTAGGATGGGAATAGAGGGATACGGACACCGGAAGTGTAGAAGATTTTAGTTTAGACGGGCAGCATGGTCGGCCCAGTCTTGGAGGGCCGAAGGGCCTGTTCCTGCACTGTACATTTCTTTGTTCTTTGTTCACCCCCTCACAATTTCCCTCACAGTCTCAAAATTTCACTCATCCCGCTTGCCGGGGACTTCGAGGCAGCCTGCCTCGTTCTCATGACTGCCGCGTATCTCCCTCACAATGGGGCATCCTTTTGCGCCTTTTTCAGGCCTGGGAACACTTCTCTGCTCATCGGCTCCTCTTGACTTGATTCGGGGCATCACACCTCACGTGTCTATTGCTGTTGTTGCCCTGGGTCCGATAGTGCCAGTGCCCGGCACAAAGCTGCTCGCCTCCTCAGTGGCTCACCTTGTGGCTTGATCCAGCTTCCGTGCACATGTGTCTGGTGCTGGCCGCTGTGCGTTAAGGCTGATGTTCAGCACAAATCTACTTGCCTCCTCGTGGCTTGATTCACAAACCTCAGCAGCCTCTCTCTCGCCCCGCGTCATCTTCTTACCTGTGTGTGCTGTTCATTACCAGTTTCCCTGCTCTTTCAGACTTATCAATCAGGGGCGTCATTCTCCGACCCCCCGCCGGGTTGGAGAATCGCCGGGAGCTGCCGTGAATCCCGCCCCCGCCGGTTGCCGAAGTCTCCGGCAACGGATATTCGGCAGGGGCGGGAATCGGGCTGCGCCGGTTGGCGGGCCCCCCCGCTCGATTCTCCGGCCCGGATGGAAGTCCCGCCGATAAATTGCCTGTCCCGCCGGCGTGGATTAAACCACCTTTTGAACGGCAGGACAAGGCGGCGTGGGTGGGCTCCGGGGCCCTGGGGGGGGCGATCTGGCCCCAAGGGGTGCCCCCACAGTGGCCTGGCCCGCGATCGGGGCCCACCGATCCGCGGGCGGGCCTGTGCCATGGGGGCACTCTTTCCCTTCCGCCTCCGCCACGGTCTCCACCATGGCGGAGGCGGAAGAGACTCCCTCCACTGCGCATGCGTGGGAAACTGTCAGCGGCCGCTGACGCTCCCGCGCATGCGCCGCCCGGGGATGCCATTTCCGCGCCAGCTGGCGGGGCAACAAAGGCCGTTTCCGCCAGCTGGCGTGGCGGAAATTCCTCTGGCGTCGGCCTAGCCCCTCAATGTTGTGGCTCGGCCCCCAAAGATACGGAGCATTCCGCACCTTTGGGGTGGCGCGGTGCCCGCCTGATTGGCGCCGTTTTGGGTGCCAGTCGGCGGACATCGCGCCGTTTCGGGAGAATTTCGCCCCAGAGTTTGATTTTGCTCTGCATTTACTGCTGATAGACTCAACAAAGACAAATGAGCATATCAGCAAATGCAGAGTAATCAACCTGCGATTGGATGCTCAGTGCACCAGCCTCGTACGGAACCCCCTTCATTGGTCGGGGACCTATGTCTAGGCATGGTGTGTTTCATTGTAAATCTGCCTCTGCTAGGAGCTGACTCTGGGGCCGGGATTCTCCGACCCTGCGCCGGGTCGGAGAATCCCGCCCCGCCACCCCAACGCCGGCTGCCCTATTCTCCGGCGCCGTTTTCGGGGGTTGGCGGGATTTCCGCCATGCCGGTCGGGGGCTGTTGTTAGCGGCCCCCCGACGATTCTCCGGGCCCCGATGGGCCATCCGTTTTTGGCCAGTCCCGCCGGCGTGAATTACTCACCTCACACACGGTGGGCAGGTAAGTGTGCGGGGGCGGTCCTGGGGGAGGCGCGGGGGAAGCCGACCCCGGGAGGGGGGGGGGGGGGGCCCTCAGGGCCTACCGATCTGCGGGCGTGCTGGTTCCTTGGGGGGCATTCTTTCCTCCATGCCGGGCCCCTGTAGCGCTCCGCCATATTGCCCGGGGGCCATCGCAGAGAAGGGAACCACTGTGCATGCGTGGAAATATGCCGTCCGGTCCACGCATGTCCAAGATCACGTCGGCTGTTCCTCACATGCACGATCTCGCGCTGACCCTTCGGCGGCGGCTGGAGCGGCGGGGACGTCTCCGGCGTGTAGCCACCTGGGTTGGCCAGCCTTTTAGTGTTCGAGATTGTCTCATAAGTAGAGTTTTATGCATGAGTAATGATTGACTGTGTATAATAAATGTGTTTTGATTTGAATCTTACCAACTGATGTATTGAGTTATTGATCAGCACTTGAACTTGAACCTCGTGGTGGTATCAGAAAGATACCTGGCGACTCGAGAGCAAAGGTTATAGAAACAGAGCAAATTAAGTAAAGACACAACGAGCAACATTTAAGAGCCAACCAAACGTTAGCAACATTTACTGGCGTCTCTGGTGGGATGCGACTTAGAAGTGGCCTAACCACTCCGGGAGAACCCAAAATTCGAATTGAGAATCCAATTGGGAACAGAAACATTCACAAGTATTCAAGCAGTTCTGATCAATCCTCATAATTCAGAAGGGTGTTAATGCATGGGTAACTAACAGGGCTATAAGGTAAAACTGATAGATTTTGTTGCAAAAAAACTGTCGGGAGTTTGTATTCCGGAAAATAGCGAACGCCGTACCCGTGTTTACAGAACCGCCTTAGTACCCCTCGTTCCAAATTTTAAAAGAGAGCATTCAGATAGGAAAGATGGCATTGAAGGCAATGGAACGCCTCATGAACCCTCAGGAATTTGAGGTCCCAGCGACCAGCAGCAGAGTAGGACAGTGTCCCATTTGGGAAGAAGAGATCAGAAAATATCTCAAAGGGAAAGGATGGCCCCTTTGGAGTGAATTCTGTGAAAATGAGGAAACAGGACCTGGGAGTATAGGACATACTTGGTGGGAGAACCTGTCAGAGATCCACAAGAAGAGCTTGGGAAAAGCTCGCAAGCCAATGCCAATCGTGTCCTGTCTGGCACAATTGCAAGGCACAGAAGAGGTCGTTCGGACACTCCGCAAAGAGATAGAAGAGAGACATCGAATGAGCAAGGTCGATGTTAGTGAGATTGAGAGAGAGAATATAGAATTAAGAAGGAAGTTGGCAGCAAAGGACGGAGAGGTGGATGATGCCAAAAGGGTACACCAGTCTTGTCTAGCGCATCTGAGCAGCTTCCAAACTCAATACGATAAGGCCGATCAGGACACGCAACGTGCAGTCCTGGTAAGAGAAGAGACAGAGAAACAGGTAGAGGCATTGCAAAGGCAGTGCAGCGATCTAAAAGCAGCGTTAAGAGCACTCCATGCTGTCACCATGGAGCACAGAAAAAGCTCAGTTGATCATGCAAAATGCCGGAAGCAGATTGCGGAACTGCAGTCTTCGCTTTCAGAGCAAAATGCGTTTCAAAGCACCTTTGGATCCGAATTAGATGAAGAAGACGGCCCTGATTGGCAAGAACTAAACAAAACCGCACATAGATATGGACAGGGAACATGTGCGCAAGGAAAGCCCCAAAGGAGAAAAGCACCCCAACCCCCCACAGAGCAGATAGATCAGGCACCCATGAATCCAGTAACTACCCACCGCACAGTCACATCGGACGGAGACACGGAATTCCTTTACATCACCCCCTTAACCGTGACTCAATTACAGGACGCGTGCGAAAAGATCACACCCTTCCTCCCCACCTCAGACCCCCACCACTTCTTTGCTAGAGTGAAGCAGCAGGCGACCATGTACGGCCTGGATGAGCATGAGCAAGTGAAGCTCACAGTTTTAAGCTCAGACCCTTCTGTTGTAGCAGCTCTTTCCGACCCACAGAATGTAGGAGGAGGCACCCTTGCAGAGATGCACAAGGTGATCCTAGGCGCGATCGGTTATAACAGAGGTGACCCAGTAGAAGGCCTGAATAAGTGCAGGCAGAAGAAAACAGAACACCCCACAGCGTTTGCTGGACGCCTGTGGATCCATTTTACAGCCGTTTACGGAAACTTAGACCGCGCCAAATTGTCCCCAGACACCATGGCCAAATGGATCCGCACCCTTATCTCCCATGCCACAGAGGCAGGACAAAAAGCTTGTACTAATTATGACCCATCGGAAGAAACGCACAACGAAAAGTGGGTTTTAAAAAGGTTGTCCCGCTCCTGGGAGCAATCTGTCCACAACAAACCCGCGATTAGAAAACCCGAAGAACAGCAGGCAGAGGCAGATATTCAAGCAGTTGGGTGAACGAAGGCATGAACAGCCCCCCACAGAAACCACAGGAGTGTTACAACTGTGGACAATTAGGTCACTTTGCACGAGAGTGCAATGCCCCACAAAAGCCACAGAGAGCCCAGCAGGCAGGCACTCTGAATAACAGGACAAAGCCCATACATAGTGTAAGCAGCCGTTCAGACCAGACAGACATGAACCGAACTGACTGACGGTGTTCGGGCTTCCCCACCTGGGCCTGCGACACCTTTTGGGATAAGTCCGGCCGACCAGTCGTTGCAGTGAAAATACGGGGACAGCCCATCAAATTTCTCTGGGACACAGGAGGGTCCCGCACCACAATTAATTCCTCCACCGTGTTTCAAAAAGACAAGTGGCCCACTACAGCCACAATCACCCTCAGCGGCTTCACAGGCCACTCACAACAGGGACACATCACAGCCCCTGTACCCATTCAAATTGGCAACATTACAACAAAACACGCCATAGTTTTGGTCGATCTGCCCCACACAGTAGAACACATTTTGGGCATCGATTTCATGAACTCCCACAACCTTTCATTTGATCCAGTAAATCAATGTGTCTGGAAAATGACAAAGTCAGCAAGAGCCCCCGCAACGCTCACAGTAGGTGAGTATGCTAATAAGATTAGCGCAGTCAGCGATTCTTGGTTTGACCCGACCACGATTAGCACAGACAAACAGGTTAGGGCAGTTCTCCAGAAGAACAGGACGGCATTTGCAATTCATAAACATGACTGCAGCAGGATGGTTGGTTCGGTTCAAATAACAGGACCTGACCCGAGACCCCAGAAGCAATATGGATTTCCCCAAGAGGCAGAGGGAGAAATCTCAAAAGTTACTGATAGTTTATTAGAACAAGGCATACTTAGATCAGTAACCTCTACTAATAATGCCCCGATTTGGCCAGTGAGAAAGCCCGATGGATCATGGCGACTGACCATCGATTACCGGGAACTCAACAAAGTCACCCCCGCAGCAGCCCCCACGGTAGCCACAAGTCCCGAGACCATGCTCAAACAGGGACTCAATTCACGATATTTTACGGTGTTGGACATCAGTAATGGATTCTGGTTCATTCCATTGGCAAAAGCGCGCCAGTAAAAATTTGCCTTCATTTTTAAAGGTCAGCAGTACACGTGGACATGCCTTCTACAAGTATTCCACAACTCCCCCTTCATTTTCCACCGACAGCTGGCCAATGGTTTATCAAAATTTTCTCGCCCCGAATGTCTGGTCCAGTATGTAGACGACTTATTACTGCAGACAGAAGTAATGTCCGAACTCCTGGAACTCCTACAGCGAATTGGATGTAAAGTGAATCCCAAGAAGGCCCAAATTTTGGAAAACAAAGTGGTATATTTGGGAACGATTATCACGCATGGTAAACGCGGGATCGAGCATAAAAGAATTGACTCGATTGTCAAATTGCCCCTTCCCGGAATGTTTCCGCCCTCCGGTCGTTTTTAGGACTGGTTGGCTACTGCCGAAACCATATTGACGGATTCGCCACCAAAGCAGCACCCCTCTCGGAACTCCTAAAGAAAGGAGCCACTTGGGAATGGCTTCCGTGGCACACGGATGCTGTAGATGCTTTAAGGCGCGGACTCATTGCAGCCCCCGCACTACAGGTTACAGACCCGCTTTCCCCCTATGATATAGAGAAAGCTAGCACAGATCGTACCCTTTCGGACGTGCTCCTCCCGGAACGGCACGAACAGTTAAGACCCGTGGCTTACGTCTTCAGAGTTTTAGATCCTGTGGAGCAGGGATTTTCGGCCTGTGAAAGGCACCTGCTCGCAGTTTTCTGGGCAGTTCAATACTTTTCATATATCATTGGATTGAATCCCATCACAACCCTCACGGAACACACCCCCACCCAACTTTTACCAGACGGACGACTTAAGGACGGTACAGTAAGCCAGATCAGAGCAGCCAGATGGACCCTTCTTTTGCAGGGACGGGACATCACTGTTAAAAGGACCAAGACCCCTACTTTCCTAGCCGACAACCTTCAGTACCCAGGCACCCCCCACGAATGTGAAATCATCTCACCGCACCACAACACAGGCCCCTTTATTGTGAAAACATCCCCCAAAAAGATAGGTAGTTCACGCCAGAGCTCCCAGCGCACAGACACGTGCGACGCTTGAGAATATATGTGGATGTTTCTTCCACTATATTAAACGGGAAGAGCATTACAGGATGCGACATCTATGTTGAGGACGCGCCCTAGAAGAAATCTCATAAAACTGCCAGGACACTTATGCGCGCAGGCGACAGAACTAGCAGCCATTGCATACATTATAGATCAGCCAGATTCCTTCCCCAGCCCAGCAGACATATACTTGGACAGCCTCTATGTCTGTAACAGCCTCACAGAATTCCTACCCCTGTGGAAAGCAAGAGGATTTCTTTCCGCAGACGGAAACCCCCTCCCTTCAGCCCCATTGCTGCGGCACATTTTGGACAAAGCACAGGACAGGACATTAGGTATCATTAAAGTACGAAGTCACAACCGTTCCTCCCAACCTGGAAATGTAAAAGCCAACGCACTGGCTAAAGCAGGTTCCAGACATGGATATTTTTGGAACCCCACCCGAAAGCGCCCCAGTGAATACAGTTCAGGTCTCACAGACAAATATCGAAGATTTAGTGCAGGCCCAGAAGCAGGATAGTAATCTCAGGGAGATTTTAAAAGGAACATTTCCAGCCCCATACGATTGGTTTTAAAAATGCACTGACCACACATGACGGTGCGGTCCTAAAAGATATCCTTTATGTGGTTCCAGAACAGGACAAGAATCAGCTTATTTGTTTGTTCCATGATAGTCATGGACATCAGGGAATTGACCCCACTACAGCCCACCTCAGGCAGCTCTGTTGGTGGCCGAATTTAAAGGAAGACGTCACGCACTATGTTGAAAATTGCCTTATTTGTGCCCAAAACAATCCGGACAGATATGCGAAGAAAGCTCTGCTTAGCCACACCCACCCCGTTAATGGCCCCTGGACTAACCTCCAGCTTGATTATATAGGACTATTGCCCCTAGCAGGAATGATCACAAGTATGTGTTAGTTGTGATAGACACGTTCACGAAATGGGTAGAAGCATTCCCATCTAGAACAAACACAGCAAAGACTACAGCTAAGATTTTAACCCATCACATCTTTCCGAGATGGGGACTCCACCGCAGCATTGAATCCGACCAAGGTTCCCATTTTACGGGACGTGTCATGAAGAACGTCCTCACGATATTTGGCATTACCCAAAGATTCCACATCGCATACCACCCCCTGTCACGGGGTATCGTGGAGCGAATGAATCAGACCCTAAAAGCAACCCTCAGGAAAATGGTCCAACAAAACAGCACCACTTGGAATTCAGTCCTCCCTTTTGCACTAAATTTACGTAACACTGTTTCGACATCCACAGGATACACCCCACACACTCTCATGACCGGACGCCCCATGAAAGGCACAGAATTTTTATTAGGACTTGACTTGACCAGCCCCGAAGTGACGGCCCTCACACACGAGAATGCAGTGAAACAATTAATAGAGAATGTAAAAACGGCTCAGCTAGCAGCCGCAGTAAAATTAGGCACCAGGAAGAAACAGAGCAAGGCCTGTTTCGACAAGACAGTGCATGCAACTGAGTTTGATGTAGGACAGCAGGTCATGCTCTCCATTTACAACCCCAGCACGTTCCTGCCACCTCAGTATTCGGATCCGTACTCCATTGCGGACAAAGTGAGCCCCAACGGGAAGACCGCGTGGTTCCATATTAACCAGCTCAATGCATATGACTCGCACTCTAACCACGCACACCGCGTCATGCTTGACGCAGCAGACCACGCCCCGCCCACAGCCAACGTATCCCTACCCTCCCCCAACACTTCCACCCCATCCATGGACTCGACCTCGACTCCAACCCCGAAATCTAGACTCCGCCCCGGAACACCCATAGACAGCAACAGCAGCGACAGCGACTGTGACACAGACGATAGCCACAGCACGCATCCCTACTATCGCCATGCAACAGGCCCCACACCCAGCGAATCTGAACACGATTCGAGTGATCCCTTCCTGATCACATTCCTTAATAAACCTCACCAAAGACCACCGCCCTACGATGACGACCCCGACTCCATCCCCACAGAATGAGACACGGCTATTTGGCACCGTGACAATTCGTACAGGCTCATCCAAAACGATGAGATGGACCCTAAGTCACACCATGCAGCTTTAGCAACCCTCATCCATTCAAGAGTATGGCATCCGGGAGAAGATAATGACTTTGAGTCTGACTCCCAAAATGACAACCCCTTTGCGACCCTGTTCGCAACTGATAACTGAGGTGTCCAGATGATGTTTTAAAAGGAAGCGCTTGGGAGAAACGGTGTCCTTTCTGATGGAACCTGCACCATGTTTGTTCAATGTTTGTTCGTTAATGTTATCGTTAAGTGTGGTGTGTAAACTCGAAAGTTTTCACGGCCCCACATCACCACCCCGTTTGACGGCCAATGGCTGTTAGCGGATCTAGTTTGTCCCAGACAACAATTCAGAGGAACTAGTCTGTCGACAGAAAATGGTTCAAGGTACAAGTTTGTCCCAGACAATAGTTCAGAGGAACTAGTCTGTCGACAGAAAATGGTTAAAGGTACAAGTTTGTCCCAGACAATAGTTCAGAGGAACTAGTCTGACGACAGAACCTGACTCATAGTTGTTCTCCTAATTCGAGAGGCAGCCTCCCACGACGACCACATTCTTACCCGTTCTTGCTGGTTGCTCAGGCAGTGGAGAAACGGCATTGGTCCCCGCCCTGCCTGAGGATACCCCTCTGATCAGCTACGCTCGGGTAGATCACATATGGCATTGATCACCGTCCTACCTGGGGATTCCATCCAAATCATACCCGCCGCGGCCCATACGCACCCCATTTTGGCTCGATTACGTTCAAAACTCTTTTGTTTGATTTTAGCAACCCTTAGGATTGCTTCCCTGTGCTATTTACATCTTCAAACACTGGGATGGTAAATCACACATGCTGCGAGACGGCTCGGAGTACGGCAGTATTTCCTTAGATGTCTAGTCCAAATATTCGGTTTAAAAAAAAATGAGGGAGTCACACATGGTGACCAATTATAAAGGGAAATTGGCACTAAAAGACAGACATGCTAATGTCCAAGATATTAAACAAGATAGTAACAGAAACTATGCTTGATCCACAGAATTCCAGAGGCTCCAGGAAGAGAGAAGAGATGTGCGAATTCCTCACCTGGGGGGGACGTTGATGTCGGAGTTGTTGGTGGCGGTTTTCCTGCCGGCGTGGGGATAAAGCCCCATTTTCAGAGAGTCCCGCCCCATGTTGTCTTCTCGTCGTGACTCTATCAGACACTGCACTGACTCCTAGGTATAGATCTTGGGCGGGATTCTCTGATCCTGAAGCGAAGTGTTGACGCCGTCGTAAACGCTGTCGCATTTCCAGACGGCGTCAACATGGCCTCAGGAGCAACAATTTTGACTCCTACAGGGGGCCAGCACGGCACTGGAGTGACCGATGCCACTCCAATCCTGGCGTCAGATGGGTGCCGCAGGTCAGCGCATGCGCAGTGGGACCGGCGCGATTTCCACACATGCGCGGCATCTCCCTTCTCCGTGCTGGCCCCAGTGCAACATGGCGTAGAGCTACAGGGGCCAGCGCAGAACAAAGGAGGCCCCAAGCCTGAGAGGCCGGCCCGCCGATCGGTAGGCCCTAATCATGGTCTAGGCCACAACCGAGGCCCCCCCCGGGTTCGGACCACCCCGTCCCCCCCATCGGCCGCCCCGGATCCATTAATGCTGAGGTCCCGCCAGGTAAGACCAGGTTAGAACGGCGCCGGCGGGACTCGGGTTATTTTGTACGGCCGCTCGGCCCGTCCGGGGCGAAGAATCTCTGGAGGGGGGCCCGTAGAGCGGCCCCCTACCGGCGCCATGCCGACCATGCCAGGCACCGATTCTCTGCTCTCCGGAGAATCGCGTGCTGGCGTCGGGTCGGCATGGCACGATTTGCGCTGGTCCTGGCGATTCTTCGTCCCGTCCGCTGGGTGAGAGAATCCCGCCTTTTGTGTTCTCTTGTGACACCATGTGGGTGGTACTGTACCCAGCCCCATATGTTAACCCTTTATGTGCCGAAACCGAATACTACAATTCCAGCAGTACTAAATGTCTGTGGGTCAGGTGATGCAATGAATGTGAAGTATGAGTTCTGATTGGTAGAGTTTGTAAATAGATGAGTGATGGTGGTATGGTGAATGGAGCAGTCTGCCAAACTCATGGTACAGTTGTAAGAATATCTCATTTTAAGATGCTTTCATTGACCTTGACCCTTCCTGTTGTCATGTGAGAGTACCTTTAAAAAATGGGTGTTTATAAAAGGGTGTGTATATAAACATCTGTAGTGAGAGTACCTTTAAGAAATGGGTATTTACTACTGCAGTGATGTCAGAGAGTGGGTGGAGCTGGGCTGTCTGTCAGCTTTTTACTTTGGTTTCAGGCTGTTTGCTGTAGGATGTGTTTTTGTTTCGTTTTCAGTGTTGGAGCTGAAGCCAGTCAGAGCAGGTGCACTGTTGATCTCTCTGCCATCAAAAGACTATCTCTTGATCATTTGGTGAATTCAGAATTATAAATGTTCTCAGTAATGAATGTAAACCTAATGTGCTTCTGTTAAAAGGTGTTTCTTTTGTCTGGATGTTGTTTAGGAAGTTATTAAGGATTACTTAGTGTTGTATTCTTTGGGGGTTGTATTTGAATTAATGGTTGCTAAGATGTTCACTGTATGTTTTAAAAAGGTTAACTTGAGTTCATAGAATAAACATTGTTTTGCTTTAAAAATTACTTTTCCATTTCTACTGTACCACACCTGTAGAGTGGGCCGTTTGCTCCCCATACCACAATCTATTAAAAGTTGTGGGTCAGGTGAACTCCATGATACACTTTGGGTTCTCTCAACCCTGGCCCATAACACTGTAAATTAATTTAATTGCTCACAGCATTGTATCCAGGTCCTTGGGGCTGGATACCTTGCATTAATCTCCATTGCTACTTGCTCCCACTACCTTCACAGACTTTGTCCGGAGGGTCCCATGGCCCCGTCTGGATAGATAACTTGTCTCCTCCTCATTACCTCGTTGACCAATATTTCCAATGCTGTAATGGAAAACCTTGGAGCCCTCTCTCTACTATGTTGTGCCGTATTTCAGTACACTCCTCGGCCATACTCTTTTCTGCAACCACTTCTAACGCCTGCTCCAATCAAAATGCTCCTTGCTCTATGAGGTGCAGGTTGGCTTGATGTAGTGCAGGTTAGATTTAAGTGGTGCTGTGGGCAACATGGTGGCACAGTGATCAGCACTGCTGCCTCACGGCGCCGAGGTCCCAGGTTCGATCCCGGCTCTGGGTCACTGTCCATGTGGAGTTGGCACATTCTCCTCGTGTTTGCATGGGTTTCACCCCAACAACCCAAAGATGTCCAGGGTAGGTGGATTGGCACACTAACAAATTGCCCCTTATATGGAAAAAATGAATTGGGTACTCTAAATTAAAAATAAATAGATTAAAGTGGTGCTAGCAGCTTACAATTTTACACGCCTTGCTCATGGATGCAGCAGCTCAACAACATAATTGCTGGCTGAATACTGGAATCATTTTTAAATGAAAAGGCATCACAAAGTTTGCTTGCTGTCTGCTACCTGCTTTGGGAATGACAGGTTCATCACACATGACAATCCTGTCCTGTTTTTACATCTTATCACATTTTGCAGCCCGTGTATTTGTGTTCTCAACTAAAAATCAATGTGCTCTCTTCCCCTCACACAATTACCTCTTTGAGTCCTTACAATCTGTCACTACTGCTTCAAGTAATTGATGCCACTGTCCACATAAGGTACAAATTCTCATCTAAAAATAATTCCCATCAAAACTGTGCAGCAGTGTCAATCACTTGCAGCTAGAGCACCAACAGAGAAACTTGGGAGCAATGTCAGAGGGAGGGGGAGTGGGAAGAGAAGCTGGTGTAAATCTTGTGAGGGAGCAGTGTTAGGGAGAGGGGCAGAGGAGGCAGAAGGTGAAAGCAGCCTATGGGCGGGGTGAGAAAGAGGGGGAGCTGAGAATAGTGACTTTGAAAATGGGAAAACAGCATTTTAAGAGAAGACTGGGCAGAGTTGTGGAAAGGTGATTTTGGAAATAAAGAGACCTGAATCCTTGTTACAGGAAAGCAAAAGAAGGGAAATCCTGGAAGCAGCGTTTGTGAAAGAAGATGTTTCAATGGAAAAGAGAGGTGGGTAATGTAGTGATCTGTATATCTGCAGGTATGTAAAGGGTTAAAATGGAGGAATAAAAGCCAACATAAGGATACTTTACCTGAGTGCTCGCAGTATTCAGAATAAGGTAAATGAGTTGATGATGCAAATCATTGTGAATGCCTATGATTTAGTGGCCATTACTGAAACATGGTTAAAGGATGGTCACGACTGGGAGTTAAATATCCAAGAGTATCAAACTATTCAGAAGGACAGAGTGGATGGTAAGGGGGGTGGTGTAGCTCTGTTATTTAAGGATGACATCCGGGTGTAGTGAGGGGTGACATCGGTGCAATGGAGGATAAGGGTGAATCCATTTGAGTGGAAATCAGGAATAGTAGGGCGAAAAAGACACTGATAGGAGTAGTCTATAAGCCACCAAATAATAACATTACGGTGGGGCAGGCAATAAACAAAGAAATAACTGATGCATGTAGAAATGGTACAGCAGTTATCATGGAGGATTTTAATCTACATGTCAATTAGTTTAACCAGACCGGTCAAGGCAGCTTTGAGGAGGAGTTTATAGAATGTATCCGTGATAGTTCCCTAGAACAGTATGTAATGGAACCTACGAGGGAACAAGCGACCCTAGATCTGGTCCTGTGTAATGAGACAGGATTAATTAATGATCTCATAGTTAGGGATCCTCTCTGAAGGAGCGATTACAATATGGTGGAATTTAAAATACAGATGGAGGGTGAGAAGGGAAAATCAAACACGAGTGTCTTCATAGATATCTTCATAGAATTTACAGTGCAGAAGGAAGCCATTCGGCCCATCGAGTCTGCACCGGCCCTTATTGTGCTTAAACAAAGGAGATTACAATGGGATGAGAGAAGTGCTGGCTAAGGTAGACTGGGAGCAAAGACTTTATGGTGAAACAGTTGAGGAACAGTGGAGAACCTTCCAAGCGATTTGTCACAGTGCTCAGAAACGTTTATGTCAACAAAAAGGAAGGACGGTAGAAAGAGGGCTATCTAAGGAAATAAGGGAGAGTATCAAATTGAAGGAAAAAGCATTTAAAGTGGCAGAGATTAGTGGGAGACTAGAGGATTGGGAAAACTTGAGGGGGCAACAGAAAGCTACTAAAAATGCTCTAAAGAAGAGTAAGATAGATTATGAGAGTAAACTTGATCAGAATATAAAAACAGATAGTAATAGTTTTACAAATGTATAAAACAAAAAAGAGTGGCTAGGGTAAATATTGGTCCTTTATAGGATGAGAAGGGAGATTTAAAAATGGGAGATGAGGAAATGGCTGAGGAACAGAACAGGTTTATTGGGTCGGTCTTCAGTGGAAGACACAAATAACATACGAGTGACTGATGGAAATGAGGCTATAACAGGTGAGGGCCTTGAGATGATTTTTATTACTAAGGAGGTAGTGATGGGCAAGCTAATGGGGCTAAAGGTAGACAAGTCTCCTGGCCCTGATGGAATGCATCCCAGGGTACTAAAAGAGATGGCTCGGGAAATAGCAAAAGCACTCGTGATAATTTACCAAAATTCATTAGACTTTGGGGTGGTCCCGGCGGATTGGAAATTAGCAAACGTGAAATCACTGTTTAAAAAAGAAGATAGGCAGAAAGCGGGTAATTATTGGCCAGTTAGCTTAACTTCGGTAGTAGGGAAGCTGCTGGAATCTATCATCGAGGAAGAAATAGCGAGGCATCTGGATGTCTAGTGTCACACGGGAGGGTTTAAACTAGTATGGCAGGGGGGTGGGCACGGGAACAATAGGTCAGAAGGTGAGAGCATTGAGGGAGAACTAGGGAATAGGGACAGTGTGGCTCTGAGGCAGAGCAGACAGGGAGAAGTTGCTGAACACAGCGGGTCTGGTGGCCTGAAGTGCATATGTTTTAATGCAAGAAGTATTACGGGTAAGGCAGATGAACTTAGAGCTTGGATTAGTACTTGGAACTATGATGTTGTTGCCATTACAGAGACCTGGTTGAGGGAAGGGCAGGATTGGCAGCTAAATGTTCCAGGATTTAGATGTTTCAGGCGGGATAGAGGGGTATGTAAAAGGGGTGGCGGAGTTGCGCTACTGGTTAGGGATGATATTACAGCTGTACTACGGGAGAACACCTCAGAGGGCAGTGAGGCTATATGGGTAGAAATCAGGAACAAGAAGGGTGCAGTCACAATGTTGGGGGTTTGCTACAGGCCCCCCAACAGCCAGCGGGAGATAGAGGAGCAGATAGGTAGACAGATTTTGGAAAAGAGCAAAAACAACAGGGTTGTGGTGATGGGAGACTTCAACTTCCCCAATATTGACTGGGACTCACTTAGTGCCAGGGGCTTAGACGGGGCAGAGTTTGTAAGGAACATCCAGGAGGGCTTCTTAAAACAATATGTAGACAGTCCAACTAGGGAAGGAGCGGTACTGGACCTGGTATTGGGGAATGAGCCCGGCCAGGTGTTAGAAGTTTCAGTAGGGGAGCATTTCGGGAACAGTGACCACAATTCAGTAAATTTTAAAATGCTGGTGGACAAGGATAAGAGTGGTCCTCGGGTGAATGTGCTAAATTGGGGGAAGGCTAATTATAACAATATTAGGCGGGAACTGAAGAACCTAGATTGGGGGCAGATGTTTGAGGGCAAATCAACATCTGACATGTGGGAGGCTTTCAAGTGTCAGTTGAAAGGAATTCAGGACCGGCATGTTCCTGTGAGGAAGAAGGATAAATACGGCAATTTTCGGGAACCTTGGATAAAGAGAGATATTGTAGGCCTCGTCAAAAAGTAAAAGGAGGCATTTGCCAGGGCTAAAAGTCTGGGAACAGACGAAGCCTGTGTGGAATATAAGGAAAGTAGGAAGGAACTTAAGCAAGGAGTCAGGAGGGCTAGAAGGGGTCACGAAACATCATTGGCAAATAGGGTTAAGGAAAATCCCAAGGCTTTTTACACGTACATAAAAAGCAACAGGGTAGCCAGGGAAAGGGTTGGCCCACTGAAGGATAGCAAGGGAATCTATGTGTGGAGCCAGAGGAAATGGGCGAGGTACTAAATAAATACTTTGCATCAGTATTCACCAAAGAGAAGGAATTGGTAGATGTTGAGTCTGGAGAAGGGTGTATAGATAGCCTGGGTCACATTGAGATCCAAAAAGATGCGGTGTTGGGCGGCTTAAAAAATATTAAGGTAGATAAGTCCCCAGGGCCTGATGGGATCTACCGCAGAATACTGAACGAGGCTGGAGAGGAAATTGCTGAGGCCTTGACAGAAGTCTTTGGATCCTCACTGTCTTCAGGTGATGTCCCGGTGGACTGGAGAATAGCCAATGTTGTTCCTCTGTTTAAGAAGGGTAGCAAGGATAATCCAGGGAACTACAGGCCGGTGAGCCTTACTTCAGTGGTAGGGAAATTACTGGAGAGAATTCTTCGAGACAGGATCTACTCCCATTTGGAAGCAAATGGACGTATTAGTGAGAGGCAGCATGGTTTTGTGAAGGGGAGGTCATGTCTCACTAACTTGATAGAGTTTTTCGAGGAGGTCACTAAAGTGATTGATGCAGGTAGGGCAGTGGATGTTGTCTATATGGACTTCAGTAAGGCCTTTGACAAGGTCCCTCATGGTAGACTAGTACAAAAGGTGAAGTCACACGGGATCAGGGGTGAGCTGGCAAGGTGGATACAGAACTGGCTAGGTCATAGAACGCAGAGAGTAGCAATGGAAGGATGCTTTTCTAATTGGAGGGCTGTGACCAGTGGTGTTCCGCAGGGATCAGTGCTGGGACCTTTGCTGTTTGTAGTATATATAAATGATTTGGAGGAAAATGTAACTGGTCTGATTAGTAAGTTTGCAGACGACACGAAGGTTAGTGGAATTGCGGATAGCGATGAGGACTGTCAGAGGATACACCAGGATTTAGATTGTTTGGAGACTTGGGCGGAGTGATGGCAGATGGAGTTTAATCCGGACAAATGTGAGGTAATGCATTTTGGAAGGTCAAATGCAGGTAGGGAATATACAGTGAATGGTAGAACCCTCAAGAGTATTGAAAGTCAGAGAGATCTAGGTGTACATGTCCACAGGTCACTGAAAGGGGCAACACAGGTGGAGAAGGTAGTCAAGAAGGCATACGGCATGCTTGCCTTCATTGGCCAGGGCACTGAGTATAAGAATTGGCAAGTCATGTTGCAGCTGTATAGAACCTTAGTTAGGCCACACTTGGAGTATAGTGTTCAATTCTGGTCGCCACACTACCAGAAGGATGTGGAGGCTTTAGAGAGGGTGCAGAAGAGATTTACCAGAATGTTGCCTGGTATGGAGGGCATTAGCTATGAGGAGCGGTTGAATAAACTCGGTTTGTTCTCACTGGAACGACGGAGGTTGAGCGGTGACCTGATAGAGGTCTACAAAATTATGAGGGGCATAGACAGAGTGGATAGTCAGAGGCTTTTCCCCAGGGTAGAGGGGTCAATTACTAGGGGGCATAGGTTTAAGGTGAGAGGGGCAAGGTTTAGAGTAGATGTACGAGGCAAGTTTCTTACGCAGAGGGTAGTGGGTGCCTGGAACTCGTTACCAGTGGAGGTGGTGGAAGCAGGCACGATAGTGACATTTAAGGGGCATCTTGACAAATACATGAATAGGATGGGAATAGAGGGATACGGACCCAGGAAATGTAGAAGATTGTAGTTTAGTCGGGCAGCATGGTCGGCACGGGCTTGGAGGGCCGAAGGGCCTGTTCCTGTGCTGTACATTTCTTTGTTCTTTGTTGTTCTTTGGATGGAAATTGTCCCATTGGACAGATGCAGCATGGGTTCATAAAGGGCAGGTCGTGCCTAACAAATTTAGTAGAATTTCTTGAAGACATTACCAGTGCAGTAGACAATGGGGAGCCACTGGATGTGGTATATCTGGATTTCCAGAAAGCTTTTGACAAGGTGCCACACAAAAGATTGCTGCATGAAATAATGATGCATGGCATTAAGGGTGAAGTAGTAGCATGGATAGTGGATTGGTTAATTAATAGAATGCAAAGAGTGGGGATAATGGGTGTTTCTCTGGTTGGCATTCAGTAGCTAGTGGTGTCCCTCAGGGATCAGTGTTGGGCCCACAATTGTTCACAATTTACATAGATGATTTGGAGTTGGGGACCAAGTGCAATGTGTCCAAGTTTGCAAACGACATTTTGATAAGTGGTAAAGCAAAAAATGCAGAGGATACTGGAAGTCTGCAGAAGGATTTGGATAGTTTAAGCGAATGGGATAGGGTCTGGCTGATGTGGGGAGATCATATAGAAACAAAGAAAATAATGAAGGAATCAATGGAATAGATGCGGGGAGGTTGTTTCCATTGGCAGGTGAAAGCCGAACTAGGGGGCATAGCCTCAAAATAAGGGGAAGTAGATTTAGGACTGACCTTAGGAGGAACTTCTTCACCCAAAGGGTTGTGAATCTATGGAATTCCCTGTTCAGTGAAGCAGTTGAGGCTCCTTCATTAAATGTTTTCAAGATAAAGATAGATAGTTTTTTGAAGAATAAAGGAATAAAGGGTTATGGTGTTCAGACAGGAAAGTGGAGCTAGGTCCACAAAAAATCTCATTGAATGGCGGAGCAGGCTCGAAGGGCCAGATGGCCTACTCTGCTCCTAGTTCTTATGTTATGTTCTTATGTTAACATCTGTAAGTAAGTGCTAGACAACCACTAGCTGGCAGCACCAGATATATGTATAGAAGCTACATTCAGAGGGGGTTCCCGCCTCTTCATATCAGGAGTGACTAGTGAACAGAGTGTTCGAGATATAGCTTAGTGAACAGGTGTAGTTAAACATTCCATATACTTAATCTTATTTATCTAATCTTCAGTTATAGTTGTAGAAGAGTGAACAAACTCACAGTTATTTATAATCATTACTCAATAAACAGTATTTGCTTAATTTGAAGACTTTGAGTGTTACTGAACACCAACCATCCGACCGTTCTGGAAGTAAGCAAATGAGTAACAAGATATTACTGTACGTAATATAACAGGTAGTTAGGACCAGTACTATGGAAGGAGGGAGAAATAGGAGAAATCTAGAACACGTTGTGAGAAGGTAAAATTGGTGACGGCACCATCACTTTCATAGAACATAGAACGTACAGTGCAGAAGGAGGCCATTTGGCCCATCGAGTCTGCGCTGACCTATTTAAGCCCTCACTTCCACCCTATCCCCGTAACCCAATAACCCCCCTAACCTTTTTGGTCACTAAGGGCAATTTATCATGGCCAATCCACCTAACCTGCACGTCTTTGGACTGTGGGAGGAAACCGGAGCACCCGAAGGAAACCCACGCAGACACGGGAGAACGTGCAGACTCCGCACAGACAGTGACCCAGCGGGGAATCGAAACTGGGACCCTGGCGATGTGAAGCCACAGTGCTATCCACTTGTGCTACCGTGCTGCTCAAAAGCGAGAATCATACCCCTACACATAGGATTCCCTTTCATAGGATCATAGAAAAATTACAGCCCAGAAGGAGACCATTCAGCCCATCTTGTCTACACCAGCCCAAGGACACCCAGGTGCCCTTTCAAATTCCACTTTCTTCCATCCGGCCCATAGCCCTGTTGGAATGGGAGGAATGGGAGAAAGAGTAAGAGCTAGGGGCAGCAATTTGAAAGAAACATATCACAAAGTAACATTTACATGGAGGGTTAGTTGGAGGAAGGGATAGGCTGGAGCAACACTTTAGCGAAGAAGAAAAAATAGTAGAATCCAACACTAGTTTTTCAGATAAAAGCAAATTACTGCGGATGCTAGAATATGATACAAAAACAGAAATTGCTGGATAGGTTTGACATCATCTGCGGAAAGAGAACAAAGTTTATGCTTCGAGTCTGGATGACTCTTTGTCAAAGCTGGAGAGGACTGGAAGTAGGATGAGATTTATACTGTTGTCTGTGTGGGGGCGGTGGGGGGGGGGGGGGGGGGGGAGGGGGAGGGGGGAGGGGGACAAGGTGGGTGAAGCAGCAGGGGTGCTAGGTGGAGATTGACAAAGATGTCATGGACAGAAAGACAATGTAAATGGTGGTGATAATGAAGGGTGCTGATAGTGGCACATTAAGAGATCAGGGTGTGGTAATAGCAGAACAAAGGTATGCAGTGTGTTAAAGGACATCTTGGAACAGAGAATAGATGACCCGAGTGGGGTAGGGTGGGGGGTGGGGAGACAATGGTGAGGGGAAAACGGATCAATGGAAGAAATGTAAATAAATGATAGAAATACAAACGGGGTGAAGGTGGAGGAGAGAGTTCACAGTCTGAAGTTGTTGAACTCAAGGTAAAGTTCAGAAGGCTGTAAGATGCCTAATTGAAAGATGAGGTGCTGTTGGTGAGGTGGCAATTGAGAATGTGGGGGAGTGCCCTGGAGGGCCAGGGGTGAGGGGGAAACCTCATGGGGAACTTACTGAAATTTGAAGGGGTTTCGATTCTTCTAACATTTTTGGAGTAACTATTAGCATAACCATATCATAACCATCTGAAGTTAATGATTTACATCACTTTTCAGTACAATTGTCCAGAGGAAGTTTGGGCTTTTGGGCAATTGCCATGCAAACCGAGTGCAAAACCAAAGTTCTGAGAAGGATTCCCACCACTGCATCTTTGAGGTACCCCCCAAATCCCACGCTGGAAAGCTCGGACATTCTGTTGCACTAGCATGAAACAAAAAAGAAAGAGGTACAGTGAAAGAGCAAAAATACCTGTCTGCTGTTGACTGTTAAAAGACTCCAGAATAGCATTGGCAGTGACCAGTGTATTATTCTTGGCTTATGTTGTCATAGCAGGGAAGGGATATATGATGGTTTGAGGCAGAAACAGGAAATTTGGAAAATCAGCAAATTGCAGTGTAAGTTAAGCTTGAAACAAAGAACAAGAACTTGACCTCAATAGCACCAAATGGGGGCAATGAATGCTGTTTGAGCTCTATAACTGCATCTGCAGCATGTGCACACTTATGGGGCGAATTATGCCAGATATCATACTGCTGAGGGCATTAACATGAGTACAGTGAACATCTGCCAGAAATATGCAGCGCAGGCAGAATGTGATGTCACTCAACATACGACACTGATTTGACCCCAGTGATTTTGAAGTTCAATGTTTCAGCTCCCACCTACTTTTAATTTTATAGCTGAACATGCAGACAGCAGCAGGAAGGATTTCCCACCTGTGCTATGTGAAGAGATCATCAACTACTTACAGATTAATTGTTAATTGATTTCTTCAGGCTGTTGCTAAGATTCTATGAGATGTTTGATATCTTTTAAAGTTCTTTGAAGTTTCAAAGATCTACAGGGCGCAGCGTGGCAGGTACTGAAGGTTTTTTCTGACTTTAGAGACTGTACATTTCAGTTGCTCCCAGCCATGGGTGCACTAGTTAGCATTTCCCTTTAAATGCAGCGTGCCATGGAGAATGAAAGGAGACCACTCAAAGCAGGGCTAGCTGCTAGAAGAGGAAGGAGGAGGAGTGGGAGAAGGGATATCAGCAGGAGGTCATATCTACCCAGAGTATTGAGGGAGCAATTCCTATAGCTTCGCTAGAGGCATCCAGAAAGTGTCCCGTCCTCACAATGTGCAGATCTAGCCTCAAATCTATCCTCTAGATAAGTGAATGACAATATTGCTGGTGGTTGTGAATGTGAAATCAAGTGAAAATACTGGGTCTTCATCATCTCTATCTTCTTGGCGTTAAATACACTGCTTGACCAAGTTGTACCCAATAGGTTTCTGAAAGGGAAAATACACAAGGGTATGGTAGTGATGTAGACAGGGGAGGGAGGGGAAGTGACAGGTGCATTGTTACTCCTTCTTCAGCTTGCAAATCAGAAGGGATTGTGGGAGGAGGGTGATGTGCCATATGAAATAGGATTAGTTAGGAGTATATTGTAATCTTTAATGGTTTCAACTCTGCTGCTCACTGATGTCTCAACAATAAATTTTCCAATAATGACCAGCACCATCATCTCCAAAAACAGGTCATCCAGCACACCTGTTGTTACAATAACAAGGCTCATAATATTATTATGTCTTGAATTTAAGATAAAATAAAAGTCATCATGTAGCCTGTTCTGAATTTTGCCTGACAGAAAACGTGGGTAGTTTGATTTTTAGAGATTGAAGGGGACCCAGATTGTTTTACTGGGGAGAAAGTGCAAGGTATTTACAACTGGAGACTATGGCAGCGGCCTTTGTATGCTAACTGTGGATAGACTATGAATCTCCAAATTCTCAGAAAAGTGTTGAGAATGCCAGGTTGTAAACAGTTCCGCTTTAAACTGTCGATTTAGTTCCACTGTGAGAGAGGTCTGGGTTGTCTAGAATTGCTAATTGGCACCTCTACCAGGATACAAAGCTCATGTGATTCACATTACCATGGTGATGGACTTGAAGATGCAAAGGGCACAGAGGAAGCCATTGTGCTTTCCCAAAATAGCACTGAATGTCACAGACTAATGGGTTTGTCTGCCAGGGTCAGGGAGAGAGAAAGAGAGTGAGAGACTGAAAATATCTATGGTTCACTGCATTGGATTGTGGGTGGAAGCATACAGTCAGATTGAAAAGACCAAATTTGTGAGCAGTTAAAATGAGGCTGGAAGATTTGCCTCGCTTGTGCTGATGAGAGCATGTTCAGTAATACTCTCACCATGAAGGACAATTCTGAGGTTAGAATTTATCAGACTGAGAAAGGAAAAGAACATGCATAAATCCTTGGGAACTTAGAATCATTTTGGACTGATTCTTAATCTTAAAGGACAGTATAATACATATCTGAAAATATCATTTTCTGGTTGTGTTAAGAATTCCATTCTATGGTTGAAAGTATAAGTTGCCTGCAAGGGTGGTGTTTAGTCAATAGAGCGTTTAATATGTTATTATAGTAAACACCTTAAAATGTGAAATCTTGCTTTGTCATCCTTTAAGCTACTAACTGGAAGATCAAATTTCTGTTTTCAAAATTGTCAGTCTTTATGAGGATTTTAATCCTGTGTCCACCTTCTATTGCCACCGGCATTGTCCTAGAAGAGAGAGGAAAGCATGCCTGTGAGTATGGTGCAATGTGTTTGGGTGTTATGCCTGCCATTGAATAGCTCAGTGTATAGAAGCTGTGAGAGGTGAGTGCGAGACTTGCTGTTGTGCTAAATGTCTGAGGTTGAAGGTATGCATACGAATGCGAAGAATAAACCATACCTGTTCGAGGTTATTGGCAGGCGAGTGATGGGGTTGTGGTGTCTTGAGCAATCTGTAAGGCTAGTGGTGAAGTTGGTAGAATAAAACACTTTCCGATACAATCACTGACCTTGATCGTTTGCATGAGAGCATTGATCATCTTGCAGCTCTATAGCCTGGACCTGGGAGCTGTATCCCAGGCATTGACCTCCACCTTGACTGTCTGCTCCCACTGTCAATACAGTGTATGTCTGGTGGCCTTCTTGGGCTGGACACAGGACATCTTTCCTATCTTCCACCTCCTCCACCAAAGTCTCCAGTGTAGCATTGGAAAAACCTTGCAGCCTTCTTTTCCCCATGTTCTACCATTCTTCACAGCTTCCGATGTTAAAGTCACTTCCTCATCCTCATTATGAAGTTATGATTTTGGACTGATATGTATAGCCAATGCAAAGAACAGTTAACTCAGGCTGCATGCAACAACCATCCAAATGATCAGGCTGCACAGAGTCGGCGTGCTGGTTGTGTTACATTGAATGGGTGTGCATTAATTTCACAATTCTCATGCTGAATTTTGGAAGTTATCTAATTTAACCACAATAATGTCTTGACAGTTTAATTATTGCCATTCTTTTTCTTGTTATGAAATCCAACATGTATGTTTGAGAAAATACACAGGGAGACAGTGACCAAATGAATGACTATGGTGATTAGAATTGGGGGAAGAGCTTCACACCCTTATATGATGAAATGCATTCTCTACTTTACTGGATGTTGAAGTAAGTTATTTTTATAGATGTGGTGCAGGCATGCATAGATGGACAAGAGAATGACTAAATCACAATACAATCACAAAGAGCTTCAGTTAGCTGAAAACTCAATACTTCGAGCATGGACAATGCTAATAGAAAGCTGTTCCCAAGCTGGAACAAGCTCTATTAAAATAATATAGTTTTGGTTTAGAAAATAGATGCTAAGAAAATGGGTATGTGACCACTTTGTAACTAAATGCTTTCATTAATTGTTAGTCAGACTCCAGTGGTGTTACCCATACAGATAAAACCAAGTGTAAGTCTTCAGTGGAATCAGGTTTATAGGGCATGGAATAATTGGATCAGGGAGTACAGATGTAATTCAGTACCCATTTTAAAGCTATGCATTTTATCCTTATATTTATATTGCACTTTGATTTGATATCATTTAATATGAAATAACAAAAAATTGCAGTGCTTTGGGAAACAAGAAGAGAGTTGATTGAAGGACAATTGTTTCTCTGCAATGCAGGTTGAGCTCAGAGATGCAAAACTAAGGAGTTAATATACCAGTATGTGTAGGAGGATGTAATTACGGTGTGTCAGGATTGCAGGACGCAGCAGCCATTATAAATGCGGATACTGAAATTTTTAATGGAAGTGCTGAAAGAGAAGTCTGATAAAAATACAATAACAAGAAAATAAGGTTTTCTAGGCATAAAATACAGAGACAATCTTTAATATATGAATTGTGAAACATTTGAGTGGAGAATAATTTTATCATAAAATAAGTTAACAATAACATTTGAGAAAATGTATTGTAAAGCCACCAATACATAAGCTTGTTTAGATTTTTCCCTGATAACATTAAATAATTAATTGACAATAATTTGCATTCCTTCAAATACTTTTCACTTCCATGTGTCCTCTGTTGCAGCAGGAGAGGAAATGCAATGACAAACCTGTCAGAATTCATTGTTCCTGTTTACTTTGACAAAATGTTTTGTAGCAGTTGACATTGACACGAGACAGGGAGTTGAAGTGAACAGTGGTTTTAATCAACTAGAACAGTGCCTGCCTGCGACTGCTCTGCACTGAGAGCCACCTACAGGGCAGCTGCTCTATATACCTCCTCTCAAGGGGGTGGAGCCAGGGGCGAAGCCCACAAGGGCACCAACATGATACAAGCAGTGTAATACAATACAATGATCCATAGGTGGAGCCCACATGGGCAACAGCATAGTACAATGCATTACAGTGGTGGATGGTTACCATAATACGTTCACCACATTCACCCCCTGTTAAAAAATTGCAGTCCGGCGGGGGTGAAGGGCTCACAGGTTGAGTCTGTCCAGCACCCTGATCGTGCGCTGCGATCGCCTGAGCTCTGGTTTCACAGCGGGCACGGGTGTCGAACTCGTCGGTGCGGGCATAGGTGTTGAACTCGTCGATGCCGGCACAGGTGTGGACTCCGGGAGCGTGTCTTCTGGAGCTCATCCCTGTAGGTCGGCGATGGGGGGAGGGAGTATAGGAGGGGGTGTGGAGGCCATGTAGGGGCACGGGCGCTATTCAGTGTAGGTTGGGGGGGTAGTGATGGCAGGGGATCCTGCGGGTGACAGGTCCCGGAGGGAGACCATATCTTGTCGGCCGTCGGGGTACGCTACGTATGCATACTGGGGGTTGGCGTGAAGGAGCTGGACCCTCTCGACCAGGGGGTCGGACTTATGGCTCCTCATGTGTTTCCGGAATAGTACGGGCCTAGGTGTCTTCAGCCAGGACGGAAGCGAGACCCCGGAGGTGGATTTCCTGGGGAAAACAAATAGGCGGCCATGAGGGGCCTCGTTCGTGGCTGTGCAAAGAAGTGACCTAATGGAGTGGAGAGCGTCGGGGAGGACCTCCTGCCAGTGGGAAGCTGGGAGATTCCTTGACCATAGGGCCAGGAGGACGGCCTTCCATACCGTCGCATTCTCCCTCTCTCCGTTTCCCCGGGGGTTGTAACTGGCAGTCCTGCTCGAGGCGATGCCCTTACCGAGCAGGTACTGACTCAGTTCGTCGCTCATAAATGAGGAGCCCCGGTCACTGTGTACGTAAGTGGGGAAACCGAACAGGTGAAGAAACTATGTAGGGCCTTAATGACAGTGGCCGTGGTCATGTCAGGGCAAGGGATTGCAAAGGGGAAGCGGGAGTACTCGTCAACGACGTTGAGGAAATACATGTTGCGGTTGGTAGAGGGGAGGGGCCCTTTGAAGTCGATACTGAGGTGCTCGAAGGGCCGGGGTGCCGTCACCAGGTGGGCCTTATCCGGTCGATAGAAGTGCGGCTTACACTCCGCGCAGACTTGGCAGCCCCTGGTCATGGCCCTGACCTTCTTGGTGGAGTAGGGCAGGGTGCGGGCCTTGATGTGCATCTGGGGGCTCGTTGAGCTTCCCAGGACGATACACTATATTGTAATTATAGGTGAAGAGTTCGATCCTGCACCTCAAGATTTTATCGTTCGTGATCTTGCCCCGCTGTGTATTGTCGAACATGAAGGCTACCGACCATTGGTCGGTGACGAGGGTAAACCTCTTACCAGTGAGGTAGTGCCTCCAGTGCCGTACAGCTTCCACAATGGGCTTGAGCTTCTTTTTCGACTGAGGAGTGTAGAATTTCAGAGGCGTTGTGGGTACGGGAGAAAAATGCTACTGTCCTGCCTGCCTAGTTAAGGGTTGCGGCGAGGGCGGCCTCTGACGAGTCGTTCTCCACCTGGAAGGGGACAGACCCGTCCACCGCGTGCATTGTGGCTTTGGCAATATCTGCCTTGATGTGGTTGAAGGCCTGGCGGGCCTCAGCCGCCAGCGGGAAGATGGTAGCTTTGATCAGTGGCCAGGCTTTGTCCGCACGCATAG
The DNA here is from genome assembly GCF_047496885.1 of Scyliorhinus torazame. Classification (NCBI taxonomy): domain Eukaryota; kingdom Metazoa; phylum Chordata; class Chondrichthyes; order Carcharhiniformes; family Scyliorhinidae; genus Scyliorhinus; species Scyliorhinus torazame. The sequence goes on from NC_092713.1 coordinate 240,045,425, forward strand.
TTGGGGACCCACTGTGCATAATAGGAAAAGAACCCGAGGCACCTTTTCAGGGCCTAGGGGCAGTGGGGAAGGGGGAGTTGCAGGAGGGGGCGCATATAGTCGGGGTCGGGCCCTAGGGCTCCGTTTTCCATGACATAGCCGAGGATGGCTAGTCTGGTTGTGCAGAAAACGCATTTCTCCTTGTTATAAGTAAGGTTGAGGGCTTGGGCGGTTTGGAGAAACTTCTGAAAGTTGGCGTCGTGGTCCTGCTGATCGTGGCCGCAGATGGTGACGTTGTCCAAGTACGGAAATGTGGCCCGCAGCCCGTACTGGTCCACCATTCGGTCCATCATTCTTTGGAAGACCGAGTCCCCGTTGGTGACGCTGAAGGGGACCCGGAGGAAGTGGAAGAGGCGGCCGTCTGCCTCAAAGGCCGTGTAGTGGCGGTCCTCCGGGCGGATTGGGAGCTGGTGGTATGCGGACATCAGATCTACCGTGGAGAACATCCGGTAGTGTGCAATCTGATTAACCATGTCCGCTATCCAGGGAAGGGGGTACCCATCGAGGTGCGTATACCAGTTTATGGTTTGGCTGTAATCTACAACCATCCGGTTCTTTCCCCCGGTCCTGACGACCACCACCTGGGCTCTCCAGGGGCTGTTACTGGCCTCGATGATCCCTTCCCGCAAGAAACCCTGGTCCTCGGACTTGATAAAAGTCCTGTCCTGGATACTGTACTGCCTGCCCCTGGTGTCGACGGGTTTACAGTCGGTGGTGAGATTCGTGAATAACGGGGAGGGTCGACCTTCAGGGTCGCGAGGCTTCAAATGATGAAGGGGGGTAGGGGCCCGCCGAACTTTAGGGTCAGGCTCCTGAGGTTGCACTGGAAGTCCAGTCCCAACAGAAGAGGAGCGCAGAGATCGGGGAGTACATACAGTTTAACGTTAGCGTATTCAACGCCCTGTATTGCGAGATTCACGAAGGTGTACCCCCGGATCTGCACTGAGTGTGATCCGGAAGCGAGGGAGATTGTTTGGAATGTGGGGGAGATTTGGAGAGAACAGCGCCTTACAGTGTCTGGGTGAATGAAGCTCTCCCTGCTCCCAGAGTCAAACAGGCAGGGTGTTTCATGCCCATTGACCCGGACGATTATCATGGAGTTCCTGAGGTGCTTTGGGCGTGACTGGTCAAGGGTGACCGTGCCGAGTTGCGGGTAGCCGGCGAGGTCAGAGGTGGTGGGGTGGTCCCAAGATGGCTGCCCCCGTCGGTCGCACGTGTCGGGCGGCATTGAAGGTGGAGGCCAAGATTGCGGCCCCCATGAGTCGCACGTGTTGTGTAGAGTCGAAGATGGCTGCCCCTACGGACAACACGAGGCGGGTGACGCGTCCGAAAGGGGTGGAGCCGGCAGGCACGCAGCCACGCTGCGGGATCTGCGGGCCTGTGAGTCTGAGAGTCGGGCCTGTGATTTGGAGGACTTGGACCTGGCCAGGCAAGCTTTGCCAAAGTGTCCTTTCTTGCCGCAGTCGCTACAGTTTGCATTCCGAGCCAGGCAACGCTGCCTGGGGTGCTGGCTCTGGCCGCAAAAGTAGCAGGGCAGCCCCCCGGGATGGGCGGACAGCCGCGTGGCACAGGCCTGGGGTACTCTCTGGTTGGGTGTCCACGAGGGGGTCGCGTTGTCGGCGGGGAAAGCGTTCAGGCTCTGGAATGCTACTTCTAGGGAGGTGGCTAATTTTGCCGTCTCTTCTAGGTCGAGGGCGCCCTTCTTGAGCAGGTGCTGTCTGATGTAGTTGGTCCGGACTCCAGCCACATAGGCGTCCCGGACGGCGAGTTCTATGTGTTGGGAGGCTGTGACGGTCTTGTAGTTGCAGCTTCGCGCGAGGACTTTGAGGTCGTGTAAGTACTCCTCCAGCGATTCCCCGGGGCGATGGCGGCGAGTGGTGAGAAGATGCCGCGCGAACACTTCATTCACCGGCCTCACGTATTGGCGTTTCAGCATCGTGAGCACATCTGCGTATGTGGTCACTTCCTCGAGTTGCATGGAGATTCAATGGCTCACCCGGGCGTGGAGGAGGCTCAGCTTCTGTTCGTCGGCGACGGAGGGCGAGGAGGAGGCGGCGAGGTAGGCCTCGAAACATCGGAGCCAGTGTGAAAAAGTCCCTTTGGCTTGCGCGGCCTGTGGGTCGAGTTCCAGTCGGTCAGGTTCGAGGGCTGCTTCCATCGCGATGTTGTAGTTGATTAAATTGGTGCGACCATCAATTCACACAAGACAGAGAGTTGAAGTGAACAGTGGCTTTAATCAACTAGAACAGTGCCTGCCTGTGACTGCTCTGCACTGAGAGCCACCTACAGGACAGCTGCTCTATATACCACCCCTCAAGGGGGCGGAGCCAGGGGCGGAGCTCACAAGGGCACCAACATGATACAAGCGGTGTAATACAGTACAATGGTCCATAGGTGGAGCCCGCATGGGCAACAGCATAGTACAATGTAATACAGTGGTGAATGGTTACCATAATACGTTCACCACAAGCATCACATGTATAATCTGATAGTATATGGCTAGTTAGCTTTTACAGTGTGGTGGCAAAGAGGTATGGGGTTGTATTTTTTATGTGTAAGCAAGTGGAAACGTTGAACTATATTGCCATGACATTACAGAGAGATGCTCAGGAAGCATCCAGTAGCAACAGAGCTTATTGTTGATTGCTCTGTTCCAAATTGTTCGAAACGGCCTGCTACTAGAAGATTCGGCGATGCAGTAGTAACCTCATTGCCTTGTAGGGTGTAGCTTTGAATGCAGCCCAGAATGCTAAAATGAAAGTTTGCTATGGAGAGGATATTATGGAATGCCACAGTCTCCACCCTCCATCTGTATAGTCAGTGGGGAGTCCATCCAAGACCCCCATGGCTGCCCCTCAGAAATGTAACACTGGAGCAGCTAAATTTCTTTAAGGCAAAGCATCAACCTCTGTCTCAGGAGGAAGTTCCAGAGTGGTGCTGGGACCACTGGCATCCCAATCATATCGAAAAGCCCAGTTAAGTTCAGGATCCGGGGTATCAGCGAGGATCTCGTGGTTGAGGGTGGAGGGACTGGGGAGCAAGAGGGAAGGGTTAAAAATCATATCCAAAAATGATTTACATCACTGAGCTACTTCCTTGTTCCTCCACCGCTCCTACTCTTTAACCATTGAAAAAATATTCCATTTTGTCTTTTGCAGACCTAACATTACTCACTATTGAACTCTGTTTACCACAGATTTGCCCACTCATTTACTATTTGTGATCCTTTGAATCTTCTTGCTTCCATCCCCACAGCTTACTGTGCTTCCTAACTTAGTTGCCACCTGCAAACTTGATATACAATTCTCATCTTTCAATCAGGTCATTGAGATGTATAATGAAAAGCTGAGGCACAGTAAAAATTCCTGGGGAACAACCCGACAATCAGAAACTAAATTCTTTATGATCCTGGGATTTGGGGTACGTATTAGCATAGATTAAGGATTGCTTGACATTAGGAAAACAGAGAGTAGGAATAAACAGGATATTTCAGGATGGCAAGATGTAATTAGTGGCCTGCCTCAAGAATCGGTGCTTGGGAATTATTTACAATCTGTATCAACATCTTAGATAAGGGGATTGTGTGTAATATGTCCCTGATTGCTAACAATACAAACCCCAAAGGGCGGCATGTGGCGCAATGGATAGCACTGTGACTGCGGCACTGAGGACCCGGGTTCAATCCCGGCCCCGTGTCACTGTCTGTGTGGAGTTTGCACATTCTCCCTGTGTCTGTGTGAGTTTCACCCCTACAATCCAAAGATCGGAAGGTTACGTGGATTGGCCACACTAAATTGCTTCTCAATTGGAAAAAAAAAATTGGATACTCGAAATTTAAAAAAAATGTTTAGAGCAAAAATAGGTAGCAGTGAAGAAGTTGATGCAATTTTTCACACCGTGGCCTACCGTTAGAAGTACTAACGGTTCTGACTTTATGTCTAAAATTTTCCAGGGCATAACTCATAGTTTTGGTTTCAAGACTTAAGTCGACCATCGATCCCGCAAAGTTAGGGAGCTATTGAGAGATATCACCAGACTCTCAAAATCATGATTAGAGGCTATTGTCATGAATGGCCAAGAGATTGGAACAAGGGATTGGATTTTTTACTATTTGTCACCAGGCATTTTCCAAGTATGTTTACTGGGTTTTGCCGATTCAAATTGGTCTATGACCATGAAGTACGGGATCCATTAAGGTTGATGAAAGAGAAGTTTTGAAACAAACATTGAATTACATGTCCACATTTCTGGAAAGACTCACAGGAGCTTGTCAAGCAGCCCAAGAGTATTTAAAGCTGCAGGAACAAGAATGAAAATATAGGCAGACAACCAGGCTAGGTCCAGAACATTCCAAGCTGGAGATGAGGTACTGGTACCCTTGCCTTTCATGGAATCTCTACAGTACAGCAGGAAGTAATTTGACCCATCATGTCTGCACTGACTGTAATACCCTGCACAGGATACATCCAGCTGGGGATGATTGTTTCCCCGTGTTCATTGGACTGAGTTAACCCAGCACCAGTATAAAAGGCTGGCAGCTGTAGAGCCAGCTAAATAGGAGTGAGGACCCGGTGAAATGTAACCGGGCCATGTGTGGATAATGCGGTTGCTGAATAAAAAGACTTTTAAGAAGCTTGTTGATTTCTCTTTGCTTTATCAAACTGAACCACCGAAAGAGCACCATACCTAGGCCCAATCCCTACTCTATCCCCTGAATCCTACTGACACTAAATGGCAATTTAGCATGGCCAATCCACCTAACCTGCACATCTTTGGACTGTGGGAGGAAACCGGAGCACCTGGAGGAAACCTACGCAGGCAGGGGGAGAATGTGCAAACTTCACACAGTCACCCAAGATCAGAATCGAACCCGGGTCCCTGATGCTGTGGAGGTGGCAGTGCTAACCACTGTGCCAACCTAGCTCCCCACAAACCTCTATAAGCGAAGAGCAATGAAAAGATCTCGTATGGATACTGCAAAAGCAGAGGAAGATTTGTAGGGACACACCAGGGCGCACTACATTAACTGAACATGATGCAAATGTCGGTGACTCCACTTGCCAGGGTATTGTAACACAATTTCAAACATAATGAAGTTCCGTATTCATAACACTTGTGACAAGGATCACTAACTAGTTGGGGGGTAGGAGGCAGCTAGTCAGGATAAGAATGCAAGAAGACAAGAAATAATAGCTGGATATGCTATACAGTCCCTCAAGAATGTTTCACCATTTAACAATGTCGTAGCTGAACTTCTACATCAACTGTTATAAACTAAAAGCAAATTACTGCAAATGTTGGAATCTGAAACAAAAACAGAAGATGCTGGACAATCTCAGCAGGTCTGACAGCATCTGTGGAGAGAGAATGGTGCTAACGTTTCGAGCCTGGATAACTCTGTCAAAGCGATCTAGAAATGGGATGAGATTAATATTATTGTGGGGATATGGGGGAGGCATTGGGCAGTGAGGCTTGTTAGAGGGACAGCGATAGGTGAAGACTGACAAAGATGGCACCCCGACCACTTCCTGCACTGATGAGCTCAGCATGTCAGTGCAGGAAGCGTGGTAAGTGCATCCTCAGTGGGGCATTTCTCACCGAGGCCAAAACTGAGTAACATTCGATAGCCAGATCGTTCTCCACGCTGCAGGCGGAAACACCCCGCTAAACGCGCCCAAAACTAGACCCTTTTTTTCCCCGTTAAATCGGGCCCATCATTTCCTTTTCTAGTTAATTGCTGGAGCTGCAGGGTAGCGTTCTGTGACTTGTATACAAGGACACTGAAATCTCTCTGAATACAATATATTAGCCTTTTCAAAATAGTCTCCTTTTCCATTCTTCCTACCAAGGTAAATAAATTCATATTTCCAACAGTATACACCATCTGCCACTTTCTTGGCCAATCATATAATCAGTCTGTATCCCTTTGAAGCCGTGTTGAATCTTCCTCATAGCTTACATTCCCCTACCTGGGTTTGTATTATTTTTTTTCCCAATTAAGGGGCAATTTAGTGTGGCCAATGCACTTAACCTGCACATCATTGGGTTGTGGGGGTGAGACCCACTGATCCTCAATGTCGTCGGCAGCAGTGCTAACCACTGCGCCATCGAGCCACCCAATAGGTCTTAAAGTTATGGCTTCTGGAAACCAGGTGGTCATATCTATGACCGTAAGTATGTACTGATGCCCTGCCTTCATTTTAGGCAATAGCTTTGCACAATCTACCAATACCCAACCAGACGGTTCTTCAAACACTGCTATGGGTCTGATCACATGTTATGATTTAATTGTTACCTGAAGGTATGACAAGTTCTACAGAATTACACTACAACCTTATGCAATCCTAGTCAGGAAAAATACTTGTTGACTGAGCCTGAGTTTTCCAAACTTCCACATGTCCTGCCATTGGCATCTCATGTGCCACCTGCAGTATTTCCCTGTAATATTTGGGTGGTACCACTATTTGATGGACAGTCGTCCATTCCTTGTCTGCAGGTCTATGAGGACGTCTCCACTTCCTCATCAGAATTACGTTCTTAACACAATAGCACTCTGGAACCCCTTCAGTTTCAATTTATAAGAGAGCTGACTGTGTTGACTGTGCTAAACTATGTAACTCTCGGTCAGCCTCCTGGGCCTATGTTAATAAAGACCTATCAAACACTTCCTTGGAATTATCCTCGTCTTCAAGGATAGTTTTGACTATTCTACCATCTGATGGTGGTGTGACTTCAATCTCTGGTGGTAGACTTTGTTTTGCCATGGCCATGGTCACCGCACATGATCTAAAAATATCTGTAAACTGTTCCTGTAACTGTTCTGTCTCTTTATCTTCCCTCAGACTCTCTGTAATCATAAGTGAAGTTATAACCTGTACCCTTGTCAAATCATTCCCCAGAAGTAAGTCTACTCCATCTCCACCTACTGGCAACTTCTTAACCACTCCGACATCTACTAGACCTCATAATAAATCACACACCAATTGTACTTTATATGAGGTAACTGTGATATAAACTCCACTTATCCCATTCACTGACATCTTATTTTTCATTGAACCTTCTGGAGGGAAAACCAAATCCTTCTCAAGTAAGACAGTTTGCGTAGCACCTGTGTATCTTAAACCTATTAAGATTGTTTTGCTTAACCCTTTCAAATTCAACATAGGTTTGTCCCAGCTGTTTCCTTAAATTCCAAAACTTTTGCCTATATGCCTCCGGAACTAATTCATATGCACCCAGAATATTTACCTTAGATACCACTTCTGACAGAGAGGCCCGCCCCATCAGCTTACTTTAGAACATAGAACAGTACAGCACAGTACAGGCCCTTCAGCCCATGATGTTGTGCCGACCATTTATCCCAATCTAAGATTACTTTGCATGGGTAATGTCCATGTTCCTTCAGCCACTCCATTTTAGTTGCTATTTTCTCAAATACCATGAAGAATGCCTCTACATACTTTTTCTGATATTTTTGTAGGACCTGTATAAACGTAAGCATATCCCCACTGGATTATTTCTCGGGTTTGGCTCCCCTCTAGCTCTTGGCAGCTCTTCTTTAATTTCCAGTGCTTTAAACACTCCTTTGCCTTTTCCTCTAATTCCAACTTCCTCATTTCAAATGCTCTTTCCTCATCTTTTTACCACTTCTTCAACTCGCTTTTAGTACGTCTGTTCTTTATAATTCCCTCTCATGCTCGAACTCCAACCAAATTATCTCCAGATCGGTTTCCCCACCAGAAAGCGCTTCTGATGTTGCACCACCTGAATTACTTGCTCGTGGGCTCTCCTGTGTTTCTAACAGACCCAATCACATGACTAATATATCATATATCTCTGCATAATTAGCTTTAACTGGCACCTCTACTTTTAATTCACTTGCCAATTCAATGAACTTGTCTTTTTGAAGCCCTTGCAAAAGGAATCAAAGGCAAGACCACCACTTGATGAAAACCTTTAGCAGCTTCCAGAGCCATCCTGTTATTCTATTACAAACCTGGTGTATTTTTAATATATACTGTACCCCAAATCGTCACTGTCAACAAGTCCAAAGATCCAGAATGAACCCCCAAATTATGGTCGGATACCCTGAGCTAGTGCACAGTCAGTACCAGCCCCAATTGACCTGGAGTTGCAAAGGCAATGAAATTAGATTTATTCAAATACCTAAGGTCTTTTGTTGAGTTTAATAAACGACAATCACCAGGTGTGTAACTTTAAAACACAAGTAACCTTTTATTATGAACAGTATCTTTAATTAAACAGACAGAAAATGTAACTGGCTACCTACTACCCATTTCCCAATAGAAAATGTAGCTGGCTACCTACTACCCATTTCCCAACCCAGCCCTAGTCTTTTTACAGACACACGCACACACACAAATATTAAAATAATAAAAGGGATCTTTGAATCAGAGGAATGACTTCCAGTCCATGTCTTTCTGAAGTTCAGGCTTCCAGTTTGGTACTTCATTTATTTCAAGCTTGATATAATAATAATCTTTATTATTGTCACAAGTAGGCTTACATTAACACTGCAATGAAGTTACTACAAAAAGCCCCTAGTCCACATTCCTGCGCCTGTTCGGGTACACAGAGGGAGAATTCAGAATGTCCAATTCACCTAACAAGCACGGCTTTCGGGACTTGTGGAAGGAAACCCACAAAGTCACGGGGAGAACGTGCAGACTCTGCGCAGGCAGTGACCCAAGCGGGAATCGAACCTGGGACCCTAGAACTGAGAAGCAACAGTACTAACCACTGTGCTACCGTGCTGCCCTATGATCTTCACAGGCAAGGTTGACTATTTTCCCTACAGACTCAGCATCATCCCATGTAAGGAGCACAGAGTCAGCGCACCTCCCAGCCCCACAAATCCAACTTGGGGAAAAGATTTTTCGTTCCAGGTTGCGGGATTCTCTGGACATCATGCCCACTGCTCCCAGACTGAACGTGGAGGTTGCTGGATGCAGAAATGGGCTGTCCAGAAGGCCTGACTCTGTGCTCCACCGCTGTGCCAAAAGATTTTTCAAAAGAAATAAAACAAAATCAGCCCTCCCGGTCTAACCTGCATATATCGTGATTCACACACCTGGGCCAGTTAGACATAGGTGGAGGCAGCTGCTGATTTATATGGGCAGCTGCCTCCATGAAATGGGCATGCTCTCATCCTGAGCCAGGCTCACTCCCCCACCCACGAAAATTAATGGTGCCATGTTCGGGGATGGGGGCTTCTGATTTTCGGCCTCTTCTATAATTTATGCAATGGCTTTCACGGTATGTTTCTCTCTATCATTGTGAAGTATTAATTTAATAAGTCGTCCATAATGTTATTGTCCAATAAGTTCCCGTAACAGCGTCCCCGAACAGGCGCCGGAATGTGGCGACTAGGGGCTTTTCACAGTAATTTCATTGAAGCCTACTTGTGACAATAAGTGACTATTATATATTATTAAGTTACATCTGGAGCTGTTTTTAATTGGCCAAGTACATGCTCCTTCACCACTCTCTCAAAATGTATTAATTGAAAAAACGTTTGATATTTGCTTCGATTTGCATCAATATTTATTTTATTTATATTCCCTTTTTGCATTTCTGGATACGATGTTGCTTTTCCTAGCTGCTGCATTTCCATTTTTTCATGTAAATTTGACGAAGCCTTTTAAACTTCTTATTACATTCTCTACTTCATGATAGTGTTTAGTATTTTCAGTCAATTGTTATCATATGCTTTCTTAGTGGAAAACTGAAGTTCCAGTTTAGTTTTAATCTTTCCATTTATCCACAGAGCTCTATTATTTGAATCAACAGTCTGAGCATTAACAGGTCTTTTGAGGATTGTTAATTTTTTTTTTAAAGCTGGTAAATTTAGATGCATACAATGAAAGCCATGCACGAGATCTTTATAGGACAGCCAAAAGGAGTTTGAACTTTTACAGGTAATTTCAAATATTTTTTTCGATGGACACTCTCTGTTGGCTGCTGGTAAATGGTTACATGAAGTAATGCCCTTGACAGAGGTTTGCATGAGTGGGAGTTTATGAAGGATAGAGTTCTGGAGGTCAGCACTGGAAAAGCTGAGAATGTGCCCCTGGCCATATGAACACGCCTGTGGGTGAAATGCCCAATTTGCATTGGACAGTATCAGGGAAGAATGATAATCCCTATATTGTGAGTTATAATTTCTGCACTTCTACTGTGCTATGTATTGTGCCAGATTTTTAAAAAATCTCAGCATCTGAATGAGAAAAGGCTATTTTTGATTTAACAGTGCGACTGGATATATACCTGATAACTTTGCAATATAATTTCATCGCACAACTGAGTATTCTGAGTTCAAAAGTTATTACCTGACTAAAATGATACATATGAAGGATGCAAACTTCCGAAACCTGGGTAAAGCAATATTCCATTTCACGCAAACTCATAGAGTCAGCAAATTCTGGACATTTTCAAGATGCACAATACTTTGAAATTTGATTTCGACATCGTGGAACCAAATATGCAAACAGTGGAGATTATTGTTGATGAATTAAAGTGAACAGCAAAGGACACTCACTTAGCAAGTAGAAAATTACCAAAGGGAACTTTTCTATTTAGCCTATTTGTTTTAAAGCTGAATGATTATTTAATTTGAAACCACTATGGTTACAAAACGATTACACAAACTGCATTTGGATGCTTTACATTTCATATTTATTTGAATACAACGTAAAATATGCAGCTTAAAATGTTAAAATTTTAAAAATGATGACGTTCATAAAATAAGTATGATCTGGCATTATTATTGGAATTGTTGCCAGCATCAACAAGTAATACCTTGAGTCTTCTGCATTGCCATTATGCCACTGAAAGTATGATAAGGTAGGATTTCTCTGTTTCACAATGCAGTGGGGCTCAAGATGATTGGTTGCTCTAAAGGTTATTTGTATTGTCTAGTGGACCCGACAGCCAGCAGGATAGTGTGGGGCAGTGTTGTATTTAGTTGCTCAATTGCCTGGTCTTTGATTGTGTGTGCCTGCTGACTGCTCATTGTGCTTTGTGCCGTTCGACAAGCCTGTGGGCATGGTTACAAAGAACCAGACAGTAAAGAGTATTTGAAATGAAAAACGAATGAAAACTGCTTATTGTCACAAGTAGGCTTCAAATGAAGTTACTGTGAAAAGCCCCTAGTCGCCACATTCCGGCGCCTGTTCGGGGAGGCTGGTACGGGAGTATTTCTGAGAAGAGACATGTCTTTGAAGGTTTATGTCTTGCACACATCAGGACAGAATTTTCAAGATTACAACTGTAAAGTGACAACAATTTATACTGCACAAGAGAGTTCTGATTGTTTGGCAAATGGACTCTGATTGGTAGATGTGTTTCCATAGAGAATGCACAAGGGACAACTTAACTGCCAAGCATTTGTTTAAATTTAAAGTGCCTAAGGACCCCACTCTCAGTCCTGAAAATTGCCCAGTCTACCTCAAATTACTCTGGAAGGGTACGATGTTTCACAAATTTAAGCAACAGGTGAAGCAAGTTATTTCATGCTGCTACGATGTAGTAACAATAGGAGTGATAGATTCTGCTAACAGGACGCTGCCATCAAGTCAAAAGGATATTCTGCCTGTCGCACAAATAAGGAGTGTAGTATGTGAATTTCAGGGCCAGTGTAATGTCAGTTGCCAGTGCAATGCAGACCATACATCCCAATGACTGACAAATGATATCAAACAGCACGTCTTTTTGACTGTTCACAACAGGCAAAGTGCTGACCACACCCAACTAGCCAGTACTTCCTAAACTCAAAATTCGGTGTCTAATATTATATGTGGGGTGCGAAAAGCCTCGAAGTGTCATTTTGGGCGCATTTCACGGGGGTTTTCTCAACGGCTGTGTTGGCGAGATCGCGGCCCATATTCAAAAATGAGCCCCCATGAGATTCTTGCGATTACTGGTTACCTCACCGACTGGTTTGCCAGACTCATGCCTCAGTTTCTCGCCGCAAACAAGAGGGAACTGCTTTTAAAAGCTCCCTCGCCACTCACTCCCAGTCAACACACAAGCATGGCAGTCAGAGACCTGCTCCTCACTTTGGCAATGCTGACCTGGCCAAGCTTCTCGATGCCGTCAATAATAGACAGGCCACTCTGTTCCCATGATGGGGGGTCAGAGGATCAGCAGCAGGGTCAGCAATACCGCTTGGGAAGCAGTAGTAGTGGCTGTCAGTGTGGGCAGCATGACGAGGAAGACCGCCGTCCTATGTCAGAAGAAGACCAACAAAGTCCACCGAGCAGCAAGAGTAAGTTACAACTTCTCTCCAGGCATCAGTTCCACCTGCCACCCCTCAAACTCACAAACCTGCCCCTCCCCAAATCACTGGCTGACACCTCACACTCTCCCCACATTTAATCTTCATGTTTGTTCCTCAGCATTCCCTGGCATCCACCAACACAACACCTTCATGTCCAGATGCGGTGCCCACACAGGCCATCTGCTGTAGACATCCGGATCATCAAGTATGCGGCTCACTATGCCCTCTCTTTGTCCCCACAGGAGAGGATAGACCATAATAACGTGAAAAGGCCAAGATTGGGGGTGGGATGCCAGAGATCCGAGTTCTCATCCCCCATGAGGAATGAGACCTGTAAATCGTGGCGTTGTTCAAAGAGAGACCAGTTACCAACAGCGAGGTGAGGATTCACTCTCCCTTCACCCAAATGACTTGTCTCAAGTGAGTTGTTCATGCCAGACAAAATGATCCTTCCCTCTCACTGAACTACACATACATTATCTCGCAGGATTTCCATCTGAGGAGGGTCATCCGGATTCAATCCCCCTCCCCGCTATCCAAGATACTACATCGGAGGACAGCTCCAAGGAGACCACCATGAAGGTGCGACAGCCATCACCTCCAACTTCCACCAGCACAGAGATGCACATCTTGGTGGGTGACATTAGTGGACACAATGTGGTGAGCACCACACAGTTGCTAATGCACATCAGGTGGAGGTAGGAACATCCAAGAGAGACAGCAGTCGGAAGTTTGCTGGATCCCAGGACTCAGCTAGGTCCCAGTCAGATGCCGAGCCTCTGGACGAAGTTCTCCCAGAGTTGATGCAGATGATAGGCCTGAGGCATGACATGAAAATGCAAATTGCTTATTGTCATAAGTAGGCTTCACATGAAGTTACTGCAAAAAGCCCCTAGTCGCCACATTCCGGCACAATGCAAGGCTGATTGGAGGAGTCCCAAAGGCTTCAAACAATGGGATGATGCTGACAATGTGTGCTACCGAGGCCAACACAGCTAGGGTGGTGACCACAGTGGAAAGCCTGGGACACAACATGCGTATCTTGAGTGGTGGTGTCCAAGGCATTGCTCAGTCTAAGATGACCATGGCTGAGGGCCTTGACATCATGTCCCAGTTGCTGAGAGACGTGTCCCAGATGCAGGTGGACATGGCTGAGCCACTGCAGAGAATGTCCCAGTCACTGAGGACCATTGCTAAAGACATCGACACCATGGAGCAGACATTGTGGGACCGCCGTATGAGATGATTTAGACGTCTCAGGAGCTCACTCTACCTGTCCCTCCATCCCATGGAGTTGGCCAGGCCTCTATGAGCACCGATAAGAAGGAGGAAGCACAGGAGGCCAAACTGGGTCCTGCCACTAAGGACACAACTGAGATGTGCAGTTCCTCTGAATCCTCCCATCTGGCACTGGTGCATTTCAAGGGCTGCAGGCAAAACAAGTTTGCACGGTGACGCCTGTGGCATTGGTAAGTCAGCCGGAGGCCCCCAGGTTCTTCACAGGATGTCTGCCAAGGGCATCAAAGGCACAGGGCGTGGGAAGCATAAGGCTGCTTCCACCTCTGATGTGCATATTGGGGACAAACCTAGATGTAGCACTTGACCATGAAAGATCAAGAAGAGTGAGGAGCACGGAGTGGGCACTGGAGGGGGGGGGGGGGGGCGTTCACTATCTGTAGCTAGGGGGAATAGAAATGTAAAATGTTCACTGTTAAAATATGTAACACATGATACACGTGAAGCCTCTGGCACGTTAATATTCACAGCGGCCCTTTGTGCACCCCCACCTCCTGTTGCTTGCTGCTTCCCCCACCCCACCCAGGCACAGTGGTCCAAGATCAAAGGTTCCCAATGCACATCACGTTCAGAGGTTGTGTGTGAGCGCGCTGTGAGCAGAAATATAGGAGTCAGACTTTGGCACAAACTGAGGAGCACCAGAGCTTTCCTCACAGTGAATTATCATCGCTCTCCTGCCTTGTTTGTGACCAGCTGACAGTGCTGACACGGACCCATCAGCCTGAATGATGTTTCACAGACCCTTGGAGGGTGGAATAAGGTGGCCAAGGAGGGTGTGATCTGATGGGGGGGGGGGGGGGGGGGGAGGCTGGGAATGGGGCAGGGGGGAGGGGGGATTGCTAGAGTCCATTCTAAAAGATTTAATAGAAGTGCACTTGGAAAACAGTGGCAGGATCAGACATAGTCAGCATGGATTTGTGAAAGGGAAATCATGCTTCACAATTCTACTGGAATCTTTTGAAGATGTAACTAGTAAAGTTGATGAGGGGGAGACAGTGGATATGGTTTATTTGGACTTTCAAAAAGCTTTCGACAAAGTCCTACATGAGAGATCACCATGTAAAATTAAAGCGCATGGGATTGGGGGTAGTGTATTGGGATGGGTAGAAAACTGGATAAAGACAGGAAACAATGAATAGGAATAATCGGGTCTTTTTTCTGAATGGCAGGCTGTGCTATTGGGCTACCGCAGGGACCAGTGCTGGAACCCCGGATATTCACAATATATATTAATGATTTAGATGAAGGATCTAAATGTAACCTCTACAAATTTGGAGATGACACAAAGCTAGGTTGGTGGGTGAACTGTGAAGATGATGCAGAAATACTTCAGTATGATTTGGACAAGTTGAGTGAGTGGGAAAATGCATGGCAGATGCAGTATAATGTGAATAAATGTGAAGTTACCCACTTTGGTAGCAAAAACAGGAAAGCAGATTATTATCTGAATGGTTATGGATTAAGAGAGAGGAATGTGCAACGAGACCTGTGTAGTCTTCTTTGTGTTGTTTATTTAGGATGGATTGCATGGTGTTTCTCTCGTCAATAGCCACTAGAGGGAGCTGCAGAGACTACCTAAGGTCGAGCATCACTGCTTTATATAGTACTCTCTGCAGCTCCCTCTCGTGGCTATTCATGGTACTACATTAACCATTGTCATGCTGATAGTAATGATAATACGACAACCTGGGTGGCCTTGTACATCAGTTTCTGAAAGTAAACATGCTGGTGCAGCAGGTGGTAAAGAAGGCAAATGGTATGTTGGCCTTCATAGCAAGTGGATTCAAATACAGGAACAGAGACATCATGCTGCAATTATACAGGGCCTTGGTGATGCCACACCTGGAATATTGAAGCAGTTTTGGTCTTCTTATCTGAGGATGGATGTTCTTGTAATTGGGGGAATGCAGCGAAGGTTTACCAGACTGATTCCTGGGGTGGTGGGACTGAAGTATGAAGAGAGAGCGAGTAGGTTTGGATTATATTCGCTGGAGTTCAGAAGAGTGAGAGGGGATCTCAGGAACCTATAAAATTTGAACTGGACTAGACAGAGTAGATGCAGGAAGGATGTTTTCGATAGCAGAGGAGTCCAAAACCACGGGTCACAGCCTAAGAATATGGGGTAAACCATTTAGGACTGATTTGAGGAGAAATTTCTTGACCCAGAAAGTGGTGAGCCTGTGGAATTCGCTACCACAGAAAACAGTTGAGGTCAAAAAATGTATGTTTTCAAGAAGGAGTTAGATATAGCTCTTGGTTCTAAAGGGATCAAAGGATATGGAGGTAAAACGGGAACAGGTTGCTGAGTTGAAAGATCAGCCATGAGCATAATGAATGTCAGAGCAGGCTCGAAGGGCCGAGTGGACTAGTCCTGTTCCTATTTTCTATGTTTCTATGTGGCGAGGGTGAGGAATGATTCAATGGTCAGGGGCTTCTGCTCTATTCATTAAAGTAGATCATTGTATTCTATAGTTTGAATCATTTAACTCCCTAAGAGCTACTGTGCTCTATATTGTTAAACTGTACGTCAGGGATTACCTGGCATTCCTTTCATCCAATACTTCTATGTATAAATGATGGGAAATCAAGCAGATTGCATTTTTTCATAATTCAGGTAATATTTGAATGTACATGACCAAAGCACAACAGCGCTTATACTTTCTCAGGAAACTAAGGAAATTCGGCATGTCCACATTGACTCTAATAATTGGAATGCGCCTTTAAGCAGTGGACTTAAGCTGAGGCAGCCTGCTAGTCAGGACAGTGAATTCCAGGATTTGGTTTTTGGAAAGGAGAAAACAGATTTGTGGGTGCCGAGATAATTTAAGAACCAGCTTTGGAGGAAGTCAGTTTAATTGGCTGGCCAGCAACCAGTGGGTTGCCAGGGACAACGTTCTGGCTGACAACAGTTAATGATTGGATCCTGCGTGATGCTTCTGAGAGAGATAGTCAGAAGCGATTGGACCTTGAATGAGGAAGGAACTCTTGCTCTGCTGAAATAAAGGACTGCTTTATTGTTCTAAAACCAGTGAGTACCTGACACATCTGTACTATATATTTAAAATGATCTTGAATCAACAAAGAAAGTAGACAGCGCCGGGGACCCGGGTTCGATCCCGGCCCCAGATCACTGTCCATGTGGAATTTGCCCATTCTCTCCGTGTTTGCGTGGGTCTCACCCCCACAACCCAAAGATTGTCAGGGTATAATAATAATAAGAAAAATCTTTATTTGTGTCACAAGTAGGCTCACATTAACACTGCAATGAAGTTACTGTGAATATCCCTGGTGATTGCAGATTATTGGGCTCAGCCAAGGTATTTTAAAATAACATCAAATTTCACCTGTGTTGCGACTCCTGGTCGAGTGGGGCTTAAATTGACCGTGAACTAGCCCAGGGGGTTCGTGACAAAGGCTATCCGGCCCCTCAAATCTGCTCCACAATTCAATAAGATCACAGCTGATCTGTTTGTGTTGAGTTCCACATTCCCAGCTACTCCCAATAACTCCCAATAACCTTTTATTCCCTTGCCAAACAATAATCTATCTACCTCCACCTTAACAACTGGCAAAATTCTCCAGCAGCAGCAGCAGAGTTCGCGGTGAGGTGGAGAATCCAGCAGTAGCGAAGAAAACGGAATTGGTGCCGGGTGCCAGTCCATTTCCAATGTTCCAGTTCCCCACTGGCGGCAAGATCGAGGTTTGTCCCCCGTGCTGGCATCTGCTTAGCGAGCCAGTTATCATATTCTCCAGGCCCGCTTTATTCCCCGGTCCTATGGATGGAGAATCACATGGGCAAGAATCACTGCAGATCTTGCCAAGCGTGGCCCCGACTTGGTCGGCCAATGGGATAACTCTTTAAGGGAGTTGCCCCACAGTCCATCTGAGGGCCATCAACCCCCCCAACACAATGGAAGACCTGCCTCCCACCCTCCCACTAGATCCCCCAACCGCTGCCCCCAATAGAGACACCCTGAATAAAGGGATCCCGAGACATCTCCTAAATAAAGAGACCCCCAGAAGAGAGACCTCTGTCCAGAATCCCGCCAGAAAAGAGACCTCTGTCAGGAAGCCCCAAAAAGAGAAATCCCTGTCTAGAAGCCCCCAAGAAGAGGAATCGCTGTCTAGAAGTTAGAGAGCAGTGCAGGCAGAGGCAGTGAAAAGGTTTACTCTTTAAAACTCAGCTGGGCAATACATCTGCTGACTCAGACACAGAAAGCAGCACCTGTCAATTCCTGGAAAGAGAAAGCCAGTCATCTGGGTTTAAGCCCTCTCAGATCTTTGATCTGCAAACTATTCATTCATTTCTCTTTAATATTGATTTTACAAGGCTATGACTGACAGCTTCCCCACACACAGCTGTCAGCATTGTTCCATTGATCTCCCTTCATGCTTGAGTAACTCTGAAGTGCTCTAACCGTATATAAACATCAAACTTTGATTGACAGGTCCTGGACCACTTCAAACAGACTTAAGTGCTGTCACTTACCAGCTGACCACTTCAAAATCACTCAAGCATGAAGGGAAGTGATTGGAAAGTGTGTGGCTGGGGACTGGAGAATCCTCACTATCAAAACCTTCAAAATCCTAAAAACCTTGATCAGAACATCCCTTAGCCTTCAAGATTCCAGGGAACACATGCCTAATTTATATAATTCCTCCTCATAATCTAATGCTTGGAGCCTTGGTAACATTCTGATGAGTCTGTGCTGCCCTCTTTCCAAGGCCAATATATCGTTTCGAAGGTGCAGGGCCCAGCACTGCACAGTACTCCAAACATGGTTTTAACAGATTTCCATCTCCTTTATATTTTATCTCTCTAATTAAAAAGATGAACATCCCATTAGCCATTCTAATAATTATTTTGTCTGACTACCACATTTTCAGGATTAGTTAACATGGACCCTTATTTTCAGCTGCGGTCCACTCAACTCTCCACCTTAATTAAAAACTCAAACTTAACACTGTTACACAATGAAAAGATAACCTTAACACTTTTGCATTTAGGTTTTTATGAAGCAGGACATTTTATGAAGAGGACTGTGAGCTTCTGCTGGCTATGACTTGCACCCCGCCAATTCATTCTACCTCCCTAGGACTTAACCTTGGTGGAACTGGACAAGTTTCCTGAAACCTTGAGTCATCCACAGCTCTAGGTTTCATGTGGATGAGGCCCGAAGGATCCTCAGGCCAGTGCTTTTGGGTGTATGTTCCCTTCACGACACCCATTTTGCGCCATTTTTTGATATTACACCAATTTTTAGGCCATTTCTTAAAAAAACGTTTGAGTGCTAAGGAAAGAACTGGAGACTTTACAGCAACTCACAGATGGATCAAATACATTTTGAGATAAATTCACTGTTAAATTTAAAATGATAAACCATGAGGAAACCTGTCCTCAGACAGGGCAGCATGGTAGCACAGTGGTTAGCACTGATTCTTCACAGCGCCAGGGCCCAGTTTTGATTTCCAACTCGGGTCTCCTGTGTCTGCGTGGGTTTCCTCCGGGTGCTCCGGTTTCCTCCCACAAGTCCCGAAAGGTGTGCTTGTTAGGTGAATTGAACATTCTGAACTCTCCCTCCATGTACCCGAACAGGTGCCGGAATGTGGCGACTAGGGGATTTTCACAGTAACTTAATTGCAGTGTTAATGCAAGCCTATTTGTGACAATAAAGATACTTAAAACTTAAAAAGAGTATTATGCTGTAGATCAGGCGCAATAGGAATAATTGTTATTTTATAATTAAATGTTATTATTTGTTGATGGCTACTTTAATAACGTTTTTGTGCTCACATAATAATGCAAATCCTACTGTTCACCCTTATAAATCAGGCATTTGAAAAATGTTAACATTGTTACAATTTATATCAAATATGAATCTGACTGTTCAGGAGACATGATTGTCCATTTTCTGCCCATTTTGTGCAACTTAAACACAGAGAATATAGAACATACAGTGCAGAAGGAGGCCATTCGGCACATCGTGTCTGCACCAACCCACTTAAGCCCTCACTGTGGTGATATGCATCACCGTATATACACAAGGGGTTAATGTAAATACACTACAACTAAGTAAACACTAGAGGGAGCACCGGAGATGTCATGATATGCAAACATGCAGCTAATGAACAATGGAATAGGACACAACCAATGAGCAGTCAAGACACCCCGAGGTGGCATTACCACAAGGGGGCATTACACAACCCATATAAAAGGACAGGGCACACATGCTCTGTCTCTTTCCACAGACCCACAACTAGAGAGTACATCAGAGTTGATCAGAAGCATCACACTCAGCATGTGGCTTAAAGCAGACTGGTTTAGTTAGACTGAGCTACTACAGTTAGATTAGCAGGAGAGTCAAACTCATTTAAGAACTGTGTTAATAGTTCAATAAACATATTGAACTCATTACAAAGTCTGGACCTTCCTTTGTCAAAGCATACATCAAGGAAGCAGCTTATGCTACACGAAGGAGCATAACACAACACTCACTTCCACCCTATCCCCATACCCCAATAACCCCTCCTAACCTTTTTGATCACTAAGGGCAATTTATCCTGGCCAATCCACTTAACCTGCACGTCTTTGGACTTGGGAGGAAACCGAAGCACCTGGAGGAAACCCACGCAGACATGGGGAGAACGTGAAGACTCCGCACAGACAGTGACCAGCGGGGAATCGAACGTGGGACCCTGGCGCTGTGAAGCCACAGTGCTATCCACTTGTGCTACCGTGCTGCCCTAACAGGTGCTGCCACTATGCAGCAGTCTATTTTAATGCTGCATAGAGACATGCAAATATATTGATTGTATTAAGAAGACTTATTTATAGGGAATTGAGATATCAACTGTGATAACCCACATGAGGATCTCCCTGTGGGGCTTGTTGAGTGCGCATTCCCATGGTAATGGGCAGAGGCCTCATCTTCAGGCCTTTTAAATACCATCCCAGATCTGGACTGGGGGTTCCTGTTAGTCCGGGCTGGGACACCTGTGCTGTATGCCACAGATGCGGCTTTACTTTTGAGTTAAAATAACTTTGATTTAACTTTTATCTTTGTGTCTCCTGGAATATCTTACTGGCAACGAGGAGCAAGAACCTGATTCTGGACAGCCTTGCTCGAAAGAAAAACGCATCCAGTAAGAAGTTTCTGAAGGGAAACCGGAAATGCCGTTACTTGGGAAACTCAAGCTGTATGATGGGGGTGTGGCAGATTGGCCTCAGTACACCAAAATAATGCACTACTTCGTTCATGCGAATGGAATAGAATCACCTGAGGAAGGAGCAGTGCTCCGAAAGCTAGTGATTTGAAACAAACCTGTTGGACTTTAACCTGTTGTTGTAAGACTTCTTACTGAGATCATCAGTTATTCGCCAGTGCTACAGGTTTAATACAGCCAGAAGTCTCCCTGGAGAACCTGTAATGGATTTCCTGTCCAGACTCAGGTAACAGGCCGAACACTGTGGAGTATGGGCTATCTTTGCCAGAGATGCAACGGGACTGGCTGGTATGTGGGATAAACAGCATTGCGACACAGAGAAAACTACTGGGGAGTCTCTAAGAATCATAGGAACCACTGTGCCTCAGGTTGCCCATGGGTGATCAGACTACCCCTAATAGTCGTGCTAGGACCAGGATCCAGTTTTCTGGGCAGAGACTGGCTGCAAAAGATCCAACTGGACTAGCAACAGATCTTCAGGGTGCAAACCGGGGCCTATATGAAGTTATCGGGAAATATCTTAAGATGTTTCAAAGGACCTTGACAAGACCAAAGGAACAAGAGCAAAGATCTATGCCAACCTGAAGGCCATGCCTAAATATTTCAGGGAACCACCGATTCCCTATGCCTTGTTCGCCAAGGTGGAAGCCTAACTTGGGTGAGCCCTTTGGCATACTACACTTGAAACAGTTTGTGGAATGGGCTGCGCGAGTGGTTCCAGTTCTAAAACCTGTCAAGTAGGTCTGCCGTTGCGGAGACTATAAACTGACTGTCAACAGAGCCTCCTACCTTAGCAGATCTCTAGTAAAGCTGGCTGGAGGCCATACGTTTACCAAACTGGACATGAGCTATGCGTACCTCCAGCCGGAGCTCAATGCAGCATCCAGGAAGATCGTCACCATCAACAAATATAAGGGGTTGTATGAATACACCTGGCTGCCTACTGGAGTCTCATAGGCATGCACCATTTTTCAGCGCGTAATGTAAAATATCCCTCAAGGGCTGCCTCGGGTGGCAGAGTACCTAGATGATGTGTTATTGACAGGAGCCACTGACAAAGAACAGCTAGCATACTTGGAGTCCTGTGGTGATTCTCAGATGCAGTATCCACCTCAAGTGGGAAAAGTGCATGTTTCAGATGACCAAGGTGACGTACTTCTGTTACTGCGTCGACAAGGATGGCCTGCTCCATGTAAAGGACAAAGTGAAGGCAATAAAAGGGGTGCCACCCTGCAAAACATGACGGAATTGAAGTTGTTTCTGATTTGTTATGTTGTAGGTGTAACATAAGCGGCTTCCTTGTGGTGCACTTGACAAAGGAAGGTTCAGATGTGGAGATAACTTCAACACGTTTATTAAACTATTTACACTTCTATTACTCGGGTTCGACACTAATCCTACTATAGCTACCCAGACTGACTAACCAGTTGCTGCAATCCATGTGGTGGGTGTAATATTGAATCAACCCTGTGTCTGTACTCACTGACTAGCTCCACTGGAAAGAGGAAGATCATGTGTGTGGTGTCCTTTATATATGGGTTGATGTAATGCCCCCCTGTGGTCGTGTCACCTCCTTGTGAATCGTGAATGTCCATTGGTCTCGTCCTATCTAACGGATCCATTGGTTGAGTGTGTGTGTGTGATGTTTCTGGTGCTCCCTCTAGTGTCTAGCTAGCCTACATGCATTTACATTGATGCACATCACCACATCCCCCTTTTGTTATATGTTACATATTTTCTGTACACTTTGAGAAAATTGAACAAAGAACAGGTAGATAAGGTAAGGTATATACAAGTCATGGGGACAGTGTGATTAAACAATAAGTCCAAATCATTTGTGTGAGTCCAAAAACCATCAATCATCATGGTCAAATGTCTCTCTTGGTTATGAACGCCATCAACATCCCTGTGCCACAGGAACCAAGAAGTGGTCAAATCACTTTGCTGTCTGATTTGGAGTCCCTTTCTTTTTTCGATGTTTGTGATGATGCTGTCGAATGGCATCTTGTAGCTGATAAGGTGTTGACGTTGAAGCGGTACCATCAACAGTATCATTCGAGGTCATGGATGTGCCATATGTTGAAGTTGGATAAGACTGTACATACTGGTTCTGGCCACCTGCTGTGCTGGAAGGGTGATCCTGCCGAGAACCGTTGAAGCTTGTCGAATTGGAAACAAAATTGCTGCTCACATAAATACCTGGTCATGGTGTGAAACTAGAACCTTGCATCTGATAGGAATATGCCATCTGGCCAGGCTGGGGTGCAGCAAAACCTGGGCTGTAACTAAGGCATCCAGTCTGTAGTGCAGATTGCGCTTGCGGTAGTCCTCCTTCGGTCTTGATTCCATTTGTGGGCAATCCTTAGTGCTGGCCTGTTTGAGAATATGCTGCATAGACTGCTGGCTGCTGCATGCCTGAATACTGGGTTTGTCCAGCATGAGCTGTCATTGGCTGCACTGATGGTGTGGAACAAATGTGTGGATATAGCTGTGGTGAATATTGGTGTATTCCTCTTGGACTGTAGCCGCTGCTTGTTATTACTGACCCAGTGTAATTGTTAAGTGATCCATCTCCTGTCGTTGTGGCATCTGCTGTTACCCTGAGCGTGCCATCACTGAGGTTGCGGCACTCCCTGCCTGGAGTAAAGTCCGGCTTACGTGAATCAGAGTCGGCGTTTGGTTGCTCCCCATCTGGAGTCTGGTCTGTTTTAACTGAGTCAGTGTTGGTTTGTTGAGGGTCCCCATCCGGAGTCTTAGCGGGTTCACTGGAGTCAGCTGAGATTTCTTGAAGCTGCACGTCTGGAGTTGGAACATGCAGGAATGCATTGACTTGTGGAGAGGTTCGAGCGAATGAGGGTGGAAGTATCGTGGTGTCACCGGAGTCACCAGTGGTCTCACAGTGATCGTCGAGTGCCTCTGTACACACTAGCTGAGGTCTGTCACTTTGCACATCTTGCATGGGAAGTGGGATGCTGTCGTCACTCGTCTCACATACTGTGGGTAGATCCTCAGTAGCAGCTTGTTGTTCACTTGGGTTGGGTAAATCGTCAGAGTCAGAGTCTGGTGGTTCAAACAATGTGGGTTGACTGTCATTGTCTTGCTGTTGTCCTTCATTTGGGCTTAGACTGTCATCGTCGCTTTGTTCTTCACTGTAGCATGAAAGACCGTCATGGTTGTCCTGCTGTGCACTGGGGCGTGGTAGACTGTCATAGTCTTCTTGCTGTTTACTTGAGCATGGCAGACTTGCATCGCCTGCCGCTAGTTGGTCAGAGGAGGTTGCTAGACCCTCATGGTCTTGTTCCTGCAAGGACTGCGCAACGGAGTCTTGCGTTGCTTCTATCTTGAAGGCTGTCCACGAGCTCGCTGCGGAGGCTTGTGACACTGGAGTCACGTCTTGTGTGTGCAAGGACTGCACTCTGGAGTCTTGCGTTTCTTCTATCATGGAGTCTGTCCACGAGCTCGCTGTGGAGGCTTGTGACACTGGAGTCACTTCTTGTTCATGCAAGGACTGCGGTGTGGAGCCTTGCTTGTCTTCTTTCTTAGAGTCGGGAACCCTGAGCGGTGCGTGGACCACGCTCTGTGTGACAGCAGGCCGCTCACTCTGGGCTTGTACCGCCCTCTGTCTCTTGGTTTCAGGCTGCAGCATCACCCTGCACTCGCGAGTTGGGATGTCATATCTGCTGGGCTGAAGATCCTCAAATCCGAAGAACGAATCCGCGTCTGCGTCGGATTCAATACGGGGGTCGCCAATGTGTAACACGTCTAGTTGCGGTTCGGATTTGGTACTGGGGTAGCCTCCCAAGGTGAAAGGTTTGTCCGAGTCGTAGTCTTCGAGGACCATATCATCACTGTTTGCATCGGAGCTGGCATTGGGCTCACGAGGTCCAGAGAAAATGTAAAGGTCGGTATCGAAGTATTCAAGGTCGGAATCATCAGTTTTGGCGTAAGTAACTGCTTGTTGCAGGGTTCTTCAGAGGTTAATTTCATGTCCTGGTTCAATTTGAGGCATTGTGCTGTCATTCCAGGTGAAAGAAAGTTGTTTTACGGCTTTAAAAGATTTTTTCTTTGATTTGGGACGTTTCCCCTTTAAATGGACGTGGTCTGGGTCCTCTGGCGTCATGACGCATGTGACGTAGCGCGTAGGAAGCAATTGCGCATGCGCAGATCGCTGTTCCTTTACTGATGGCCGTTTTCGTGATTGCGCATGCGCGGCATCTTGCACATGCGCAAATGGACCTTCCCGGTCTGTGTGCTTCTCGCGCAACTGCACAAGTGCAGTCCCTTTAGAAAGATGGCCGCCAACCAAAATCGTTCTCTGCTCCGGGATCTCGGCCTCGAGGTGAGTACTGGCGCTTTTCTTACCTTTTCTTGCTGCTTGGAGTGTGTTTTCCTCACAGTATTTGTCAAATTTGTTCAGGACTGCCTGGAAGTCGCTCCTGTTTTGCCCCTTGGAGAACTTGAATTTTTTAACGATTTCTTCTGCTCTGGCACCGGCGATGGTGAGGAGAAGCTCTGTTTTTTTCAGAATCGGCCACTTCTTCTAGTTCGGCTGCCACCAGGAAGATTTCAAACTTTTGCCTGAATGCCCGCCAGTTTTCGCGGAGATCGCCGTGGCACTGGAGCTTCTGCGGAACCCGGATCTCGAACATCTTGCCTGGGTATTGTTGCTGGTTGTCACTGTACGGTGAGATATGGCTATCTGGATTGAAACAGTTCAGTCCTGGTACCATGATTTGTTATGTTGTAGGTGCTCTTGTGGTGCACTTGACAAAGGAATGTTCAGACGTGGAGATAACTTCAACACGTTTATTAAACTATTTACACTTCTATTACTCGGGTTCGACACTACTGCTAATCCTACTATAGCTACCCAGACTGACTAACCAGTTGCTGCAATCCACGTGGTGGGTGTAATATTGAATCAACCCTGTGTCTGTACTCACTGTCTGTCTCCACTGGAAAGAGGCAGATCATGTGTGTGGTGTCCTTTATATATGGGTTAGTGTAATGCCTCCTGTGGTCATGTCACCTCCTGGTGTATCGTGAATGTCCATTGGTCGTGTCCTTTCTAACTGATCTATTGGTTGAGTGTGTGATGTTTCTGGTGCTCCCTCTAGTGTCTAGCTAGCCTACATGCATTTACATTGATGCACATCACCACAGTTTCCAGGCCTCATCAATTATTATGGGAAATCGATCCCCAGCACAGCCACCTTACTAGCACCCCTATGTGTGTTACTCAAGAAAAAAACAGAAGGAATTATGGCAGACGCCACAGGACAAAGCATTCACAAAAGTGAATCAACAGCTGCTGCTATCCAATATCTTGGCGCACTATGGTCCCACAAGACCACTGGTACTAACATGCGATGCCTCTCCCTACATAGTAGGGGCAGCCTTCTCCCATCATTGGGGCGATGGCGCAGAGGGACCAATTGCAAACCTTGGCAGATGCGGATTGACGCTATGCACAAATCGAAAAAGAGGGTCTGGCCATGATATTCAGAGTGAAGAAATTCCATCCATACATCTCACAGCCGACACTTTGCGATAATCATGGGCCATCAGCCCCCGTTGGGCCTTTTTAAGGAGGACAAGGTGATCCCATTCTTTGACTTGGCTTAGATGCTGCCTTGGGCACTTCTTCAAGCACTGCTGCTGAACACACATAGCCAATGCTGATGCCCTGAGTCGCCTACCATTACCCACAAGCTCACCACCCCCAAATGAGAATGGACAAAGTCATCATGACTTTGAACTTGATGGGCACCCTGCCTGTGTCTGCCAGGCAGATCCAGATATGGACTCAAAAAGATCCCACACTTGAGAAGCTACGCCATGTGATTCTAAGTGGCCAATCAAACGACACCCTTCGGAGGATTTGAAGCCCTTCCTATCTAAACGGCAAGAATTCAGTATGGAAGATGGCATCATCCTGGCGGGAGCCCAAGTAGTTGTCCCTCGGCCTGGCCAGCACCCAATCTTAAAGGAACACTAAAGTAGACACAAAGGTGTCTCCAAGACGAAGCTGCTCATAAGGAACTCTGGCTGGATGTCCGGGCTTGATTTCCGGCATTGAAAGTTTGGTGAAACAGTTCCATCATGTCAGGAGTATCAGAAACTCCCACGGTCGGCCTCACTACATGCAGGAAGGCGTTGGGTATGGGTACATGTGGACTTCGCCGGGCCATTTATGGGGTCAATTTTAGCTGGACAGCTGCATCGTGATGCAGAGCAAGGCCAACAGCATAGGTTCAAATCCGTACCGACTGAGCACCCAGAGGAAACTCATGCAGATACGGGGAGAACGTGCAAATTCCAACAGTCACCGTAGGGCAAACCGGACAGCAACAGATCCTGGGAGCTTGTGAGCTGTAGCTCTCACCAGCAAGCTCTCTCCCTCAAAGAAGAAAGCAGCCTCTAGTCACCTGGGACGAAGGTGATTTTACTTTAACCTCCAAGCACTGATGCCATACCCAGTCTCGGTTGCTACCGAACCGAGGGGGAATGACACCTGGTTGGACCTGAAGCAGTATAAAAGGGTTCAGAGCAATAGCTGCCAAGCTCCCAGGATCTGTTGCTGTCCGGTTTGCCAGAAGGTCCCCTTCCATAGTGGTGGCCTGGCTTCAATGGGAATATTTTATCTAGAAGTTTAGAAGAGTTGGAGAGGGCACGGACACGGGATGGCACAGTTACACAGCGGTTAGCACTGCTGCCTCACAGCTCCAGATACCCGAGTTCGATTCCACCCTCCGGTGACTGTTGGAATTTGCACATTCTCCCCATGTCTGCGTAGGTTTCCTCCGGATGCTCCGATTTCCTCCCACAGTCCAGAGATGTGCAGGTTAGATGGATTGGCCAAATTAAATTGCCCCGAAGTGTCCGAAGGTTAGGTGGAGTTATGGGGATAGGGTGGGGGATTGGGCCTAGATAGGATGGTTTTTTGAAGGGTTGATGCAGGCTTGATCGGCGAAATGACCTCCTTCTGCACTGTATGGATTGTATGATTCTATGATTCTAGGACACCTTCATTTGGGGAAGTCCTCTCTCTCTCTTAACTGAAAAAGTAATCTGCTCCTTCTTCAGCGCTACAGTGCACCCTAGTTGATATGCAGCTTCAAAAGCTGAGTGAAATTCTCCGGTTTTTATTGAAAGTGTTGACTGAGGCTCGGAAAGCGGTGTATAGCCTGCCAGCTGCACTGCTGGCTTTTCCCACCAAATTTCCAAACACTTGGAGAAAACAAATGCTGGAGGCGTGTACCATGCTGTCACTCTGGTGGCATCAGCTGCCTTTTAGAGATCCAGGCACGCTTTAGAAGAAAAAATCAAAACAAAGATCCCCCTCCACTTTCACGGAGGCATCCCTGAATGCACACAGGGAACACCCCTCCATGGTTGAGAAGGTTGAATAACTTCAGCCAGTACGGGAATTGAACCCATTCTGTTGGCCTCGCTCTGCATCATGATCTAGCTGTCCAGCTAAAATGGATGCAGGGAACACCCCTCCAGGGACACAGGGAACTGCTCATAGATCTTCCCAGAGGAAGCCACCCCCCCGACACTGTTCCCAGGCACTGACCCCCAAGTACTAGAGGACAGTGACAAGGGGCACTGCCAAGGGGAAATGCCTGGGCACTGCCAGGGTACTGCCCAGTCGTATCCCTCCCAGGGGCTGTACATACCTGTGTGCACTCACCCTGTTCTCTTCTTCTGGTTCACACTGGTCCAGATCTGTTGTAAACCTCGTTGGTGTAATGTCATGTCGGCGACAGAGGAGATCCAGAAGTCCGAGTTGAAAGCGGGGAAGACAGCTAATGACACTAAAATGTATTTAAATGGGGTTCCTGCCATTGCATGATGAGAATGCCAATACATCACTAGTGGGGAGCAGGGATGATGCCATTGTGTGATCTCACTGACGCAATTCTCTTTTTTGACCTATTGTGAGATTTTGCACCACGTTCCCACTTAACCCTGCGGCAAACCCGCCAATGTTCTTAATTGGACAGTAAGTCTGCCTTATGGCCATCTTTGGCCAATTCAGGAAAATCACAAGGACACAATGAATATGAGCATTTGACTCCTCGAGGCTGCTCCATTATTTCATGCGATCAAGGCTGATCTTGGGCTGCAACTCTACTTTCCTGCCTGCTCCCTAAAAGCTTTGATTCCCTGAGTGATCAAGAATCTGTCTCTCCTGACATAAAATGTCTTCGATGATGGAGAATCCACAACTCTCTGGGGTAGAGAATTCCAAAAATTCACAACCCTTTGAGTGAAGTAATTTCTTCTCATCTCAGTCCGAAACGATCGGCCCCTTATCCCGAGACAGTGTCCCTGAGATTTAGATTCCCCAACCAGCGGAAACACTTTCTCATCATCCGTGCAAGAGATGGTGCTGTTTTGGTAATGTCGCTGGACTAGTGACTCAGAGGCCAAGGCTCTGAGGACAAGGGTTCAAATCCCAGCACCACAGCTGTGTAATTTAAATACAATCAATAAAACTTGGAATTGAAAGTTGGTCTCAGTAATGGTGAGCATGAAGTTATCGTTGGTGGTTTTAAAAACACATTTGATTCACTGATGTCCTTTAGGGAAGGAAATCTCCCATCTTTACCCAGACGTACATGTAATTCTAGACCCACAGCGATGTGGGTGACTCTTAACTGCCCATTGAAGTAACCTACCAAGCTACTCAATTCAGTGGCATCTAGGGATGGGCAACAAATGCTGGCCTTGCTCCCGACACCCATATCCCCTTAAAAGAATAAAGAAAAAAAACCCTATCAAGCCTCTTCAGAATATTGTATGTTTCAATGAGATTGCCTCTCATTCTTTAAATTCCAGGGAATTTGTACTCAATTTACTCAACCTCTCATTAAATGACAATCTCCTCATCCTAGGGACCAATATAGTGAACCTTTGCTGCATCCTTCCAATGCAAGTATATCCTTTGCTAAATATGGAGACCAAAACTGTACAGAGTATTCCTGATGTGGTCTCATCTGTTCATTTCTTTATTGCTGTACCCCA
Organism: Scyliorhinus torazame; assembly: GCF_047496885.1. Lineage (NCBI taxonomy): Eukaryota > Metazoa > Chordata > Chondrichthyes > Carcharhiniformes > Scyliorhinidae > Scyliorhinus > Scyliorhinus torazame. The sequence continues at coordinate 240,075,315 of NC_092713.1, forward strand.
ATATCCTTACAATTATACAGACAGGCCATTTGCCTTCCTGATTGCTTGTTGCATCTGCGTGTTAGCATTCTGAGTTCCTCGTAGGAGCACACGCAAGTGTCTCTGAATATCAACGTTCACAAGTTTCACATCGTGTAAAACATATCCAGCTTTTCTATTGGTATGACTAAAGTGAATAACTGTACACGTCTCCATATAAAAGTCCACCTCTGCCATCTTGTTGTTCACTCTCTTAATCTGTCTTTGCAGACTATGTGTCCTCCCCAGAGCTCACATTTAACCTAGCTTTGTATTAATAATAATAATAACCTTTTATTGTCACAAGTATGAAGTTACTGTGAAAAGCCCCGAGTCGCCATATTCCGGCGCCTGTTCGGGTAAGCTGGTACAGGAATTGAACCCGCGCTGCTGGCCTTGTTCTGCATCACAAACCAACTGTCTATTCCACTGAGCTAAACCAGCCCTCTTCATTAATTTGTATCATCGGCTGAATGACTGTTCCCCAGACAGAGCAGGCTTCTGTCCCCTATTTGATCCCGGTATCAAGATCCTGAATCCCATAAGAAAAATTCTTCCCCTGCTGGGCACACCACCAGTCTTTCCTTACCTGAGTTGGGGTTCATGATATCCAGGGCTACTTGCCCAACATGGATGAGGATCATGATATACAGGACTCATCTACCTAATTCCTTGGCATTGTGAGCAGTCTTCACCAGTAAAAAGGATGATGAAATTTTGTGAGCATGTGCTGAGAAGATGAGTGGAGCTGTATGAAATTTGTGCAAAGTCCATGTGGGTGGAAGTGCAGGAGAAGCAATTTAGTATGATAGTGGGGAAGTGATGAATGTGGAGGGTTGTGTTTGTGAGATTACATTCGGGAAGCATAGATGTAGCTTGTGTTTGTATATGAAAAGAGGATAATGCTAGTATATGATGTGGAGAGGTATGAACGAGTTGAGGTAATCAATCCACGTTCGACAGTAAACCCTCTTTCTGAGGGTGATACTGTTGATAGTGACTCTGTCCGCTTTCCCTCCCTGAAAGTCACAATGGGGAAGGCCCTGCTGGTTAAGACTATCGCCCTCCTGACCCTCATTTTCACCATGAGAGTCGGCAAGAGGTGGGGTGGGGTGGCCCTGATCTCTATAAATCATCCAGTCATTTCCATTAAAAGTGCAAGAAGTGGATTTAACCTCACTTTAAGTGTAGTCAGGAACTAAGCCAAAGTAGCCTGGGCTATGTGGGTGGTGGCATACCCACTTCTGCAGGTAATGAGGAGGGTAGCTTGCTTCAATGTCAATTCATATTGGGAGTTAAAGTGGGCCAGACCTTACACTGACAACATCATGGGAACTTGCTGCCTGGCATCCCTACTCCTGCTCGATTTACGAGCTCGAGCTTTTGGAGTGGTCTGCCTTTGTTTAGTCCACAAACACACTGTGGTAGTATGTATTGGGGGTCATGTGGGACTGGAAGCCCTAATGTCATTGGCTGACAGATCCCGGGTCCTGGTTGGCCGTTGACCTCATACTCCGCCCTGAAGGCGAAGTATAAGAAGCCGGTGCCTTCCCCCGCATGCCAGTTTACTATCGGGCTGCTGGGGAACAGACACGCTTAATAAAGCCTCATCGACTTCACTCTGTTTGTCTCACGGAGTCTTTGTGCGCCACAATTTATTAAGCGTGCCTAAAAAGGACTATGGAGCTCAGGATCATTCCAGAATGCCTGAGGATCAGCCCCCACGCAGTGAATGCAGCAGCAGCCTTCAAACACTGGCAGACTTGCTTTGAGGCCTACATCACATCGACCACAGGCCGAGTCTCAGATGAACAAAAACTGCAGGTCCTGCACTCGAGGGTGAGCACGGAGATTTTCACCCTCATTGAAGACACCCGCGATTTCCAGACGGCGTTCGCAGCACTGAGAAGTCTCTACGTTCGCCCAGTTAACCAAATCTACGCTCGCTACCAGCTCGCGACGAGACGGCAAGCTCCCGGAGAATCGATGGACGAGTTCTACGCCGCGCTGCTGATTTTGGGACGAGCCTGCAGCTGCCCGTCTGTGAACGCAAACGAACACACGGACATGTTAATGCGCGATGCTTTTGTTGCAGGTATACAATCCTCCCAAATCCGCCAAAGACTTCTAGAAAAAGAGTCACTAGGACTCTCAGAGGCACGGGCCCTGGCAGCCTCGCTGGACGTAGCCGCGCGTAATACCCGCGCCTACGGCCCCGACCGCGCGGCAGGCCATTGGGCCCCGTACGTACCCGCCGCGGCAAACCCCCTACCCCCCCCCCCGGACACCCCACAGGCTTGCGCAGTCCAAACGCCGAGTCGCACCGGGGGCGCCCGCTGTTATTTCTGCGGCCAGGCGAAGCACCCCCGACAGCGCTGTCCGGCCCGCGCAGCCATCTGCAAAAGCTGCGGGAAAAAGGGCCATTATGCGGTTGTGTGCCGGTCCCGCGTGGTCGCCGCCGTCCCGGGAGAACAGGGAGCCCTACAGGCAGTCTATGCCTCCCAACCCCCCCAGCACGCCATGTGCGACCCCCAGGCGCCGCCATTTTGGATCCCGACCACCGCGGCCCCGGGAGAACTGGGAGCCCTGCACGCCGCCTACGCTCCCCAACCCCCCTCCCCGCAGCCCACGTATGACCCGCCGCCGGCGCTCCCGATTTGGGTGCCAGCCAACACTCTCCACGGAGAGGAAGGGGTTTTCCGTATCCCGAACGCCACCCTCACCCCCGTCCCGCGCCCCACGCCTGACCCGCCGGCGCCACCTACCTTGACCCCGACCACCGCTGTCCCCGGTGAGGGAGCTCCGCGCGGTGCCAGCGCTCGCGGCCCCACGACTGACCCGCCGGCCTGGGCCCTCACCCCCGTCCCGCGCCCCACGCCCGACCCGCCGGAGCCGCCGACCTGGGCCCACGCCCCCGTCCCGCGCCCCACGCCTGACCCGCCGGAGCCGCCGACCTGGGCCCTCGCCCCCGTCCCGCGCCCCACGCCTGACCCGCCGGAGCCGCCGACCTGGGCCCTCGCCCCCGTCCCGCGCCCCACGCCTGACCCGCCGGAGCCGCCGACCTGGGCCCTCGCCCCCGTCCCGCGCCCCACGCCTGACCCGCCGACCTGGGCCCTCGCCCCTGTCCCGCTCCCCACGCCTGACCCGCCAACGCCGCCGACCTGGTCCCTCACCCCTGTCCCGCGCCCCACGCCTGACCCGCCGGCAATACAACTCACCTGGACCCCGACCTCCGTCCCCGGCGAGGGACCTCCTCACTGTCCCAGCGCTCGCACTGACCTGCCGGTCCCCAGCGAGGGAGCTCCGCGCGGTCCTAGCGCCCGCGGTCCTAGAGCTCGCACCAAAGGAACTCCGCGCGGTCCTAGCGCCCGCGGTCCGGAAACTCCGCACGGTCCTAGCGCCCCCCAGCACTCAATGTGCGACCCGCAGACGCCGCCATTTTGGGTCCCGACCACCACGAGGGGAGGAGGGGCCCCGCCATCTTGGACCGCCCCCGACCTGTACGACGCATGGGGGCGGCCATTTTGTCCACCCCCGACGCCATCTTGTGACCCCTCATCTACGGGCGAGGTATGGGGGCGGCCATTTTATCCATCCCCGACGTCCTCTTGGACGGCAACAACGGACCCCACCCCACTACTACAACCACGGCTCGCTTCGGTTACGCTCGATCAGGCTCGGCCCCGGACTCTCCAGACGACGACGACAACGGTCCTAATTAACGGCCACGAGACGCCATGCCTAGTCGACTCCGGGAGCACGGAAAGTTTTATACATCCCGACACGGTAAGACGCTGTTCCTTAACTACCTACCCCAGCGCACAAAAGATTTGCCTAGCCGCAGGATCCCACTCCGTACAGATCCAGGGATTCTGCATAGTTACCCTAACGGTACAGGGGAGGGAATTCAAAAACTACAAACTTAACGTCCTTCCCCAACTCTGTGCCCCCACCTTGCTGGGCTTAGATTTTCAATGTAACCTACAGAGCCTTACGTTTAAATTCGGCGGCCCCATACCCCCACTCACTATCTGCGGCCTCGCCACCCTCAAGGTGCAACCCCCGTCCTTGTTTGCGAACCTCACCCCGGATTGCAAACCCGTCGCCACTAGGAGCAGACGGTACAGCGCCCAGGACCGGACCTTCATTCGCTCCGAAGTCCAGCGGCTACTAAAGGAGGGCATAATCCAGGCCAGCAATAGTCCCTGGAGAGCGCAGGTGGTAGTAGTGAAGACAGGGGAGAAACAAAGGATGGTCATTGACTATAGCCAGACCATCAACAGGTACACACAACTAGACGCGTACCCTCTCCCCCGCATATCCGACATGGTCAATCGGATTGCCCAGTATAAAGTCTTCTCCACCGTGGACCTCAAGTCCGCCTACCATCAGCTCCCCATCCGCCCAAGTGACCGCAAGTACACAGCCTTCGAGGCAGACGGGCGATTATACCACTTCCTAAGGGTCCCTTTTGGCGTCACAAACGGCGTCTCGGTCTTCCAACGGGAAATGGACTGAATGGTTGATCAACATGGGTTACGGGCCACGTTCCCGTACCTCGACAATGTAACCATCTGCGGCCACGATCAGCAGGACCACGACGCCAACCTCCAAAAATTCCTCCAGACTGCCAAAGCCTTGAACCTCACGTACAATGAGGACAAGTGCGTTTTTAGCACCGACCGGCTAGCCATTCTGGGCTACATAGTGCGCAATGGGATAATAGGCCCCGACCCTGAACGTATGCGCGCACTCATGGAATTTCCCCTCCCGCACTGCCCAAAAGCCCTGAAACGCTGCTTGGGGTTCTTTTCATACTACGCCCAGTGGGTCCCCCAGTACGCAGACAAGGCCCGCCCCCTAATACAGACCACGGCTTTCCCGCTGTCGACAGAGGCTTGCCAGGCTTTCAGCCGCATCAAAGCGGACATCGCAAAGGCCACGATGCGCGCCATCGACGAGTCCCTCCCCTTCCAGGTCGAGAGCGACGCCTCTGACGTAGCTCTAGCGGCCACCCTTAACCAAGCGGGCAGACCCGTGGCCTTTTTCTCCCGAACCCTCCACGCCTCAGAAATCCGCCACTCCTCAGTGGAAAAGGAAGCCCAAGCCATAGTGGAGGCTGTGCGACATTGGAGGCATTACCTGGCCGGCAGGAGATTCACTCTCCTCACTGACCAACGGTCGGTTGCCTTCATGTTCGATAATGCACAGCGGGGCAAGATCAAGAACGACAAGATCTTGCGGTGGAGGATCGAACTCTCCACCTTCAACTATGAGATCTTGTACCGGCCCGGAAAGCTGAACGAGCCGTCTGATGCCCTATCCCGCGGGACATGTGCCAACGCACAAATTGACCGCCTCCAAGCCCTCCACGAGGACCTCTGCCACCCGGGGGTCACTCGGTTTTACCACTTCATCAAGTCCCGCAATCTCCCCTACTCCTTAGAGGAGGTCCGTACAGTCACAAGAGACTGCCACATCTGCGCAGAATGCAAACCGCATTTTTTCAGGCCAGATGGAGCGCACCTGATTAAGGCTTCCCGCCCCTTTGAACGCCTCAGTCTCGATTTCAAAGGGCCCCTCCCCTCCACCGACCGCAACGCGTATTTCCTTAATGTAGTGGACGAATACTCCCGCTTCCCTTTTGCCATTCCCTGCTCCGACATGACCGCGGCCACAGTCATTAAAGCCCTGAACAGCATATTCACACTGTTCGGTTACCCCGCATACGTCCACAGCGACAGGGGGTCCTCTTTCATGAGTGACGAGCTGCGCCAGTTCCTGCTCAGCAAGGGTATAGCTTCAAGCAGGACGACCAGCTACAACCCCCGGGGGAACGGGCAAGTAGAAAGGGAGAACGGCACGGTCTGGAAGGCCGTCCTGCTGGCTCTACGGTCCAGGGATCTCCCAGTTTCACGGTGGCAGGAGGTCCTCCCGGACGCTCTCCATTCCATCCGGTCGTTATTATGTACGAGCACTAATCAAACGCCTCACGAGCGTCTCCTTGTCTTCCCTAGGAGGTCCTCCTCTGGAACGTCGCTGCCGACCTGGCTGGCGGCCCCAGGACCCATCCTGCTCCGAAAGCACGTGCGGGCACATAAGGCGGACCCGTTGGTCGAAAGGGTTCACCTCCTCCACGCAAACCCCCAGTACGCCTACGTGGAGTACCCCGACGGCCGACAGGACACGGTCTCCCTGCGGGATCTGGCGCCCGCCGGCACCACGCACACCCCCCCGGCACCATCAATCCAACCGCCCCCCTTCCTGCCACCGCCGCACCCCGCGACCGCCCCCTTCCCAGGAGGATCAGCCCCCCTCCCCTTTGCACCGACAGCTAAAACCGTGCGGTTCCCGGAGGCGACAACGCTGGTACAAGCACCACCACCACCGCCGGGGCCGAGGCGATCGACACGGACGACCAGACCGCCCGACCGACTCGTGGCGTCGATGTAAAACAAAGATGGACTGTCCAATGAACATTTTGTTTTCATATCTCCTCTGTAAATAGTTGTAACAGGACGATACTGTCCAATACGGTCCTACCATGTAACTGTTCTCTCCTCCCAGGACCAGTACTGTAAACCCTTACCACCATACGAAGCATCACCCCGCCGGGTTCATTTTGACAAGGGGTGAATGTGGTAGTATGTATTGGGGGTCATGTGGGACTGGAAGCCCTAATGTCATTGGCTGACAGATCCCGGGTCCTGGTTGGCCGTTGACCTCATACTCCGCCCTGAAGGCGAAGTATAAGAAGCCGGTGCCTTCCCCCGCATGCCAGTTTACTATCGGGCTGCTGGGGAACAGACACGCTTAATAAAGCCTCATCGACTTCACTCTGTTTGTCTCACGGAGTCTTTGTGCGCCACACACACTGCAGTGGGTTTCACTTTACAGACCATTTGAAAGTGGTACCTCCAAGTTATAATATTTAAACATTATTTGTGTACCAACTATTTAGATGTGGCATTTTCAGTTCGGCTAGAGTTAAGGCAAGGTTCATGATTGCAATTCAGTTTTAGAAATATGAACTTCTATAATAAACTCAAAACCTGAATTAATAGAAATGTAGAACCTTACTTACGGAATCCTTATTGATATTGATACAAAAAATGCAGAACTATTGATAACTTATTGTAACTGAAATGCGTTGCTCCCTTCAACAAGCATGTGCATTATCCACTGTGTGCTCATTTTTGGGAACAATGAGATTTCCAAGTCTACCTTTCTACAAATAGGAAATATATTAGACACTCTGCAGGGTAGGCAGCACCCAGGGAGAAAGAAACATAATTAACATTTTAGGTGTATGGCTTTTCATCAGAAGATGAAGCAGGGAAAAGGAGGGAGCTTGCAGGAAGAAAGACAAAATATCACAATTAGGGTGGAGTGTTGGAGTAACTAAATCATTAAAGGGCAAATGTGATGGTGCAAAAAACACAATAATGAGGCAAGTATCATTGAAATTGTTCATTGAGAAAACAGGTGGTAAAACAATATAATATGTTTCTAAGAGATGATGGGTGCCTTGAGCATAATAAAAAGGTTTGTAGGAAATGCTGTAAACATTGTTTTCAGCAGGAAATGCTGCGTTGATGGATGCTGCTCGTTTTTCTGATGAATCAGGTTGAATCAACATTACCCGAATGAGCGCTTGAAATGCAAACCCCACTTAAATGACATGCCCCCTTATTTTCATAGATTCTGATGTGCAGATTCACTGCACAAAAATCACGTGGTACGTGGGACTGAAATCAATGCATGATGTAGTACTCGAACATGACTGATCATCTGAATAGTGCAGAGATTCCAGCATTTAATTATTCAATTTTCATTCCGCCATTAGCTCAAATTTAACAACACATTTTATTCTGATTAAAAAAAGGATTAAATTATAGACATTCTCATATGTACTTTTTTCATTATTTAATAATTAGTTAATACATTTTAAACATTGAAGAAAGTATCTTAATTAGGTTTTGTCACTTTCAAATGTCCACAGCATAGTGGACGAGTAATCAAGACTAATGCTCCAGAAACATGAGTTAAATCCCACTACAGCAGGTGGGGGAATTTAAATTCAATGTTTAATAAATTTGGTATCACACATGGTACTAAGGAATGGTTGAAGGCATGGGATACAATAAAGGTTCTACGCCCTGGCAACATTCTAGCAGTAGTGCTGAAGACCTGTACACCAGAACGAGCAGCTACGATACTGACATCGAGTCAACAAAGTTAGAAATCACTCAGGTATGTTCAGTACCAAACAAGCAAGACAAATTCAATCTAACCAATTACTGCCCTGTTAGTTTACTTCCAATCATCAGTAAATTTATGGAAGGTGTCATTGACGGTGCTACCCAGTGGCATTCACTCAGCAATAACCAGCTCACTGACACTCAGTTTAGATTCTGTCAAGGGCAATGATCTAGTGCGGCATTAAGAAGCCCCAGCAAAATTGTAGCGAAATCAGGGGAAAACAGTTGCAATCATACTTAGCACAAAGGAAGATGGTTGTGGTTGTTTGAAGTCAATCATCTCAGCTCCAGGACATCACTATCAGAGTTCCTCAGGTTCGCATCGTAGGCCCAACCATCTTCAGCTGCTTCATCAATGATCCTCTCTCCATCATAACATCAGATACAGGGATGTTGCAAATTGCACAGTGTTCCATACCATTCACAACTCATCAGATAGGAATGCAGTCCTTGCTCACCTGTAGCAAGACCTGGTCAACATTTAGGCTTGCGTTGTGTAGAATCCAACGAAAGAGACGCAGGAACGTACGGTCGGATAAAATGAACTCAGGTTTATTTAAGTCTACACAAATAACATAATGAACCCCACCCCCCAAACCCTGACCTGAATCCAGGTTGGTGTTTTTATACAGTGAGGTTCCCCCTTGTTAAGGAGAAACACCGCCCCTTTTTACCGGGGACGTTCATACTCAGAGGTAATTATGGGGAACCGAATGGGGCATAGTTCATGGCCCCCAAAGTGATTTTCACACCTCTCCCTCCCCAAATCTGGAAAGACGTCCACATCCATTGGTCGAGGTGGAAGCCCTCTTGTCCGTTTGAGGAACTGCCCCATTCTTGTGTTGACAGAGCAGGCCCGGGACCAGCGCTTCCTGAGCAGGCTCTAATGAGTCCTCAATGCAGCTGGGGATGTTGTCCAAGTTGTGGGTGGCTTCCTTCCCCTGCACCTGGACTGAAAAAGAGACCATCCCGTCAGCCTAAGCACCATGCCAGGGATCCACGTGGCACCGGTACCAAAATTCCAGATGTAGACAGCGTTCCCGGGCTTGAATGTACACAGTGACGCGTGCGGTCCAGCATCTGCCTCTGAGCGGTCCTGCCTGTGGCGGGCCCGCTCACCGATATTTGGGTTGACCAAGCTGAGGCATGTCCTGAGATGATGCCCCATCAGCACCTCCACCAATGCCATTCCCATGGTGGCATGAGGAGTCGTCCGGTAGCTGAACAGGAACCGGGACTGAGCAGTCTCCCAGGATCCGGCAGTCAGCTTCTGCATGTCATGTCTGAATGTCTGGACTGCCCGCTCAGCTAAACCTTTCAAGGCTGGGTGATAGGTGTGGATGCCATTCGAGGCCACAAATGTCTCGAATTTCCTGCTGGTGAAGGCCGCACTGTTGTCGGTCACCAACTTTTCGGAGATGCCATATGTGCTGAAAGTGTGCCACAACCTATCCACGGTGACATCCATGATTATGGCCTGCATCTTGCGGACCTCGAGCCACTTTGAGTAGACGTCCATCATGATGAAGAACGTATCCCCCTGGAATGGGCGGGCAAAATCGATGTGGACACATTCTGGAATGACCGCCAACATCCCGCACAATAAGACGGCGTCCTCTACGTTAAGCTCCGGGAACTTTGCAGTGTAGTTCTGCTAGTCGTCCGGCAAAGCCCGGTGCTAGGCTCCACACTCAACCATGTGTCAGACCTGCGATAATCTGGGGGTCTGTCTGGGTCATTCTCTGACGCTGTGATGACTTCCATGGCCGAGGAGGGTGCCAGCGGCCTCGTGGAGAGGGGTATGCGGCTCAATGCGTCATGAGGGATCCTCATGACTGGGTGGTGTTCCAACGTATATTCGTAAGCGGCCAAGAGTAAAGCCCACTGCTGGACCTTGGAGGATATGATAGGGGGAATCACATAATCTTCCTTGAACAGTCCGAGCAAGGGTTTGTGGTCTGTGTAAACCGTAAACGTGTGGCCTTAGACGTATTTGTGGAGTTTGCAAACTCCGAAAACGACAGCCAGACCCTCCCTTTCGATTTGTGGGTAGTTACACTCTGCCTCAGCAATCGTGCGGGATGCGAAGGTGATTGGCCGTTCCAATCCGTTGGCATTTGGTGTGCGAGGCCGATCCATACGCCGTAACGGGAAGCGTCACACATGAAGAGAAGTGGCTTGGCAGGGTCGAAGTGCGTGAGCAGCTTCTCGGAGGACAACCATTGCTTCACTTCCTGCTGGTGCAGGGGGCCCTATTCCCACTGATGCCCCTTTTTCAACAATTGGTGGGGCAGGCAGAGCAGTGTGGCCAAGTTGGGGATGACCTTTCCTTAGTAATTGATGGGCCCTAAAAAAGAGCGCAGCCCGGTTTGACCTTGTGGGATGGGTGCCTCGGATAGCCCGCATCATGTCTTCCACCAGGTGCATGCCATAATCGGTCCACTCAATATCCTAAATAAGTGACCTCGGGATGATGAAAACACGATTCTCCTTCCAGAGGCGGACGGCGGCCTGCTCAAACCACCGGAGGACTTCAGCTTGGTTGTCCAAGTGTTCCTTGTCCGAGGCCCCAGTAATGAGGATGCCATCCAGGTATACAGCCACCCTGGACAAACCCTGCAGGATGTTCTCAATAACCCACTGGAATATCGCGCAGGCCAAGGAAATACTGAATGGGTGTATTCGATCAGCCCCTTTAGGTATTGGCGGCGACGAACTGCTGGGAGCCCGGATCCATAACCAGTTGTAGGTATGCATGGCTCATGTTGAGTTTAGTAAACGTCTTGCTGCCACTGAGCTTGGTGTACAAGTCCTTGATGCACGGTTAACGGCTGAGCTGGGAAACCCAGTTCACCACCATTTTATAGACTCCACACAACCACATGGATCTGTCAGGTTTCAGTACCGGGACCACAGACGCAGCCCGGTCAGCAAAGGAGATGGGGCGGATGATGCCCAGGTGCTCCAAGGAATCCAACCTGTGTCGACCTTGGGACGCAGTGAGTATGGTACTAGCAGGACATGGAAATAGCATGCATGTTGTGCGCGTGCGTCTACACTTATTTTAGCCATTGCTCCTTGATGGTGCCGAGACTCAGTAAAAACCCCTGTGAACTTCGCCAGAACTCCATCCAGACCATTGGGGTACATTCAGCAGACTTGTTGCCAGTCCAACTTTAAATGGCGCAGCCAGTCATGGCCCAACAAACTGGGCCCTCCACCCTGGACTACTACCAAGGGCAAACATGACAATTGGTCCCCACATGTCATGGGTACTTGGGGTGGTGCCTTCGATGGCCAGAGGCTTCCCCAATATATGTAGCCAACCTGGCATCTGTGTCTCAGAGGGCTAATATGTGGAGACTGGACTGGATCATGGCAAATGACCGCCGACTGATGACTGAGACCGCCACTCCATTGTCGAGCACCAGTTCAATGGGGTGCCCATTGACTTGCAGCGCTATCCTGATGGACACGACTCTGGGAGCCATCATGCAATGCTGTTGTTGGTCGGCATCCTCTTGGTCTTTGACATAGTATGGCTGGCTTGTAGGGGGTGGTAAAGCCTGGGGGCCTGGCGGGGAACAGCATCTTCACAGGCTTGCCTGAGGTCCCAGTTCCGGTGCCCGGCCTGCTGCTTGAGGCCACCATATTGGTATTCTGGCTCGGGGGAACTATCCCGGTCGATCCGGGGCACACCATGGCCTCGGCACCTGTTCCGGCAGAGGGCCCTGCCCTGTGGAGGCTGGAGTCCTTCGGGTCCCACCACAGCCTGCTGGCGGTCGCCAGATGGCCGAGGCTCAGGACTTCCATGCCCTGAAGCTCTTGGACTCTGCTCTCTCCCGGGAAACGTTGATGTCAAGTGTGTCTCCATCAGCAACTTTCATTGGGTGTTGGCATCGTGGAGCCCACAAGCGAGACTGTTCTACGACCGCTGGGAAGGCGGGCTGTACAACAGCGATGTTCCACATAGGTGCTGGCGGTTGTTGCACGGATACAAGTTTTGAGCCTCGAGACTCTGTCGAGTTGATGTGCATGTGACTGATTTTATTTACGTTCCATTGACTGGGCTTTCTGCATATGAATGCTGGTCTTGTGATATTCTACGTGGGGCTCTGTTTTATTTATGTTATGCTTAAACTGCATTAATACAGTGCACAATCTTGAGGCGACAGTTCCCTGAGCGTTTTCGGTGGGCTTGTAAATGCCTCTAGCTTTGTAAACTGATGCTATGGTAGTTATTAGGGGTGTACGGGGTGAGGAGCTGGGCCTTGTCTGTCGCCCCCACCACCACCACCACCCAGTCCCTCTGTGGCTTAAAGTTACGCTGTGCCAGTGAAACCTTGAATCAATGGGCAAGATGCGCACTGTCCCCAGGCTCGGCTGTTCGAGACTTCACCCTTTGTGTGTGGGTGCAGGTGCTGGGCCGGGCATAATGTTTGGCAAGGCGTACGCCAGGCTGTCCTGCTTCCCCTCCTCTCTATTCGGTGGTGCTTCCTGTGGTCTGAAACGCTTTGAATCTTTTTGTTGTCACTTGGCCATTGCATTTGTCCTGCTGGTTTTGTCTTCTGCTTTTTAATATTGATCCTCTCCTCCTCTGGGGTCACCTTTCAATGGGTTTTTGAACTTGGGGGCATGCATAAGGTTTATCCAGCTGGGGATGATTGTTCCCTTGTCCTGATCGGACCGGGAATTAACCAGCATTTGTATAATAGGTCTGCCTTTGTATTGGCCGAGGAAAAGGAGTAAAGACCCGGTAATGTGTAATTGGGCCCTATGTATGTGCCGCTGTAAAGCTGAATACATGTCTGCCAGTGAACTTGCCGGACTCCCCTTGTTATTACTATAATCACACCCATGAATGAATTAAAATTTGCAACAATTGCAATGTTTTAGTCTGATTCCAGGCGCAACTAAAATGGGTGAAGACACATCTTTGGGATAAGACTCAGGAATGCAAGGTTTCCACCATGTTTAGTTCAGGCCAAGCCTCTCTAAGGAAGGGGGACAAATACTTAATCAATGTAGAATATTGTCACTGTACTATTGGGCACACAATTAAAACAGCATGGCATGCGTTGCCCATGCTTACTTCATTGTTTATCATTGAGGAACTGGTCTCAGAGCAATTGTACACTTTCAAGCTATATCAACATGCTGTTATTTTCTGCTTAAACACACTTGACTTTGCCCATTTGCAGGGTAGAAATGAGTGGGCAACTGTCGATTTAACTTAGTGCAATTTGCATCCAAACCTTTTAAGCATTCTATCAGTGACAGGGATAATATGAGAGCAAGCAAAAATATCAATTTAAATAAAGACTGAGAAATTAACCTGGGCGTGTGTATTCTACCTTGTAATTAAAATGCATTTTCAGACTCATGATGCATCAAATCTTTATTATCATTGCTGTCCCAAGCTTTAAAGCATGAACATTTAGCAATATATTCTTGGATTAAGAATCAGAATTTCAATGTTTTGCATGCATTATGAATTTATACAGGTGATGTGCTGCATTAGAATTCTACATAAAAAGATCAGATTCTATTTATTCAGAACTAAAATGCAATAAAATGTTTTTGATCATAATTAGGCTTCACTCAAGGATTAAATACCAATGAAACTACTATGGTTAGTGATCAGTTTGGGATTTATTGCGTTTCAGTATGAACTGTATGGGATTTGGCTTTGAAGTGCAGGGGGGAATGTTGATTAAAGCCAGCTTACGATATAAAATGGATGCCCTAATACAGCTTGCTAAATTTCAGTCAGCTCCAGCATTGAACCAGCCCAGAGCTAGGTTTGAGAACAATGATGGGCAACATAGGCGAGTGAGTGAGCGGCCCTTCTGTAGCGCACAATGACTTACGGAGGTAGCCTTCGAAACAAGTCTGCCAGTGTTTAAAAATTGCTGCTGAGTTCACTGCGTGGGGGCTGATCCTCAGGCATTCCGGGACGATCCTGAGCTCCATAGTCCTTTAAGCACGCTTAATAAATTGTAGCGCACAATGACTTACGAGAGACGAATAGAGATGAAGTCGATGAGGCTTTATTAAGCGTGACTTGTTCCCCGCAGTTCAGCAACAGACTGGAGCTGCGGGGAGAACTCCTGGTTCTTATGCTCCACCTTCAGGGCGGAGCTAGAGATCAACAGCCAACCAGGACCCGGGATCTGTCAGCTAATGGCATCACGGCTTCACAGTCCCACATGACCCCTAATGCATACTACCACACCTTCCCTCACCACCACCCCATGAGTGGCCTTTCTTCATCTCAGTGGGCCGCAAGATTAAAATAAGGCTTGTTTGTTAACCATGACCCCAGGAATGCGATTAAATACATTTAATACACAGCGAATAGATCGTGAGTTATGGAAAATGCTTAAACATTTACATATCAATAGAATTATCATCAACTCCAAATGATATAATCAAAAGAAATATTTACACCTTGGATGCAGAGCTCTCACTGTCAGTGTAACGTGCAGTCACTTCGTTTCACTTGCCCTTGCTTGACGTATCACTTCAGGCTACGCGGATGAAAATCAGCGCAATGCGGCATCCCTGCGCTTGGGCAACGGTCAACAAAATGTCTCTTGGGCTGCACTCAGTACCCAGATGGATGTCATGTAACCCCAGGGCCGCAGGTTGCCCATTGTTCTAAAATATATTGGGGAGGGAATGATGGGGAGGGAGGGAGTGAACGATGAGGTGAGAGTGGGGAGAGGTAGTGATGAGGGAGGGGTAGTGAAAAACCTGGCGAGCAGAATGATTCTGTACTTTTAGTGAGACAAAGGAGAACCAGTGCACGTGATTTATTTAGATTTCCAGAGGGTTTTTGACAAGGTGCCGCATAGGAGACTGTTAAATAAGTTAAGCCCATGGTGTTAAGGGTAAGATACTGGCATGGATAGAGGATTGGCTGACTGGCAGAAGGCAGAGAGTGGGGATAAAGGTGTCTTTTTCAGGATGGCAGCCAGTGACTAGTGGTGTGAATCAGGGGTGGGTGCTGGGACCACAACTTTTCACAATATACATTAACGACTTGGAAGAAGGAATTTAAGGGCAGCACGGTAGCATAATGGTTAGCACTGCGGCTTCGCAGCACCAGGATCCCAGGTTCAATTTCCTGCTGGGTCACTGTCTGTGCAGAGTCTGCATGTTCTTCCCGTATCTGTGTGGGTTACCTCCGGGTGCTCCGGTTTCCTCCCACAGTCCAAAGATGTGCAGGTTAAGTGGATTGGCCACGCTAAATTGCCCTTAGTGTCCAAAAAGGTTAGGATGGGTTATTGGTTAGGCGGATAGGGTGGAAGTGAGGGCTTAAGTGGGTCGGTGCAGGCTCGATGGGCCGAATGGCCTCCTTCTGCACTGTATATTCTATGTTCTATGTTCACTGTTGCTAAGTTTGCAGATGATACAAAGATACGTAGAGGGACAGGTAGTATTGAGGAAGCAGGGACTGCAGAAGGACCTGGACATGCTAGGAGAGTGGGCAAAGAAGTGGCAAACGGAATACAATGGCTCACGGGAAACAAGGCCTGTGATTAGTGGGAGAAGCCGAGCCAGGCGCCAAACAGTGAGCGATGCAACCGCCCCACTCCCATAGGCAAAATCGGGATCTCACCGTAGTATGGCGAGAAACCAGTTATCACCACTTACCCCCTATTTCCATACAATTCATGGGAGCGACCCCATATCCAATGGCCTCCTGTCATTCAGCGGTCTCCCCACCTGAAGTGGTCACGCTGGCACCGATTAGTATTCTTTTTGAAAACCGTGAACCTGGCGGAAGGGCTCCTGTGGGGAGCTGAGTAGCCATGGCTGAGGGTCCACGGCAGAATGTCCTATTCACTGGGAGAATAGGACATTCCACTGTACCAGCTTCCCTGAACAGGCGCCGGAATGTGGCGACTAGGGGATTTTCACAGTAACTTCATTTGAAGCCTACTTTTGACAATAAGCGATTTTCATTTCATTTCATTTCAGATATCACCCAGTACCTGGCCTCCACCGCGCCTAGGAGCCTCCCCAGGTCACCTGAATCTTGGGGCCAGTCTCCTTGGCGCCATTATTGTGAATTGGCTGGGGTTGGCTGAACAAGTGCAGCTTAAGTGCTGCTCCACGTTGTTAGTGGGGGGCTGGCGAGCGTGGTCCCTGCGAATCAGCTCGTGAGCCTTAATTTATAGCAAGAAGCCTGTGAGGCCTTGTTAAGGGACCAATTAACGTAGAATTGTATTGCCGGTCTCACTGGCCTGAGGGCCGGGAAGCTCGCAGCAATTCCACTCGCTACCACACTTAGAACTTTGTCCGGAGAACTTTTCCTGGACTGGGGAACTAAAGACGCTGCTAAGACTACTCCTCAGTGATCGGAAGGCCCTATTTAAAGGGTTCCCATATCTCAAAGTAAGTTAAAAGACCCCCACACCTCCCACCAACTGACATCGTGACCCCCCATGCTGACATGGGCAACACCCCCAACCCTCTACCCCAGAGGGGCCACCACCACCCCAATTACTAAATGTCCGCAACAACCTATTAAGAGGCTAAAAGCCTTAAGAGGATTAGATGGGGCAGAATTTGTAAGAAGCATCCAGAAGGATTTCTTGAAATAATATGTAAGTGGTCCAACTAGTGATGGGGCTGTACTGGGAATGAGTCCGACAAGGTGGTTAAAATGTCAGTAGGGGAGCATTTCGGAAACAGTGACCATAATTCCGTAAGTTTTAAGGTACATATGGATAAGGGTAAGAATAGTCCTCGGGTGAAGTTGCTAAATTGAGTAAAGGCTAATTATAACAATATTAAGCAGGAACTGAAGAATTTTGATTGGAGGCGGCTGTTTGAGGGTAAATCAACATCTGACACGTGGGAGTCTTTCAAACGTCAGTTGATTAGAATTCAGGACTGGCATGTTCTGTGAGGATGAAGAATAAGTATGGCAAGTTTCAGGAACCTTGGATGACGAGGGATATTGTGAGCCTCGTAAAAAAGAAAAAGGAAGCATTTGTAAAGCCTAGAAGGCTGAGAACAGATGAAGCCCTTGAAGAATATAAGGAAAGTAGGAAGGAACTTAAGCAAGGAGTCAGAAGGGCTCAAAGATGTCATGAAAAATCCTTGGCAAACAGAACTGAGGAGAATTCCAAGGCATTTTATACGTATATAAAGAGCAAGACGGTAGCCATGGAAAGGGTTGACCCACTCCAGAGGAACTGGGTGAAGTACTAAATGAATACTTTGCATCAGTATACAGCAAAGAGAAGGACTTGGTGGATGATCAGCTGCACACCCCAATGCCTGACCAAACTGATGTCATATGTGGGCGGAGGGGTGCAGGGACAGGCAAGGGATGGGGAGAGTGGGGTACCCTGAGAAGTAAAGTGCGCTGGCCCAGATTTCAATATCTATTTAGATGTGGGCATTGGACCCAACAACTTGAACCCACAAATACTCCGGATTCATTGCAGAAAAGATACCTTCAGCAAGACGGATGTTGAACTTATTGCAACCTGCATCATCTCATACAGGCAGCGGAGAAGGAGAAGATAATTGTGACAGAGGCGCCAGGATCACCAAAAGGAGGAGCTACACCCTCATGAGCAGGGAGCAGCAGATCCCCTCCAGATGCAGAAAATGAGCTTCACATGACCATCATGAGTAGGTGATCGACGGAAGACATCTCTTTCCTGCAGGTGAGTGACAGGCAGCCTCCCACATGTCCACAGAACCGATGGCGGCTCACATCTGCCACATTCTGCTGGATTTGACACCATGGGGATTGGGAGGATATCCTTTGCCGATAGCTGTTAAAGTCACTGCCGCCCTAAACATCTGCGTTACTGGCTCTTTCCAGGACTCCAGTATAGACCTCAGGATCTCTCAAGCTAGCATGCACAGATGTGTCCAGGAGGTAGCAGACGCTCTTTTTGCCAAGGCTCACAACTATGTTAACTTCAACAGAGACCAACGCTAGAGCACTGGACTTTGCTGCGATTTACAGATTCCCACAAGTACAGGGTGCCATGAACTGAACTCCCTGGCAACAGGCACTGCAATACATAAACAGAAATGGCTGTCACTCCATCAATCTGCAACTGACCTGTGACTATAAGGAACAAATTATGATAAAGTGAGTGGAGCCCGACAAGTTTCTTAAAAGTCTTTTTATTCAGTAAAACAACATTACCTATGCGAGGCCCGGTACATCTCACTGGGTCATATCTCCTTTCTATTTGGCTGTACAGTAGCTGAGCGTTTGAACTACTGCTGGCTAAGCTACCACGCCCACAGCAGGGGGGTTTACAGTTCCAGTGAGCATGGGGAAACAACCACACCAGCTGGCTGAGTCCCGTGCAGGTTATGACACAAATCCTCTGAGGCACGATCAATTTGGCTGGAGACGAAGTTGAATTCAAACTGAGGCTTTATTAGTATCTGAAGTGTGGCCTCCTACAGCAGCTGACGAAATGGCTGTGAGCTGAAGGCCACGCATATTTATAACCCGGCTCATGGGCGGAGCTAGCATGCAGGGGCCCAGGTGAACCTGTAGTGCAGGTTCTACAGTACAACCCTTAATATAGGAACACAGTGGTTTACCACATCCTCCAGGTATGCAGCAAATACCCAGGAAGCTGCACACCTCATACACTCCCATGCGGCGACCACAAAATGCATCAGAGGGAAGGTGCAATGAAGCTTTTATCGCCATCATCATCTTGGTGGAGCAGACCATAGGAATCGTGAAGACGCGATTCTGATGCCTGGGCAGATCTTGTGCAGTATCCTTTGCAGAGGGTCTCAAAAACATTATTGTTTGCTGCGTGCTGCAAAGGGGGGAGGAGTTACAGATGACGATATGGCGGAGCTGTACATCACCTCCAGTGAGGAGGATATCGACAGGAATGAGGGTGATGAGGTTAAGGAAACCATGAGTCCAGGGAAAAACAGGAATGCACAGGCCAGGCAAGGTAGGTATGCACGCGAGGTCCTTATATGCACCAGATTTCCGGAGGAGGCTGTTTAGCAGGAGTAATTATCCTCTTGGACAAGTGTCCACCATCATGGGCCCATACCTACATCAGCATATGTCTCTCTGTCAATGCAACTACCCAATTCAATTAGAGAGAGACCAGTTAAATATCAGGCTCACATTGTCCTCATGCTTTGAAGGATGATGAGATGTGGGAAAATGTATCGTTGGTGAGATAAGAGCCTAAATGGAGGAGGCCATCTTGGCATCAGATGTCAGAAGGTGCTGTCAAGCATCTTCCAGTATCCCACTCACTACAGCAGCTTAATGAAGGCTGGAGCTGCTGTACAATCCTCAGTGCACCCATACCTGAACACCCTCAGTCTGACATAGCTCCTTAAGGTGATGCCCCTTCAGCAATGGCACAGCCCTTTATGAAGCAACTTCATGCAGATACTGAGGGGCAACACAAGTGCCAAGGCAGCCGAGTATGTTATGAAATCCCTCAAGCATTTTAACAGGACTCAGTATTGTTTTTCACCTTCATCTTAACATTGCCACCTGGTACTCTGTGAGCCTACATTTAGCATTACCTTTCCATACAGATTGATCACCTGAGGATAACCATGTTCATACATTAGTTGGCCAGACATTAGAATGCTTTAGCTTGAACCGTGTCTCACATAATGGCCAGCTTGGGTCCTTGTAACCTTGATACAGCAACAATACTGTGGAGGCCTGAATGTGAGGCTTGGTGTGGTAGTATGTATTGGGGGTCATGTGGGACTGGAAGCCCTAATGTCATTGGCTGACAGATCCCGGGTCCTGGTTGGCCGTTGACCTCATACTCCGCCCTGAAGGCGAAGTATAAGAAGCCGGTGCCTTCCCCCGCATGCCAGTTTACTATCGGGCTGCTGGGGAACAGACACGCTTAATAAAGCCTCATCGACTTCACTCTATTTGTCTCACGGAGTCTTTGTGCGCCACACTTGGTTCACATTAAAGAGCACAGTTCGGCTTCATTACATCTTGGCCTTATTGGATCCTAGTTCCTCGACCTTTGCCGCCCTCAGCATTGTCTTCCAATCAAGGTGGCATATGCAAATCATGAGCATGCTTAAAGGCTTCACTGAATGCAACACAATTATTTAGAACACTGATCAATGACCTCAGTGATGCATAGGTGAGGGGGCGCAACTCACAATGTCTGGCACAGCATTACTTTCCTCCATTGTGATGATAGCCTTATGGGCACTATGCAGACCAGCACAAGGTGGGAAAAACTCAAGGCTGGAATGTCAAGCGCCACAACAATAGTGTGGCAGAAAGAAGTAGAGCTCTGGCACATAGATCTGGGAATATGGTCACACTTATGGATGAGCTTATCAGATGTACACTTGGAGAGCGGACAACCCCCAAGGCAGATAGGAGTGCACACAGGCTGTGACTTTCAGCTCCTTGATTGAAAACCCTTCCAAGATGGCAGAGAGAACATAGAATTCCAGTATATATGGACCTTTTTGGTGCAATCCAACATCTTTCCTTGCACATCAAGGAAAGGCTGGCATGGCTGAACACCTCATCCTCAACCTTAAACAGCCAATCTCTAACATTCCATGACCCAGCAAAGCGAGGGAATGAGCTCCCTTCCACAAGTATACGTCACCTTAAGGACAAGTGAGTGGTGAAGCTCCTTGAGTTGTCAGTGTGTGCAATCTCTGTGGATTCTCACCCTGTGAATGGCTGATGGGCCTATGAGTGTGTCAGTTGAGAGCAATGACCTGATTAACTTACGCTGGCGGAACGGATGAGATCATTAGCTCTCTTTCTGCACTGGATCGCTGGCCTTCTTCTGTGAAGTGTTGGCGCTAACTGCCTCTGCCACCTCCTGCGAAGCTGGAGTGGTGGCGCTGATGGACGTCCTGCAGCCAGAGTAGGAGTAGAGGACATTGCAGTGGTCCTCCACGGCATCCAGCAGGTAGCCCGGGAGCGGGGGGGGGGGGGGGGGGGGGGGGGTCATTAAACTTTAGAGCTGTCGTCTTCTTGCCTTTAGGGCAGTGGAGTAGTCCTGGGTTGCATGCAGCAAAATTGCTGTGCGTGGCTGCTCTTTAAATATGGCACCTAGAGTGAGGAACCTGTGAGCTCACAGTGGGGCGGACGAATCAAAGGCCAGCCACCCTGAACCAGTGTGTTACCTGTGCGTGCACTGTTAATGTCACAGGTAATGCACAATGTGGCATAACAATCTGCAATTGTGGTTGGTGGGAAAAAGGCCGATTTTCCTGCCCACCACCACACTTAGAGAGTCGATGGGAAAATGCTGCCCTTTGAACCTGCGCAGATATCTCTGTTCTCATAGTCAGCACTCATATTTGTTGCATCCATTTGTGATTTAGGTAGCATCTCATTAAAATGATTGAAAAACATGCTTTGCATCACTTTTTCATGACCCAGAGGAATTCTGGCTTCACAATGCTTTCACATTAAAAGACAACAGCTACAATCCAATCAAGAACTTGTGAGGATAGAAATAAAGGTGAGCTATGGCTTAACTTTTTGACAGCTAATTAAATATATGGGTAACACCTGACTGTTGCAAAATATCTAACGTTACAATTTTTCAACAAAAGAAAAAGAGTCAGATCATTATCCCAGGAAGTATAAGCCTGCTGTCTTGACATCTGTCATAAGGGAAAACCCACTGGAATAAATTACGCCGGAGCTAGTATCTGAGGCCTTCTCGGGTTATGAAATACAGATCACGATTAACAACTATTTTTTGGAATTCTCTGAGGTCCAAACAAAATTGGTAGATAATATTAATGTGGTGTAAATTTTATTCTGAATTGCAGAAGGCATTTCAAGAGGAACCCCAAAAGACTTACAGCTAAAGTGAATATATTTGGATGAAGAAACATGTTGCTAATTGGCTGTCTAATTGCCCCGAAGAGTAATTATTAATCGTGGTAGTTCAGTCAGGGGCAGGGGTGTACAGCTGGGATCAGTGCTGCGCTTTCTGTGCTTCGGATGAAGGATATTAAAGAAGAATTATAGTTATAATTCTAACGAGACCCATGGGGACGAGTCGATCGATCTCCCCATGTGGCTCGTGGAATACAAGCTCTCCCACTGAGGACCAGAGGCCAAAAGGTGGGGCTTGTTAATTCCCCAATATAAAAGGCAGCCCAAGAGGGAGTGGCATCTCAGGATGGTCCCTGCTGGGACTTGGAGTATTGCTGAGTTGCTGTATTTCCTAACTGTGAGAAGGGAATAAACTACTTTTGACTTATCTTTTCGAGGCTCCTCATTGATTACAATATTGGCATCGAGGATGAAACAGAACTACAGGCAGTGCTGCTGAACACTCAGACCTCGACTGCATCTCAACCCAGAGGAGCAAGGTTACCACTGTTTTTGAAATGTTGCTCTTCAGTAGACTTGACACTTTTGACGCAAGTGTGAAAGAGGCGGCACAGTGGTTAGCACTGCTGCCTCACAGCTCCAGGGACCCAGGTTCAATTCCAGCTCTTTTTCTAAGCTCAACATGAGTCATGCATATCTCCAATTGGAGCTATCTGTGGCTTCCAAAAAATTTGTGACCATTAATACCCACAAAGGCGTCTATGAATATAAAAGATTGCCATTCGTGTGTCATTGGCTTGCCCTATTTTTCAGAGAGTCATGGAGAACATCCTTCAAGGACAACGCCGAGTGGCGGTTTACTTGTATGACGTCCTGGTCACCAGAGCCACTAAAAAGGAGCAACTGAGCAGCTTGGAGAGATCCTCCGCATCTGCCTTAAGAGAGGAAAATGTGTTTTGTGTGGCAAAGACGTCATGCACTTAGGATATTGTGTCGACCGAGATGGTTTGCACCCAGCAGAATAGAAGATGTGAGCAATCAAACAAGCCCCCATGCCTGAGAACACGACTGAATTACGGTCTCTCTGAGGACTCATGAATTATTATGGAAAATGTATCAGCAACCTAGCGAGCATCTTCGCACCACTGCATGCGCTATTGAAAGAATACAGGAATAGGCA
Organism: Scyliorhinus torazame; assembly: GCF_047496885.1. Taxonomy (NCBI): domain Eukaryota; kingdom Metazoa; phylum Chordata; class Chondrichthyes; order Carcharhiniformes; family Scyliorhinidae; genus Scyliorhinus; species Scyliorhinus torazame. The sequence continues at coordinate 240,098,602 of NC_092713.1, forward strand.
TGGAGAGTGCTGCGAGAAGAAGTGTTCGCCAAGGTGAAGCAGCGACTGTCATCGTCAGGTTTGTTGAACCATTGCAAAACCTCAAAGCCCCTTTTGGTCACTTGTGATTGTCATGTGAGAATACCTTTAAGAAATGGGTCTTTATAAATGGGTATGTATATAAATATCTGTAGTGAGAGTACCTTTAAGAAATGGGTATTTACTACTGCAGTGATGTCAGAGAGTGGGTGGAGCTGGGCTGTCTGTCGGCTTTTTACTTTCGTTTTAGGCTGTTTGCTGCAGGGTGTGTTTTAGTTTTGTTTTCAGAGCTGGATAGCTGCAGTCACAGCCAGAAGGTGTATGAATCTCTCTCTGTAGCCACTGTGCTACAGTTCTCCCCATGTCTGCGTGAGTTTCCTCCGGATGCTCCGGTTTCCTCCCGCCGTCCAAAGATGTACAGCGTAGGTGGATTGGCTATGATAAATAGTCCCTTAGTGTCTAAAAAAATGTTAGGTGGGGTTACTGGGCTACAGGGATAAGATGGGGATGTGTCTAGATAGGGTGTTCTTTCAGAAGGTTGGTGCAGACTCGATTGGTCAAATGGCCTCCTTCTGCACTGTGGGATTTCTATGATTCTTTGACAGAATCCACAGCATCCCTAAAGTGCAGAAGCAGGTCATTTGGCCCATCGAGTCTGCACCGACCCTCCGAAAGGTCACTGCCTAGGTCAACTGCCCCGCCATATCACCAACAACCCCGTGCATTGATCATGGCCAAACCACCTAACCTGCACATCTTTCTGTGTTTTCTGGTACTAGTTTGTATTTATTTTAAAGCTTCTATGTTTTACCTAATTGAGTTTTAAAAAAAACTGTTTAAATGCTTAGTGGTTTGTTTGAATGTTGGTTTGTGTGCATCTGATTCTAATCTCAAATCCCATGCACGTGCAAGACATGACATTTGAAAATGAAGAATGTCAACATCTGTCATGTACTTCTTGTAAAGTGAATGCTGCAGGTTGCACCCGGGATTCAGTATCAGTGATTCCATTTCTAATGGGAATGTTATGCATAATTCGGCATAGCCTGATAGCTATCGTAATTGTTATGTATCTCTCATATCTTTCATTAGTTACATCAAGACTGTATTTAATGAGCTGTAGTATATGTTCTTTGGAACTAGCCAGGGATAATAGAATTACTAAAGCATTGCATGAGCCTTTGTTGAATCATTAGTTTAATGCATATTGACATCATACCTCTGATAAGTAATTTTTAAGAATCTATTTTAGGCAAGGGATCTATATGGACTGATTCTTTCCCATTGAGTTTAACTTTGTATATTATGTTCAATTTTTCCAGTTTATTATTCAGTACGTGGAATTTAAACTATAGGCTGCAGTGCAAGCAATATCAAAACAACATTTTATACAACCATGTTAATTAAACATACTGCCTTGGATTGTGCTTTGGACAAAATTTTTTAGTGTTTTCAAATACAGCGGCTGGATTTTGCTTTTTCATGCCGACATCTGTCGTGGCACTATTGCAGTTTAGTGCAGCACCTTGGGTTAGGGATCAACGCCCATCCATGCAGACTTCTAGTTGGATTTTCACTGCAGAGAGGGAGCACATTAAGGCATTTTGTGAGGCGACAGCCATAGCACTACCACAGTATGCAAAGAGGTGACAAGGTATCCCAAAAAGACAATATCACAGTGCTTAACACTGTTGCTTCACAGCTCCAGTGTCCCAGGTTCAATTCCCGGCTTGGGTCACTGTCTGTGCGGAGTCTGCACGTTCTCCCAGTGTCTGCGTGGGTTTCCTCCAGGTGCTTCGGTTTCCTTCCACAGTACAAAGATGGCAGGTAAGGTGGATTGGCCATGCTAAATTGCCCTTAATGTCCAAAAAGGTTAGGTGGGGTTACTGGGTTACAGGGCTAGGATGGAGGTGTGGGCTTAAGTAGGGTGCTCTTTCCAAGGGCCAGTGCAGACTCGATGGGCCGAATGGCCTCCTTGTGCACTGTAAGTTCTATGATTTAATGAGCTGAGAAGGTGACTACGAATTGAGGTTTTGTAGGCCACAGCAAGTACATGGGGCCATATTACCAGTTCTTCCACTTCTACAATGTTACAGCCATTACTTCTTACACCCCTTGGCCTACAACCCCCTTTTGCCAGATGGACGCAGGCATTAACAGGGGGAATGGAGAAGAAATGGGACAAGAGGCCAGGACTCATCCTTTCTCTGTCAGCATGAATATGTTGTTTGTTGGGATGAGATCAATAGATGCCGGTCTTTGTGGTGCGAGCGATAGGATTGGAGAAATTTAATTCTGGAGGGAAGCCTTGTCGCCTGATTTTACCCTTTGCGGTCTGATTTTAAATGTGATGGTGGAGAGAGGTCTATACCAACCTGTCACTCCCTCTGGACATTTTGTTTGAGCAATAAAAATGTTATTGTACAAAGCAGGTGGTTGGGAAGATAAGTCTGATGATGCCATTGGAGTTGAAAACGGCAGTAACAAAAATAGATAGTTTATTTATACATTCAACTGATTATAATGGCCCAATATATCCAGCATAATTTTTCGACCAAAAGACATTAGGAGAAAATATTTTCAATAGGTGAAATGGTAAATACCCGGATATAACCAGTTGCAATGGGGCTGGTTTAGCAGACATTTAATACCAGACTTGAAATTAGTGGGCCAAGCTCTGCTCATGCTCCGCCTATTGGTATTGCATATCGTGTGATTGAATTGGCAATCTTTGAACGGGTACGCTTTGAAATGATTTTTGTGAGGCCGCAAATGCTCCTTCTGACACAACACAAATTAACCTCTCCGCTGCCCAAATTCTGGCCCCACATGGGAAGCAAAATTTAAAAAAATATATTTATTGGGGCTTCTGACCCCATCTCCTCCTCCTGCCAGCTTGATCTAGCCACAATGAGCAAGTCTGCGGTTAAAATTGTCTTTTAGTTAGATGTATTCTCAAATGAAACAATTACACCAAAGCAGTAAAACATAGCAATATTTTAATGGTACAAATAGCTGGGAAAACAATAATTAAGTCTTAGTTGCAATGTGTTACATATGCTGTTTAATTTCCATAAGAAACTGTGTTAGTAGCATTCCTGATGTGATATTTCTCGGTAGATGGGATGCCTACTACACAGCATCCAATACTAATTCTAGAAACTGAACTAAAAATATCGGGAAAAAAATCAGCAATGCATAATCCCATAACTTCCGTACAATCTACTGACATATGGAGATTTATGCCACACCTGCACGTCAGGACTATGCGGAGGTTTCGACGCATGAGCATGCATGCTGAAAGCCGGTTCGCGATCTTCGGCCCTATCCAAATCGGCGTCATTGGGACACGCGCCACGCGCAGTCGCAACGCCTTTGGCACATCATCGGCCTGCCCAACTGCGATGCTCCACCCCCAATGGGCCGAGTTCCTGACGACGCGGGCCAAGTGTGGTCCAAGCGGTCGGGAACCGTGCTGCGGACAGTGTCCAACGTCACCACACACACCCGGGATCCGTGCCGCTGGCCGTGGGGTGCTTTTGCTAGGGCTGGGGGAGTGGTGGGGGGTGGCCAGGGGGTGGGCTGTGCGGTCGGGGTGGGTGGGTTAGCGTTCCAGCACGGCTGGTGCCATGTTTTCCAGCGTGACCAGTGCAAGTCATCAGCCCTGCACATGCGTGGCACGGGTCCACGATTCTCTGCCCGTTTTCCGCGCGATTTGCAGGTGTTCTACACGGCGCTAGTGATGGACAGAAAGGAAAAGGAGGTGGTGTATCTTTGCTGGTAATGGAAGGTAACAGTGCTGTTATGAGAAATGTTATAGGCACTGACATCAAGATATGGAATCAGTCTGGGTAGAAATAAGAAATAGCAAAGGAAAGAAGTTCCTGGTGGGAGTAATCTATAGTACAAAGAATAGTTCCACTGTGGGGCACAGTACAAACCAGGAAATATTGGAGGCTTGTAAGAAATGGAGGGCAATAACCATGGGTGATTTTAATATGCATATAGGCTGGATTAATCAAATTGGCATCTCCTACTATCTGCTGTGGCATTGATTCATCTGTGCTTACATTGCACATTGACTTGGCTGGTGATAAAATAAGTCAGAATGAGTAAAGTAGGGAGAAAAACAACAAGCGATTTAACATCAAAAACATTGAAATTTCCCAACTGTAAAACAAGCATAAAGCCAGTGGCAAGTCATGAACCAGTGGGAAATCATAAACCAGCCGGACTTAGCCTGTGGAGGCAGGTCCAGGCAGTGGCAAGTCATGAACCAGTGGAGACAGTGGCAAATCATAAACCATCTGCATTTGTAAAACATCATGGGTTGGATTCTCCGCCTAACGCCGGAAACGTGAATCGTGATCGGGTAGAAAATAACACATAATGCAAACATCGAGGTTGGCGCCAGCGGCAATTCAAGTGCCATGCTCCGGTCCCTCCCTGGAGGCGAAATTAAGGTTTGTGCCCCGCGCTGGCAGGCCAATGCAAACCATCATTTACATACATTTAAATCTACTTAGCGTGTTAGACACTTCATGCTCTGCCCTTGCGTGATGCACCGCCCCTCTGAGATGGAAATCACGCAGGTGCAAATCAGTGCCAGTATTTACAAACGGGGCCCAGGTGCCATGGCTGCTGACGGGGAGGGAGAAGGTACGGAAACTTTTAAAAACTCTCAGAATTGTCAGGCTTGGTGAGGGACGGCTGCCTGAGTTGGGGGGAGTAGCAAGAAGCGATTTGGTGACCGGTCCGTGGATTTGGGGTGTCCCCCTCCGGATCGGGGTGGCCTGGCTCAGGCCGCCATTGCTGCAGTATGTGTTTTAAATGTACCCCTTTGGCGCTGCTCAGGAAGGACCCTACTCAAGAAGAACTTGCCCCAAAAGAGCAGGGGCCAGCCGTTGAGGCTCGAATGCTGGCCATTCAACAAGCTGAGGAGGAGTTGTGAAGGAGGCGCCGCATCAGGCCACATGCATCATACCATCAACACCTGTCCTTCGAAGAGCTGCCGGACCAACGTTGCCGCCAAAAACTTTGATTCAGTAGGGAGACTGTGCACGACTTGGAAGGGTGGGGAGTTTGGCGGGAATGGAGAGGTTGGACAGGATGTGGGAGCCTCCGGTAGCCAGGCCATACGGGTCCCCACTCGGCCCTACTTTCGTCCTGCTGCAAAGTTGACCATTACTGTCTCAAAGTTCCATATTCATAGCATGGTCTTTTGTCCTTTTGCGTACATGTGATAACTACTGTAAATGAGTAATCACAAAGTTCCATACAGCGATAAAGAGTTTCTATGTTGACGTGAGTGCTCTGGCAGACGGCCAATGTCGATTCCAGCCAGGGCTTTATTTGGTAGTTCCTGTTTTTGGCTTATGTGTATTTTCCCCTCTGTCAGCCTGTCCCCAGTACTGCCATTCCAGGAATGACCTTCACTGCATTTCTTCTGTGACAAGTATATCCTTTCTTTTTAAGCCAGTTTAGCTCACTTGGGTAGACAGCTGGTTTGTAAGCAAGGCTAGCAACATGGGTTCAATTCCCGCATCGGCTGAGGTTATTCATGAAGGCTCTATCCTCTCAACCTTGCCCCACGTCTGAGGGGGTGATCCTGAGGTTAAATCACCACCAGTCAGCTCTCACCCTCAAAGGGGAAAGCGGCCCACGGTCTTCTGGGATTATGGCGACTTTACCTTTATCCTTTCTTAGATAAGGAGACCAAAACTGCACACAACTGCATGCTTACACCAGGTGTTCTCTGCTGTGGCTCTACATTATGTAATGTATGAAAGCCTGAATTGTAGCTGCAGACTTGCTCAGCCTTACTGTTGCAACAGTCTTCTTCACAAACAATTTTAAATGATTTAGGTGTCTGAATTGCCTCATCTTTCATCATGGCCTAGTCGGCATCTTTTCCCTTGTTAAAGACGGATGCAAAATATTCATTTAATATCTCAGTTATACTCCTTCCTTCCATGTGAAAATCCCTTTATCAGTCCCTAATTGGTCCCACTCCTCCTTTTACCAGCCTTTTACTATTTATGTATAGAATCCTTTAGAAGACTTTGGGATTCACTTTTATGTTAGTTGCCAGTCTGTTTTCATATCCTCTCTTTGCTTCTCTTGTTTACGTTCTCACTTCCCCTCTGAACATTCTCCATTCAGCCTGTTTCTTGGTAATTATCCCCTTGACATCTGTCACAAACACACTTCTTCTTCTTCATCATAATCTCTCTCAGTGGAATTCTCCATCGGTGGGTCCCTCTGGTCCGCCAGCAGTGCACCCACGGCAGCAGATTTCCCAACGGTGTGGGGTGACCACAATGGGAAACCCCATTGGCTTGCTGTGGGAACGGAGAATCCGGCTGCAGGCGGGGGTGCGCCGCGCAGGAAAACGCGGCTGGCGGACTGGAGAATCCCTCTGCCTTTCATTGTTCAGGGAGCTCTGATCTGACGATGCAATTCCCCTAAATGTTCTCTTACGGATAGTTGATCCACTTGGCAAAACTCATTCACAAGAACCAGGTCTAACAGTGCCTATCTTTGCATTGAACTGGAAGCATACTGTTGTAGAATATTTTCCTGAACACACTCTGGGAACCTTTGGAGTACATTTTCCAGTCCCGCCCACTACTGGAATCATCACAGGGGGGATGGAAAATTTAATGGATCATTTAAAGGTCCATAGAATTAGGACAGTGCAGAACAAGGCCATTCAGCCCATCGAATCTGCATTGACTCTCTGAAAGAGCACCCTAGCTAGGCCCTCCCATCGCTCTATCCCTGTAACATCACCTAACCTGCACAGCTTTGGACTGTGGAAGAAAACAGGAGCAACCAGGAGAAATGCACACAGACACAGGGAGAATGTGTAAACTCCACACAGACAGTCACCAGGGCTGGAATTGAACCCGGGTCCCTAGCACTGTGAAGTAGCAGTGCTAACCACCGGGTCCCTGTCCATTGACCTTGGGCAGACATTTCACTGGCTGAATATAGCGTGGTGACTCTTTGCGAGCTATCCCAAACAGATCCTCTATTTACATACTAAATGATCTGTTTGAGCTGCTCACAGAAAAATACTTTTCACTGTACCTCGGTACATGTGACAATAAACAAATCCACTCCAAATCCAATTTTTGGTCTCGAGGCGGGTGCAACCAGAAAATCCCATCCTTTATCTCTCTGGCTTTGCATGAGCAATTTCCATTTTAAATGTGGATATAGGAATTTTAGCATTCATGTAAACATATAACTAAAACAGGACAACAGAAAGTAAAGGCATATAAATTGAATGTGTGTAAATGTATCACTGATCATACTGAATTCACAAATATCAAGGTCATATGCATTCTTAGAGGCAAGCAAGGTTCTAAAATGGTGGATATTTGAATCAGAATGTGAAAACTTAATTGATCACATTTAAGGTTGTATAGTTGATCCCATTTTATATAATATTTTAATGCAATATTATTATTTATAATTAAGCTCACTGCAATTGGGAAGGAAAATTATTTGGAAGAAAGGAGTCAATCTGCAAAACAGGCTTAAAAGAAGGAAATTGACATGCCACCACGAGTGAGAGTGTAATTAGAGTGCGCTGAGTTTACATTATACATGTGGACATAGCAATTTATAACGGCAACGTGTTTTCACAAAAGCGTGACAAATGTGTGGCAACTAAAAAGTAAAGTTTGGTAATTAGGAAATTAATGCAGACAAAAGATTTACAATATGATAAATATCTAGCAAGAATAATAACTAATATAACTATTTGTTAATAACTAATTCATTATTGAGATCAAGCTCCTGCATTTAAACTTGATAATTAACAAATGGTTTTATATGTTGGCAAAAAGTCTTGCAGAAAATTCATGTTTAATCCATGTTCGATCCAGCATGGTGGCACAGAGGATAGCACTGCTGCCTCACAGCGCCAGGGACCCGGGTTCAATTCCAGCCTTGGGTGACTGTGAGGAGTTTTATGTTCTCCCCATGTCTGCGTAAGTTTCCTCCCGGTGCTTTGGTTTCCTCCCGCAATCCAAAGATGTGTGGGTTAGGTGGATTGGCCATGCTAAATTATAGCTTAGTGTCCAGGAATGTGCAGGTTAGGTTATGGGGTTACAGGGATAGGGCATGGTGGACGGCATGGATAAGGGAGTGTAAATGGGTAGAGTGCTCATTCAAAGGCTTGGTATAGTGTTAATGGGCTGAATGGCCTCCTTTTGCACTGTCGAGGTTCTATGAAATGAAAGACATTTAGCTTGCTTCATTTAGTTTCACTCACATTTCTAAGCTGGAAGCTAAGTGTTCAAGCCACGATCAAAGACATGAATAACTAAAATTAAATGCACTGCTCCTCGCTATAATTGCAAAATGTATCAGTAAGTTAACCAAGGTTAACCACTGTCCCTGGCTCCTTCACGTGCAAGAAGTGTGTCCAGTTGCAGCTCCTGTTAGACTGCTTGAAGGCTCTGGAGCTGCGGATGGACTCACTTTGGAGCTTCCGCGATGCTGAGGACGTCATGGATAGCACGTTGAGCCAGTTGGTCACACCGCAGGTGAAAGGTACTGAGGGAGATAGAAAATGGGTGACCAAAAGACAGAGCAAGAGTAGGAAGGCAGTGCAGGTATCCCCTGCGGTCATCTCCCTGCAAAACAGATATACCGCTTTGGATACTGTTGAGGGAGATGGCTCACCAGGGAAAGGCAGCAGCAGCCAGGTTCATGGCACCGTGGCTGGCTCTGCTGCGCAGCTGGGCAGGAAGAAGAATGGCAGGGCGATAGTGATAGGGGCTCAATCGTAAGGGGAATAGACAGGCGGTTCTGCGGACACAATCGAGACTCCAGGATGGTATGTTGCCTCCCTGGTGCAAGGGTCAAGGATGTCTTGGAGCGGCTGCAGGACATTCTATGGGGGGGGGGGGCGGGAGGGTGAACAGCCAGCTGTCGTGGTGCACATAGGCACCAACGATATAGGTAAAAAACGGGACGAGATCCTACAAGCTGAATTCAGGGAGTTAGGAGTTAAACTAAAAAGTAGGACCTCAAAGGTAGTAATCTCAGAATTGCTACCAGTGCCACGAGCTAGTCAGAGTAGGAATGTCAGGATAGATAGGATGAATGTGTGTCTCGAGAGATGGTGCAAGAGGGAGGGATTCAAATTCCTGGGGCACTGGAAACGGTTCTGGGGGAGGTGGGACCAGTACAAACCGGACGGTCTGCACCTGGACAGGACTCTAACCCATGTCCTAGGGGGAGTGTTTGCTAGTGCTGTTGGGGAGAGTTTAAACTAATGTGGCAGGGGGGTGGGAACCGAAGCAGGAAGTTGGAAGGTAGTAAAACAGGGACAGCAACAAAAGGCAGTAAGGGGGAACGTGTAAGGCAGAGAATCCATAGTCAAAAATCAAAAAGGGCGACAGTACAAGGTACAGTGACTGAGGGGTGCTCAGTGAATAGGACCAGGAATACTAAAAGGAATAAAACAGAAAGTAAAAACATTAATTGTAAGTGACGCGGCAGGTTGTTACCTGAAGATATGGGTTCAACGACAAGGAAAAGTAGGAGAAAAGTTAAGAGGAAATATAACTTAGGAGAGGTTACTGATCGAGGTGTTAAGATTCAGAACAGAGGTAAAAAAGCCAACATAAGTGTACTTTACCTGAATGCTCGTAGTATGCGGAATAAGGTAAATGAGTTGATGGCGCAAATCATCGTGAATGACTATGATTTACTGGCCATTACTGAAACATGGTTAAAGGATGGTCACGAATGGGAGTTAGATATCCAAGGGTATCAAACTATTTGGAAGGACAGAGTGGATGGTAAGGGGGGTGGTGTAGCTCTGTTATTTAAGGATGACATCCGGGCAATAGTAAGGGATGACATCGGTGCTATGGAGGATAAGGTTGAATCCATTTGGGTGGAAATCAGGAATAGTAAGGCAAAAAAGTCACTGATAGGAGGAGTCTACAGGCCACCAAATAGTAACATTATGGTGGGGCAGGCAATAAACAAAGAAATAACTGATGCATGTAGGAATGGTACAGCAGTTATCATGGGGGATTTTAATCTACATGTCGACTGGTTTAACCAGGTTGGTCAAGGCAGCCTTGAGGAGGAGTTTATAGAATGTATCCGCGATAGTTTCCTAGAACAGTATGTATTGGAACCTACGAGGCAACAAGCGGTCCTAGATCTGGTCCTGTGTAATGAGACAGGATTGATTCAGGATCTCATAGTTAGGGATCCTCTCGGAAGGAGCGATCACAATATGGTGGAATTTAAAATACAGATGGAAAATACAGAGGAACAGTGGAAAACCTTCCAAGCGATTTTTCACAGTGCTCAGCAAAGGTTTATACCAACAAAAAGGAAGGACGGTAGAAAGAGGGAAAATCGACCGTGGATATCTAAGGAAATAAGGGAGAGTATCAAATTGAAGGAAAACGCATACAAAGTAGCAAAGATTAGTCAGAGACTAGAGGACTGGGAAATCTTTAGGGGGCAACAGAAAGCTACTAAAAAAGCTATAAAGAAGAGTAAGATAGATTATGAGAGTAAACTTGCTCAGAATATAAAAACAGACAGTAAAAGTTTCTACAAATATATAAAACAAAAGAGTGGCTAATGTAAATATAGGTCCTTTAGAGGATGAGAAGGGAGATTCAATAATGGGAGATGAGGAAATGGCCGAGGAACTGAACAGGTTTTTTGGGTCGGTCTTCACAGTGGAAGACACAAATAACATGCCAGTGACTGATGGAAATGAGGCTATGACAGGTGAGGACCTTGAGAGGATTGTTATCACAAAGGAGGTAGTGATGGGCAAGCTAATGGGGCTAAAGGTACATAAGTTTCCTGGCCCTGATGGAATGCATCCCAGAGTGCTAAAGGAGGGGACTAGTGATAATTTGCCAAAATTCACTTGACTCTGGGGTGGTCCCGGCGGATTGTAAATTAGCAAACGTGACACCGTTGTTTAAAAAAGGAGGTAGGCAGAAAGTGGGTAATTATAGGCCAGTGATCTTAACTTCGGTAGTAGGGAAGATGCTGGAATCTATCATCAAGGAAGAAATAGTGAGGCATCTGGATGGAAATTGTCCCATTGGGCAGACGCAGCATGGGTTCATAAAGGGCAGGTCGTGCCTAACAAATTTAGTGGAATTCTTTGAGGACATTACCAGTGCGGTAGATAATGGGGAGCGAATGGATGTGGTATATCTGGATTTCCAGGAAGCCTATGACAAGGTGCCACACAAAAGGTTGCTTTTGTGATAAGATTTATAAGATAAAGATGCATCGCATTATGGGGAAAGTAGTAGCATGGATAGAGGATTGGTTAATTAATAGAAAGCAAAGAGTGGGGATTAATGGGTGTTTCTCTGGTTGGCAATCAGTAGCTAGTGGTGTCCCTCAGGGATCAGTGTTGGGCCCACAATTGTTCACAATTTACATAGATGATTTGGAGTTGGGGACCAAGGGCAATGTGTCCAAGTTTGCAGACGACACTAAGATGAGTGGTAAAGCAAAAAGTGCAGAAGATACTGGAAGTCTGCAGAGGGATTTGTATAGACTAAGTGAATGGGCTAGGGTCTGGCAGATGGAATACAATGTTGACAAATCCATTTTGGTAGGAATAACAGCAAAAGGGATTATTATTTAAATGATAACATATTAAAACATGCTGCTGTGCAGAGAGACCTGGGTGTGCTAGTGCATGGGTCGCAAAACATTGGTTTACAGGTGCAACAGGTGATTAAGAAGGCAAATGGAATTTTGTTCTTCATTGCTAGAGGGATGGAATTTAATAGTAGGGAGGTTATGCTGCAATTGTATAAGGTGTTAGTGAGGCCACACCTGGAGTATTGTGTTCAGTTTTGGTCTCCTTACTTGAGAAAGGATGTACTGGCACTGGAGGGTGTGCAGAGGAGATTCACTATGTTAATCCCAGAGCTGAAGGGGTTGGATTACGAGGAGAGGTTGAGTAGACTGGGACTGTACTCGTTGGGATTTAGATGGATGAGGAGGGATCTTATAGAAACATATAAAATTATGAAGGGAATAGATAGGATAGATGCAGGCAGGTTGTTTCCACTGGCAGGTGAAAGCAGAACTCAGGGGCATAGCCTCAAAATAAGGGGACGTAGATTTAAGTCTGAGTTTAGGAGGAACTTCTTCACCCAAAGGGTTGTGAATCTATGGAATTCCTTGCCCAGTGAAGCAGTAGAGGCTCCTTCATTAAATGTTTTTAAGATAAAGATAGATAGTTTTTTGAAGAATAAAGGGATTAAGGTTTATGGTGTTTGGGCCGGAAAGTGGAGCTGAGTCCACAAAAGATCAGCCATGATCTCATTGAATGGTGGAGCAGGCTCGAGGGGCCAGATGGCCTACTCCTAGTTCTAATGTTCTTCTGTTCTTATAATTTTGCTAAGCTAGGCTAGCACTCCGGTGGAGTAATAAGGGGAATTTGTGGGATTTTTTGGATTTAGTTGTGTGATGTGCCATCAATGAACACAAGACGAGTAGTGAACGTAACTGAGGCTTTAATAAACTAAACAGAAAGCCTCCTGGCCTCTGATCCCAAAATGGGGCGGAGGCTGAGACCAGCTACCTTTATACCCAGCCCCAAGGGCAGTGGTTTACCACATTCCATGTAATCCAGTGGCAGTTTATCACAATACACTTATTATATACTACAGTGGTTCGGAGCCAGCAGGTACAAGCCCAGGCATGTAACAATACAACAGTACAATACAAAACAGTGGTTTACGACATTCACCCCCTGTTAAAATAAGAGTTCAGCAGGGGTGAAGTGGACTTAAATATCAAGTCTTTCGGGGGCCCTGACGTTCGCCGTGATCGCCTCAGTCCCGGCTGTGGTGTGGGCACCGGTGTCGCGACCTGCGTATCCGGGAGCGTGTTGCCCTCTTCCTCACCCAGTAGGTTAGTCGGTGGAGGGGGGGGGGGGGGGGGGTGCGGGGGTAGTGGTGATGGTCGCCGGTGGGCCTGCGGGTGCCAGATCTTGAAGTAGCTGGGTAGAGGTGGAGGGAGATGGTGTAGGGTCGGGGGTGGTGGTGATGGTTGCTGGGGACCCTGCAGGAGCCAAATCCTGGAGGAAGACTGTATCCTGTCGCCCGTCATGATGTGCCACGTAGGCATATTGTGGACTGACATGGAGGAGCAGGACCTTCTCGATGAGGGGATCCGATTTATGACTCCTTGCATGCTTCCGGAGGAGGACGGGCCCTGGGACTGACAGCCAGGATGGGAGCGAGACCCCGGATGTTGTGTTGGACGCTCTGGATCCGTGGAACACATACAGGTCACCAACACTTGAAATAGTGCAACACTGTTTTATTGAGTCATTAACAGTTTAACATACTCTCACTGTGGGTTAACACGATACTAGCTTTAACTAAAGACCTTTGCCTTGTCCTAACCAGTCGATGCACTCAGCACATGGTGAATGTCTGCGCTGCAGGCTGTGAGCTCTGTCCTACTAGAAAGCTGCAGATCGAATGAGTGGGAACTCTGATGCCCCCTGTCTTTATTGTGCGTGTGCTCTAACTAGTGATTGGCTGCGGTGTTGTGTGTGTTGATTGGTCCCACTGTGTGTCCATCAGTGTGTGTGTCTGCACCATGATATACTGGTGTACATTATGATACCGGAGGTGGACTTCCTGGAGAAGGCAAACATACGTTTGTGCGGGGTCTCGTTGGTGGCAGTGCACAGGAGCGACCGGATGGAGTTGAGCACATCAGGGAGGACCTCCTGCCAGTGGGAGACTTCTAGACCGTAGGGCCAGGAGGATGGCCTTCCAGACCGTCGCGTTCTCCCTCTCCACCTGTCCGCTGCCCCGGGGGTTGTAGCTGGTCGTCCTGCTGGAGGTGATGCTCTTGCTAAGCAGGAACTGAAGCAACTCGTCGCTCATGAAGGAGGAACCCCGATCACTATGGATGTAGGTGGGGAACCTGAACAAGGTGAAGAGACTGTGCAGGGCCTTGATGACGGTGGCAGAGGTCATGTCAGGGCATGGGATGGCAAAGGGGAATCTTGAGTATTCGTCAACAATGTTGAGGAAGTACACGTTATGGTCAGTAGAGGGGAGGGGCCCTTTGAAGTTGATGCTGAGGCGCTCAAAGGGGCGAGAGGCCTTTACCAGGTGCGCTCTGTCCGGCCGATATAAGGGCAGTTTGCACTCCGCGCAGACCTGGCAGTCCCTGGTCACAGTCCTGACGTCCTCGATGGAGTAAGGCAGGTTACGAGCCTTGACAAAATGAACAAAACAGGTGACCCCCGGGTGACAGAGGTTATTGTGGAGGGCCCGAAATCGGTCTACTTGTGCACTGGCACATGTCCCGCGGGATTGGGCACCTGGGGGCTCATTGAGCTTCCCTGGTCGGTACAAGATATCGTAGTTGTAGGTGGAGAGCTCGATCCTCCACCTCAGAATTTTGTCGTTCTTGATTTTGTCCCACTGTGTATTGTCAAACATGATGGCAACTGACCGTTGGTCAGTGAGGAGAGTGAATCGCCTGCCGGCCACGTAATGCTTCCAATATCGCACAGCTTCTACAATGGCTTGGGCTTCCTTTTCAATGGAGGAGGGTCGAATTTCAGAGGCATGGAGGGTACGGGAGAAGAAAGCCACGGGCCTGCCCGCCTGATTGAGGGTAGCGCCCAGAGCAAAGTCCGACGCATCGCTCTCCACCTGGAACGGAATGGACTCGTCCACAGCGTTCATCGCGGCTTTGGCAATATCTGCCTTGATGCGGTTGAAGGCCAGGCGGGCCTCAGCCGTCAGTGGAAAAATGGTGGATTTAATAAGTGGACGGGCCTTGTCCGCATAATTGGGGACCCATTGGGCATAGTAAGAGAAGAACCCCAGGCATCTCTTCAGGGCCTTGGGGCAGTGGGGGAGGGGGAGTTCCAGGAGGGGGGCGCATGCGGTCGAGGTCGGGCCCTAGGACTCCGTTTTCCACAACGTAGCTAATGATGGCTCGGCGGGTTGTGCGGGAAACGCACTTTTCCTTATTGTAGGTGAGATTCAGGAGTTTAGCCGTGTGGAGGAAGTGCCGGAGGTTTTCGTCATGGTCCTGCTGGTCATGGCCGCAGATGGTGACATTATCTAAGTACGGGAACGTGGCCCGCAGCCCGTACTGGTCAACCATTCGGGTCATTTCTCGTTGGAAGACCGAGACCCTATTGGTGACGCCGAAGGGAACCCTGAGGAAGTGGTAGAGGCAGCCATCTGCCTCGAAGGCAGTTTATTGGCGGTCCTCTGGGCGGATAGGGAGCTGGTGGTACGCGGACTTCAAGTCAACTGTGGAGAAGACTCGATACTGCGCAATCCGGTTGACCATGTCAGATATGCGGGGGAGGGGGTACGAATCGAGCTGCACGTACCGGTTGATGGTCTGACTGTAGTCGATGACCATCCGGTGCGTCTCCCCAATCTTGACGACCACCACATGGGCTCTCCAGGGGCTGGGACCAGCCTCCATGATATGCTCTCGTAGGAGTCGCTGGACCTCTGACCTGATAAAGGCCCTGTCCCGGGCACTGTATCATCTGCTCCTAGTAGCGACGGGCTTACAGTCCGGGGTGAAGTTAGCGAAGAGCGAGGGTGGGGCGATCTTAAGGTTCTCGAGGCTACAGATGGTGAGAGGGAGCAGGGCTCCACCGAACTTTAAAGTAAGACTTTGGAGTTGGCACTGGACGTCGAGTCCCAGTAATAGGGCAGCGCAGAGATGGGGAAGGACGTAGAGCTTAAAGTTAGTGTGCTCTATGCCTTGTACAGTAAGGGTCGCGACACAGTACTGCCGGATTTCTACTGAATGTGATCCGGAAGCTAGGGAGATTTTCTGGGTCGCGGGTAAAATTGGGACGGAGCAGCGCCTTACCGTATCTGGTTGTATGAAGCTGTCTGTGCTCCCAGAGTCGAAGAGGCAGGCGGTCTCGTGCCCGTTGATCCGGACGGTCATTGTGGATTTTGTGAGGTGATGAGGCTGGGACTGGTCGAGCGTGATGGAGGCGAGCTTCGGAAGGTGATGGGTAGGCCAGTTGGAGGTGGCGGCGGCCAGCGTATGACCGGGTGAGCAGGGCTCCCGGGAGGCTGCGGAGTGGTCCCAAGATAGCGGCCCCCATGGGTTACGCGTGGCGGGTGACATCGGAGGTGGTGTCAAAGATGGCGGCCCCCATGGGTTGCGCGTGGCGGGTGGAGTACAAGATGGCGTCAAAGATGGCGGCATCCACGGGTCGCACATGGAGGGTGGCAGAGAAGATGGCGTTGCCCACCTGTCACACATGGTGGGTGGCAGCGAAGATGGCGGCGCCCATGGGTCGCACATGGCGGGTGGCGCTGACAGGCAGCAGGCAGCGCTGCTGGGCCTAGGAGTTTTAGGGAGAGATCGGGCCTGGCAGGCTTTCGCGAAGTGGCCCTTCCTCCCACACCCGTTGCAAGTCGCGTTCCGTGCAGGGCTGTGTTGTCTGGGATGCTTACCCTGGCTGCAAAAGTATCACTTCGGGCTTCCGGCATTGGCGGGCTGCTGCGCAGCACAGGCTTGCCCCGCAGCCGAGTCAGATGATGACGCCGCCCACGAGGTCCACAAGGGTGCCGCGTGGTCGGAGGTGTAGGCCTCCATGTTCTGGAATACCACCTCCAGCGAGTTTGAAAGCTGCACTGTCTCTGGGAGGCCGAGTGTACCCCCTTCTAGCAATCGCTGGCTGATGTAGTTGGATTTCATGCCTGCGGAATAGGCGTCCCTGGTCAACAGCTCCGTGTGTTGGTTGGCCGATACCGCCTGGCAAGCACAGTTCCGGCCGAGTACCCGCAAGGCACGCAGGAATTCGGCTAGTGATTCCTCATGGCGTTGTCGCCTCCTGGCAAGAAGGTGCCGAGCATACACCTTGTTTGCAGACTTTACATATTGCCCCTTCAGCAGCATTATCGCCTCCGTATATGAGGGGGCGGCCCTGATGAGAAGGAAAACTTGCAGGATCACCCGTACGTTGAGGATCTGCTGCTTTTGGAGGTCGGTGAAGGATCCGAGGTACGCTTCAAAGCAGCTTAGCCAGTGCTTGAATGTTGCTGTGGCGTCGGCTGTCTATGGGTCCAGCTCCAGGCGATCAGGCTTGAGCGATTAATTCATCTTAGAAGTTTAGCTTATTAAATTGATGTGCCATCAATGAATACAAGACGAGTAGTGAACGTAACTGAGGCTTTAATAAATTAAACAGAAAGCCTCCTGGCCTCTGATCCCGAACTGGGGCAGAGGCGGAGACCAGCCATCTTTATACCGAGCCCGAGGGGAGGCGGAGCCATCAGGCAGTGGTTTACCACATTCCATGTAATACAGTGGCAGTTTACCACAATACACCTATTACATACTACAGTGGTTTGGAGCCAGCAGGGACAAGCCCAGGCATGTAACAATACCAGGGGCGGGATTCTCCGCAATCGGCGCGATGTCCGCCGACCGGCGCCAAAACCGGCGCGAATCAGTCCGGCATCGCGCCGCCCCAAAGGTGCGGAATTCTCCGCATCTTAAGGGGCCGAGCCCTCACCTTGAGGGGCTAGGCCCGCTTTGGACTGATTTCCGCCCCGCCAGCTGGCGGGAAAGGCCTTTGGTGCCCCGCCAGCTGCCGCGGAAATGACTTTGCCGGGCGGCGCATGCGCGGGAGCGTCAGCGGCCGCTCACGGCATCCCCACGCATGCGCAATGGAGGGGGTCTCTAACGCCTGCGCCATAGTGGAGACCATGGCGAAGGCGGAGGGAAAAGAGTGCCCCCACGGCACAGGCCCGTCCGCGGATCGGTGGGCCCCGATCGCGAGCCAGGCCACCGTGGGGGCACCCCCCGGTGCCAGATTGCCCCGCGCTCCCCCTAGGACCCCGGAGCCCGCCCGTGCCGACTCGTCCCGCCGGTAAAAGAGGTTGTTTGATTCTCGCCGGTGGGACAGGCATTCCAGCAGCGGGACTTCGGCCCATCGCGGGCCGGAGAATCACCGGGGGGGTGCCCGCCAACCGACGCGGCGCGTTTCCCACCCCTGCCGAATATCCGGTGCCGGAGAATTCGGCAACCGGCAGGGACGGGATTCACGCCAGCCCCTGGCGATTCTCCGACCCGGCGGGGGGGGTCGGAGAATCCCGCCCAATAGTACAATACAGTACAATACAATACAGTGGTTTACCACATTGTGCATCCACTGTCTGGTGTATTTCCCTATCTAACTACAATCACTGCATTTCAAAGTACTTCCTGATATGTAAACTCTTACAAACGTGTCTCGGAAAGGTATCACTTTTCTGGTGTGGCGTGCCCTTGCCAGCCCCCGGATTCTCCGTCTCGCCAACCAGCCAATGGGGATTCCCATTGTGAGCAGCCCCATGCCATCGGGAAATCCCTTGGCATAGGTGTGCTGCCGGTGCAATGGAGAATCCCGACAGCGGAGAACCCAGCCCATGATAAGTGCTGCATGAATTACATCATGGGCTGGATTCCCCATTCCCAAGACTAAGGGCTGGATTTTGCGGCTATGTCCGGAGCATGTGTCTCCTCTTACGACGAAAAAGTCGGCGGTGCCCTCGTGCCTGCAACGCTCAGGGATTACAACATGGCGCTGGCTGCGCGCAGACCCGGCCTGCCAGATAGTGCCCACTCTAATCCCCCTCGCAAACCCCCGGACCACACCCCATCAGTCCCCCCAACCAGCGGAACGGCACCACGCCCAGACTGTGACGGCGCTGGACACAGTCTGCAGCCACCACGCGCGGTTGATGAAACCTCAGACCACAAGTGATCCACGCCATCAGGATATCGGCCCATCAGGGGCAGAGCATCAGCGAAGTCCTTCAGGTGATGTCCTAAGGCCGTCACCAATGATGCCATTTTGGACTGGGCAGACCATCCGAAAACAGGCGGCGCCCTCAATTTCGGCGTCAAAAGGGATTCTCTTCCCAATCGCCGAATGCGATTTTGCCGTCTGCAATTGGAGAATCCCGCCCTATGTGTTGACGTCAGGGCAGGACTTGTGGACTTTCACACCAGCAAAACTGGCGCCGGACCTGGACCGATTCAGCGACTGTGGAGGGGCTATCACCGACACCACGTGGAACAGTATCGATTCCAATGAAAAATGGTGCAGGATATGCCAGGTCCGTGATTGAAACTCAGGAAGCTGACAGGCTGCAGTTGCATAAACAGACTACACTCGCCACACACACTCATCCCAGCCAACGAGTTGGCACTGGTTGTGCAGGATTGCTCCCATACAGCTGATGGGTTGGCTGGGCCAGATGGCGCGTCGACTGGTGGCCTGGGAGGACACCTATATGACCCATGGCCCTAGGTTCACGGTGAGTAGTCAGCGGCGTGCGCAGCTGCAGAGCTGCCTTTCCGGTTGCGGCAATGGTGTTCCGCGTCCGTCCATCCCGATCCCACAGCCCACCTCCTGGCCACCCACGCTACTTCCCCTGGCCCTGGCAGACGACCCCCAGCCAGAGGCTCAACTGTCAGCAAACAAGGGTGATGTTGGACACTTTCCGTACGCTCTCTCTCTTCCTCAGCAGCCTCTGTTTCACGATCTTTAAAATGAACTGCGCTGTTAGGAACTCGGCCCTTTCGAGGCAGGGAATCGTGAAGGCCCCAGAGAATACCAGGTCAGACCCGCTAATGATATGCAAACAGTGTTTACTGTACGTGCACTTCGGGCTGCATTACCGCCGCTGTCGAGGTGAAGGGGAATTGCGATTTGGCCTATTCTCAGCCCAATCATGTTTCACGATTTCAGCATCAGCCAACGGAGAATCCCGCTCATATGTTTTATGTTCAAAACTATTAATCCTCCAGAAACAATTCTGGCAATGACAATTATTTTCTTGGATATTTTCAACAGATATTTAAATTACCAAATATTCTGTAAGAAATATTTTTTGAAGAACATTCTTGTCATGTGCAAAGGGCTTATTTAATAGCAATGATAATAAACTATTCCTGTAAAATGTACTCTTGAAATCCATTAAATAAACCATGGAATACTTAGAGAGTTAATAAACTTATAGAGATAAGGACACACCTCCAAACTATTAACACAAAGAAACAACTCCAAACTCTAATTGGTAATGTCCTCATGAATATCCATTTTAGGAGGAAATTGCACCTTGAAGTATTTGAGGAAACAACACTATTTCATAGGTGAATGGTTCAAGTATCCCTTGCCAGATCTGATTGGACCACAATAAGCATGACAAGCCTCTGCTCCCCTCTGTCAGAACTGCTCCCAACTCCAGGATCATCCTGGAATGCAAAGATAACCTTTAGCTTCTTAGCTGAAAAATTGTCAAAACCAAATGTCAGGGGAACATTTAGAGGCAACCTTTTAAATCATTTTAAAAATAATTTCATAATTAAATATCTGCTGTTACTGATAACATGTGCAGGATCCTTGACTCCAAATTCCCTGCTTTCATGTAGAAACTATAAAATCAGCTTTTTAAAAGCTTGTTGAAATTTCTAGGAGAAAAAAAGTCAGTGGGTGGAAAACATGCTGTCAAGATAAAATAGGGAAGGCAATGCAATTATCTTGATAATTAAAGTTCCTCTCGCTGTGGATGAAAAATCCAAATGTTGATCTTTCCCTGTTAATTAAAAAGAACCAGGCATAAAAAAATCCACTTGCTTCTCTGTGCTTCAATATGTTGGCAGGACAGCGTTTACAATTGCCAGTGAATTGTGTTGTTGACCATGGCGAAATATGGGGCGTCAGCTCATATTAATGCTAGCAACATAACACTAATGCAACACAAGAGCAAATTCAAGCCTGTTCACTGGCAAATTGCTTGGCAATTCTCAGCTTATCTCTTCAGTTTGTCGCTCTGACTTAAATGAGAGCTGAGCCTCAGTATCAGGTATACTTCAGACCAAGTGCAGGAATCACAGGCTGGAGGAAATACATTTCTAGACTTTACTTTCTCTGAAATGCTAATTCCAAAGTTGCAGAGAGTCGTATTGCTAGTTTCAAATATTCAAAGTGTGGATGACATGTAAATAATGTCTTTCTCATTAGTTGATTGGACATGAATATCCTTAGGTTTTCTTCTGCTCCACTACCAAAGCTTCAATGGATGTCAAGTGGACAGCTTGTTTTTAAGTGTAAAGGGGGTTTGTGTTCCGGTTGAAATTCACAGCATTGTTCAAAGTGTATGGTGGGGGGCAGGTTTTAATTCAGGGTGCACTGGCACCACAATTGGCAAAAGAGGAAACATCCCCATTGGCCAGGGTCCACTTAAATCAGTCTGCAACCAGTGTTCTGGTGAATCAGTCTGGAATTGGAACAGATTAGGGAGGCACGCTGGCACAGTGATTAGCACTGCTGCCTCAGCGGCAGGGAGCGGATTCAAATCCGGCCTCAGGTGACTGTCTGTGTGGAGTTTGAACGTTCTCCCTGTGTCTGTGTGGGTTTTCGCTGGGTGCTCCGGTTTCCTGGTTTCCTCCCACAGATCAAAGATGTGCTGGTTAGGTGGATTGGCCATGCTAAATTGTCCCTTAGTGTCCAAAAGATTAGGTGGAGTTATGGGGAATAGGGTTTGATCCTAGGTAGGGTCCACATTCAGAGGGTCGGTGCAGACTCAAAGGGTCAAGTGGCCTCCTTCTGCACTATGATCGCAAACAAAGTTTGAAAGGTGGGAATTTGCTGCAAGTAGGAATTCTGTGTGTATGGGGGGGGGGGGGGGGGTATTGGTGGAGGTTCATGTTGCAGATAGTTAGTCATTTGGTAGTACAGAACTTGATTATTGCTGAAAAAAAGACACATCAATGTTTTTCATCCTGCACTCATCAGGACACTTTGTAAGAATACTGATGTAAGGGGCAAATAATTTACACTGTTTGAGAAGAGAGTACTGACTGGTTGGCAAATGGACTCCAATTGATAAAGGTATTGCCATGGAGAATACACCAGTTGATTGTGACGACCAGTTAACTGCCAAGCATTGTTTGAAATTTAAATCAGGTAACTTTGCCTTGGTTGATCAAGGTGTTGCCCTGGCAAATTGTTGTCACTTATTTTGTTTAGATTAAACCGGTGCAATGTGTGTACATATTCTTTCTGTCTGCAAAGATCAGTGTCCTGTGTATTAATATATGCAGCTTTCAGTACGCACAATTGCACCATACTGCAAGCCCGACTGGCAATCTTAAATTGGTTTTCAGCATAATTTTTAGAACACTGAGAATTATTGAGAAAATTTAGAGGAATTACATTTCATGTTGGACACTGTTTTGAGTTTTGCAAGCACAGAGTGAGTGGGTATGGCCTATGCCTTGCCTGTTGCAAACAACAACTGGAAAAAACTTCGACATGAATGTTTTTTCACCAATTACAGATAGGCATTTATTTTAATCGATAGAGTTATTTGTTAAAATATTAAAACTATGTTAATTTTATTAATGCATCATCTTATTAATTAAGTAAATAGAACTAAATTATAAAGGTATGCTGGTGCAAGTGGTGTGTTGCAACTGCAGCATTTGAGTTTGTGGTGCAATCTCGGACGACCACATTTACAGTCTCATGCACCTTGAGGAACAGCAGTTCGGAGTTGGTGAGTAGAAGTCTGAGGTGCAGATATTGCAGGACATCAGGGAGAGAAAGAATTAGCTGGACACTTTGATTCATGAAGCAGCCATACTGTTTATATACGGGAGTGGCATAGGTCTGGTTCGTGCTTGTGCACTTTTCATTATCATCTGCTTTCTATTTCAATCCAATTTTCTTATTTCCCTAATTATTCTGAACTTTAATCTTTCTAATCATCATCAGAACTTCATTAGATGATCTCTCTAAAAATCCATGATCATTAGGTATTCACCTGCTCCAAAGGATTGTCTCTAGATTTGAGAGATACACCGCCCAGCGGTGCTGTTTTTGGGATCCCAACTTCCATCCCTGTCCTCGTGGACCCTCAAAAATACAGCCCAGTGTTTTAATTCACAGGTACGAGTACCTGTACTGGGGAAAGAGTTAGTTGTTCCACTGGGCCAGGCTTCACTTAAACTGGGTTGCACAAGCATCCTTACAAATCATTATAACCATCCATCTATAGAATGTTTCAGGTAAAGATAAGCAGAGTGTGACAGGAACGGACAAATGTTTTCACAGTAATGAAAGTCGCCATACTCCAAGAGGATCATAGGCTGCTCGCCGTTTTGAGAGAGAGAGAGAGAGTTGACTGGTAGTCATTTAACTTGAGGGTCACCACACCTCAGATGAGGGGCAAGGTTGAGAAGGCGGTGCTTTCATGGATAACCTCAGGCGGTATGGGAATTGAACCCGCGCTGTTGGCATTGCTTCGCATCATGAACCAGCAATCCAGCTAACTGACAGTAATAATGCATTGTTACAAAACCTGGGGCTAGTGCACAGTTAATTCCCGCCACACTTGACCCAGAGTCGCAACAGAGATAACGTTAGATTTTATTTTAAATATATGTGGTCCTTGCTGAACCCAATAAACAACAGTCACCAGGTTTGTAACTTTAACACAAGTAATATTTTATTATTTACTGTATTATAATTAAACGGATAGAAAATGTAATTGATTATCTAGTCCCCTTTTCCCAGCACCCCCTCCCCCTCAATCACCCCCACTCTGTATGCACACATACTGGCAAACAACAGAGAGGGGAACGGTGGTGATGGAAAGCTAAAGAAAATATTAACAAAATAAAAGGATAATGATCTTGATGCACTGGGATGATTGCCGGTTAGTGTCTTCCCGAAGTTCAGCTTTTGTTTTGATATTTCTTTCCTCTGGGCTTGAGATGGTTTTCTCTGGCAAGGTTGTCTACTTTCTCTGCAGGCACTGCATCAGTCCAAGCTCACAGTAAAGGATGTGCCAGGCACTCACTGATTTCAGAACTAAAATCATATTCAAAACTAATGTTAGACATTGCAAGCTTTCTGTATTTGTGATAGATAATCAAAATCAAATTTACACATATATAGCATGACAGAGGCTGAACAGGAACACATTTAACAAAGTTCTACATTTAGCATACGTGCTCTTCAGAATGTAGTTATCATTAAGTTACCATTTGTGTTATGGTTTGCAGTTGTACTACCTTGAATCAGTACATCATTTGAAAAGTATTAACCAATGAATAAGACCAGTGAATTGGTGCACTAAGCTACAGAATACTCCATAAATCTGCATGCCTACTTTATGTCATACAATCTGTTGCCTGACTATTGAACTTTTGCATAAAACACCCTGAAGGCAGTGAACAGACCTGAGTAATAATCCAAGTAAGATTGCCTGTATTATTAAATTGTCCTGATCAGCTTGTGGCAGACCCCCTTTAACCACTGTTAACCTCGTGATGATGGTATTCCCAAAATGTGTTTTGTCGAGAATTTCATGTTTCAACTCAACAATAGTGACGGGAGTAGTTGTTTCTATGTAAGGCAATGGTAGCATAGTTCCTTCACAGCCAGTGGGACATACCTACTACAGGTAACACACAATCAGGAAGGAATGTTTCTGGGAGTCCACAACATGGTCTGGTTTAGCTCAGTGGGCTAGACAGCTGTGACAGCTGAGAATTCTGAATTCTTCCTCTGTGCACCCGAACAGGCGCCGGAATGTGGCAACTAGGGACTTTTCACAGTAACTTCATTGCAATGTTAATGTAAGCTTATTTGTGACAATAAAAATTATTTTGGAGGGGATTCTGGATCCCATGATGTCAGATAACAACAGCTCAAACATCATCCAGGAAATTTCCTACTGGTTACCACCTACCACCCTTCCTCAGCTAATGAATCAGTGTTCCTAACATGGGGGACATGACTGAGATAAAGTATTGAAGGTGAAGAATGTACTGTGGAGGACATCCATCATCAAGAGTGAGTCAGTAGCAGAACTACTGAGCAAGTTGGCTGAGTCCTGAAAGACATATATGCCAGACTGGGTCCATGGCAGGGTTTGAGGGAACTAACTTGAAAGATAAACCTCTTTAAGATCATCCTCACCAACTGGCGTGTTGCATATGTTTACAATAGTATTTTAAGAGTGACCACCACACAGAGATAGAGCCCCTTTTTCGCATTGTGTACACCCTTCATTGTGTTGTGCAGTACCACCACTGTACACTAAATAGGTTCAGGATAGACCTCGGAGCTCAAAACATGGCAAAATTGTCTTTCCCAAACATCTGTAAACTTATTGCCCAGCATATCTTTCTCTTTACTATTACCATCAAACAAGATGATGAACAACTGGTTCAATCTAATGTGTAGTGTAGGAGAATGACAGGTATCAGGTGTACCTAAACATGAGGCACCAACCTGATTGACTTACAACATGGGATGATGCGCATAGTGGAGGCAAAGATGAGTAACCCCAGTACCAATAGAGCAGATGGAAGAATAATAATAATAATTATTATAATCGCTTATTGTCACAAGTAGGCTTCAGTGAAGTTACTATGAAAAGCCCCTAGTTGCCACATTCCGGTCCCTGTTCAGGGAGGCTGGTACGGGAATTGAACCCTTCTGCTGCCTTGTTCTGCATTACAAGTCAGCTCTTTAGCCCACTGTGCTAAACAAGGTTGGAAGTGACCACCTCTTGCATGGAAAAGACCAGACTGAAATGTTTGCAACCATCTTCAGCTTGAATTGCTGTGTGAATACATAAGAACATAAGAACTAGGAGCTGGAGTAGGCTATCTGGCCCATCGAGCCTGCTCTGCCATTCAATGAGATCATCGGTGATCTTTAGTGGGCTCAGCTCAACTTTCCCGCCCGAACACCATGACCCTTTACTCCTTTATTCTTTAAAAAAACTATCTATCTTTATCTTGAAAACATTCGATGAGGAGCCTCAACTGCTTCACGGGGCAGGGATTTCAATAGATTCACAACCCTTTGGGTGAAGAAGTTCCTCCTGAGCTCAGTCCTAAATCTACTTCCCCTTATTTTAAGACTATGCCCCCTAGTTCTGCTTTCCCCGACCAGTGGAAACAACCTGCCCGCATCTATCCTATCCATTCTCTTCATAATTTTATATGTTTCTATAAGATCCCCCTGCATCCTTCTAAATTCCAATGAGCACAGTCCCAGTCTACTCAACCTCTCCTCGTAATCCACCCCCTCAACTCTGGGATTAACATACTGAATCTCCTCTGCACACCCTCCAGCGCCAGTACGTCCTTTCTCAGGTAAGGAGACTAAAACTGAACACAATACTCCAGGTGTGGCCTCACAAACACCTTATACAGTTGCAGCATAACCTCCCTAGTCTTAAACTCCATCCCTCTAGCAATGAAGGACAAAACTCCATTCGCTTTCTTAATCACGTGTTGCACCTGTAAACCAACTTTTTGCGACTCATGCACTAGGACACCCAGGTCCCTCTGCACAGCAGCATGTTTTAATATTTTATCATTTAGATAATAATCCCTTTTTTTGATATTCCTACCAAAATGGATAACCTCACATTTTAATGATTCGTCTCGGCCTCCACCTGAGATCATGACAAGAGTCTTCAGCTAATTTGATTCACTTCATCAAGAAATGACCGAGTGCAGGGGATACAGCAAAGGCTGTGGACCCAGACCGTATCCTGGCTGGAGTGCTGAAGGCTTGTAGTATAAAAATAGGTGTAGATTGCCTGTAGACAATCCATCCCAGTACTGCTACAACAATTGCATATGTCCAACAAAGTGGAAAATTGCCCTGTTCACCAAAAGGAAGGAAAAATTGCTGACAATACAAGAATAGGTAGGAAGGTCATCTTTGAGGTGGATATGAATAGAGTCTGCTAAGTGATATAGTTGGATTAAATGAATGGGCAAACATTTGGCAGATGGTGTATAATTTTGGAAAATGTGACATTGCCCACTTTGGCAACAACAAATCGAAAAGTAGAATATTATTTAAGTGGAGGGAGACTGAAGACTCAAGCAAATCTGGGTTCCTTGCACATACAAATATACAAAATAGAAGCAGATTAGACCATTTGACCTCTCCAGCCTGCTGCACCATTCAATAAGATCATGGCTGTTCTGTTTGTGTTTCCAGTTCCGCATTCCCATCTACACCTGATAGCTTTTGGTTCCTTTGCCTAACAAGATCTATGTACCTCTGCCTTCCAAATATTCAGTGACCCCACTTCCACCACCTTCCGAGGCAAGTTCCAAAGTTACATATTCCTCTGAGAGAAACAATTTTTCATAATCTGTCCCATAAATGCAACCATTAATTTTAAAACAGAGCTCTAAGATTTTATTTATTAATTCAAGGAATGTGGGTATCACTGGCTAGGCCAGCATTTATTGTCCTTCCCTAATTGCCCTTGTGGTGGTGGTCAGCTTCCTCCTTGAACTGTTGCAGTCCATGTAGTGTAGGAATACCACAGTGCAGTTTGTGAGAGAATGCCTGGGTTTGATCCAATGACAGCAAAGGAACTATAGTATCTTTCCAAGCCTGGATAATAAATGACATGGAGGAGGAACTTCCAGTTCGTGGACTCACACACAAGAGGAAACATTCTTTCTATGTCCGCCGTCAAGGCCATTCATTATCTTATATACTTCAAACAAGTCACACTCTCTCTACTGAGCCCGAAAGGCCAGCCTTTCCAACTTTTCTTCATTCGATAACCTGTTCATTCCAGGTATCAATCTAGTGACCCAATCGGGAACCGAACCTGGGTCCCTGGCACTGTGAAGCAATAGTGCTAAATTCCAGAACTCACGTCCAGCAAACGCCTTTGGCATATCATCAGCGTGCCCAACCCGTCATTCTCCGGGGCTTCCGCATTTCTCTGCTGCCGTTCGGGCGAATTCCTGATGGTGAGGTTCACTTCTGCTTTTAAAAATCGTGAAATCAGCGTGTGGCTGATGAGGTAGAGAGAGGAGGTAGGACACTGGCCGGGTTGGCTGGGATGGCAGGGCAGGGATGGGGGGGGCGGGAGCGGTGTCTGGACACAACCCACCATTGCCGTGGCCTGCAAGGCAGCCACCTTGCTGACCAGCCTTTGTGACACCAATCGTATAGGGGCCCCCAACACTGCACACCACTCTCTGCCATACCAACGCCCCACCCTGCTGCCACCCGCCGACGGGGCATCAGATGGCCCACCCAGTGACAACAGCCACTGTAACCCCTACGGGTGTACCAGGCCAGTGCCGCAGAGCATACCGCTGGAAATGGAAGCGCCAGCCTACAGTACCCCTGGCAGCAGGGTCGGGCACCAGGGCCAGAGGCCCCCACGGTGCCGGACACAGATGGGGCCAGAGCTGTGGGGATGGGGAGGTGGGGACATGTGGGGGCAGAGCCCGCAGTGACAACCGGGGGCACCATGTAGCCCATTGGACCTGGTTGGGCATTGGGGTACGCACCATGCTAACATGTTGGCCTTTCACCCCCTGCAGATAATGGATATTGGAATTCAATCAACAACGGTGGCCTTCCTGCTCATTGCCACAGCCTGGGGGGATGCTCTGCGGCTTTACGAGCTGGAGCTGCTTGGGGAGGAGGAAACTGCAGCAGTGGAGCGAGCAGCAGTGGAGCGTGCAGCAGCATAACAGTAGGCAGCCGCTGAGGATAGAGAGCCAGCCACCCAACAAGCCAAGGAGGATGAGGTGAAAAGGAGGTGCAGCATGAGGTCTCGCGTGTACTGGCAGTGCCTGTCATTTAAGGACCTGCCAGACTGGACATGCCGTCAAAGACTCCGCCTGTGGACAGGGGCAGTGTGGCATATCTGCCAGATCATGGTGTGCCTGGCACCGTGGGGAATGGGGGAGGACACCCGCTCCTGGTGGCTGTCAAGGTGATGGTCGCACTGAACTTTTACGCCACAGATGTCCTCCACAACATCACGCAGCAGAGGGGCAACATGCTGGCGGAGGAGGATGAACACCGGGTTTCCTTCAACGAGGAGGGTGTGGGAGATGGCAAGGATGTGCAGGGCATGGGACTTAGGCACGGGAGGCCGCACGACAGGTGCACCAGGGCTAATACTCACAGGACGGTCTGATTGTTAATTTATTGGTTCCTGACCCTTCTGGGTGGGAACCTCGTTATATCACTGACAAGAGGCGTGGAAAATCAGAAGAGGAGATCTCGCTGGCACGATTCTTGTTTTCCTATTCTTGCGATATTTTGCGCACACATCACTATTTGCATTCGTGTTGAACACAGGTGCAAAATCGTGGACCTTATGTTTTCTTCAAAAAACATTTTTCTACCTATCTTTGTGTCATCTGTAAATTTAGCTGCATGTTTTTGCTCCCCTCATCTAAGTAGTTCATGTAAATTATAATAAGTTGACGTCCCAGCACAGAGCCTTGTGGGACTCTACTTGTCACATTCTGCCAATCAGACATAGATCCATTACTGCTTTCTGCCAACCAGTCAATCTTCTATCTAGTCTAATATGTCACTCCCTATAGCATGAGCGTTTATATTTTACAATAATATTTAATGTGGCACCTTATTAAATATCTTCTGGAAATCCAAATTGCCAATATCGTAATCGGTGATCGGGCGGAGAATCGACTCCGGCACCCAAATTGGGGCCGGCGCCGGTTTCCCGGCGGTCAGATATGCTCCGCCACCTCAGAAATACCATCATCGCATCGCGCGTCATTGCAATGGCATTGGTGCATCATCGGCTGGCCCTCCCACGATGCTCCACCCTCGATGGTCGAGTTCCCGACAGC
Source organism: Scyliorhinus torazame (assembly GCF_047496885.1). Classification (NCBI taxonomy): domain Eukaryota; kingdom Metazoa; phylum Chordata; class Chondrichthyes; order Carcharhiniformes; family Scyliorhinidae; genus Scyliorhinus; species Scyliorhinus torazame. The sequence continues at coordinate 240,128,344 of NC_092713.1, forward strand.
GCGGGACACGTGTGGTCTCAGCTGTGTGTGAACCCGGCGTGGTGGCTGCAGACTGTGTCCATGCTGCTGGCCAGGGGGCTTCCACGAGGGCTGGGGATACTGGTGGAGTGTGGCCAGCGGGTGGCTAGGGGTTGGGCTGTGGGGTCGTGGATGTTGGGTCGGGTCCACGCACGGCCGGCGCCATGTTGTACGGCGCGACTGCTGCAGGTCGTCAGCCGTGCGCCGAGTCGGGAGCCGGGAGTTTCACCTGGTGCCGCTGCTAGCCCCTCACCAGTCCTGGAATCGGTGAGGGTTTCATGCAGAATCTTTGGTCGTAAAAGACCACACATGCTCCGTTCGCATCAATACTTAGTCGCTGAGATGGAGAATCCAGCCCCCTAACTCTATCAGCATAACTTTCTATTCCTTTCGCCCTCATGTCCATTCTTGGCTTCCCTTTAAATGTATCAATGCTATTTGTTATAGTTACTCCTTGGACCGAATTATAAGGTAGTAATGACACTGAAACAGTCAGCACTCACCTCACTATCATTGCTCATTTGAAACTAACAGCGACATCCAAGATCTGCATATGTGCAATTCAGCACAAAAATTCAGAAGTTGCTGTCAGTGATTCGATGCTTCTCCATAGGTCGCATCGTTGATGTCCTGGTAATCTGCAATCAATTATAAATCACTGAACTGATGAGAACTTGGGACTTTATGTTATTAGTATTGCTGTTAAATCCTTGAAAATGTTACATCTTGTTAATGATATGTAACTGGGCTTTTAACGGCGTATTAAGTTCATGATAACTGCTGAAATAGCTGTCTCTGGTCTCGGAAAACTAATTTTATATTTGTGGGATGTCATAATTCTCCATTATGTCAAATAATTCCACATGTTTTTTTAAAAAAAATTCAAGTTTGTTTATGATGTTTCAGCTTTTTGTTAAATCCCAAGAGTAATCGCCAATAATTTATTCCACGCTCTGATAAATTCAATTAGAAATGGGGAATAATCAGTACATTACACTTCCTGGTTTGCTGGCTCTGTGAATACTGCAAAGTAGTTGGGTGCTTAGCCTCCTTACTGTCATCATTGTTGCTGGACCCAAGCAGATCACTTTGACATGGACAGATTCAAACTGGCGTCAAAGAATTAGGAAATCCCCACCACAGACAGTGCTGGATCTTTGTGGGAAATCTTCTTTGAGGTCAGGGGCAAGCTGAATTTCACACTGGAATTATTGATTATCTTATATTTCTATTTAATAATAATAATCTTGATCAGTGTCACAAGTAGGCTTATATTAACACTGCAATGAAGTTACTGTGAAAATCCAGAATTCAGAATGTCCAATTCACCTAACAGGCACGTCTTTTGGTACTTGTGGGAGGAAACCAGAGCAGGTGAAGGAAACCATGCAGAAACGGGGAGAACATGCAGACTGCACAAAGGTGATCCAAGCCAGGAATCAAATCCTGGGGCTGTGAAGCGACAGTGCTAACCACTGTGTTCCCCCAATTTATGACCTCATGTTTGAACTGCTCCACTCCACAACTGAAGACATAGAATCATAGAAATGTTAAAGCACAGAAGGAGGCCATTCAGCCCATGTTGCCCATGCCAGCCCAAGGACATCCAGGTGCCCTTTCTATTCCCACCTTCCTGCATCTGCTCTATAGCCCTGTTAGCTTAGAGCACCTAAGTTGCAGATCCAGGTACTTTTTAAGAGTTTAGCGCCTCTGCCTCCACTGTCAACTCGGGCAGCGAATTCCAGACTCCCACTACCCTCTGTGTAAAAAGGTTCTTCCTCATGCCCCCTCTACACATTCTGCCACTTATTTTGAAACATCTTCTCTATCCGTCTTTCCCTTAAGGAAAGGATCCCACTGGGACTTTTACTATCCCCCTCTTTAATAAGTTCCAGCCAGATTGTAATGTCCTGGATATTATTAGAGTCTGGCTGTAACTCTTCAGTAATGTAGATTCACAAGTCAGTGATATAGAAGTTTATTTGAGGCAGTACACATTCTATACTATGTAGATGTTTATTAAAGTATCTGACATACTATTCAAAGTCAGGTGAGAAAAGTCAATAGCAACAGAATACCCTTCGTCGTCCAGTACTTCCCCGGAGCGGAGAAACTACGTCATCTTCTTCACAGCCTTCAACACGTCATTGATGACGATGAACATCTTGCCAAGGTCATCCCCACACCCCCACTACTTGCCTTCAAACAACCGCGCAACCTCAAACGAACCATTGTTTGCAGCAAACTACCCAGTCTTCAGAACAGTGACCTCAACACCACACAACCCTGTCATGGCAATCTCTGCAAGACGTGCCAGATCATCGACATGGATACCACTATTACATGTGAGAACACCACCCACCAGGTACGCGGTACATACTCGTGCGACTCGGCCAATGTTGTCTACCTCATACGCTGCAGGAAAGGATGTCCCGAAGCATGGTACATTGGCGAGACCATGCAGACGCTGCGACAACGAATGAACGGACATCGCGCAACAATCACCAGGCAGGAATGTTCCCTTCCAGTCGGGGAACACTTCAGCAGTCAAGGGCATTCAGCCTCTAATCTCCGGGTAAGCGTTCTCCAAGGCGGCCTTCAGGACCCGCGACAACGCAGAATCGCCGAGCAGAAACTTATAGCCAAGTTCCGCACACATGAGTGCGGCCTCAACCGGGACCTGGGATTCACGTCGCATTACATTCATCCCCCACCATCTGGCCTGCGAAATCCTACCAACTGTCCTGGCTTGGTACAATTCACACCTCTTTAACCTGGGGATACCCCATCTCTGGATCTGTAAAGATTTAATCACCTGCTAATGCTCGCATTCCAAGCATTGTTTGGCATCTTTGAATTTGTCTATATATGTGTTTCTGGAACAGACCTCTTCATTCACCTGAGGAAGGAGGAGCGCTCCGAAAGCTAGTGACATCGAAACAAACCTGTTGGACTTTAACCTGGTGTTGTAAGACTTCGTACTGTGCTCACCCCAGTCCAACGCCGGCATCTCCACATCAATGTTAAATAAGTTCTAGGACAATCTTATTTTTAGTAGTGTAGAAAGTTATTAAATTATTGCTACAGCAAAATATTTTAAGTAAACTATCCATCAGTTATTAAAGTAGAATTGACCTTAATTTCCTGAGTTATGAACACAAAGTTGGCGAGGTATCTCTGTCAAAGTTAAACAGAATTATCTGCATTGAGCTTTAGTAGCCATCCCTTTATCATGAGAGCTTTTTTTCCTATTCATTCATGGGATGTGGGCATCGCTGGCTGGGCCAGCCAGAATTTATTGCCCATCTCTAATTTAAGAGTCAACCACATTGCTGTAGATCTGGAGTCACATGGAGGCCAGACCAGGTAAGGACGGCAGATTTCCCTCCCTAAAGGATGTTAGCGAACCATGTGGATCTTTACGACAACAGTTTCATAGTCAACTTTCAGAGTTTTATTGGATTCAAACGTCACTATCTGCCATGGTGGGATTTGAACCTATGTCCCCAGAGCTTCACCCTGGGTCTCTAGATGAAAGTCCAGCGACAATACTACTACGCCACTACCTCTCCAGGAGCAAATTCAGCAACTATCAAAAATCCAAAATGTGCTTTGATTTTTATTTTGTTTTTGAGGCTACATAGCTCATTCCTTATTTATAGGGGTTGATCTGAATTGTAATTAGATTCAGCCCCTTTATGTTCCAAATATGGGGCGAAATCCTCCCAAAACGGCGCGATGTCCGCCGACTGGCGGCCAATACGGCGCCAATCAGACGGGCATCGCGCCGCCCCAATGGTGCGGAATGCTCCGCATCTTTGGGGGCCGAGCCCCAACATTGAGGGGCTAGGCCGACGCCGGAGGAATTTCCGCCCCGCCAGCTGGCGGAAAAGGCCTTTGTTGCCCCGCCAGCTGGCGCGGAAATGACATCTCGGGGCGGCGCATGCGCGGGAGCGTCAGCGGCCGCTGACAGTTTCCCACGCATGCGCAGTGGAGGGAGTCTCTTCCGCCTCCGCCATGGTGGAGACCGTGGCGGAGGCGGAAGGGAAAGAGTGCCCCCACGGCACAGGCCCACCCGTGGATCAGTGGGCCCTGATCGCGGGCTAGGCCACCGTGGGAGCACCCCCCGGGGCCAGATCGCCCCGCGCCCACCCCCAGGACCCCGGAGCCTGCCCACGTCGCCTTGTCCCGTCGTTCGAAAGGTGGTTTAATCCACGGCGGAGGGACAGGCAATTTTTCGGCGGGACTTTGGCCCATCCGGGCCGGAGAATCAAGCGAGGGGGCCCGCCAACCGGCGCGGCCCGATTCCCGCCCCCGCCGAATATCCGGTACCGGAGACTCCCCGCCGGGTTGGAGAATCGCCGGGGGCTGCCGTGAATCCCGCCCCCGCCGATTCTCCAACCCGGCGGGGGGTCGGAGAATGACGCCCATGGTTTTGATTAATGTTAATTTCCAGGAAGGATAGCACTCTTTGATTCCAGGAAAGTTTACCTCAGTTATTTTCTATATAATGGTCTGGGCCTCATCGATGTTAGGGAGGCCAAGCTGCGAGCATTCCGGTGGTCAATAAGTCAATTTTCATCAGTCATGTGCCTGTGTTTCAAGGTTATAATGCAGTTGAAGGGTTAGGTAGTTTGTAAGTATTCCAGTTTACTGTGGTTTAAGGTCATCAGTATAAACTCATCCTATTAAATATTGCACTACGGTGTACTTGCAGACTGTTTTCAAAAACAAAGACCTGCACAACATCAAGGTTTGGATTGAAATCTGGAAGCACAACCAGCACATGACAAACTCCACAAAGGAATGTCTAACCGCTTGTCATTAAATGGTACTTCCATTGCCACAGCCCCAACCATAACAAAATTAGGACCTCGATTAGCCAGAAATTCAACTACATCAGTCGCATTGCATGGGGTTTAGCGAGCCTGTTCACCATGGGCACAAATCCCGTAATGGTTGTTAAATCCCAAGAGAGGGCCATAACGTGATTTGTGCCAGTGAGATCTCAGTTTGAAATCTTCCTCTTACCCCACTGATGATGTGATCAGGTTCATGCCCAGAAATGGAACAAACCTGATTCCCATATATTATAATATTTTAACATATGCTTACCGAGCTTGGTGTCCTAACGTCCGGCCCCATGCCATATCCTCTCACCTAGTCGTCACGACGTCAGACTGGCGCAAATCACACTGGTTTTCAAAATCGAGAACTCTTCGTAATGACCACTCCAGGGGTGCGGAGGTGAACATAGTCCCTGAGAGGTGAAGGACTAACCGAGCAGTGCCCTGGCACTACCAATCTGGATCTGCCAGGTTGCCACTGCCAGATTGGCACTTCCAGGTTGGCACAGCCAGGGTGGTGGAGGAATACCATGTTGTCACGGAGAGCTCTGACAACAGTGCTGGGGGAAGAGACCTGATGGCAGCACAGGGGCGGGCGGTGGGGTGGGGTGGGGGGGGAGAGAGAGAGAGAGAGAGATAGTGCCGTCCCGATACTTCTGTGGTGGGGGTGATGTAAGGGGTAGAGTCACACCCGATACTTCCATTAGGAGGGAGGGGACGGTCATCCTGAAGCTTGCGGAGGTGGTCCTCTGTGTCCGTGGGCGGGTCAGAGGAACGCATTTTAAATTAAATAAATAAATAACGTTTATTGTCACAAGTAGGCTTACTTGTATCCCGTAATGTAATTAAGTTACAGTGGAAAGCCCCTAGTTGCCAAATTCTGGTGCCTGTTCGGGTACACAGAGGGAGAATTCAGAAATCTCAGCTGGTACGGGAATTGAACCCATGCTGCTGGCCTTGTTCTGCATCATAAACCAGCTCTCTAGCTCACAGAGAAAACCAGCCCTGCACAATTTTAAATGCAGCTTCAGCTGCCCTTTAAAGTTGGTGCCCCGAGCTCTATCAGGCCCCACCCTGCCAGAATGATGGCATAAACTCCAGCCCCAGATTTTCTGTGCACTGAGTACCAGAAAATCTGGTCTGAAAATTCGTCTGTGTTTCTGGAGAGAAACACGTAGAGTTTCCAGTCAGAACCTGACTTTGCCAGTGTTTGGGAAAATTCCACCCATTTATGCCATCGCTACTAGAGCAGTTCAACAGCTGTTATCTGGGCAGCTTGTGGCAAATGGCTCATCCCGGTCTCCTCAAAGCCATTCTACCACCTACAAGCCACCCTTATTGGAGTGCAATGGATTACTCTCCACTTACTGGAATGGGTGCAGCTGCACAAACAAGGTACTCAACACCATCCAGGACAAAATAGTCTGCTGGTTCAGCACCCAATCCACTGTCTTAAACATCCCTCCATCACCAGTGTGTAGTGGGTACACTGTTTTCTGTCTAGAGGATTCCCTGCAATAATTTACCAAGACACTTTCAGCAGCATCTGCCGATACTGAAAAACCTCGATGATCTAAAAGGACATGGACAGAAGGTGCATGAGAACATTAGTATATCCAAGTTCCCCTTCAAGTCACACCCCATCCTGACTTGGAAAGATATTGCTGCTCCTTCACGATCGATGGATCAAAAGCTTGGAACTCTCTACCGTACTGCATTTGAGGAGCACATTTATGACATGAACTGCAGCCGTTTACTACAAGACTCACCCCCACCTTCTCAAGGGCAATACATTTTGGACTTGCCGGTGATGCTCATATCTGTATATTTTTTGTTTGTTAAAGGGACTGATTTCGTTAGTGGCAATTTATATTAAATTAAAATCTGTTGTGACTTTCATCATCATTGACCTCTTGGATGAGTTTGGCAGCAAATGACTGCACAGTTTACCTTTGTAACTTGAACATAGTGGGGTACGTGTGCCTTGGTACGTAAATGTGAATGGAAGGGTACCAGTTGGTGGTTGAAAAGTGCCTGAGATGCTGCCGGACCTGTTTTGGGTTTCATCTTCCTTCTCCAGCGAGTACAATTGCAGAGACTGGAACAATAATATTGATGTAACAGTTGTCACATAGGTGTCATAACAGGGGGGAGAAAAGTTAACGTTCCGAATGAGGTGCAACTTCCCCTTGTGGTCTTTAGGGTGACTCTTTAACAGCATTTCTGTCGGCAGCTCACAATCCTAAACATCTTGTTTATGTGTGTGAGTAGATGAATCAGCAGAAGCCTGGCAGCATCACTGGAAAGTTGTTTGAAGAGTATTATTAATGGATCATTCAAATCTCACACTGAGTCTGTCAAAAATTGAGTGGCAGAAGGAAATGCTGCTGGAAAATTGCATGGGACACTAAACGGTGAAGACATGACGGTTCTTCACTCCATTTTCCAGTTGGTTTCAGCCAATTTGTGCCACTTTTTTTAAGGCAGAGTGGTTGAGGTAACACATAGCGGCAGATTCAATTTGTCTGCGTGGCGGCATGTGGTGGAATTTTCCAGACTCCAGCTTATGAACTGGAAATCCAGAACATTCCTTCTATGCAACTCTAGAATGCAATTGCATAATTTTGGAACAAGGCACCATGCACCCAATGTACCCAATCTGATAAAGAGATATTTTAAAAGGCAAAGAATGTACCTTTTATTCTGTTGTGTGCTGGCTACCTTTAAGTGGATTGAACAGTTTCTTATGAAGATTACAAGCCTTGATGAAGTTTATACTTGAATCACTTTCCTAAACTGCTTTTTGCAGTTAGTATCCATTTATATTTATGGATATATTAAAATTTTACAAAATCAGTTACAGTTTTCATTTGCTACAGTAATTTGTGTTTTAGGTGTTAAAGAATTATTTTTAATGTCTTACCTGAAGGGTCTTGGAGGAAACAAGGCAATGATCAGCTGAAAGTTAAAGCTGTACAGGGAAATGACAAATAAGGAGTGGTGATTTTGAATTTGCTGTTATATTGTTACTGAAAGTCATTTCAAGTGTAACTTCAAATTCTGCACATGATCTCCACAGCCTGCTCCTGATTGTCATTAAGCACTTTTAAAATATAACCAGTCAATAAGAAGTGTAATGTGATTTAAAATTGAAAATGAATCCCGGCGATGGTAAAATATCACGGTAAATTAGTTGCATCTCTTTACTTGGTTGATAATCTTCTTACTTTAAGAGAGTCTTTGTTGAATCTGCAGTAAGCAGGACGCATAGACGACAGGTGGAAATTAACGAGCAAGGTTTATTACGATAGAAATCCAAATTTCTCCACTGTCCTAAGGGTCTCCTTTCCTGACCTGCACCCAGGCCTGGGATTTTATGAGAGTTGGGGCTCTCCCTGTTAAGGGGAAGCCCTGCCCCCTTAAAGGGGAAGTTCATATTCCGGAGAGGTCATGGGAAATCGTATGGTCCTGATCCAGGGACCTCCATTGGGGTTATAACAGTCTGATGGCCTACGTCTTGCTGATCCATAATGCAAAAACAAGGACTCATCCATGTTGCTCCTGGCCCCTGGAATGGGGAATTATAAAGCAGGAATGAATATTAAAGGCTCATATCCTTCATTTAATAAGACCGGTATATTACACAGTTGTGATATTGATATCTTATGTGTCATGTTAAGCACACTGAGATAACACGGGCTGCAACTGGATGCAGCTTTAACTGAAAGTTAAAGACCTTCCAGACCTTGAAGTTAGTTCAATCTGATTTATTGAACCTGTCACACAGTTAGCACAGCTCTCTGTGAGTTCGACTCTCTGCTAACCTAAGTGCGATTACTCTGTCTGACTGAACCAGACTAGCTCTTAGCCACGTGCTGGAGGTGTTAGAAACACCTCCAGCACCTTGTGATAGAAACACCCTGACTCACTCTGTAGATGTCCCCAGTGGCAAGAGGCGGAGTGTGAGTGCCTCGTGCCTTTTATAGTGGGAAACCACCCCCAGGTGTTCTGCCTGCTGATTGGTTATGTCCTGTTCTCTGTGTTCATTAGTTGCCTGTCTGTATCTCATTATGTGCATGTCTGCATATCATGGCATTATGTATAGATAGAAGCAAATCATAACATACGATCGAGGAGCAGCCTGTCGAACAACAACAGCTGGAGCTGGCCAGCCTCCATCAGGTAGCTTGATCCGAACAACATCTGCCGGGGATAGCACAGGCAAATCGGTGGCATGAGCGTCATAGCCCTGCTTTTGCTAGTCCCTGCTTTTCTGCACCTTCTGCGGCACCGTGAGGTGATCCAGGCCAGGCAAGTGTATGGCTGGAAGAGTCGTCTGCAGGTCCCTGTTCATCAGGAGCTGAACCGGTGACATGTCGGTAGACAGAGGGGTTGCCCTCTACGCAAGCAGCGCAAGGTTGACGTTAGAAGCAGAATCTGCGGCCTTGCAGATGAGCTGTTTCACATTGTGCACCCCTTTCTCAACCTTCCTGTTGGACTGCGGGTAATGTGGGCTGGGAGTGACGTGGTTAAACTGATATGACTGGGCAAATCTTGACCACTCTTGGCTGCCGAAGCAAGGACTGTTGTCACTCATGACAGTGAGTGGAATACCATGCCTGGAGAACGTCTCCTTACCGCCTTGATGACGGTCTTGGATGTGAGAACCAAGAGCTTCATGACTTCTGGGTAGTTGGAAAAATAATCAATGATTAACACATAATCACGATCATTGGCGTGAAAGAGGTCGATGCCCACCTTGGACCAAGGGGAGGTCATGATTTTGTGCTCCTGAAGCATCTCCTTGTTCTGTGCTGGCTGGAAGCATTGACAGGTCGGACAGTTGAGGACCATATTCGAGATGTCCTGACTAATCCCAGGCCAGTAGACAGCTTGCCTGGTTCTGCGCCTGCACTTCTCAACACCCAGATGTCCCTTGTGGATTTGCCGGATCACCAAGCTCTGGAGACTGAGTGAAATGACAATGTGGTCCAGCTTGAGGAGGGTACCATCAACCACCGTCAGGTCGCCCTTCACATTGAAGAATTGAGGGCACTGCCCTTTTTGCCAGCCATTGGCGAGGTGGCGCATGACATGCTGCAGAAGAGGGTCTTTGACTGTCTAGTCGGGAATGTGAATCGCATTTTCATCCGATGCCGGGAGGTAGCTGGCCCATAGCTGCACCTATGATTCAATCTGTTGGATGAATGCCGGCGGTTCACGAGGGAAGGTTATGGAGCGGGACAAGGCATCCGCAATAATGAGCTCCTTGCCAGGCGTGTACACGAGTTCAAAGTCGTACCTTCTGAGTCTGAGGAGGATGCGCTGCAGCTGGGGTGTCATGTCGTTCAGGTCCTTGTGGATAATGTGGACCAGAGGCCTGTGGTCTATCTCGACGGTGTACGTCGGCAGGCCGTAGACATAATCGTGGAACTTGATAATTCCAGTGAGAAGGCCCAGACATTCCTTTTCAATTTGGTTGTATCACTGCTTGGTGAGTGTCATCGCCCGTGATGCGTAGGCAACTGGTGCCCAGGATGAGGTGTCATCGCGCTGGAGCAACACCGCGCTGATGCCGTCCTGGCTCGCATCTGTCGAGATTTTCATTTCCCTGTCAGGGTCATTAAATGCCAACACAGGTGGAGTGGTGAGCTTGGCTTTCAGCTCCAGCCACTCTGCTTGATGAGCTGCCTGCCACTTAAAGGCAGTGTACTTTTTCACCAGGTGCCTGAGGGCCGTGGAGTGTGAGGCCAAGTTTGGGATAAACTTGCCAAAAAGTTTACCGTGCCTAGGAAGCGCAGCACCGCCTTCCAGTCTTCAGGGGTCTTCATGGCTTCGATGGCCTTGACCTTGTCTGTGTCCGGGCGCACATCCTGCTGGGATATCTGGTCACCTAAGAACTTAAGTGTCGACATGCCAAAAACTTGGCCCTGTTCAGATTGAGGCCATTGGCATGGACACGGTGGAATACCTGCTGGAGACCAGAGATGTGCTCTTCGGGGGTCATGGACCATATGATAACTTCGTCCACATACACACGAACCCCTTCAATGCCCTCCATCATCTGCTCCATGATTCTATGGAAGATCTCCGAGGCTGAGACAATGCCGAATGGCATACGATTAAAGCAGTACCTGCCAAACGGTGTGTTGAAGGTGCAGAAGTCTTCTGCTGGACTCATCCAGCTGGATTTGTCAGAATCCATGTGACACATCTAACTTTGTGAAAAACCAGGCTTGTGCCATCTCACTTGTGAGTTCCTCCCGCTTTGGGATGGGGTAGTGTTCCCGTATTGTATTGTGGTTGAGATCCTTGGGATCAATGCGGATGCGCAGCTCCCCCGAAGGCTTTTTTACATATACCATCGAGCTGACCCATGTGACAGTCTAGGAGTATTCTATCTAAGATCTTCCCGATTAGTTGAGGTTGTAAGCTACCAGACAAGGTCTTGTGAATATCTAAAGTAAGGCTCGCTATTTGGGAGATCTAATTATAGTATTCACAATCTGCCTTGCTTTCACTACCTTCAGTGTACAGGATAGACTATGACTTAGATGGCTATCTTTTCCTTATCTTCAACTAAATATTTCTAATTCTTGAGAGCCGGGCATGGGTAAGTGACCCTTCCGATAGCCTCAAAGGGTGAGAATGTAATGAGCCTTAGTTAAATGTCACTCTTATTTCTTAAAATAGACACGGATCTGTATGGTAAAATATATACGCAATTTATTTAAAGAAAAAGGGTAATACAAGTATTTTTGGTAAATGATACAGTTTGACAAATACAGGATATATGATGAGTTAGCCTCTGAACTTCCTAACTACATAATTGCTTAAGCTATAAACATCTCATACTTACATCGACTAGTAGCCTCGGAGCTCGATACTCAATCAAGAGTAGAACTCCACGAGTCAAGATAGCAGCTTGGTCAGATAATCACCCAGCAATCTCCTAAACAGATCTCCAAGCGAAACTCTACTTTTGCAGCCTTTGCTTCAACATTTATATCCTTTTCTTACTTAGGGAGTTCTAGGGAGTTTCAGCAGAGCACCTGCTTCTGAAACACACATTGACTCCTTCAGTTATTTCGAGACAAAGAACAGTCTCTCTTGGTTGGCAAGGCTTTAGTTTCAGGGAGGTCGAGCGGGGCACCTGCTCCTCAAGCTACTAGGTTGATCCTCCAGTAGCTATCTCCAGAAAAACACCAGCCTTCCTAGTTGGCAAGGCCTCTTGATAAGCAGTAGCCTCCCTTAGTGGCAAGGCCACTAGACAAGCAGTAGCCTCCCTTAGTTGGCAAAGCTTATTTCTAGACAAGGCCACTAGACTCAATGAGCTCACTGCAACTGGACTTTTACAAAGATAATGTCTGTAATACTTTTTGAAAAACATTATTGCGATAAGTAATGGTTTACAAGAGATACATGACTTCATCAGTCATCAGTTTTTAATATGGGGTTAATACATGATTTAATATAAAATCAGTTCTGATCAGCTTTTAATATAGAGTGAATATATGATTTAATATAAAGTCTGTTCCGATCGGCTTTTAATAAGGGTGGATACCGCCACACCCAGTCAGTCGGTTCTATAACTTTGGAAATGATGCCCTGGTCCTGAAGATCATTGAGCTGTGCCTTCAGTGGAGCCGGGACCCGGCGTGGTGCGTGGACCACAGGCGTGGCATCAGGCCGTAGCACGATCTTGAACCGATATGGCAGAGTGTCCATCCAGTCAAACACATCCGGATACTGAGCGAGGATGTCGTCAATGCCGGCTTGAAGATCCACGTTGGGGGAGGTCATTGTGTAGACCCGCTGCACAAGGTTTAGCTGCTTGCATGCATGTGCGCCGAACAGGGAGGCCCTGACTGGCTTGATGATTTCAAACCTTAGCCTTGTTTGAATGCTCCTGTTGGAGACGAGCAGATGGCAGGATCCCAGTGCTGTGATGGCATTGCCGTTGTAGTCCAGGAGCTGGCAGGCTGCTGGAAGGTGTTTGGGTGGCTTCTTGATGCGGTTGAAATCTGCCTGTGAAAGGAGATTGGCAGAAGCACCTGTGTCCAGCTTGAACTGGATAGAGCATTGATTTACTTGCATCACCGCACGCCATTCGTCCGCAGAATTCACAGTGAGGATGGACAGGCTTTGTGATGATGTTGGTGAGGCATGTTCACATGTGGTAATGATGCCCACATGGTAGGGGGACTCCAGGCAATCGTCCTCTGGATCCGTTGTACTGCCAGGATCAGAATCCTGTAAACCTTGTTGTACACTCCGAACGCGTCTGCATTGGAATTGGGAGCGCTGGCCCTTGACTGGTGGTGCAGACCTGCACAAGGCTGCATAGTGTCCAGGCTTTCCACAATTGAAACATCGCCTGCCTCTTGCAGGGCAGTGTTTCTTTAAGTGGACGGTGCCGCAGTTCGGGCACGTCATGACGTTGTTACACTCCGTGTGTCATCGCACATGCGCAGTGCGGTCGGCAGACGTTCGCACCTGCGCAGTGTGGTGATCGGCCACTTCATTATCCCATTCGCATCCCGCATGCGCGGGGCTCTGGGAAGAGCGCGCAAAATGGCCGCTTTCATCAATGCTGAGGCGCTGCATCCGGGCGATGGCCTGCACACTCTCTGCCTCGTGGGAGGCAAGTTTCTCATTTTTAGCCGATTTGTATTGGGAATACCGATTTTTGGCTTGCTCATGCACTGTACATGTTTCAATCGTGACTGACAGGGTCATATGCTTGATTTTTAAAAGCTGCTCTCTCAGAGGATCAGAGTGCACTCCAAAAACGATTTGGTCTCTGATCATGGAGTCAGCAATATCACCAAAGTTGCAGGACAGTGCTAGTAGACGGAGATTAGTTAAGAAGGAGTTGAAAGATTCATCTTTACCTTGTAGGTGTTGTTTGAATACATAGCGCTCAAAGATTTCATTGGTGTCCACTTCACAATGACTATCAAACTTGTCTAGGATGGTCTGAAACTTTGTCTTGTCCTGGCTTTCGGTGAAGTTAAATGAGTTGAAGAGTTGGATGGCTTGATCACCCGCTGTTGAGAGGAGAAGTGCGATCTTTCTTGCATTAGACGCACCCTCCAGGTCTGAGGCTTCGATGTACAGCAGAAATCTTTGCTTGAAATTTCGCCAGTTGGCACTGAGATTTCCGGATGTTCGCAGCTGTTGAGGAGCCTGGATCTTCTCCATGGTGCCGGGATACATTTGCTGGTCAGCATGGAACAGATTGAGGTAAACCACCTAGGGATAGCAGTCTCCTGGTATCATGTGTGTTAAGCACACTGAGAAAACACGGGCTGCAACTGGATGCAGCTTTAACTGAAAGACACTCCAGACCTTGAAGTTAGTTCAATCTGATTTATTGAACCTGTCACACGGTTAGCACAGTTCTCTGTGAGTTTGACTCTCTGCTAACCTAAGTGTGATTACTCTGTCTGACTGAACCAGAGTAGCTCTTAGCCACGTGCTGGAGGTGTTATGTGATATATACACCCTGACTCACTTTGTAGATGTCCCCAGTGGCAAAAGGCGGAGTGTGAGTGCCTCATGCCTTTTATAGTGGGAAACCACCCCCAAGTGTTCTGCCTGCTGATTGGCTATGTCCTGTTCTCTGTGTTCATTAGCTGCTTGTCTGTATCTCATTATGTGCATGTCTGCATTCATGACATTATGAATAGATAGAAGCAAATCACTATTTAACACCAGCATGCAGATGGTCTGCATGAATTTGGGAAGAACAATATATTGTGTGCGAAGATGTTGAGATTTTAAATGCTCTAACCAGGTACTCTTAAGGATATTACCAGCATCATGGGAAGAGCTCAATTTGTCGCATTGTCCTGTGGTGAGTGTATTGTTTGGTTCATTGACGATCCTATTTAAGAGGTTTTCCATTGCATCTCATGTACTCATCAGATATTAGGTTGAAAGTATTGCTTTGTGCTTTTTGAAATAATGCAGCAGCAGAGGGCACCAGATTCAGGAAAATTCTGGACTTCACTAAATACAAACGATGCATGTTTATAGTCAGCAATAAACATGTTTGGACCAGAACGTCTGCGCAGTGTCAATCACCATTCGATTATCACTCCGTTACTTTTTGCTCAGTAAGATTGGGAGCTGTATGTTTCTTGCCCAACCTTCCATGCCAGACCTGGTGCGGAATGTGCACCGCAACAGGTCTGGAGTCCTTCTGTGCAGGGACAGCAGCGCCAGGGGAAGTGAAGCCACACCGCGTTTTCACGGTAAAGGTGTGGTAAAGTGGTAAGATTTAAAGTGGTGGGTGGATGGTTGGGGATGGGAGGATATTGGGTAGTTGGAGGGTTTGGTGGAATGATGTGAGGGCGGGGGAGGGAGTGGAGGGTGTGGAGTTTTTGGGAGATACCTGGGGGATACCCAGGCTGGGAGGATACCTGGTTGGGTGGGTTGGTCGGAGGGATGGGGGGCTATTCGGGAGTTGGGGAGGGTAGGCTCCAAGGTGGGGTGTCGGGAAAATGGTCAAAATGTACAGTATGGGGGGATTAAGAGGGTAGTCAGGTGGTTACAGGTCAGGAGGTGGTCATGAGGAGCGGGTGGCTCTGGAGAGTAGTTGGGAGGTGGGGATGGTATTTCAATAGGGGGCGGTCAGCAGGGGTCAGTGATCTAGTTACTCAGGTGTTAGAAGTTTCAATGCTGCTAGCCTTTCCTTAGTTACTAATCTGCTAAATTGGAGTATTGGATATTATACATAGGATAATTATATATTATATATAGGATAATTGTCCAATTGAGTTGAAACATCCCGGGCAATTCCCATGCAGTCCCTGTTTGGAGACTTCTATACATCTTCCCGGGTACCTCCAGAGTACAACCTCCTGGGGAATGAAGTTCTGGGGATAATTTTAAATTTCAGGGCTGTGCTTCTCAAATCTGAATACTGGACAGAGAAATTTCAGTATTGCGTGTTCTCTAATTTTGCCTATCCCTGTCTACCATTTCATGAAGAATAAGAATTCACTCTCATCCTGTCTTGTTTCTGTTCATTTAAAGCAATGAAACCATACAGGTTACAAAAAGTTAAAACTTGACAAGAAACAATAAAGGTATAGCTTTTCTGCATTCCTCTAGGCAGTTATAGAAAATGACAACATAAATACGTGGGAGGAAAAAAGCTCCAAACAGCAAACACTTCATGTTATTGCAATGCCTATCTCTTCAAATGGTATTGACAAGCTCACATTCTAGTTAGTGCTGATGATAACAAAAGGAAAAACGAACAAGTCATTTGGGGAAGCACTTAAAACTTCACCTGAAAATAACTCTTAACTACACAAACATCCTTTAATTTCAGTGCTGCATAGCTTGCTCCACTCATGATTTGTGAATTATAATCAAATGAAGGATCGCACCAAAAATATTTTTATGATAGTTTGCAGTGGTTTGATTTACCTACATTTGACTGTGATGTTCTTATTCACAGATCCTTGTATACTTGCTTAATTGTGTAAGCCTGTGGGTGGAGCTAGTGGGTTCAGTACTGACACCATCACCTTAGACTGTACCTTCCAAATCGACAATCATTATCACCGAGAATATCAAGGGCAGCAGGATTATGGGACACGATTAACTTGAAGTTCCCCTTCAAGCCACTCACCATCCTGACTTAGAAATATCTTGCTGTTCCTTCACTGTTGCTGGGTAAATATCCTGGAACTTTCTCCCTAACAGTACTGTGGGTGTACCTACACCAGGTAGACCGCAACGGTTCAAGAAGGCGGCTCATCACAACCTTCTCAAGGGTAATGAGGGATGGGCAATGAATGCTGATCTCGCCAGCAAAGCCCACATCCCATGAATGAATTTTTTTTAAATGCAGGGATTGTTCTAGAAAGGGTCTGGGCTCTGATCTGTGCATATGTTTTCAAAATCCTGTAAGTTCTGAGATGTTTTAAAGTCCTCTAAAGAAACCCTGGGATTTATAATCAGAGCCATCTCTGCATTGCTTTGAGATAAATTTGTTATCTAAGATATATGGCAACAAGTCAAATACAGAAGATGGTTAACAAAGGAAAACATCCCAAGGCAGTTTACGAGAGTGATTATCAAATAAAAGGCTTATAGGGCTGGATGTGACTATGGAAAGGGATTTGGATGCAAGACTGAGAATTTAAAAATTGAGGCATTGTTACACTAGGAGCCAATGTAGGTCAGCAAACAGAGACGTATTGGGTGAATAGGGCTTGACACAAATTACGATATGGGCAATAGAGTTATTGATGTGCAGAAGTTAATATATGGTGGAAAATGGAAGGCGAGCCAGGAGAGCATTGTAATTTTAAAAGCCCTTTCAGATGACGGGTGTGATTTAACCACTGCATTGCGCCCAGCGTAGATCCGGGCGCGCCGGGTAAATAGTGCGAAAGGCCAAAATTGAGATTTGCGCCAGGTGAGAACCAATTTGCAATTCACCCGGCCTGCCCCTGTTGACGAATTCCGGATCAGGCCCCAAAATGGCGAGCATATCATTCACCCTCATTTGCATTCATTTGAATCTCATTCACGAGATTTAAGTCGAATGCAGCAGCTTGTAGGGAATTACCCGACTCCCCAGCGGAAAGTCACGCAGACATTGTTTAGTATCCCTTTTCAAAAACGTGAAGCTGACACAATGGCTTCCGAGGGGAACTGAGGAGGTGAGCAGCCACTTCCATTTTCCGGCATGCAGCTCAAGGGCACCGGAACTGCTGGCCCAGTGCTCAGGCGGAGTAAAGCTTGGTCGGGGAGGGTTGACGCATTTCTGGTCCAGTGTCTCCACTGGGTCAGGGGGTGAGGGGCTTTGCGCCAGTGAGTCTTCAAGCCATCATTAAATATTGTGGAGACCCATAACAGGGGCAGCCACAGCTGCAGCCTGTCTACCCCACCAAACACTTCCAGGAGAGAGCCCTACAATGGCTTCAATGCTAAAGTCAATTTCACCCCCTTCGTCTGTGAGCTACCTCTAGGTTCACAGCTGAAGGCTATTGCAAATGAGGAATTGGCTTTGTTAATTGTGAGAGCACTTCCCAACTGCAGGTTGTGTTTGCTGCATGCTCCTGTTGGTGACTTGCAAATGCCTGGTGGTTGCTGTTGCTGAGAGTTTGTTTGCTTGTTGCTGATTCCTATCTTTTGATGCTTTGGGGCAAGGAGAGGAAAAGGAAAAGGGAAGGAGAGGGGACTGGGCTTGGCCTGGGACTGGATTTGAGAATTGCCTGACTGCAATACTAAGGGAGAGGCTGGGACTACCAATTACAATCTACAGAGGCATAGGGCCCACAGACTGGAGGCCTCCCTGCCTGCGGAAAGAGTGTGAGGCAGGAGGGCTTGTACTTAAGCAACACCACGAGGAGAGGAAGGTTGGTGACTTTATTTCTCCTGGCCCCTCCTGGGCTGAAGACCCTGCCTGGCCCCTCCCACCCAACAACTGCTTCTCAGTAAGGCGGGAGGCTCCTTGCCTTCTTCGCTTTCCAACAGTGTGTGTGTGCTTGGGTGAGAACGGGACTTGGAGGACTGTCCTGCATTTGCTGTGCCGATCCCGGGCTGAAGAGTTTTGTTCCCTATCCTCCCTCCCTCCAACGGCACAGGGATTCCTGTTCCACAGGCACCAACCCACTCACTGTGTCCCACCCTCATGTGCCCCTCCCTCCTCCTGCTCCTTTTGCATTCCCCTCTCCCTTTTCCCATTACCCTGCTCCTCTACTCACCTTTCCCGGGGGAGGGGGGTGGGGTGGGGAGGCGGGCGGATTGTCTGCCACTTCGGCGCCCCCTCCTCTACATATTGACACGGCTGAGACCACATAGGGGTGGGCGTAATTGTTGGCTGATGGACAGAGGGTTCGAACTCCCCCATCAAGGGGAGACTTTTAGAATCTGCCGGTTTGCTGACAGCATGCGGTGCCATGCGTGTAAGGCAGTGGGACACATTAGATACAACTGTCCCACCACTGTGGCCGCCACAGCCACCAAGGCAGCCACAGTTGACGGCGCCAACCCCCTCTCCCTCAATTGAACCAACAACTGTGTCCCCGTCAGGGGAGGCCCAGCGGAGAGGAGGGGCAACGGCCCGGCTCGACTGTGCAGCCCAAAGGTTGCGGGGGCCTCCTTCATGGACTACCAATGATTTTTTATGTTCAGTAGCCATCTGCTGCTCCCATTCTGGGAGCCATGCGGGTCACTGGTACTCCTTGTTTTCCTTCTGTACAGTCTTTGGTCCATGTATGCCGGGAGGAATTGTGTGATAAGTAGCATGTTACTGCAAGTTATATTTTTGCCAGTTAATGCTGGTGGGTTTTTCTTCCTTTTTTTTAACTATTTGTTCTGCATTTTGCTTTATCATTTTGTACGATGACCCATTTGTATTTTATGCTGAGTAATTAACTGGGTGCCAAGTGATTTGTGTCTTCATTGTATTGTCTTTTGTATCTTCCATACTGTCAATACACCAAAATATTTGCTGATTGTGTTTGCTGCTTGTTCCTCCTGGAGGCTGCAGTTGTTGTTTCCTTCCTTTTCTGTAGCTGGAAAGAAGGACAATTTTTCCTCAGGTACCTGGGTCCTGGAACACGGGCTCAGGGGGATGCATGAGAATAGAAGGTGATTTGGTTTGAAGCAAGGAGACACTGCGGTACCTGGTGCGCGACATTGTTCCAAATGGGCCACCTGCTAAGGACATTGAAGAAATGCTTCCTCAGATTGCAGATGTGTGTTGCTGATGTAAGAGTGGCTAAGGTAAATATTGGTCTTTTAGAGGATGAGAAGGGAGATTTAATACTGGGAGATGAGGAAATGGCTGAGGAACTGAACAGGTTTTTTGAGTTGATCTTCACAGTGGAAGACAAAAATAACATACGAGTGACTGATGGAAATGAGGCTATGTCAGGTGAGGACCTTGAGAGGATTATTATCACCAAGGAGGTAGTGATGGGCAAGCTAATGGGGCTAAAGGTAGACAAGTCTCCTGGACCTGATGGAATGCATCCCAGAGTGCTAAAAGAGATGGCTAGGGAAATTGCAAATGCACTAGTGATAATTTACCAAAATTCACTAGACTCTGGGGTGGTCCCGGCGGATTGGAAATTAGCAAATGTGACACCACTGTTTAAAAAAGGAGGTAGGCAGAAAGCGGGTAATTATAGGCTAGTGAGCTTAACTTCGGTAGTAGGGAAGATGCTGGTATCTATCATCAAGGAAGAAATAGCGAGGTATCTGGATGGAAATTGTCCCATTGGGCAGGCGCAGCATGGGTTCATAAAGGGCAGCTCGTGCCTAACTAATTTAGTGGAATTTTTTGCGGGCATTACCAGTGCGGTAGATAACAAGGAGCCAATGGATGTGATATATCTGGATTTCCAGAAAGCTTTTGAAAAGGTGCCACACAAAAGGTTGCTGCATCAGATAAAGATGCATGGCATTAAGGGGAAAGTAATAGCATGGATAGAGGATTGGTTAATTAATAGAAAGCAAAGAGTGGGGATTAATGGGTGTTTATCTGGTTGGCAATCAGTAGCTAGTGGTGTCCCTCAGGGATCAGTGTTGGGCCCACAATTGTTCACAATTTACATAGATGATTTGGAGTTGGGGACCAAGGGCAATGTGTCCAAGTTTGCAGACGACACTAAGATAAGTGGTAAAGCAAAAAGTACAGAGGATACTGGAAGTCTGCAGAGGGATTTGGATAGGTTAAGTGAATGGGCTAGGGTCTGGCAGATGGAATACAATGTTGCCAAATGTGAGGCTATCCATTTTGGTAGGAATAACAGCAAAAGGGATTATTATTTAAATGATAAAATATTAAAACATGCTGCTGTGCAGAGAGACCTGGGTGTGCTAGTGCATGAGTCGCAAAAAGTTGGTTTACAGATGCAACAGGTGATTAAGAAGGCAAATGGAATTTTGTCATTCATTGCTAGAGAGATGGAGTTTAAGACTCGGGAGGTTATGCTGCAATTGTATAAGGTGTTAGTGAGGCCACACCTGGAGTATTGTGTTCAGTTTTGGTCTCCTTACTTGAGAAAGGACATACTGGCACTGGAGGGTGTGCAGAGGAGATTCACTAGGTTAGTCCCAGAGCAGAAGGGTTTGGATTACGAGGAGAGGTTGAGTAGACTGGGACTGTACTCGTTGAAATTTAGAAGGATGAGGGGGGGATCCTATAGAAACATACAAAATTATGAATGATTAGATATGATAGATGCGGGTAGGTTGTTTCCACTGGCGGGTGAAAGCAGAACTAGGGGGCATAGCCTCAAAATAAGGGGAAGTAGATTTAGGACTGAGTTTAGGAGGAACTTCTTCACCCAAACGGTTGTGAATCTATGGAATTCCTTGCCCAGTGAAGCAGTAGAGACTCCTTCATTAAATGTTTTTAAGATAAAGATAGATAGTTTTTTGAAGAATAAAGGGATTAAGGGTTATGGTGTTCGTGCCGGAAAGTGGAGCTGAGTCCACAAAAGATCAGCCATGATCTCATCGAATGGTAGAACAGGCTCGATGGGCCAGATGGCCTACTCCTAGTTCTTATGTTCTTATGTTCAATCCAATCAAACACTCCAGTGCCAGTACGTCCTTTCTCAAGTAAGGGGATCAAAACTGAACACAATATTCCAGGTGTGGCCTCATTAACACCTTAAACAATTACAGCATAACCTCCCTAGTCTTAAACTCCATCCCTCTAGCAATGAAGGACAAAACTCCATTTGCCTTCTTAATCACCTGTTGCGCCTGTAAACCAACTTTTTGCGACTCATGCACTAGCACACCCAGGTTTCTCTGCACAGCGGCATGTTTTAATAATCCCTTTTGCTATTATTCCTACCAAAATGGATAACCTCACATTTGTCAACATTGTATTCCATCTGCCAGACCCTAGCCCATTCACTTAACCTATCTAAATCCCTCTGCAGATTTCCAGTACCATCTGCACTTTTTGCTTTACCACTCATCTTAGTGTCGTCTGCAAACTTGGACACATTGCACTTAGTCTCCAACTCCAAATCATCGATGTAAATTGTGAACAATTGTGGGCCCAACACTGAACCCTGAAGGACACCACTAGCTACTGATTGCCAACCAGAGAAACACCCATTAACCCCCACTCTTTGCTTTCTATTAATTAACCAATCCTCTATCCATGCTACTACTTTACCCATAATGCCATGCATCTTTATCTTATGCAGCAATATTTTGTGTGGCACCTTGTCAAAAGCTTTCTGGAAATCCAGATATACCACATCCATTGGCTCCCCGTTATCTACAGCACTGGTAATGCCCTCAAAAAATTCCACTAAATTAGTTAGGCACGAGCTGCCCTTTATGAACCCATGCTGCGTCTGCCCAATGGGACAATTTCTATCCAGATGCCTCGCTATTTCTCCCTTGATGATAGATTCCAGCATCTTCCCTCCTACCGAAGTTATGCTAACTGGCCTATAATTACCCGCTTTCTGCCTACCTCCTTTTTTAAACAGTGGTGTCACATTTGCTAATTTCCGGTCTACCGGGACAACCCCAGAGTCTAGTGAATTTTAGTAAATTATCACTAGTGCATTTGCAATTTCCCTAGCCATCTCCTTTAGCACTCTGGGATGCATTCCATCAGGGCGGGAGACTTGTCTACCTTTAGCCCCATTAGCTTGCCCATCACTACCTCCTTAGTGATAACAATCATCTTAAGGTCCTCACCTGTCATAGCCTCATTTCCACCAGTCACTGACATGTTATTTGTGTCTTCCATTGTGAAGACTGACGCAAAAAACCTGTTCAGTTCCTCAGCCATTTCATCATCTCCCATTATTAAATCTCCCTTCTCATCCTTTAAAGGACCAATATTTACCATAGCCACTCTTTTTTGTTTTATATATTTGTGGAGACTTTGTTTTTATATTCTGAGAAAGTTTACTCTCATAATCTATCTTACTCTTCTTTATAGCTTTTTTAGTAGCTTTCTGTTGCCCCCTAAAAAATTCCCAGTCCTCTAATCCCCCACTAATCTTTTCCAGATTAATTGATAAGATATACTCAATGTTCACATAGTTTCAATAAATATGTACATGGTTTTTGCCATTCCGCTACTCACGCCTGTTCCATCATTCAATTAGATCTGTACTTAATTTATAATTATACATTTTTCTTTCCCCATATCCCTTGATATCACTGTTTAAAACACATCTATCAATCACAAAAAATTCAGTTGCACAATATCCCCACCCTTTTTGGGAAGCAGTTCCAGATTTCCACCTTTCTTTATTTGGGAAGATGAGTTTGTTCTCATACCCTGAATAAAGTTTGTGTCTCTTTGTTCTAGATTCTTCACCAAAGGAAATAGCTACTGTGTGCTAATTTGTTAATAATTTTCCACATCTCAATTAGATCATTCCACAACTTTCTAGTCTGAATTAAATAAAAACCTAGCGTATGCATCCTGTCCTCATCATTTAAAAATCTTTAATCACTTGTGGAATGCAGCTATCTGTTGAAAATTAATGGTCTGTTCACTCAACTGCTTGATCTTTAACAAATGTAATGAACTGAGCTGCTTGGGCAAACAAAATATTAATGGCTTGCTCATGCAAAATGGTTCGCAAACTGACTGACATGCCTGAAATTGCCTCTTGTACTTTTTCATGAGCCAGTCGACAAGAAATTAAGCATTGCCCCAGTAAACACTATTCTGTTTCCTGAGAGTGCAAAGCTCTTCCAGAGTGAACGTCAGCCTCAAAATAGATAATCAAATAATATATTTTGAGTCCATACACTTAGGTGGCTGGAAGTCTGTAGAAGAATCTGGATCTCCTGCACTGTATGTAATACAAGCTTGGCCTTCCTAGGCCTTCCTTGGTCTTCCTCCTATTGTCAAGAATGCTCATTGAGATACTCCCTACTTCAGCCTTTGCAGTTTATTTTAGAGGGATTTCCCTAACAAATGAAGTTTTGAGGAAGGTTTCCAGATAAAGTCACGAGTCTCCAAATAAAGAGCAAAACACTTTTGATGAAAGCCCAATCCAAAATATTTGTAGGGCTTTATCTAATGACACAATAAAACTGAACAATTCTCCTTAAAGGTTTCAGCATCTATCTTCCTCAGTTAATGTTCTAAATTTAAAGTGACATGTTAGGCAATTGGAATGTAGGGCACCAGCAATGGAATTTTCTGCTGGTGATGCATCCATGGTCGATTCAAAACCAATGTCAGTAATTGGAACTTGTGTAGCTATAAACACTTTGATGTGGAAATAGTCTCTACACTGATTAGGAGGGATGATGGCGTTACAGATAGCAGAGAGAGGCAAAATGCTCTCCTTGCTCCCATGCCCACGTGTCTGGCCTGGCCTGTTGCAATGTTCCAGTGAAACCCACCGCAAACCCAAGGAACAACACCGATTAGGCACATTACAGCCTCCTGGACTCAACAATGAGTTCAACAACCTTAGACTGTGAACTTTCTCCTCCATCTTAAGGTCTTTTTTTATTCAAAATATGTTTTTCTTTGTCTCAACACAACCCGCTTCCCCTTGCAGGCCCATCTGTCACTTGTTCTTTAGTTTTGCTTTCACAGAGCACTGGCATTTGTTAAAACTTCCTATGCCTTGTGCCCTAAATATTTGTGTGCAATCTCTTCAATCTCACATCTTTTACTAACTTTCTATTTTGCTCTACCCCTCTTCGACAGTATAAAATCCATCATTTTTCTCCCTCTCTCTTTAGCTCTGAAGAAGAGCTATATGGACTCAAATAGTGAACTTGGTTTCTCTCTCCACAGATGCTGCCAGACTTGCTGGTTTAATCCAGCATTTTCTGTTTTTATTTCCGATTTCCAGCATCTGCAGTATTTTGCTTTCCATTATTTTCTCATTGCCTGTCTGGAAACAGTGGTGTTTTGGTTTTTAAAATTGGCCGTGGCACTTATTACAAAAACCTTTTGTTTGTGTGGTCAATTTGAAGCAACTAACAGCAAACACTCTTCTGATTAAATTAGACGTTTAGTCTATTCACACATTCAAACCCAGGGGATGATCACAACTTTACACACACAGAAACATACACACATATGTAATAAGAAGAGAGGAAAGAATGCTTGTTTTACCACTATTAATAACGTCAGAGTAAAAAGAACCACAGGAATTGATATTAGATCACGTGATTGCCAGAGCCCAGAAAGTCAAAATCCTGAGAGCGGTCCTTCACGGAGAAGATCCAGTTCAGCTGTGTTCCTGACCGAAAACAGAAGCATATTATTCTTTTTAAAGTTGATGGTGACTCAGTGAGACTGATGTACATAGAATTGATCTGCTTGGCGTACAGTGGTCAGTGGCTTCTAGATAAACAGGGCTCATGGAGTGCTTGTTAAGTCTGCTTGGTCAACTGAATTCCTGTTGTTCGATGTTTACAGTTGGGGTAAATCTGCAGACTGGTCTACTTCTGTGTTTTCAACTGTACAGAGACTTTAAAATGGTCACTCCAGTCAGGTGACCTCCTTCCTCCACAATGACTGCATAAAGGTATGTTTATCAGGTGTCTGGATTTTACTTTTGTTTTGTGGCTTATAATGCCCAAGTCATTAGCTTCTGAAAGAGTCATTATCCATATTGATGACCCTGTTCCGGGTAGCTAATGTCTTTGTAGACCCTTGGACTCTGCTTGAGGGGTAAGCTGAGAAAAACATGCAAATTACATCCATTTATTTTCAATGGTTAATTTTTGAAATGGACCTTGACAGTTCCAGGTGTGAGATGCCATGACCAATATATCAGGGCACATCTCCAATGCAATCCATATAATACCTTTGCGGTCACCTTACAACTTCGGACATCAGGGCGTCATTCTCCGACCCCCCAGCGGGTCGGAGAATGGCCGTTGGCCACCGTGAATCCTTCCCCCGCCGGTTGCCGAAGTCTCTGGTACCGGATATTGGGCGGGGGCGGAATCGGGCCGCGCCGGTTGGCGGGCCCCCCCGCTCGATTCTCCGGCCCGAATGGGCCGAAGTCCCGCCGAGAAATTGCCTGTCACGCCGGCGTAAATTAGAGTAGCTATTTACCGGCGGGACAAGGCGGCGTGGGCAGGCTCCAGGGTCCTGGGGGGGTGCCCCCACGGTGGCCTGGCCCGCGATCAGGGCCCACCGATCCGCGGGCGGGCCTGTGCCGTGGGGGCACTCTTTCCCTTCCACCTCCGCAACGGTCTCCACCATGGCGGAGGCGGAAGAGACTCTCCCCACTGCGCATGCGCGGGAAACTGTCAGCGGCCGCTGACGATCCCGCGCATGCGCCGCCCCGACATGTCATTTCCGCGCCAGCTGGCGGGGCAACAAACGCCGTTTCCGCCAGCTGGCGGGGCGGAAATCCCTCCGGCGCCGGCCTAGCCCCTCAATGTTGGGGCTCGGTCCCCAAAGATGCGGAGCATTCCGCACCTTTGGGGCGGCGCGATGCCCGTCTGATTGGCGCCGTTTTGGGCGCCAGTCGGCGGACATCGCGCCGTTTGGGGAGAATTTCGCCCCAGGTGACATGTGGCAGCCATAATTTGGTTCATGAAAGTTCTCATTTTTAAATGAGCAAAAAATAATAAAGTTGGATTTGCATGGTTTATGATTTATTTCATGTCTGAGGAACATGACAAAAGAATTAATCTACTTTTCTACATTTAGTAAGGATACCCCAAACTAAGCCAGTGAACTCATGTTCTTTATTTTTGTGAAGGTACAAAAACATAATTTGAACTAATTGCACCAAGTGACTTCCACTAAATTTGGTATGTGTGACCTACTGAGGAGTTAAGAAGCAAGTCAAAAAAATCTTTGCCTAATTTTAATTTGGGAACCATGAAGATATATTAAAGGATTATACACATTTCATACAGATTTGATCCTGATCACAGGAGAGTTTCAGTTTTAAACATTTATGTTCTGCTACTGAACTAGTTATGCAAGTAGTGGAAATTAACTTTTTTTAAAAGATCAGGCAATCATCACATTGCTTACCTGAGTGACTGGTACCTGATCAGATACCTGTGGCAGAAAGAAATTCTCAACAACCTTACACAGTCTTCCCCTCTCCAAACAAGTTTGGCTTTTGTAACCCAAACTCAACATAATCTAATCATAACTGGGGCGGCATGGTGACACAGTGGTTAGCACTGCTGCTTCACGGCGCCGAAGATCTGGGTTCGATCCTGGCCCCGGTCACTGTCCATGTGGAGTTTGCACATTCTCCCCGTGTCTGCGTGGGTCCCACCCCCACAACCCAAAAAGATGTGCAGGTAGGTGGATTGGCCACACTAAATTGCCCCTTAATTGGAAATAATATTTGGGCACTCTAAATTTATGAAAAACAATCATAACTTGCTGATTTGTCTCATCCTCTCTAGCTTGGTGGTACTCTCTATTTTGGCTTTGTCCACCCATCTTCATTTAAAGTTTAAAACATATATTGTGTGAGGACAGTATTCCTCTTATTTCAATTACCAGTTTTGATCCACAATTATTGTTGTTTCAGTTTGACCTGCTGTAAACTGGCTTAAGGTCAATAAATGTTATTTCAAGTTTATAGCAGTGTCATTATTGCCTTGTAATACAGGCTGTGATACGTAAATCAGCTTGTTCCTGTTAGTCTGAAAGCATTTATAAAATGTTGAGATGGTTGTATTCCTCTTGCGCTGAAATCCGCACAAGTAATGAGGTCTTATTTTTTAAAATGCTGTGATAAATATAGGTTAAAATAAGATGTGCCAGTGTCTCGATTTTTGTTTTCGCACATTATAGGACGAGCTGAAATTTTACGACTATAGACATTGCGGGAGTATTACAACCTTTAGTAGTATTGTTAATGCAGTGTAACTAAAGGCCATGTGGTCCAACAATGCCAAGTTGTAAGATCTTCTTCACCTTCAAACATTAAAATTGGTTAATCATGCTTCTCTAACAAAGTCCATACTGAACTGCATATCTTATCTGAATTTCCTAAGGCAGGGAGTCCTCCCAGCAAGTAGCTGGAGGATACATGCTGGCAATCATTTAAACACCAAGGTGACTTTGAATGAACAATGTTAAGTGAAGCTTCCATGCCGACATCAGGTCTAATTTCATAAGACACTCATTACAAGGGCAAGGTAAGAGAGCACCAACTTTAGTGTGATCTGTTAAAATGAATGTGCTCATTATCATTGCTCAGGTGATTCCCCTGGGTCATTAGAATTACAATCTTTGGCATGATAAAAGAACAAATATGCAGATATCAAACATGTCCATGCACCTGTCCACCTAAAGGTTACATTTCTTGCTGCCAAATAAAATTATGAATAATTTACAAATTTGAATTGAAGTCAATGTCATTTTAACATTTCAGATGCACTTACTGTTCTGTGACAGTTAAAGTCTCAGGAGCTGGACAACATATGTCCATTTAAAATTACAATTGGGGCAGCACGGTGGTGCAGTGGTTAGCACTGCTGCCTCACAGTACCGAGGAACAGGGCTCGATTCCAGCCCTCGGTCACTATCCATGTGGAGTTTGCACATTCTCCCAGTGTCTGCGTGGGTTTCACCCCCACAACCCAAAGATGGGCAGGGTAGATGGATTGTCATGCTAAATTGTCCCTCAATTTGGAAAAAAACATTTAAAATAAAATTCCAAATTCATGAATTTCAGTATTTCTAACTCAAATAATTGAGAGATAGATATGCTAAAGGTTTTAACAACTTGCACTGTTACAATATATTTTCAAAAGCATGCTATGTTGTTACTTTAAGTTAATGGTGCAAAAGCAGAAAGCGTGCTTTAATCAGTTCTATTATTTCACATTTGTTTCGATCTGATACAGCATGTTGACTGAAATGTCACGGATATCGGTAATAATGGAGTTCTATTTTTACGAAGTAAGGAAAATAAATTTCATTTGCACGGCAATGAAATATGGAACATTAAACAAAACAGTAAGTCAAGTCAATCTACCAATTCTGCTTTTTTTTAAAGTTTCTGTACATTAACCTAACAAGTAACTGAAACGGAATTAAATTTATTGATTAAATATCCTTTCCCATAGGTGTCACTGATATAAACCTAAGATTGCCAGCTTATGAGGAGTACGTTTCACCTCTGGGAGAGGTGTTTTTATTTAAGTAAGAACAGAGAATGCTGGAAAAACTCGGCAGGTCTGGCAGCATCGTCGGGAGAAAAAACAGAGTGAACGTTTCGAATCCATTTGACTCTTCATCAGAACTAAAGAGAGGGAGAAATGTGTTAGATATTAAACTGTAGTTGGGAGAGATGCAGCAAAATATAACGGGCTGTATTCTCCGATTCTGGCGCGATGTCACCACGCTGGTGTGGGAACGGTGGTGGTTTACGCCAGAAAAACTGGTGCAAAACAGCCACCGATTCCCTGTTTTGCTGGGCACTAGCAGGACAGCAGTGTAGAGCACACAGATCTGGCTGCCGATACACTCAGGAGAATTGCCGGGGCTGTGGCCGCGGATGCGCACGGCGGTGGCCTGCAGTGGCCGCAGTCTGTGGAACCGGCCCGCAAAATAGTGCCCCTCTTTGGCCGGCTCGCGCACCCCGGACCACCCCCCCCCAGCGCCCCCAGCCCCCAATAATGTCCCCCCTGCCCACGGATTGGCCCTCCCCTGACAGTGGCGACACCGGACTGAGTCCGCAGCCGCTGTAGCCGGTTAAAATGGCTAACTCCCGATTAGAATGGCCAAACCCCGATTTAAAATGGCAAACGGAAGAGGCTGATGGGAAAATCAGCCAACAGGACTCAAACAGGCAGCTGCAGGCAAAACTGTGTATTTGCCTCTGGGGAGACCAGACAGAATCGATACCTGCAGCCATCAACATAACAACACACCAGCCATCTGAATTATAATCAGCAATCCCCGGGAACAATACGCTACAAATTAGACACACAAAGCCAACCCAGACTTTTCGGCGCCAGCAGGAGCCTACACAATGAGAGGTGAATGACCACCCCAAATCCGCCCATCGATCAAGGAATCGCTCCAGCATTGGAGAATATCGAACCAAGTGATTGGGATGATGTCCAATCACTTGGAACCAGGTACAGGGTCCGCCCCGAAAGGCGGCAAGCCCCTGGGGACTATAAGAATAGAGTCCAAGTTCAAATCGACCCTTCTGCGCCTCTCGTCTCCTCTCCGCACCCTTCGCGACCCTTCTGCTGACCTTCTACAACAGCCTGAAGACCTGTAAGTCTTACTCCAACGCTCGCTACGAGATAGGCACTCCTGACTATCGACCTGTATCCGCTTTGAATCCCGCAGGCTCAGAACCCATACGAAAGGCCATTTGTTTCCCTGACCTGGTGGGCCATTTCCAAAGTTAAGTATTGGCCTATTAGTTGTAGGAAGTAGCTTAGAAGTAGAATTAATGTATAAGTATTGATTACTGTACATAATAAATGTGCGTTGATTTAACTCTTCCTAAGCGGTGTGTTGGATTATTGATCATTACTCGGACTTGAACCACGTGGCGGTATCAGAAAGATACCTGGCGACTCAAGAGAAAAGGTGATAGAACAAGAGCAATTAAACTAAGGCTAAAACGAGCAACATTTTGGCGACATACTGATGGGACCCGATCTTGAAATAGAAAACCACTCCGGGAGAACCCAAGAAATTTGAATTAGAAACCCAATTGGAAACAGAAAACCACAAGTGTTCAAGCGGTTCTGATCAATAGTCATAATTCGGAAGTATGTGTATGCATGCATAACTAGCAGGGCTATAAGGTAAAACTGATAGATTTTTGTTGCGTCAAAACTGTCGGAAGTCTGTATTTTCGGAAAGTAGCGAAAGCTGTACACGCATTTACAGCACCGCCTTAGCCCCCTGTTCCAAATTTAGAAGAAGCAGTCGGATAGGAAAGATGGCCATGCAGGCAATGCAGCGCCTCATGAACCCTGAGGAATTTGCGGTCACAGCGACCAGCAGCAGTAGAGTGGGACAGTGTCCCATTTGGGAGGAGGAAATCCGCAAATATCTCAAGGGCAAAGGATGGCCCCTGTGGAATGATTTCTGCGATAATGAGGAATCAGGTCCCCGGAAGTATAGGGCAACTTGTTGGGAGAACATGAGCGAGATCCATAAAAAGAGCTTAGTGAAGGCTCGCAAGCCGATGGCAATCGTGTCCTGTTTGGCACAATTGCGAGGCACAGAGGAGGTCGTCAAGACGCTCCGCAAAGAAGTTGAGGGCATACATCGGATGAGTAAAGTCGATGTAAGCGAAGTTGAAAAAGAGAATTTAGAATTAAGGAGGATATTGGCAGCAAAGGATGGAGAGGTGGCTGACGCCAAATGGGCTCACCAGTCTTGTCTGGCGCATTTAAGCGGTTTTCAGTCGCAAGATGAAAAAGCCTATCAGGACACGCAGCGTGCAGTCTTGGTAAGAGGAGAAACAGAAAAACAGGTAGAAGCGTTACAGAGACAGTGTCGCGATCTAAAAGCATCATTAAGAGCACTCCATGCTGCCACCACAGAACGAAGACAGAGCACCTTAGATCACGCAAAGTGCCGGAAGCAGATTGCAGAGCTGCAATCACTGCTTTCTGTTCAAAAGGGTTTTCAGGAAACCTTTGGGGAAAAGTTAGACCAGGAAGAAGGCCCTGATTGGGAAGAGTTACACGAAACAGCGCAGAGATATGTTCAGGGAACATGTGCGCAGGGAAAGCCCCAAAAGAGGAAAGAGGAAAGCACCCCAACCCCCCACAATAGTTCAGGCTCCAATGAACCCTGTAACCATCCACCACACAGCCACATCAGACGATGCGCAATATCTATATTCCACCCCCTTAACAGTGACCCAATTACGGGACGTGTGCGAGAAGATCACACCGTTCCTCCCCGCCTCAGACCCCCACCATTTCTTTGCCACAGTTAGACATCAGGCGATGTACGGCCTGTACAAGTTATGATCCCTCAGAGGAGGCCCATAACGAGAAGTGGGTAGTTAAAAGATTGTCCCGCGTTTGGGAGCAATCTGTTCAGAGCAAACCCACCGTTAAAAATAGCGAGGAAAAGCAGGCCGGCACAGATATACGGGCAGCAAAAGCAACACACCAGAACCCCGCATTGGTAAATGAGGGAAAGAACAGCCCCCCACCCAAGTCACTCGAGTGTTACAACTGTGGACAGTTGGGACACTTTGCCAAAGAGTGCAATGCCCCTAAAAAGCCACAGAGAGCCCAACAGACAGGCACTCTGAGTAAGAAAAAGACAGAGCCCATTCATAGCGTTAGCGCCCGTTCAGATCAGACGGACTTGACCGGACGGACGGACGGTGTACGGGCTCCCCAGTTGGGTCTGCGACACCCTTTGGGATAGGTCAGGACGACCCGTAGTTGCAGCGAAAATTCGGGACACCGTATCAAATTTTTCTGGGACACAGGAGGGTCCCGCACCACCATATATTTCTCCACCCTATTTCAAAAAGACACGTGGCTCACTACAGCCACTATCACCCTCAGCGGCTTTACAGGCCACTCACATCAGGTACCCATTCAAATCGGAACCATCACCACCAAACACCCCGTAGTTTTAGTAGACCTGCCCCACATAGCTATCATTCGATCCAGTCAACCAGTGTGTCTGGAAGATGGCAAAATCCGCAAGAGTCCCCGCAATGCTCAACATAGGCGAATATATGAACAGAATTAGCGCCGTAGGCGAATTTTTGTTCAACCCGACCACGCTTAGCACGGACAAGCAGGTTAGGGCAGTCCTGCAAAAGAACAGGGCAGCATTCGCGACCCACAAGCACGACTGTGGACAGATGACTGGCTCCGTACAAGTAACAGGACCTGACCCTAGACCCCCAAAACAGTACGGGTTTCCCCAAGAGGCAGAGGGAGAAATCTTAAAAATAATAGAGAGCTTATTAGAGCAGGGCGTACTCAGATCAGTAGCCTCCACTAATAATACCCCGATTTGGCCAGTGAGAAAGCCCAATGGATCATGGAGACTGACCATTGATTATCGGGAACTCAACAAAGTCACCCCCGCAGCAGCCCCCACCGTAGCAACAAGTCCCGAGACCATGCTCAAGCAGGGACTCAATTCCCGCTACTCCACGGTTTTGGACATCAGTAATGGATTCTAGTCCATTCCATTGGCAAAGGCGTGCCTGTACAAATTTGCCTTCACCTTTAAAGCACAGCAGTACATGTGGACATGCCTGCCACAAGGCTTCCACAACTCCCCCTCCATTTTCCACCGACAGCTGGCAAATGGATTAGCAAAACTTTCTCACCCCGAATGTCTGGTACAGTACGTAGACGACCTACTACTGCAGACAGACACCAAGGAAGAGCACATTGAGCTTCTGTCCGAACTCCTGGAACTATTACATTCAATTGGTTGGAAAGTCAACCCCAAAAAGGCCCAGATTTTGGAAGAAAAAGTGGTATATTTGGGAACAATTATCACGCACGCTGAACGCGAGATCGAGCATAAAAGAATTGACTCGATCGCTAAATTGCCCCTTCCCCAGAACGTTTCAGCCCTCCGGTCGTTTTTAGGACTGGGCGGCTACTGCCGAAACCACATTGACGGTTTCGCCAGCAAGGCAGCACCCCTCTCAGACCTCCTAAAGAAGGGGGCCCCCTGGGAATGGCTTCCGCAGCATACGGATGCTGTGGACTCTTTAAAACAGGCACTCATAGCAGCCCCCGCACTACAAGTTCCAGACCCGCTTTCCCGTTACGCCATTGAGGTAACGACCACAGACTGCACCCTTTCAGCCATGCTCCTCCAGGAACGGCATGACCAGTTAAGACCCGTAGCTTACGCCTCCCGACTTTTAGATGCTGTGGAGCAGGGATTTTCAGCCTGTGAGAGGCACCTGCTCGCAGTTTTCTGGGCAGTCCAGTACTTTTCATATATTACCGGACTGAACCCCATCACAATTCTGACCGAACACACCCCCACCCAACTTTTACTGGACGGACGACTCAAGGGACGGTACAGTAAGCGAAATAAGAGCAGCCAGATGGACCCTTCTCTTGCAGGGACGGGACATCACTGTGAAAAGGACAAAGACACAACCCTACTTAGCCGACAATTTACAGTACCCCGGAACTCCCCATGAATGTGAGATTATCTCTCCACACCACAACACAGGCCCCTTTATTACTAAAACACCCCCCCAGAAAGATAGGTAATTCAACTCAGAGCCTCCCGCACACAGACATGTGTGAGCCCATAAAGATTTATGTGGATGGATCTTCCACAGTCTTGGATGGGAAGCGCATAACAGGTTGCGGGATCTATGTCGAAGACGCGCAGGTGCGCGCCCTCGAGGAAATATCGTTGAAACTACCCGGCCATTGCATATATAGTTGAGCACCCAGATTCCATCCCCAGCCCAGCAGACATATACTCGGACAGCCTCTATGACTGTAACAGCCTTACGGAATGTCTGCCCCTGTGGGAAGCAAGAGGATTTGTTTCCGCAGACAGAAAACCCCTCCCCTCAGCCCCATTGCTCCGCTATATTCTAGAAAAAGCCCAGAACAGGACTTTTGGGATCATTAAAGTCCGCAGCCACCATCGTTCCTGTCCGCCTGGAAATGTAAAAGCCGGCGCACTGGCTAAGGCAGGTTCCAGACATGGGTATTTTTGGAAACCACCCGAAAGCTCGCCAGTGAGTGCAGTTCAGGTCACACAGACAAAGATCTAGGATCTAGTGGAGGCCCAGAAGCAGGACAGCAATCTCGCGGAGATTGTAAAAGGGAAGTATCCCGCCTCCTAAGGGAGGTTTAGAAATACACCGACCACACATGACGGTGTGGTGTTAAAGGACACCCTTTATGTGGTTCCTAAACAGGACAGGAACCAATTGATTTGTTTGTTCCATGACGGTCATGGACATCAGGGAATCTATCCCACTACAGCCCATCTCAAACAGCTTTGTTGGTGGCCAAATCTAAAGGAAGATGTAAGGCATTACATTGAAAATTGCCTTATCTGTGCGCAGAATAACCCCGACAGATATGCCAAAAAGGCCCAACTCAGCCACACCTGACCCGTTAATGGCCCCTGGACTAACCTCCAGATTGATTTTATAGGTCCATTGCCCCCTTGCAGGAATGGCTATAAATATGTACTTGTGGTCATAGACACATTTACAAAATGGGTGGAAGCATTTCCAGCCCGCACAAACACTTCAAAAACCACAGCCAAGGTTCTAACCCACCACATCTTTACAAGATGGGGACTCCCCCACAGCATTGAAGCATTGAATCAGACCAAGGTTCCCATTTTATGGGACGCGTCATGCAGAACGTCCTCACGATATTTGGCATCAACCAAAAATTCCACATTGCGTACCACCCACAGTCGAGTGGTGTCATGGAGCGTATGAATCGGACCCTAAAAATCACCCTCAGAAAAATGGTCCAGCAGAACAACACCACTTGGGACTCAGTCCTCCCTTTTGCGCTGATGTTTTTGCGTAACACTATTTCTACATCCACAGGTTACACCCCACACACTCTCATGACGGGACGCCCCATGAAAGGCACAGAATACTTGTTAGGTTTGGACCTGACCAGCCCCGAAGTAACGGCCCTCACACACGAGAAAGCGTGGAGCAATTCGTTTCAAATGTTAAAACGGCTCAGCTAGTAGCCGCAGTAAAATTGGGCACCAGAAAGAAACAGAGCAAGGTTTGTTTCGACAAGACAGTGCATGCGACTGAGTACGGTATCGGACAGCAAGTGATGCTTTCTGTATATAACCCCAGCACATTCCTGTCACCTAAATACTCGGGTCCGTATTCCATTGCGGATAAAGTAAGCCCATCCGTTTACAAAATAAAGTACCCCAATGGTAAGACTGCCTGGTTTCATCTAAACCAGCTGAAGGTTTATGGAACACAGTCGAACCACGCACACCACGTCATGCTTGACTCAGAAGACCACACCCAGCCCACAGCCAATGTACCCCTACCAACCCCCACCACGTCCAGCCCAGCCACGGACTCGACCTCGACTCCACCCCCAAAATATACACTCCGCCCTGGATCGCCCACAGACTGCAGCAGCAGAGACAGCGACTGTGACTCGGACGATAGCCAC
Organism: Scyliorhinus torazame; assembly: GCF_047496885.1. Taxonomy (NCBI): domain Eukaryota; kingdom Metazoa; phylum Chordata; class Chondrichthyes; order Carcharhiniformes; family Scyliorhinidae; genus Scyliorhinus; species Scyliorhinus torazame. The sequence continues at coordinate 240,164,313 of NC_092713.1, forward strand.
AGCACGCCTCCCTACTATCCCCATGCAACCGGACCCACACCCAGCGACTACGACTACGATCCAAGTGATCCCTTCCTGATCACTTTTCTAAATAAACCCCACCACCGACCATCGAACCACACTGACGACCCCGATTCTGTCCCCACACAACTAGACACCAATTATTGGCACCGTGACAACTCATACCGACTCGTCCGCAATGACGAGAGCAATCCCAACACACACCATGCAGCCCTTTCAGCCCTAATCCACTCCAGAGTTTGGCATCCGGGAGAAGAGGACGACCTTGGGTCTGACTCCCAAACCGCCAGCCCCTTTGCGACCCTGTTCACAACCGAGAACTGAGGTGTCCAGATAATGTTTTAAAAGTAACCGCTTGGGAAAAGTGTTGTCCTTTCTGATGGAACCTGCAGAATGTTTTATGTTGTTTGTAAGTTTGTTACATCTTGTATGTCCGACAGGAGAATTTTTCTCACTGCCACACGCCCATTCGGCCGAAACCTCTGAGGACTTGCCCTCAGAGACGCACCGTTGCCACACGCTTGTTCAGAGGAACTAGCTTTTCAGCTGATACTTGTTCGAGTATCAGACGCCCGCTCGTAACTGCATTTCTGGTTCGGAGGATAGAACCACTGCGGCAGCCCCACCACGATGACTACATTTTTGCCCGTTCTTGTCGGTTGCTCAGGCAGTGGAGAAACGGCTTGAGACCTTCCCTGCCTGGGAACCCCCCCGCTGGTCAACTACGCTCGGGTAGGGGAGATAGGGCATTGGTAGCCGTCCTACCCGGGGACTCCATCCACCTCTTACCCGTCGCGGCCCATACGCACCTCATTTGCCATTTTTCATTTCAAAAAGTTTTGTTTGTTTAGGTAACCCTTAGGTTGCTGGCCATCTGCTATTTACACCCTGGAACATTTGGATGGTAAATCAGCACTGGTTCATGATTGGGAAGTGTGCCGTGTCCTAAAATTTGTTTTTTTGAGAAAAAAAATGAGGGAGTCACATTTAGTGACCAATTATAAAGGGAATAAATGGCACCAAAGGACAGACACACTAGCATACCAGATATTAAACAAAGATTGATACAGATACTACAGACCGGAGAAAACAAAGAAAGAAAAGGAAAGAGAACAGCCATGAGGACTTCCGTCATATGGATCAACATCCTGTTATTGGACATTTGGTTGCGCGTGACCGCGAACCCCATGACATCAAACCCCCCAGCCATTAATGTTTCACTGCCCCGCAGTACCCAGAGCCCAGTCACCAGCGACACTACATCTTCTTGGTGTGCCAGGTTCATAACCTGGTACTCCCTGTCCTATGTGATCGAAACACTATTAGCGTTGGTGATACTCTGCTGTGTAGTGCAGACTATGCGTCTACGAAAATGGAGAAGGAGAGCCTACCGCACTCGAACCCCGGTATATAGGATCAGATCCCCTATGTTCGGTCATGAACAAAAAAAATTGTAGTATACTAAGGATAAATTAGAGGTTCCAAGTTTGTTGTTTTGTAATGCATGTCCCTGTCTGACATAGCGCCCTTAGAATTGTTAGTTAAAATATTTGTACATAGCTATGGTCAGTGCAGAGGCCATGTAGTAGGTGTCCCCCCCCCCGGGTCAGGGAATGGAAAGTAACAATAATGATGTGATCCTTCACGCTTTGCGTTAGGATCACAAGGAGGGTGTGTAGCCGGTTAAAATGGCTAACTCCCGAGTAGAATGGCCAAACCCCGATTTAAAATGGCAAACGGAAGAGGCTGATGGGAAAATCAGCCAACAGGACTCAAACAGGCAGCTGCAGGCAAAACTGTGTATTCGCCTCTGGGGAGGCCAGACAGAATCGATACCTGCAGCCATCAACATAACAACACACCAGCCATCTGAATACTAATCAGCAATCCCCGGGAACAATATGCTACAAATTAGACACACAAAGCCAACCCAGACTTTTCGGTGCCAGCAGGAGCCTACACAATGAGAGGTGAATGACCACCCCAAATCCGCCCATCGATCAAGGAATCGCTCCAGCATTGGAGAATATCGAACCAAGTGATTGGGATGATGTCCAATCACTTGGAACCAGGTACAGGGTCCGCCCCGAAAGGCGGCAAGCCCCTGGGGACTATAAGAATAGAGTCCAAGTTCAAATCGACCCTTCTGCACCTCTCTTCTCCTCTCCGCACCCTTCGCGACCCTTCTGCTGACCTTCTACAACAGCCGCAAGACCTGTAAGTCTTACTCCAACGCTCGCTACGAGATAGGCACTCCTGACTATCGACCTGTATCCGCTTTGAATCCCGCAGGCTCAGAACCCATACGAAAGGTCATATGTTTCCCTGACCTGGTGGGCCATTTCCAAAGTTAAGTATTGGCCTGTTAGTTGTAGGAAGTAGCTTAGAAGTAGAATTAATGTATAAGTATTGATTGCTGTATATAATAAATGTGCGTTGATTTAACTCTTACTAAGTGGTGTGTTGGATTATTGATCATTACTCGGACTTGAACCACGTGACGGTATCAGAAAGATACCTGGCGACTCAAGAGCAAAGGTGATAGAACAAGAGCAATTAAGCTAAGGCTAAAATGAGCAACACCGCTACGCTATGTTCCTTCACGGCTGAGACCACACGCGACCCATGCCGTTGGGAACTGGCCGCTCGGGGGCAGAGCATCGGGGGTGGGCCTCAGGCAATGTCCTGAGGCCGTCGATATGTGGCGCAGCGTACTCTCCGAGTACACTGCTTTGGAGGGCGCAGAGCATCGCAAAAGCAGCGGCGCCCCCGATTTGGTCGGGGAATTGGATTCTCTGGCCGTTCGCCGAACGTGATTTTAGGGGCGATGACCAGAAAATCCAACCCAACACCTTTAGGATCAAAGGTTGATGGGATCCATTACACATTCATCTGACATCCACTGTGTTTCAATGTTCCTGGTGTAACATGGAGATGAAAACATGTTTTGCAACCTATGTGAAATGTACATATGACTTCTCATCTGGGATGTAGCTGGATACATTTATTTTCTGAAGCCCAGTGATTTAATGTAGATGTCTACCTGCATCATGAAATTGAGGGATATCGAATTTAACAGCTGCATATCACACTCTTTAAGTCCAACCAGAACGGACAACATGGAGATATTTTCTGCTCCCGTCCACTGATATGCCACTTAATTCTATGATTCTGCGAAATCTGCTGACATCAGCTCCTGCGGGTAGCAAACAGTATTACTTCTGGATACAGCAGTTGCTAGGAATGTGAATTGCGGCATTCTCCCTTCTCAAACCCACCCAATGCAAGGTCATGTCCACCTACACATGTATTAAATTAGATCAGATGCTACACCACTTTGTTGCTTGCCCACAGCATTTATTTTAGGCCTCAATAACAGGTTAGGGTTAGGTGGTTCTTTTGCTTAATTTGGAACTGCCACTTCTCTTCTCACTGCTCAGGCGCCAGACAAGGTTAACAATTATATAAAATATATTTATAATCTTTATTAGTGTCACAAGTAGGATTACATTAACACTGCAATCGAGTTACCGTGAAAATCCCCGAGTCTCCACACTATGGCGCCTGTTCGGATACACTGAGGGAGAATTCAGAATGTCCAATTCACCTAATAAGCACGTCTTTCGGGACTTGTGGGAGGAAACCGGAGCACCTGGAGGAAACCCACGCTGACATGGAAAGAACGGTTAGACTCCGTACAAACCGTGACCCAAACCGGGAATCGAACCCGGGTCCCATGGAGCTGTGAGGTAGCAGTGCTAACCACTGTGCCAGCACGCTGCCCATTCAAATCTGGACTTAAAAACTGAAATAGATATTTGTCCTAATTTTTAGTTGAATGGCAGTAAAGGAACAGATTCTTATAATTTCCCAAATTTTTCACTTGCTGCTGCCTGCAGAAGACCAAGGGTGCAAAAGCAGCAATGAATAATGTGTAATTGGTGCAATATTTGCCCTTGTGTGTTCCAGGTCCTCAGCAATTTATATTGATTTAAAAATAAAAGGGCGACTTTCCTCTGCTTTGCATTCGGGGAACGTTTTTTGCCAGGCAGGAAAAACAAGAGAAAAGGTTTGAAACATGTTGGATCTTTACCACTATATTTTCAGGATCTTGTTTGCAGGCAGAGCACTGAGTTGGGTGTTGCACTAGTCTACGTTGGTTAACGAGTTGTTTTCCAGTCTGAATATTGAATTTGGAAGGGGTTTGTGGCCAGTTTTCAGCTTGCATCAGCCATTGGCAAGACCAGTGACACGGGCGCAAAATACAGCAAGAATTGGAGAACGTGATTGTCGCTGTGAGATCCTTTTTCCCCATTTTCCAGGCCCCTCGCTGGTGGCATATTGAGTATCCCACCACGGAAGGTCAGGAAACTCATTTAAATGTATTAGCATATCATTAGTGAGCCCTCCAGCCGGGACAAATCACCTCACTAAATATTTATCGGCAGCCCGCGCGGTGTCACGCCGGCATGATTTACAAGAGCTGTATAAATACGAGAACCTGCTGACCTCAGCTCCAAAGAGGATATCGGAGGGTAAGCGCTCATTACACCATCACTTCCCAGGGTGCCAGTTGCAGAATGGGCAAGCAGCTGGAGCAGGAGGAGATGGAGGAGCATGTCATGTGAGAGTACCTTTAAGAAATGGGTGTTTAAGAAATGTAACTTTAAGAAAGGGGTGTTTATCTGTGATGTCAGAGTGTGGGTGGAGCTGGGCTGTCTGTCAGCTTTTTACTTTCATTTTAGGCTGTTTGCTGCAGGGTGTGTTTTAGTTTCGTTTTTACTGTTGGAGCTGCAGAGCTGCAGTCACAGACAGAAGGTGTATGAATCTCTTTCTGTAATCTAAAGACTGTAAATCAATCCTGGTGATTTAAAACTAATAACGGTAGTGACTTTAACCTGATGTGCTTCTGGCTAAAGGTGTTTTAAGTCTTTTGGATGTTAAAAGGACAGTGTAAGCATTACTTAGTGTTGTATTCTTTGGGGGTTGTATTTGAATTAATGGTTGCTCAGGTGTTCACTCTATGTTTCAAAAAGGTTAACTTGAGTTTATAGAATAAACATTGTTTTGCTTTAAAAAATACTTTTCCATTTCTGCTGTACCACACCTGTAGAGTGGGCCGTGTGCTCCCCATACCACCATCTATTAAAAGTTGTCGGTCAGGTAAATTCCATGATACACTTTGGGGTTCTCTAAACCCTGGCCAAAACAAATTGGGGGCTCATCCGGGATAAAAGTCTATCAATTGGATTGGCTTAGTGAACTTAAAGACAGTGAGGGATGAGCATATTGTGGGTGCTTTTCAGATGTGGTATTTTAGTTTAAGTAGGGAGTGTGTTGTGGACAATGGCTTTTTCAGAGGCTCTGAAGTTTTGGGGGATGGAGACGGTCACATGCAGTACCTTACGGACAGAGACTGAAAGAAGACTGTTAGATTTGGCAAAAACATTGCAGTTAACATTACCTGACAAAATGCGAAAAGATGAGGTAATTATGGTGGTGGCTAAGCATTTAAAGTTGCCTGAGATACAGTTTGACTCATTGGAAATGGCAAAAATTCAGTTGCAAATTAAACAAATGGAACATGAGAAAGAATTAAAACAGCTTGAATACGAAAGAGGTAGAGAGGAAAAAGAAAGAGAGAGAGAGGAAAAAGAAAAGGAGAGAGAAGAAATGAGAAAAGAAAGAATAGCCCTAGCAGAACAAAAAGAAAGAGAAAGGGAGATACAGATCAGGGAAAAAGATAAAGAGAGAGAGTTTGAACTTCAGAAGATAGCCATGAAACATGACAGTCAGTTAAAATTGGCAGGCATAAAGGGAAACATACAGTTGGTTGATAGTGATTAGGATAGTGAGAAAGAGCATCACAGTCGAAGGATTGGTGGGGATCTATTTAAATATGTCCAAGCATTGCCAAGGTTTGACGAGAAGGAAGGAGAAGCCTTTTTCATTTCATTTGAGTAGGTGGCTGAGAAAATGAAATGGCCACACGACATGGGGGTATTACTGATTCAAATAAAGCTGGTAGATAGGGCTAGGGAAGTGTTTGCATCACTACCGGAGCAGGTATCTGGGATGTATGAGAAGGTGAAAAAATCCATTTTAGGTGCTTATGAACTAGTGCCTGAAGCCTACAGACAAAGGTTTAGAAATTCAAGGAAAGAACCTGGTCAAACATACATGGAGTTTGAAAGGATCAAACAGAGTAATTTTGATAGGTGGATAAGGGCTTTGAAAATAGACCAAACGTATGAAGCTCTCAGAGAAATTATACTTTTGGAGGAATTTAAAAATTCAATTCCTGATGTAGTGAGAACTCATGTGGAAGAGCAGAGGGTTAAAACTGCGAGATTAGCAGAAGAAATGGCAGATAATTATGAATTAGTTCATAAATCAAAGCTTGGTTTCTGACATCAGTTTCAGCCTGTGAGGGATAGAAACTGGGGACATGAGAAATACTCAAGTGGTAAAGGTAAAGATGATCTGATGGGAGATAACAAGGAGAGTGTACCTCAGATTAAAAAAGAAATCCAGGAGGGTGGAAAAGAAATGAAAAATTTCAAATGTTTTCACTGTAATAAACTAGGCCATATAAAGTCACAGTGTTGGTGGTTGAAGAAAAACACTGGGAAGGCTGATGTGGAAAAGCAGGATAAGACAGTAAGTAGGGTTTGTTAAAGTGGTAAAGAAAAGCCCAAGTGAAGCGAAGGAGGTGCAAAAGATTGTACAGCCTGATCAAGAGGTGATTGATAAGAAGGTACCAGATCTCTTTAAAGAATTTACTTGTGTGGGTAAAGTTTACTCATGTGTATCAGGAGGAGTAGATAAAGAAGTCACAATTTTAAGAGATACGGGAGCTAGTCAATCTTTAATGGTAAGAGATGAGGAGTTATGTAGTTTGGGAAGAATGTTGCCAGAAAAGGTGGTAATATGTGGAATTCAGGGTGAGAGGAGTGGTGCTCAATTACATAAGGTAAGGTTGGAAAATCCAGTGAAGAGTGGTGAAGTGGTAGTAGGAGTAATAGAGAAACTATCTTGTCCAGGAATAGTTTATCTTGGGTAATGATATAGCTGGATCGCAGGTGGAAATGATGCCTACTGTTGTTGATAAGCCAGTGGAAAATCAGACAACTGAAGGGTTGAAGGATGAATATCCTGGGATTTTTCCAGATTGTGTAGTAACAAGGTCGCAAAGTCACAGGTTAAGACAAGAGGAGAAATCAGAGAGTGAAGATGACGTTGAAGTGCAATTATCAGAAACGATTTTTGATCAGATGGTTGAAAAAGAACAAGAACAGGTGGAGGATGAGGCAGATATTTTTATTTCAGGAAAATTTGCGGAGTTACAACAGAAAGATGTAGAAATAAAATGGATGTATCAGAAAGCATACATGGAAGAGGAATCTGAGTGTATACCAGAGTGTTGTTACCGTAAAAGTAATGTCTTGATGAGAAAATAGAGACCTTTACATATGCAGGCGGATGAAAAGTGGGCAGAAGTTCATCAAGTAGTATTGCCGGTAGGGTATAGAAAGGAAGTGTTGCGAGTTGCACATGAGGTACCAGTGGGAGGTCATTTGAGAATCAGGAAAACTCAAGCTAAAATCCAAAAACATTTTTATTGTCCTGGACTACATAAAGATGAAGTTAAATTTTGTCGATCGTGTCACACATGTCAAGTGATAGGGAAACCTCAAGCAGTGATAAAACCAGCGCCCTTAATACCCATTCCAGCATTTGAGGAAGCTTTAACATGGGTCCTAATTGATTGCATGGGACAGCTTCCTAAAACGAAAAGTAGGAATCAATATCTTTTGACTATAATGAATGTGTCTACTAGGTTTCCAGAGGCCATTCCAGTACGTAATATTACAGCTAAAAAGATTGTGGAGGAGTTACTTAAATTCTTTACTAGATATGGACTACCCACAGACATACAATTGGATCAAGGATCGAATTTTACCTCAAAGTTATTCAAAGAAGTTATGGATAGCTTAGGAAGAAAATAATTTAAATCAACTGTGTACCATCCAGAATCGCAGGGAGCGTTAGAAAGGTGGAGTCAGACATTAAAGACAATGTTGAGGGCGTATTGTCAAGATCATCCAGAGGATTGGGATAAAGGAATTCCATTCGTACTGTTTGCAATTAGGGATGCACCTAATGAGTCAACCAAATTTAATCCTTTTGAACTAATTTTTGGTCATGAGGTAAGAGGACCACTTAAATTGATTAAAGAAAAATTGGTGAGTGAGAAATCGGAAGATATATTAATGGATTATGTGTCAAATTTTAGGGAACGATTAAATAGGTGAATTGGCTTGACAAAATTTAAAAGTTGTACATAATATGATGAAACGGATAGCAGACAAGAAATCCAAAGTTCGTAGTTTTGCCTGTGGAGATAAAGTTTTAGTGTTGTTACCAGTGGTAGGTGACCCTTTAAAAGCTAGGTTTTGTGGACCTTATCAGATTGAAAGGAAATTAAGTGAGGTGAATTATGTCTAAAAATACCAGATAGAAGACTCACCGAGTGTGTCATCTGAATATGCTTAAAGGTACTTTGAAAGGGAAGGAGAGAAAAAGGAGGCGGTTTTAATGATTCTAACTCAAAGTGATGAACCAAATCCAGGTGACTGTGAATTTGACATACCTCAAATTAAATTGGAAAACAAGGATGTTCTTCAAAAATTGGGATAAATTGTTGAGTTACCCTCCAGAGGAAAAACAAACTAACCTGAAAGAGGTATTGATATTACGTGGGCTAGTTTATAGAGATAAAGTAGGAAGTACAAAAATGGCTATACATGATGGAGATGTGGGAAATGCTGTTCCAATCAAATAACATCCATATAGAATTAACCCTATATAATTGGCACAGGATAACAAAGAGATTGAGAGTATACTTAAAAATGGCATAATTGAAGTGGGTTGCAGCCAATGGAGTTCACCCATAGTGATGGTACCAAAGCCTGACGGTACCCAACACTTGTGTGTGAACTGTAGAAAGATTAATGCAGTTGCAAGATCGGACTCTTATCCTATCCCACGTTTGGAGGATTGTATTGAGAAAGTGGGACAATCAACTTTTATTTCCAAATTGGATTTACTTCAAGGTTACTGGCAGGTACCCTTATCCGAAAGGGCGAAGGAGATTTCAGCTTTTGTGACTCCAGATGGTAGATACCAATTCAAAGTTGTGCCATTTGGCATGAAAAATGCCCCAGCCACATTTCAGCGGTTAACTAACAAAGTCATTTCAGGATTACCCAATTGTGCGGTATACATCGACGATCTGGTAATTTTCAGCCAGTCACTTTCCTTGGCCATACAATCGGACATGGTCGAATGGTCACACGGGATGTGAAACCAACAGTTGTTGAGGAGTTTTCAATACCCTCAAGGCAAAGGGAAATAATGCGATTTCTTGGCATGAGTGGATTTGTTCAAACATTTGTGCAAAGGTTTTGTAGCGTGATTGCTCCACTGATGGACTTGCTGACGACACGTTGAAAATTTCAGTGGACAGCAGGATTTCAACAGGCATTTGACTGCCTGAAAGCTGTGATAACCAATGCTCCGGTGTTAGAGAATTACAAGGGACTCAGATCAGATTGAACTAAAGTATCTGACTTTAAAGAGACATGCCGAGGCGTAGAGAAATGGACGGATCGTGTAGAGACCTTTTTATTCAAAGAGACTGTCAATCGAGACGGATTTCAGTTGGAGGAAGAAGAACAAAAAAAATTAACTATATTATTATACCTGTTTGCATGTGCTGATTTTTGAAACAATAAAGTATATTTACTGTGTGCATTTGTTAAAGGATAGTGAAAAGGTGAAAAATGAAACCATCTTGAAGTTGATGGTTTATTTTTTTTTCTTGGGTGGTGGTGTCATGTGAGAGTACCTTTAAGAAATGGGTGTTTAAGAAATGTACCTTTAAGAAATGGATGTCAGAGTGTGGGTGGTGCGGGGCTGTCTGTCAGCTTTTTACTTTCATTTTAGGCTGTTTGCTGCAGGGTGTGTTTTAGTTTCATTTTTAGTGTTGGAGCTGGAGAGCGGCAGTCACAGCCAGAAGGTGTCTGAATCTCTTTCTGTAATCTAAAGACTGTAAATCTATCCTGGTGATTTAAGACTAATAACATTAGTGACGTTAACCTGATGTGCTTTTGGTAAAAGGTGTTTTAAGTCTTATGGATGTTAAAAGGACAGCGTAAGCATTACTTAGTGTTGTATTCTTTGGGCGTTGTATTTGAATTGATGGTTGCTAAGATGTTCACTGTATGTTTCAAAAAGGTTAACTTGAGTTCAGAGAATAAACATTGTTTTGCATTAAAAAATACTTTTCCATTTCTGCTGTACCACACCTGTAGAGTGGGCTGTGTGCTCCCCATACCACAATCTATTAAAAGTTGTGGGTCAGGTGAACTCCATGATACACTTTGGGGTTCTCTAAACCCTGGCCCATAACAAGCACCATATCTCCTTGGATGAGGAAGATTTCGAGGAGGGTGGCGAGGGGAAACCCGTGGAGGAGTTGGAGGGATGACCTCAGGCAATGGCACAGGGCTAGGGATGCCCTAACATCTTGGCTTTGGGATGACATGGATTGGGTGTGAAGCTTTCTCCCACCATGGCATCCAACACTATCTCACTACTGTGGTGCCTTCGAGCGGTCATCATGATGGTAGCTACATACATGGGCAGAGCGCTAAAGTGATTGGCGGTATGCTGCAGGAGAATTATGATGACTTTCAGCAAGGACAGAGCAAAATGCCTGACTTCTGCCTCACAGAGAGCAGCATGTGACCTGCCATTGAACGGGGTGATATAGGGACGCAGAGAGGCTGAATGACGCAACTCAACTGCTACTGCCTCCTCCAAGGTCAGGGGTCCCGGTGTTTTTTCTCCACCTCCTGATGAGTTGAACAGACTCTCACATTTTCAGTTTTTGGTATCCTCATCATTTGAGAATTCTGGCAGACACGATAGGACTGAGTGTTGATATGGGGGCGGCATGTGGCTGAACGTTTCATGGATGGGGATTGGGGCTGGAGAACCTGTGCCAGGAATGTGGCGCGGCTTCACTGCTTTGTCAGTGTGGGAGGTTGGAGAGATGTAACGCTGTCATTCTCTCACTCCACAGGGATGAAGTGCCAAGTTTGCATGGGAGTTTGCAGAGCATGGTGCCATGACATGACAGCGTGGAGGATCCGTATGGATGAACAAAGTGGCTTTTAATAAAAGTGCACTCTTACAATGATGATTGATTGCTACAAGTGCCTAGGTTCACCTAAGCCCAATGGGTGCCCATTGTTTCTTGTTCTTGCTCATCTTCCCGCTACATCTAGGACTATCCCTCGGATCAACAGATGAGGTTGAGGCAGCTTGCTAATGTTCTGTTGCCTGAGATTGCTTTGGTGGGCGTCCCTGGGTAGCCTGGGCCTTGAGGGTCCATGTCTATTTTCAGGCTGCACGGGTGTTGTGGTGCTGCCCTCCGTGGTGTGCGGGACTGGAGTTGTGCTAATCAAAGGGAAGGGGGAGTCAGATGGGCTGTACACCCCAGGGTCAACTGGGTGGAAGGCCCCGGGCTTCGTTCCTGCTGATTCTCTTCCCTTTGGGTGCTCGGGGGCCCTAGGCCCCACCGTGGGATAAAGGACCCACCGTTCTCTGGCACTGTCATTCATGGATTATCATTCATGGATTATCATGAGTGCCTGCACCATTTGGTGAAGCACTGCACCATGGAGCTCATGCTCTCAGCCTGGAGCTCATGGGTGAAAACATGATGTGGACATACTCTGCCATGGAGTGAAAGCTCCTATGCCAAGATCTCACTTCAGAGGACACCCTCACAGTGTTGGGCTCATTGCATTGGAGTGGGGGACCATCATCTCGGAAGGTAGCTGCTGGGACTTCTCCAGTTGGTCTTATAGTCCGAGGAGGGATGCTGTCATCCCTTCCAGATGCTCATGACTCTGTCTTCGTAGTCCCAGCAGCTCTGGGACGACCGGACCCAGGGGCACGTCATTGACCAGGGGCACAGCAGTGTTCTGGGCTCTGACATCCCTCGAAGTGCCTGATCCTTTGAATGTTCTTTCCTTCATCTGCATGCTGCTCACCAGTCAGTGATCCAGAAGCCTGCCTACAAGTTATTCCCACCGAGGTGTGAGTATCAACACTGGTGAAGGGTGTGGGTTACAGCTGTAATGCCTCCTTGATGCTCGTCTCCACGATGCCTCCGTCAGAGCTGCTCTGGTCTATGGACTCCAGAGGGAGTCAGGATGGTCTGGGCTGGTCGACTCATTGACATGCAAGGAAAGCGTGATTGCATTAGTGCATCACAGGGGCAGACTGATGAGAGAAAGTTAACTCACATGAAGATGGTACCATGGCTGCATGTGTTGAAGGTTCTCACTTTTGTCTCTTGCCCCCAACTCGCCCTCTCACAGGTGCAGTCCTGCTCCTCATTGGCCAGCTCAAGGGCTCTCTCCTCAAAGAGCATCAGCTTTGGCATGACTCCAGCAGACTGTGCCCATTCACGGCAGTTGTGCTCTAGTTTGTCCTGCTATGAGACAGATGGGGGGAGTGTAGGGGAGCACCCTGACGGGTCAGATATTGATGGGGTCTGGCATGAGTGGGAGGTGAGAGGGAGCAGGGATGTGAGGAACAGAATAGCTATTGAGGGGACCATATGGAGTGGGAGGTGGGGGTGGGGCAGGGACAGCATGACAGTGTTGAGATCCTGTGAGGTGGCTGGGAGAGAGACCACCATAGAGTTGTGATGTGTGTATGTTAAAGAATACAGCAGGAAACACGAGGGGACAGATTTAATCTGGTTGCACAAAGAAGATCATCCATCTTCTTTTGGCACCGTAGCCCTGTCCTCTTATGGAACGAGTAGGCACTCACTTTTATGGCCAAAGCCTCCCAGGCAAGGTTGGTGACCTTGCTTTCTGGACATTTGGACAATCATGGATACAGGACACCATCCAGAAATTTGGCGAGGGTTTCCTCCATGAAATGTGACCCTGTCTTCCTGGCAGCCACCTTGGGACAAGTGCTGGGGAGACGTTTAAAAGGAGTGCCCCACTGATTACAGAGATTAAAGTTTTTCGGGGGCGAATGGATCAGAGACAAGCGGCCACTGGCATGATGTGAAACACATGGGGGAAAATGTTTTACAGAGGTTGAATATACAGCAAATTTTCCCACCATTGGCGCCAATGGGATACTCTCCGGTTTTCTTACTGAGACCAAAACAAATTGTCAACATTTAGCCTTTTACTCGCTGAAATATACATAAGATCCACAAACACCTCATGGCTTTGAATGGCTGCAACCCTTAAATTGTACACATCATCCCTTCAAGGGCTATAATGACATTTTACACATAATTCCCTGTCCTCTCTTTGCCTTCAGCCGTTCCATTGTACTCTCAAAGCGAGGCAATTTGGAAATTAAGCTGACTGTGCAAAGAGGTTTTATTGTCCGTGTAAGGGTCAAATGGGTCATTGAGTAATGTCTTGTTATGCTCTAGGCATAGCATAAGCGGCTTCCTTGTGGTGCACTTGACAAAGGAAGGTTCAGACATGGAGATAACATCAACACGTTGATGAAACTATTTCCACTTCTCCTACTTGGGTTCGCCACTACTGGTAATCCTTCTATAGTTACTCAGACTGACTAACCAGTCTGCTACAATCCACACGGTGGGTGTAATATTGAATCAACCCTGTGTCTCTACTCATTGACTGTCTCCACTGGAAAGAGGAAGATCATGTGTGTTGTGTCCTTTATATATGGGTTGGTGGAATGCCCTCCTGTGGTCGTGTCACCTCCGTGTGTATCGTGAATGCCCATTGGTCGTGTCCTATCTAACTGTTCTATTGGTTGAGTGTCTGTGTGTCATGTCTCTGGTGCTCCGTCTAGTGTCTAGCTAGTGGTCGTGTCACCTCCGTGTGTATCGTGAATGCCCATTGGTCGTGTCCTATCTAACTGTTCTATTGGTTGAGTGTCTGTGTGTCATGTCTCTGGTGCTCCCTCTAGTGTCTAGCTAGTCTACATGTATTTACATTAACCCCTTGTGTCTTTACAGTGATGTTTGACAGTAGTGCTGGCCTGTTTGAGAATATGCTGCATAGACTCCTGGCTGCTGCATGCCTGAATACTGGGTTTGTCCAGCATGAGCTGTCATTGACTGCACTGCTGGTATGGAAAGAATGTGTGGGTATGGCTGGAAGGATATAGCTGTGGTGAATATTGGTGTATTCTTCTTGGACTGGAGCCACTACTTGTTATTACTGACCCAGTGTAATTGTCAAGTGATCCATCTCCTGTCGTCATCGTCACCCTGAGCGTGCCGTCACTGAGTTTGCAGCACTCCCCGTCTGGAGTAAAGTCCGGCTTACATGAATCAAAGTTGGCGTTTGGTTGTTCTCCACCTGGAATCTGGTCTGTTTCACCTGAGTCAGTGTTGGTTTGTTGGTGCTCCCCGTCCGGAGTCTTAGCGGGTTCACTGGAGTCAGCTGAGATTTCTTGAAGCTCCACGTCTGGAGTCGGAACATGCAGGAATGTATTGACTTGTGGAGAGGTTCGAGGGAATGAGGTTGGAAGTAATGTGGTGTTACCAGAGTCACCAGTGGTCTCACAGTGATCGCGAGTGCCTCTGTACACACTAGCTGAGGTCTGTCACATTGCACATCTTGCATTGGAAGTAGGATGCTGTCGTCACTCGTTTCACATACAGTGGATAGAGCTTCAGTAGCTTCTTGTTGTTCACTTGGGCTTGGGCTGTCATAGTCGCTTTGTTCTTCACTGGAGCATGATAGACCATCATGGTCATCCTGCTGTGCACTGGAGCGTGGTAGACTGTCATAACCTTCTTGCTGTTTACTTGAGCATGGCAGACTTGCATCGTCTGCTGCTAGTTGTTAAGAGGAGGTTGCGTGACCCTCATGGTCTTGTTCCTGCAAGGACCGAGCTTTGGAGTCTTGCATTGCTTCTATCGTGGAGGCTGTACACGAGCTGGCTGTGGAGGCTTGTGACACTTGAGTCACTTCTTGTTCATGCGAGGACTGCGCTCTGGAGTCTTGCATTTCTTTAATCATGGCGTCTGTCCACGAGCTCACTGTGGAGACTTGTGACACTGGAGTCACTTCTTGTTCATGCAAGGACTGCGGTGTGGAGTCTTGCATGTCTTCTATCGTGGAGTCGGGAACCCTTAGCGGTGCGTGGACCACTCTCTGTGTGGCAGCAGGCCGCTCTCTGTGGGCTTGTACCGCTCTCTGTCTCTTGGTGTCAGGCCGCAGCATAATCCTGCACTCATGAGTTGGGATGTCGTATATGCTGGGCTGAAGATCCTCAAATCCGAAGAACAAATCTGCGTCTGTGTCGAATTCAGTTCGGGGGTTGCCATTTTTAATGAAAAAACCTTTGTCCGAGTCGTAGTCCTCTAGGACCATATCATCACTGTTTGTGTCGGAGCTGGCATGGGGCTCGCGATGTCCAGAGAAAAATGAAAGGTCGGTGTCGTAGTATTCAAGATCTGTGTCATCGCTTTGGGTGGTGCTAACTGCTTGTTGCAGGGTTTTGCGGATGTTACTGTCAGTTCCTGGTTGAATTTGAGGCATTGTGCTGTCATTCCAGGTTTTACGGCTTTAAGAGATTTTTTTCGTGATTTGGGACATTTCCCCTTTAAATGGGCGTGGTCCGGGGCCTCTGACTCACGACGCATGTGACATCAGACGTAGGAAGCGTTTGCACATGCGCATATCACTGTTCCTGTACTGTAGAGGGCAGTAGAGCGGAGATGCTGATTGGCTATTGCGGGGGAAATTTTCATACGCCGTTGTGCTCACCCTAACTTGAAAGTGTACCTGAGCAAGAGACCCTAGGTGTTCAAGTGAAGACAAGCATCCAGCAGAGGGCAGTAGAACAGAGCTGCTGATTGGCTGTTGCGGGGGAAATTTGAATACGCCGTTGTGCTCACCCTAACTTGAAGGTGGTTTATGGAGGAGCTGTTGTCAAGTGACACTTAAACCCAAAACAATTCTTCAGTGTTTCCCTCCCTACCCCCTCCTCTAACCAAAAAAAAACAACCACTGGAAAGATCAAGAGGAAGGCTCGAGGGCAGGTAGAAGTAGAAAGAAGGTGAACCGTGACGTCACGGCCTGCAGGTAAAGGATTGGCTGGTGACAGGTAAGTCGTTTTTATTTTATTTTCCCTCAGGTGTTATTGTGCGGGGCGCAGAGGTTGCTGAGTGAGTGCTTGCTGAGAAGGGGAGTGAATAACAGGTAAGCTCTTTCTTTCTTTTTCTTTTTTTATCTAGAGGGGATGGCAGGGAAGGTAGTGCAATGTTCCTCCTGCAGAATGTTTGAGGTGAGGGACGCCGTCAGTGTCCCTGCTGATTTCATCTGTAGGAAGTGCACCCATCTCCAGCTCCTCAGAAACCGCGTTAGGGAACTAGAGCTGGAGTTGAATGAACTTCGGATTATTCGGGAGGCAGAGGTGGTCATAGATAGAAGCTTCAGGGATGTAGTTACTCCGAAGAATAAAGATAGATGGGTGACGGTGAGAGGGGCTGGGAGGAAGCAGTCAGTACAGGGATCCCCTGTGGTCGTTCCCCTTAGTAACAAGTATACTGCTTTGGATACTGTTGGGGGGGGGGGACTTACCAGGGGTAAGCCATGGGGTACAGGTTTCTGGCACAGAGTCTGTCTCTGTTGCTCAGAAGGGAAGGCGGGAGAGGAGTAGAGCATTAGTCATTGGAGACTCCATAGTTAGGGGGATAGATGGGAGATTCTGTGGGAACGAGATAGACTCGCGGTTGGTGTGTTGCCTCCCAGGTGCCAGGGTCCGTGATGTCTCGGATCGTGTTTTTGGGATCCTTAAGGGGGAGGGGGAGCAGCCCCAAGTCGTGTTCCACACAGGTACCAACGACATAGGTAGGAAAAGGGATAGGGATGTAATGCAGGAATTCAGGGAGCTAGGGTGGAAACTTAGATCTAGGACAAACAGAGTTATTATCTTTGGGTTGTTACCCGTGCCACGTGATAGCGAGACAAGGAATAGGGAGAGAGAGGAGTTGAACACGTGGCTACAGGGGTGGTGCAGGAGGGAGGGTTTCAGATTTGTGGATAATTGGGGCTCATTCTGGGGTTGGTGGGACCTCTACAACCGGGATGGTCTACACCTGGACCAGAGGGGTACCAATATCCTGGGGGGGAAATTTGCTAATGCTCCTCGGGAGGGTTTAAACTAGTTCAGCAGGGGCTCGGGAACGTGAATTGTAGCTCCAGTATCCAGGAGTTTGAGAGTAGTGAGGTCATGAGTAAGGTTTCAAAGTTGCAGGAGTGTACCGGCAGGCAGGAAGGTGGTTTAAAGTGTGTCTTTTTCAATGCCAGGAGCATCCGGAATAAGATAGGTGAACTTGCGGCATGGGTTGGTACCTGGGACTTCGATGTTGTGGCCATTTCGGAGACATGGATAGAGCAGGGACAGGAATGGTTGTTGCAGGTGCCGGGGTTTAGATATTTCAGTAAGCACAGGGGAAAGTGGTAAAAGAGGGGGAGGGGTGGCATTGTTAGTCAAGGACAGTATTACGGTGGCAGAAAGGACGTTTGATGAGGACTCGTCTACTGAGGTAGTATGGGCTGAGGTTAGAAACAGGAAAGGAGAGGTCACCCTGTTAGGGGTTTTCTATAGGCCTCCGAAAAGTTCCAGAGATGTAGAGGAAAGGATTGCAAAGATGATTCTGGATAGGAGCGGAAGCAACAGGGTAGTTGTTATGGGGGACTTTAACTTTCCAAATATTGACTGGAAACGTTATAGTTCGAGTACTTTAGATGGGACCATTTTTGTCCAATGTGTGCAGGAGGGTTTCCTGACACAGTATGTAGATAGGCCAACGAGAGGCAAGGCCATATTGGATTTGGTACTGGGTAATGAACCAGGACAGGTGTTAGATTTGGACGTAGGTGAGCACTTTGGTGATAGTGACCACAATTCGATTACGTTTACTTTAGTGATGGAAAGGGATAGGTATATACCGCAGGGCAAGAGTTATATCTGGGGAAAAGGTAATTATGATGCGATGAGGCAAGACTTAGGATGCATCGGATGGAGACGAAAACTGCAGGAGATGGGCACCATGGAAATGTGGAGCTTGTTCAAGGACCAGCCACTATGTGTCCTTGATAAGTATGTACCTGTCAGGCAGGGAGGAAGTGGTCGAGCAAGAGAACCGTGGTTTACTAAAGCAGTTGAAACACTTGTCAAGAGGAAGAAGGAGGCTTATGTAAAGATGAGACATAAAGGTTCAGTTAGGGCGCTCGAGAGTTACAAGTTAGCTAGGAAGGACCTAAAGAGAGAGCTAAGAAGAGCCAGGAGGGGACATGAGAAGTCTTTGGCAGGTAGGATCAAGTAAAACCCTTAAGCTTTCTATAGATATGTCAGGAATAAACAAATGACTAGGGTAAGAGTAGGACCAGTCAAGGACAGTAGTGGGAAGTTGTGCTTGGAGTCCGAGGAGATAGGAGAGGTGCTAAATGAATATTTTTCTTCAGTATTCACACAGGAAAAAGAAAATGTTGTCGAGGAGAATACTGAGATTCAGGCTACTAGACTAGAAGGGCTTGAGGTTCATAAGGAGGAGGTGTTAGCAATTCTGGAAAGTGTGGAAATAGATAAATCCCCTGGACCGGATGGGATTTATCCTAGGATTCTCTGGGAAACTAGGGAGGAGATTGCTGAGCCTTTGGCTTTGATCTTTAAGTCATCTTTGTCTACAGGAATAGTGCCAGAAGACTGGAGGATAACAAATGTTGTCCCCTTGTTCAAGAAGGGGAGTAGAGACAACCCCGGTAACTATAGACCAGTGAGCCTTACTTCGGTTGTGGGCAAAATCTTGGAAAGGTTTACAAGAGATAGGATGTATAATCACCTGAAAAGGAATAATTTGATTAGAGATAGTCAACACGGTTTTGTGAAGGGTAGGTCGTGCCTCACAAACCTTATTGAGTTCTTTGAGAAGGTGACCAAACAGGTGGATGAGGGGAAAGCAGTTGATGTGGCGTACATGGATTTCAGTAAAGCGTTTGATAAGGTTCCCCATGGTTGGCTACTGCAGAAAACATGGAGGCATGGGATTCAGGGTGATTTAGCAGTTTGGATCAGAAATTGGCTAGCTGGAAGAAGACAAAGGGTGGTGGTTGATGGGAAATGTTCGGACTGGAGTCCAGTTACTAGTGGTGTACCACAAGGATCTGTTTTGGGGCCACTGCTGTTTTTATAAATGACCTGGAGGAGGGCGTAGAAGGATGGGTGAGTAAATTTGCAGATGACATTAAAGTCGGTGGAGTTGTGGACAGTGCGGAAAGATGTTGCAGGTTACATAGGGACATAGATGAGCTGCAGAGCTGGGCTGAGAAGTGGCAAATTGAGTTTAATGCAGAGAAGTGTGAAGTGATTCATTTTGGAAGGAGTAACAGGAATACAGTGTACTGGGCTAATGGTAAGATTCTTGGGAGTGTGGATGAGCAGAAAGATCTCGGTGTCCATGTACATAGATCCCTGAAAGTTGCCACCCAGGTTGTTAGGGTTGTTAAGTGTACGGTGTGTTAGCTTTTATTGGTAGACGGATTGAGTTTCGGAGCCATGAGGTCATGTTGCAGCTGTACAAAACTCTGGTGCGGCCGCATTTGTAGTATTGCGTGCAGTTCTGGTCGCCGCATTATAGGAAGGATGTGGAAGCATTGGAAAGGGTGTAGAGGAGATTTACCAGGATGTTGCCTGGTATGGAGGGAAGATCTTATGAGGAAAGGCTGAGGGACTTGAGGCTGTTTTCGTTAGAGAGAAGAAGGTGAAGAGGTGACTTAATTGAGGCATACAAGTTGATCAGAGGATAGGATAGGGTGGACAGTGAGAGCCTTCTTCCCGTGATGGTGATGTCTAGCACGAGGGGACATAGCTTTAAATTGAGGGGAGGTAGATATAAGATAGATGTCAGAGGTAGGTTCTTTATTCAGAGAGTAGTAAGGGCGTGGAATGTCCTGCCTGCAACAGTCGTGGACTCGCCAACACTAAGGGCATTCAAATGGTCATTGGGTAGACATATGGACGATAAGGGAATCGTGTAGATGTGCTTTAGAGTGGTTTCACAGGACGACGTAACATCGAGGGCCGAAGGGCTTGTACTGCGCTGTAATGTTCTATGTTCTATGTACTGGGGCTGTTTTCGCAATTACGCATGCGCGGATGGACCTTCCCCTTCTGTGCGCGTCTCGCGCAACTGCGCATGTGCTGTACCTTTACAAAGATGGCCACTGATCAAAATAGTTCTCTGCTCCGGGATCTCGGCCTCGTTGTGAGTACTGGCGCTTCTCTTGCCGTTTTCAGCTGGTTGGAGTGTGTTTTTCTCACAGTATTTACCGAATTTGTCCAGGACTGCCTGGAAGTCGCTCCTGTTTTGCCCTTTGGAGAAATTGAAATTTTAAAAGATTTCTTCTGCTCTGGCACCGGCGATGGTGAGCAGAAGCACTGTCTTTTCAGCATCGGCCATGTCTTGTAGGTCGGCTGCTACCAGGAAGATTTCAAACTTTTTCCGGAATGCATGCCAGTTTTCATGGAGATCGCTGTGGCACTGGAGCCGCTGCTGACTGGGATCTCGAACATCTTGCCTGGGTATTGTTGCTGGTTGTCACTGTACGCTGATTTTTTGCTATATGGATTGAAACAGTTCACTCTGGTACCATGTCTTGTTATGCTCTAGGCGTAGCATAAGCGGCTTCCTTGTGGTGCACTTGACAAAGGAAGGTTCAGATGTGGCGATAACTTCAACACGTTTATTAATCTATTTACACTTCTCCTACTCGGGTTCGCCACGACTGTTAATCCTTCTATAGCTACCCAGACTGACTAACCAGTCTGCTACAATCCAAGTGGTGGGTGTAATATTGAATCAACCCTGTGTCTCTACTAACTGACTGTCTCCCCTGAAAAGAGGAAGATCATGTGTGTTGTGTCCTTTATATATGGGTTGGTGTAATGCCCTCCTGTGGTCGTGTCACCTCTGTGTGTATCGTGAATGCCCATTGGTCGTGTCCTATCTAACTGTTCTATTGGTTGAGTGTCTGTATGTCATGTCTCTGGTGCTCCCTATAGTGTCTAGCTAGTCTACATGTATTTATATTAACCCCTTGTGTCTTTACAGTGATGCATATCACCACAAGTAACATCCTGGTTGAAGGACCAATCAGAGAATCTGCACCCTGATGTCATACTTAGGCACCTATGGGTAAAGCATAATCTACAAATGTGTGTTTGAAAATAATGGCTCCAATCTTCCAGTCTCTAGGTCACCAGAGACCAGGCTTATGATTCAAGATATGCGTCGTGATCTTGTGGAAGTTCTGATCCGTTGTTGACCTCTGTGGGAATTTTCCTGGGAAGTTTGAACTTCTGATGGGCATTTCCCCCGTTTCCTGGGTCATTCTGCAGAAGGTTCTGACTCTGTGCTAGAGTTGGAGACTTTGGACATTTCTGCAGTACGTTGCTGGATTATTACCCAGTGAATGTTGGACACAGTAAAACCCAGTCGAAATTCTGAGTAACTACAGATCTGACCACCTGATTACCCCCCCCCCCCCCCCCCGCCCCCCGACTAACCCACAACCCGGCCCAACCAGACTACACCACAGACCCAATTAATTCCTGACCTAACTAAGCCTCCTGACCCAACCCAGGTATCCTCAAACCACCAGCCAGACCACCCACCTGCCACTCGTTCACTTGACACTTCATCCAGTTAACCCATTTCCCTCACCCACCCTACCCATTCACTCATTTAGCTACTCACCCATCACTGACATTCACATTGGACATTGAAACTTACCCTATGGCAACTAGTGCTATAAAAAGGGGGAGTATCCTGTCCTCTCCCCTTTCCCGTTGGTTAAGTGCCGTGGGCCGCAATGGAGTTCTCTCAGGGACACTGTGCTCTGGATATCTGGAAATGCTGAGCTCAAAAGCCCTTGCAAAATACACAGAGCAGTGTCAAGGTGTGGAAAAGTATGAGCGAAGTGGCAATCTGACGATGATTGCATGTTGAAGATGCGAGCCAATATGACAAAATGAAATGAAAAATAAAATGAAAATCACTTAATGTCACAAGTAGGCTTCAAATGAAGTCACTGTGAAAAGCCCCTAGTCGTCACATTCCGGCACCTGTTCGGGGAGGCTGGTATGGGAATTGAACCGTGCTGCTGGCCTGCTTTGGTCTGCTTTCAAAGCCTTGCTGTTTAGCCCTGGTCGCTATCACTGGGCTTGTTGTATACCTTGTTGAAGGGGATCGGAGTGCTGCTGTAGCCAGGCCCGGAGAGTCATTCCTTTACAGGAGGCCTCCTCCATTTGTCCCCAATCTATGCCAGGTTCTTGTACCCATCCCCTCATTCTTTCTGCCGGTGCTGCCCAGTGGTAGTGCAGGTTTGGTGAAGCTAAGCCCTCTTTGATTTTCCTTCTTTGCAGTGTCGGTTTGGGAATTCTCGGGTTCTTTTATTGAACGATAGAACTAACATACATCTTTAACTGTGGGTCGACACTATACTGAACTGACTGGAGACCTTGTACTAGCCTGACTAGACTTTCGAGCTACCGCATGGTGTTTGCACTGTGCTAGCTTGTGGACTCTGACTGTCTCAGTGGCTGGGTCCAGAGAGAGCAGGAAACCTAGTGCCCTCTGGCTTTATAGTATTGGTGTGTCAATCACTGCCTGTCTGCACTTCATTATATACATGCGTGGATATTATGACATCTCCCCCCTTTCTAAAAAAAAAAAATACTAAGGTGTGGATGCTTATAAATATATATATATATATGTGCCTGACTATATACAGAAAGATGTCTAAATGAACGTATATACATAGGAAGGTTGCGATAGTGCAGATACATGACAAACAAAATGATATATACAGAGGTCCAATTGGTGAAGTCACAAAAATGTACAAAAGCTCAGTCTATAGATTTAGTCTTTGTGGTGGCCGATGAATTCTTGTTGATCGGCGCAGAGGCGGATTAGGAGCCGCCTGCACTTGGAGAGGCGGGATCGCTGGCATCGCGGTGGGCGTGTGCACTGGCAGGATTGCTGGTAGATCGGTGGCCTCGTGGTCGGGTACATCCGGAGGAGGCATCGTAGGCGGCGGGGCACACTGGTCAGGTAGCGGGCGTGGAACTCTTTGCAGTGCCCGTCTGTTGCGCCGTAGCAGGGAGCCATCAGCCTTGCGGACAAGTAATGATCATGGGGCCACTAGTTTGAGCACGACAGCTGTGGCTGACCAGCCGCCCTCAGGTAACTGTACGCGAACATGATCAGTTGGGGCCAGCTCGGGCAGATCCGTGGCATGGGCATCTTACGTGGCTTTCTGTTGTGCCCTTGACTGCTGCATTTTCTGTAGGACCGTGAGGTGGTCAAGATCGGGAACGTGGATGGCTGGAACTGTGGTCCTCAGAGTGCGATTCATGAGCATCTGGGCTGGAGACAATCCAGTGGACAGTGGGGTCGCCCTGTATGCCAGCATCGCCAGATTAAAATCGGAGCCTGAATCTGCAGCTTTGCACAGCAACCGCTTTACAATGTGGACCCCTTTTTTGGCCTTCCCGTTTGACTGCGGGTAGTGGGGACTGGAGGTAACGTGACAGAAGTTGTAGGACTGTGCGAAGTCAATCCATTCCTAGCTGTAAAAGCAAGGACCATTGTCGCTCATTACCAGGGGCAGCACGGTAGCATTGCGGATAGCACAATTGCTTCACAGCTCCAGGGTCCCAAGTTCGATTCCGGCTTGGGTCACTGTCTGTGCGGAGTCTGCACATCCTCCCCGTGTGTGCGTGGGTTTCCTCCGGGTGCTCCGGTTTCCTCTCACAGTCCAAAGATGTGCAGGTTAGGTGGATTAGCCATGATAAATTGCCCTTAGTGTCCAAAATTGCCCTTAGTGTTGGGTGGGGTTACTGGGTTATGGGGATAGGGTGGAGGTGTTGACCTTGGGTTGGGTGCTCTTTCCAAGAGCTGGTACAGTCTCAATGGGCCGAATGGCCTCTTTCTGCACTGTAAATTCTATGTTATTACCGTGGGCAGTATCCCATGCCTGGCGAACGTTTCTTTGCAGGCTTTGATTACCGCCTTCGATGTGAGGTCAGCCAGTTTCACTACTTCTGGGTAACTGGAGAAGTAGTCGACCAGGAGTACGTAGTCACGCCCCTTGGTGTGGAAAAGGTCTACGCCTACTTTGGACCACGGAGAGGTCACAATCTCGTGCTGCTGCAACGTTTCTTTGGGTTGAGCTGGCTGAAACTTCTGACAGGTAGGGCAGTTGAGGACTGTGTCGGCAATGTCCTGGCTGATGCCCAGCCAATTGACTGCCTCCCGAGCTCTGCGTCAGCATTTCTCGACCCCAAGGTTACCCTCGTGGAGTTGGCCCAGCACCATAGCACGCATACTCTGAGGAATTACGATTCTGTCGAGTTTTCGAAGGATTCTCTCCACCACCGTCAGGTCGTCTTTTACGTTATAGAACTGGGGACATTGTCCCTTCTGGCAGCCATTGCTGAGGTGCTGCATCACGCGCTGCAGCAGAGGATCCTTGGCTGGCTCCTCACGAATTTGGACCACCCGTTTGTCGGAGGCCGGAAGGTTCGAGGCACACAACTGCACTTGGGCTTCTATGTGGCAGATGGAGTCACTTTGTTCATGCGGTGTGGTAATGGACCTGGACAGGGCATCTGCAACGATCAGCTCTTTACCTGGCGTGTAGACCAGTTCGAAGTCGTAGCAGCGTAGCTTTAGAAGAATACGCTGTAACCGAGGTGTCATATCATTTAAATCCTTCTGGATTATGTGGACTAGAGGCCTGTGGTCCGTCTCTACCGTGAATTTCGGCAGGCCATAAACATAGTCGTGGAACTTGACTATCCCTGTTAGGAGGCCCAGACATCCCAGGTCGCGGAGTCATCCCGCTGAAGGAGCACCGCCCCAATGCCGTCCTGGCTTGCATCCGTTGATATCTTGGTTTCCTTGGTTGGGTCGAAAAACGCTAGGACCAGGGCTGTCATGAGTTTTGCATTCAGCTCGCGCTATTCCTCTTCATGCTTGGGCAACCACTGGAATCCCGTTGACTTTTTGATGAGATGGCGGCGGGCCTTGGTGTGGGATGCCATATTGGGAGTGAATTTCCCGAAGAAGTTGACCATTCCGAGCAAGCAGAGGACCGCCTTTTTGTCCTCCAGGGTCTTCAAGGCGTTGATCGCCGAGACCTTGTCACCGTCTGGCCGTACGCCCTGCTGCGAGATGTGGTCACCTAGGAATTTGATCTCCGATTGACCAAATGAGCCCTTGGCCCTGTTGAGCTGAAGACCATGTTCATGGATTCTTTGGAATACCTGCTTGAGGCGAGCGATGTGTTCCTGGGCCATTGTGGACCAGATAATGACATAGTCAATGTACACTTGCACCCCTTCGATGCCCTCCATCATCTGTTCCATGATGCGATGAAATACTTGGGAGGCAGATATGATGCCAAAAGGCATACGGTTGTAGCAGCAATGACCAAACGGGGTGTTGAACATGCACAACTTGCGACTGGACGCGTCCAGTTGTATTTGCCAAAAACCCTTGGAGGCATTGATCTAAGTAAAGAATTTGCATAAGCCATCTCACTGGTCAACTCTTCTCGTTTTGGTATCGGGTAATACTCCCTTGATGCAAGATCAATTAGACTCGAAGACGAGGTTGTATCATAACTGAAGGCTTTAATAGACTAGATCTGTTCCCCAGCAGCTTCGATACAGAATGAGGGCTGCTGGGACGGCACCTGTTCTTATACCCCGCCTGTCAGGGAGGAGCCACATACCAAACAGCCAATGGTAAGCTGCTAGGCTTACCCAATGGTCTACAGCCTCTCGGTACCGCAATACCTGATACTACCACATTCACCCCCTGTTAAAAAAGAGTCCGGCGGGGGTGGTGGCCAGTGCTTACAATTGCATTAAACATGGTATGATCAGATATGGAGGTACTGTGAGTATTTACAAGTGTGGGAGATATATATATAGTCAGTGTTCATGTACAGTTACAGTTACAGTGTAGCAATCAGTCGGTCGGGTGGCCTGGTCGTCCTCCTGGATCGTCTGAGCCTCTGTGGTGGCTCTGGTGGTGGTCCGGGCGTCTGCGACTCCGGGAGCGTGGCTTCGTCGTCCATGGCAGCTTCGTCACCCCTAGTGCTGGTGGGGCAAATGGTGGACAGGAGAGGGGGGCGCCTGAAGAGGGCGTCGGTGGGTGGGATGGCCTAGGTAGGAGCGGGGGGAGGACCGACCCCCCAGTGAGGTGCTGTGTGGGGGGAGGGGGTGGAGGCAATGGTTCGGGTGCGTGTGGGGTTCGGGCAGGCGCCAGGTCCTGGAGGGAGACTGTATCTTGCCGGCCGTCAGGGAACGCCGCGTAGGCGTACTGGGGGTTAGCGTGCAGCAGGTGGACCCTCTCGACCAACGGGTCCGACTTGTGCGCCCGCACGTGCTCCTGAAGCAGGATGGGTCCGGGTGTCGCTAGCCAGGTTGGGAGCGAGGTCCTCCTCGGAGAAGGACTTCCTGGGGAAGACAAGGAGACATTCATGAGGTGTCTGCTTGGTAGTTGTACAGAGCAGCGACCGAATGGTGTGGAGGGCCTCCGGGAGCACTTCCTGCCAGCGGGAGACTGGAAGATTCCTGGACCGTAGGGCCAGTATGACGGTCTTCCAGACCGTTCCGTTCTCCCTCTCTACCTGCCCGTTTCCCCGGGGGTTGTAACTGGTAATCCTGCTTGAGGCGATGCCCTTGCTGAGCAGGAATTGACGCAGTTCATCGCTCATAAAGGAGGACCCCCTATCACTGTGTATGTACGCGGGGAACCCGAACAGTATAAAGATACCCTGGAGGGCCTTGATGACAGTGGTAGTGGTCATGTCGGGGCAGGGGATGGCGAACGGGAACCGGGAGTACTCATCAATCACGTTCAGGACGTACGTGTTGTGGTCGGTGGAGGGGAGGGGGCCTTTGAAGTCCATACTGAGGCATTCAAAGGGACGGGAAGTCTTTATCAGGTGCACCCTCTCTGGCCGGTAGAAGTGCGGTTTGCACTCCGCGCAGATTTGGCAGTCCCTGGTGACTGTCCTGACCTCCTTGATGGAGTAGGGCAGGTTACGGGCCTTAATGAAGTGGAAAAAGCGAGTGACCCCCGGGTGGCAGAGGTCCTCGTGGAGGGCTCGGAGGGCAGCCCACTTGTGCGGTGGCACGCGTGCCGCGGGACAGGGCATCGGCAGCTTCCCAGGACGGTACAAGATCTCGTAACTGTAGGTGGAGAGTTCGATCCTCCACTGCAAGATCTTGTCGTTTTTTATCTTGCCCTGCTGTGCATTATTGAACATGAACGTTACCGACCGTTAGTCAGTGAGGTGAGTGAATCTCCTGCCGGCCAGTGATTCCTCCAGTGTCGCACAGCTTCTACTATGCCTTGAGCCTCCTTTTCGACCGAGGAATGGCGAATTTCTGAAGCATGGAGGGTATGGGAAAAGAAGGCCACGGGTCTGCCTGCTTGGTTGAGGGTCACCAAGGCCAGATGGAGCAGTTGTGGGCTGTGATCGGGCAGCATGTAGTCAGCTGTGCTGGGGGCCCCATCCAAGATGGCGCCTCCAATGGATCGCACATGGTGGTCGGGGATGTACAAAATGGCGGCGGGGATGGACAAAATGGCGGCGCCCATCCGTCCAGCGTGGCGTCCGAGGGGCAAGGTGGCCGCGGCCGTGGGTCGGGCGTGGTCCTCGGATAGGGGGTGGCGGTGAGTGCTGGCCGCCTGGGGCCCGAAGGGAAGGTTGCCCCGGTGGTCCGGAGTTGTTGGAGACCGCAGCCACGGCTCGTGCTTGGCAGACCCCCACAAAATGGCCCTTCTTGCCGCACCCTTTGCAGGTGGAGGTGCGGGCTGGGCAGCGCTGGCGGGGGTGCTTCGCCTGCCCGCAGAAGAAGCAACAAGGCCCAATGGAGCTAGCGGGCCGTCTTACAGCGCAGGCCTGCGGGGACACGGGGAAGGACAGTGGGGCTGCCACTGCGGGATGCCACGCAGCCCAGGGGGCCGCCGCGCGGTCGGGCGCATAGGACTGCGCGTTTCTGGAGGCAACATCCATGGACCTTGCCAGGGCCCGTGCTTCTCTCAGTCCCAGGGTGTCCTTTTCTAAAAGTCTTTGTCGGATCTCGGAAGAGCTCATACCTGCTACGAATGCATCCCGGATTAGAAGTTCCGTGTGCTCGCTGCCCGAAATTGCGGGCAGCCACAGTTTCTGCCCAGCACCAGTAGCGCACGGTAGAAGTCCTCCAGCGATTCCCCGGGGCTTTGATGTCTAGTTGCAAGCAGGTGACGTGCGTAGACCTAATTTACAGGACGTATATAATGTCACTTTAACAGTTCGATTGCATCATCATAGTCCTCCGCCTCCTCGATGAGGGAGAAGATTCCAGGGCTTACTCTCGAGTGCAGGAGATGCAATTTTTGTTCTCCTGAGGGGGTGCCTCCGGCCGTCTCGAGGTAGCCTTTAAAGAACGCCAGCCAGTGCTTAAAAATCGCCGCCGAGTTCTCCGCATGGGGGCTGAGTTGTAGACACTCTGGCTTGATTCGGAGATCCATTCTTTCATCTCAAGAGTAGTCTATTAAATTGATGCACGATCAATTAGACTCGAAGACGAGGTTGTATCATAACTTAAGGCTTTAATAGACTAGATCTGTTCCCCAGCAGCTTCGGTACAGAATGAGGGCTGCTGGGACGGCACCTGTTCTTATACCCCGCCTGTCAGGGCGGAGCCACATACCAAACCGCCAATGGCAAGCTGCTAGGCTTACCCAATGGTTACCTCTCGGGTACCACAATACCTGATACACAATACCACATCCCTCATGATGTTTCGGTTTAGATCCTTAGGGTCAATGCAAATGCGAAGCTCCCCTGACTGCTTCTTGATGCAGACCATGGAGCTGACCCAATCTGTGGGCTCTGTGATCTTTATATGATGCCTTGGTGTTGGAGGTCCTGTAATTGCTCCTTTAGAAGATCCTTGAGGGGCGCCGGCATCCGGCGAGATGCATGAATTACAGAGGTGGCGTTCGGCTTGAGCAGGATTTTGTATCGGTATGGGAGCATGCCCATTCCGTCGAACACGCTGTGCTCCTGCGTGATGATGTCATCTATGTTGGCTTGCAAGTTTCTATCGGGCGAGGCCGTCGCCGGTGATGGTGACATGGTGTGGACGCGTTGAACAAGGTTCAGGAGCTTGCAGGCATGAGCACCGAGCAGAGATGCTCTGTCAGGCCCGACGATTTCAAACCGCAGCGTCGCCTTGATCGCCTTATTGGATACCCCAGTTGACACGAGCCACTGGCAGCTATGGCGTTGCCACTGTAGTCAAGGAGCTGGTGGAAGAATGCTTAGTTTGGCGTGGATGGTGTCGAGGTTGGATTTTGAGATGAGGTTCGCCAATGCACCGGTGTCCAGTCTGAACCGGATGCGGGCCTTGTTCACTATGAGGACAACAGACCACTCATCGTCGGGATCCAGACTGAGAATCGCGAGGCGTTGCATAGGTGTGGTGGAAGGCAGCGCATGTGTAGTTATAATGCCCACCCGGCTGTCGGGATCGGAATCTGGCATGCCTTGTTGTATTGAGCGGACACTTCTGCGCCGCAGCTGGGATCGCTGGCTGCTGAGCGGTGGAGCAGATCTGCAAAGGGCTGTGTAGTGGCCAAGCTTACCACACTGTAGACACCGGCGTCCTTTTGTTCGACATTGCCGCTTTAAATGGGCGGAGCCACAATTCGGACGCGTCAGGACGTCGACGTCAGCGCGTTCCGTGCGCCATCGCGCATGCGCAGTGCGGTTGGTCGACGTACGCACCATGCGCAGTCGGGTTGTCGGGCCCGTCGTCCACTCGGTCGTGGCGCGCATGCGCAGGTACCCGGGAAAAGAGCGCGAAACGGCCACTCTCCTCGATGCTCAGGCCCTGCATTTGTGCAATGGCCTGTACCCGTTTTGCCTCGTGGGAGGCCAGCTTTGCAGTTTCTGCCGCCCTGATATGGGAGTAACGATTCTTAGCATGCTCATGGACAACGCACATCTCGATAGCAACAGAGAGGGTCAACTGTTTGACTTTCAGAAGCTGCTGCCACAGGGAGTCAGAGTGGACCCCGAAGACAATCTGATCCCGGATCATGGAATCAGCCGTCGAGCCATAGTTACATGACTGCGCTAGGATGCGGAGATGGGTCACGAAGGACTGAAAAGGTTCATCCTTACCCTGAAGCCTCTGCTGGAAAACGTACCGTTCAAAGCTCTCATTCACCTCAATGTCGCAGTGGCTGTCAAACCTCAGCAGGACTGTTTTGAATTTCATTTTGTCTTCACCGTCTGCGAACGTGAGGGAGTTGTAGATGTGGATGGCGTGGTCCCCCGCGGTGGAGAGAAATAGCGCGATCTTCCTGGCATCTGATGCTGCTTCGAAGTCGGAGGCCTCGATGTACCAGAGGAACTTTTGCTTGAAGAGCTTCCAATTTGCGCCGAGGTTGCCGGAGATGCGGAGCTGCGGAGGAGGCTGGATGTTTTCCATGTCACCGGATGGCTGCTTGCTGGTCAATGCTGATTCACTCGAGGTAGGTCTGTCAATTTTCAGTCTCACTCCGTGGTACCATGATGTGTTAGGCAGGTCGGTTCGGTGGGGACTACACTTGATGCAGCGATGCGGGAAACAGACGTCTAACACTGTAGAAGATCCAACACGGTGTTATTGAATGATAGAACTAACATACATATTTAACCATGGGTCGACACTATCCTGAACTGACTGGAGGCCTTGTAGTAGCCTGACCAGACTTACTCGCTACCACATGGTGTTTGCACTTGCTAGCTCGTGGACTCTGACTGTCTCAGTGGCTGGGTCCCGAGAGAGCGGGAAACCTAGTGCCCTCTGGCTTTATAGTGGTGGTGTCCTGTCTGGTGATTGGCTGCACTGTGCTGTGTGCTTACTGGTCATCCTGTGTGTCAATCACTGCCTGTCTGCACTTCATTGTATATATGCGTGGATATTATGACAACGGTCGCCTCGCGCAACGTTCAGGCCTACACAACCAGCCGTGCGGCCCACCCCTCCTACGCATTGTGGATCCTACAGACGGCCGCCCCAGGGGGGGCCTTACCCAGCCAATACGCCTGCGCCACGCGCCAGCCAGCAAACTCCGGGGGTCCCCGATGTTATTTCTGCGGCCAGTAGAAACACCCGCGCCAACGCTGCCCGGCCCGCGCTGCCCTTTGTAAGGCTTGCGGCAAGAAGGGGCACTTCGCCGCGGTGTGCCAGGCCCGTGCAGTCGACGCTATCGCCCCCACCCCCCTCGTTTACGGACAATGGGCGCCGCCATCTTCTCTCCCTCAGACCAAACGCGGCCAGTGGGCGCCGCCATCTCCCCCCCCCGAGCAACACGTGCAGCCCATGGGCGCCGCCACTTTGTTCAACCCCCGCCACGTGCGGCCCATGGGCGCCGCCATTTTGTATTCCTCTAGATCTTCAGCCGCCATTTTGTCCTCCTCGAAGATCTTCAGGCGCCGCCATCTTGTCTCCCCCACGGCACACGGCCAGCGTTCCAGGACCAGGGTCCCCCGGGCTCCCCGTCATCCTACACCAGCGACGACCGACCACGACTCGCCTCAGTGACCATTGACCAGCCTCGTCCGCACAACCTGGCTACCGCATCGACCAGCATGAAAGTCAACGGACACGTAACCTCTTACCTGCTGGAGTCCGGGAGCACTGAGAGCTTCATCCACCCAGATACGGTAAGGCGCTACTCCCTCGCGGCACACCCTGCCAATCAAAGAATCTCCCTGGCCTCCGGATCCCATTCCATGGCAATCCGGGGGTACTGTACGGTCACACTCACGGTCCAGGGCATAGAATTTAGCAGTTTCCTCCCTAACCTCTGCGTTGCTCTACTGCTAGGCCTGGATTTCCAGTGCAACCTCCAGAGCCTAACCCTGAAATTCAGCGGGCCCCTACCACCCCTCACTGTGTGCGGCCTCGCGACCCTAAAGGTCGATCCGCCTTCCCTCTTCGCAAATCTAACCTCGGATTGCAAACCCGTCGCCACCAGGAGCAAACGGTACATCACCCAGGACAGGACCTTCATCATATCCGAGGTCCAGCGGCTGCTTCAGGAAGGCATCATCGAGGCCAGCAACAGCCCCTGGAGAGCCCAAGTGGTAGGAGTTAAAACTGGGGAGAAACACAGAATGGTCGTGGACCACAGCCAGACCATCAATTGGTACACGCAGCTCACCGCATACCCCCTCCCACACATATCTAATATGGTCAATCAGATTGCACAGTACCGGGTCTTCTCAACTGTAGACCTCAAATCTGCCTACCACCAGCTCCCCATTCGTAAATCTGACCGTCCATACACTGCCTTCGAGGCAGACGACCACCTCTATCACTTCCTCAGGGTTCCCTTCGGTGTCACCAACGGGGTCTCAGTCTTCCAAAGGGAGATGGACCGAATGGGCGACCGGTATGGTTTGCGAGCCACCTTTCCGTACCTAGACAACGTCACCATCTGCGGCCATGATCAGCAGGACCACGATGCCAACCTTGCCAAATTTCTCCACACTGTCACTCTCCTAAACCTCACCTACAACAAGGGGAAGTGCGTGTTTAGCATGACCCGCTTAGCCATCCTCAGCTATGTGGTCCAGAACGGAGTTCTGGGGCCTGATCCCGACCGCGTGCGCCCCCTCATGGAGCTCCCTCTCACCCGCTGCCGCAAGGCCCTCAAACGCTTCCTGGAGTTCTTTTCGTACTACGCTCAGTGGGTCCCAAACTATGCGGAAAAGGCCCGCCCACTCATACAGTCAACCCATTTCCCCCTGACGGCTGAGGCACAACAGGCCTTCGCCCGTATCAGAGCTGATATCGCCAAGGCCGGGATGCACGCAGTAGACAAGACGCTGCCCTTTCAACTAGAGAGCGACGCACCAGATGTCGCCCGAGCCGCCACCCTCAATTAGGCAGGCAGACCCGTGGCATTCTTCTCCCGCACCCTTCATGCCTCAGAAATTCGGCACTCATCCGTCGAGAAAGAGGCCCAAGTTATCATTGAAGCTGTGCGGCATTGGAGGCATTACCTGGCCGGCAGGAGATTCACTCTCCTCACTGACCAACGGTCGGTAGCCGTCATGTTCAATCACACACAGTGGGGCAAGATCAAGAATGATAAAATTTTGAGGTGGAGGATCGAGCTCTCCATCTACAATTACGAGATTTTGTATCGCCCCGGTAAGCTCAACGGGCCCCCAGACGCCCTATCCCGAGGTACATGTGCCACTGCACAAGTAGACTGACTCCGAACCCTGCACGACAGCCTTTGTCACCCAGGAGTCACACGGTTGTACCATTTCATAAAGGCCCGCAATCTGCCCTACTCCGTCGAGGAAGTACGGACAATCACCAGGGACATCCAGGTCTGTGCGGAGTGTAAGCCACATTTCTACGTGCGTGCCTGGTGAAGGCCTCCGCCCATTTGAACACCTCAGCGTGGATTTTAAAGGGCCCCTCCCCTCCACTGACCGTAACACGTATTTTCTCAGTGTGGTCGATGAGTACTCCAGATTCCCCTTCGCCATCCCATGCCCCGATATGACGTCTGCCACCGTCATCAAAGCCCTCAACACAATCTTCGCTCTGTTCGGTTTCCCCGCCTACATCCACAGTGACAGGGGATCCTCCTTTATGAGTAATGAGTTGCGTCAGTTCCTGCTCAGCAGGGGTATAGCCTCCAGCAGAACGACAAGCTACAACCCCCGGGGAAATGGACAGGTAGAGAGGGAGAATGGGACGGTATGGAGGGCCGTTCAACTTGCCCTATGGTCCAGGAACCTCCCAGCCTCCCGCTGGCAGGAGGTCCTCCCTGTGCACTACACTCCATTCGGTCACTACTGTGCATCGCCAATAACAACACACCCCATGAACGTCTTTTTGCCTTCCCCAGGAAGTCCACATCTGGGGAGTCGCTCCCGACTTGGCTCGCAGCCCCAGGACCCATCCTGCTCCGTAGGCACATCCGACACCAAAAGGCGGACCCGTTGGTGGAAAGGGTGCAATTGCTCCATGCAAACCCCCAGTATGCCTACGTGGCATACCTCGACGGCCGTCAGGATACTGTCTCCCTCAGGGACCTGGCACCAGCAGATTCCACACACCCCCACACCCCCCCGGCCCGGCGCCAATCTACCCTCCCCCGGCGCTCCCAGCAGCAACCCTCCCCGGGACCATCCGTCCTTCCCCTGCCCACACTCGAGGATGAAGAGGATTTCGGCACGCTCCCGGAGGCACCGGACATCAGACCAGCATCGGCATCTCCACCACCACTATGTCTCTCCCAGCGGCACATCAAGGCCCCAGACCGGTTAAACCTCTAACTGGTCCGCTGGACTTCAAAAGACATTTTTTTCTCCCTCTGTCAAGGATTATAAATGTAAATGTAAAAAGAAAACCATTTGTTGTACATAGTTCTCCACCACCCCCGCCGGACCCAATTTTAACAGGGGGTGAATGTGGTAAACCACTGTTGCACCTCTATGAGGTGATGTATGGTAGGTCCTGTACTACAGGTTAGTTAGTAGTTCCTGCCTGCTGGCTCCACCCAGTAGGCGGAGTATAAATATGTGTGTCCTCCATGCTGCAGCCATTTTGCCAGCTGCTGTGAGAGGCCACACATCTTCGAGCAATAAAGCCTCAGTTGTATCCAACTCAAGTCTTTATGCAATTGATCATGCATCAGCCAGCTTTTCCCCTTCCTGATTCGCCTGAACCTCCTTCCCACCTCGTGTCGTCTGTCTGCGTGCCCGCAGCTCTTGCCCTTTTCCTTCGCCTTCGCGTTTGCTCCTTGCATCTTGCTTTAATTGTGTTCTGTTAAATCTGCCAGAAAATAGTTAAATAATCCTGAACGAGAACTAATACAATGTATCATGTGGTAAAACTGTTTAAAATATATGGGTAAATCTCTTCAGTCAGGGAAGAATTATTCAAAAGTTGATGATAAAGGTTTGGGAACCATAGGGCGGCATGGTAACGGTTCGCACTGTTGCTTCACAGCTCCAGGATCCCAGGTTCGATTCCTGGCTTGGGTCACTGTCTGTGTGGATCTGCACATTCTCCCCGTGTCTGTGGGGAAATTTCCTCCGGATGCTCCAGTTTCCTCCCACAAGTCCCGAAAGATGTGCTGTTAGGCAATTTGGACATTCTGAACTCTCCCTCTGTGTACCCGAA
Source organism: Scyliorhinus torazame (assembly GCF_047496885.1). Classification (NCBI taxonomy): domain Eukaryota; kingdom Metazoa; phylum Chordata; class Chondrichthyes; order Carcharhiniformes; family Scyliorhinidae; genus Scyliorhinus; species Scyliorhinus torazame. The sequence goes on from NC_092713.1 coordinate 240,199,707, forward strand.
CAGATGCCGGAATGTGTCAACTAGAGGCTTTGCACAGTAACTTCATTGCAGCGTTAATGTAAGCCTACTTGTGACAATAAAGATTCTTATTATTATTTTAAAACTTAGAATACCCAATTCATTTTTTCCAATTAAGGGGCAATTTAGCATGGCCAATCCACCTACCCTGCACATCTTTTGGGTTGTGGGGGCGAAACCCACGCAGACACGGGGAGAATGTGCAAACCCCACATGGACAGTGACCCAGAGCCGGGACTGAACCTGGGACCTCGGCATTGTGAGGCCACAGTGCTAACCCACTGCGCCACCGTGCTGCCCTAAGATTATTATTATAGATCTATGCATTTACAGTTAGATGTTGTGAGGTGAATTGTGGCCAGTTGGGAGCTCATTTTACATTTCCCCTGCTTCCATTTCCATTGTCGTCAAGAGAATTGAGGAATGGCGAGATGGGTGACATGCTGCCAACTTGCTAATACCTGTTTCTGCACTCTCACACCAGGCCAAGATCTGCTCCAGACTCTGAGATGATGGAAGATCGCCTCTTGACTTCAATCTTGCAATTCGTGCTGATAATTTCAATGCGACCAAATTCATACCCAGATTTTGCCGTACTCTTTGCATGATCTGAAGATGCATGTGCTTTTCATTAGCACATAATGTGTAGCACAGTTGATCTCCAAAATACAATCAGAACCTGAGAGGCAAAAATTGCTCTTTTAACATACAACACAAATGATAGTTTGCTTTGCACGATTCCTTATATTATTTCAACACCTCTTTTTGCTTTGTGTTTCTCCAATGTTGCTAAGGATTTCTTCCAGGCCAAGCTACCTTCAGTTTCACTCACAACTTATTTTTTGAATCATAATCATTTTAATCTGAAAATATTGTACACAAGAAACTGAGACCTTTTTTTAAAACCTTTTTTAACAAAGGTTCACCGATAAAATTAATGGAACTAAATATTTTATTACAGAAAAGTCAAAAATCAATGCTAATTTATTTACAATCAGTGGTAAATGCAGTGAAACCACACACTTGTGGGATTAGAATGCACTTAGTGCTTGGAATGCACTTACTTATCCTTGTGTTGGCCAATATTTATAAACATTGGGATTTCATCACTTAGGGCACTGAAGCGTGAAGGAGATGAATGAATCAAAGCTGTCAGTCACAGACCCCACTGGAAAGCTATGAATTGTTTTCAGCTAATATATCTTTGGGAACCAGAGGCAGATCACAGCTGGTCTCATTCCAGGAATGGACACAAGGTGCTGCAAAGTAAGTGTTACAGCTGTAATTCTTCTCACTGCCCCTGTCTGGACTGCTCTTTAGCTTTGAGATAGGGGTCTCATTTCTGGGGGGGGATCTGTGTGGGGGTGTGGTCTTTGGGAGGGTCCCTTTAGGCAGCGGGCCCTGTGGCACATCCCCCTATTACAGGGATCCCTCCATGTATAAATTTGCATGGCATGGAATACGGAATTTCTTGCTAGTTTGTGCTCCCAGGGGGATCGTAAACCGGCTGCAAATCAGCTCTGGCAGCAGAAGATGAGACAGGATTCACCATTCCCCCATGCAGATTTTGTAATTGCCGATCGGGTGGAGAATCCCTTCTGACGCCGAAATCGGGGCGGCGGCGCCTGTTTGATGCAGGTTTTGTATCCTCCGCCTGCTCTAAAATGGCATCATCGCGTTGCGCGCCAAATGACATTGGGACGGCGTTAGTGCGTCAACTGGAGGCCTCCCCCAATGAGGCCAAGTTCCCTACTGCGCGGTTGACGTGTGGTCTCAGCTGTCGGGAACCCGGCGTGGTGGCTGCGGACTGTGTCCTGTGCTGCCACGTTCGGGCGGGAGCTGTACTGCTGGCCGGGGGGATATCTGCGAGGGCTGGGGGGACTGGTGGGGGGTGGCCAGGGGGGCACTATCTGGCAGGTCGCGTCCGCGCACAGCTGGCATGCTCAGCCATAGACCCTACCATTCCCCGGCCATTTATATGGTGAGAGCCGGGGGTTTTATTCAGCGTGGCTGCTAGCCCCTTACCGTTTGCAAGATTGGTGAGGGGTTGGCGGCAATTTTTTGATGTAAAACGCCACAGTTCCTCCGCACTTAGTCTCAAAAATGGTGGGCGTGATTCTCTGATCCAGTGTTGACGCCGTCGTAAAACCCGGAGAGTTTTACGACGGCGTGAACGGGCCGCTGTCAGTAGCGATTCTGGCCCGCAAAAGGGGCTAGGACAGGCACCGCGAGAAGCGGGGTGGGAGCGGCCCTAGACCAGCGTCGGATAGGCGCGACGTGTCAATGATGCTGGACCGCGTCGCTAAAGGTGTGCGAGCGGCTCTCAGTCCCGAGACCCGCAAGATGGCCGCCGCACGCCGTGCTGCCCTGAGGTTCAGGGACCACAACCTGGACACGCTCCTGCACGTGGTGGAGAAGAAGAGGGCGGTCCTGTGCCCCAGACGTGGACACCACCACCTGCGCAGCATCAGTCGCCGTTTGTGGAGGGAGGTGGGCAATGCTGTCAGTGGCGTGGGGCACACCCCACGTACCGGCGAACAGTGCCGGAAGAAGATGCATGACTCTACGAGGGCAGACTGAGTGAGTATACAGTGACGTGCCCCTGGCACCACCTCCCATATACCACCCACACATGTGAAAGACGCACCACGCTCAGCCCCCAGGGGGACGGCGCAACTCCCTACTTAACGCACATGGGCTGCACCCACCCATGCCAGGCGCTTTGGCCGAGTGCCCCATGCTGCCATGCCACCATATACCCAAGATCTGCCCTGCCTGCGTCCGACCGCCTAACACTGATGTTTGTTTCACCTGCCCCCCCCCCCAGGATAAGACTGCCCACAGCGACAGGGAACCGGAGAGAACCGGAGGGGGTCCACCCGTATTGCACCGTCCATGAGCAGATGGCATTGGACCTCGTAGGCGGAGCCGAAGACCGGGATGTTGCCGGCTGTCAGGTCGGAGGTGAACCCACAAGTGAGACTCCCCCGTCTGACTCCCCCTCCCCCCCCATCATCCCCATCCCCCCCCCCAACCCCCATGCCCCACTGCACGCCCCTCACCCCATGCCCCACTGAAATCCCCTCACTGCCGGCCAGCTGTCTAATGGTACGTGCTGTCTTGTGTCTTACAGGACCAGCCACCTGTGGTCCTGGCCCATCTGGTGTTGCACGTCCATGGCCAGTGCCAGGCCCAGTGGCCCCCAGGGATGCAGTACACGGCGGGGAGGCCAGACGCCACGGAAGCCCGTCCACTGACACAGAGACCCAGGAGACAGAGCCACAGAGGACGGACACCAGGACAACGAAAGCCAGGACACGGACACCCAGGACCCAGATGCACATGACACAGAGGACACTGACACACAGAGGACTGAAACCCAGGAAACGGACACACAGAGGACTGATGCCCGGACACTGACTCACAGAGGAGTGACACCCAGGACACTGATTCACAGAGGAGTGACACCCAGGACACTGACTCACAGAGGAGTGACACCCAGGACACTGACTCACAGAGGCGTGACACCCAGGACACTGACTCACAGAGGAGTGACACCCAGGACACTGACTCACAGAGGAGTGACACCCAGGACACTGACCCACAGAGGAGTGACACCCAGGACACTGACTCATAGAGGAGTGACACCCAGGACACTGACTCACAGAGGAGTGACACCCAGGAAACAGACCCACAGAGGAGTGACACCCAGGACACTGACCCACAGAGGAGTGACACCCAGGACACTGACACACAGAGGAGTGACACCCAGGAAACAGACCCACAGAGGAATGACACCCAGGACACTGACCCACAGAGGAGTGACACCCAGGACACTGACACACAGAGGAGTGACACCCAGGACACTGACTCACAGAGGAGTGACACCCAGGAAACAGACCCACAGAGGAGTGACACCCAGGACACTGACTCATAGAGGAGTGACACCCAGGACACTGACTCACAGAGGAGTGACACCCAGGACACTGACTCACAGAGGAGTGACACCCAGGACACTGACACACAGAGGAGTGACACCCAGGACACTGACTCACAGAGGAGTGACACCCAGGACACTGACTCACAGAGGACTGACACCCAGGACACTGACTCACAGAGGAGTGACACCCAGGACACTGACTCACAGAGGAGTGACACCCAGGACACTGACTCATAGAGGAGTGACACCCAGGACACTGACTCACAGAGGAGTGACACCCAGGACACCGACTCACAGAGGAGTGACACCCAGGAAACAGACCCACAGAGGAGTGACACCCAGGACACTGACCCACAGAGGAGTGACACCCAGGACACTGACACACAGAGGAGTGACACCCAGGAAACAGACCCACAGAGGAGTGACACCCAGGACACTGACTCACAGAGGAGTGACACCCAGGACACTGACACACAGAGGAGTGACACCCAGGACACTGACTCACAGAGGAGTGACATCCAGGACACTGACTCACAGAGGAGTGACACCCAGGACACTGACACACAGAGGAGTGACACCCAGGACACTGACTCACAGAGGAGTGACACCCAGGACAGTGACTCACAGAGGAGTGACACCCAGGACACTGACTCACAGAGGAGTGACACCCAGGACACTGACTCATAGAGGAGTGACACCCAGGACACTGACTCACAGAGGAGTGACACCCAGGACACCGACTCACAGAGGAGTGACACCCAGGAAACAGACCCACAGAGGAGTGACACCCAGGACACTGACCCACAGAGGAGTGACACCCAGGACACTGACACACAGAGGAGTGACACCCAGGAAACAGACCCACAGAGGAGTGACACCCAGGACACTGACTCACAGAGGAGTGACACCCAGGACACTGACACACAGAGGAGTGACACCCAGGACACTGACTCACAGAGGAGTGACATCCAGGACACTGACTCACAGAGGAGTGACACCCAGGACACTGACACACAGAGGAGTGACACCCAGGACACTGACTCACAGAGGAGTGACACCCAGGACAGTGACTCACAGAGGAGTGACACCCAGGACACTGACTCACAGAGGACTGACACCCAGGACACTGACTCACAGAGGAGTGACACCCAGGACACTGACTCACAGAGGAGTGACACCCAGGACACTGACTCATAGAGGAGTGACACCCAGGACACTGACTCACAGAGGAGTGACACCCAGGACACCGACTCACAGAGGAGTGACACCCAGGAAACAGACCCACAGAGGAGTGACACCCAGGACACTGACCCACAGAGGAGTGACACCCAGGACACTGACACACAGAGGAGTGACACCCAGGAAACAGACCCACAGAGGAGTGACACCCAGGACACTGACTCACAGAGGAGTGACACCCAGGACACTGACACACAGAGGAGTGACACCCAGGACACTGACTCACAGAGGAGTGACATCCAGGACACTGACTCACAGAGGAGTGACACCCAGGACACTGACACACAGAGGAGTGACACCCAGGACACTGACTCACAGAGGAGTGACACCCAGGACAGTGACTCACAGAGGAGTGACACCCAGGACACTGACACACAGAGGAGTGACACCCAGGACACTGACCCACAGAGGAGTGACACCCAGGACACTGACTCGCAGAGGAGTGACACCCAGGACACTGACTCACAGAGGAGTGACACCCAGGACACTGACCCACAGAGGAGTGACACCCAGGACACTGACACACAGAGGAGTGACACCCAGGACACCGACTCACAGAGGAGTGACGCCCAGGACAGTGACTCGCAGAGGAGTGACACCCAGGACACCGACTCACAGAGGAGTGACACCCAGGACACTGACCCACAGAGGAGTGACACCCAGGACACTGACTCGCAGAGGAGTGACACCCAGGACACTGACTCGCAGAGGACTGACACACAGAGGACGGCAACCCAGAGAACTGACAGACCGGACAGTGAAACGCAGATGGGGGTGAATCGGGGCCCATCGGGCCAGGGCCCGACGCAGGAGAGCCCGCACTTTGGCTCCGACGACGACCTTGACGTCTCGGCACTGCTGTCACCCACACCCTGAACCATCGCAGAGACTATCACCTCGGCTGGGCACTTTAGTGATGAGGCTTCTGGGACACTGACTGGTGCGCACCACACAGCCGTACCGGTACAGAAGTTGGAGGTAGGAACAGCCGAAGGGCTGGACGGTCGGAGGGCAGCCCAGCTCCAGCAACCAGCTGCCGCCCCGACGGTTCCCAGATTCCTTGACTTAACAGACCCATCTATACACCCGATGCAGTCAGACACCCAGGGACTAGACAACGGGATGACGGCCGGCTTTCAGCAGCTGCAGGCGCAGGTGGAGGAGTCCATCCGTGTCCTGGAGCAGGGAGTGATGCCGGTCATGGCTGCCACACAGGCCGACGCCGCATGGGTGGCGTCCGCGGTGGAGGCAACGAGGGCGACGGTGTCGACCATGGGTCAGGTCATGCAAGGTGTGGGGCTTAATATGCATGCGTCATCCATGGCCCAGGACAGGGCTGCCCTCTCACTGGCATGCTTGTGCCAGAGCCAGCTGGACGTTGCAGCTGCACTCCGCCATCTGGCCGAGTCTCAGCAGGCCATCGCTGAGAGCATCGGCAGCATTGCCCAGATGCTGGGTGGAGTCGCACAAGCCCAGAGGGAGATGGTGCAGTCCCAGACAGGGATGGCCCACTTCCTGAGCTCCATCGCTGCTAACGTTCAGACCCTGGTCGATACCACAGCGGGCCTCCAGGACTGGCAGTGCCAGGTGTCGGTGGTGCCTCGGGGCTTGTCGCCGCTCGCACTACCGTCCCAATAAGAGGGCCGGGGTCACCGGGCACTCCAAGGGAGGAGGAGGGGCTGGGGCCTGTGCCGGTGACTCCTGCAAGGGAGGTCCCGGAACACGGCAGCACCTTGGACATCTCCCATTCCATCCCTGGTGCATCTGGTGGGCAGCGGGCAGAACAGGGTGGCACTAGGCCATCCAAGACCGAGGAGCAGCCTGGCCCATCCAAGCTGGGCCGTCCCAGGAAACAAGCGCCGACGGGGAGCCAAGTCACAGGGCAGGAGTCTCAGCAGTCCGCCTCCACTCCTGCTGTACCGTCTGGTGAGGCAAAGAGATGTAGTGGGAGGGCCAGTAAGGCCAGGAAGTTAGACACCTAGTAAGTTGACACGGGTGCAGGGCACAGTTTAGTTACAGGGGCTAGGGTACGTGTGTATACTCACCGTTACACCAATGCAAGCAGTTTCTGTGCTCTTTCCGATTCCTGCGGGTTTGGGTACAGGACTGAGTGCCACTGTGGTCGAGGGGTGAACAAACCCGAGCCCCGGTAGGTGCAGTGTGCTCCCCCCCCCCCGCCCCAGACGTCCACGCCACCCCGCCTCCAGCGATTCGATAGGGCCATGCGATGGAGTGTCCAGCACGTATACAGGGACCACCCAGGTGGATGGCGTAAATGTGGCCTTAAGTCAGACATTGTCTTAACGATTTTGAGCTCACGTTTCATCGCAGAGCGGGTGTCATCATCCTCCATGGCATCGAGCACATCCGCTTCCACAAGCAATCGTGTGAACCCAGCCCGTAGTGCCGTAGGTAGATGTGTAATGGAGGGGTGTGGTGCATTTCGCGTGGGAGATAAGGGTGGTGGGTGGTGTGGGAGGTGCGCCTCATGGGTGTTGTGAGAGGTGGGGGTGTGGGGTGACGAGGTGGTGCCGTACAGTGGGGTCAGTGCCCGTGCTCAGCGAGCCCCTACCACCTAGTTGGTGAAATGTGCAGCGATCCACGCCTCTCGTGCTCGCTGGCCAAGCCGATGGCGTCCTCCAGCCTCCCGTCCATATCCAGCCCCCATGTCCCAGTGGTTCCCTGCCCCCTCCCCATCCTCCTCATCTGGAGAGCCATTCCCTTCCCCGGGCTCCCCCTCGGCCTCCTCCTCCTCCAGCAAATCGCCCCTCTGCTGGGCTATATTGCGCAGGATGCAGCAGACCACAACGATGCGGCCGACCCGCTCCGAAGGGTACTGGAGGGCCCCTCCAGAGTGGTCCAGGCACCTGAAGCGCATCTTCAGCAGGCCAAAGCACCTCTTGATCACACCCCTGGTTGCTGCATGGGCCTCATTGTAGCGAGTCTCCACCTCGGTCCGTGGCCTCCGTATCGGCGTCATCAGCCAGGACCACAACGGGCAACCCTTGTCGCCCAGAAACTAGCCCCTCAGCCGGGAGGGGTGTCCCTCGAACATGCCAGGATAAACGCATCATGTACACAGCCCGGGTAACGGGCACAGACTTGCAGGATCTTCATTTGGTGGTCGCTGCCCGGACATTCTGGTGGGCCCGTTCCACGGGGAACTGGATGTAGTGGGCCGCGATGTCGTACAGGACGTCAGTCACTGCTCGGATGCACCGGTGCACCGATGCCTGGGAGATGCTGCACAGGTCTCCACTCGGCGACTGGAGCGCAAAGATGTTCAGGGCCACCGTAACCTTGACGGCCACCGGGATAGCATATCCTCCCCATGTTCCATGCGGAGCCAGGTGTGCCATCAGGTGGCAAATATGGGTGACGGTCTCCCGGCTCATCCGGAGTCTCCTCCTGCATGCCCTGTCCGGCAGGTCCTCGAAGGACATGCGGCGCCGGTAGACATGAGGCCTCATCGGCCGCCTCCGGTGCCGTGGCACCTCCTCCTCCTCCTCCACATCGTCTTCCTCCTCCAACTCCTCCTCCTCCCCCCCAATCCACATCGGTATCCTCATCCTGTGCCTCGGCCCCGCCGTTGTCCTCCTCCTCCTGCGCCTGGCAGGCGGGCGGCTCTGCAGCCTGAGCAGGTGCCACCTGGCCCTCTGCAGCTCATCCCTCTGCTGCAGCCGCCGCCTCTCTGAGCCGCCTGCACCGATGCTGCCTGCAGGGCAGCGGCCCCCACCAAGGCGGCCAGTATCGCTGGCTGGTGCCCAAACATTATGATCTGCAGTGGTGGGGGGGTAGATAACAGGTTTAACCATGGCGCATGGCCCCCTCCACAACCATATTCCTTGGGCTTCATGGCCGCCGTGGTTGGCCGGTTGCGGCACGCTTGCGCCACACACACGCATGCACACCCACCCCTGGCCACACCCTCTGTGCCCCAACTCCTGTTGCCCGTCCCTCATGATAGTGCCACGGATGGATGGCAGTGCCCTCACTGGGGGATGCCATGTGTGCGGCCCTGCACCGATGGGTGCCGCTGGCTGGGTGGCCCGCCCCCGTAGGGGGAACCGGCACCCATCCGCAGTGCCAGTGGCTCGTGCTCAGCCAGTGTCCGTCAGCCTGGCCGCCGTAATGGCGGCCGTGGCTTAGGCACCGCCCTGCCATGGCGGACCGTTCCAGGCCGGCGGGGCTGTCCACACCACGACCCCCCCCCCCCCCCCGCCCCGAACCTGGAGGCCCTACCCCCGTCACCCCCTCGCCCCCCCCAGCCACGGCCGTGTCCATCCCGCCACCCGGCGGTCCCCCCACGCCAACCTCCTGACCTCCTGCCTCTGGATCGTCAGCCAGCACCACTAGCTCACGATTTTTAAAAGCAGATTAGAATGCCGCAGTGTGACCTGAGGTCATGCGGTCGGATCTTCGGCCCATCCGGGCCACAGAATCGCCGGGGTCCTGGAGAATCGCTAAACAGAACCCCCTCCGGCGATTCTCAGGGCCGCGCGACGTCGATCAAGACGTCGCCATTTTGGCTTGTGGGAGAATCGCATAACAGCATCGGACTGGCGTCGCACAAAAAAACCGGCAGGAACGGGGATTCTCCGAACCAGCGCAGGCTGAGAGAATCCCGCCCAGTGAGTCCAGCCCATGGTCTCCCAGATGGAAAATCCAGCCCTTTCTCTTTCCAGCAACAAAGAAAACTTTTCATCATGAATCTGAACACAAAATTACTGAGGATACATCAGGAAAATAACAAGAGGCAAGATCAGAAAATCCCACAGGAGTCCCAAACCGTAGTTTTTGCCTGCAGGATTTCTCATTCCAATTGTCTCCATCCCAATGATGTAACGGGAATCCCGACATTGAATGCCAGGATCCCCTTTTGAATGTGTTTAAGTCTCATTATCAGACCTTTATGCCTGATATTCTCCCTTCCCCCATTAGACTGACCATTCATTTCTGCATGCGGGCATACTGTTGTGAATCACGACAGGTCACCAACGTCGTGCACCTGGTGAGCAGAACCTGCTGGAGGCAGCTGAATAAATCCCCTAGGGGGGAAAGGGTCATGCCCGACTAGTACGCTGACACTGCCCCTGGCACTTTCTGCCATCTAAGTTACTGCCGGATCCAGTGTGACATTGTGGGAACCATCCTTTAATTTTTAGTTTCCAAGATCCTAAAAATATGACAGAGGAAGTGCCTTGGTGCCTGTGTCGAGTGAAAGTACCTTTAAGAAATGGATGTTTAAGCAATGTACCTTTAAGAAATGGAGCTGATCATATTACTGAAGTGATGTCAGAGGGTGGGGGAGCTGAGCTCACTTCTGCTTTTGATTTCAGTTTGAGAAGGCAGCTGGGGGTGTCTGTGTGTTTTGCTGAGAGCTGCAGGAAGAAACAATTGATGTCTGCAAATCCAAAGACTATAAATATATTGAATGTAACCTCATGTCTGTTTTTGAAGGTTTGAAGTCTTTTGGATGTTTAAAGGAACAGTTTGAAGGATTATTTAGTGTTGTAGTCTTTTGGGGTTATCTTTGAAGTAATGGGTGTTAAGATATTCAATGTTTGTTTTGAAAAGGTCAACTTGAGTTCATAGAATAAACATTGATTTGTTTTAAAAACCTTTTGTCCATAATTGCTGTGTCGCACCTGGAGAGTACGCCGTGTCCTTCCCACACCACAATCTGTTAAGAGTTGTGGGTCGGTTGAACTCCATGAAACACTTTGGGGTTCTGTAAACCCGGACCCATAACAATTGGGGGCTCGAGGGGGATAAAAGTCTATCTATTGGATTGGCTGAATGAACTTAAAGACAGTGAGGGGTGAACATATTGTGGTTGCTTTTCAGGTGTGGTATTTTAGTTTAAATGGGGAATGTGTTGAGGACAATGGCTCTTTCAGAGGCTCAGAGGTTTTTGGTGGTGGAGACAGTCACACGCAGTACCTTACGGACAGAGACTAAAAGCAGACTGTTAGATTTGGCAAAAACATTGCAGTTAACATTACCTGACAAAATGCAAAAAGATGAGGTAATTATGGCGGTGGTTAAGCATTTAGAGTTGCCTGAGATACCGTTTGATTCACTGGAAATGGCAAAAATTCAGTTGCAAATTAAACAAATGGAACATGAGAAAGAATTAAAGCAGTTTGAATATGAAAGAAGTTGAGAGGAAAAAGAAAGAGAGAGAGAGGAAAAAGAAAAGGAGAGTGAAGAAATGAGAAAAGAAAGAATAGCCCTAGCAGAACAAAAAGAAAGGGAGATACAGATCAGGGAAAAAGATAAAGAGAGAGAGTTTGAACTTCAGAAAATGGCCATGAAACATGACAGTCAGTTAAAATTGGCAGATGTAAAGGGAAATTTATAGTTGGATGATAGTGATGAGGATAGTGAGAAAGAATGTCAAAATCAAAGGCTTGGTGGGTATCTATTTAAATATGTCCAAGCATTGCCAAGGTTTGACGAGAAGGAAGTGAAAGCCTTTTTCATTTAATTTGAGAAGGTAGCTAAATAAATGAAATGGCCACAGGACATGTGGGTGTTACTGATTCAAACAAAGCTGGTAGGTAGAGCTAGTGAAGTGTTTGCATCACTACCGGAGGAGGTATCTGGGATGTATGAGGAGGTGAGAAAATCCATCTTAGATGCAAATGAACTAGTGCCTGAAGCCTACAGACAAAGGTTTAGAAATTGAAGGAAAGAATTTGGTCAAACATACATGGAGTTTGAAAGGCTCAAACAGAGTAATTTTGATGGGTGGATAAGGGCTTTGAAAATAGACCAAACGTATGAAGATCTCAGGGAAATTATAATTTTGGAGGAGTTTAAAAATGTAATTCCTGATGTAGTGAGAACTCATGTGGAAGAGCAGAGGGTTAAAACTGCGAGGTTAGCAGAAGAAATGGCAGATGATTATGAATGAGTTCATAAATCAAAGCTTGGTTTCCGACATCAGTTTCAGCCTGTGAGGGATAGAAACTGGGGACATGAGAAATACTCAAGTGGTAAAGGTAAAGGTGATCTCATGGGAGATAACAAGGAGAGTGTACCTCAGATTAAAAAAGAAATCCAGGAGGGTGGAAAAGAAATTAAAAGTTGCAAATGTTTTCACTGTAATAAACTAGGCCATGCAAAGTCACAGTGTTGGTGGTTGAAGAAAAGCACTGGGAAGGCTGATGTGGTAAAACAGGATATGACTGTGGGGTTTGTTAGAGTGGTAAAGGAAAGCCCAAGGGAAGCGAAGGAGGGGCAAACGATTGTACAGCCTGTTCAAGAAGGAATTGATAAGAAGGTGCCAGATGTCTTTGAAGAATTTACTTGTGTGGGTAAAGTTTACACATGTGTATCAGGAGGAGCAGGTAAAGAAGTCACAATTTTAAGAGATACAGGAGCTAGCCAATCTTTAATGGTAAGAGATGTGGAATTATGTAGGTTGGGAAGAATGTTGCCAAAATAGGTGGTAATATGTGGAATTCAGGGTGAGAGGAGTAGCGTTCCATTATATAAGGTGAGGTTGGAAAGTCCAGTGAAGAGTGGTGACGTGATAGTAGGAGTAATAGAGAAACTATCTTGTCCTGGAATACAGTTTATCTTGGGTCATGATATAGCTGGATCGCAGGTGGGAGTGATGCCTACTGTGGTTGATAAGCCAGTGGAAAATCAGCCAACTGAAGTGTTGAAGGACGAATTTCCTGGGATTTTTCCGGATTGAGTAGTAACAAGGTCGCAAAGTCACAGGTTAAGACAAGAGGAGAAATCAAAGAGTGAAGATGAAGTTGAAGTGCAATTATCAGAAACGATTTTTGATCAGATGGTTGAAAAAGAACAAGAACAGGTGGAGGGTGAGGCGGATATTTTTATTTCAGGAAAATTGGCAGAGTTACAGCAGAAAGATGTAGAAATAAAATGGATATATCAGAAAGCATATACGGAAGAGGAATCTGAGAGTAGACCAGAGTGTTATTAAATGGAGATGCGTACATATGCAGGCGGATAAAAAGTGGGCAGACGTTCATCAAGTAGTATTGCCGGTAGGGTATAGAAAGGAGGTGTTGCGAGTGGCACATGAGGTACCAGTGGGAGGTCATTTGGGGATAAGGAAAACTCAAGCTAAAGACCAGAAACATTTTTATTGGCCTGGACTACAAAATGATGCAGTTCAATTTTGTCAATCATGTCACACATGTCAAGTGATAGGGAAACCTCAAACAGTGATAAAACCAGCACCCTTAACACCCATTCCAGCATTTGAGGAACCTTTTACAAGAGTCCTAATTGATTGTGTAGGACCGCTTCCTAAAACAAAAAGTGTGAATCAATATCTTTTGACTATAGTTGATGTGTCTACTAGGTTTACAGAGGCCATTCCAGTATGTAATATTTCAGCTAAAAAAATTGTGGAGGAGTTACTTGAATTCTTTACTAGATATGGACCACCCACAGAAATTCAATCGGATCAAGGATCAAATTTTACCTCAAAGTTATTCAAAGAAGTTATGGATAGTTTAGGAATAAAACAATTTAAATCAACTGCGTACCATCCAGAATCGCAGGGAGCGTTAGAAAGGTGGCATCAGACATTAAAGACATTGTTGAGGGCGCATTGTCAAGATTACCCAGAGGATTGGGATAAAGGAATTCCATTGGTACTGTTTGCAATTAGGGATGCACCTAATGAGTCAACCAAATTTAATCCTTTTGAACTAATTTTTGGTCATGAGGTAAGAGGACCACTTAAATTGATTAAAGAAAACTTGGTGTGTGCGAAATCGGAAGTTACACTATTGGATAATGTGTCAAATTTTAGGGAATGATTAAATAGAGCAGGTGAATTGGCTGGACAACATTTGAAAGTTGCACAAAATATGATGAAACGGGTCGCGGACAAGAAATCCAAAGTTCGTAGTTTTGCCAGTGGAGATAAAGTTTTAGTATTGTTACCAGTGGTAGGTGAACCTTTAAAAGCAAGGTTTTGTGCACCTTATCAGATTGAAAATAAATTAAATGAGGTGAATTATGTGGTACAAACACCAGATAGAAGGAAGACTCACTGAGTGTGTCATGTGAATATGCTTAAAAGGTACTTTGAAAGGGAAGGAGAGAAAAAGGAGGAGGTTTTAATGATTCTAACTCAAAGTGACAAATCAAATCCAGATGACTGTGAATTTGACGTACCTCAAATTAAATTGGAAAATGAGGATGTTCTTAAAAATTGGGATAAATTGTTGAGTTATCTTCCAGAGGAAAAACAAACTGACCTGAAAGAGTTATTGATGTCACATGGGCAAATTTGTAGAGATAAATTGGGAAGTACAAAAATGGCTATACATGATGTAGATGTGGGAAATGCTGTTCCAATCAAACAACATCCATATAGACTTAACCCTTTAAAATTGGCACAGTTTCACAAAGTGATTGAGAGTATGCTTAAAAATGGCATCATTGAAGTGGGTTGCAGCCAATGGAGCTCACCCATCGTGATGGTACCTAAATAGATGGTACCCAACGGTTGTGTGTGGACTATAGAAAGGTGAATGCAGTTACAAGAACGGACACTTATCCTATCCCACTTTTGGAGGATTGCATTGAGAAAGTGGGACAATCCGCTTTTATTTCCAAATTGGATTTACTTAAAAGTTACTGGCAGGTACCTTTATCCGAAAGGGCGAAGGAGATTTCAGCTTCTGTGTCTCCAGATGGTATATACATCAGCGATCTGGTAATTTTCATCCAGACATGGACAGAACATTTAAAACATCTGATGGAGTTATTCGATCGACTTCAGGAGGCGGGTTTGGTGATAAACCTAGCCAAAAGTGAATTTAGAAAAGCCCAAGTCACTTTCCTTGAGGAGTTTTCGATACCCTCAAGACGAAGCGAAATACTGCGTTTTCTTGGCATGAGTGGATTTGATCGAACATTTGTGTAAAGGTTTTGTAGCGTGATTGCTCCACTGATGGTCTTGCTTAAGAAACATATTTAAAAATGTCAATGTACAGCGGAGTTTCAACATGCATTTGACTTATGGAAAGCTGTGGTAACCAATGCTCCTGTAATGGAGAATTGCAAGAGACTCTGTGATCAGATTGAACTGAAGTATCTAACTTTAAAGAGAAATGCCGAGGCGTAGAGAAATGGATGGATCGTGCAGAGACTTTCTTGTTCAAAGAAACTGTCAATCGGGAAGGATTTTGGTTGGAGGAAGAAGGCGAAAAAAAAGATGGACTACATTATTATACCTGTTTGCGTGTGTTGTTTTTTTGAACCGGTAAAGTGTTTTTACTGTGTGCATTACTTAATTGATGGTGCAAAGGTGAAAAATGAAACCATCTTGAAGTTGATGGTTTATTTTTTTTTCTTGGGGGAGGTGTCATGTGAGAGTACCTTGAAGAAATGGATGTTTAAGCAATGTACCTTTAAGAAATGGAGCTGATCATATTACTGAAGTGATGTCAGAGGGTGGGGGGAGCTGAGCTCACTTCTGCTTTTGGTTTCAGTTTGAGAAGGCAGCTGGGAGTGTCTGTGTGTTTTGCTGAGAGCTGCAGGAAGAAACACAGAGCTGGTCTGTTGATGTCTGCAAACCTAAAGACTATAAATATATTGAATGTAACCTCATGTCTGTTTTTGAAGGTTTGAAGTCTTTTGGATGTTTAAAGGAACAGTTTGAAGGATTATTTAGTGTTGTAGTCTTTTGGGGTTATCTTTGAAGTAATGGGTGTTAAGATATTCAATGTTTGTTTTGAAAAGGTCAACTTGAGTTCATAGAATAAACATTGTTTTGTTTTAAAAACCATTTGTCCATAATTGCTGTATCGCACCTGGAGAGTACGCCGTGTGCTTCCCACATCACAATCTATTAAAAGTTGTGGGTCGGTTGAACTCCATGAAACACTTTGGGGTTCTGTAAACCCGGACCCATAACACCTGCAGCTTTTTTCTCCCTGCGCTGCGTTACTCTTCCTAAAAATGAGAAAATGCCACTCTTAAGTTTTACATTAGATAATCCAAGGTTACGTTTTACAGCCCGATTTATCTCATAGAATTTACAGTGAAAGAGACCATTCAGCCCATTGAGTCTGTACCGGCCCTTGGAAAGAGCACCCTACTTAAGACCACGCCTCCACCCTATCCCCGTAACCCAGTAACCCCACCTAACCATTTTGGATCCGAAGGGCAATTTATCACGGCCAATCCACCTAACCTGCACACCTTTGGACTGTGGGTGGAAACCGGAGCACCCGGAGGAAACCCACGCAGACACAGGGAGAATATGTAGACTCCACACAGACAGTGACCCAAGCCACGAATCGAACCTGGGACCCTGGAGCGGCGAAGCAACTGTGCTAGCCACCGTGCAGCCGGGCTGCCCATTTGTTGGTGTATATTGCCTGCTGTTTAATTTGATTCCTTTAAATATTTAGCCTGAGCTTTATAGCCTGTCAGATGGGACTTTCCACCAAGTCAGAAAATTTAGTCATGTCCACCTATCACCTTTTATGTGTGGTAGCAACTTTTGTGTTGAAAGAAAACGCTACTTCTGAAGGAGAATTTTGACGTGGGTTATTACTGGCTACATTTAATTATGTTTAGTGCAACAGAACTGCTTGAAAATGGGTTGAAAATCAACAAAGAACCAGTCTCTATAGTGCTGTGGCGCCTTTAGTCATATTATGTAGACAACAAAATGATCCTATAATGCAATCAGCAGCAGAGTGGCAGAAAAGCAACAGTGATTTTTTTTCCCCCTCTGCATTACACACACTTTTTGAGTGCTATTGGGAGTAGAGTGCATTTGTTGATGATTGACCTACTAAAGCAGAGATAAGAGGGGTTACATTTAAGTGAATCTCCTGGTTAACCAAGCAGAAATGTGAGTTAACTCATCAGTGGCCTGTAATGTGTGCTTTTGTAGAAACAAATTATGCCAGAAATAGCAGACCAAGCACCACCTGTGGAAAGAGAGACAGAGTTAAATGGAAAAATGTAGAGATGAAACAGGATTTCAGATGGCAAAGAGGCAGGGAAAAGGCTGGTTGGGAGAGTAAGAACAAAAGGGAAAGGGCTGGATTCTCCGTCAGCCGACGCCGGAATCGGGTGCAGAATACGGTGTCAGCCAAAAATCGAGGTTGCACCAGCCGCCCAGTGGAACGGCCATGCTCCAGTGCCTCAATAGAAGCATGAATGCATTCCACATCCCTCGCTGGCGTCGGCATGCAAATTGTACAGTAACAGCCGTAGTCGCCGGCCTCACAGAATGTTCTGCCTCCGCCATGTGAAGTGACGATGGCGAGGTTCACTTGTGGCATTTAAAAATGGGGACTGGATGCGTCGCTGCTGAGGGAGTGAGAGGAGGTAAGTAAGGTTTCCATAGGCGCAACGGTGGGCTGTCAGCTGTGCCGCTGGCTGGGGACGTCTGCCAGTGCCCGGGGGGGAGTAGTGGGCAGCAATCAGGAGAAAGGACTATGTGGTCAGGTGCCCCCAGGATCGGGGTGGCCAGGCACAGACCACCATTGCTGAAGCGTGCAAGGCAACCATCTGGCTGCATTCTCAATTGAATGCCCACCATCTCCCATGAATGTACAGAGTGCCACTGGCCTTATGGGTGCCCATGATCCCCCAGTATCAGCGGGTCTGGTCCATGGGATAGAGGATGATGAGCTCTGTGATGAGCTCTGATGCTCCGCAATGTCTGACAGTGTCTGACTCTCGTCCCAGTGTCACTTTCCACTGTCCGCCCGGATGATCCCTGCATGCGTGCTAGCCATTCCATCGCATGGGCTCACTGTCCTTCTGGGGAGGGTGGGAATGGGGCTGAGGTCCAGGGCAGGGTGGAGGTGGGGGAGGGGCGGTGAGCAATGATGGGTCATGGACCGGGTGTTCCACAACAAGGGCCCCCCCCCCCCCCACTGAACTGGAAGGTAAGTGAGGCCTTGACGGGGCCGTTTAAGTGATGTCTCATAGCGGGGTCATTCCTGGCGCTGAGAAAGTCCCCACTATACGCGTTCAAAGCATTTTTGGGCATTAAATCATTCCCTTAGAAATCTTTTGATTAAATTGCGCTCTTATTCTCCCAAACGTGGAATCCAGCCCCGACATACTAAATTTAAAAAAGTGTATGTAAATTGTCATTTTACTTGCTTAATTGCTTGGAGCCCAGAATTCGGACAGTTCAATGGGAAGGTGGAATGGTAACGGGAGGGGTGTTGCAGTTGACGGAGGATTAAACCAGAGTAGTGTGGAAAGAATTGTCCCTTTGGAATGCAGAAGTGGAGGCACAGGACAGATGTGTCTGGTGCTGACATCACTGTGAAGGTGACAGGAAAGGTGATGGATCATCCATGAATGGGGACACATGGCATGGAAGGTGTGAGGAACAGGAAATTATGACTGTAGAGGAATGAAAAAAAGAACAAGCACATTCAAGAACCATTTCAACAGGAGGGTGGGGTTAATAAAGGAAAACATATCAGAAGCAGTGGTAAGAATTATGCCATTTAGGGCAGCACGGTGGCACCGTGAGTTAGCACTGCGGCCTCACGGCGCCGAGGTCCCAGCTTCGATCCCGGTGTGGAGTTTGCACATTCTCCCCGTGCTTGCGTGGGTTTCGCCCCCACAACCCAAAACATGTGCAAGCTAGGTGGATTGGCCACGCTAAATTGCCCCTTAATTAGAAAAAGAAAAATGAATCGGGTACTCTAAATTTAAAAAAAAAGAATTATGCCATTTTAAATGCAGGAGTAATGGAGACAGGTAAGCTGGGAGAATGCAATAGATGTTACAACAACCTGGGCGAGTGCATGGTCAGATGCAGCCCCACAGACTCCTGAGTCCCTACATAAGTGAATTAACCAATAATTTGTGTATTTTCTTGAGATCTTTAACCTTTGGCTGCTCCAGTGAGTTACAGGCACCAGATTTATAAGTAAAACATTAACAAACTGTTTATTGATAACAAGAGTAAAAGATAAACTTATAATGGAAACTTGGAGAGAACCCTCCCCCAAACAATACACTTCCTACTTTACTCTACACCCCCCACCCCACAGGCCTCTCAAATTGGGTCCCTTAACCCCCATGCTGAGGCCTGCCAGCCTGAGCCCAGTGGAATCTCCGCCACTTACTTTGGTATCTGGCTCCAGCGACAATTTCCATTGGGAACTGGTGATAGTTCCAGCAGTGTTGACCACTTCCACATGGCACGGCTGGGATCACTGAATGTCCTGTTCCTGATTTGATTTGATTTCTTATTGTCACATGCATTAGTATACAGTGAAAAGTATTATTTCTTGCATGCTATGCAGAAAACGCATACCGTACATAGGGAAGGAGGGAGAGACTACAGAATGTAATGTTACTGTCATTGCTAGGGTGTAAAGAAAAGATCAACTTAATACGAGGTAGGTCCATTCAAAACTCTGATGGCAGCAGGGAAGAAGCTGTTCTTGAGTCGGTTGGTATGTGACCTCAAACGTTTGTATCTTTTTCCTGACGGAAGAAGGTGAAAGAGAGTATGTCCGGAGTGCGTGGGGTCCTTAATTATGCTGGTTGCCTTACCGAGGCAGCGGGCATTGTAGACAGAGTCAATGGATGGGATGCTGGTTTGCATGATGGTTTGGGCTACATTCAAGACCTTTTGTAGTTTCCTGCGGTCTTGGGCAGAGCAAGAACCATATCAAGCTGTGGTACAACCAGATAGAATGCTTTCTATGGTGCATCTGTAAAAGTTGGTGAGAGTCGTAGCTGACATGCCAAATTTCCTTAGTCTTCTGAGAAAGTAGAGTTGTTGGTGGGCTTTGTTAATTATAGTGTCGGCATGGGGGGACCAGGACAGGTTGTTGGTAATCTGGCTAAAAACCTGAAGCTCTCGTCCCTTTCTACTTCGTTCCCATTGATGTAGATAGGGGTATGTTCTCCTCAATGCTTCCTGAAGTCGATGACAATCTCCTTCATTTTGTTGACATTGAGGGAGCGATTATTGTCGTTGCACCAGTTCACCAGATTCTCTATCTCATTCCTGTACTCTGTCTCGTCATTGTTTGAACACCGAACCACTACGGTGGTGTCATCGGCAAATTTGAAAATCGACTTGGAGGGGAATTTAGCCACACAGTCATAGGTATATAAGGATAATTGAAGGGGGCTGAGGACACAGCCTTGTGGGGCACCAGTGTTGAGGATGTTCGTGGAGGAGGTGTTGTTGCCTATCTTTACTGATTGTGGCCTGTGGGTTAAGAAGTTCAGGATCCAGTCACAGAGGGAGGAGCTGAGGCTCAGGCCACAGAGTTTGGAGATGAGTTTCGTAGGAATAATGGTTTGAAGGCTGAGCTGTAGTGAATAAATAGGAGTCTGACATAGGTGTCTTTGTTATCTAGGTGTTCCAGTGTTGAGTGCAGGGTCAGGGAGATGGCGTCTGCTGTAGACCTGTTGCAGCTGTAAGCAAACTGTAGTGGATCAAGGCAATCCTGGAGGCTGGAGTTGATTTGTGCCATGACTAGCCTTGCGAAGCACTTCATAATGATGGATATGTCAGAGCCACTGGACGATAGTCATTAAGACACGCTGCTTGGCATTTCTTTGATACAGGCATGATGGTCATCTTCTTGAAGCAGATAGGAATCTCAGATTGTTGTAAAGAGAGGTTGAAGATGTCTGCCAATACTCCCGCCAACTGATCCGCGCTGATCCGCGCAAGACCTGAGTGCTCGTCCGGGATCCCCATCCGGGCCAGTGGCTTTCCGTGGGTTGACATTCGAGAAGGCTACTCTTACATCTGCAATGGTGTCCTCAGAAACAAGTTCACCTGAGGCTTCCAGGGTGGAGGACAAGCTCTCACTGACCTCTTGTTCGAAGCGGGCATAGAATGTGTTGAGCTCATCGGGCGGGGGGGGGGGGGGGGGGGGGGGGGCGTTGAAGCCAGCGATTTTACATGCCTTCGTCTTATAGCCCGTTATGTCTTGCAGATCTTGCCATAGTCGGTGGGGGTCCGTGTGGCTCGCCTGGGACTCTGGCTTGGTCCGGTACTGTTTTTTGGCATCTTTGATGGATCTCCTTAGATCATATCTGGCTTTCTTGTATAGGTCAGGGTCACCTGACTTGAATGCCTCAGACCTAGACTTCAGCAAGCAGTGGATATCCCTGTTCACCCAGGGTTTCCGGTTGGGAAACACGCAATTTTTGCTTCTTCGGCACACAGTTTTCTACACTATCTTCCTGAGGGGCGGAAATCCTGCCTTCAACTGTTAATCCTAATTGATCACAAAATGAGATTGGGGGTGGGATGGTTGGCGGGAACCGCTGTACCCTTTAATATTTAGCCCTCTGTGTTTCTCCCTTCACAGCTGCTCCAACCAGCTGAGTATTGCCAATATTTTCTGTTTTTATTTCAAATTTCCAGCATTCACAGTATTTTGCTTTGGGATTGCATCAATGATACCTCAAAGATTTAAGTCCAATGGGTTGATTCTAATTACTGCTGAAATAATGTAATGTTTGTGTGCCTCATTGAGAATTAGCAGTTATGGGCCAGGGTTTAGAGAATCCCAAAGTGTATCATGGAGTTCACCTGACCCACAACTTTTAATAGATTGTGGTATGAGGAGCACACGGCCCACTCTACAGGTATGGTACAGCAGAAATGGAAAAGTATGTTTTAAAGCAAAACAATATTTATTCTATGAACTCAAGTTAACCTTTTTGAAACATACAGTGAACATCTTAGCAACCATTAATTCAAATACAATCCCCAAAGAATACAACACTAAGTAATCCTTTAAGCTTTCCTTTTAACATCCATAAGACTTAAAATACCGTTTACCAGAAACACACCAGGTTAAAGTCACTACTGTTATTAGTTTTAAATCACCAGGATCGATTTACAATCTTTAGATTACAGAGAGAGATTCATACACCTTCTGACTGTGACTGCAAATATCCAGCTCTGAAAACGAAACTAAAACACACCCTTCAGCCTGCTCAAAAACTAAAGTAAAAAGCTTACAGGCAGCCCAGCTCCACCCCTCTCTGATATTATTGCAGTGGTAAACACCCATTTCTTAAAGGTACTCTCACTACAGATATTTATATACATACCCATTTATAAACACCCATTTCTTAAAGATACTCTCACATGACAAGCTGCAAAGCTTTCCTGAGGTAGAACCAACAACAATTTGCATTTGTGTGCTGTATTTAACACAGTTAAACTGCCCAAGATGTTTCCCAATGGTATAACCAGACAAAAGAATTAAACTGAGACAAAGGATAGGTAATTAATGAGGTAACCTCTCATTAACATATAATTGTCTATTTATGAATAAAATGAATTTATATACAGACAATGGCATAATTAAATTAATGTTTGTATATTGTATGTAGATTAGAACCGCAGAAGTCTACAACATGGCACAAGCTCTATGCCAGAGCAATCCAAAACTAATTTCATGATTGCCCCACAGCTATTTATCATTCTCTGATTCACATTTTATCTCTGATTCAAATTTTTTCTGCATAAAAGATACAATTGTCGTTGCCTGCCTTACTCACCTCCTTTGGCAGATCTTCCCATGCTTTAATCACCCTTTAGGATATTTCTAGAACTTGCCGAGTAAAGAAATTTTCCAAATCATTCAACATTTCAAGTTGCCGACTCCTTCTCTCTGACCACTTAAACTGACCTTTTCTACCTTGTCTTCTCCAACAAGAATATACATAGCTTTTTAAGTCTCCCCTCCCTACTGAAATTTCCCATACCAAATATGGTCCGGATGAATCTGCACAGTATCCTTCCCATGACCCTGATGCTCACAGCTGCAGAATATTCTCTTTCTGTGATGTAAGCATTTATTTGGTCAAATTTATATATTCTAGATTCTTTTTTCTTTATTAATTGTTTTTTATTGGATTTTTGAACAGAGTATATTTGCCATTATGTACACAGGATATGATATATAAATAGCCATCTGTTTGTGCCGGCGAAACAATTCCAGAGGCAATCCTTGAATGGGTCTGGTGCCGGTGTTGCCCCTCACTTCTCCTGGACGGATTTTGCCGCCATTGTCTTCTCGTGCACACTGCCGCTTCAGCCGACCCTCCCATCTTCCGCATAGAGCCACCACAAACGTGATGCATTCTCCTTTTTCTCTGTTCCTGTGGATGTCAAGTTGGTTAACGTTTCCCTTCCTCCGCCCCCCCCCCCTCCTACTTCCCTGGCTCTCCTCTATTGTTCCCTGTCTCTTCCCTCCCCCCCCCCCCCCCTGTGGTTCGCCTTTCCTTCCTCTTAGATTGAGTTGTGTCCCCCCCACCCCCTCTCCCTGTCTATCTCACCCTCTCATGCTTTGGCTGCTTTCCCCTGGTTCCTGGCTACCTGGCTATTCTTCTGCTTGTTCGTTGGCCACAAACAAGTCCCGGAACAATTGGGTGAATGGCTCCCACGTTCTGTGGAAGCCGTCGTCTGACCCTCGGATGGCGAATTTAATTTTCTCCATTTGGAGAGATTCCGAGAGGTCGGACAGCCAGTCTGCAGCTTTAGGTGATGCTGCTGACTGCCAGCCAAACAGGATTCTATGGCGGGCGATCAGGGAGGCAAAGGCAAGGGCGTCTGCCCTCCTCCCCAGAAATAGATCTGGTTGGTCTGAAACCCCGAAGACCGCCACTTTCGGGCATGGCTCTACACTCACCCCCACCACTTTGGACATTGCCTCGAAGAAGGCTGTCCAGTACTCCACAAGTCTGGTGCAAAACCAGAACATGTCGGTGTGGTTGGCCGGGCCTCCTTGGCACCGTTCACATCTATTCTCCACCTCCGGGAAGAACCTACTCATACGGGTTCTTGTTAAGTGGGCTCTATGTACCACTTTTAGCTGCGTCAGGCTGAGCCTTGCGCAGGTGGAGGTGGAGTTGCCCCTATGCAGTGCTTCATTCCAGAGTCCCCACCCTATTTCGATCCCCAGGTCCTCCTCCCATTTCATTCTTGTTGCATCCAGTACGGTGATGCTCCCCCCTTCTACCAGTCGGTCGTACATGTCGCTACAGTTTCCTCTCTCTAATATGCTTGCGTCCAGTAACTCTTCCAGTAATGTCTGTTGTGGCGGTTGTGGGTAAGTCCTTGTCTCCTTTCGGAGGAAGCTTTTGAGTTGCAGGTACCTTAGCTCGTTCCCCCTGGCTAGCTGGAATTTCTCCGTCAGTTGTCCACTGTCGCGACCCTGCCGTCGGTGTATAGGTCCCTGTAGAAGCCAGGTATTTTGAATACTGTCAGTGTCCCCTCGTCCTGTCTCCACCTTTTGAAGGTGGCATCAGTCAGTGCTAGTGTGAACCTATGGTTGTTACAGATGGGAGCTTTGCCCAACATTTTGGTCAGGCCAAATTGCTGCCGTAGTTGGTTCCAGGACTGGAGAGTGGCTATCACCACCGGGCTGCTGAAGTGTTTTTTGGGTGGGGATGGGAGTGCCGCCGTGGCGAGGGCCTGGAGGGAGGTCCCCTGACAGGAGGCCTCTTCCGCGCACACCCACTCGGCTTCTGGCTCCTTGATCCATCCCCTTATTCGTTCGGCCGTCGCTGCTCAGTGGTAGAATTGTAGGTTTGGGAGGGCTAGCCCTCCCCTTGATTTTGTTTTTTGTAAGACCTTCTTTGGGATCCTAGCATTCTTCCCCCCCCCCCCCCCCCCTTCCATACGAACACCATGATTAGTTTGTCTAATACTTTGAAAAAGGCCTTGGGGATGTAGATCAGGATGGATCTGAATAGGAAGAGGTACCTGGTCAGCATGTTCATTTTGACTGTCTGGACTCTCCCCGCAGTGGGATTGGGAGTGTGCTCTATCTTTGCAGGTCCTTTTTTACTTCCTCTGTCAGACTGGTGAGGTTCCATTTGTGGATCCCTTTCCAGTCATGGGCCATTTGGATCCCCAGGTAGCGGAATTTGTGTCGGGCTTGTTTAAGCGGCAGTCCCGCTACGGCTGCCCTACCTACTTGTGGGTGTACCAGGAAGATCTTGCTTTTGCTCATGTTGAGTTTGTAGCCCAAGAAGGCGCCAAACTCTTTCAGGAGCGTGATGATTCCGTCCATGCTGCTTTGTGGGTCCGAGATGTAGAGGAGCAGGTCATCTGCATAGAGTGAGACTCTGTGCTCTCTGCCTCCCCTTCGGATCCCCCTCCAGCTTTTTGCTGCTCTGAGCGAATTGCTAGTGGCTCGATCGCTAGAGCGAACAGCAGCGGGGACAGTGGGCATCCTTGTCTGGTGCCCCTGTGCAGCTGGAAGTATCGGGAGTTGTTTGTCCGTACGCTCGCCATGGGAGCGTTGTATCGGAGTTTTACCCAGGAGGTGAATCCTGTTCCAAGCCCGAACAGCTCCAGTACCTCTATGAGGTATTTCCATTCGACTCTGTCGAAGGCCTTTTCTGCGTCTAGGGAGACGATCACCTCTGGTGTTCTCTCCCCGGAGGGGGCCATTTTCACGTTCAGCAGGCGCCTGATGTTGGAGGTAAGCTGTCTACCTTTGACAAAGCCCGTCTGGTCCTCTGCGACCACGCAGTCTTCTAGCCTTTTGGCTAGAATCTTGGCCAGTATTTTGGCATCTCCGTTCAGCAGTGAGATGGGTCTGTATGACTCACATTCTGTTGGGTCTTTATCTTTCTTAGGTATCAGCGAGATTGAGGCCTGTGCTAGCGTGGGTGGCAGTGTGCCCCTAGCTAGCGCGTCTGTGAATATCTCCCGCAGGTGCGGGGCCAGTGCTGTCGCAAATCTTTTGTAGAGGTCCGCTGGGAATCCGTCTGGTCCCGGTGCCTTCCCCACCTGCATGGAGCTAATGCTGTCCATGATCTCTCCCAGTGCTCGTGGTGCTTCCAGGCCCCGTTTTCTGCCCTCCCCCACGACTGGTATGTCCAGTCCATCAAGGAACCGTTTCATCCCGGACTCCCCCATTGGGGGCTCTGAGGTGTACAGCCCTTGGTAGAAGGCCCGGAATGCTTTGTTGATCTTTTCTGGCTCTGTTTGTCATGCGCCTCTAGTATCTCTGATTTGCGCAATTTCTCTGATGGCTGCCTGCTTTCTCAGCTGGTGTGCCAGCAGGCGGCTGGCTTTGTCTCCGTGTTCGTATAGGGTCCCACATGCATGGCGAAGTTGAAGCACTGCTTTCCTGGTGGAGAGCAGATCAAAGTTCCTTTGTAACTCTTTCCTCTCCGCCAGGAGCAATACGGTCGGGGCCTCGGAGTATTTACGGTCTACCTCCAGTATGGAGTCGACCAGCTGCTGCCGAGCCGCCTTTTCCTCCCTATCTCTTTGCGCTTTGAAAGCGATGATTTCCCCTCTTAGTACGGCCTTTAGCCCTTCCCAGAACATGGAGAGTGAGACCTCCCCGTTCTGATTGTTCTCCGTGTATTCTGCTATGGCCTGCGATATTTTTCGTTGAGGGCCTTGTCAGCTAGTACGGCAACGTCCAACCTCCATGTGGGGCGTTGGGCCCTGCCCATCTCCAGCCTCACATCCATGTAGTGTGGAGCGTGGTCTGATATCACAATTGCGGAGTATTCCACTTTGTCTATCCCCGAAAGCACCGTGTTTCCCATCACAAAGAAGTAAATTCTTGTGTACACGCTGTGTACTGGGGAGAAGAAGGAGAATTCCTTCTCTCCTGGGTGAACCTTCAGGGGTCCACCACTCCCATCTGTTCCATAAAGTGACCGAGTTCCCTTGCCATGTTTGAGGTTTTCCCCGTTTTGGGGTTTGATTTGTCTGTCTTTGGGTCCTGTACACAGTTGAAATCCCCCCCCATGATTAGCCAGTGGGTCGCTATGTCAGGGATTTCTGCCATGGTCTTCTTGATGAAGCTCGGGTCGTCCCAGTTGGGCGCATACACGTTAACTAGTACTACCGGTGCCCCATCCAGTGTCCCGCTAACCATGACATACCGTCCCCCTGGGTCCGTAACCGTCTTTGTCGCCCAAAACATCGTCCATTTGCTGATCAGTATTGCCACCCCCCTGGCCCTCGTCCCGTAACAGGAGTGGTAGGTCTGTCCCACCAAACCCTTTCTTACCTGCAGTCGGTCCTGCTCTCCCAGGTGCGTCTCTTGAAGGAAGATTATGTCTGCCTTCATGTTTCTTATGTGGGTGAGGACTCTGGATCTTTTCACTGGGCTGTTGAGTCCCCTTACGTTCCAGGTGACTATCCTGGTGGGGGGGCTTCTGTCCCCTCGCTCCTGTGGGATTAACCATATTTACCTGGTGGACACGCACCTGCCCTCCGGGGTCCCCCTTGTTACGGGGGCCGTCCAGGATGGCTTCTGTCACTGCTCTCTCCATGCAGCCGGGACCCTGCACTCTGAGGTTTCCCTCCGTCCACGGGTCCCCCGTCATGGCCACCCGCTGTGCGGCCACCACGCGGGTAGCCCCCTTCACTCTGGGGTCTCCCTTCGCCCAGAGGCTGTACTGGGTGGATGCTTGCAGCGATTCCTTGTTCCGAGCCCTTGGTTGTGGCACTCTGTAGCCCTATTGTTGTTCCTTTTCTAGCCTTGTTTGTCCCTCCGTCCCTGTGTTCCCCCCCCCTGTGCCACCCCGTCTCTCCCTCGCCTCCCCTTTTCTCCCCCTCTCCCGTATATCCCTCCTATGTCCCTCTTTCCCCTGCTCCTATCCCTGTTTGCTCTCCTGCCTCTGTTGAGTGCCCCCCCCCCTCTGCCTGGCGCTGTCCCCCCTGTTGGGGGCACGCAGCGGCCCTGCTTTTTTGCATCTCCCCAGTGCTAGCTTCTTGCTAGTGCGGCGACCGCCCTCTAGGAAGTTACTGTCTCGCTTCTCCCCTGCCCAGCCTCTGTGTTTTTCTGCCCGCTCAGCCCCCGCCCTACCCTGCGCTCCCCCTGTTTGCTCACCCTTCTCCGCTACTCTCGTGCCCTTGTGCTGGGGCCTGTTTTCCCAACTATGGCGGTTCGTTGGGTACCCTTTTTGTTCAGGGTGCGCTCGCCATGTTGGGGATGCGGATGGGGGGGCCTGGCATTACCCCCCCCCCCGTTGGTGTGTTGTTGCCCTTTGCCAGGGGCCCCACGTTTCTACCCTCACTGTTGGTTTTCCAGCCCGTGTTCCTCGATGAATTTGTTTGCGGCGGCTGTAAAGAAATACTCTCTTTCTTGGTATGTGACCCAGAGTTTCGCTGAGTACAGCATACCAAAGCGCACATTGTTCCTGTGAAGAGCTGCTTTCGCTCTGTTGAATTCGGCCCGTCTCCTGGCGAGGTCTACCCCAATGTCCTCGTACACTCTAATGAACTGTCCTTCCCATTTGCAGGTTCTGTTTTGCCTGGCCCAGCGCAGGATTGTTTCCCTGTCTTTGTATCGGTGCAGTTTGGCTATAACTGCCCTCGGGTGTTCCCCCCCCTGGGTTTCGGGCGCAGCGACCGGTGCACTCTGTCCATTTCTGGTGGGTTGGGGAAAGTTTTGCTCCCCACTAAGTTGCCCAGCATCTCGGCCACGTAGGCCGTGGGGTTTTTACCCTCGATCTCCTCTGGTAGGCCCACTATCCTGACATTTTGTCTTCTTGAGCGGTTTCCCTGGTCGTCCACCCTGCCCTTCAGGCTCCCCTGCGTTGTGCCCAGTCTCGCCACCTCTTTCTCCAGGGCCATGATCTGGTCGCTCATGTCAGTCGCGGCCCTCTCCAGCTCCTTAATGGACGCCTTTTGGGTTTCCAGTTTTTCCTCTTGGGCTTCCAGTTTCTCCTCTGCTCTGCCCAGGGTGAGCTGCACCTCTGCCAGGGCCTTGGCCATTGCTGCCTGTACTGCGGCCTCTATGTCTGCTTTGGTCCCTGCCTTACTTTCTTGCTGGTGTTCCCTCAGCACCTCGGCAAAGGCTGCCTTCCAGTTCCCCTCTGGCCCAGGGGGAAAATGCTCCTGTCTGCCCAGTTCGTTTAGTTGCGGCGAGGCTTCCATTCCGCCGCTTCGTGCACCGATTAGCTCGTCTGAGTGGGCTCGTGCATTGCCCCGTTTGCTTTTGGTGCCCTTTCTCCCTCTGCTTTGACTCCCTTCTGGCATTTTTTTCCCCCCCTTTTTTTTCCCCCCTCTTCTTTTTTTATATTCTAGATTCTTATTGATAGATTTCATAATGCAAGCTACTTGCACTGTGGGGCCAGAATTACTCCTGACAGCAGCCCGTTCACGCCGTCGTAAAACGCGATGGCGTGGACACTCTGCCGCGGGATGGGAGCATCCCACCCTCTATGTTCCGCCTTGGAGATGCAAAGGCGGAACATAGAGGGCGGGATGCTCCCATCCCGTGGCAGAGTGTCCACGCCATCGCGTTTTACGACGGCGTGAACGGGCTGCTGTCAGGAGTAATTCTGGCCCCACAGTGCAAGTAGCTTGCATTATGAAATCTATCAATAAGAATCTAGAATATAAAAAAAGAAGGGGGACAAAAAAAGGGGGGAAAAAAATGCCAGAAGGGAGTCAAAGCAGAGGGGGAAAGGGCACCAAAAGCAAACGGGGCAATGCACGAGCCCACTCAGACGAGCTAATCGGTGCACGAAGCGGCGGAATGGAAGCCTCTATGTTCCGCCTGTGCATCTCCAGCAGCTGAGGAACGAATGTTCCAGAGTCATGACACTATCTCAGCTGTGTTCTGGGATCCAGCAGACCTCCAACTTTCCGATCCCTGAGAGGCTCCTGCCTCCACCTGATGTGCATCAGAAGCTGTGCGGTCATCACCAGAAAGTGACCCTGAAGCCTGCCTACTAAGTTCGCCAACGAGGTGTGTGTCTCAGCAATGGTGGATGGAGTGGGTGATAGCTGTGGTGCTTCATTCGTGTCCTCCTCCGAGGTTTCATCTGTTGTGGTGCCAAGGGTGGGCGGTGTGATACTGCTGGTAGATGGGCCAGGCTCTTCAGTTGAAGTTCCTACAAGGCACGGGACATGTTTTTACTATATGGCCTGGTCAAATGTTTGGACGATAAAGAGCTCGCTTGAGACTGGTCTGAATGAAGGTGCAGTGGCTCCTCACTTTTCTGTCGCAGGCCAACCTTGTTGTCAGTGCAGGCCTGCTCCTGCTCTTTCACTGTGAGCTCCATGGCGCTCTGCTCTGACGGAGTCAGGATCCTCAGCTCCGGCATCCCACAACCCACTTTCTCTCACTCACAGCTGTTGTTTGCGATCTCCTTCTGCAGGAACACAAATGAGGATTATGTGAGCCAGGCACCTGCCGAGTTAAAGGACACCAGGCATGTGTAGTCACTGCGCCTAAACAGGGAGGATTTCTGATGAGGGTGCTGTGGGCTTTTGACGATACTGGTGGAACGTCGGTTGCTGGGGCCCTGTGAGGTGGCGCCATGCTTGATCCAAGTGACTCTCCGGGGAGTGACGGAAGGGTGGAATGCAGAGTGGAGACCGGGAGCACTTACCCTTGCTGATCGTAGGAGATCATTCATCTTTTTCCCACACTGCCCACCCGTCCTCTTGGTCAGGCTGCTGGCACTGACCAGTGCTGCCACTGTCTCCCAGGCAGGATTCATCACCTTGCTGGAGGGCTTCCTGCCAGCCCGAGGGTATAGTGTA
Source organism: Scyliorhinus torazame (assembly GCF_047496885.1). Lineage (NCBI taxonomy): Eukaryota > Metazoa > Chordata > Chondrichthyes > Carcharhiniformes > Scyliorhinidae > Scyliorhinus > Scyliorhinus torazame. The sequence goes on from NC_092713.1 coordinate 240,230,420, forward strand.
ACCCGTCTCTTCTCTATGACATCCGTAAAATGGCTGAAGGCCACCTCTGTAAATCCAGGAGCTGGTTTCTGTCATGATATACACCAGTATATCATGGTGCAGACACACACACTGATGAACACACAGCAAGACCAATCAACACACACAAAACCGCAGCCAATCACCAGTTCGAGCACACTCACTATAAAGACAGGGGGCATCAGAGTTCCCGTTGATTCGGGATGCAGCCTCCTACAAGGACAGAGCTTACAGCTTATAGCACAGATCCTCACCATGTGCTGAGTGCATAGACTGGTTCGGACAGGCATAGGTCTTTAGTTTAATCTAACACCGTGTTAACCCACAGTGAAAGTATGTTCAACAGTTTTTAACTTAATAAAATAGTGTTGCACTATTTTAAGTGTTGGTAGCCTGTATGTGTTCCACGGATCCAGAGCACCCAACACATCATGGTACCAGGAGTTGAGGGATATTAGAACTTCTTAGACCTACCTGCAAGTGATCTGCCTTCCACCAGCATACAGTCATCCTGCAAAATGGACAGCGCTCGCCCGCCGCCGCCGCTCTGCATTCCCGGTAACCTGGGGGCCAACTGGAAGATATTCAAACAACGCTTCCAGCTCTACCTGGAAGCCACAGACCGGGAAGATGCCTCGGGGACACCAAGAAGATCGGTCTCTTCCTATCTATGGCCAGGGAACATGCCATCCACATTTTCAATTCTCTCACCTTTGCTGCTGATGAAGATAAATCGAAATTCAAGATGGTCCTCCTCAAGTTTGACACTCACTGCAACATAGAGGTGAATGAAAGTTTCGAGCGCCATGTATTCCAACAGCGTTTGCACGGTAAGGATGAACCTTTCCAGTCCTTTCTCACCCCCCTCCGCATCCTTGCGCAGTCCTTTAATTACGGGCCCACTTCCGACTCCATGATGCGCGACCACATCGTTTTCGGTGTTCAGTTGGAACCCCTACGCCAGCAGCTCCTCAAGGTAAAGCAGCTCACCATAGCGATTGCCATCGAGACCTGCGTGCTACATGAACACGCCACTAGTCGGTATTCCCACATCCAAGCGGCTGAAACGCCATGGCAAGGTCTCCACGAGGCAGAACAGGTCCAGGCAATCGAACAACTCCAGGGCCTCAGCCTGGATGAGGGTGGCCATTTTGCGCACTTTTCACAGACTCCCGCACATGTGCGCACCAAACGAGGGGATGGCGACGTCGACGAATGTACTGAGTAGGCGCGCACCACGTACGGCCGCACCGCACATGCGCGGTGGCGCAACAAACATACTGACGCTACAACATGCGGCAACTGTGGTTCCGCCCACTTAAAGCGGCAATGCCCTGCCAAATCCCGACAATGCCTGAGATGTGGCAAACTTGGCCACTATGCTGCTTTTTGCAGATCAGCTCGGCCTGCCAATTCGTATCGCTCCGGCCAGCCTCGCAGGAATGTCCGGGCCATTGAACCCACGGTCACCGAGTCCGATGCGGACCTACTACCCAATATTGACACCGAGGACCCGAAGGTGCCTTTTTGAGTCGGTATCGTTACAAAAAACAGGGTGTCCCCGAAGCAAAGAATCCAGCCTCTATTGGTATACAGCATCGATCCAGACGATGAGTGGTGTGCCACCCTGATGGTCAACCGGTCCCAAATACGATTCTGCCTGGACACTGGTGCCTCCGCCAATCTCATTGCGCAGTCTGACCTCCAAAGCCTTCGTGTCAAACCAGCCATCCTCCCATTAGCCTGCCAGCTATTATACTACAATGGCAATGGCATTGCTGCCAGCGGCTCGTGTCAGCTCGAAGTGACACACAAGTCACACAAAGCCATCCTTCCCTTTGAAATTGTGGGCTCCTCGAAAGCCTCACTGCTTGGCGTGCAGGCATGCAAGCTGTTGAACCTAGTTCAGAGGGTTCACACTCTCTCTCCTGCTGACGCGTATGCCTTTCAGGACACCAACTTCAGGGCGCAGCTCGACGCCATTATCAACCAGTACCACAAAGTCTTCGAGGGCATGGGCACGCTCCCATACACCTACAAGATTTTATTAAAACTGAATGCCACGCCTGTGGTGCACGCACCTCGCAGGGTCCCAGCACCCCTTAAGGACCGCCTCAAGTAGCAGCTGCAGGACCTCCAGAACCAAGGAGTGATTTCCAAACTCACGGAACCGACCGACTGGGTCAGTTCCATGGTATGTGTAAAAAAGCCTTCCGGCGAATTGAGAATCTGCATTGATCCCAAGGATCTAAATCGCAATATCATGAGGGAGCATTATCCAATTCCCAAGCGCGAAGAGCTCACATGTGAGATGGCTCGCGCCAAGCTCTTCACCAAACTCAACGCCTCAAAAGGATTCTGGCAAACCCAGCTCAATAAATCCAGCAGGAAACTTTGCACATTTAATACCCCCTTTGGCAGATATTGTTACAACAGGATGCCGTTCGGGATCATGGGCGAAATTCTCCGGTATCGGCGCGATGTCCACCGACTGGCGCCCAAAATGGCGCAAATCAGTCGGGCATCGCGCCGCCCCAAAGGTGCGGAATGGTCCGCAACTTTGGGGGCCGAGCCCCAAACTTGAGGGGCTAGGCCGGCGCCGGACGAATTTCCGCCCTGCCAGCTGGCGGAAAAGGCCTTTGGTGCCCCGCCAGCTGGCGCGTAAATGACATCTCCGGGCGGCGCATGCGCGGGAGCGTCAGCGGCCGCTCACGGCATTCCCGCGCATGTGCAGTGGAGGGAGTCTCTACCGCCTCTGCCTTGGTGGAGACCGTGGCGAAGGCGGAAGGGAAAGAGTGCCCCCACGGCACAGGCCTGCCCGCGGATCGGTGGGCCCCGATCGCAGGCCAGGCCACCGTGGGGACACTCCCCGGGGCCAGATCGCCCCGCGCCCCCCCCAGGACCCGGGAGCCCGCCCGCGCCGCCTTGTCCCGCCGGTAAGGTAGGTGGTTTAATTTACGCCGGCGGGACAGGCATTGTAGTGGCGGGACTTTGACCCATCCGGGCCGGAGAATCGCGGGGGGGGAGCCCACCAACCGGCGCGACGCGATTCCTGCCCCCGCCGAATATCCGGTGGTGGAGAATTTGGCAACCGGCGGGGGCGGGATTCACGCCAGCCCCCAGCGATTCTCCGACCTGGCGGGGGGTTGGAGATTCTCGCCCCTTATCTGCATCAGAAGTGTTCCATAGGATTATGGAACAAATGATGGAAGGCATTGAAGGTGTTCGCGCCTCTGTCGATGACATAATCATTTGGTCCAGGAGCATGTCAGTCGCCTCCAGCGCGTATTCAGACGCATACATGAGCTTGGCCTCCGCCTCAACAAGGCCAAATGCTCTTTTGGTCAGACGGAACTCAAGTTCCTTGGGGACCACATCTCCCAATTGGTTGTGCAGCCTGATGCGGACAAGGTAGCTGCCATCAATCAGCTATGAAAACACCAGAGGACAAGAAGGCGGTCCTCCAATTTCTGGGCATTGTCAATTTTTTAGGGAAATTTATCCCTAACCTCGCCTCTCATACCACGGCTCTCAGGAACCTGGTCAGGAAGACGACAGACTTCCAATGGCTCCCTGCCCACGAGCCCGAATGGAGAGAACTCAAAGCAAAACTGACCATGGCCCCGGTCTTAACTTTCTTTGATCCAGCAAAGGAGACCAAAATTTCGACCGATGCCAGTCAATCCGGCATTGGGGCAGTGCTCCTTCAACGTGATGAGGCCTCATCATGGGCCCCCGTTGCATATGCGTCACGTGCGATGACCCCCCACGGAGCAGCGCTACGCGCAGATAGAAAAGGAGTGCCTGGGCCTTCTGACCGGTGTGGTTAAGTTTCACGATTATGTCTACGGACTTCCTCAATTCACCGTCGAGACCGACCATCGCCCGCTGGTCAATATAATACAGAAAGACTTGAACGATATGACGCCTCACCTCCAGCGTATTCTTCTCAAGCTCCGGCGATATGACTTCCAGCTGGTATACACCCCAGGCAAAGACCTCATCTTTGACTCCAGGGCAGTCAACACTCCATGTGACCCAGCGTGATTTGTCTGCCAGGTTGACGCCCATGTGGAATTCGCGGCCTCCAATCTACCTGCCACAGATGAACGCCTCGTCCAAATTCGCCGCGAGACGGCGGCTGTCCCCTTGCTACAGCGTGTCATGTGCCACCTAACAGACGGGTGGCTCAGGGGCCAATGCCCTCAGTTCTATAATGCCAGAGATGATCTGGCGGTAGTAGACGGGGTTCTTCTAAAACTGGACCGCATTGGCATCCCACATAGCATGCGCCAACTTCTCCTGGAACAACTACACGAGGGCCACCTTGGCATGGAAAGGTGCCGCTGCCGGACCCGAGAGGCAGTGTACTGGCCCGGCATTAATGAGGACATAGCCAACATAGTGCACAACTGCCCCACTTGTCAGCGCTTCCAGCCAACCCAATCACATGAGACCCTGCAGCCCCATGAGTTGGTCACGTCACCATGGACCAAGGTGGGCATCGACCTGTTCCAGTGCTGGGTAGAGACTATGTCCTGATCGTGGACTACATTTCGAATTATGCGGAGATGATACGGTTGCATGACATCACCTCGTCTGCCGTCATTCGTGCATGTAAAGAAACATTTGCTCGACACGGCATCCCGCTCACGGTTATGTCAGACAATGGCCCCTGCTTCGCCAGCCAGGAATGGTCCAACTTTGCCAGGCGGTACAAGTTTGCCCATGTGACGTCCAGTCCCCTGTACCCCCAATCCAACGGCAAAGCGGAGAAGGGAGTACATATAGTCAAACGGCTCCTATGCAAGGCTGCCGATGCTGGGTCCGATTTCCACCTTGCCTTGCTGGCCTATCGCTCTGCCCCGCTGTCCACTGGCCTGTCGCCAGCCCAGTTACTCATGGGTTGTACCCTGAAGACGACGGTGCCGTCCATCCATGGCTCAGACCTCGACCACGTTCTGGTCCTTCCCCGGATGCAGCTGTCTCGTGCACAGCACAAGGCGGCTCATGACTCCCGTGCAGCTGATCTCCCTGCTCTGGCTCCAGATGACAATGTCCATGTCCATCTTCCGGATGGGGGCTGGTCTGCAACCGCTGTAGTCCTCCGGCAGGTGGCCCCCCGCTCGTTCCTGGTGTTCCTGGTTCATCTACCAGATGGCTCTATTCTGCGGCGCAATCGACGCGCCCTTCGTCTCGTTCCATGCTCGCCACGTGATCCTCCACTGTCGCCTCGCCCTCCTGCTGACCCTGCCACGGACTATGCAGAGCTCCCTGTCACACTGCCTCCTCCTGACTCTGATGCAGTCCAGCCCGCTCCTGAACCGACGGTTCTCGACCCACCCTTGACGCGGTCAACCAGAATTCGTCGCCCACCTCAGAGACTTAATTTATGAACTTTGCGGACTTATAGACTCTCTGAATTGTTTTGTTGCTTTGTTTGATCGTTTCCCTGGTTTGTATATAGTGTTGATCTCGTTATTCGTGTTGCATGCTGCTTCTCTGCACCAGGCACCTTCCCATGTAAATAGCATAGTTCTCATGTACGTGTGGTATTATAGGTATTACGGTACCTGTTAGGCTAAAGCACCGTTGATGGAAACTGTATGCTTTCTATTGGTTAGAATGTATGATAGCTCCGCCCTGATAGGCGGGGTATAAGAACCCGTGCCGCCCCAGCAGCCTTCATTCTGTACCTGAGCTGCTGGGGGAAACATCTAGCTTATTAAAGCCTTCAGTTGGACTACAACCTCGCTTTAGTGGTCATTGATCGTGCATCAATTTAATAAGCTAGATTTTAAGAAGAAAGGATGGAGCTCCGAATCAAGCCGGAGTGTCTGCAACTTAACCCCCACGCGGCGAATTCAGTGGCAATCTTTAAACACTGGCAGGCATGCTTTAAAGGGTATCTCGAGACGGCCGAAAATGCACCCACGGGAGAGCAGTATCTGCACGTCCTGCACTCAAGGGTGAGCCCAGAGATTTACACCCTCATCGAGGAAGCAGAAAACTTTGATGCAGCAATAGAGCTGCTAAAAGGACAGTATATTTGCCCGGTAAATCAGATCTACGCCCGGCACCTGCTTGCAACAAGGCGACAACCCCCTGGGGAATAGCTGGAGGAATTCTACCGTGCACTGCTGATGTTGGGCAGAAGCTGCGGCTGCCCGCAGGTTTCGGCGAGCGAACACACGGAACTCTTAGTCTGGGGCGCTTTCGTGGCAGGTATGCTATCGTCACAAATCCGCCAGCCGGTGTTAGAAAAGGACACCCCGGGTCTCAGGGAGGCACGGGCCCTTGCAGGCTCGCTGGACGTGGCTTCCAGGAAAGCTCGCGCCTACGTTCCCAACCACGCGGCAGCCCCCTGGGCAGCGTGGAACCCCGCAGCGGCCGACCCCGCAACTTCCCCCATTCCACCACAGGCCTGTGCTACAAGGCAGCCTGGCAACCCCGAGGGGCCCCGCTGCTACTTTTGTGGGCAGGCCAAGCACCCCCGCCAGCGCTGCCCGGCCCGCGCATCCACCTGCAAGGGATGTGGCAAAAAGGGCCATTTTGTGGGGGTATGCCAGGCCCGGGCGGTTGCCGCGGTCTCCGGCGGCGAATGCGGACCGCAACCACAAACCTCTCCATCGGCCCCGCGCTGCCAGCGGTCACCGCCATCTTCATATTCCAGGGCCACGTGCGGACCCCGGGCGCACCATCTCGTTCCGCGGACGCCATGTTGGAAGGATTGGCGCTGCCATTTTGTGCACCCCCAGCCATGTGCAACCAATGGGAGACGCCATCTTGGATGAACCCCCAGGACCCCAGCTCGGCTGACCACGCACTGCCTGAAGAGTACTCTCAACTGCTGCGATTAGCCTTGGTGACTCTGGATCAGTCTCGGCCTCGAACACTCTCAACTGCTACGACGACCGTATTCATCAAGGTGCACGAGACGTCCTGCCTAATCGACTCTGGGAGCACGGAGAGCTTCATATACCCGGACACGGTAAGGCGCTGTTCTCTCCTCATCCACCCCATTAATCAAAACATCTCCCTGGCTTCCGGTTCACACTCAGTGGAGATAAAGGGGTTTTGTGCAGCAAACCTCACAGTCCAGGGAAGGGAGTTCAATGATTTCCGTCTCTACACCCTTCCCCACCTCTGCGCGGCTACACTCCTGGGGTTAGACTTCCTGTGCAACTTTCAAAGTCTGACCTTCAAATTCGGCGGCCCTATACTCCCCCTTACTGTCTGCGGCCTCGCGACCCTTAAGGTCGACCCGCCTTCCCTGTTTGCGAACCTCACCCCGGATTGCAAACCCGTAGCCACCAGGAGCAAATGCTACAGTGCCCAGGACCGGATCTTCGTTAGGTCAGAGGTCCAAAGGCTACTGAGGGAAGGGGTCATTGAAGCCAGTAATAGCCCCTGGAGAGCTCAAGTAGTGGTGGTAAAGACCGGGGAGAAGCATAGGATGGTCATCGACTGCAGTCAGACCATCAGCAGGTTTACGCAGCTGGACGCGTACCCTCTCCCCCGCATATCCGACCTGGTAAGCAGGATCGTGCATTATAAGGTCTTCTCCAAGGTGGATCTCAAGTCCGTCTACCACCAGCTCCCCATCCGTACTAGCGAACGCAAATACACTGCCTTTGAGGTAGATGGGCGGCTCTATCACTTCTTAAGGGTTCGCTTCGGTGATCTTCCAGCGCGAGATGGACCGAATGGTTGACCGGTACAGTTTACGGGCAACATTCCCGTATCTCAATGTCACTATCTGCGGCCATGACCAGCAGGACCACGACACCAACCTCCGAAAAGTTCTCCAGACCGCTAAAATCCTTAACATTACATACAACAAGGATAAATGCGTGTTCAGCACCGACCGTCTAGCCATCCTCGGCTATGTAGTGCGAAATGGAGTTATAGGCCCCGACCCTGAACGCTTGTGCCCCCATATGGAGTTCCCCCTCCCTCACTGCTCCAAGGCCCTGAAACGTTCCCTATGATTTTTTAGCTACTACGCCCAGTGGGTCCCCAACTACGCGGACAAGGTCTGTCCCCTGAGCAATCCACAGCTTTTCCCCTGTCGATAGAGGCCTGCCTGGCCTTCAGCCGCATCAAAGCAGACATTGCAAAGGCCACGATGCACACCATCGACGAGTCCCTCCCCTTCCAGGTCGAGAGCGATGCGTCCGACGTAGCTCTGGTGGCCATCCTCAACCAAGCGGGCAGACCCGTGGCCTTCTTCTGTTGCACCCTCCATGCTTCCGAAATCCGCCACTCCTCAGTCGAAAAGGAGGCCCAGGTCATAGTAGAAGCTGTGCGACCTTGGAGGCATTACCTGGCCGGCAGGAGATTCACTCTCCTCACTGACCAACGGTCGTTTGCTTTCATGTTTGATAATGCACAGCGGGGCAAGATAAAAAACGACAAGATCTTGTGGTGGAGGATCGAACTCTCCACCTACAACTACGATATTTTGTATAGTCCCGGGAAGCTAAACGAGCCTCCTGATGCCCTGTCCCGCGGCACATGTGCCACCGCACAAGTGGACCGCCTCTGAGCCCTCCACGAGGACCTCTGCCACCCGGGGGTCACGCGCTTTTTCCATTTTGTCAAGCGCACATGATAAAGGCTTCCCATCCCTTTGAACGCCTCAGCATAGACATCAAAGGCCCCCTCCTCTCCACCAACCGCAACACGTACTTCCTGAACGTGATTGACGAGTACTCCCGGTTCCATTCGCCATCCCCTGCCCCGACATGACCGCAACCACCGTCATCAAGGCCCTCCATAGCATCTTTGCACTGTTCGGCTTACCCGCTTACATGCACAGTGATAGGGGTCCTCCTTTATGAGTGACGAACTGCGACAATTCCTGCTCAGCAAGGGCATCGCCTCGAGCAGGACGGCCAGTTACAACCCCCGGGGTAACGGACAGGTAGAGAGGAAGAACGGAACGGTCTGGAAGACCGTCCTACTGACCCTACGGTCCAGGAACCTCCCAGTCTCCCGCTGGCAAGAAGTCCTCCCGGATGCCCTCCACTCCATCCGGTCACTGCTTTGTACGACCATCAATCAGACATCTCACGACCGTCTCCTTGTCTTCTCCAGGAAGTCCTCCTCTGGGAACTCGCTCCCGACCTGGCTGGCAGCACCCGGACCCATCCTGCTCCGAAAACACGTGCGGGTGTACAAGTCGGACCCGTTGGTCGAGAAGGTCCATCTGCTCCATGCTAACCCCCAGTACGCCTACGTGGCGTACCCTGACGGCCAACAAGATACGGTCTCCCTACGGGACCTGGCGCCCGCCGGAACCCCACACACATTCCAGCCGCCAGTCCCACCCTCCCCTCCACTGCAGCACCTTACAGGAGGATTGGTCCTTCTGCCAGCCCCGTCTAGGCCCCCACACCCACCGATGCCCCCCGCAGGCGCTCCCTTCCCAGGTCAACCGTTTTCCCCACCAGCACCGTCTAGGGGTGCCGAAGCTGCCATGGAGATCGAAGCCACGCTTCCGGAGTCACAGACGCCTGAGCCTCCACCAGAGTCACCACCGAAGCTCCGATGATCACAGAGGACGCCCAGGGCCCCCGATCGACTGATTGCTTCATTTTAATTGTAATCTGTAAATATAAACCATCGAACGTACATAGCTATCAGAATTGTAAATAGTTACTAAACACTGTACGGAGGTACGGAGGTTCCTCCATAATTAATTATACCATGTTGCCATGTTTTGTAGTTTCAGTCCACCACTCCCGCCGGACTCGTTTTTAACAGGGGCTGAAGGTGGTATTATAGGTATTACGGTACCTGATAGGCTAAAGCACCATTGGTGGAAACTGTATGCTTTCTATTGGTTAGAATGTATGATAGCTCCGCCCTGATAGGCAGGGTATAAGAACCCGTGCCGCCCCAGCAGCCTTCATTCTGTACCTGAGCTGCTGCGGGAAACATCTAGCTTATTAAAGCCTTCAGTTGGACTACTACCTCGCTTTAGTGGTCATTGATCGTGTATCAGTACGTAGTCCTGTAAATATGTCTTCGCACCCCACACGTAGTTAGGAACATTCTCACCATACATTATTTATTGCCACACGCATACATTCTTTTATAAAATAGGGGGGATGTCATAATATACACCAGTATATCATGGTGCAGATACACACACACTGATGGACACATAGCAAGACCAATCAACACACACAACACCGCAGCCAATCACCAGTTAGAGCACACTCACTAAAAAGACAGGGGGCATCAGAGTTCCTGCTGATTCGGGATGCAGCCTCCTACAAGGACAGAGCTTACAGCTTACAGCACAGATCCTCACCATGTGCTGAGTGCATAGACTGCTTCGGACAGGCATAGGTCTTTAGTTTAATCTAACATCGTGTTAACCTACAGTGAAAGCATGTTCAACAGTTTCTAACTTGATAAAATAGTGTTGTACTATTTGAAGTGTTGGTGGCCTGTACGTGTTCCACGGATCCAGAGCACCCGACACATCAGTTTCCAAGCTTCCATCCTTCTGGTTTGAATGAGAGTAAGTGCTGTAGAATGATTTAAATGCAGCGCCCCCTTCATTTTAGTTTTAGTTTAGAAGTTATTTAGCAATATAGGAATAAAGGAATGCGAATTAGTTCAACTTAAAAGGTATACTGGCCCAAATCACCTGATCAGCATTGAAATTACTGTGTCCTACATTGACCAATCAGAAAACCGCCCACTTAACTGGTTATGTTTATAAGTGTCTGACTCTCCGCAGCAGTCAGAGGAAGGTGCTCAATGCAGGAATCCATAGAGACCTTCAAGCACAGAAGACATGCCCTCATTTTTCTGCATCAGCTGTCATACAGTAAGCTTAAAGGTCCACTTCAAATGTTAGTCACTGGTGAGCAGGTAAGGTGTGTAAGTGCATGAGGTAGGTAAGGGGGTGCAGGGGGTAAGGTGGAGGAAATGATTAAATAGGTAAGTGAGAGTGGTGGATAAGTGGTAAGTTTGTGCGGTGTGTATGTGGGTGAGTTGGATTTGTTTTTTAAATTCATTTTTACAATGTGAGCTTCACTGGCTAGGCCAGCATTTGTTGCTCATCCCTAGTCACCCTTGGAAAGGTGGTGGTGAGCTGCCTTCTTGAACCGCTGCAGTCCATGTGGTGTAGATGCACTCAATGTGCTATTAAGGAGGGAGTTCCAGGATTCTGACCCAACAACAGTGAAGGAACGGTGATATATTTCCAAGTCAGGATGATGAGTGATTTGAAGATGAACTTCCAAATGGTGGTGTTCTCATGTATCTGCTGCCCTTGTCCTTCTAGGTAGTGGTCGTGGGTTTGGAAGGTGCTGCTTAAGGAACCTTGGTGAGTTCCCGCAGTGCACCTTATTGATGATACACACTGCTGCCACTGTGCATCGCTGGTGGAGGGAGTGAATGTTTGTGGAAGGGGGTGCCAATCAAGTGGGCTGCTTTGTTCTGAATGGTGTTGAGCTTCTTGAATGTTGTTGGAGCTGCACTCATCCAGGCAAGTGGAGAGTATTCCACCACACTCCTGACTTGTGCCTTGTTAAGTGGACTACTCACCATGAACAACTCTCCAGAATCGGTTGCATTCTTGAACACATGCATCTCCATCAAGGACGGACACCTTAGCACTTCACTCTACCGCAAGCCCATGGATAACCTCACGGCGTTCCACTTCTCCAGCTTCTACCCTAAATACGTTAAAGGAACCATCTCCTACAGAAAATCCCTCTGTATACACAGGATCTGCTCAGACGAGGAGGAATGCGACAGACACCTACAGACATTGAAAAATGCCCTTGTAAGAACATGATATGATGTTCCAACACGCCACGGCGAAAAACTGCACCGACCTCCTTGGAAAATGAACACGAGACATGACCGACAGAGTACCCTTCGTCGTCCAGTACTTCCCCGAAGCGGCAAACTACAACATCTTCTTCGCTGGAAAATCTCAACAGGTCTGACAGCATCTGTGGGGAGAGAAAGCGAGCTAACATTTCGAGTCTGGGTGACCCTTCATCAGAGCTAGAGGGAACTGGAAATACATTGTCTTCGGCAACTAATTATAATTTACCCTGAAAAGGACAAACAAATATACGAAGATCCTCAACTAAACCACTGTGATTGTCCCAGATAGTCTTTGGCTATTTATCAGGTTCTTGAAGGATATCCTCTTTCTTGGGAGCAACTTAAAAATTGCTTTGCAAGGTCTGTGACTCTGAGCTTCACTTGAAATTCCTAACCAGTAACTTAAACAGAAAAATAGAAGTGCCCCTGTTTTCCACTAACTCTATTCTCCTGCTCCACAGCTGTTTCACAGCGCTTGGTAAATTATTTTCCTTTTTCTTTGCTTTCTCATCCCAAGGCCTACGCACCAACATGGCCGCTTCCAGCTTCAAGTCCTAAACCTTCTGACTTCTCCAAGCTTTTCGCTATGAGATTTCTTCTTTTCGCTAGTTACCTCTTCCAGCCATTTGTCCTCATGGACTGTATCAAATCTGAGCATAAGCTCCCACCCACATTTTGCCCGGTGAATGATAAAGTTAGTGATTTTTCTGTTTAAAGGTGCAGGCCTTCTTTGCCTCCTCAACTCTCAGTAGGTTCCCAAGTTGAATTGCTTATTCCTGTGAGCTGGAAGACTTCTTCGGCGTGCCAAAGAAAGTAATACATACATTCCCCAACCGGAAACCATGGCTTAATTGGGGGATTGACTCCCTGCTGAAGGCCAGGTCTGAGGTGTTCAAGTCAGGCGACCCTGATATATACAAGAAATCCAGGTACAACTTCCGCAAAGTCATCAGGGATGCCAAGAGACAATATCAGACCAAGCTAGAGTCACAGACTAATGTCACGGATTCCCGTCGGTTGTGGCAAGGCTTAACAACATAATGGGCTACAAAATGAATCCGAGTAGAATCTCTGGCAGCAGCGCACTCCTCCATGATGAAATCAATGCATTCCATGCTCAGTTCGAGCAGGAAACCATCAAACCACTATCAACTGCCCCAGCAGCCCCGGAAACACCCATTAGCACCGTCACAGCTTCAGATCGGCCTTCTTGAAAGTGAACTCTTGGAAGGCACTCAGATCCTGCATGGACCAGCTGGCAGATGTGTTTGCAGATATCGTCAAACTCTCCCTATTCCGTTCAAAAGTCCCCACCTGCTTCAAGAAGACCATAATCATACTGGTGCCAAAGAAGAACCAGGCAACGTGCCTCAATAACTATCGTCTGGTGACCTTGACATCGATCGTAATGAGGTGCTTCAAGAGGTCGGTCATGAGGCACATCAACTCCATGCTCCTAGAATGCCTAGATCCACTGCAATTTGCGTACCGCCACAACCGGTACACAGCTGACACCATCTCACTGGCCCTACACTCATCCCTGGAGCATATCAGCAACAAGGACTCCTGCATCATACTCCTATTTATTGACTACAGCTCTGCCTTCAACACCATTATCCCAGCCAAGCTCATATCAAAGCTCCAACACCTAGGACTTGGCTCCTCACTCTGCAACTGGACTCTCAATTTTCTGACCCATGGACCACAATCAGTAAGGAGAAACACTTAGCCCCATATTATACTCCCTATGTACACATGACTGCATGGCAAAATTTGGCTCAAACTCCATCTATAAGTTTGCTGACGATACGACCGTAGTGGGTCGGATCTCGAACAACAATGAGTCAGAATACAAGAGGGAGACAGATAACCTAATGGAGTGGTGTAATGACAACAATCTCTCCCTCAATATCAGCAAAACTAAAGAGCTGATCATTGACTTCAGGAAGCGAAGTACCGTACACACACCTGTCTGCATCAATGGTGCAGGGGTGGAAATGGTTGACAGCTTCAAATTCCTAGGTGCGCACATCACCAACAACCTGTCCCGGTTCACGCATGTCGACGCTATGACCAAGAAAGCACAACAGTGCCTATACTTCCTCGGGAAACAAAGGAATCTCAGCATGTCCACATTAACTCTTACCAACTTTTACAGATGCACCGTAGAAAGCATCCTATCTGGATGCATCACAGCCTGGTATGGCAACTGCTCGACCCAAGACTGTAAGAAATTACAGAGAATCGTGAACACCGTCCAGTCCATCACACGAACCCACCTCCCATCCATGGACTCTATCTACACCTCCCGCTGCCTTAGGAAAGTGGGCAGCATAGTCAAAGACCCCAGCTTATTCACTCTTCTAACTTCTTCCATCAGGCAGGAAATGCAAAAGTCTGAGAACACGCACTGACAGATTCAAAAACAGCTTCTTCCCCACTGTTACCAGACTCCTAAATGACCCTCTTATGGACTGATCTGATCTTTTCACGCATCTTCTCTACTGAATAGTACCACACTCCTGTATGCTTCACCCGATGCCTGTGTTTATGTATTTACATTGTGGCACTGTAGCACAGTGGTTAGCACTGTTACTTCACAGCGCCCAGATTCGTTTCCCAGCTTAGGTCACTGTCTGTGCGGAGTCTGCACGTTCTTCCCGTGTCAGCGTGGGTTTCCTCCGGGTGCTCCAGTTTCCTCCCACAAGTCCCGGAAGACGTGCTTGTTAGGTGAATTGGACATTCTGAATTTTCCTTCAGTGTACCCGAGCAGTCACTGTAGTGTGGCAACTAGGGGATTTTCACAGTACTTCATTGCAGTGTTAATGTAAGCCTGCTTGTGACACTAATAAAGATTATTATTACGATTATTTTATGTTTGCCCTATGTATTTTCTTTTCATCTATGGAATGATCTTCTGTACTGTACGCAGAACAATACTTTTCACGGTACCTCAGTACATGTGACAATAAACAAATCCAATCCAATCCAGTGAAGAGTGCAGGAGGGCATGCCAGGACCAGCATCAGGCATATCGAAAAATGAGATGTCACCTTGCAAAGGTACAACACAGGACTACTTGTATTCCAAAAACATTAGAAGCCAGTGATAGACAGAGGGAAATGATCCCACAGCCAATGGATCAGATATAAGCTCTTCAGTCCTGCCACATCCAGTCGGAATGGTGGTGGACAATTAAACAACTCACTGGAGGAGGTGGTTCCACATATTCCCCATCCTCAATGATGGAGGAGCCCAGCACATCAGTGCAAAGACAAGGCTGAAGCATTCACAATAATCTTCAGCCAGAAATGCCGAGTGGATGATCCATCTCGGTCTCCTCCAGAGGCCCCCAGCATCACAGATGCTAATCTTCAGCCTATTCGATTCACCCTGCGACATCTTCTTTGGAGCTTTCAACATGTCATCGATGACGAAGAACATCTCGTCAAGGCCATCCCCACACCTCCATTACTTATCTTCGAACAACTACCTAACCTCAAACAGACCATTGTTCAAGGCAAATTACCTAGCCTTCAGGAGAACAGTGACCACAAAACCACAGAACCCAGGCACGGCAAACTCTGCCAGACATGCTGGATGTCTTTATTATTTTTCACTTTTGAAAACCAGTCATCATTTGTGTTGAAGTGACGTCACGCCGCCTATGGGGTAGGATGTGCCATGGTCGGAAACTATGGCATCAAATTCTTTAAGAAATATGTTAATATGTTATAATATATGGAAATCAGGTTCACGCTGATTAGGTCATCAGTGGTGTGGGGAAGATCTCAAACTGGGAACTCTTTGGTGCAAATCCTGTTTTGGCTGCTCGAGAGATTTACCAGTCCTTACAGGATTTGCACCTGTGTCTAATGGGGCTGCTTTATTACCAGGAAGTATTCCATTGTATTAAGCTAATATTGATTTGAGGTGAACGTTTCTAACCTTAAAGAGCCCATTTAGTGTAAGATCCCTTCCCTTCCTTCCTCCCCCTAACCTTCCTCCCTTTCTCCCTGCTCCTCCTGAGGTGCACACTAAAGGCTTGGTGGCAAGGGCTGTGGTGATATGCATCACTGTAAATACACAAGGGGTTAATGTAAATACACTACGACTAAGTAAACACTAGAGGGAGCACCAGAGACGTGATGACATGCAGACATACAGCTAATGAACACATAGAATAGGACATGACCAATGGGCAGTCAAGACACCCAGAGGTGACAGGTCCACAAGGGGGCATTACACAACCCATATATAAGGGCAGGGCACACATGCTCTCTCTCTTTCCAGAGGCGACACTTAGAGAGTAGGACAGGGGCAGATCAGAAGCATCACACCCACCATGTGGCTTAGAGCAGACTGGTTAGTTAGATTGAGTTACTATAGCAAGATTAGCAGGAGAGTCAAACTCATAGAGAACTGTGCTAATAGTTCAATAAATCACATTAAACTTACTTCAAAGTCGGGAGTATCTTTGGTCAAAGTTGCATTGAGTTGCAGCCTGTGTTATCCCAGAGTACATAACACAACATGGTACCAGTAGTGCCTGTTGAATCTATATAGTTCAACTCAGCAAAATCCGTGACTACCAGCAACAGCATCCAGGCAAGATGATCGAGATTCCGGTTCCTCCGCAGCTCTGGTACCACGGCAATTTCAGTGCCAACTGGCGTGCATTCAAGCAGAGATTTGAGATTTACATGGTAGCATCCGACCTAGATGGCATGGCCGATGCTGAGATGATAGATCTTCTACTCACCATTGCGGGTGAAAGTGCAACTGAAATCTTCAACTCCTTCAAGTATTCCAAAGGACAGGACAAGAGAGACTTCCAGACAGTCCTGGACAAGTTTGAAAACTACTGCGAGGTGAACACAACAGAAATCGGTAAAACTGGCACCTATACTCACCACGAGGCAAAGGTAGGCTTTCAACAGAAGCAAACAGCAATTTTGATTTGCAGCCATCTTGCGCAAGGAGCCGCACATGCACAGTTCCCGAGAAGATGCGAACCGGCGAAACAGTGTTTTGCGCATGCGCGAGAAGCCACACATGCGCAGTTGTGAAAAGTGTGCACAGTGAAGGAAAAGCGGTCTGCGCATGCACAATCCACTCCTACGCTCTACGTCACAAGCGTCATTACGTCAGAGGCCCCGGACCACGCCCACTTAAAGGGGACATGTCCGAAAATAGTGAAAAATAATTTAAAGCCAGAAAACACAATTCTTTCATCTGGAACATAAATTATCATAGAATTTACAGTGCAGAAGGAGGTCATTTGGCCCATCGAGTCTGCACCGGCTCTTGGAAAGAGCACCCTACCCAAGGTCAACACCTCCACCCTATCCCCATAACCCAGTAACCCCACCCAACACTAAGGGCAATTTTGGACACTAAGGGCAATTTATCATGGCCAATCCACCTAACCTGCACATCTTTGGACTGTGGGAGGAAACCGGAGTACCCGGAGGAAACCCACGCACACACGGGGAGGATGTGCAGACTCCGCACAGACAGTGACCCAAGCCAGAATCGAACCTGGGACGCTGGAGCTGTGAAGCAATTGTGCTATCCACAATGCTACTGTGCTGCCCTAAACGACAGCACAATGCCTGAACTTCGACCAGTAGCTGAAAGTAACCTCCCCAGAACCCTGCAACAAGCAGTTAGCACACCTAAGAGATGATTTAGTCCTTGAAGACTACGACTCAGACGGTGATTTCATCATTGGAGGTGGTGACCTCAGTACCAAATCCGAACCACAACGAGATGTGTTGTACATTGAAGCATCCGACACAGTCATGGCCGAGTTCTTCGGATTTGAGGATCCTCAGCCCAGCATAGACACATCCTGACCCATGTCTACAGGATTCTGCTGCGGCCTGACGCCAAGAGAGTGGTCCACGCACCACGAAGAGTCCCCGACTCCACACAGAAAGCGACGACAGACTCCACAGCGAGACCACTGCATGTCTCCACACAGAGAACACAGAAAGACTCCACGGCGAGACCACTGCATGACTCCGTTGAGAGCGCACAGATCGACTCCACAGCGAGACCACTGAATGACTCCACACAGGGAACGATGCCAGACTGTACAGAGGGAGCGATACAAGCCTCCACAGCGAGCTCATTGACAGACTCCCCGATGGAAGCAACTCAAGACTCCAGAGCGAAGTCCTTGCATGAACAAGACCATGAAGGTCTAGCAACCTTATCTGAGCAACCAGCAGCAGACGATGCAAGTCTACCACGCTCACGTGAACAACAAAAAGACTATGACAGTCTACCCAGATTATTTGAGCCACCAGAAGAAGTCTCTGACAGTCTACCCAGCTCATCTAACCGACAAGAAGACACTGAAGATCTACCCACTGTATGTGCGACAAGTGACAAAGGCTTCACAATTCCCATACAAGATGTGCGACATCTCAGCGAGACTGACAGATCTCAGCTAGTATGTACAGAGGCACTCGACAATCAAAGTGAGGCTACTAGTGACTCCAGTGACACCATGTTAATTCAAACCTCATCTACTCGAGCCTCTCCACAAGAACCTGAAATGACTCCAGACGGGGAGCATCGACAAGCCAAAGATGATTCAAGTGAACCGGACATGACTCCAGACGGGGAGCGCCGAGGAATCAAAGACGAAACGCTCAATGAAACAGCAGATGCCACAAAGGACACTGACACAAGTAACTTTGTGAAGGACTCAAATTCTCCATTCGGTGTGGTCATTGAGCGCAACAAACACAACAACAAAACCTACAAAAACAACAACAAAGGCAACAAAAGAAGCGTGCCAGAGGCAACAAACACAACAAGCACGTCAATAACAACAATGACAACAACAATAGAACAACAACTGGTACGACATGGTACAACTCTGCCCATGAAGGACAATGTTACTACTCAGCTCAGAACAATGGCGAGAGTGCAAACATACCATGGCATGTCAACGCATCTTACCAATTCACGTTTGCTACACTACAGACAAGCAAACCAGCTTTCAGGAAAGATGTCATCAAGAATTGCTACCACAAGCATTAAAAAAAAGAGTCCACCTCAGACAATGAAGTGATTTGACCATTTCAACACCTCCTGATGACTTCTTGGTTACGTAAACACCAGGACACTGACGACGTTCACAAGGGAATGACAACATCAACATCGACACTTCCATAACAGCACAAGAAAGCCGCTCGACCGTGTAAATTCATGAACTTTGGACTCATAACTATTATTTCGTATTGTATAATCCTCAACGTCATCATAACTATTGTTTGGTATTGTATAATCCTCAATGTCATCATAACTATTCTTTGATCTTGTATTGTCATCACAGTCATCATAACTTGTACATGTCATCACTTATTTACCGGTTTTTGTTCAATTTTTCTTTAACACTGTACAGAAAATATGTAACACGAAAAAAGGGGGGATGTGGTGATATGCATCACTGTAAATACACAAGGGGCTCATGTAAATACTATGACTAAGTAAACACTAGAGGGAACACCAGAGACGTCATGACATGCAGACATACAGCTAATGGACACATAGAATAGCACACGACCAATGGGCAGTCAAGACACCCAGAGGTGACACTACCACAAGGGGGCATTACACAATCCATATATAAGGACAGCGCACACATGCTCTGTCTCTTTCCACAGGCGACACTTAGAGAGTAGAACAGGGGCAGATCAGAAGCATCACACCCAAGCACGTGGCTTAGAGCAGACTGGTTAGTTAGACTTTGTTACTATAGCAAGATTAGCAGGAGAGTCGAACTCATAGAGAACTGTGCTAATGGTTCAATAAATCACATTGAGCTTACTTCAAAGTCTGGAGTATCTTTTGGTCAATGCTGCATCGAGTTGCAGCCTGTGTTATCCCAGAGTACATAACACAACAAGGGCTATGCTTGCACGAGAGCAATATTGCAGAGAACTTGAAGGTGGAGCCATGTTTGTGAGAACTAGAGGGTCCCCATAAGTGGCCTAAGCAACAGGACCATTGTTTCAGGAAGCTGGTGGTTTGTTTCATAACTTTCCTGGCCACAGCATGTCTCTTATTGCTGATGCACTGTGAACATGTTGTTTTGTGGTACAGAACAGTCCTGAGTCATGTGTAGAGCAGGCAGCCCTTTTTGTTGTGTTCCAAAGGTGGTAATTGTAGCTGACTGGTGCAGGATGAATGCATCATGGCTACTGTTAGGATGGTGGGAATTCACTGACGCATGGTTGCACACCAACTGCACAATAATGGGTTACTAACCTCAGTGGATACTTTAAATCTCTCCATTAATACTTGATGCCTGAAGAGCCACATGTGTGCAGTTGGTGGTTCCCTATGTCATTGGAAATCCCCCCTGATCTGGCAAAACTATAAGTCACTTCTCTCTGATGAAGTCTTCTCTTCTTGTGTGAGGACCGGTGATGTCATGATGGACTGTGAACTCCAAACTGTTGGAAATTTCTCCTGCTCCAGCTTTGAAAGCCCTCTGACTCAGAAGTTGAGGACCACAGTGAGTTTCCCAACCTCTGCCAGTGTCATCTTAACCGCGTTATGCAGATCCACTTGGCAGAGGTGGCACAGTCCAATCATTATCTTGTTATGGGCGAGGCGTTTTCAGAACCCCAAAATGTATCATGGAGTTCAACCAACCTCTCCCTTTAATGGATTTGTTGCTTTTCCTAGCACACGGCTTTTTCCCTAGGTGTGGGATTACAATTCTGGACACGTGGGTTTTTAAACACAAAACACTGTTTATTCCATGAACCCAACTTAACATCTTAAATAAACATTGGATCTCTCAGTAAATAATTCTTAAAATGTTCCTTCAAACTTCCAAGAGACTTACACCTTTAAACAAAATCACATCAAGCTTTACAATTATGAGTTTAAATCACTCAAATGATCCAGAGATGGTCTTTTATGGCAGACATCACAGCAAATCCAGCTCACTGCAAAACACAGACACTCACAAGCTCTTTTCCAACTGCAAAACTAAACTGCAAAACTAAACTGCAAAATGGCTGATCTAAAGCCCAGCTACACCCACTTTCTGACATCACTGTTTTCTTAAAGGTACATTGCTTAAACATCCATGTCTTAAAGGTACTCTCACATGACACCTCCCCACAAGAAAAAAAAATAAACCATCAACTTCAAGATGGTTTCATTTTTCACTTTAGCACCATCCACTAAGAAATGTACACAGTAAATATATCTTTTTGTTTAAAAAAAAACAACACATGCAAACATGTATAATAATATAGTCCATTTTTCTTTGTTCTTCTTCCTCCAACCGAAATCCTTCTCGATTGACAGTCTCTTTGAACAAAGTCTCTGCACAATCCGTCCATTCCTCTACTCCTCGGCATTTCTCTTTAGAATTAGATACTTTAGTTCAATCTGACCACAGAGTCCCTTGCAATTCAACAATACAGGAGCATTGGTGATCACAGCTTTCAGGCAGTCAAATGCCTGTTCAAAGTCCGCTGTCCATTGAAATTTCTTAAGTTTCTTCAGCAATTCCATCAGTGGAGTAATCACGCCACAAAACATTTGCACAGCTGTTCGATCAAATTCATTCATGTTAAGAGATCGCATTGCCTCCCTTCATTTTGAGGGTATCGGAAACTCCTCAAGGAAAGTGATTCAGTCTTCTCCAAATTCACTTTCGGCTAGGCTCATCAACAAACCCGCCACCTGAACTCGATCGAAGAATTCCATACGATGGTTTAAATGTTCTTTCCATGTCTGGAAGTTGGAAATAAAAGCAGATTGTCCCACTTTCTCAATGCAATCCTTCAAATGTGGGATAGGAGAAGAGTCCGTTCTTGTAGCTGCATTCACCTTTCGATAATTCCACACACAACCGTTGGGTACCATCTGGTTTAGGTACAATCACTATGAGTGAGCTCCATTGGCTGCAACCTACTTCAATTATGCCGCTCTTCAGCATACTCTCAATCTCTCTGTTAACCTGTGTCAATTTTAAAGGATTAAGTCTATATGGATGTTGTTTGATAGGAACAGCATTTCCCACATCTACATCATGTATAGCCATTTTAGTACTTCCCAATTTATCTCTACAAATGTGCCCATGTGATATCAATAACTCTTTCAGGTCAGTTCGTTTTTCCTCTGGAAGGTAACTTAACAATTCATCCCAATTTTTAAGAACATCCTCATTTTCCAATTTAATTTGAGGTATGTCAAATTCACAGTCATCTGGATTTGGTTCGTCACTTTGAGTTAGAATCATTAAAACTTCCTTTTTCTCTCCTTCCCTTTCAAAGTACCTTTTAAGCATATTCACATGGCACACTCGGTGAGTGTTCCTTCTGTCTGGTGTTTTTACCACATAATTCACCTCACTTAATTTCCTTTCAATCTGATACGGTCCACAAAACCTAGCTTTTAAAGGCTCCCCTAACACTGGTAAAAACACTAAAACGTTATCCCCACAGGCAAAACTACGAACTTTGGATTTCTTATCCGCTACCCGTTTCATCACATTTTGTGCAACTTTCAAATGTTTTCAATTCACCTGCTCTATTTAATCGTTCCTGAAAATTTGACACGTAATCCAATAGTGTAATTTACGATTTCTCACCCACCAATTTTTCCATAATCAATTTAACTGGTCCTCTTACCTCATGACCAAAAATTAGTTCAAAAGGACTAAATTTGGTAGACTCATTAGGTGCACCCCTAATTGCAAACAATACGAATGGGATTCCTTTATCCCAATCCTCTGGATAATCTTAACAATACGCCCTCAACATTGTCTTTAATGTCTGATGCCACCTTTCTAACGCTCCCTAAGATTCTGGATGGTACGCAGTTGATTTAAATTGTTTTAATCCTAAGCTATCCATAACTTCTTTGAATAACTTTGAGGTAAAATTTGATCCTTGATCCGATTGAATTTCTATGGGTAGTCCATATCTAGTAAAGTATTTAAGCAACTCCTCCACAATCCTTTTAGCCTTTTAGCTGTAATATTACGTACTGGAATGGCCTCTGGAAACCTAGTAGACACATCCATTACAGTCAAAAGATATTGATTCCCACTTTTTGTTTTAAGAAGCAGTCCTACACAATCAACTAGGACCCTTGTAAAAGGTTCCTCAAATGCTGGAATGGGTATTAGGGCGCTGGTTTTATCACTGCTTGAGGTTTCCCTATCACTTGACATGTGTGACATGATTGACAAAATTTAATTACATCTTTATGTAGTCCAGGCTAATAAAAATGTTTCTGGATTTTAGCTTGAGTTTTCCTTATTCCCAAATGACCTCCCACTGGTACCTCATGTGCAACTCGCAACACTTCCTTTCTATACCCTACCGGCAATACTACTTGATGAACTTCTGCCCACTTTTCATCCGCCTGCATATGTACAGGTCTCCAGTTTCTCATCAAGACATAATGTTTACGGTAATAACACTCTGGTATACTCTCAGATTCCTCTTCCGTATATGCTTTCTGATATATCCATTTTATTTCTACATCTTTCTGTTGTAACTCCGCCAATTTTCCTGAACTAAAAATATCCGCCTCATCCTCCACCTGTTCTTGTTCTTTTTCAACCATCTGATCAAAAATCGTTTCTGATAATTGCACTTCAACTTCATCTTCACTCTTTGATTTCTCCTCTTGTCTTAACCTGTGACTTTGCGACCTTGTTACTACACAATCCGGAAAAATCACAGGATATTCGTCCTTCAACCCTTCAGTTGTCTGATTTTCAACCACAGTTGGCGTCACTCCCACCTGCGATCCAGCTATATCAGTACCCAAGATAAATTGTATTCCTGGACAAGATAGTTTATCTATTACTCGTACTACCACTTCACCACTCTTCACTGGACTTTCCAACCTTACCTTATATAATGGAATGCTACTCCTCTCACCCTGAATTCCACATATCACCACCTTTTCTGGCAACATTCTTCCCAAACTACATAATTCCTCATCTCTTACCATTAAAGATTGACTAGCCCCTGTATCTATTAAAATTGTGACTTCTTTACCTGCTCCTCCTGATACACATGAGTAAACTTTACCCACACAAGTAAATTCTTTAAATACATCTGGCACCTTCTTAACAATTACTTCTTGAACAGGCTGTACAATCGTTTGCACCTCCTTCGCTTCCCTTGGGCTTTGCTTTACCACTCTAACAAATCCCACTGTCTTATCCTGTGTTACCACATCAGCCTTTCCAGTGCTTTTCTTCAACCACCAACACTGTGACTTTACATGGCCTAGTTTATTACAGTGAAAACATCTGAAACGTTTCATTTCTTTTCCACCCTCCTGGATTTCTTTTTTAATCTGAGGTACACTCTCTTTATTGTCTCCCATCAGATCACCTTTACCTTTACCACTTGAGTATTTCTTATGTCCCCAGTTTCTATCCCTCACCGGCTGAAACTGATGTTGGAAACCAATCTTTGATTTATGAACTAATTCATAATCATCTGCCATTTCTGCTGCTAATCTCGCAGTTTTAACCCTCTATTCTTCCACATGAGTTCTCACTACATCAGGATTGAATTTTTAAACTCCTCCAAAAGAATAATTTCTCTAAGAGCTTCATACGTTTGGTCTATTTTCAAAGCCCTTATCCACCTATCAAAATTACTCTGAGCTTTTCAAACTCCAAGTATGTTTGACCAAATTCTTTCCTTAAATTTCTAAACCTTTGTCTGTAAGCTTCAGGCACTAGCTCATATGCACTTAAGATGGATTTCTTCACCTCCTCATACATTCTAGATATCTCCTCCGGTAGTGATGCAAACACTTCACTAGCTCTACCGACCAGCTTTATTTGAATCAGTAACACCCACATGTCCTGTGGCTATTTCATTTATTTAGCTGCCTTCTCAAATGAAATGAAAAAGGCTTCTACTTCCTTCTCGTCAAACCTTGGCAATGCTTGGACATTTTTAAATAGATCCTCACCACGTCTTCGACTATGACGCTCTGTCTCATTATCCTCATCCATCGCCTCCAACTGTACGTTTCCCTTTACGTCTGCCAATTTTAACTGATTGTCATGTTTCATGGTCATTTTCTGAAGTTCAAACTCCCTCTCTTTATCCTTTTCCCTGATCTGTATCTCCCTTTCTTTTTCTTTTTGTTCTGCTAGGGCTATTCTTTCTTTTCTCCTTTCTTCTCTCTCCTTATCTTTTTCCTCTCTCTCTCTTTCTCTTTTTTCCCCCTCTCTCTCTCGTTCTCTTTCTTTTTCCTCTCTCTCTCTCTTTCTCTTTCTTTTTCCTCTCTCTCACGCTCGTATGCAAGCCGCTTTCATTCTTTCTCATATTCCATTTGTTTAATTTGCAACTGAATTTTTGCCATTTCCAATGAGTCAAACTCTATCTCAGGCAACTTTAAATGCTTAACCACTGCCATAATTACCTAATCTTTTCGCATTTTGTCAGGTAATGTTAACTGCAATGTTCTTGCCAAATCTAACAGTCTGCTTTTCATTTCTGTCCGTAAAGTACTACGGGTAACATTCTCCACCCCCAAAAACCTCCGAGCCTCTGAAAGAGCCATTGTTCACAACACTCGTCCCATTTAAACTAAAATACCACACCGGAAAAGCAACAATCCTTCATTGTCTTTAAGTTCACAAGACTCAATCCAATAGATAGACTTTTATCCCGGATGAGCCCCCAATTGTTATGGGCGAGGGGTTTTTAGAACCCCAAATTGTATCATGGAGTTCAACCAACCCCTCCCTTTAATGGATTTGTTGCTTTTCCTAGCACATGGCTTTTTTCCTAGGTGTGGGATTACAATTATGGACATGTGGGTTTTTAAGCGCATAACACTGTTTATTCCATGAACTCAATTTAACAGCTTAAATAAACATTGGATCTCTTAACACCCCTTACTTCAAAGATAACTCAGAAAATATTGCAACAGTAAATAATTCCTTAAAATGTTCCTTCAAACTTCCAAGAGACTGAACACCTTTAAACAAAATCACACCAGGTTAAAGGCTTTACAATTATGAGGTTAAATCACCAAAATGATCCAGAGATGGTCTTTTATGGCAGACATCAGAGCAAATCCAGCTCACTGCAAAACACAGACACTCACAAGCACTCACTCCAACTGCAAAACTAAACTGCAAAATGGCTGATCTAAAGCCCAGCTCCACCCACTCTTTGACATCACTGTTTTCTTAAAGGTACATTGCTTAAACATCCATGTCTTAAAGGTACTCTCACATGACAATCTCCATGATGAAATGCACACACTTCATGTCTTATCTGGCTTAGGTGGAGGAGAATTTATCTCTCCAACCCCACGTGGATACAACCTTTCATTGAGAGTCCTCTTCCTCCTCCCTCAGCACACAATTTCCACCCTCTGCAACCTCTGCTCGAACTCCAAGTCACACCACAGCCCATGAGGATCTATAGGTATAGACTCCATTACTGAAAGCAGGCTTTCTCCTGACAGGCTATCTAATCTCCTTGCTAACACTGCTCCTTTAGCAATGCAAACTCCTCCAAAAGTACTCAACATAGTGTTTACACTCATTCTGCAGTACTAAGGGAAGACCAATGGTGAGCACTTAAAATAGCTTTAGCAGAGAGACTCCACTGTGGCTAAACATATGTTTAGTTGGATGTGATTGAGGCGGAGTGAACTGCACCTGCAATGTCCAAAATGACAACCCAATTGCTAAATCAGCATTACACGTGACAAACTGTCCACTCTGCATGCTTCTGCTATATGCATGGTATGACTGCACCAGTGCCCTTACAGCCAGGGCATGTTGCATGGTCTGCAGTGGAAGGAGCCCTTCCAACATTTTTGAAGTTTTGGCCTTCCATAATGCCAGCTACAAAGTCAAATTCTGGGGACCTGGTGTCCTCAAAATACAGCTGCAACAAAGATGTAACTAAATCTTTGACTATTATCTTGCAGTTTGACAGGAATTTGTGTGAATGGTTGTCGTGATGTGTGACAGGAATTTGTGTTTTTAATTGAAAACGTGAATTCTCCGAAACTGTATCTATTCAATTGTGTGAATGGACCTGCTAATCTTTCACATCCCAGCTGCTGCTCAAAGCTGCTTCACTTGTATTATAGAATTAGCATGCACTAGTTGTAATTCAGTTTTATATAAAATCTATTTTTATTCAAACATTTATTGAAAAATTCAAAACAGATAACAGAGGCGCATGTGGTGAAAATGATTAAATTGTTGAGAAGCTATTGGGCATGATGGATAAATAATAACAGAATAGATATAAAGATTTGTCATTTAACAGCAAAGGGCCCATTTTTGTGACATTGAAATGATAGGATTATGACCAGCCTGACTAGTGTGAGTTCAACTGGAGTCATGAGGCGATGCTAATCTCTTCAAATAGTTTAAAACATCAAAAAGCAGCAGGATGGTTCAATTTGTTTTTGCACGTGGGTTCTTTTCCATACTGAAACTACTCCAGTAAGTTATCTGATCAGGCACATCTCTTATTCATATTTCATCATGTTGGAGGTTTCTCAATCCAGTTCAATATATAATTAGAAACAACTTATTTTTTAAATGCGAGAAATACACATGGGGTTTATGAAACATCTGAAAAAGCACAGTCAAGTTAATGTATGGGTGTGAACATTGTGTTAGTGTTAGTGATGACAAGCTGCAGTTCTATTTATTTGGTGAGTAGGAGAACCCCTTTGGAGCTGCAATTCCCAACTACTTCCTTTCCGATGTTTCCTTTCCAGAGTTGGGAGTCCTTTCCAACCCTGGCTTTGAAGTCCCCAAGGAGGATGATCTCATCTTCCTTGGGAATCTTGGAGGGTATGATGCCCAGAGTGGAGTAAAAGCTTTATTTGGACTAATCATTGGCATCAAGGGTTGGGGCATAGGCAGTCAAGACTGTTGCCTGCTGGTTCCTGGCAAGTTGCAGATGGCGGGTAATGAGGGGCTCGTTGATGCCGACAGGAAGTTCCGAGAGTTGGCAGTCGAGTTTGTTCTTGATGGCAAAACCAACTCCATGTGGCCTGGGCTGATCCTCGGGTTTTTCTCTCGAGGAGAACGTGTAACCACTGCCATCTTCCCTTCGCCTGCTCTTCGGGTCTCTTGAAGGGGAGCACCATGGGTGACCTGCCATGCGCTTAACACTCCCGACGGCATTGCTCTCGAGATCAATGGCACCAAGGAATGGGCCAACATTGTATTTGCATCTGAAATATTAACTTCCTTGTTCCCTTTTGAATCGTGATGTCCGAATTGTTGTTTCCTACAATTTCATGTCTTTATTTCAGTTTGTGCACTATTTTATTTATTAAAGCATACAGATCCTTTAATTTATTTGGAACTAAATTCCAATCCCTTATATTTCTCTGGGTCATCTTCTATTCCTAATGTGGCTACCTAGTTTGATTAAAATAGAGTAACTGCCCAACCTGCCCATAATAAAGGTGTAAATTGATTGAAATTAAAATTTGCTATTAATTTTCAAATAACCACGACAGTTACTCCAGTGTGAATTCAAGACCCTATCCAGTCTTTAGATTGTTCTACTAGATTTTTGACACAATCATGCATCATGTTGCTAAGTCCAGAATATCATGGCTCAGCCAAACTAGTCGGCAGCGCTATTGGCACATATTGATTGACGAAAACCTCCTTCCGGGCCAATTCCAGTGTTGTAAATGCACTTCACTTTCCCCCGAAGCTGCCCAAGCTCCATGTCATCTGCCGGGTTTCCTGAGGCAAGGTAAACCAGGCTGGTCCAGATTAAACATACCTCCTGGGAGATGGTTGGCTACCACTCATCCACCAATTAGACTTGCACTGACAGTAAAAGTGGGTGGACTACAAATGGGTTGGTGTCTTGTTCGTGATCTCAATATCTTTTACATTTTGCCCAACTCCAACACATATTTTTGGGTGGTTCACGTTGCTCGAAATAATCTTCCAATTATTCTAATTCTTCTGAAACTTTGGAGACTTGAATCTTTTAAAAGATGTCTTCCATGTGAGTGCATTAAAAGCTGAGCTTTTAAATTTTGACAGCTGTGCCAAAAAAAGGGTGCAAAAAACATTGATGTCTCATTCACCCAAAACAACACTGACCGTCTGAAAGAGTACTTCATCCAAGCTCACTCCCCCGACCTATCCCTTTAACCTCATAACCTAATCTACACATCTGAGTCAGTATCAGTTATTTTTGTACCACAGAGTATGAATTTCCTCCCCCCACTTCCTCTTTGCCACCCATAGGACAAAGAGTTGCTTTGATTCATTTTCTTCGAGTTACCCTGGCTCTCCCATTCTACAGGCAGAATTTTCCCATCCTGCTCATGGTGGGTTTGGTGGCAGGCGAGAGTGGAGTTGCTTGCAAGAGCCAAAATGTCAGAAACCCGCCAGCATTAAATCACATTGCAATTCTCCCAGTGGCAGGTTGATGGTTCCTGCTGGCTGGTGGCATGAATATCATTTGCATCTCATGAATGCTCATTAAAACAGCTGCCTGCAAGCATCCCGTCAGGCCTTCTAATCTTGTGTCATGCCAGCATAAAATTACATTGGTCTAAAACCTGATTGCTAAAGAGTGACACAAGGAGGTCTTCAGTTTGAGTGAATGGAGTAAAACCTGTCTGTGACGGTGCTGCCCTACTCCTGATGCATTGTAGACCACACTGCCTGGGCTGACCGGTTCCTCCCTTTCATCTCCATGCCAAGCTGGTCTTCATGGACAGCACAGTGCTGCTGGACCCATGTGCCATGTGTCTTTCGACTTTAAGTTAGGAACATAAGAACTGCTGAATCTGCAAATCAACATGCCTTTTCAAAGAATCAGTTAGAGTACCAGACTAACTTTGTCCCAGATGATGTTATTATTTGAGAATCTGTCCCTGGTACTGGTGTTCTTACAGACTTTAAATCACCTAATTTGACACCCATTCTGTTATGGAAGTACATATGTTTTGGCTCTGTGACTTCATGTCCTAAAATATTTAAATTCCTGAAAAAAATTGTCATCCAGCTGAAGAATTGAAAGAGTAATCTTTTGTTAAAATTCCAATCGGATCCTATACTTTTCAGTTTTTATACTGAGCAAAAACAACTTAACTGTTAGATTTCGACTCATTGCAACAATAATTTGTGTTTTGGAGCATTAGTGTCTGTGAATTTAATTTTTCATGGCTGCTAAGAGTCTTGACGTCTGCATTGCTGGTGTTAAAGGCTTCTGACCCCATTTCGAAGTGGTTACCGCTCCATTAAAGGCAGACAAGGACAGGTGAAAATCGACCCCTATGTGTAGTTGGCTACTACTTGCTTTCACCAAAACGTCTAAGAATTGTCTTTGATTTTATTTCAAGCAAAAAACAGAAAGATAAAACTAGTTTCTGAAAAGAGGGTATAAAGCATGTAGCATGAAAGTATGTATCCTTCTGCTTTGAAGCTTCAGCACTCCTTGTAAATTATTTTCCTTGTTGGCTCAGACCCATCTACATTGCAAATACTATGTAAAATTGATGTGTTCACTCAAGGACTGTAACTACTGAAGCCTTTGGAGATAAAATTTACATTATTGAATGAATATATTACTTGAACGTGGCACTGCAAGAGAAAGATCCAGTTGTACAACAGCAAAGAATCAATAGGTCCTGGAATGTGAGAGTGGAGGAAGGGCATATTGAAAGAGTTAGAAATTAAGAATCTGTTTATTTCTGCAATGTCAGAAAGAATCAATTAATTAACTATGTGCTTCCTCATTGGCAAAATATTTATGTCCTATAAGATAAATTAAAATTTCATGGATGAATGTAACCTTTTAAATGGTTTGATTACCTAAACTTGATCAATTCCTTATGGAACTGTGTCTAATCTAGACACAACACTTGGCTACTGGTTGTTGAAGTGGAAATAGAAGATGTCTCCCCCTAAAGTTCAAACTTTGAGGTGTCTCCTATGCATTGTCCATGTTTCAGCCCGTACAGTAAAGAAGGAATCGCGACCACATGGTAAACTGTGAACTTGGTTTCAGTTTTGATGTTGCGATCCTCAAACACTCACTTCCTCAGGTATCTGAAGGCCATACCAGCAGATTTCTGGCAACACGGGATTTATTTGTCAATGCCAGACTTCTGTGAAAGATAGCTTCCAAGATATGGAAATGTTCCATAATTTCCAGGCACTCATCATGCGTTCTAATCAATGGGGCTGGGAGTGTGCATTTGGAACTTGCTGATGGAGGGCTTTGGATTTCTGAATATTAAGCGTAAGTCCAACCTCCTGTGGTGATTGTAAATTGTGCAGATGCAATACAACTGAGAAAGCACGAGAGGGAGCACGGGAGAGATATAAATACACAGGAACAGGAAGTCAGGACACACTTCACAGGAATGGGGGCTGGTAGCAAGACAGACTGGCAGCACAGATGTAACATTGGTTTAAGCACTGAAGAGAAACAAACTCACAATAAAGCATCTACTTCAACTTTAAGACTATGAGCTTTATTAAGACACAAGGAACAACACATGGTACCAAGAGTTTTTGTCCAATGTGTGCAGGAGGGTTTCCTGACACAGTATGTAGATAGGCCAACGAGAGGCGAGGCCATATTGGATTTGGTACTGGGTAATGAACCAGGACAGGTGTTAGATTTGGAGGTAGGTGAGCACTTTGGTGATAGTGACCATAATTCGATTACGTTAACTTTAGTGATGGAAAGGGATAGGTATATACCGCAGGGCAAGAGTTATATCTGAGGGAAAGGCAATTATGATGCGATGAGGCAAGACTTAAGATGCATCGGATGGAGAGGAAAACTGCAGGGGATGGGCACAAAGGAAATCTGGAGCTTATTCAAGGAACAGTTACTGCGTATCCTAGATAAGTATGTACCTGTCAGGCAGGGAGGAAGTGGTCGAGCAAGGGAACCGTGGTTTACTAAAGCAGTCGAAACACTTGTCAAGAGGAAGAAGGAGGCTTATGTAAAGATGAGACATGATGGTTCAGTTAGGGCGCTCGAGAGTTACAAGTTAGCTAGGAAGGACCTAAAGAGAGAGCTAAGAAGAGCCAGGAGGGGACATGAGAAGTCTTTGGCAGGTAGGATCAAGTAACCCGAAAGCTTTCTATAGATATGTCAGGAATAAATGAATGACTAGGGTAAGAGTAGGGCCAGTCAAGGACAGTAGTGGGAAGTTGTGTTTGGAGTCCGAGGAGATAGGAGAGGTGCTAAATGAATATTTTTCATCAGTATTCACACAGGAAAAAGACAATGTTGTCGAGGAGAATACTGAGATACAGGCTACTAGACTAGAAGGGCTTGAGGTTCATAAGGAGGAGGTGTTAACAATTCTGGAAAGTGTGAAAATAGATAAGTCCCATGAGCCGGATGGGATTTATCCGAGGATTCTCTGGGAAGCTAGGGAGGAGAATGCTGAGCCTTTGGCTTTGATCTTTAAGTCATCTTTGTCTACAGGAATAGTGCCAGAAGACTGGAGGATAGCAAATGTTGCCCCCTTCTTCAAGAGGGGGAGTAGAGACAACCCCGGTAACCATAGACCAGTGAGCCTTACTTCTGTTGTGGGCAAAATCTTAGAAAGATTTATAAGAGATAGGATGTATAATCATCTGGAAAGGAATAATTTGATTAGAGATAGTCAACACGGTTTTGTGAAGGGTAGGTCGTGCCTCACAAACCTTATTGAGTTCTTTGAGAAGGTGACCAAACAGGTGGATGAGGGTAAAGCAGTTGATGTGGTGTATATGGATTTCAGTAAAGCAGTTGATAAGGTTCCCCACGGTAGGCTACTGCAGAAAATACGGAGGCATGGGATTCAGGGTGATTTAACAGTTTGGATCAGACATTGGCTAGCTGGAAGAAGACAAAGGGTGGTGGTTGATGGGAAATGTTCAGGCTGGAGTCCAGTTACTAGTGGTGTACCACAAGGATCTGTTTTGGGGCCACTGCTGTTTGTCATTTTTATAAATGACCTGGAGGATGGCGTAGAAGGATGGGTGAGTAAATTTGTAGGTGACACTAAAGTCGGTGGAGTTGTGGACAGTGCGGACGGATGTTACAAGTTACAGAGGGACATAGATAAGCTGCAGTGCTGGGCTGAGAGGTGGCAAATGGAGTTTAATGCAGAACAGTGTGAGGTGATTCATTTTGGAAGGAAGACAGAGTACTGGGCTAATGGTAAGATTCTTGGCAGTGTGGATGAGCAGAGAGATCTCGGTGTCCATTTACATAGATCCTGAAAGTTGCCACCCAGGTTGAAAGGGTTGTTAAGAAGGCGTACGGTGTGTTAGCTTTTATTGGTAGAGGGATTGAGTTTCGGAGCCATGAGATCATGTTGCAGCTGTACAAAAGTCTGGTGCAGCCGCATTTGGAGTATTGCGTGCAATTCTGGTCGCCGCATTATAGGAAGGATGTGGAAGCATTGGAAAGGGTGCAGAGGAGATTTACCAGAATGTTGCCTGGTATGGAGGGAAGATCTTATGAGGAAAAGCTGAGGGACTTGAGGCTGTTTTCGTTAGAGAGAAGAAGGTTAAGAGGTGACTTAATTGAGGCATACAAGATGATCAGAGGATTGGATAGGGTGGACAGTGAGAGCCTTCTTCCTCGGATGGTGATGTCTAGCATGAGGGGCCATAGCTTTAAATTGAGGGGAGATAGATATAAGACAGATGTCAGAGGTAGGTTCTTTACTCAGAGAGTAGTAAGGGTGTGGAATGCCCTGCCTGCAACAGTAGTGGACTCGCCAACACTAAGGTCATTCAAATGGTCATTGGATAGACATATGGATGATAATGGAATAGTGTAGATGGGCTTTAGAGTGGTTTCACAGGACGGCGCAACATCGAGGGCCGAAGGGCCTGTACTGCGCTGTAATGTTCTATGTTCTATGTTCTAAGAGTGGCTTCAGAATGCTTACTATAAGATTACACAAGCTGCAGACACAGAAAGACCAAAATGGCAAGAAAGAAATTGGAAAACTTTGCTGATTTACTGCAATTTGGACCTCCACCGCAGCTGGAAACAACTGGTAATTTAAGTAATAACTGGAAAATCTTTAAACAAATGTTCGAGATATGTATCGTAGCAAATGATATGAAAGCAGTCTCTGACACAACAAATTTGAAGATTACTGTAACATCAGTAACAATGCTGCTTTAAAACATTCAATGCCTAGAGACCAAATAGCACAGGGAATGAGTGATGCAAAACTCAAACAATCAAAATCAGAACAGAAAGGGTTAACTCTGAAAATCGCGATTGAAAAGTCCAGATCGAAAGAAAAAAGTAACTTTAATGTCTTATAAAGCAAAAACGCTGAAATCCACTGTAAAATGGTGTTGGAGCACATTTCACAGTCTCCGTGGAACAAAAGACGAAAATCTGCGTCTGCGCATGCGCAGGAAACCGAAGCCGCACATGCGCAGTGTACAAAAAGCCGCAGAGTAAAGGAAGATCAATTTGCGCATGTGCAATCGATTCCTACGCATGACATCACGCGCGTCATGGGGCAGGTTTAGCACAGGGCTAAATCGCTTGCTTTGAAAGCAGACCAAGGCAGGCCAGCAGCACGGTTCAATTCCCGTACCAGCCTCCCTGAACAGGCGCCAGAATGTGGCGACTAGGGGCTTTTCACAGTAACTTCATTTGAAGCCTACTTGTGACAATAAGCGATTTTCATTTCATTTTCATTTTCATGACTTCAGAGGACCCAGACCGTGTCCACTTAAAAGGGAAATGCCCGAAAATTGAAAACAAGGAATTTAAAGCTGTAAAACACAATTTTCTGACCTCAAATAACAGAACAATGCCTGAATTAACACCAGCAGTTGAAATTAACTTTCACAACACCCTGGAACAAGCAGTCTGCACCACCCAAAGTGAAGAGAACGAAAACAAAACCAAAATAAAAAAAGATGTTTTGTTTTTCGAACAAACATGGCTGAGTTATTCGGATATGCGGATCACAGCATCAGCAACACGGTTGCAAAGCTCAACACGACTCTACTCATGGTAGATGAATCCAATACCATGATGCCATGGCAGATCGTCAAGACATTGGATGACAGCGATACCCAAGAAGAAGACGATGCCACACAAAGAGCACAGAATGACTCAGTTGAGAGAGCACAGATTGACTCCACAGAGAGAACACTGCACAACTCCACAGAGAGAGCGATGAAAGACTCCACAGAGGGAGCGACGCATGGACAGCTCGTTGACAGACTCCAAAATGGAAGCAAGCAAACACTCCATACCGAACGCCATGCATGATCAAGAACATGAAGGTCTACCCACCGTATCTGAGCAACCACAAGCAGACTATGAAAGTCTACCAAGCTCACATATTCAACAAGAAGACAATGTAAATCTACCCACTGCATGTGAAAACATTGACAATGTGATCACACTTGACATACAGGATGTGCAGGATCGCAGCGAGACTGTCAGATCTCAAATCGTCTGTACAGGAGCACTGAACAATCAGAGGAGGGCTAGTCAAGAGTCCAGAGAGACCACGTCAATTGAAATGCTGAAGATTTTGACTCCAGAAGAGGAGCTCCAAGACTCTCAAGAGAATGAAATCTTGAAGATTTTGACTACAGAAGAGGAGCACCAAGACCCACAAGAGAATGAAATTGTGAAAATTTTGACTCCAGAAGAGGAGCTACCAAGGAAGCAAAGACGAGGAATCGAATCCACCACAAATGACTGATGTCACCAACATCAATGCAACATCAGACCATGCTCTAGACGAAATGCTCAATGTAGCAGATACCACAAAGGACACTCGCACCAATAACTGTGATAATTACACAAATTATCCACAAGGAACACTCATTGAGCGCAACAAGAAAAACAAAAACCACAAGAAGCACAGCAGAAACAAGAACAACACCAGCAAGAACAAAAACAACATGAAGCGCAACAAGAACAACAAAAACCCCATGAAGCACTGCAGAAACAATAACAATAACAGCAACAACAAAAACTACAAGCACAACAACAAAAACTACAAGAACAACAACAAAAACAACAAGAAGCATAACAAAGACAACAACAAGCATGACAAGAACAATGACGAAAACAACAAAAACAGAAACAACAAGCACAACAAGAAAAACAACAAGAACGACAACAAAAACAACAAAGACAGAGAAACGACAGAAACAACAACAATGAAACAACTACCTGTACAAAATGGTACAACTCTGCACATGAAGGACAATGCCACAGCACACTGCAAAACAATGACAAGACTACAAACATGCCATGACATGACAACGAATCTCACAAATTCACATCTGCTCCTGAACAAGCAAGCACACCAGCCTTCAAGGCAGATGACACAATAAATCGATACCACAAGCACAGAAAAAAATCCATGTCAGTCAACATCAGTGGTTCGACCATTATAACACCTCGGGATGACTTGTTGGTTACTTAAAAAAACAAGAACACCGACAACATTCACAACGGAGTTGCAATATCAATATCACCATGTCAACAACAAAAAAGAAAAAACTCAACGAACAAATTCATCAAGTTTGGACTCATAAATGTTTTTATAAATATTGGACTCATAAATATTAATTGGCTTTATAAAATATCCAATATCATCATCACTTGTACAGATACACATATCATAAGTAATCTAACTGTTTTGTACAATTTTCTTTAACAATGTACAGAAAATGTGTAAAGAAAAAAGGGGGGATGTGGTGATTGTAAATCTGTGTAGATGCAATACAACTGAGCAAGCACCAGAGGGAGCATGGGAGAGATATAAATACACAGGAACCGGAAGTCAGGACACACTTCACAGGAACAGAGGCTGGTAGCAAGGCAGACTGGCAGCACAGATGTAACATTGGTTTAAGCACTGAAGAGAAATGAACTCACAATAAAGCATCTACTTCAACTTTAAGACTACGAGCTTTAATAAGACACAAGGAACAACACACCTCCTTGTGTGCCTCAGTGAGGAGCTTCATTTCCCGCAACGTTAGCACACGCCTGAGGTTTTCTCACCTTAGTCATGAGCTGTGGCATCAGGGGGCATTCTCTCTGACCTAGACATCAGTCATGCACAGTGTGTGGGGGTTCAATACTCATTGGGTTAAATGACCGCTGAATTATAAACATATCGAGGAAGCTCGCTGGATAACAGACATTTACCAGTATGAAAAACTGCCAGCAGCCCCACATAAGCAGCTGAATGAGGGGAGGGATTCAGTCCTTACCTCTGAACATCTCAGAATATAAGTGAGAGGATTACATGGTCTCTTGTGCAGTAAATGGCTTCCTGGGTCATGGGGATTCCTATGATCCCATCAAATCCTTGTGCCCTCTGCCTCTGGTCTTTTCCGGTGATGGGAATGATACACAGTCAATCCTCAGAGCATACAGAATCACAGTGCTACCACCCCACCCGAAACTCCCATCTAACCTTATCCAACAGTGCACAGAGGATTGGGAGATGGGACGTCCATCACATATGGCAGCGTGAAACATAACTTAAAAGTTAAATGCTACTGTGACCTTGAGTGTCACATGCAGTACAGTCCTGACTGGTCTCGATTCATGTGAATGGAGGAATAGTGCTCTTTGAAGACACTGAGTGGAAAGGGCTTCTTGCTAAGAGCTCTCCTGCAGCAGCCGGTGCTGCTTTTCTGCCGTCATCTCATCCTCTAATTCCTCATGCTAGAATAAGGGAAACCTCTGTCAAAAAGCCCATGATGAAATGTTCCTTCCTGCTGGTGACTGCTGTAAAGTACAGTAACCCAGCACTCACTCTTCACTTGAAATTCAGCGACAATATCCAGGTCAATGTTGATGAAGTCAAAGAACAAAGAACAAAGAATAAAGAAAAGTACAGCACAGGAACAGGCTCTTCGCCCCCCCCCCCAAGCCTGCGCCGACCATGCTGCCCGTCTAAACTAAAATCTTCTACACTTCCGGGGTCCGTATCCCTGTATTCCCATCCTATTCATGTATTTGGCAAGATGCCCCTTAAACGTCACTATCGTCCCTTCTTCCACCACCTCCTCCGGCAGCGAGTTCCAGGCACTCACTACCCTCTGTGTAAAAAACTTGCCTCGTACATCTCCTCTGAACCTTTCCCCTCGCATCTTAAACCTATGCCCCCTAGTAATTGACCCCTCTACCCTGGGAAAAAGTCTCTGACTATCCACCCTGTCTATACCCCTCATAATTTTGTAGACCTCTATCAGGCCGCCCCTCAACCTCCGTTGTTCCAGTGAGAATAAAGCGAGTTTATTCAACCTCTCCTCATAGCTAATGCCCTCCATAACAGGCAACATCCTTGTAAATCTCTTCTGCACCCTCTCTAAAGCCTCCACATCCTTCTGGTAGTGTGGCGACCAGAATTGAACACTATACTCCAAGTGTGGCCTAACTAAGGTTCTATACAGCTGCAACATGACTTGCCAATTTCTATACTCAATTCACTGGCCAATGAAGGCAAACATGCCGTATGCCTTCTTGACTACCTTCTCCACCTGTGTTGCCCCTTCAGTGACCTGTGGACCTGTACACCTAGATCTCTCTGACTGTCAATACTCTTGAGTGTTCTACCATTCACTGTATATTCTCTACCTGTATTAAACCTTCCAAAATGCATTACCTCACATTTGTCCGGTTTAAACTCCATCTGCCATCTCTCCCCCCAAGTCTCCAAACAATCTAAATCCTGCTGTATCCTCTGACAGTCCTCATCGCTATCCGCAATTCCACCAACCTTTGTGTCGTCCGCAAACTTACTAATCAGACCAGTTACATTTTCCTCCAAATCATTTGGAGACACTACGAACTGCAAAAGTCCCAGCACTGATCCCTGCGGAACACCACTAGTCACAGCCCTCCAATCAGAAAAGCACCCTTCCGTTGCTACTCCATGCCTTCTATGACCTAGCCAGCTCTGTATCTATCTTGCCAGCTCACCCCTGATCCCGTGTGACTTCCCCTTTTGTACCAGTCTGCCATGGGGGACCTTGTCAAAGGCCTTACTGAAGTCCATATAGACAACATCCCTGTCCTACCTGCATCAATCATTTTAGTGACCTCCTCGAAAAACTCTATCAAGTTAGTGAGACACGACCTCCCCTTTACAAAACTGTGCTGCCTCTCGCTAATACTTCCACTTACTTCCAAATGGGAGTAGATCCTGTCTCGAAGAATTCTCTCCAGTAATTTCCCGACCACTGACGTAAGGCTCACTGGCCTGTAGTTCCCTGGATTATCCTTGCTACCCTTCTTAAACAAAGAACGACATTGGCTCTTCTTCAGTCCTCCGGGACATCACCTGAAGACAGTGAGGATCCAAAGACTACTGTCAAGGCCTCAGCTATTTCCTCTTGCCTCCTTCAGTGTTCTGGGGTAGATCCCATCAGCCCTGGGGACTTATCTACCTTAATATTTTTCAAGACGCCCAACACCTCGTCTTTTTGGATCTCAATGTGACCCTGGCTATCTATACACCCTTCTCCAGACTCAACATCCACCAATTCCTTCTCTTTGGTGAATACTGATGCAAAGTGTTCATTTAGTACCTCGCCCATTTCCTCTGGCTCCACAAATAGATGCCCTCCCCTGTCCTTCAGTGGGCCAACCTTTCCCTGGCTACCCTCTTGCTTTTTATATACGTGTAAAAAGCCTTGGCATTTTCCTTAACCCTATTTGCCAATGGCTTTTCATGACCCCTTTTAGCCCTCCTGACTCCTTGCTTAAGTTCCTTCCTACTTTCCTTATATTCCACACAGGCTTTGCCTGTTCCCAGCCTTCTAGCCCTGACAAATGCCTCCTTTTTCTTTTTTAAATAATTTAGAATACCCAATTCATTTTTTCCAGTTAAGGGGTAATTTAGCGTGTTCAATTCACCTACCCTGCACATCTTTCGGTTGTGGGGGCCAAATCCACGCAAACATGGGGAGAATGTGCAAACTCCACACGGACAGTGACCCAGAGCCGGGATCGAACCTGGGACCTCGGCTCCGTGAGACTGCAGTGCTATCCACTGCGCCACCATGCTGCCCTTCCTTTTTCTTTTTGACGAGGCCTACAATACCTCTCGTTATCCAAGGTTCCCGAAATTTGCCGTATTTATCCTTCTTCCTCACAGGAACACGCCGGTCCTGAATTCCTTTCAACTGCCATTCTTGAGAAAGTGTCCGAGTAAATCTCCCCACAGGTCTGAAATTCTCTTCAAAATCTAACATCTGGAGGCTAGAGCCGGTTCACTGCAAATCAATGTGATCTTTATTGGGAACACACATGGAGGTATTTACAAGTTGCCCGGGATTCTCCGCTTTCCGGCGGGGCGGGCCATACCAGTGCTGAGGAGTGGCATGAACCACTCCGGCGTCGGGCCGCCTGGAAGGTGCGGAAGCCTCCTTCAAGGGCTAGGCCGGTGCCGGCGCCGCACCAACTGGTGCCAAAGGGACTCCGCTGGTCGGCGCGAGTTGGCGCATGCACGGGAAAGCCAGCGTGATCCCAGCGCATGCGCAGGGGGTTTCTTCTCTGCGCCGGCGATGGCGGACCTTTACACCGGCCGGCGCCGAGGGAAAGAGTGCCCCCACGGCATACCAGCCCGCAAATCGGTGGGCCCCGATCGCGGCCAGGCCACCGTGGGGCCCCGCCCGGGGCCAGAACCGCCAGCGTCCCCCGAGGACTCTGCAGGCTGCCCGGAGAGCCTGGTCCCACCGGTAAGGACCTTGTTTGATTTACGGCGGTGGGACTGGCCGAAAACGGGTGACCATTTGGCCCATTGCGGAGCTGAGAATCGCCGGGGGGCCACTGCCAACGGCCCCCAACCGGCGCGCCGCGATTCCCGCCCCCGCCGAAAAACCGGTGCCGGAGTATCCGACAGCTGGCGTCGGGGGGGGGCGGGGTGGGATTCACACCGCCCCCCTGCCTCCTGCTGTTGATTGACAGGAGGGAGGTGATGCACGATCAATTGTACAAAGACTCAGGTTGGATACAACTGTGGCTTTATTGCAGTAAGATCTGTGGCCTCCCACAGCAGCTGGCGAAATGACTGCTGAATAGAGGACTCACATATTTATACTCCTCCTACTGGGCGGAGCCAGCAGGCAGGGGCTACTGGTGAACCTGTAGTACAGGTCCTACCTTACATCACCTAATACAGGTGTAACAGTGGTTTACCACATTCACATCCTGTTAAAAATGAGTCCGGCGGGGGTGGTGGAGAACTATATACAGTAGTGAATTTATGTACAGTGTTTTATTAGGAGAGAAAAAAAATGTCTTTTGAAAGTCCGGTGCCAGTTAGAGATTCAACCAATCTGGTGCCTTGGCGTTCCGCTGGGAGCGACGTAACGGTGGCGGCGATGTCGATACTGGCGACGTCGGTGCTGGCCTGATGTTGGGTGACCCCGGGAGCGTGCCAAAATCCTCTTCATCCTCCTGCATGGGCAGGGGAAGGAGGGATGGTCCTGTTGGGCATAATGTTGGGAGCGCTGGGGGAGGGGAGGGTGGCGCCAGGCCGGGGAAGTGTGTATGAGTGGAACCAACTGGTGCCAGATCCCTGAGGGAGACAGTATGTTGGCTGCCGTCGGGGTACACCACATAGGCATGGAGCAAGTGCACCCTATCCACTAACGGGTCCGCCTTGTGGAGTCGGACGTGCCTACAGAGCAGGACCGGTCCTGGAGCTGCGAGCCAAGTCGGGAGCGACACCCCGGTAATGGACTTCCTGGGGAAGGCAAAAGGACGGTCATGGGGTGTGTTATTCGTAGCGGTGCTCAGTAGTGACCGGATGGAGTGCAGTGCATCAGGGAGGACCTCCTGCCAGACGAGAGGCTGAGAGGTTCCTGGACCGTAGGGCCAGTTGGACGGCCCTCCAAACCGTCCCGTTGCCCCTCTCTAACTGCCCATTTGCCCGGGGGTTATAACTGGTCATCCTGCTGGAGGCTATACCCCTGCTGAGCAGGAACTGACGCAGCTCATCACTCATGAATGAGGATCCCCTGTCACTGTGGATGTAGGTGGGGAAGCCGAACAGAGAGAAGATTGTGTTGAGGGCCTTGATGACGGTGGCAGACGTCATATCGGGGCAGGGGCTGGTGAAGGGGAACCTGGAGTACTCGTCGATCACACTGAGAATATACGTGTTACAGTCGGTGGAGGGGAGGGGCCTTTTGAAATCTACGCTGAGGCGTTCAAAGGAGAGGGAGGCTTTCATCAGGCGCGCACGGTCCGGCCGGTAGAAGTGCGGCTTGCCCTCTGCACAGACCTGGCAGTCCCTGGTGACTGTCCGTACTTCCTCGACGGAGTAGGGCAAATTACGAGCCTTGACAAGGTGGTACAACCGTGTGACCCCCAGGTGACAAAGGCTGTCGGGTAGGGCCCGGGGTCAGTCTACTTGTGCGCTGGCACATGTACCTCGGGATAGGGCATCTGGGGGCTGGTTGAGTTTGCCGGGGCGATACAGAATCTCGTAATTATAGGTGGAGGGATCGATTCTTCACCGCAAGATTTTATCATTTTTGATCTTGCCCCACTGCGTGTTGTTGAACATGAAGGCTACCGACCATTGGTCAAGGAGGAGAGTGAATCTCCTGCCGGCCAGGTAATGCCTCCAATGCCGCACAGCTTCAACGATAGCTTGGGCCTCTTTTTCGGCAGATGAGTGACGAATTTCTGAGACATGAAGGGTGCGGGAAAAGAATGCCACAGGTCTGTCTGCCTGGTTGAGGGTGGCGGCAAGGGCGACGTCTGATGCGTCGCTTTCTACTTGGAAGGGCAGTGTCTCGTCTACTGTGTGCATCCCGACTTTGGCCATATCAGCTCTGATACGGATGAAGGCCTGTTGTGCCTCGGCCGTAAGGGGAAAGTGGGTGGACTGAATGAGTGGGCGGGCCTTGTAGGCGTAGTTTGGGACCCACTGGGCATAGTAGGAGAAGAACCCCAGGCAGCGTTTGAGGGCCTTGGGGCAGTGGGGGAGGGGAAGCTCCATGAGAGGGCGCATGCGGTCGGGATCGGGCCCCAGAGCTCCGTTCTGGACCACATTACCGAGGATGGCTAAGTGGGTTGTGCTGAACACGCACTTCTCCTTGTTGTAGGTGAGGTTGAGGAGAGTGGCGGAATTTAGCCAGGTTGGCATCGTGGTCCTGCTGATCATGGCCGCAGGTGGTGACGTTGTCTAGGTACGGAAAGGTGGCCCGCAAACCGTACCGGTCGGCCATTCGGTCCATCTCCCTTTGGAAGACCGAGACCCCGTTAGTGACACCGAAGGGAACCCTGAGGAAGTGATAGAGACAACCGTCTGCCTCGAAAGCAGTGTACGGACAGTCCGATTTACGAATGGGGAGCTGGTGGTAGGCGGATTTTAGGTCTATCGTTGAGAAGACCCGGTACTGCGCAACCTGATTGACCATATCAGATATGCGTGGGAGGGGCTTCGCGTTGAGCTGCGTGTACCAATTGATGGTCTGGCTGTAGTCCACGACCATTCTGTGCTTCTCCCCAGTTTTAACGACTGCCACTTCAGCTCTCCAGGGGCTGTTGCTGGCCTCGATGATGCCTTCCCGAAGCAACCGCTGGACCTCGGACCTGCTGAAGGTCTTGTCCTGGGTGCTGTACCGTCTGCTCCTGGTGGCAACGGCTTTGCAATCTGAAGTTAGATTGGCAAAGAGGGAGGGTGGGTCGAACTTTAGGGTCGCGAGGCCGCACACAGTGAGGGGTGGTAGGGGCCCACCGAATTTGAGGGTGAGGCTCTGGAGATTGCACTGGAAGTCCAGGCCTAGTAATAGTGCAGCGCAGAGATTAGGAAGGACGTAGAGGCGGACGCCGCTGAATTCTACGCCCTGGACCGTAAGAGTGACCGTGCAGAACCCCCGGATCGGGACGGAATGGGATCCGGAGGCCAGGGAGATTCTTTGATTGGCGGGGTAGACTGCGAGAGGCAGCGCCTTACCGTATCCGGGTGGATGAAGCTTTTGGTGCTCCCGGAGTCCAGCAGGCAAGAGG
This sequence comes from Scyliorhinus torazame, assembly GCF_047496885.1. Taxonomy (NCBI): domain Eukaryota; kingdom Metazoa; phylum Chordata; class Chondrichthyes; order Carcharhiniformes; family Scyliorhinidae; genus Scyliorhinus; species Scyliorhinus torazame. The sequence goes on from NC_092713.1 coordinate 240,274,342, forward strand.
TCACGTGGCCATTGATTTTCACCGTAGTCGAGGCAGTGGCCAGGTTGTGTGGACAAGACTGATCGAGCGTCATTGAGGCGAGCTGCGGTTGGTCGTCGCTAACGTCCGAAGATGGAGAGCGTGGGGGGCCCAGGTCGTGGAATGTTGTCGGCGTCCATGCCCCGCGGGGAAGACAAGATGGCGGCGCCTGCGGGGGACAAAATGGTAACGCCCATGGGCCGCACGTTGCAGGGACTGGACAAGATGGCGGCGCCCATTGGCCACACGTGGACTGCGGGTGGGGAGATGGCGATGCCCACTGGCCGCTCGCGGCCCCGGGAGGTGTAGATGGCGGCGCCCACTGGCCGCGCGTGGCCCTGGGAGGTGAAGATGGCGGTGCCCACTGGCCGCGCGTGGTCCGGGACGAAGATGGCGGCACCCATTATGTGTGGGTCGGGGGAGGGGGCGATACGGCGACTGCGCGGGCCTGGCACACCGCGCGAAATGGCCCTTTTTGCTGCAAGCCTTGCAAATGGCAGAGCGGGTCGGGCAGCGTTGGCGAGGGTGCTTCTGCTGGCCGCAGTAGTAACATTGGGGACTCCCGGGGTGTGCGGATTGGCGTGTGGCGCAGTCGTATTGGCTGGGTAAAGTCCCGGCTGGGGCGGCCGTTTGTGGGGTCCACGAGGGATAGGAGGGGTGGGCTGCGTGGCCAGAGGGGTAGGCCTGACCATTACGTGAGGTGACGGTCATGGAGGGTGCTAGCTTCTTAGTCCCCACTAGGTCGAGCGTGGCCCCTTCAAGCAGCCTTTGGCGAATGAGGTCCAACCCAATCCCCGTTACAAAAGCATCGCGCATAAGAAGGTTAGAATGTTCGGTGGCCGTAACGGCCTGACAGTCACAGTCCCGGACGAGTGGGATTAGGGCCCGCCAGAAGTCTTCTATGGACTCACCAGGGAGTTGAGAGCGAGTGGCGAGTACATGCCTGGCGAAGAGTGTGTTCGCTTTCTGTGCGTAGTTTTCTTTGAGGAGCGCCATGGCATCCGCGTAGTTCGGGGCATCCTGGATCAGCGGAAACACGCTGGAACTCAACCTTGAGTACAGGATCTGTACCTTCTGAGTCTCCGTCAGAGGGATGGTCGCTGAGTTGATACACGCCTCGAAGCCGGCTAGCCAGTGATTAAAGTCCTTTCTGGCATCGCTAGACTGCGGATCCAGCTGCAGGCGATCTGGTTTGATTCGGAGATCCATCTTCAAGAAAATCTTAGAGCAATAAATTGATGCACGATCAATTGTACAAAGACTCAGGCTGGATACAACTGTGGCTTTATTTCAGTAAGATGTGTGGCCTCCCACAGCAGCTGGCGAAATGGCTGCTGAATGGAGGACACGCATATTTATACTCCTACTGGGCGGAGCCGGCAGGCAGGGGCTACTGGCGAACCTGGAGTACAGGTCCTACCTTACATCACCTAATACAGGTGTAACAGTGGTTTACCACAGGAGGGGCAACCACTCCCATTACTACAGTGCAGTCAGTCGATCCCAATCAACAAGTGAACATTGAAAGCTGTGCAAAGCTCTGAGTAGAGTTTGAAGTACTCAAAGACTTGCAGACTCCTGTTCATCTGGCCGCTATTAAGAAAGTTTGTTAAATGAATTATGACCCAGAAAATTCCATGCAGCCTCCTTAATGAGCACTCACAGGAAACGTAATTGTCAATTAGTCCCTCAACAATTCTCTGAGCAATTATTCCCAGCATACATTTCAAATTGCTGAACAACATATTCTCTTGCACTAAATGTGGGTTAAACTGACATTGCAACTGACGACCCCATATTGACCATCTTCATCTCTGGCGCGACATTCTCCGACCCCCCGCCGGGTCGGAGAATCGCCGGGGGCTTGGCGTGAATCCCGCCCCCGCCGGTTGCCGAAGTCTCCGGCACCAGAGATTCGGCGGGGGCGGGAATCGGGCTCCCCCCCGCTCGATTCTCCGGCCCGAATGGGCTGAAGTCCCGCCGATAAATTGCCTGTCCCGCCGGCGTGCAGTAAACCACCTTTTGAATGGCGGGACAAGGCGGCGTGGGCGGGCTCCGGGGTCCTGGGGGGGGGGGGGGGGCGCGGGGCGATCTGACCCCGGGGGGTGCCCCCACGGTGGCCTGGCCCGCGATCGGGGCCCACCGATCCGCGGGCGGGCCTGTGCTGTGGGGGCACTCTTTCCCTTCCGCCTCCGCCACGGTCTCCACCATGGCGGAGGCGGAAGAGACTCCCTCCACTGTGCATGCGTGGGAAACTGTCAGCGGCCGCTGACGCTCCCGCACATGCGCCCACCCGAGATGTCATTTCCGCGCCAACTGGCGGGGCAACAAAGGCCGTTTCCGCCAGCTGGCGGGGCGGAAATTCCTCCGGCGCCTCCCTCAATGTTGGGGCTCGGCCCCCAAAGATGCGGAGCATTCCGCACCTTTGGGGCGGCGCGATGCCCGTCTGATTGGCGCCGATTTGGGCGTCAGTCGGCGGACATCGCGCCGTTTCGGGAGAATTTCGTCCCTGGTGTCTAAAGTGTTATGTTAAAACCACCCCTTGAATGTTCTCAGCATTCTGACTTCTGGAACAAATTTATTTTTCTTGAAATAGGCAACCACTCTGACTGGATCGTTCCTTAATCTTTGATGGCACTTTCTTGATATACTAAAGTCATCTTCAGCCTAGTCAGCAAAAACTGGCAAAATGAATGATCTTATTTTGTCGCTGATTATCGAAGTTATTCAGGGGAATTTGGTTAAATTGCATTCCAGTGTTACTTTCTTTTAACTTCTAGAAGTACGTATTGTCCTTGTTTATTATTGATATATTTTATAGTACCAGTGTCCCTGAGTGAATCTGAAAATTGATATGTATTACAACTAAAGTTAAACATTTCATTTAATCTACAGTCATATTCCGGAAAGTGTGACAGCGAATGGATGAGGAATTAAAGAAATGATGATATTTGACATGAGCTTAGGAGGCTTCACTTTCTCACTCTCTCTATTGTCTCCAGGTACCTTTCCAATAAAGGTCAAGGACAATGGGCGGACACTGAGTGTCTTTAAAACAGAGATAGATAGGTTTTTGATCAATAAGGGGATCAGGGGTTATGGGGAAAGGCAGGAGAATGGGGATGAGAAAAATATCAGCCATGATTGAATAGCGGAGCAGACTCAATGCGCAGCAGTGGCCCAATTCTGCTCCTATGTCTCATGGTCTTATGATTCTCCGATGGCCAAGGGCGAAATGGCAAAACGCAATTGGGCGGAGAATAAGCTGGGATGCCAAAATCACGGCGTGCGCCGACTTGACACAAAATCGCGATTCTCCTTCACCTCGACAGTGGTGTCAATGCATACCTGTCATTAGCGGACTGACCCGGTATTCCCCGGGGCCTCTGCGCTTCTCCACCTTCGATGGGCCGAGTTCCCGGCAGCGTGATTCACTTGTGCTTTTATAAATAGTGAAACCGGTGTGATGGCTGATGGAGAGAGAGGCGGTGGGACACTGAGAGGAGTGACTGCCAGCCGCTGGGCCGGGCACTGGCCAGGCTAGCTGGGTGGGGCGGTGGGGGGGGGGCGGTGGGGTGCCTGGCAGGGCCAGGGAAGGGGGCTGATGGGAGAACAGATGAGCAGCTGGCGTGACCCCCTTCGGGACTGGGACGGTGCCCAGGCACAAACCACCATTACCGTGGTTATCTTGCTGCGCATCCACTGACCATTCACCATGGCCCCTGTTTCTGCAGGGTGACACCGACCATATGGGTACCCCCCCCCCCGCACCCCACCCTCCGCCAGACCACCCCCCGGCCACCACCCGCCGCCCACTTACCCAGGACAACACCCGGATTAGCCCCTATGGGAGCTGCGGTGCATACCCCTAGCGGGGAAAGTGCTATCCAAAGGTACCCCTGACATTAGGGATGGGCGGCAGGTACCGTTGACATTAGGGACGGGGGAGGGCCATGCGGGGGCACAGCCCACTGTGCCAATCGTGGCCACAAAATAGCCCATTGGACCTGATTGGGCACGCGGATACGCACCATGCTAACATGTCGGCCTTTCACCCTCTGCAGACAATGGATATTGGAATTCACCCAGCAATGGTGGGCTTCCTGCCTGTCACCGCAGCGCTGGGTGATGCCCTACGGCTGTACGAGTGGATGTTGCTCAAAGAGGAGGAGGAAGCAGAGCATGCAGCAGGGGAGCGTGCAGAAGCAGAGCGGGCAGCATTAGAACGTGCCGCGGAGAGACAGATGGCAGCCACCCAAGATGGAAAGCGAGCCGCCCAACAGGCCGAGGAGGAGGAGGGGCCAAGGAGGCGTTGCATGAGGCCTCATGTATACCGGCGCCACCTGCCATTCGAGGACCTGCCGTACCAGGCATGCCATTGAAGATTCTGGCTGAGCAGACAGTGCGACATATCTGCCAGATGATGGCACACCTGGAACCGCATAGGTATTGTGGAGGACACCGTCTCCTGGTGGCGCCTATCCGGAGGCCACGGACCGATGCAGACAGCTGCTACAATGGTGCCCATGCAGCGACCAGGCCCGTGATCGAACGCTGCTTCGGCCACCGGAAGATTTGGTTCAGGTGCCTGGACGGTTCTGGAGGAACCCTCTGAAGTGTTGGGTACTCTGCTACACAGACGAACCAACATGGTTGCGAATGGTACAACGCAGTTTTATTTCAAACATCTATTTACACTGGTAAACTGTTTACTGAGGTTCGATCATGACCCTTGATTCTGTGGACCTATTCCTAATTCTATCTTGTAGTGGCACTCAGCACATGGTGGATGTCTGAGTGGCTTGTAATGAGCTCTGTGCCCTGAGCCGTCTCCTGCTCGAGTCCCCAGGAAGTGTCGTGTTCCCTGTTTTGTACTGTGTATGCTCTTGCCTGTGATTGGCTGTCGTGTTTTGTGTGTTGATTGGTCCGTTGATCTGTCCATCAGTATGTATGTATGTATGTGCTATGATGTTTACCTGAATATCATGACACCCTCCAGTATGAAGTTGAGGGGGTCGCCTGCATTGTGGCAGCCTGCTGTGTCTTTCACAACATTGCGCAGTAGAGGAGCGATCTGCTGGAGAAGAAGGAGGAGGAACGGCAGGCCTCGTCCGGAGAGGATGATGTGGAGGAGAGCGAGGATGGGGTAGGACATGGGGTCCAAGCAGGCATGGGAGGCTGCCTGACATGTGTGCCAGGGCCAATGTGCACAGGATGCTCTGATCGCCTCTAAGTTCACCAACAAGTTGGGGGGGGGGCGTGTTGTGGAGGGGGGTGACTGGCCAGAGGCACAGACACCCCCGGTCTGCAACCTCTCCATGATACATACCTGTCGCACTACGGGGTGGGGGCCCCGGGTTGGCAGTAACAGCGGGTCTGGTCCATGGGATGGAGGGTGATGACAACCCGCTCTGCGATGAGCTCCGGTGCTCCACATCATTTGGCAATGTCTGACTCCTGCCCATGGTAGCACTTTCCACCGTGCACCTGGGTGATCCCTGCATGTGAGCTGGCCATTCCATCACATGGTGCTATCGAATTCCTGGGGTGATGGTGGTGGGGACAGTCGGGGGGCCGGGGTTGTAGAGCCCAGGCCACCCACAGTGTTCGCCCATTCTATCCCCCAACATCCGGCCATTCCCCCCCTCCCCCCACCGGCCAGTTCAGAGCAGCCCACCCCTCACACCTATCTAAGAGAGCACTGAGGAAGGTTGTAACAGTTGTAACAGTTGTAACAGGTGTTTAATGTGAACGAAGATATATAGATTTGTGCCCAAGCCTCTATACCTAGACTGCCTCCTGCTCCCATGCCAACTCAATTGGTGTCTAGCTTTTTGGCCTACGGGCCCTAACGATACGCTTAGGTGGCTCCCCAGACAGTACATCAGGAGTGGAGGTGGCCTGCTGTGATTCCTGCCCTGTCACCTGGGTCCACGTTGGTGGGCGTCTTCTGGGGCAATCGGGCCTGAATGGGCCCTGCTGTTGCTCAGGTGCCCCAGGTGGCATGGTGCTGCCCTGTCCTGTCTGCTGCCCACCGGATGCAACAGGGACAAGGGGGAGGGGAGTAGTCCGAAGACCTGCGGCGTTCAGCACCTCCCCTGCGGGAGTCACCGGCATGGGCCCCCATCACCTCCTCCTCCCTTGGGGTGCCCAATGGTCCCTGTGCTACTCCAGGGGATGGGGGTGCAAGCGGAGCTATTCTCTGAGATTCACGCACCACCTGGCGCTGTCAATCTTGCAGGCCGGCTCTGGCCTCGACCAGGGTCTGTACGCTAGCGGCCATGGAGCATAGGGAGTGGACCATCTTTAAAACACATTTACATGTGCATTAGAAATTACACAATACTGTATTAATTGGAAATGAAATGAAATGAAAATCGCTTATTGTCACAAGTAGGCTTTAAATGAAGTTACTGTGAAAAGCCCCTAGTCGCCACATTCCGGCACCTGTTCGGGGAGGCTGGTACGAAATTGAACCCGCGCTGCTTGGCCTGCTTGGTCTGTTTGAAAAACGACTTTAAAAAATTCACACAGTGCTCTTTCAGCTTTTTGCTAGTATTTACTGGCCAGAGTACAATGATTAATCTGTTGCTGCAATCTACCATTTGTCTTATCATTTCATAACGGACACATATCTACATTTTCAGAACACGGAGAGAAGAATGTTCGTCATGAGTGCCTTGGTGTTGCTGTTGAAATAAAGCAAAGATAAATTTTCTCTTCAGTGCATTAAGTTCGTCAAAGCTTTTGCAGTTCTGTATTGATTCTATCTTGTTACATTTCTGAAATGTGCCCGTGGCATTATTTTTCTTCACGAAAAAGGATCTTAGGGACCCTGCAAAAGATCCCAACAGTTCCGCCAATTCTTTGAATTTCTGTCTGTCTCTCACCAACATTTTATTCACATACTTTTTTCTTTTTATTGACATTTTATTTGGTGGTGGGGGGGGTGCGGGGTTGCAGTGTAACACCCCAGTGTAACCGCCATGTTGTGCTGGATTTCAAAATCAGTAAAGTCCAGGCCTGAGGCCTGAAGCCTTCATGCTGGATTTGCATTATGTTCTGATCAGCTTTAACGTTGTGTTTATTCATGGCAGGGGGCACAAGGAAAACATGCTGGAACTGGAGCTGAGAAGGACTGCAAAGCTGATGCCACGCATTGGGGGACTAAGTTATGAGGGAAATATTTAAGTGTTTAGGTCATGAAATCCCACTGGTTTAATAGGACATGGAGTGGAGCTGAGGAGTTGTCAGGATTTGTGGAGGAGAGAGGATCATAGAATCATAGAATTTACAGTGCAGAAGGTGGCCATTCGACCCATCGAGTCTGCACCGGCTCTTGGAAAGAGCACCCGACCCAAGCCCACACCTCCGCCCTATCCCCATAACCCAGCAACTCCCCCCAACACTAAGGGCAATTTTGGACACTAAGGACAATTTAGCATAGCCAATCCACCTAACCTGCGCATCTTTGAACTGTAGGAGGAAACCGGAGCACCCGGAGGAAACCCACGCACACACGGGGAGAACGTGCAGACTCCGCACAGATAGTGACCCAAGCTGGGAATCGAACCTGGGACCCTGGCGCTGTGAAGCAATTGTGCTAACCATTCTGCTACCGTGCTGCCCTGCAGGATCTGTCAGTTTTGCAATTTATTTACATTTTGCATCAATCCACAATTACATAACAAATCTTAGGTCCCACCATTTCCTCCACAGATCTGATCATATAATTTTTATTATTGTAAGGCAGGGGTAACTTAGGCAATTTAAGCCTGATGCTATATCTTAAATGTGAGTTGCTGTGTTTCAATGGGCAGAAATTTCACATATTTTTCCAAAGTGTCGGTTCCAGTGAGAAAACTGGGGAGAGTCCTGTTGGCACCGACGTTGGGAAAACACAATATATTGAGCCTCTTTAACAAAATGTTATTTTCCATGTGATTGATGCCACACTCCTGGTGACTTGCCTCTGATATGTCTGCCCTGGGAAAACGTAATCTCTGTAATCAGTGGGGTGCTTCTTTCAAACGCCAGTCCAGTCGGAGGGGGGGTGCGTGGGGGGTGGGGGGGGGGGGGGGGGAGTGCGGTGGCAGCCAGGAATGCAGCACATTGGTTACAGAGGGAGCCCTCAGCAAACTTCTTGATGGGGTTGAGCAGAGCGCGGGAAACCCTCTACCCACAATTGGGCAGATGTCCAGCCAGCAAAGTGACCAAACCCCCACCTGGGAGACTGTGGCCAGGATTATCAGTGCCATCTCGCTCCAAAAGAGAATGGGGCTGCAGTGTCGTAAGAAGATAAATTACCTTCTTTGTGCAGCCAGCGTAAGTCAACCTCTTCTTGTCTCCCTCAGCACCCCTTAACACAGCCCACACACCTTCACATTGACCTTACTCCTACCCAACTAGCGGGGTCACAGCACTGGTCATGTGCTGCGCAAGAGAAAAGTCACTATTGTTATAACTATCTAGCATTAAAAACCACTTTGATCACCCATAAAGAACCCCTACGTTATCATGTCATGCTACCATGCTCCGCAAACCTGCACATCAAGGCAGTGCTACAAACCTGTGTAGTGTGAGAATGGCAGCGCCATGTCTCTCTTTAAAGGCTTCAGGAGGCTCGAGAAGGTAATTCAAATGAAGATTTTATTTAGAGACAAAAGAACTGGCCGCAATGCGTTGTACAGTACATAAGTTCCAACTGGGACTACCGATCATGTAAATTACTCTGGTAGTATTGGTTATATATAACTTTTGGTTGTGATTACAGTGGTAACAAATAAGCAACCTAACTGTTAAAGTTTAGACAGTGTTGATGTTGATTGAATTATATTATATTTTGGGAAATGATATACATGTACCAGTTTATATTTTAAGATACTTGTTGATTTTTGTAATGGGGAAGGAGTGCAGTATATTGCAAGAGCTGAGCATTTTGTTATATTGCCCTCTCTGCTCCCTCTCTGTTGGGGAGGTATAAATAAAGTTAGTTCAATAATGGCAGGTGCCAGCGTCACTCAGTGCAATACACAGCATTATTATTTTTAAATCTTTATAACAATTGGGGAAGCAAATACAACATTCAGAGTGCCTTTTTAAATTTTTGTATCATTAGATTTATTTGGTCAGATTTTTCAGTGTGAATCTGTGAAGTACATGGTTTTATATTAGATGGAAGCATTTAAATTATACATCATAGCGTGTTCATTATTTGTTGACTATGAAATATTGAAGTTCCCATTGAACCACCAGGATCCTTTTCTGGTAAATCAAGGAAAAAGAGGCGCTGATGATAATTAATTTGTGAAATCAATTCTAATCTTTTTATTGCAATGTTAGTTCTCCAATTTTTTAAAAAATAATTATTTTTATTCTCCTTTTTCACATTTTCATCAAAATTTACAACAGCAGATAATGAATAATAACAACAAATAAAATGGCAAATCCCCAGCCAAGTTAGATATCCAAAGTAACGAATGCATGTTTCAATTTTCTTCTCTTTTTTTTGTTTCTTTAAAAATTTAGGGTACCCAATTACTTTTTGTTCCAATTAAGGGGCAATTTAACGTGGCCAATCCACTTAACCTGCACATGTGGGGGTGAAACCCACGCAAACATGGGGAGAATGCGCAAACTCCACACGGACAGTGACCCAGGGCCGGGATTTGAACCTGTGTCCACAACGCCGTAGGCAGCATGCTAACCACTGTGCCACGTGCCGCCCCATGTTTCAATTTTCAACTTATACAGAGCTCCCCACTCCCAGCATTTTTTTAAATTGAAAATGATTTTACAATGATATCCAATGGATTGAGCAGAACCTTCAAATCTGTTGAAGAAACTGGGGCGAAATTCTCCCCCAACGGCGCGATGTCCGCCGACTGGCGCCAAAAATGGCGCCAATCAGACGGGCATCGCGCCGGCCCAAAGGTGCGGAATGCTCCGCATCTTTGGGGGCCGAGCCCCAACATTGAGGGGCTAGGCTGGCGCCGGAGGGATTTCCGCCCCGCCAGCTGGCGGAAATGGCGTTTGTTGCCCCGCCAGCTGGCGGAAATGGCGTTTGGTGCCCCGCCAGCTGGCGCGGAAATGCGGCGCATGCGCGGGAGCGTCAGCGGCCGCCGACAGTTTCCCACGCATGTGCGGTGGGGAGAGTCTCTTCCGCCTCCGCCATGGTGGAGGCCGTGGCGGAGGCGGAAGGGAAAGAGTGCCCCCACGGCACAGGCCCGCCCGCGGATCGGTGGGCCCCGATCGCGGGCCAGGCCACTGTGGGGGCACCCCCTGGGGTCAGATCGCCCCGCGCCCCCCCCAGGACCCCGGAGCCCGCCCACGCCGGTAAATACCAGCTTTGATTTACGCCGGCGGGACAGGCAATTTCTGGGCGGGACTTCGGCCCATCCGGGCCGGAGAATTGAGCGGGGGGTCCCGCCAACCGGCGCGGCCCGATTCCCGCCCCCACCCAATCTCCGGTACCGGAGACTTCGGCGGGAGAGGGGGCGGGATTCACGGCGGCCAACGGCCATTCTCCGACCCGGCGGGGGGTCGGAGAATGACGTCCCTCATATGACAACAACTTCTACCCTTAAATTTTATGGGCACGATTATAATCTACGAGGCACACTTCTGTAAACACTCTCTCCCTTGGGCCATGGCAGTTCTGATGGGTCCAGAGTCCCTTTTCAGTCAAAAACATCCTAGTTCATTACTTAGCCAGTTGTGTGGGAAAGCATTTAGTTCTTTAGCATCTCCAAGCTATTCAGACAAGTTTCCAGGTTTTAGACCATGCTCACACAGTACTTCCAAGAGCTTCTGTGCCCCTTTCTGTCAAACAAAAAACTGACTTCCTCCTGGGAATGACTTACTTTTTCTCCTCACAAGAATTATCTTTGTTTCTCCTCCTCTCTTTGTCTGCCTTATCCTTGTGACTGCATCTAAACATACATCCTCCAGCTCCTTTACTTGTAGTTCTCCTTTGTGTCTGCTAGCCACTTGGCTTCCAGTCTTAATTTCTTTTCTGATGCTTCTTCTTCCAGGTCAAAGGTTGCTAGGTCACATAGACCAGTGCTTTTTATTATCCAAGAAAATTTCAATTGTTCCCTTTACAGTTGATGCAAACTCTTAAAAGTCCTTTCCAAACAGTCTTCAAAGCAATTATGATTTCCATAGTTCTTTGGGTGGCACAGTAGCACATGGGTTAGCACTGTTGCTTCACAGCGCCAGGTACCCGGGTTCGATTCCCGGCTTGGGTCACTGTCTGTGCGGAGTCTGCATGTTCTCCCCGTGTTTGCATGGGTTTCCTCCGGGTACTCCAGTTTCCTCCCACAAGTCTCGAAAGACGTTCTCATTAGGTGAATTGGGCATTCTGAATTCTCTCTCCGTGTACCGAAACAGGTGCTGAAGTGTGGCAACTAGGGAATTTTCACAGTAACTTCATTGCAGTGTTAATGTAATCCTACTTGTGACACTAATAAAGATTATTATTATTTTAAAGAAAATACAAATGTTCTTTTCTGTACTGCTTCTGGGTCAAATTTGTACTATTGACTCAGTTAGAATTAGTGATCTCAGAAATCTACTGGCTCAATAATGGCATAAACCAGGTGGAAAAAAGGGGACAGAAACATTTTTATTCTTTCATGTACCTGGCTAGACCAGCATATTTATTGCCCATCCCTAAATGCCCTTGAGAAGGTGATGGTGCCTTCTTGAGAAGCTGAACTGCCTTTTTGAACTGCTGCAGTCCATGTGGTGTAATGCATTCACAGTTCTGTTACGGAGGGAGTTCCAGGGTGTTGACCCAGTGACAGTGAACGGACAGCAATACATTTCCATGTCAAGATGGTGTGTGGTTTGGAGGAGAACTTGCATGTGTTGGTGCTCCCATGCATCTGCTGTCCTTGTTCTTCTAAGTGATAGAGATTGCGGCTTTCAAAGGTGCTGTTGAAGGATTCACTATGTTTAGGTCCCTTTGGCAATTGTGATGGAAATCCTATCCTGGCTGGTGAGGGCAGCCTGTCTTTATGGTGCCTATTTAGTGTAGTTGCAAAGTCATGTCACTGTCCTGATGGAGTTTGCACATTCTCCCCTACTATCTCACCCCAACAACCCAAAGATGTTTAGAACAGATGGATTGGCTTGCAAAATTTCCCCTTAATTGGAAGAAAAAAGAATTGGGTACTTTAAATTCATTAAAAAAAATAGTTGCAAGGTCATTCCATTTAAGGGAAATAAGGTGAAATGCGGAGTACTCACAACTACTTTCTCACCTAGTAGGAAAGGGAGTTCACAATTGGCAACATTTTCCTGAATATCCGCAAAGGCCAGTAGTGGGTGTGATAAGTGGCATTGAAGCCGCTGGCACCAAAGGTGACTTTCTCTGCCATATCGTTCAGGACTTAGGCTCAACAACCTCAAGGGGCAGGCCCATGAGGTAGCACTGGTGGGACAGGCTCTGATTGAGCCCACCCCACCAGCAAAATAGTTTCTCGAAGATCGGGACACCATTTAGAGCGGTTGTCCAGTGCACAGTAGTTCACCAACCACCACATTCACCTACCCACGCATGTAACTCCCCTGGCACTGTCCAGGCACTTTCACCTGGCACTGCTCCCCAGTACTACACTGGCATTGCCCCCTAGGCAGTGGCAAGGCAGTGTCCAGGCGTGACCCTCTTCCCCGTGACAGATGCACTCCCTGATCTCCTCTGGCCGGTCTGCTATGTAGATGCACACCTTGGGAGTTCAATCGGGTTTCACACCACTCTGTGGGGGGTGCTGATAATTCAGGTACAGAGGCACATAATTATATACTAATAAGTGGAAATGATCCATTCCATAATTTGCAAGGAGAGGGGACAATCACGCATACATGTACGTTGCCGTGAAATGCGATTTGGATTTCCCGTGTTATTTTCCACTCCCGCCACCAAACCCGCCCGAGAAAAACAAAAGCAGAAAATCCCTGCCACTTTTGATAAGTTTATTTTCTACACTTTGGACGTTTGCTCTAACACATCAAGACGAGTGGCCTTAGATTTACCTCAGATGAAGAACAACATGACCAACCTGAGGACAGCCTGATAGTCACAAACCTGGAGCTGGAGAAGAGAGGGGACAGCAGCAGAGAAGCTTGTACCTGTAGGAGGAGAAAAGCAAAGAACTTAGATAATTTTCAAAGGATTCAGAGGGGGAGGAGAAGTAAGACCGGGGGAGGAATGTGGTGAGCGCAAGGCATGCCGAGTTGCGCAGACTGCTGCCTGGAATGTCCTTATTTATGCACAGTCCAGTTCGGTTGCACTATGTTAACACATGTCACAAGCATATGCAAGGGATGCTTTTCTTGCCTCCCCACTCAGTGCCACCGACACATACGACCATACGAATAGTACATCCCTGCAAACATCCAGGCACCTCTTTAACATTCTCTTCCATTGTTTCCCTCAACAAGTGTTTTTTAAATCTTGTCACCCAGCACCCAAGAATATACAAGGTGAGAAAGTGGTGCAAAAGAATAACATTTATTTGTCTTACCTAAAGAATGGAAACTTAACAACACATTTTCTTAGACATTGATGTGCCTGCTTTCGCACCACTATAAAGTCTTACTATTCTTTCCCTGATACTCCTACACGATGGAACACTTGTAATTTCAGCAGAGATCAAGGCAGGCTACTCATGTCCCTGTCATGACAGCTGAGATGTACTGGGATTACATTCTCTGGGTTTTGGAGCTTGTGAAACTCCTGCTAAGACTAACCCATTAATACCTGTGCAGAGGCAGTCTTGACCATCAGGAGAATGACTAGCCCATGGTTGATTTGAGAGGGTGGGGGAGGCAACAGATGGGCAGTGGAAGTACTTTGAATAACCATGTTTCATGTTCATTGGATGTTGGCCATTCTATCCTGGTAAGAGGATATTATCACAATGCCCCATGACATCAACCCAATCATGCTTGAGGTGAACGCCTCCATTCTCTCTATGGCTGTATGCAATGTATTTGGAAGACTTGTCAGGGCACTGTACAATGCCTGCTGCTGTTCAATAATTCTCCTTTTCATCGACAGCCCTCAGCGTACAGCATCAGTGTCCAACTGAGTACAGTTTGGCAACTGTCCTCTGATGTGGATTCTCCAAGGCTGTCTCTGTCCTCACCATCTGCCTTTGCTCACTTCTGAAGTGAGTCATCTGGCGAAAGTCCAACTATGTGCTTATGTGGTCCCATAGAAGTTGTGAATATCTGAGCATATGAATCCCCTCTGACCTTGACAAAGGCACCTTTTTCTACCACATCAAGTAACCTCTGCATGTGTGAAGGAAATGAAGTACATGAATTTGCTTTGGCAAGGTAAGATTATATTGCAATTATCATGATGAAGATGATCATATTTCATTCGCTGTTGAAATCGAGTCAACATGACTGAGTGCCCAGGGCTGCACGGCGGTGCAGTGGTTGGCACTGCTGCATCACGGTGCCGAGGTCCCAGGTTCAATCCTGGCCCCGGGTTACTGAACCTGTGGAGTTTGCACATTCTCCCCTTGTCTGTGTGGAGATCTCCATGATGGAGATTCTCCAGATCGTGTCGTCTCACGAGATACCCTGGTGTTGACCACCCTGGTTCGAGTAGGACATGGCGAGTAAGTTGCATCATATACCGAACCTAATAGATGTTTACGGTTTACAGTGTTCTATTTCATGGTGCTAACATGATCTTTGAATTATAATATTTTAAAAATCAAAAATTAAAGTTGATAACATTATGACAAGCAAAGCACGGTTGTTGGATTTGCAAATATTTGTGATATTGATTCCAAACTTTGGATGTGAGGATTCTTAGTTTGGACAATGGTTTATATATAAATTACAATTCGTAAGAAAGGATTTTGTTTGGTTGAGATTAACATTAATTAACATATTAACTTCATTAGTTTGTTGAGGTGATTTCTACAGTTATATTTTAGCAGTTTCTAAGGAAATGTTGCATCAGGCTTTGGGCCTGTAAGTTTATTAATAGAGAGGTAGAAAGATCACTGTGGTGCCAGAAACAACTGCAAGCGAGAGGCAGGGACAACACAGTGTCAGTGGTGTTAGTGAGAAGAGTATCTTGTGAGGAAAGGATTCCATTAGCTTCAGGGAAAAGAGAGCAATGTGGCGATTAGAAAAAAGCATTGATATAATTGTTCGGACCATTAACTAACGATGCATATCATTGCCAGTAAATTGCACTTCAGCTCGGTTATCAAGCCTTATAAATAAAAGGACAATTGTGGAACAATCTACAAGCAGTGGGGAAGGTCCCATGACTCCACCAGTGCTCTTTGGTTTCCACTTGAAAATCAAAAGCAATGCACCACCACCTGACACTAAGGCCTCAGTATTAACGACGGAATGAACAGCAAATCAGGGCGACTGAACGCTCTAACATTGGGCGAAATTCTCCGGAAACGGCGCGATGTCCGCCAACTGGCGCCCAAAACGG
Source organism: Scyliorhinus torazame (assembly GCF_047496885.1). NCBI lineage: Eukaryota > Metazoa > Chordata > Chondrichthyes > Carcharhiniformes > Scyliorhinidae > Scyliorhinus > Scyliorhinus torazame. Next base: position 240,289,838 of record NC_092713.1, read on the forward strand.
CGCAAATCAGTCGGGCATCGCGCCGCCCCAAAGGTGCGGAATGCTCCGCATCTTTGGGGGCCGAGTCCCAACCTTAAGGGGCTAGGCCCGCGCCGGATGAATTTCGGCCCCACTAGCTGGCGGAAAAGGCCTTTGTTGACATCTCTGGGCATTCCCGCGCATGAGCAGTGGAGGGAGTCTCTTCCGCCTCCGCCATGGTGGAGACCGTGGCGAAGGCGGAAGGGAAAGAGTGCCCCCACGGCACAGGCCCGCCCGCAGATCGGTGGGCCCCAGGCCACCGTGGGGGCATTATGGTCGAGATCAGTATTTGGCAAATCTGGATATTAGAGTGAGCAGCTAGTCTCACTCTAATATGCGTTCACCTGATCCATCCGAGGCTTTGGGATCTAACCCTATAGCCCATAGAAATCTTAGGCAAGCACTGTTCAGTACTGGTCCCCACAAATGGGGCCCAGACCAGACGGGTTGGCACTTGGGGGAGGCCTTCCAAGGAATCAGAGGCTCCTGGGTGATTGGCCTCTGAGCAGGGTGGCACTACTGGTGCCACTCTGGCACCCTGGCAGCACCAACTAGGTGCCCAGGTGGCACTGCCAGGGTGCCAGGCTGGCAATTTTCTAATGCCAGAGATTGGGACCGAAGTGCCCTGCCTGAATGGGGTGCAGGGGCCTGAGGAACCCTCATAGGAGAGTTGGGAGGTCCAAGGATCGTGTCAGGCGGTTAAGTGATCGGGGTGCCATTTCAAAATGGCCAGGTGTTCTGGAGAGTGGAAATCCAAAGTGCAGGAAACGCGACTGAGTGCTGCCTTGGGTGAGCCAAAAAAACCCAGAGTGCAGTTTGATAGTGGGGTCGTTCCCACCACTTATAGCACCGGGAAGGACCCTCGTTTCCCGCCCAGAACGGATTCTGTTTTTATTTGGTTAGATTGCATAGAAACAGTGCAACTTGCTCTGTACTCTGCCCCATCTCAACAATGGGTGAGATTTCCACCACCAAAAAATGACCAAGTGTCAGGTTCTGACTGAAAACTGGTGTGCTTCTGTCCAGAAACACAGACGGGATTTCTGAACAGATCTCTCAAAAAACAAATCAGTGGGCATAGTTGCACCATCACTCTGGCAGGCCGGGGCCTGATAGAGCTAGCAAGCCCAGTTACACAGAGATTGGGCTACCAACTTGAAAGATCTGCGAGAAAAATGAACCTCCCCTCCCCACCCCCACAACAAGCTTTGGTGCCAGGGTACTTGCCAGGGTGACAGGGCAGTGCCCAGCCTCAGCCCTCGACCCTGGGTCCTCAGCCCTTAACCCTGGGGTCTTCATGCACCTCTGCACCCCCCGTGTGGACATCACAATTGTTTTTTGCGTCTGAAAACCAGTAGTGATTTGCGGCGGTGTAGTGCAACACTGCCAGGGGGGTGGGGGGGGGGGGGGGGGGGGGGGTGGGGGGTGGGGTGGTGGGGTGGTGGTGGGGGGGGTATGTTGGGAGCATTCCATACTATGGGGCTGGGCACTAGGCGCAAAGCAGTTTATTGATATTTAAATCAATGTAAATTAATGGTATCCAGGTTTACACCCTTTCTGGATGTGAGCCTGATCATATCACGAGTGGGGACGGGGAAGATCTCAAGCTGGGATCTCCCCAGTGCAAATTCTGTATGGTCCTCTCGCGAGACTTAGCGTCCATATTGGGATTTGTGCGCATGGCAAACGGAGTTGAAAAATCATGCCCAATGTGTCTCAATGTTAACATTAGGAATACATCACTACAGCACCTACATTATTCACTCTGTGGTCTTCATTGTGGGATTAAGTTGCATTAGGGGCAACAAAACGACCTATTCCAATTTTCGCTGGGATTAAATTGAAACTATTCAAAGTAATTTCATATAGAGCCTTCATAGGACACGCGACAGGAGTTCATCTCATTCTGGACTTCACTTAACAGAAGGGAAATGATGATCCATCCTCAATTACCTGGATGATTATATTTATAACAATATCAATACTTCTGCTTCTCATTTCATCTTGCGTTATCCTTCAACAATTGAGAATTTTCTCAGAGTTATAGGGGCTGCACAGTGATTGGCACTGCTGCCTGACAGCGCCAGGAACCCGGGTTTAATTCCAACCTCGGGTGACTGTGTGGAGTTTGCACATTCTCTCTGTGTCTGCATGGGCTTCCTCCGGGTGCTCCAGTGTCCTACCACAGTCCAAAGATGTGCACGTTGGTGAATTGGCTATGCTAACTTGCCCCTATGTGTTCAAAGGTTAAGTGGGGTTAAAGGGAAAAGGGCGAGGCTTGGGCCTGTGTAAGGAGGTCTTTCGAATGGTTGGTGCAGAATCGATGGGATGAATGGCCTTGTTCTGCACTGTAGGGAATCTATCATTATCCAGGACCTATTAGACAAGAGAATCCTTGTCGAACCCTTGGGTAACTACACAACTAACCCTCCTAATAACGCACCCCCCCCCCCCCCAAATTCCCAGACTGACACCCTGATCAAACCCCACAACCCAACTTGGCTATCCCTCTGGACTATGCTAACCCCTGACCACCTGCCCCCTTACCAGAATTCTGAGCTGATCCAATTACCCCTGACCAGGTCTGATTAATCCCCAACTTGACTACCACTCCTGTCAGCAGACCCACCTGTCTCCCTACCCATCCACTCACACATTCACCCAATCACTTCATCCGTTCACCCATTCAGTAACAACCAGATAGTGCCGTAAAAAGATGTGTCTTCTGTGCTGGTCCTTGCTGAAGGTCTTTGTGTGGATTCCTGCATTGAGTGAGTTCTTCTGGCAGCTGCATTAGAAGTTGGATGCTTGCAAACATAATTAGATGAAGTGCAACATTCTAAACGAACAACATCGAACACAGTGCTTCTGATGCTGACCAGAAGATTTGGGCCATTTGTTTTGGTAAAGCTTGAGGCATAACATTGGAACACTGTTCTTGTGGTGACGCATTTGAATACAAAATGAAAGGAACATGTTTGAATCTGAACCTATACTGAAATCAAAATTCAATTTCATGATCAAACATTAACAAACAGTATAAAATCCATCACATTTCTCCTTCTCTTTAGCTCTGAAGGAGAATCATACCAACTTGAAAGGTTGGTCAGAATTCTCCGGTCACCAAGATTAATTTTTCCCCTTGGCAACGCCCCCTCGCCAATGGGTTTCACTGCGGCATGGGGTGGTTTCAATGGGTAATCCTATTGACAAGCGGCGGGGAGATAGAATCCCGTCGCCAGTAAATGGCGTGCCGTTGGGGGACTGGAGAATCCCAGCCATTAACACTGCTTCTCTCTCCACAGATGCTGCCAGACCTGGTGAGATTTTCCAGACTTTTCTGTTTTATTTTGTACTTCGGTCATTGGACTGTAAATCACGATATTCCAAAACATCGTCAATATTTTGTAAACGTTGAAATTTTGTATTTGTGCAGTTCTTAAAATTGTTTTATGCTTTGGGAAGAATACTGGTCTGTGTGTTTGAAAATTTCCTTGACCAGGAAAATGTAAACGTCCCTTATTATAAGATTATCCCATCTTCAGAGTAGAAGGAAAAGGTCATGCTTAACCATAACATGCTGTGCTATTACCTCCTGTCAGTGAATATAATGCCACATCGGAGAAGGAAGTCCAAACTAAACAAGCCCTTTGGTTCATAGTTGGTGTTGTAGGAATGCAAAAGTAATAGAAATAAATAAAGGAAAACTGACCATGTAGAAATGTGTCCTATTTGGAATAATATCAGAAGAATTAACCAAATTGGAGAATTCAATAGAAAGGTGAGCAGTCATAATAGTTAACACATACACATGCTAATAATATGATTTGCCATGGAAATTGATGAATTTAACTATGTTCCATGAAAGAAAGGATTAGAAACAGGAATGATCGCTGTTTTTTGTCCTTAATATTTCTAATCTTCTCATGTCTTAAGAGGGTCAAAAGGGATGCATCACAATGTCTATTTCTTTTCCTTTCAATGGAAAATTCCATAGCTCAGATCAATAAGAACATGCTGCCTTTTATTGAAATAGACATGTCGCCAACCCTTTGGGACCTCTGTGTCTCAAGATCACATTGATCTCTAGGATTATGTAAATTAAAATGAAGGAGCACTGACAGTTAAACTCCTTTTGTTGAGCATGCTGCTTTCTGTGATTTCTAGTTCAACAGTCTGTTACTGGGCTTTGATATTGACTTTACTTCACAGTATTCTCTCTGGTGAATACCTTACAGCAAAGGAGTTCTTTTTTTAATCAAGACACTAATTAAAGATATAATGCGAGATCCATTTGAAACTTTGTACTTCTTTATCAACCCTTAGAAGGGACAAGAGGTTAAAACTGTTCAAACTTTGAAGATTTGTGATCACTGCGGTTTTTGGCCATGTACTTCAGGTATCTTGAGTAACAAATGGCAATTAATTTATTTTACTTCAAGCAGCAGTCAGCCATTTCCATTCAAATTAATGTTCTGCTGTTTCTTTATTGCAACTTTTGATTTTTTTTAAACAGGGGAATTCTTGAACCTGAAAGGAAAACCTTATAATCGTCATGGCAATCATTTGGATCTGACACAATTTGGTTTTATAAGATATTTAACGATGATTGTCAACTTGGCTTATTTGTTTCATACACAAAGTTCTGGAAGCTTTGTTTGCTAATGAACAAGGAAGTGAATAATTGAGTGGGAGGGGCAATTTGATTACTTCATGAATACTGTCCTGCATTAAACATACAGCAATTATTACATAATTAGCTAAACTCTTTGATCAGCGACAAGTTCCCCTTCAAGTTACACATCATACTGATATGGAAATATATCACTGTTCCTTTGATCCCGAATTAAAATTCTGGAACTCCCTTCCGACCAGGACTGTGAGCTTCGCCGCCTGGACTGCAGCAGTTCGAGAAGACAATTCACCACCACCTTAAAGGTAACAGGGATGGACAAATAAATAACAGCCTAGTCTGCGATGCCCAAAAACTATGAATGAATGAAAGAAAATTAGCAGCACTCATGGTTTATTACCATACAGCTGCCCACAGATAATTGTGGGCTTTTGCGCAACAACTGATCACTGGGAATCTGATATAGTGTGATCTGGGACCCAGGCAAGCAGATCCTCCAACTGTACATCCCTTTTAACCAAACAGATTGAAGGGTCATCCAAACTGACCCACACACGTTGGTGATGGAGGCAGGGGGTGTGCGGCGCCAGCTGCTGGGGCAGGTAACAGATTTGCAACATGGGCTTTGCCAAGGCTCAACCAACGCATTAGCATTCCACTTTCAGGGTTCCCAACCAGAGAAGATGGGTGAGATCATGTGATGAACTGTCAAGGGAAGGATTTCTGGTTAAAGCAACCTCCAGATCCAAAATGGCCAAACTATACATTAATTTTTTTAGGTATCAGCAATTATAGGAATTAAGGAGACTTGGGAATGATGTTCCCCAGGATGTCTCACTCTCCCCTTGACGTCCTGCTGTGGAATCTGAGGGACCGAACTGAGGTCATTTTTTCCAAGGAAGGCCAACCAAGCAGGCGTGGATGCAAGTGGAAGTAAGATGGATTGTGCTCCTTCCAACCTGGAAACAGGGCACCCAGTGCGTGGAAAGGTTGAGTGTTATTACCTGCCTGAATACTATTGGCTGGGGACTATTGGATATCCCATAATATATTTTAGTTTTGAGGTACCCTCAATAATGACACTTAGAGATTAAACTGTAAAGAAGGCTTTATTAGACTAATAACTATGCTAGAGTTAGAGACGAGAGCTGACTGTTACAGACCATGAGGCAGCCCTTATGTATGGCTCCCAGATGGGCGGAGCCAGAGGCGGAGTCCCCAGGGTTACAAGCCCGGTCTTAAAGGGGACATCACCTTACATGATGATAAGGCAGTAACCGTTCATCACAAGTTTATTGACAACTCAATAATACAAAAGAGTTAGCAACATACAAAAACAACATTCACAAAAAAGTCATATGCCAAAAGCATTTACAAGATACAAAAATCACCAGCTCTCAAGCCAGCACACACACACAACCATCCCCTGTCCCCAATGGTAGGCCCACATCAGCGGAAAGGTGCCCAACAAGCAGCACAGACCACCGGAAAAGGACACACCAGTGTAGGGCACACTTTGAGAGAGAGAGAGACCACCTCTCCCCTCCCAAGAAGGGGCCACAGTTCAACCCAAAACACTTCCTTTGAACAGGCCGCCAGCTACAAATCCAGCATATGGCCACTTCTTTCCCTCCCCATCCCCAATGGTAGCCCCACATGGATGGAAAAGCACCCAAATGAGCAGCACAGACGACCGGAAAAGGACACACCGATGCGGGGCATGACGGAAGAGAGGGGAGAGAGAGAGGGTGAGAGGGATCTCCCTTTACAAAAACAAATACAGAGCAACCGCAAGAAACCCAACAAACAATTAAGTACAAGTCAAAGCTGCCAGCACTCAAGTCAGTGCACGCTCCCCCCTCCCCACTCTCTCCCACTCCAGCAACAGCCCCACGTCTGTGAAGAGGCACCTGCAAGCAGCTCAGTTCACAGGAAATGGACAGGCAGCACACGGTTGATGAGGGAGAGACAGTGAACACCCCTCCCCCTCACTAGCACCAGGAAGGGCCCCTCAACCCCCAGTGCACAGAAGCAGGAGGGCCGCAACTGGCGAGCATCCAGCACTAAGCCCAAAATAACAACACACAACAAAATTACAATAATAACCATACAATCCTCCAACAATAAAACTAAACTAAAATCAGTACAGGCAGTACACATAGTCAATTGGGCCACCACCCTGCTGCTCTCACAGACCCAGCATCCAGTCTGAACCTGCAAAAGCGAGTCCATTCCACTCCACTTTTAGCCCGACAGCAGGCCAAACAAGATCTGCTCCTTGCTCCACTCCAAGCTGATAAGGAGAAAGGCAGCCAGTAACAAGTGCGAGTCCCAGGCGTGGCAACTGCAGGCAAGCACTCTCTGGGATAACACAGGCTGCAACTGGATGCAGCTTTAACCAAAAGATGCTCCAGACCTTGAAGTTAGTTCAATCTGATTTATTGAACCAGTAGCACAGTTAGCACTGTTCTCTATGAGTTCGACTCTCTGCTAACCTAAGTGCGGTTACTCTGTCTGACTGAACCAGACCATCTCTTAGCCATGTGCTGGAGGTGTGATACTCTACATACACCCTGACTCACTCTGTAGATGTTCATCAGTGGAAAGAGGCGGAGTGTGAGTGCCTCGTGCCTTTTATAGTGAGATACCAGCCCTGAGTCTCCTGCCTGCTCATTGGTCATGTCCTGTTCTCTGTGATCATTAGCTGCCTGCCTGTGTCTGTCTGTATATCATTATCTGCATGTCTGCATATCATGACAGTGTCATCTTTCTTGGTGCTGCAAACGCCGGGAAACACCTGGCTAAACGCGCTCGACACTGGACCCTGTTGCAATTTGGTGAGATCGTGCCACCAATTTAATTTAGTTGAACTTAAACTATATGGATGTTGTTTGATGGGAGTGGTGTCCCCCCACATCAATGTTATGCATCGCTAACCCCATTCTACCTAGTTTATTCCTGCTAATACTTTTATAGGACTGCAGTAACTAAATAACAAAGAATAATATAGCACAGGAACAGGCCTTCAGTACTCCAAGCCTGCGCCAATCACATGTCCTATCTAGACCATACCCCTGTACCCTTCTATACCCCGTCTGTTCATGTGTCTATCCAGATAAGTCTTAAAGGTCGCTAACGTATCTGCCTCAACCACCTTACTTGGCAGTGCATTCCAGGACACAACCACCCTCTGTGCAAAAATTTCCCTCGCACATCTCCACTGAACCTATCCTCTCTCACCTTGAACTTGTGTCCCCTTGTAATTGTTGTAGTGATATTCCGCTATCAATATACATAATCAATGTACGAAAATATAGCACAGTCATTTCAACACTGGATGGCTCACAGTCAGAAACTATAAGAACTGGTTTCCTGCCTTTTCTAAGTCAGATGATCATGATGATGTGATTCAGAACAGTGAACAAGCAAGACATAGAATAGCCAGAGCGAGAGAAGTTAGAACTAGTTTGTTACAATAGTGTATAGTTCTATAGTTATCTGTACCGTACTTTAATTCTTTATTGTTAGTTTAGTATTGAGTAAAAGGACTCACAGTTTATTATTTTATTACACATTAAATAGTTCATCTTTCAACAAGAAGACTATTGGTCATTTTATGGTGGATTCAAGAGTAATATATACATTTTAGATAAGTGATTATTTAAAATATAACAATTGTCATTACTGCCCTGGGAAAAAGCCTCCAACTGTTCACCCTATCTATACCCCTCATAATTTTATAAATTTCTATCAGGTCGCCCCTCAGCCTCCATCTGTCAGTTCGCTCTGGCTTTGCCTGGGAGGTAAGTTAATCACTGGTTTAAAATTTTCAGTATTTCCTGATTGTACAAATGAATTATAGGGAAGTCACTGAGTGCGATTCTCTGGCCTTGTTACACTCTCGCTCGAGCGAAACGAGCCACCCCATATCCAACGGCCTTCCATTATTCATCAGCCTCCCCAGCAAGTGGTCACGCTGGAGCCGATTAGTACTCCTTTTTTTAAATTGTGAATTAGGTGGAAGGGCTTCCGTGGGGAGCCAAGAGGTGAGTAGCCATCTCTGCCACAGGCAAAGAGGCCGGGGGCACTGAGCTTGCCACCCCAGCGCTCTGTGGGGGCTGGGGGACCCTCGGCTGGGGGGGGGGGTTATCCGCCAATGGGGGGTGGGTTGTCATGCGGTGGGGGCGGGGGTGGTGCTGGGGGGGCACCATGCTTGGCATCACCATGCCAACCCCTGGATCATGTGTACCCATTCCAATGGCAACCCTAGTCCCTGCCTGTTTGCTCCACTGACCACCCATAACGCCCACCGACTGCCAAGTCCTCTGGCTGTGCAGCCAAAGGCTATTGTCAATAAGGAATTGGCAATCGTGGTTAAGTGAGCACTTCTCACATCCCAAGTGTATTCCCATGGGTTGGTGGGCCATGTAGCAAGTGGGAGTCATTACCTAGAATCTCAATCGCACCTTGATGCATGGGCACTGTGCTTGAAAACTGTGGGAGACAACACCACACAAGCAGCAGCCAACATCAGAACACCCAGGGGATGGGACACAGCTCACGGGATATGTTCATAGCACAAGGGTGGGTGAATGCTACAGGGAGGTGGGAATGCCTGGAGAGATGGGCCAAGGGTTCGGAGGCCGGGCCTCATTGCGGATGAAAGTGATAGAGGCGTCATACTGCTTGCGGTCAAGACTTTTTAATGTGTCACAGATGTCCAACAATGTTGCACTCTCCCGATGGTACCATCCCACTTTCCCCACCATCCCCTCACCCCCCCCATCCCCTGGGTACCCCCCCCCCCCCCCACTTGCCCTCTCCCCTCTCCCTCGGTGCCCTCAGTGATACTCAACTTGCTTAACCTTCCTAGCTCCACCTCTATATCTAGGTGTCCCCAGGATGCACATCTGAGATGGAGGCAGCCAAATTCCTACCACATTGCTTGCCCTTTGGTGCACTTGACAGGTGCCCTTTGGGGTCTCTGGGGCCAGAGGATCCTGGTGCACTTGTTGGCGGCACATGTATAGCCATGACGCCCTGTCTTGTGTGCTGACTTCCAGACGCGGCCTCATCAAAGGAGTGGAACTTGCGGGAGATGGTGGCTGTCGTCGCCACTCCATGGGACAGGTCCAGATTGGCACCCAATGCCCCATCCTCCCGGTCAGTGCCCACAGGGCCCTGGGGTTTACCTGGGGATGAATGGCAGTTGGGTCGAGCCCCAGCTGCATCATCTGGCTCTGCCAGCCCTGGTGGTTCCCCAATGTCTGCACCAAGGTGTCAATGCCCTCGGTGATGCTCCTCAGTGATTGGGCCATGCTCTGCAGCGCCTCGACAATGCCCACCTGCGACTGGGACACGCTCCACAGCGCCTCAGCCATTCCCATCTGAGAGCAGGTCATGTCCCACAGCACCTCATCAAGGTGAGCCTGGTACTGGATCACATCCCCCAGCAGGTCGGACATTCTGCAAAGGCCCTCAGCTATGGCTTTCACCAACTGCGCCACACCTTGGACACCTTCGCCTATGCTGCCGACGTCGTTCACAGGCTCTCCACTGCGGTCGCCTCCCTAGCAATGTTGGTCTCAGTGCCACGCATTGCCGGCATCATCTCTTGCACCCGTAGCATCTGGGACTCCTCCAATCGGCTATGGACCTGCTTGAGTGTCGCTGACATCTGCCTCTGATACTGTCTCTACCGGCTCCAGGTAAACCTGTACAAGTGGCTCAGCATCAGGCTGGGACCCAGCCGGGTCCTAGGATCCAGCAGACCTCTGACTGCTGTCTTGCCTGGGCATTTCTGCCTCCACCTGATGTGCATCATCAACTATAGGGTGCTCACTATATTTTGCCCCAGAAGCCTGTCCAGTAGTGTTTCTCACCGAGGTGTGTGTATCTGAACTGGTGGAGGGTGGGGATGACAGCTGTGACGGTCGATCGTGGCATCCTCGGAGCATTTGCTCTGAGGCGGTCTCATTTGGATTTTGTTTATTGTCACGTGTACCGAGGTACAGTGAAAAGTAATTTTCTGCGAGCAGCTCAACAGATCATTAAGTACATGAAAAGAAAAGAAAAATAAAAGAAAATACATAATAGGGCAACACATGGTACACAGTGTAACTACATAAACACTGGCATCGGGTGAAGCATACAGGGGTGTAGGGTTAATGAGGTCAATCCATAAGAGGGTCGTTTAGGAGTCTGGTGACAGCGGGGAAGAAGCTGTTTTTGAGTCTGTTCGTGCGTGTTCTCAGACTTTTGTATCTCCTGCCCGATGGAAGAAGTTAGAAGAGTGAGTAAGCCGGGTGGGAGGGATCTTTGATTATGCTGCCCGCTTTCCCCAGGCAGCGGGAGGTGTAGATGGAGTCAAGGATGGGAGGCAGGTTTGTGTGATGGACTGGGCTGTGTTCACGACTCTCTGAAGTTTCTTGCGGTCTTGGGCCAAGCAGTTGCCATACCAGGCTGTGATGCAGCTAGATAGGATGCTTTCTATGGTGTATCTGTAAAAGGTGGTAAGAGTTAGTGTGGACATGCCGAATTTCCTTAGTTTCCTGAGGAAGGGTTGGGGAGTCGAAGGGAGGTGAGTTCGAAGGGAGTGTTGGGGCCACATGGAGGGTTGGGGGCGTGGATGCTCACATGGGGTCAGAAAGGTCTTGAGGGTGTGAGGGGGGGAGTCGTTGGTGTTAACTCACCCGTGCTGCCTCCCGGTGTAGGTCATCGACTTTCTTACGGCACTGAAGGCCAGTCCACTGGTCACGCTTCCTAAGATGATGGTTGTTGCCACCTCGTCCCAGACAGCACTGGCCGCCCCGTGGCTCACCCTCCGAGATCCTCGGGGGAACAGGACATCCCTCCTGACCTCCACCACATTCTGGAGCCTCCCCAGGTCTGCATCCTCGAGTCTTGGTGCCGGTCTTCTCAGCACCATGGTTGCGAGCTGAGTGGAGCTGGCTGTGCAACTGCTGTTTAAGTGTTGCTCGACCTTGTTAGCAGGGGGTTGGGGGGCTGGCGACCTCGGTCCCGGCAAATTGGCCAGCGAGCCTTCATTTGCGGCATGAAATCCGTGGGGCCTCGTTAAGTGGGCCATTAACATTGAATAGCGTTGCTGGCCTCGCCGGGCTGAGCACCGGGAAGCTTGTGACAGTTCCCACTCGCTACCACATTTTTCCGGAGAATCTGCTCTAACCCAACACTTTTCAGTATGTTCATATGGCACACTTTGTGTGATTTGCGTCTATCTGGGTTGCGGAGGAGTTCATTTACTTCACTCAATTTCCTTTCAATGTGGTATGGCCCACTGAATCTAGCTTTCAGGGGTTTGCCCGACACAGGTTATAACACTAGCACTCTCCTCTTGTCAAACAATAAATCTGGACCTTCCCATCAGCTCTTGTTTTCATTCCTTGCTGAGCTGTTTTAAAATATTTTCTCACCACCTCACAGACCCCATTCAGTCATTCCCTGAAATTTGTTACTGTTTAGTAACTTTTCTCAAATTGATTTCAATGGTCCTATGACCTCATGCTCATTGACCAATTCGAAAGGACTAAATTTGGTGCACTGATTTGGTTCATTCCTAATTGCAAATAATAAAAATGGAATCCCTTTGTCCCAATCATGAGGGTAGTCTTGACTATAAGCTCTCATCGTGGTTTTCAAAACTTGGTGCCACCTCTCTGCAGTAATGGTTCTCAGGGGTATGACTTTAGGGAATCGGGTGGATATATCCATGATAGTTTGCAAATATTGATTCCCACTTTGCGTTCTTGGCAACGGCCCTATGCAGTTGATTAGGACCTTGGGAACATGTTCTTCATTGCTGAGACAGGGATCCATGGTGCTGACTTGATTACCGCTTGCGGATTCCCTATTACCTGACAGGTGGCAGGTTCAGTAAAAGATGACTACATCCCTGTGTAGTCTTCGGGTTCTGACTTAGGTTTTCTTTATTCCGAGGTGCCCCCCCTAGTGGAATCTCATGAAGAGTTCTCAGAACCACTTGCCTGTCCTCGGAAGGGTGCAATTTGGTGTACTTCTGCCAGTTATCCCCTGTACTTTAAAAAAAAAAATTAAGAGTACCCAATTCATTTTTTCCAATTCAGGGGCAATTTAGCATGGCAATCCACCTACCCTGCACATCTTTGGGTTGTGGAGATGAAACCCACGCAAACACAGGGAGAATGTGCAAACTCCACACGGACAGTAGCCCAGAGCTGGGATCGAACCTGGGACCTTTGCGCCATGAGGCGGCAGTGCTAACCACTGCGCCACCATGCTGCCCCATTTATCTTCTGTACTAACATGTGGTGGTCATCACTTTCTCATTAAGATGTTCTCCTGTACATCGTAAACCTCGGGAATGCATTGACCTTTCAATGCTGAGTACGTTGTCTGGTACAGTTGGTGCAATTTTGAATTACTCTGCTGCAATTCAATCAACCTCTTTGAATTGAATAAATTTGCCTCATTCTTTGTGTTTGTTTCATTGTCATTTAGCTTGCTAAAAATGGTGTCAGATATCCTGATTTCACCGGCCTCACCCTGGACTCACAAATCCTCCTTCTTTTGTCTTAACTTATGAGCCTGTGATCACATCACGATGCAATCCAGAGTGGTCTGTTTATGGTTTCTTGGTGGGTGGATTTTCATAGATCATAGAATTTACAGTGCAGATTTTCTATTGCCTGTTCTACTACAGTGGGCATCACTATTCCCTGGGATCCTGATATATCATTCCCTAGAATGAATTGAATGCCTGCAATGGGCAATGTTTCTACCATGCCTACCACTACTCCCCCTGTCTTCAAACTACTCTGTAAGTTTAGTTTCACTGAAGGAATTTATTTTCTTTCACCATGAATTCTGCGGACCAGAACCTTTTCTTGCAATATCCTTCTGGACAACAAATATCTTTATCCCAGGGATTGCCTTGTGCCTTTATCTCATAGAATTTGAATATATTTTTCCAGTCTATCCTGTCCACATGGCAATACTCTACACGTGCACACAAAATCTTTGAACATGTCTGCCACATGATGGTAACTCTGCACCCGTGCAAGGGATGCACACTTATTCCTTCCAATTGTCTGCCTTTGCTCTTGGAGTCTCAATCTGACTGGCTTCTCTTGTTCTCCAGTGTTTAAATTCTTTTCTCCTGTCTCAGATTGGTAACTCCAACCTTCCGGCTATTTAATCTCTAGCAGAGTGATTTTGTGTGGCCCAGTTTTTTTTACAGTGAAAGCATTTTCATCTGCCTCACCCTTCCAGCAGACTCTGTTATATTTTGTGGTGAAAACTCCTTGGAGCTTCCCACCACTCCTTCTCTAGCTGACCTGTCCCCTCTTGCATCTTCCCAATTTCTAAAATTCTCCGCTTTAAAATTGTGCCTGAAGAAGGACATTTGTCTGTGAACCAGCTCATAGTTGTCCTCAACTCCATGGCTCATCTGATGGTTCTAGGCAGATTCATGTCACTACATGAACTGAAAAGGCAGATCAAGGTATCCAAGGCATCCCGTAAAATAGTACTCCCAAAATGTCAGGAGAAGCCACTTGACAAAAGAAACTGAAAAGGCTGCAGAACACCAACTGGAATCTAAAGGAGCATTAGTGGACCAAGAATGGTTCAACAGTCTTAAAGGGGATTATAGAACCTTTAAGGTTTGGAATATCTAGGCAAGGGTTACTTATAATCAAAGAGGTTGTACCTTGGATCTTGCCAGGAAGTGCCTTGATACCTCATTCTGGTACTCTCCTCAGAACCTTCTTCCAGTGCAAGACAGAACTCCAGCACTGTGGGAAGTTTTCATGGTGGGCTCTGCAAAAGCTGGGCATAGAGTTAGCATGTTGGTCTCAGGCTTTAGATCAAGCCATCAGGCAGGTTTAAGCTGCATTCGACCATGACTCCATTTGGGTCATCTTCCACTGAACACATAGACAACTAAAATTGGCCCCAAAGTGGCCAATAGAGTCTGCAACTGGCTATTATCTATTATGGACTGTCTTGTCCTGTAAGAGAGGGAATTTTGTCAATGCATGCAGTGCAATGTATTTGGCTGATGAATCTGTCACAATTGAATAGCTGGAAGCATGTGAAAGCTGTGAGATATGGTTATGCGTTGCAAAATTTACAGATTAGTAGAAGTCCTAGAAGCAGCAGATAAATGTGATACAGTGCAGTAAAATCAATTTTAGACCAGAAAAAACACTGTCACAAAATAAAACTGATCTGTCAGAAGTGCATTGTCGTGTTGGCCAATGTTACAAAGTTAAGCATGGTTGAGGGATAAGCGTTGGTGGGATTCCAACTTAAGCATGGTCGGTTGAAAGTAAAAGTAGCATACATAGAAACATGCATAGAAAATAGAAGCAGGAGGAGGCCATTCGGCCCCTTGAGCCTGCTCTGCCATTCATTATGATCATGCTGATCATCAAGTTCAATACCCTGATCCCGCCTTCCCCTCATGGGTAGTACTTTATCTTCACAGCTCCAGGGTTCCAGGTTCGATTCCCAGCGCGGGTCACTGTCTGTGTGGAGTCTACACGCTCTCCCTGTGTCTGCCTAGGTTTCCTCCAGGTGCTCCAGTTTCCTCCCACAGGTCCCGAAAGATGTACTGTTAGGTGAATTGGACGTTCTGGAATTTCCCTCCGTGTACCCGAACAGGCGCCGGAATGTGGCGACTAGAGGCTTTATACAGTAACTACATTGCAGTGTTAATGTATGCCTACTTGTGACAATAAAGATTATTATTATTATATCTCCTCATCCATTCCCGTCATATCTCCACATCCGCCCCATCATCGGGAACATTTTTTCTGAACTGACCCAGTCTAATCCAGCTGGAATTTTATGAGTTTCTATGAGAATCCCTCTCACTCTTACTCCAATGAATATAATCCTAACCGACTTAGTCTCTCCTAATATGTCAGTTCTGCCATCCCAGGAATCAGCCTTGTAAACCTTCACTGCACTCCCTCCATAGCAAGAACATCCTTCCTCAGATAAGGGGCGTCATTCTCCGACCCCCCGCCGGGTCGGAGAATGGCCGTTGGCCGCCGTGAATCCCGCCCCCGCCGAAGTCTCCGCCCCCGTTCAATTCTCCGGCCCGGATGGGCCGAAGTCCCGCCCAGAAATTGCCTGTCCCGCCAGCGTAAATCAAACCTGGTATTTACCGGCGGGACCAGGCGGCGTGGGCGGGCTCCGGGGTCCTGGGCGGGGCGCGGGGCGATCTGACCCCGGGGGGTGCCCCCACGGTGGCCTGGCCCGCGATCGGGGCCCACCGATCCGCGGGCGGGCCTGTGCCGTGGGGGCACTCTTTCCCTTCCGCCTCCGCTACGGCCTCCACCATGGCGGAGGCGGAAGAGACTCTCCCCACTGTGCATGCGCGGGAAACTTTCAGCGGGGGTGGGAATCGCGCAACGCCGGTCGGCGGCCGCTAGCAGCGGCCTCGCCGGCAATTCTACGGCCTGTGATGAGCCGAGTGGCTGCCCGTTTTCGGCCGGTCCCGTCGGTGTAAATTAGAATAGGTACTTACCGGCGGGACCTGGCTGCGCGGGCAGCCTCCGGAATCCTCGGGGGGGGGGGGGGCGCAGGGGTATCTGGCCCCGGGGGGGTGCCCCCACGGTGGCCTGGCCCGTGATCGGGGCCCACCAATCCATGGGCGGGCCTGTGCTGTGGGGGCACTCTGTTCTTCCGCGTTGGCCGCTGTGGTCCTCCGCCATGGCCGAGGCGAAAATGAACCCCCCACGCATGCGTTGGGATGACGCCAGCACACGCTGGCGTTCCCGCATATGCACCACCTCACGCTGGCCAGTGGAGGCCCTTCGGCGTCGGTTGGCGTGGCGCGAAGCCCCTTCCCCACCGGCGGGCACAGCGCAAACCATCCCGTCGCTGGCCTAGCCCCTGAAGGTGCAGAGGATTCCGCACCTTTGGGGCGGCCCGCCGCCAGTGTGGTTCACGCCACTCCTCGGCGCCAGAGTTTCCCGCCCCGCCGATTCCCGCAGAATCCCACCCAAAACATTTGGGGCGCGATTCTCCCGAAGCATTTCTAAGTGTGATAGCGAGCGGGAACTGCCGCGATCTATCCGGCGCTCAGCCCAGTAAAGCCGGCAATGCTATTCAATATTAATTGTTCGACTTAACGAGACCTCACGGGCTTCTCACCGCAAATAATAATATAATATCTTTATTAGTGTTACAAGTAGGCTTACATTAACACTGCAATGAACTTACTGAATGACCACTTCACCGAACTAGCAGGTCTTTCGAGACTTATGGAATAAAACTCACGCAGACATGGAAAGAACATGCAGACACTGCACAGACAGTGACCCAAGCCAGGTATCAAAACCGGGGCCCTGGCACGGTGAAGAACCAGTGCTAACCACTGTGCTATTCTGTCCATTTGAAGACTCACTAGCTGATCTGCTGGCACCACACTCGCAAACCTCCGCTAACATGGTTGAGCAGCATTTAAACAGATCTTGCACAACCCACCCCAGCCAGCTCGCAACAGTGTGGCGCCCAGGAAACCGTGCCTAAGATTTGGGGATGCAGATCTGGCCAGGCTCCTAGACACAGTGGAGGTCAGAAGGACGTCCTGTTCCCCCAAGGGTCCTGGAGGGTCAGTCACAGGGTAGCCAGTGCTGCCTGGGATGAGGTGGCGGCAGCTGGGAGTGCTGGGAGTGTGGCCAGGAGGACTGGCCTCCAGTGCCGGAAAAAGTTCAACGACCTACAGTGAGCAGCACAAGTGCGTCGACAACAACCCCCACCCCCATCCCCAGCCCCCCCCGAGACCTTTCCACCCCCATGCAAGCATCTACCCCCCAACTATCCATGAGGCTCCCAACACTCCCTCCCCACCCTCCAACCTTCAACCCCCCTAATCATTCATTCACACCCCATCCCCCCACCACTGTGAATCACGTGTGTGGCTAATGATGTCCCCTCTGTATCTCTTCAGGAAAAACTCTCCCACAATCGCTGAGAGAGGGCCCAGACTGGCGGTGGGGTGTCGGAGATAAGAATCCTCACCACTTTCGAGGAGCAGGCCCTTGAGGTTACTGGGGGGGACTGTGGACAGGGTGGTCACCAATGCAGAGGTTGGAGAACACCACAGAGGTGAAGAACCACTGGGGTCCACCTGGAGGACCTATCAATGTGATTTGTTATTGACTTACCGACTGACCCAACCCTCCCACTGTCCACATGTCCATTCTCCCGCAGGTCCTCCAGCCTCCCAGGAGAACACCTCAGAGCCGAGCTCTGAGGAAGACCAATTGAGGCGTCACAGCTGTCAACCCAACCTCCCACCAGCGCAGATACACGCACCTCGGTGGGAAATGTTTGTATTCAGACCTCTGGGGCACAATCTGATGAGCACCACAAAGCTGCACAAAGATGCAAATCAGGTGGAGGCAGGAACCCCCAGGCGAGGCAGCAGTGGGAGGTCGACTGGATCCCAGGACCCAGCTGGGTCCCAGCCTGATGTTGAGCCACTGGAAGAGGTGCTGCAGAGCATGTCCCAGTCTCTGAGGAGCAACGACGAGGGTGTTGGAATCGCCAGGGCTGGCAGAGCCAGAAGATGTAGGGTCAGCTGGGGCTCAAACCAGCTGCCCCTCTGTCCCAGTGTGAACACAATAAACACCCTTGTGCACAACCAGTATGATGCCTCTGTCACTTTCCTCTTCAATATGGGCTGACATCCGACCCCTTAGCCCATCTCTCCAGTTATTCCCCCGTCCCCGGGCATACCGCATGCAGGTGATGAGTGTGAACGAGCATTCAGCAGACAGTCAGGGGTCAGACTGTGGTATAGTTTGAGGAACACTGGTGCTCAGCTCTCTGCGGGTTATCATCAACCTCTGCCCTCGGCAGTGACCCGCTGACAGTGCCAACGCAGTCCCAGCACCCTGGAGTGATATGACACAGACTCTGGGAGGGTGGGAAAATGGGAGTGGGGATGACGGACCAGGACACGTCCCAAGCGAATCGGGCGAGTATGAGAGCATCCCTGGCCCTCCAGGCTGGCTGGAACCTCGCCGCTATCGCCTGTCCTGCATCCTCCGGCTGGTCTTCTGGTTCCTCCAAGAGCTCGTCCTCCAGCCCCTGCTGGTCTGGTGATGTCTCACCATCCTTGTCCTCATCCTCCTCCTCATCCTCGGTGGCCACATGTTCTTCATCACCAACTTCCAGCTTGTTGGTTCGCTGCTGTGTGAAGTTGTGGGTGACACAGCAGACCCCCACAAAGCGTCAACCCTGCGGCCGGTATACTGCAGGGCACCACCGGAGAGGTCGAGGCATCGGAACCGCATCTCAAGTGTCCGATGCATTCAGGTCGCCACATGGGTCTCGTTGTACCAGGTCTCCACTTCAGTCTCCGGCCTCCGTACTGGCATCATTATCCAGGTCCTCAGAGGGTACCCCTTATCCCCAAATAGCTGCCCTTCCTGGGGTGGTCCTCGAAGACGCTGGGGATGACCGGCCGCCCCAGAATGTAGCTGTCGTGCACACTTCCCGGGAAAGAGGCTTACATTAACACTGCAATGAAGTTACTGTGAAAAGCCCCTAGTCGCCACATTCCGGCACCTGTTTGGGTACACAGAGGGAGAATTCAGAATGTCCAAATGACCTAACAGCATGTCTTTCGGGACATGGGAGGAAATCGGAGCACCCAGAGGAAACCCGCGTCGACACGGGGAGAACATGCAGACTCCACACAGACAGTGACCCAAGCCAGAAATCGAACCTGGTACCCTGAAGCTGGGAAGCAATGGTGCTAACCACTGTGCTACCATGCCGCCCACTAAATATAGCTCTTGGGGCTAAAGGGAAATGATTGTCCTTATACGGAATTATGAAGTTGAAGGAGTCTAAATGTAGTGAATGTTTTTTTATGAATGACTTTTTAAAATATAAAGTCTGCAATAGATGCTTAAGGTTGACTTTTATGGCCCCACCATGAGAGGGTGAGACCAGAAAATTCAGCAAACATTAAATGAAAATCGCTTATTATCACAAGTAGGCTTCAAATGAAGTTACTGTGAAAAGCCCCTAGTCGCCATATTCCAGCGCCTTTCCGGGGAGGCTGGTACGGGAATTGTACCGTGCTGCTGGCCTGCCTTGGTCTGCTTTAAAAGCCAGCTCTTTAGCCCTGTGCTAAACCAGCCCCTAGGTTCAATGGTTCATTGACTTCAGTGGGAGGGGCCATAACACTCTTTCCTTGAAACTTTATTTTATTTTATCTGCGCATGACTAATAAGGACTTCCAAGGTGGTTACAAGGTTGGCATGGTATGTGTAAAGGCAAATGGTAGGTAACTTGGGTTCATATTAAGTTGAATTTGGGGCTATAAAGGGTAATGCGGGTGGTTATACGGACTTAGATTGGCATGGGAGGTGTGGGAGCTGAAAGGGTTTTGAGGGGTAAGGAGGTGGGCTGTTTTTTTGTTTCAATGCTTTTTTAAAAAGGATCTTTGACAACGTGCCACTGTGGCAAGCCATGCCTTCTACCCAGCCCAGCTCCATGCTCAGCAGCCTTGGCACTCATCTGGAGTTAACTGGTCCAATTCCCAGAGAACCCTTCAAGCCAGCAACTGAAATCTTAACTTCCAGGACACTTTCTCCTGGATTGAGTTTGCAAACTCAGGAAATATCCCAATCATGCATTACGTCTTGGGGATGAAAATTCAGGCCGATTTGTTGTTTGAAACATTTCTCCATTCATTGTATGGGAGCAAGACCAAAGAAACACAAGTCCCGAAAGACATGCTTGCTAGGTGAATTGGACATTATGAACTCTCCCTTAGTGCACCCGAACAGGCGCAGGAGTGTAGCGACTAGGGGCCTTTCACAGTAACTTCATTGCAATATTAATGTAAGCCTACTTGTGACACTAATGAAGATTATTATTATTGAACGAACAGTAGCACTGTTATATCATGGTGCCGAGGTCCCAGGTTCGATCCCGGCTCTGGGTTGCTGTCCATGTGGAGTTTGCACATGTGGGGTTTCTCCCCCACAACCCAAAGATGTGCAAGGTAGGTGGATTGGCCATATCTTTTTATTAAAACAGTAAAAAATATATACAAGGCCAAACGGTACAAACACTAATTTTGTGTTGGAAAAGCAGGGTACCCTCCCCTCAGTACCAATGTACGGGGAGGGGGGTGGCTACTCTGATTATTAAAACAGTTCACAACACATTTCTACAAAAAAACAAATGGTACAAGCACTAAACTTTGCGCTGTAGAGACCAGATACTTTCGCCTCTATACCAACAAAATGGAAAGGAAGGGGGTGGGGGGGAGAGAGGGAGTCGGGGTGTTGGTGGAGGGGGGCCCAATAGGGCACTGCCTGAACTAGCTACGGAGGCAGAAAAATAAAAGAACCTGCAATTATGATGTGCCAGATTCCAGGATTCCCTCAGAGGGGGTGAGGGGCAACACAGTGTCAGGCATGCCTCATGTGCATCCTGCGCTCACAACACTGGGCGGCTGACAGCCTCCGGGCCCGAATCCTCCACCACACTGAGTGCGGTGGGCGACACGGGCCCACCTACTGATCTCCATATTGGCTCAAAGTAAACTGTTCATATTCCATGCTGTTTTTTAAAAAAGTAAAAATGTCCAACTCTTCATAAGTTCACCAACGTATGACGCGAGTTTGAATTCAGAATTTCAGCATCAATATTTTATTTGTTTCAAATTAATATAGCATATCAACAATGCAATCAGACCTATTGACTCATCTTACTTGTCTGTATTTTTAACAATATTACTTACCATAAAAAATACCTTTAGTTAGTAGCAGCTTTGGAAACAAATGCATCTTTTTCTGTCATGTTCGGTTTCTGTGATCTTTGGATTATGTCTCCAGGGAGTCTTCTGCAGTTTCTTCTTGATTTATCAGCAGTTCGGTTCCAACTTCAGGTAGCACCTTGAATGTACTGATATTATCATATGTTCCTTTTAACTATCACAGTTGGAATCCTCTCAACTGATTTATGAACACAATCTAAAACTCTCGCTTCCTCAGCCTCCTGTTGATTTAAAACAAGTAAAAATTAGCCCCGGATTTAATATATTTGATCAGACCATTTGGCTATTAAAGCTTTTTCTAAAACCATCCATCAATCTGTCCCAACACGGAGCACTTTGTACCAGCCTCCCCGAACAGGCGCCGGAATGTGGCGACTAAGGGCTTTTCACACTAACTTCATTTGAAGCCTACTTGTGACAATGAGCGATTTTCATTGCATTTCATTTATGCCGTATATTCTCCTATAAATTCTATTAAGGTGAACTCTAGCTCACCAACAGTTTGGCCAAGGACAGGTTCTGTCAGAGGGAAAAAAAGATGTCAATACATTAATACTACAGGAATTGACCTCAGGTTCCCCCGTACTTTATCTGTGATCTATCAATTATATTCTCATGACTTGACCATTGCATTATTATGTGGACAAAACACAGGAGTAAATTTAACCAGATACCTGAACCCATTAGATGGAGGGTGGAGTGGGAATGAGTGCGAAATCCTTTCACATACACTGGAAGCCCAGGCACACCACTTGACAGGTGTGGATACAAACTGGTGTGGAATGCAATATCTTCATAAAGCAGTGAGCGTGGATTTGGTCCACAGCGCTGTTCAGCAGAACTAGTATGTGAAGCTGGGCCTTCTTGATGATACTATATTGCTGTTCTTCTGCAATTTTTAACTTCATTGTCCCCATCCGCTATCCTTATAGCTTATTAATCAGCTACTGTCTTCGAAAAAATAAAAGGTGTTCCATTGTGGTGTCAAGAAAGGAACTAAAATAAATGGAATGTCTCAGTAAGTAGGTGAGTTAGGAAAGGAGAAATAGGCCACTTTATGTTAATTACATTGTACCAGGTATATTTTTAGCAGCATTCGAAACAAAACTTTAAACTCAAATATAAAGTTTGATTTAGTGGAATCCACTAGCAGGGAGAATTGGGTGAGACTAACCGCATCGGATTTCGATGTCGGGTAAACTGTCCCCAATGAAGTTAGGGGAGCGAAGGACCCAATGCAGGAATCCCGAACACCAGCAGAGGGACGACAATTAGGCTCATTAAAGAGTAACAAATTAAACACATTCCAATGAGAAATAAAAATTCCAAATTTAGGTCCCATCATCGGATATTAACTAAAAAAGTTAAAGGCAGTATTAAACTTTAAAAAAAACCATATATTTGCACAAAAACGAGTGGCAGGTCAGAAGATTAGAAAGAATATAAAGAGTATCAAAGAATTACAAAAGATTGACAAGGAGGAAAAACGAGAGTAGGAGAGAATGCTAGCCAGTAATATAAAAATGGACAGTAAAGTTTCTATAGATATTTAAACAAGAAAAGTGTTAACAAAGTGAATCTGGGGAATTGATAATGGAAAATAGGGTTATGGCCGATGAATTAAACAGATATTTTGCATCTGTTTTCACTGTGGAGGACACAAATAACATCCCAAAAATAGGTGTAAATCAGGAAATGGAAGGGAGGGAGGCACTTAGGAAAATTACAGTCACCAGGAAGTAGTATTGAACAAATTGTTGGGTTTGCAGGCTGACAAATCCCCTGGTCCAGATGGAGTTCATCCTAAGGTCTTGGAAGAAATGGCTAATGAGATAATTGTAGCATTGGTTTTAGTTTGAAACCTGGGGTAGTTAACCCCCAGCAGATGGAACTGCAGATCAACTCCTCGGAGAAATCATTACACTTTGCTGCAAGGTCTTTATTAAAGTGTCAAGGTAGAATATCCCATTAAATCTCTCCCTGTAGAGTCCCAAATAGGAGAATTCAAGGAATTGGTTCACAGCAAGGATGGCACTGTTGCTTTGCGAACAATAACAACTGGACCTTGTGTTGAATTAAGAATAGGTGAATTCCAAGTCGATATTCCAAAGCGTAATCAGTTGCCACTCAGACCTGGCCTCTAGTCAAGTCGCCCTGCAGCTCCCTGAAAACCACGAGCCTGGCGCCTGCCTGGCTCTCGCACCTCCCTGCGCCTCACACCAAGCGTCGATAACTATGTGTGCTCCTGGCTGTCTGCCTGGCTCCTGCTGCTGGCTATCTGGCCTGGCTTCTGCTCTCTTGCCATCACTGCCTGCTCCTGTTGCCACCCATCCCTCTCACTCTCAGCCTTGGCCTCTAGCTGTAGAGTTGCACCGCTGGCTGCTGCTCCCTAAAAACCATGATGCCAGCGCTTGCCTGACTTTCGCATCTGCCGACTGCTCATCTCTCACTCAGGTGGCTGGGCCTCAGGCCTTGACAGCTGCATGTGCTCCTAGCTAGCTGCCTGGCTGCTGCTAGCTTTGTCTGGCCTGGCATCTGTTCTTTGGTTGGTGGCCTGCCTCCCTCCCTCCCTCAGCCCTGGCATGGAGGCTAAGAGTCATCCCACTGCTCCCCTCGATGGCCGTTGGCCAGTGCCTCCTCCCCACCTCGCTGAAGGCTTTGCAGGTTTGCACCCAAAAGTAAGGTCGGCGACTTCAATTCTGTCTCTGGCTGCCCACTGGGTCAAATGTCAGAAATCTGGCTGCAGCTTCATTCTATGAAAGTTCAGCAATCTCACACCAATTCAGGAGATCCTTCTGAGTCTCCAACGCCTCTTAACATCTGGCAAACTGTTTTCCCGCTCTAAAGGGAAGTCCATCAATTAGAACCCAATGTTGTTCTGTATTACCTGCTAATAGGCTCAAACCTATCAGCAAATTCATTGTTGACTGGTGCTCCCACCCCGCAGTCATCAGTCAGTATTGGGCCCCCCATTGGCCGGGGCCCTGCGCTGCAGCACTGTGTGTTTTGTTTTCAGTCCGCTTCTGCTCCTGGGGCTTGTAAACTTCAGCCCAATGCCCTTACAGATCATGAAGTATATTGCATTGTGTAAGCAATTATTTACCTTTTAATACACCATCAATTTTGCCTGTGTGACTTTTTTAATATTAATTCATTTAGACCAGTTGTGGTGTAACCCTCTTTGTGGAGTCTGTGTCATGTTGGTAATTTGGAACATTGAGGTGAAAGAAGAACCCAGATTGAAGATATCTGAAGAACTGTACTGAGCTGCAATGTGGGCTCAAACCGCAAAATATGATGGTAATTTTGTCATGTGAAACCCATGCTCGAATCAGCAAGTTCTGCAAAATGCCTTAACCTGTAGAAGTGCGTGTACCAGGGACGATAAACAGACAGAGACGTATTAAGGGACAATAAATGTGCCTTCTCCTCCCAGTTCTGGAGATTGATAATGGTATTGGAGATAAAGAAATGGAGTCAAGGTGGCTATGATACCTCAGGTGTGACCTTGAAGAGGGGGCCTATCCCGGAGACATCCAGGGAAAACATGGAAAAGACAGTGATTAAAAACAAATTACGTGGACTAAAAGTAGTCTTTACCTTATATGGCACAGAGCTCTAGCAAAAAATACAAAGGAAGAGTCCACAGAAACAACTTTGTTTCAGTGGGTTAGAGTGATTTGGTCAGTTACTCAGAAGTCATGTCTGGATGATTCATCATTGGGTTGACCACTGAGACTCACTCCGGCATGCAGGGAATCTAAGTACTGTCATGAATGTAGTGGTTTAATAAAGGTCCAACAGCTTTGGTGCTGTTGTTGTCCAGAATAGACCTCCAGCCCCAGACGAGGGCTATTCATGGTCCTCAACTTATTATACTTTTGGCCTTTTTCCAGTACATTTTGGTTGTATTACACGCAAAAGCCAGTTTCAATATGTGTAAGTTCCTGCTTTGAACCTTTAGGTAGTGCAACAATTTAGGGTCGTGGTTGTAATTAGATAATGGGCCCTCCTATTTTTGGGTTTTGCATTGGAAATTATACAGCTCATCCACAAAGTACTCCAGGGCCAGAATATTACGTTGCTAGGGTGGACAGATGCCCGACCTGGAAGACTGTGAAATCATGCGTCCCAAGGCCATCGTGCACATGCAATACATTGATCGGCTGGCGCTTGCGAGTGTCGGAAGCACACCTGGCGACAAACAAGTGGGCGACTTAACCCATTAAGGGGAAAAAATGATCAAAACTTTACGTGGCCTGTCCACTTTCACGGTTGGCTGCAACCTCGATCCAGGGTGGGATGAACAGTCCGGACTGAAATAAAATGTTATAAGTTGCCTCAGGTTTGTGTTTGAATGTGCTGCCGAGACGCTTTTTGCATAGTTTTCCTAGCTCAATCATTCTTTTACAGGTCTGCAGTTCCCTGAGACAGCACCTGAAAGCTGTGCTTTCCTGAGGGAGCACGTTAGAAGTGCCAGCCCTCGCCCTCCCTTATTAGGGCGCCCGCCCTCCCCGCCTGCACCGATCCTTTCCCAGTGCGTGTTTCACGATGGCGCTTCACCCCCGCTTCCAGTACTGCACTGTGCGTCTGCTCAACGAGCGAAAATTCAGTTCCGGGCGCTGTCAGGAAAATGTTGCTGCTGGAACAGGTAGCACACGCTGAAAATAATCCAGTACAACATTTAAAATGCAAGATGGTACCATTGCAAATGTGACTCAGCAGATTTAAGTTGTGTAAAGTTAAATAAAAATAAATCCGAGAAAGCTTGTCATTATATATCCCATGTTTCGGACAACTAATGTCAAAAAGCAGAATTGCACAATTATAGAAGGTAGTTTTCATATCATTTTGATTGGCAGTAACAGTATGTGTCCGCTCTAAACAAAACATTTAAATAAGGACACTGTTGCACTTCACTGACAAATATTTGATGGTTCCGTCTTTACAGATAATGGTGTCTCCCCTGTGGTGACAGTTACACATGTCAACATATGACAATCTGAATTGCTTGGCCACCAAATCCGGACCTAATGAGGATGTTCCCAGCACTTCAGTACAAAAACCAAACACTTTGTATATTCTATCTTTCACAAAGACAATAGAAATTTCTCCTAGAAGGCAGCCTTACACTTAAGGCACCATTGGGGGTAGAATTTGGATAGCCCTGATTACATGGAAACATAGAAAAATAGGAGCACGAGTCGGCCGTTTTGCCCTTCTAACCTGCTCCGCCATTCATTATGATCATGGCTGATCACCTAACTCAGTGGTCTGTTCCCAAATCCCGCCCATATCCTTTGATCCCTTTAAGCCCAAAAAGCTATAACTACCTCCTTCTTGAAAACAAGAATGTTTTGGCCTCAACTGCTGTCTGTGATAGCAAATTCCATAGGCTCACCACTCTGGATGAAGACATTTCTCCTCATCTCAGTCCTAAAAAAAAATCCTTAGGCTGTGACCCCTGGTCCTGGACTCCCCCACCATCAGGAACATCCTTCCTGCATCCACCCTGCCTCTTCCAGTGAGAATTAAACAGGTTGATGCACTATCAGTTACGACGAGATGAGAGTAGAATGTAATCGAGGCTTTATTACACAGAGATGTGTGGCCTCCTACAGCAGCTTATGAAATGGCTGCTGTTCGGAGAGCACACACATTTATACTCTGCCTCCTGGGCGGAGCCAGCAGGCAGTGATCTACCCCCATACCTGTAGTACAGGGGCCTTACCGTAATACCCATATATACAATATAATACAACAGTGGTGACGACTACATTCACCCCCTGTTAACAATGAGTCTAGCGGGGGTGGTGGAATATACATACAGATTGGTTTTAAAATTACAGAGAAGGTTACAAACTTAGACGATCGGGTGCCTTGATCTGTCGTTGAGAGCGCCGCAGTGCTGGTGGCGACTCAGGCGTCGGCTTGGTCTTCGGTGACTCCGGAAGCGTGTCGAAATCCTCTTCATCCCCGGGTGGGAGCAAGGGGAGGACGGATTGTCCTAGAGAGGGGGCTGCGGTGGGGTGTGTCGGGAGAGGGAGGGTGGCGCCGGGGCAGGGAGGGGGGAGGTGGGGACCCAGCTGGTGCCAGATCCTTGAGGGAGGCTGTGTCTTGTCAGCCGTTGGGGTACGCTACGTAGGCGTACTGTGGGTTCGCATGGAGTAGCTGTTCTCAACGAACGGGTCCGCCTTGTGGAGCCACATGTGCTTGCAGAGGAGAACTGGTCCTGGAGCTGCCAGCCACGTTGGGAGCGAAACCCCGGAGGTGGCCTTACTGGTAAAGACAAAGAGACATTAATGGGGGGGGTGTTTCGTTGGTCGTGATGCACAGGAGCGACTGAATGGAGTGAAATGCGTCGGGGAGGACCTCCTGCCAGCGGGAGGCCGGGAGATTTCTGGACCGTAGGGCCAACTGGACGGCCCTCCAGACTGTCCCATTTTCCCGCTCCACCTGCCCGTTTCCCCTGGGGTTGTAGCTGGTCGTCCTGCTCGAGGCAATGCCCCTGTTGAGCAGGTACTGGCGCAGCTCCTCGCTCATAAATGAGGATCCCTGGTCGCAGTGGACGTAGGCGGGGAAAACGAACAGTGTGAAGATGGTGTTGAAGGCTTTGATGACGGTGGCAGACGCCAGATCGGGGCATGGGAGGGCGAAGGGGAATCGGGAATACTCGTCGACCACATTAAGAAAGTGCGTGTTGCGGTCGGTGGAGGGGAGGGGCCCTTTGAAGTCCACGCTGAGGCGTTCAAAGGGGTGGGAGGCCTTCACCAGGCGCGCACGGTCTGGCCACTAAAAGTGCGGTTTACACTCCGCGCAGACCTGGCAGTCTCTGGTGATCGCCCTGACTTCCTCGATGGAGTAGGGCAGATTGCAGGCCTTAATGAAGTGGTAAAAGCGGGTGACTCCCGGGTGACAGAGATCGTCGTGCAGGGTCCGGAGTCGGTCCACTTGTGCGCTGGCACATGTACCTCGGGACAGGGCATCGGGGGGGGCTCGTTGAGCTTACCGGGGCAACACAAAATCTCGTAGATGTAGGTGGAGAGCTCGATCCTCCATCTCAAGGTTTTTGATCTTACCCCGCTGTGTGTTGTTAAACATGAAGGCAACCGACCGTTGGTCAGTGAGGAGAGTGAATCTCCTGCCGGCCAGGTAATGCCTCCAATGTCGCACAGCTTCAACGATGGCTTGGGCCTCCTTTTCGACGGAGGAGTGCAGAATTTCGGAGGCATGGAGGGTGCGGTAAAAGAATGCCACGGGCCTGCCTGCTATGAGGGTGCGCATGCGATCGGGGTCGGGCCCTAGAACTCCGTTGTGATGAATGATAACTGTACCTTTAATGTCATGATCCCTTTAAGACCGGGTTTGGAACTCTGGGGGACTCCGCCCCCCCAGGGAGCCATATATAAGGTAATGTTCAGTGGGCAGTGTGCAGTGAGCACACTTCTCGGCAGCTGTCTGATTCTCTGCTAATTAAAGCCTTTGTGTTACCAATCATATCTCTCGAGTCGTAATTGAGGGTATCTCAATTTAATTAGCAGATTACTTCAAGATGGACAGCAGTCTAAAGCCGGAGAAGCTCAATTTGGACGCTCGGTCGCCGGAGGCCGCTGAAATTTTTAAATACTGGCTCCGGTGTTCTGAGGCTTACCTGAACTCCTCAGACACTCCAGTCGATGGACCACGTGATCGAAAAGGCCACCACGTACGCAACGGCGGTCGAAATCCTGCAGAAGCGCTTCGTTAAGCCAATAAACGAGGTACACGCCCGGCATTGGCTCTCGACCTGCCGGCAGCGCTCCGAGGAAACGTTGGACGAGTACGTGGAGAGACTCACTGCACTCGCTAGGAACTGCGACCACAAGGAGCTGATGGCAGAAGTCCATATGAACTTGCACATTCGAGATGCTTTCGAGCACGGTATACGATCCACATACATCAGGCAGCGACTCCTTGAAGACAGAGCAAAGGACCTCCAAGGCACGGTAACGCTCGCCTCTTCTCTGGAAGCGGCCCACCATAATCTCTGCACGTACTCCGCGGACTTTGCGAACCCCTCTCGATCCCCTCCAGACCCGGCCACGCTACAAGCCTGCACCGCGCGGCGACCCGCTCACACCGGGGGCACACCGTGCTATTTCTGTGGGCAAGGCCAGCACCCACGTCCGCGTTGCCCAGCCCGCTCTGCTATCTGCAATGACTGCGGAAAGAAGGGACATTTCGCAAAGGTCTGTCTAGCTGGGCCCAAAGTCCAGCAACAAAAGTCTCATTGGGCCCAAAAATCGAGCTCCCGGGCCCACAGGCCCCGCAACGCGGCTGCGCGCCGGCCGGACACGCCCCCTTCTGACGCGTCATTGGCCTCGTGCGATTCATGGGGGCGGCCACCCTGGTGGCGGCCATCTTCAAAATCCGACACGTGCAACTGATGGCGGCGGCCATTTTGTAACCCCGGACGGCCATTTTGTGAGTCCGACTCAACTGAGGACTCTGACTAACCGCAACTGGGAGCGGTCATTCTTAATCAATCACGGCCAAAGCACCTGCGAACTCCATGATGCAGGTCCAAATCAACGGGCGCGACATCCCCTGCCTTTTCGTCTCCGGGGGCACGGAGAGCTTTATTCACCCAGAAACGGTAAGACGCTGCTCCTTGTGCTCCTATCCCGCCTCCCAAACTGTCGCCCTTGCATCTGGGTCACACTCGGTCCAAATCTGGGGGTATTGTGTCGCGAACCTCGTGATCCAGTGCGCCGAATACGCCCGTTTCAAACTTTATATCCTCCCTCACCCCGCTGCTTGGCCTGGACTTTCAGTGCAGCCACCGAAGCCTGACACTGAAGTTCGGTGGACCACTGTCCCCACTCACGGTATGTAGTCTGGTGACACTTAAAGTTGCAACCCCCCCCCCGCCCCCACCAGCCCCCCCCCCCCCCCCCCCCGCCCTCTTCGCGAACCACACTCCCGACTGTCAGCCCGTCGCCACCAGGAATTGGCAGTACAGTGTCCAAGACATGACTTTCATCAAGTCAGAGGTTCAGCGGTTACTGAAAGAAGGGGTTATAGAGGCGAGCAACAGCCCTTGGAGAGCACAAGTATTAGTAGTCCAGTCTGGGGAAAAGAAACAAATGGTGGTGGACTATAGTCAGACCATAAACCGTTTTACGCAACTCGATGCGTACCCCCTTCCCCGCATAGCAGAAATGGTTAACCAGATCACCCAGTCCTGGGTATTCTTCATGGTTGATCTAAAATCCGCCGATCATCAGCTCCCTATCCGCCCAGAGGACCGCCTCTACACGGCCTTCGAAGCAGCCGGTCGGCTTTTTCACTACCTCAGAGTCCCTTTTGGGGTCACAAATTAGGTCTTCATTTTTCAAAGGAGAATGGATCAAATGGTAGACCAGTACGGTTTACGGGCTACATACCCGTACTTGGACAATGTCACCATCTGCGGCCATGACCAGCAGGACCACAACGCAAACCTGAGAAAGTTCCTCCAGACCACCCGGGCCCTCAATCTGACCTACAACAAAGAGAAATGCGTTTTCCACACAACCTGAATAGCCATCCTCGGCTACGTCATGGAAAACGGGGTCCTAGGCCCAGACCCAGACATCATGCGCCCCCTAAAGGAACATCCCCTTCCCGTAGCCTCAAGGCACTTAAATGATGCTTGGGGCTCTTTTCCTATTACGCCCAGTGGATCCCCAGATATGCGGACAAAGCCCGACCACTCATTAAGACCACGTTTTTTCCCCTGATGGCTGAGGCCCGGTCGGCCTTCAGTCGTATCAAGGTCGCTATCATCAAGGCCGCCATGCACGCGGTGGACAAAACCATCCCCTTCCAGGTAGAAAGCGATGCATCAGACATCACGCAGGCTGCTACCCTCAACCAGGCAGGCAGGCGAGTAGCTTTTTTCTCCCGAACCCTCACCGCTTCGGAAATTCGGCACTCTGCAGTTGAGAAGGAGGCACAATCCATTGTGGACCGTGCGGTACTGGAGGCACTACCCAGCTGGTAGGAGGTCCGCCCTAGTCACTGAGCAACGGTCAGTAGCCTTCATGTTTGATCACGCACAACGGGGCAAAATAAAAAATGATAACATTTTGAGGTGGAGGATCGAACTCTCCACCTATACGTATGATATTACATATCGTCTGGGGAAGCTCAATGAGTCCCCAGATGCCCTTTCCCGTGGCACGTGCGCCAACGCACAGAAAAACCGTCTGTGGGCCATCCACGATGACCTCTGTCACCCGGGTGTCACCCGGCTTGCTCATTTCATCAAGTCCCGCAACCGAGGAGGGTGGCCTCTTTCTGCACTGTAAATTCTCTGATAATCTATGATTAATCTCGGATAAAGGTTCGGCACAACATCGTGGGCAGAAGGGCCTGTTCAGTGCTGTATTTTTCTATGTTCTATGTTCTATGTTCTACCTTACTCCACCGAGGAGGTCAAGGCCATGACCAAGGCTTGCCAGATCTGTGCGGAGTGCAAACCGCACTTCTACCGACCAGACAAGGCTTGCCTGGATGAAAGCCTCTGGGCCCTTTGAGCGCTTAAGCGTGGACTTCAAAGGGCCCCTCCCGTCCACCAACTGCAACATTTAGTTTCTCACTGTCATCGACGAATTCTCCCACTTCCCATTCGCTGTCCCCTGCCCCGATATGACCTCGGCCACCGTAATCAAGGCACTGCACAGCATCTTCACCCTGTTTGGTTTCCCCGCCTATATCCACAGCGACCAGGGTACATCGTTCATGAGCGATGAGCTGCGTTGGTATCTGTGCTCAACAAGGGCATCGCCTCGAGCAGAACGACCAGCTATAACCCGCGGGGAAACGGGCAGGTGGAGAGGGAGAATGCAACAGTTGGAAGGCTGACATTCTAGCCCTATGGTCAAGACGTCTCCCAACCACCCACTGGCAGGCGGTCTTACCCGATGCCCTACATTCCATTAGGTCGCTCCTCTGCACGGCCACGAATGAGACCCCTCACAATCGTGTTTGTCTTCCCCAGGAAGTCCAGCTCTGGGGTCTCGCTTCCACGTTGGCTGACAACTCTGGGACCAGTTCTACTACGCGAGGAGCCATAAGACGGACCCTCTAGTCGAGAGGGTCCAGCTGCTGCATGCAAATCCTCAATACGCCTATGTCGAGCACCTCAACGGAAGGCAAGACACAGTTTCCCTGCAAGACCTGGCACCCGCTGGCTCCCCGACTGACGGCTCCCCTTCTACCGACGCTCCCCTCCCCGCACTTGCTGCTGACGCCGACAGCGCCCCCCCTAGCGCCCCCTTCCCCCTCCCCCCCGCCGGCGTCGGCACCAATCACCCTAGTCACCCCAGATACCATCCCTTCTCCAACACGGGCAAAGGCTCAGACCGCCGTGCTCCCGGATATACCCCCACTGAAGACGACCGTGTCCGCCGCACCAGCGCCGGAGCTGAGAAGGTCAACACGGACAATCAGACCACCCAAAAGACTGGACATGTAATTCCACGTCACCCCCGGCGGACTATGCATTTTTTTAAAACAGGGGGTGAATGTGATGAATGATAACTGTACCTTTAATGTCATGATCCCTTTAAGACCGGGATTGGAACCCTGGGGGACTCCATCTCTGGCTCCGCCCCACCTCTGGCTCCGCCACTGGCTCCACCCTTGGCTCCGCCCCCTCTGGCTCCGCCCCTGGCTCCGCCCCCCTCCCCCCTCTGGCTCCCCCCCTCTAGCTCCCTCCGCCCCCCCTCTGGCTCCACCCCCCTCTGGCTCCGCCCCTAGCTCCACCCCCTCTGGCCCCGCCCCCCTCTGGCTCTGAACCCCCTCTGGCTCCGTCCCCCTCTGGCTCCGCCCCCCTCTGGCTCCGCCCCCCTCTGGCTCCACGCCCCCCTCTGGCTCCACCCCCCCTCTGGCTCCCCTCCGCCCCCCACTCTGGCTCCGCACCCTTGGCTCCACCCCCCCTCTGGCTCCGCCCCTGCTCCACCCCCCTCTGGCTCCGCCCCCCCTGGCTCCGCCACCCAGGCTCCACCCCCCCCTCTGGCTCCGCCACCCCCTCTCTGGCCCCCCCCCTCTGGGTCTGCCCCCTTCTGGCTCCGCCCCCCCTCCCCTGGCTCCGCCCCCTGCCCTGGCTCCGCCCCCTGGCTCCGCCCCCTCCCCCTCTGGCTCCGCCCCCCTCTGGCTCCGCCCCCGGCTCCACCCCCCTCTGGCTCCGCCCCCTGGCTCCGCCCCCTCTGGCTCCACCTCCCTCTGGCTCCGCCCCCCCTCTGGCTCTGCCCCCCTCTGGCTCCACCCCCTCTGGCTCCGCCCCCTCTGGCTCCGCCCCCCTCTGGCTCCACCCCCCTCTGGTCCCGTCCCCTCTGGCTCCGCCCCCTCTGGCTCCGCCCCCTCTGGACCCGCCCCTGGCTCCGCCCCCCCTCTGGCTCTGCCCCCCCTCTGGCTCCGCCCCCCTCTGGCTCTGCCCCCCCATTGGCTCCGCCCCCTGGCTCCGCCCCCCTCTGGCTCCGCACCCCTCCCCTGGCTCTGCCCCCCTCTGGCTCCGCCCCCTCTGGCTCCGCACCCCCTCTGGCCCCGCCCGCTCTGTCTCCGCCCCCTCCCCTGGCTCCGCCCCTTCTGGCTCCGTCCCCTCTGGCTCCGCCCCCCTGGCTCCACCCCCTCTGGTTCTGCCTCCCTCTGGCTCCGCCCCCTCTGGTTCCTCCCCCAACTCTGGCACCGCCCCCACTCTTGCTCCGCCCCCCCTCCCCCCGGCTCTTCAAACGCAGTGTATGGGGAGCTGGTGGTAGGCATATTTCAGGTCCACTGTCAAGAAGACCCGGTACTGCGCAATCTGATTGACCATATCAGATATGCGTGGGAGGGGGTACGCGTCGAGCTGCGTGTACCGATTGATGGTCTGACTGTAGTCAATGACCATCCTGTTTTTCTCCCCGGTTTTCACCACTACCACTTGGGCTCTCCAGGGGTTGTTGCTGGCCTCGATGATACCTTCCCGCAGCAGCCGCTGGACCTCAGACTTGATGAAGGTCCTGTCCTGGGCGCTGTACCATCTGCTCCTGGTGGCGACGGGTTTGCAATCCGGGGTGAGGTTTGCAAACATGGAAGGCGGGTCGACCTTAAGGGCCGCAAACAGTAAGGGATGGTAGGGGCCCGCCAAATTTCAGGGTTAGGCTCTGGAGGTTGCACTGGAAGTCCAGGCCGAGTAGCAAGGCAGTGCAGTGGTTGGGGAGGACGTAGAGCCGGAAGCCGCTGAACTCTACGCCCTGGACGGTGAGGGTGGCGATGCAGAACCCCAGGATCGCCACGGAGTGGGATCCGGAGGCCAGGGAGATTCTTTGGTTCGTGGGGTGTACCGCGAGGGAGCAGGGCCTTACCGTATCAGGGTGGATGAAGCTCTCAGTGCTCCCGGAGTCCAGAAGGCAGGATATCCGGTCGAGACTGGTCGATTGTGTCCAAGGCGAGACGCGGCTGGTCGTCGGCGGTTGCAGGTGATGAGCAGCCCGATGAGGTGCCCGACGGGCAGGGGTCCTGAGGCGGGTAAGATGGCGGCGCCCACAGGCTGCACGTGTCCTGGGGCAGACAAGATGGCGGCACCCTTGGGCCGCACGTGTCCTGGGGCAGGCAAGATGGCGGTGCCCATTGGTTCTGAGGCAAACAAGATGGCGGCGCCCATGGGCCGCACGTGTTGTGAGTGGAGCAACACCCGGGGGATGCCGGGACAATAGCGGCGATTGAGCGGGCCTGGCACACTGCAGCAAAATGTCCCTTCTTGCCACAGGCCTTGCAGAGCCGCGCCGGGCACTGCTGCCGGGGGTGTTTTGTCTGTCTGCAGAAGTAAGAAGTAGCACTTGGGTCCCCCGGGTTGGTTGGCTGCCGCGCAGTGCAGGCGTGGGGTTGGCTAAGGGCGGTCGCTGATGGTGTCCATGATAGGGTGGCTGCTGGCAGGGTCCACGATGCACAGGAGGGGTGGGCCGTGCCGTCGGGGGCATAAGCCTGTACGTTGCATGAGGCGACTGCGAGCGAGAGCACTAGTTTCTTGGTTGCCGCGAGGTCAAGTGTGGCCCCTTCTAAGAGGCGTGGCGAACGTAGTCAGACCCTATGCCCGTAACAAACGCGTCTCTCATTAGCAGGTTTGAATGTTCAGTGGCCAAAACGGCCTGGCTGTCACAGTCTCTAACGAGGGCGAGCAGGACACGCCAGAAATCTTCCACAGACTCACCGGGAATTTGGTGCCGCGTGGATAGGAGGTGCCTGGCATAGATCTTGTTGGTCTGTTGAGCGTAATTCTCCTTCAGTAGCACCATGGCCTCTGCGTAGGTAGGTGCGTCCTGGACGAGGGGAAAAACGTTGGAGCTCAGCCGCGGGTACAGAATCTGGAGCTTCTGTACTTCTGAGATTGGGTCTGTTTCTGAAAAATCTCTGTGTAATAAATTGATGCACTGTCAATTATGACGAGATGAGAGCAGAATGTAATCGAGGCTTTATTACACAGAGATGTGTGGCCTCCTACAGCAGCTTACGAAATGGCTGCTGTTCGGAGAGTACACACATTTATACTCCGCCTCCTGGGCGGAGCCAGCAGGCAGGGACCTGCCCCCGTACCTGTAGTACAGGGGCCTTACCGTAATACCTTTATACACAATATAATACAACAGTGGTGACTACCACACAGGTTTCTATGAAATCCCCCCCTCATTCTTCTAAACTCCAGCAAATATAATCTTAACGGACTAAATCTCTCCTCATACATCAGTCCTGCCATCCCAGGAATCAATCTGGTAAATATTTGCTGCACTCCCTCTCTAGCAAGAACATCCTTCCTCAGCTAAGAAGACCAAAGCTGCACACAATATTCCAGGTGTGGTCTCACCAAGGTCCTGTAAAATTACAGTGAGACATAGAAACATAGAAAATGGAAGCAGGAGAAACCCATTCGGCCATTTGAGCCTGCTCCGCATTCATTATGATGACGGCTGATCATCGAGATCAATAGCCTGTACCCACCTTCCCCACCCCAACCCTTTAATCCCTTTTGCCCCAAGAGCTGTATCTAACTCCCTCTTGAAAACATACAGGGTGGGATTCCCTGGCCTCACAACCGCATGTTTATTGGCGGCGGGACTCGGCCCACTGTTCGCTGGTGGCGGGATACCCGGTTACCGCCACTGTCAATAGGAATTCCCATTGAAGCCACCCCACGCCACCTGGAAACTTGTGGGTGCGGGTGCGCTGCCGGCGGAACCGCAGAACCAGAGAACCCTGCCACCAGCGAGCAGCCGGAGAATTACGGCCACAATGCTTTGGGCTCAACTACTTCCTGTGATAATGAATTCCACAGGCTCACCACTCTCTCGGTAATGGCATTTCTCCTCTTCTCTGTCCTAAATGGTCTACCTTGTATCCTCAGAGTGACCCCTGGGGCAGGATTCTCCCCTATCCGGCGGGGCGGGGGGTTCCGGCATAATGGAGTGGCGGGAACCACTCTGGCGTCGGGCCGCCCCAAAGGTCCGGAAGTCTCCGCACCTTTAGGGGCCAAGCCCTCACCTTGAGGGGCGAGGCCCGTGCCGGAGTGGTTTCCGCTCCGCCGGCTGGCGGGAAAGGCCTTTGGCGCTACACCAGCCGGCGGCGAAAGGTCTTCGCCGGGCGACGCATGCGCGGGAGCGTCAGCGGCTGCTGACGACATCCCCACGCATGCGCAGGGGAGGGGGTCTCTTCCGCCTCCGCCATAGTGAAGACCATGGCGAAGGCTGAAGAAAAAGAGTGCCATCACGGCACAGGCCCGCCCGCGGATCGGTGGGCCCCGCACGCGGGCAAGGCCACCGTGGGGGCACCCCCTGGGGCCAGAACGCCCCGCGTCCCCCGCAGGACCCCGGAGCCCGCCTGCGCCGCCTTGTCCCGCAGTTCAAAAGGTGATTTAATCCACGCTGGAGGGAGAGGGTTGACAGCGGCGGGACTTCGGCCCATCGCGGGCCGGAGAATCTCCGGGGGTGGGCCCGCCGACCGGCGCGGCGCGATTCCCGCCCCCGCCGAATCTCTGATGGCAGAGAATTCGGGACACGGCGGTGGCGGGATTCACGCCAGCCCTCGCCGATTCTGGACACCCCACCATTGGAACACCCGTCTTGTGTCCACCCTGTCTAGTCCTGTTAGAACTTTACAGTTTTCTGTGAGATTGCCCCCTCATTCTTCTGAACTTGAGCACTCATCACCCTAACTGCCTCGATCTCACCTCATATGTCATTCCTGCCATCCTTGGAATCAGTTTGGTAAACTTTCGCTGCACTCCCTCTAAAGCAAGAACATCCTTCCTCAGATAAGGAGGCCAAAACTTCACACAACATTGCCGGTGTGGTCTCACCAAGGCCTTGTATAATTGTAGCAAAACATCCCTGCTCCTGCAGTCGAATACTCTTGCTATGACGGCCAGCGTATGCTATTTACTTTCTTTAGTGCCTGCTGCACCTGCATGCTTACCTTCAGTGACTGGTGTACAAGGACACCCAGATCTCATAGCATATGCCTCTTTCAATCTTTCCGGGTGGCATGGTGGCACAATGGTTAGCACCGCTGCCTCAAAGCTCCAGTATCCCGGGTTCAATTCCAGCCTCGGGTGACTGCCTGTGTGGAGTTTGACTGTCTGCGTGGGTTTCCTCTGGGTGCTCTGGTTTACTCCAACAGTCCAAAGATGTGCAAGTTAGGTGGATTGGCCATGCTAAATTGCCCCTTGGTGTCAAAAAGGTAAAGCGGGGTTACTGGGTTATGGGGATAAGATGGAGGTGTGGACTTAAGTAGTTTGCTCTTTCCAAGGGCCGTGCAGACATGATGGTGTTATGGGCCAGGGTTTAGAGAACTCCAAAGTTTTTCATGGAGATCACCTGACCTACGACTTTTACTAGATTGTGGTATGGGGAGCACATGTGTGGTGCAGCAGAAATATAAAAGTAATTTTTTTAAGCAAAACAATGTTTATTCTATGAACTCAGTTAACCTTTTTAAAACATACAGTGAACATCTTAGCAACCCCCAAAGAATACAACACTCTAAGTAATCCTTAAACGTTCCTTTTAACATCCATAACATCCACCCTTTTTACAGAAGCACATCAGGTTTAAATTCTCTACTGAGAGCAGTTATCACTCTGAATTCACCAAATGATCTAGAGATAGCCTTTAGATGGCAGAAAGATCAAAATTACACCTTCTTTGGCTGGCTGCAGCTCCAACACTAAAACAAAACTAAAAAACATAGGCGCACCCACGCACCCAAGCTTTTCCTCAAAGCGAAAAGAAAAAGTAGAGCCAGAGCTCAGCTCAACCCACACTCTGACATCACTGCAGCCACTTGAGCAGACAAACATTTCTTAAAGTGACATTCCCGTGACAATGGGCCAAATGGAGTCCTTCTACACTGTAGGGATTTTATAACCATTCAGTTAATATCTGCCTTCCTGTTTTTGCTACCGAAGTGGATAACCTCACTTTATCCACATTATACTGCATCTGCCATGCATTTGCCTACTCTCTCAACTTGTCCAGATCACACTGAAGCATCTTTGCATTCTCCTGACAGCTCATACTCCCAACCAGCTTTGTGTCATTTGCAAAATTGGAGATATTACATTTAATTTCATCAGCTAAATCATTAATGTATATTATGAATAGTTGGGGTCCCAGCACTGCCCCCTGTGGTATTCCACTCGTCACTGCCTGCCATTTGGAAGAAGACCCATTTCTTCCTACTATTTGGGTGGCACGGTAGCACAGTGGTTAACACTATTGATTCACAATGCCAGGGTCCCAGGTTCGATACCCGGCTTCGGTCACTGTCTGTGCAGAGTCTGCACGTTCTTCCCTTGTCTGCGTGGGTTTCCTCCGGGTGCTCCGGTTTCTTCCCACAAGTCCCAAAAGATGTGCTCTGAGGTGAATTGGACATTCTGAATTCTCTCTCAGTGTACCCGGACAGACGCCGGAGTGTGGTGAGTAGGGGATTTTCACAGTTACTTCATTGCAGTGTTAATTTAAGCCTTCTTGTGACAATAACAAAGATTATTATTAATATTGTTTCCTGTCTACCAACAGCGTTCTATCCCTCTCGATGTACTACTCCCAAATCCACGTGCTTTAATTTTACATGATAATCTCTTATGTGGAACTTTGTCAAAAGTCTTCTGAAAGTCCAAATAAGCCACATTCACTGTCTCACCCTCGTCAACTTTTCTGGTTACACCCTTGAAGAATTTGAGTAGATTTGTCAAGCATGATTTCCATTTCGTCAATCCATGCTGACTCTGTCTGATCCTGCCACTGTTTTACAAGTGCTCTCCTATTAAATCTTTTATGATGGACTCTAACATCTTCCCCAATACCAACGTCAGGATGACAAATCTATAATTCACTGTTTAAATAGTGGGGTTACATTAGCTTGCATCCAATCTGCAGGAACTGTTCCAGAGTCTATACACTCTTGGAAGATGACCATCAATGCATTCGCGTATTTCTAGGGCCACTTCCTTAAATACTCTGGGATGTAGATTATCAGGCCCTGGGGATTTATCGGCTTTCAATCCCATCAATTTCCCCAACATTATTTCTCTGATTTCCTTCAGTTGCTCCCTCCCCAACATTTCTGGTATGTAATTTATGTCCTTCTTTGTGAAGACAAGAGCCAAAGTTTGTATTTAGTTGGCCAGCCATTTCTTTGGTCCCCATTAAAAAATTCTCTGTTTCTGACAGTAACGGGCCTACATTTGACTTCATCAATCTTTTTCTCTTCACATACCTGTAGAAGCTTTTACAGTCAGTTTTAATGTTCCCTATAAGCTCATTCTCGTATTCTACTTTTCCCTTCTTTTTCTTAATTTTCCCAATTATGGGGCAATTTAGCGTGGTCAATCCACCTACACTGCACATTTTTGGATTGTGGGGATGAGACCCACGCAGTCACAGGGAGAATGTGCAATCTCCACATGGATAGTGACCCAGGACCGGGATGGAACCGGGTCCTCAGCGCCATGAGGCAGCAGTGCTAACCATTTTCCCCTTCTTAATCAATTCCTTTGTCCTCCTTTGCTGCATTCTAAACTGCTCCCAATCCTCAGGTCTGCTGTTCTTTTTTGGAAAAATTATATGCCTCTTCCTTGGATATAATACTATATCTAATTTTCCAAGGAAGCCATGGTTGGCCACCTTTCCTGTTAGATATGTGGTTATTGTAATTGTGTGCAATGTTTCTTTGAGAACCAAGTCACATGACTTGTGTGACATCATCAGCTACTTTGTGGGCTTTCGGGGAGTCGAGTGCCAAACCTTGTAGAGTGAAGACCGATTCAATAAACCTCTGTTAATTTGCACCAAACCCACGGGCCGGGTTCCTGGCGGCATGGAGGATGTGTGGTCCCAGCCATGCGGGAGCCTGGCATGGTAGCTGCGGACTGTGTCCAGCGCCGCCACAGTCGGGCGAGAGTCGTGCTGCTGGCTGGAGAGGGCTTCGGCGAAGGCTGGGGGGACTGGTGGGGGTGGTCAGGGAGTGGCAAGGGGATGGCCAGGGGGGCATGATCTGACAGATTGGGTACGTGCATGGCCGGCGCCATGTTGTACGGCGCGACCGTTGCAGGTCGTCGCCATCCGCATGTGCAGCCACGGACCCGGCAATTCTCTGGCCGTTTTTGTCGTGGGGGCCATGCATTTTACATTGCGTGGCTGCTAGCCCCTCATAGGTTGGAGTCACGGATTCTCTGGACATAGCCTGAAAATCAGAGAATCCAGCCAAGGTTCTTTTGCACCATTAATCTTAAGATACAACATTCCCCATTTTAGTTTTGTGCCAGACAGGAATGAACAAATGTAGCAGTTCACCAATGCGCCCCTTGGAAGTTTGCCATTGCCTAACTAATATTTTCCCTTTAATTCATTGTAGCCAACTTGCACCTCATACCATTGCAGTTTCCTTCTAGATTCAGGACTCTAGTCTCAGAATCAATTGCATCTCCAGCTTGATGAAGAATTCTTACATATTATGGTCGCTCATCCCCAAGGAGCCTTACACAACTTGATTGCTAATTATTCCTTTCTCGTTACACAATACCCAGTCTAGGATGACTTGTTCTCTCGTTGGTTGTTCAATGTATTGGTCCAGAAAAAACATCATTTACACTTCAGGAATTCTTCCTTTATGATATTGTTATTAATTTTATTTGTCCAATCTATATGCAGATTAAAGTCACCCATAATTACAGATCTTCCTTTGTCGCATGCATAATTTCCTGTTTAATGCCATTCGCACCATCCCCACTACAGTTTGGGGATCTATATTCATCCCCCACTAAAGTTTTATGCCCTTTGGCGTTTCGCAGCTCTGCCCAGACAGATATCATGGCATCGGAGCTGATATCTTTCCTCACTATTACGTTTATTTTCTCTTTAACCAGCAATGCAACTCCACCAAGTTTTCCTTTTTGTCTGCTCTTCATAAATACTGAATACCTCTGGATGTTCAATTCCTATTCCTGGTCACCCTGCAGCCATGTCTCCGTATATGTCATACCTGTTTACATCCATTTGTGGTTAACTCATCCATTTTATTGTGAATCCTCTGCACATTAAGGCACAAAGCTTTGAGGCTTGTTTTTTTAACATTACTTGTTCCACTCCCACTATTTTTCACTGTGGCCCTGTTTGATTCTGGCCCTTGATTTTTCTGCCTATCACTTTTCTGATTCCGCTTTCTGTCTTGGGTTCTTGACTGTGTTTTTCCCTCCTTTGACTCCTTGCATATGTT
The DNA here is from genome assembly GCF_047496885.1 of Scyliorhinus torazame. NCBI lineage: Eukaryota > Metazoa > Chordata > Chondrichthyes > Carcharhiniformes > Scyliorhinidae > Scyliorhinus > Scyliorhinus torazame. The sequence goes on from NC_092713.1 coordinate 240,332,077, forward strand.
CCCATCCCACCATTATTTTAGTTTAAACCTTCCCTAACCACTCTCGCAAAATACTCCCCTTAGGACGTCAGTCCTGGTCCTGCCCAGATGTAACCAGTCCAGTTTGTACTTGTCCCATCTTCCCCAGAACCGATCCCAATGTCCCAGGAATCAGAAACTTTCCCTCTCGCACCAATCCTTCAACCATGTGTTCATCTGATATATTCTGTTATTTCTGCTCTCACTAGCATGTGGCGCTGGTACTAATCCTGAGATCACTACCTTTGAGGTTCTACTTTTCAACTTACTTCCTAACTCCCTATATTCTGCTTTTAGGACCCCTTTTTAAAATTATGTCGGTTGTGCCAATGTGTACCAAGCTGTTCACCCTCCCCCATCAGAATGTCCTGTAGCCAATCTGAGACATCCTTGACCCGGGAGGCAACATACCATCCTGGAGTCTCATTTGCAGTCACAGAAACACCTATCTATTCCCAGTATGTGGAGATGCCGGTGTTGGACTAGGGTGAGCACAGTAGAAAGTCTTACAACACCAGGTTAAAGTCCAACAGGTTTGTTTCAAATCACTAGCTTTCGGAGCGCTGCTCCTTCCTCAGGTGAATCACTAGTAATTTGAAACAAACCTGTTGGACTTTAACCCGATGTTGTAAGACCTCTTACTGTGCTATTCCCAGTACAATTGAATCCCATATAACTAATGCATTACCACACTTTTTACTTCTCCTCTGTGCAGCAGAGCCCACCAAGGTGCAATGAATTTGGCTGTTGCTGTTTTCCTCTGAGAGGTCATTCTTGGACATGTGTGAATATCTGGATGCCATGATCTATGACCTGCCTGTGCCGATTCATACTGTGGTGGGCAACATTTAAATTTGACATCCCAACCTCACCTGAATGTTCTCGGTGTTGAGTTAAGCGGGACTCACGCTGCTCTTGTCACCTAAGTACCTCTTGCACTTATTGCCATCAACTAAGTAGGGGAAGAGCAGGCTGGGTGATTTGGAAACAATGTGGACCAGCCTGTTTCCTCCTCTTCATGCAAGCTGTCCCTAGTAAAGGCAAACTGTACTGAAAAAAATGACTGTAATTTTAAACATCAAAAATAGAACAGTAAGGCAAAGAGAGGTTTCAAGAGTAATGGATGTAATACTGGAGCTGTTCGTCCAAGAGGTAGGCTTGGAGGAAGCCCTCAAGGACCACACTCAGAATAGAGGAAGAACAGCTAGACAGAAGTCGACTTCCAAAGTCTGGATTCGAGGACCCAGCAGTAGTGCCACAAGAAGTCTATGGGTAGTCATGTTCAGTGAATCCCTGTACATATGGCATCTCCTACCTGCCACTCCAACATCCTCTCATGCTGCTCAGTACACCATGGGCTGGATTCTCCGTTTCAGCGGCTGAGTGCCGACTCGAACGGAGAATTTGCGGGTGTTTTACGACGAAAGAATTGGCACTGACCCCTCTCCAATTCCGAGACCGGTGAGGGGCTAGCAACGGCCCAGGTGAAGCTCCCGGCTCCCGTGCCGAAAACAGCTGGAGAATGGCCGGGTCCCAGGCCGTGCATGCGCAGGGCGACGACCTGCAGCGGTCGCGCCGTACAACATGGCGCCGGCTCTGCGCGGACCTGACCCGCCATAGCGACCCTACAGGTCACCCCCCACCAGTTCCCCAAGCCCTCGCGGAAGACCCCTTCGGCCAGCGGCTCGAATCCCGGCCGAGTGTGGCGGTGCTGGACACAGTCCACAGCCGCCATCCCGGTTCCCGACCCTGAAACCACACATGTCCCACGCGGTCGGGAACTCGGCCCATTGGGGGCGGAGCATCATGGGAGGACCTGTCGATGACGCGCTAACGCCATTGCAATGGCATGCACTGCCGTCGTCGTCGGGCAATTGAGAATCCCGCCACATATTTCTGTCACTTACCCAGCAGCACTCCTTGGCAATCAGGACTCACACCTAATATTCAGCTACTCTGCCTCATCCTCACACACTTACCAATTCTACCACCTCTTTTTGTGCCTCATACCTCCAACTAATCAGTTATGGCAAGCACATCATCCAAAAACAGCACTATGTAATCAGTGACAATCTTCCCTCTCTCTTGCAGGACAAAGTGGCACACAATACAAAAGAGCAGAGCAGATTTGGCAAAGGTGCTGGCTCTCAGTTTCAGAGCTTTGGCTACAAAAAAGCTCTTGACATCTGGCACGACTGAGAACATTGAGGAAGAAGATCTATATACCTGCTTTTTGCTTTTTCTGGCAAACCCTCATGCTGTTATTTGTCATAATGAGCAAGCTGAAGATGGTGTGACCATGGATCTCTTGCTTTCCACTCGCCCTAACTTTCCTCTTTAAATTTCCTCCTCAAATCTGCCTGGTACCCAGCTGCAGCAGCCCACAGAGGAAAAAGGACAGCGATAACACAGCCCTGATGAAGGGGCCCTATCGCTTGATCTGACACTCTCAACCACCAAGTCAGATACTGGCACTGCACCTACTCTGGAGGTTATCATGGAGTCAGGAGAAGCACGTGGTGAGTCATCAGGCATGGCAAGTGTAAAGCAGGTATATTATATTATTATTAGCATTATTATATTATATTATTAGCATTGCGCAGGTCAAGGAGACACAGCCTGAGTGAGAGAGATACAGACAGTGAGAATTTGGTAGTCTGGTGCAGTGAGGTAACCAGGAAAGGTAAGTGGTTAATCTAATTGTGCTGTTTTCAGTTAAAAGTGCAGTGTAGATTAGTGTCTGATTGGCTGAAGCTGCCCCCACCATAAACTTAAATTAAACTAATTAATTAATTAGTGATGGCTGGTCAGGTGATGTGCTTGAGCTGCTTGATGTGGGAGCTGGCAGATCCCATTGCGAGCTGCAGCGACCACATCTGCAGTAAGTGTTGGCTGCTCGAAGAGCTCCGGCTCAGAGTTGATGAGCTGGAGTCTGAGCTTCAAACACTGAGGCACATCCGGGAGGGGGAGACTTACCTGGACACTGTGTTTCAGGAGGCAGTCACACCTGTCAGAGTAAGTAGTTTAAATCCTGCCAGTGGCCAGGGACAGCAGGGTGTGACTGCAAGTCAGGCAGGTAAAGGGAACCAGCAGTCAGGAACTCAGGAGCCTCAGCCCTTGACTCTGTCCAACAGGTATGAGGCACTTGCTCCCTGTGTGGATGGCGAACAGGGTTGCAGGAAGGATGAGTCAGCTGACCAAGGCACCATGGTTCAGCAGGCCATTCAAGGGGAGGGAGTAAATAGGCAAGTTGTAGTTGTAGGGGATTCTATTATCAGGGGGATAGATCGTATCCTTTGTGAGCAGGATAAAGAGTCCCGCATGGTATGTTGCCTGCCCGGTGCTAGGGTGCAGGACATCTCTGACCGACTTGAAAGGATACTGGAGAGGGAGGGGGAGGATCCAGTTGTTGTGGTCCATGTCAGTACCAACAACATAGGCAAGTCTAGGAAAGAGGACCTGTTGAGAGATTATAAAGAGCTAGGATTCAAATTAAAAAACAGGTCCTCAAGGGTCATAATCTCCGGATTACTGCCCGAGCCACGTGCAAATTGGCATAGGGAGGCAAGAATAAGGGAAGTTAACACGTGGCTGAAAGAGTGGTGTGGGAATGAGGGGTTCCTTTTCATGGGACACTGGCATCAGTTTGGGGACAGGGGGGACCTATACTGTTGGGATGGTCTCCACCTGAACCGAGCTGGGACCAGTGCTCTGGCGAAAAGAGTAAATAGGGTGGTCAATAGGACTTTAAACTAAAGATTGGGGGGGAAGGGAAAGTCAGGGAACCAAGAGGTGAAGTAATCAGCGGGGAGCGTAGCTGCTGAGGAATACAAAAAAACACGAACAGACAAAACTCAAGAGTGGTTAGGATTGTCCACATTCCACAAAATATGACACAGTGTATGGAAAGGCTCAGTAAACCAAGGTCCACCACACTAAGAAAACAAAAAGGAACGGTCAATAGAGAATTAAAGGTGCTATATTTAAAAGCGCGCAGTGTACGGAACAAGGTAGGTGAGCTTGTGGCCCAGATTGTGACTGGCAGGTATGATGTGGTAGGCATCACAGAGACATGGTGTAGGGGGTTCAGGACTGGCATTTAAACATCCAGGGATTCACAACCTATCGAAAAGACAGAGAGGTGGGCAGAGGGGGCGGGTTTGCCTTGTTAATCAGGAATGAAATTAAATCAATAGCACTAAACGACATAGGGTCAGATGATGTGGGGTCTGTGTGGGTAGAGTTGAGGAACCACAAAGGCAAAAAAACCATAATGAGAGTTATGTACAGGCCTCCTAACAGTGGTCAGGACCGGGGGCACAAAATGCGCCACGAAATAGAAAGTGCATGTCAGAAAGGCAAGGTCACAGTGATCATGGGGGAACTTCAATATGCAGGTGGACTGGGTAAATAATGCTGCCAGTGGACCCAAGGAAAGGGAATTCATTGAATGTTTACAGGAGGGCTTTTTGGAACAGCTTGTGATGGAGCCCACGAGGGAACAGGCCATTCTGGACTTAGTGTTATGTAATAGAATATAGAACACAGAACATAGAACGATACAGCGCAGTACAGGCCCTTCGGCTCACGATGTTGCACCGAAACAAAAGCCATCTAACCTACACTATGCCCTTATCATCCATATGTTTATCCAATAAACTTTTAAATGCCCTCAATGTTGGTAAATTCACTACTGTTGCAGGTAGGGCATTCCACGGCCTCACTACTCTTTGCGTACAGAACCTACCTCTGACCTCTGTCCTATATCTATTACCCCTCAGTTTAAAGCTATGTCCCCTCGTGCCAGCCATTTCCATCCACGGGAGAAGGCTCTCACTGTCCACCCTATCTAACCCCCTGATCATTTTGTATGCCTCTATTAAGTCTCCTCTTAACCTTCTTCTCTCCAACGACCTCAAGTCCATCAGCCTTTCCTCATAAGATTTTCCCTCCATACCAGGCAACATCCTGGTAAATCTCCTCTGCACCCGCTCCAAAGCCTCCACGTCCTTCCTATAATGCGGTGACCAGAACTGTACGCAATACTCCAAATGCGGCCGAACCAGAGTTTTGTACAGCTGCAACATGACCTCTTGACTCCGGAACTCAATCCCTCTACCAATAAAGGCCAACACTCCATAGGCCTTCTTCACAACCCTATCAACCTGGGTGGCAACTTTCAGGGATCTATGTACATGGACACCTAGATCCCTCTGCTCATCCACACTTCCAAGAACTTTACCATTAGTCAAATATTCCGCATTCCTGTTATTCCTTCCAAAGTGAATCACCTCACACTTCTCTACATTAAACTCCATTTGCCACCTCTCAGCCCAGCTCTGCAGCTTATCTATATCCCTCTGTAACCTGCTAAATCCTTCCACACTGTCGACAACACCACCGACTTTAGTGTCGTCTGCAAATTTACTCACCCACCCTTCTGCGCCTTCCTCTAGGTCATTGATAAAAATGACAAATAGCAACGGCCCCAGAACAGATCCTTGTGGTACGCCACTTGTAACTGAACTCCATTCTGAACATTTCCCATCAACCACCACCCTCTGTCTTCTTTCAGCTAGCCAATTTCTGATCCACATCTCTAAATCACCCTCAATCCCCAGCCTCCGTATTTTCTGCAATAGCCTACCGTGGGGAACCTTATCAAACGCTTTACTGAAATCCATATACACCACATCAACTGCTCTACCCTCGTCTACCTGTTCAGTCACCTTCTCGAAGAACTCAATAAGGTTTGTGAGGCATGACCTACCCTTCCCAAAGCCATGCTGACTATCCCTGATCATATTATTCCTATCTAGATGATTATAAATCTTGTCTCTTATAATCCCCTCCAAGACTTTACCCACTACAGACGTGAGGCTCACCGGTCTATAGTTGTCGGGGTTGTCTCTGCTCCCCTTTTTGAACAAAGGGACCACATTTGCTATCCTCCAGTCCTCTGGCACTATTCCTGTAGCCAATGATGACATAAAAATCAAAGCCAAAGGTCCAGCAATCTCTTCCCTGGCCTCCCAGAGAATCCTAGGATAAATCCCATCAGGCCCTGGGGACTTATCTATTTTCAGCCTGTCCAGAATTGGCAACACCTCTTCCCTACGTACCTCAATGCCATCTATTCTAATAGCCTGGGTCTCAGTATTCTCCTCCACAACATTATATTTTTCCTGAGTGAATACTGACGAAAAATATTCATTTAGTATCTCGCCTATCTCTTCAGACTCCACACACAACTTCCCATCCCTGTCCTTGACTGGTCCAACTCTTTCCCTAGTCATTCGCTTATTCCTGACATACCTATAGAAAGCTTTTGGGTTTTCCTTGATCCTACCTGCCAAATACTTCTCATGTCCCCTCCTTGCTCGTCTTAGCTCTCTCTTTAGATCCTTCCTCGCTACCTTGTAACTATCCATCGCCCCAACTGAAACTTCACACCTCATCTTCACATAGGCCTCCTTCTTCTTCTTAACAAGAGATTCCACTTCTTTGGTAAACCACGGTTCCCTCGCTCTACGCCTTCCTCCCTGCCTGACCGGTACATACTTATCAAGAACACGCAGTAGCTGATCCTTGAACAAGCTCCACTTATCCAGTGTGCCCAACACTTGCAGCCTACTTCTCCACCCTATCCCCCCAAGTCACGTCTAATGGCATCATAATTGCCCTTCCCCCAGCTATAACTCTTGCCCTGCAGTGTATACTTATCCCTTTCCATCATTAACGTAAACGTCACCGAATTGTGGTCACTGTCCCCAAAGTGCTCTCCTACCTCCAAATCCAACACCTGGCCTGGTTCATTACCCAAAACCAAATCCAACGTAGCCTCGCCTCTTGTTGGCCTGTCAACATATTGTGTCAGGAAACCCTCCTGCACACACTACAAAAAACGACCCATCTAATGTACTCGAACTATATCTTTTCCAGTCAATATTTGGAAAGTTAAAGTCTCCCATAATAACTACCCTGTTACTTTCGCTCTTATCCAAGATCATCCTCGCCATCCTTTCCTCTACATCCCTAGAACTATTTGGAGGCCTATAGAAAACTCCCAACAGGGTGACCCCTCCTTTCCTGTTTCTAACCTCAGCCCATACTACCTCGGTAAATGAGTCCCCATCTAGCATCCTCTCCGCCACCGTAATACTGCTCTTGACTAGCAGCGCCACACCTCCCCCTCTTTTGCCTCCTTCTCTGAGCTTACTAAAACACCTAAACCCCGGAACCTGCAACATCCATTCCTGTCCCTGCTCTATCCATGTCTCCGAAATGGCCACAACATCGAAGTCCCAGGTACCAACCCGTGCTGCCAGTTCCCCTACCTTATTTCGTATACTCCTGGCATTGAAGTAGACACACTTCAAACCACCTACCTGAACACTGGCCCCCTCCTGCGACGTCAAATCTGTGCTCCTGACCTCTATACTCTCATTCTCCCTTACCCTAAAACTACAATCCAGGTTCCCATGCCCCTGCTGCTTTAGTTTAAACCCCCCCAAAGAGCACTAACAAATCTCCCCCCCAGGATATTTGTGCCCCTCAGGTTCAGATGTAGACCATCCTGTCTGTAGAGGTCCCATCTTCCCCAGAAAGAGACCTAGTTATCCAGAAATCTGAATCCCACCCGCCTGCACCATCCCTGTAGCCACGTGTTTAATTGCTCTCTTTCCCAGACTTGATTAAAGATCATAAAGTAAGGGAGCACTTAGGAGGCAGTGATCATAATATGGTCGCATTCAATCTCCAATTTGAAAGAAAGAAGGTAGAATCAGATGTAAAGGTGTTACAGTTAAATAAAGGTAACTACAGGGGCATGAGGGAGGAACTGAAGAAAATCGACTGGGAGCAGAGCCTAGTGGGAAAGACAGTAGAACAGCAATGGCAGGAGTTTCTGGGAGTAATTGAGGACACAGTACAGAGGTTCATCCCAAAGAAAAGAAAGGTTATCAGAGGGGGGATTAGGCAGCCATGGCTGACAAAGGAAGTTAGGGAATGCATCAAAGCAAAAGAGAAAGCCTATAATGTGGCAAAGTGTAGTGGGAAGTCAGAAGATTGGGAAGACTACAAAAACAAACAGAGGATAACAAAGAGAGAAATAAGGAAAGAGAGGATCAAATTTGAAGGTAGGCTAGCCAGTAACATTAGGAATGATAGTAAAAGTTTCTTTAAATACATTAAAAACAAACAGGGGGCAAAATGTCGCTGGTAATTTTGTGATGGGAGACAAGGAAATAGCTGAGGAACTGAATAAGCACTTTGCGTCAGTCTTCACAGTAGAAGACATGAGTAATATCCCAACAATTCCGGAGAGTCAGGGGGCAGAGTTGAATATGGTAGCCATCACAAAGGAGAAAGTGCTGGAGAAACTTAGAGGTCTAAAAATTGATAAATCTCCGGGCCCAGATGGGCTACATCCTAGAGTTCTAAAGGAGATAGCTGAAGAAATAGTGGAGGCGTTAGTTATGATCTTTCAAAAGTCACTGGAGTCAGGGAAAGTCCCAGAGGATTGGAAAATCGCTGTTGTAATCCCCTGTTCAAGAAGGGAACAAGGAAAAAGATGGAAAATTATAGGCCAATTAGCCTAACCTCGGTTGTTGGCAAGATTCTAGAATCCATTGTTAAGGATGAGATTTCTAAATTCTTGGAAGTGCAGGGTCGGATTAGGACAAGTCAGCATGGATTTAGTAAGGGGAGGTCGTGCCTGACAAACCTGTTAGAGTTCTTTGAAGAGATAACAAATAGGTTAGACCAAGGAGAGCCAATGGATGTTATCTATCTTGACTTCCAAAAGGCCTTTGATAAGGTGCCTCACGGGAGACTGCTGAGTAAAATAAGGGCCCATGGTATTCGAGGCAAGGTACTAACATGGATTGACGATTGGCTGTCAGGCAGAAGGCAGGGAGTTGGGATAAAAGGTTCTTTTTCGGAATGGCAACCCGTGACAAGTGGTGTCCCGCAGGGTTCAGTGTTGGGGCCACAGCTGTTCTCTTTATATATTAACGATCTAGATGATGGGACTGGGGACATTCTGGCTAAATTTGTCGATGATACAAAGATAGGTGGAGGGGCAGGTAGTATGGAGGAGGTGGGGAGGCTGCAGAAAGATTTAGACAGTTTAGGAGGATTGTCCAAGAAATGGCTGATGAAATTCAACGTGGGCAAGTGCGAGGTCTTGCACTTTGGAAAAAAGAATAGAGGCATGGACTATTTTCTAAACGGTGACAAAATTCATAATGCTGAAGTGCAAAGGGACTTGGGAGTCCTAGTCCAGGATTCTCTAAAGGTAAACTTGCAGGTTGAGTCTGTAATTAAGAAAGCAAATGCAATGTTGTCATTCATCTCAAGAGGCTTGGAATATAAAAGCAGGGATGTACGTCTGAAGTTTTATAAAGCATTAGTTAGGCCCCATTTAGAATACTGTGAGCAATTTTGGGCCCCAAACCTCAGGAAGGACATACTGGCACTGGAGCGGGTCCAGCGGAGATTCACACGGATGATCCCAGGAGTGGTAGGCCTAACATACGATGAACGTCTGAGGATCCTGGGATTATATTCATTGGAGTTTAGGAGGTTGAGGGGAGATCTAATAGAAACTTACAAGATAATGAATGCCTTAGATAGGGTGGATGTAGGGAAGTTGTTTCCATTAGCAGGGGAGACTAGGACCCGGAGGCACAGCCTTAGAATAAAAGGGAGTCACTTTAGAACAAAGATGAGGAGAAATTTCTTCAGCCAGAGAGTGGTGGGTCTGTGGAATTCATTGCCACAGAGGGCGGTGGAGGCTGGGACGTTGAGTGTCTTTAAGACAGAAGTTGATAAATTCTTGATTTCTCGAGGAATTAAGGGCTATGGAGAGAGAGCGGGTAAATGGAGTTGAAATCAGCCATGATTGAATGGTGGAGTGGACTCGATGTGCCGAATGGCCTTACTTCCGCTCCTATTTCTTATGGTCTTATGGTCTAAAGGATAGTTGGCTCACCAGCTCTCCAGAGCATGAGTTGCAGACAAATTCTACAGCAGGAGACTCAGATGAGGACTGTGACTGTGTGGCATGGAGGAGAGCTAATCGACATGCGCACACAGATGTTTGGTGCATTGACGAGCCTGCCTGGCAGCCTCCTGTCACTGCCAAGGAACATGGAGGGCCAACTTGGGAAAGATTATTACCCAGAGCTTGCCTTCTCCGCAGCCTTTGCTCCATTTCCTTGCCATCCAGCAAACTAAGAGGCACCACTACTGCTGCCCCCAAACCTCTATCTGTTGCCGCTTTTGTCTGGGCAGGCCACTGACTCCTCTGCCCAGCCTGTTAGGAAGCAGCAATACTTTCCAGACAATCTAGGATCTGAGGACAGAAGATCTCCAGAAACATTCCAGAGTGCTTCTAGACACTGTTCAATAGAAAAATGTTGTGATAAGTGATCTTACTTTCAGTCTGGATTCCTGTCCCCTTACAGAACATGAGTGCAGGGCCCATCTTGCAATCTCATGCTGAATTAAGTACATACATAGGACTTGTGCAGACTGAACTTTGAATCCTGGTATCACGTTAGTCTGCCAGGCTACGCAAAGCAGCATGGCGTGACTCAAAGGGTAGAATTCTCCTATCGTGGTCACAGTGGACGGGATTCTCCATTCCTCGACGGAGATTTTGTAATCGGCGATCGGGCGGAGAATCCCCTTTTACGATGGAATCGGGGGCGGTGCCTTTTTTTGGATGCTCCGCCCCCTCCAAAATGGCGTTATCGAGGGACAGCTGGGACGTTATCTGAAGGCCCTCCCCGTGCCCCGCCCCTGATGGGCTGGGTTCCCAATGGTGCGGGGGATGTGTGGTCTCAGCGCTCGGGAACCCGGTTTGGCGGCTGTGGACTGTGTCCAGCGCCGCCAACAGTTAGGCGGGAGTCGTGCTGCTGGCCGGGGGTGGGGGGCTTCAGCAAGGGCTGGGGGGGGGCTGGTGGGATGTGGCCTGGGGCTGGCGAGGGCGTATCCAGAGGGGGCACTATCTGGCAGGTCGGGTCTGCGCATGGCCAGTGTCATGTTGTACGGTGCGTCCGCTGCAGGTCGTCGCCATGCACATGCACGTCCATGAACCCGGCAATTCTCCAGCCGTTTATATCGGGAAGGCCGTGCGTTTTCTGTGCGAGGCTGCTAGCCCCTCACCGGTCGGAGGATTGTGCTGGGGCACGTAAAACACCACGGATTCTCTGGAAATTGAGAATTGAGCCCAGTGTGTTTGGTGACATGTGGGAACGGATAATCTAGTGGAAGCCAAAAAGTTGGAAACCTGCCAGCGTAAAATAACGTACTTTTCCCAATGGCAGTTTGTGGTGAACGTATTGCTACTGCAATTCGCCACTGTATTGTACTGTACTATGTTGATGCCCCTGTGGACTCTGCCTGTGGCTCCGCCCCCTCAGAGGTGGTATATAAACCTGCAACCTGTAGGCGGCACTCAGTACAGAGCAGTCGCAGGCAGGCACTGATCTAGCTTATTAAAACTACTGTTTATTTATATTAATCGTCTCGTGTGAATTGATGGTCGCATCAATTTAATAAGCTAAGATATCGCAATGGAAGCCGCCCTCAAACCTGATCGACTGGAACTCGACCGACAGGCAGCTGAAGCCAAAGGAATCTTCTCATATTGGCTCCGCTGCTTTGAGGCCTACCTCGCCTCCTCCTCCTCGCCCTCCGTCACCGAGACACACAAGCTGAGTCTCCTCAATGCCCTGGTGAGCCACAGAACCTTTTTACTAATCGAGGAAGCGACCACGTACGCAGACGCGGTCGCGATCCTGAAAAGACATTACGTGAGGCCGGTGAACGAAGTGTTCGCGCGGCATCTCCTCACCACACGTCGTCAATGCCCTGGGGAATCGCTGGAGGAATATCTACGCGACCTGAGAGTACTCACTCGGAACCGTAACTACAAGGACGTCACGGCCTCGCAGCACATGGAACTCGCCATCCTATGTGGGGACACCTATGTGGCTAGAGTCCGGTCCAGCTATGTCAGACAGCGCCTGATCGAAAAGGGCCCCCTCGACCTAGAAGAGACGGTAAATCCATCCACCTCATTAGAGGTAGGCTTCCAGAGCCTGAATGCTTTCCCCTCCGACCATGTGATTTCCTCGTGGGCGCCGGAGGCCATCACCCGACCCGAGGGTGTCCCAGACCTGTGCCGCGCGGCTGCCCGCCCATCCGGGGGACCGTCTTGCTATTTCTGCGGTCAGAACCAGCACCCCAGGCAGCGTTGCCCATCTCGGAACGCAACCTACAGCGACTGCGGCAAGAAAGGACATTTTGCCAACGTCTGCTTGGCCCGACCCAAAGTTCCAAAATCGCAGACCGACTCACAGACTCACAGGCCCACAGACCCCGCAGCATGGCTGCGTGCCTGCCGGTGACGCCCCCTTCTGATGCGTCATCTGCCTCGTGCTATCCGTGGGGGCCGCCATCTTTAACTCCGCCTGACACATGCGACTCATGGGGGCCGCTATTTTGGCAGCCATCTTCAACCCAGCCCGCCATGTGCGACTCATGGGGCCAGCCATCTTGGCCGCCATCTTCAACGCCGCCCGACACGTGCGACCGGTGGGGGCTGCCATCTTGGGACCCCCTCGCTACCACCGACCATGCCGGCTACACGCAGCTCGGCGCGGTCACTCTTGACCAGTCACGGCCCAAACACCTGAAGAACTCCATGATGACCGTCTGGGTCGATGGGCATGAAACGCCCTGTCTGTTTGACTCTGGGAGCACGGAGAGCTTCATCCATCCAGACACGGTAAGGCGCTGCTCCCTCCAGATTTCCCCTGCGTTTCAAACAATCTCCCTTGCTTCTGGATTACATTCAGTGCAGATCCGGGGGTACTGTGTCGCGAACCTCGCGATACAGGGCGCCGAGTACGCCAATTTTAAACTCTATGTCCTTCCCCATCTCTGTGCTCCTCTCTTGTTAGGACCGGATTTCCAGTGCAACCTCAGAAGCCTGACCCTGAAGTTCGGCGGACCCCTACCCCCTCTCACCGTATGTAGCCTCGCAACCCTTAAGGTCACCCCTCCCTCAGTCTTCGCTAACCTCATCTCCAACTGTAAACCTGTCGCCACCAGGAGCAGGCGGTACAGTGCCCAGGACAGGACTTTTATCAAATCGGAGGTCCAGCAGCTCTTGGGGGAGGGGATCATCGAGATCAGTAATAGCCCCTGGAGAGCCCAAGTGGTGGTCGTCAGGATCGGCCAAAAGAACCGGATGGTTGTTGACTACAGCCAGACCATAAATCGTTACACGCAACTCGATGCGTACCCCCTTCCCCGCATAGCGGATATGGTTAATCAGATTGCACACTACCGGGTGTTCTCCACGGTAGATCTGAAGTCCGCATACCGCCAGCTTCCAATCCGCCCGGAAGATCGCCACTACACTGCCTTTGAGGCAGACGGCCGCCTCTTCCACTTCCTCAGGGTCCCCTTCGGCGTCACCAATGGGGTCTCGGTCTTCCAAAGAACGATGTACCGAATGGTTAACCAGCACGGGCTGCGGGCCACGTTCCCGTACTTGGATAACGTCACCATCTGCGGCCATGATCAGCAGGACCACGACGCTAACCTTCAGAAGTTCCTCCAAACCGCCCAATCCCTTAATCTCACCTACAACAAGGAGAAATGCGTTTTCCGCACAACCCAACTAGCCATCCTCGGCTATGTCGTGGAAAACGGAGTCCTAGGGCCCGACCCTGACCGCATGCGCCCCCTCCTGCAACTCCCCATTCCCCACTGCCCTAAGGCCCTGAAGAGATGCCTGCGGTTCTTCTCATATTATGCCCAGTGGGTCCCCAACTTTGCGGACAAAGCCCGCTCACTTATCAAAGCCACCATCTTTTCCCTGATGACTGAGGCCCGCCTGGCCTTCAGCCGCATCAAGGCAGACATTACCAAGGCCGCAATGCTAGCGGTGGCTGAGTCCATCATCTTCCAGGTGGAGAGCGATGCGTCAGACGCCGCCCTGGCCGCTACCCATAACCAGGCAGGCAGGCTCGTGGCCTTCTTTTCCCATACCCTCAACGCCTCAGAGATTCGACACTCCTCTGTTGAAAAGGAAGCTCAAGCCATTGTGGAAGGTGTGCGACATTGGAGGCACTACCTGGCTAGTAGGAGGTTCACCCTCGTCACCGACCAACGGTCGGTAGTCTTTATGTTCAACAACACACAGCGGGGCAAGATCAAGAACGATAAGATCTTGAGGTGGAGAATCGAACTCCCCACCTATAATTACGATATCGTGTATCGTCCTGGGAAGCTCAATGAGTCCCCAGATGCCCTGTCCCGCGGCATATGCACCAGCGTACAAGATGACCGACTTCGGGCCATCCACAATGGGGGGAACCCAGATTCTCCACTTCATCAAGGCCCGCAACCTGCCCTACTCCACCGAGGAGGTCAGGGCCATGACCAGGGACTGCCAAGTCTGCGCGGAGTGCAAGCCGCACTTCTATCGGCCAGACAAGGCCCACTGGTGAAGGCCTCCCGCCCCTTTGAGCGCCTCAGCACCGATTTCAAAGGGCCCCTTCCCCCCACTGACCGCAACGTGTACTTTCTCAACGTTGTTGACGAGTACTCCCGTTTCCCCTTCGCCGTCCCATGTCCCGACATGACCGCGGCCACTGTCATTAAGGCCCTGCACAGCATCTTCACCCTGTTCGGTTTCCCCACTTACGTCCACAGTGATCAGGTCTCCTATTTTATGAGCGATGAGCTGCGTCAATACCTGCTCAGTAAAGGCATTGCCTCGAGCAGGACTACCAGCTACAATCCCCGGGGAAACGGAGAGGTGGAGAGGAAGAACGCGACAGTATGGAAGGCCGTCCTTCTGGCCCTATGGTCCAGAAGTCTCCCGGTTGCCCGCTGGCAGGAGGTCCTCCCCGACGCGCTCCACTCCATTCGGGCATTCCTCTGCACAGCCACGAACGAGACCCTCACGACCGTCTATTTGTCTTCCCCAGGAAGTCCATCTCCGAGGTCTCGCTTCCGTCCTGGCTGACAACACCAGGGCCTGACCTCCTCCGGAAGCACGTGAGGAGCCATAAGTCCCATCCCCTGGTCAAGAGGGTCCAGCTCCTACATGCCAACCTTCAGTATGCCTACGTGGCGCACCGCGGCGACGACAGGATACAACCTCCCTCCGGGATCTGGCACCAGCCGGTTCCCCAGCGACCATCACCAACGCACCCCCCCCTACACCACCTATCACCACCAACCGAGTCCCTCACAGCGGGCTACCAGCTGCCCCCCTGGGGATCCTGAACACCGCCCCCGCCCCTACACTACTTACACCCCCCTTTCCCCCATCGCCGACACACCGTGATGAAACTCCAGATGACACACTCGCAGAGTCAACGAGTCCAACACCCATGCCCGCAGCAAAACCGGAGCCGAGGCGATCACAGAGAATGATTAAGGCTCTGGACAGACTCGATATGTGAGCCCACTTCACCCCCGCTGGGCTTCAATTTTTACCAGGGGGTGAATGTGGTGAACGTATTGCTACTGCAATTCACCACTGTATTGTACTGTACTATGTTGATGCCCCTGTTGGCTCTGCCTGTGACTCCACCCCCTCGGGGGTGGTATATAAACCTGCAGCCTGTAGGCGGCACTCAGTACAGAGCAGTCGCAGGCAGGCACAGATCTAGCTTATTAAAACCACTGTTCACTTCTACTAATCGTCTCGTGTGAATTGATGGTCGCATCACAGTTAAAGGCAGGTCGGTCAACCCGCTGGCTGTTGGTGTGAATGCCATCTACATTCATTTGCATCTCATGAATGCTCATTAAAACAGCTGCCCATTGGCATCATGTCAGGCCTTTCGATCTTTCATCACGCAGCATGAAATTCCGTCGGTTTGAAACCCGATTGGTAAAGAATGGCGTGCACAAGGTGGTCCTTACTTCTCCAGAGACATCAGATTGAATGCAACAACTTTCTGTCACAGTGTTGTGCTGCTCATGATGCGCTCTCTACCACTCTGATGGGCCAACTGGTTCCTTCCCTCCATCTTCATGTCGAGCTGGTCTTCATGGACAGCACCATGCTGCTTGACCTGTGGACCCTCCTGTGTCATGGAGTTGGATCAGCACAGAGCCTGGGGTAGGGGAGTACAGGGGTCACCTTCCCCCCTTGTGCCACACACCCGGATTTATCTGGACATGACTATGCTGTGGGACTCATGCAGCTTGCGCAACAAGGGTCAGGAGCACAATTTACTAGTTGCGTCCTGCTGGAATTGGGATGGAATGCGGCCGGTAGATCCCTGTTCACTGTGAGCTTGTAATCTCCACAGAGTCAGACAGATTTGTCGTGCTTTATTATCGGCACCACGGATGCGGCCCACTCTGCAAATTGTACAGGGCATATAATCCCCAGATCCTTCAGGCACTGTAGCTCGGCATCAGCCTTGGCAAGCAATGCGTAAGGAACAGGTCTCATCCTATAGTACTGGGTCTGAGAATCAGGATCCACATAGATACTGGCTTTGGCTCCTTTTATCCTGTAGAGACCCTCCTGGAATACTGCGAGGTATTTGCTCAGTACGTTGTACAGATTCCCGATGCCTATCCAAAAAACCTTTTACCAGTTGAAACAGAGGATCTGCAACCAGTCTCGTCCCAACAAATTGGGCCCCGGATCCCGTACCACAAACAAGGGAAGAAGGACTCACTGTTGTCCGTGTGTTACTAGAGTTACAATGGTCTCCACGATGCTCAATGGCTTGCCAGTAGAGGTTGCCTACCTCACCTTGGTGTCGTACAATGTCAGCGGCATAATCCCTGCATGAAATCATCGAAACACCGATGCTTCACTATGGAGATGGCAGCTCCAGTGTCCATTTCCTTCGCTACAGGATAACCATTTACTTGTAATGTGACCCAGTTTGGCTCGACCTTCAGGGCAGTGATGTAGTTCAGCTGCATCAAACAGTCCTCCTCATCCAGCCACGTGCAAGGCCCTAGCTTACGGTGATCCCCAAGGCTGCCTAGAATGGCGTTCTCTGCATTGAATGTGGCGGCACTGGCCATCATATGTCCTTTGACAACATATTTGTCAACGTGGTGGGCTCTCCCCTTCATCCTCAGGAGAGGTATCCCGCAGGCCAGCAGTGGCTCCCAAGTGCTTGGCCCGCCTACAGAATTACCTCTGGGGTTGTCCTTTGGGGGGTTATCTGGCCTTACCAGCATTGCTAAATGATGCAGTGGGAGTTCAAATTGGAGGGCGGGACAAATTATGGACGTCATAGTTCATGGACCCCTGCAGCTCTTGCACCCCTTTCTTTGCATGCTCATGGGACAGTGACAGCTTGATGGCTCATTTTAAATGTAAGGTGGGCTCTGCCAACAATTCCTCTGAGTGGCCGTGTTGTTTATCCCACAAACCAACCTATCCCTCAATTTTTCAGAGAGGGATGGCCTGAACTCACAATGCCAGCCGCCTAAGGCAGGTCAAAAAGTCAATGACCGACTCACCTGGAGACTGCACCATGCTGTTAACCCATACTGCTGCATGTTAACGGAAGCTTTAGGGTTATAATTTGCAGCTACCAACACGACCAGCTCGTCAAACGATTTAGAGTCTGGTGTAACCGGATAAGTGAGACTCTTTATAATTTCAAAAGTTGGGGCCCCACAGGCGGTCAGGAGGATGACTTTCTAACGGTCTTCCCCCAATTTATCATTAGCCTGGAAGAAGTACCTTATGAGTTCAGTATACTGGCTACAGTTTTCCAAGCCTGCATTAAAATGAAGGCTTTTAACTTACCGGACAGTAGCATCTTGAACTTTTATGCCCACACATTCTGGGATAGTAATCGTCCAGGGTGGCTGGGCGGTTCCACAAGCGAGTCCAGAGTCTCCTTTGTCCTCATCACCAGTTTAGAACACAGGAAGCCATTGGTAGTGGAAAAAGCATTCATTCAACTATGCGCAAAATCCTGTCCGTGGCAGTAACTCTTTCCCAATCCAGTCCCTGTTGGGACAACCAACTGCTGCTTGGGCTGGCTTTATATGTAGGTCTAACGTGCTCAAACTGGGTGGCCACCGTCCCCTAATTGGGAAGCTCACGTTCTACGAGTACCACAGGGAAATCAATAATGGTTTCCCCGTGGTCCTCATTGGGGTTATGACAGCTTCAAAATGAAAAAACTCTGTCCATAGTCTTTCGGTACACGTGGGGGACGTATCTATGTGGAAGAGACAGCAGGGCTCCGTTTCGAGTGATGCTATGAGACCGTGTTTCTCACCCAAATTCTTTTTAAAAAATGCAGCACAGAGATTTTTACAATTGGAAACAGATAGATCCTGGCGTCTATCATGGATCTCTCTCTCCTGGAATAGTCAGAGTTCATGTGTGAAGCTAAAAATATGAACTCATTTGATGGTAAATATGCCCCATCATACAGACTCAGTGGCTGATCCACCACACAATAATACCAGACAAACACACACACAAACTGATTTTTCTCTCAAGCTCATGGATGTGGTGGCCATTTTTTATTTGCATAGTGACATCCCAGCTGAAACCAAGCATTCCAGTTGAAATATAAATTGATCAAAGAACCTGGTATTTTTCTGGTCTGTATGTCAATGCATTTTGTCCGAATAGCTTTAGGGTCGTTAATATGCTAGAAATTGTGGTGAGCATAAGGTCTTGTGGTTAAATATACATGCGTAAATTCATGTTCACTGAATCCTGACCTATTGTAAATCTGATGAAAAAAGCAACCTATCCCAGGCAAACAATTTATTTAGTAGCCTGGCATTTAATTAAATAGGCTCGCTATCTGGATTAATCAGCCATATGCCAACAAGATTACAATGGCTGATAAAAATGACAAATGGAATCAACGCTATAAGCTACATCCACAAATGTCATAATTACCATTTACAACAGCTATCTTGGAAAAGAATCGAGTTCCAGTTCAGTTATATATCGTTTGTCTTCCGTAACATCTCCCCTGAAATTTAGATTTTTTTTAACATGTGGTTGAATGAGTAACAATTGTGATTATAATTGGGTGCAAAATATAAAAGATAATTTCTGCACATAAAACTGCACAGGACCATCTACTAAAGTTTATCCAGCAAGTTTAATGGGCAGTGTAGTGGTTGGAAAGCAACCGTCAGTATCCAGATTGCTAAGTCTCACAATTTTACATGCTAGCTCCTATTGTCCAATGAGAAATAAACATAATCATTTAATTTCACTTACACTGTGGAATAAACCTTATGGTGGTGGGAATTTCTATCTTTTTCCCAGTGTGGCTAAATATCATTCATATAAGAAGATTGTTTTTCTGAGATGTCTCACAACTAATTCAAGGCTCAATGTTCTGTGCGTGTTACATTCACTATCTGATTTTACCACTTTGTATGAAGTAGTACACTACAGACGTACTGATGAGTACTGAGGACAGATGCGATTCTTGACTGCTGAACATATTTGGGAAGCTACCCTGAGAGGTAAACCTTGATTTTCACAGATTTCCACAGATAGAGTAGGATACCAGGGGCTGGTTTAGCACAGGGCTAAATAGCTGGCTTTTAAAGCAGACCAAGGCAGGCCGGCAGCGCAGGTTCAATTCCCGTACCAGCCTCCCCGAACAGACGCCAGAATGTGGCGACTAGGGGCTTTTCACAGTAACTTCATTTCAAGCCTACTTGCGACAATAAGCGATTTTCATTTCATTTCATTTCATTTGTCAGAAAATCTATTTTCTTTAATTCTATAAACTAAATATTGCACAAAGTCTGTTTCTTTGCTGCAGCGCAGACATCTGGGAGACTAATTTGCTGATCGGTTTGTGTCAGCTAAGACCTGGAGATCCAACCCACTCCAGGAGTCTTCAACATGGGAGGTTTGGCAAACCAAGGATAGAATGGGATTAACTTTAGATTACCATAAACATGAAACCAACACAGACAGAATGGCCCTTACAACTTCTTCTTTGTATCTGGTGAAATGCTAATGTTTCTGTTTGGTCCATAACCTTCAATTGCTGTCCTCCATTGCTCATTTGGTGATCTTGAGGGATTCAATAAACCTGAGCTGCAATAAATCTACTGAGTTTCTGGATGATTCCTGACTGTGATGAGACCAGTAAAAAATGGATATCAGACTGCCACTCGCCTCTGGTTCCAGTCTGAAAGCATTTCTTAAACATAAAAGATATGAAACACAAAAATGCTGGAAATTGACCAAGGACTTGTTGAATAACATAAATATTCATTTCTTGGCCGACCTCACATCTCATGTGTGTCTTTCATACTTCCTTATTACAGGCCAAGGAATCTATAAATAATCATTGAAATTTCCCACATCTGCCAAGCACCCAGTAGGGATAGGTATGAGTAGCCTTGGTTGTATTTGGCAAGAGATTAATTTTGGCATATGAATTAAGTACTGCAGATATGGGGCTGAATTTGTATCAGGGTGCAGATGCATGTTTGAGTGTGCAATTGGCCACTCAAGTTTTTGGAGGAAATCTGATTTTCCTCTGCATTCCTGACCCCATTCCATTTTCCTCTGGCTTTTTTGTGGGTTGGGAGTGCCTAGTATGCAAAATGCACACGCATCCCCACTGATGTCCTTTATCCCATTTTAAACGGGATGATGAAAATCAGACTTCCTTCAAAACATTCCTGACTGGTGCTGTGGGGTTCTGGAATTAAAGAGTTGAGAAGAAAATACGGAAGAACGTGGACCATTCTGAAAGGAAAGTATAATGTGTATTCACACCTTCAAATGTCACCAATGTGTCCTGGAATGTAATTTAGATGTGTTTTTAATGCAGTGATTCCTTCATAGTGATGTGTCTACTAAAGGTAAAGTTGACTCTAAGGTTGACCAGCTATTCATATGTAACACAATGTTTTTCCAATGTAATAAGCACCATAATTCAGGAGTAAAACATACATAAATGTCCTGTCAGCCTAAGCTGTAATCTGTTTTGATCTTATCAGCTCTGGTTGATTTTTTAAAAAACTGGGCAAAATCTTCTAGCTGTTCACACCAGCGGGATCTCCCAGTCCCGCCAACAGCGCATCCCCGCCACGGGATTCCTGGCGGCATGAGGTATATTCAATGCAAAATCCTATTGCCAGCAGTGGGATGTCCCCCGCCACTGAGAAACAATGCCATGTGGAGGCCAAAGAATCTTCTCCTTGGTTTTGATACTTGGGTCAAGATTTTAAGGCATGTCTCCCATCAGCGGATGTGGCGGGCTATTTAAATTGCCGTTTACTTTAGTCAGACTGTAATGTCCTGCCAGGTGGGAGGGACCATAAAATCGTGGCCTTGAAAAAATGTAACTATCTGCTTCCCCGATTGACAGGCACTCTGTTTTGAATTAGAAATGAGACTGGTCTACCATTTGCACTGCTGTGTCCATTATCAATGCTGGATTATAGGTAGTGCATACTGGGCGACTGGCTATTGTTCGGAAAACAAAGATAGTTTTAAGGGATTTATATTTTTGTACTGGAAATATGAAACATTAGAAATATGTAATATTGGAAACATTAGAAATATGGTATAGTTTTAAGTGAATTTAATTTAATGTTTATGTGCCTCAAAGGGTAAAACCTATAGGTAGATTCATACTAGATGAAGGTGCTTGTATGTGTGGGGGTTGGTTAAGTTCCTATTTTAGAGAGGATTACAGCGTGAAAAATAGATAAAAGATATGTGGGTGTTGCTTAGCATCTGGGGCCTTGTAAGGTAGAGAAGCTTTTAAGTTTTAGCTGAATTGTGGGCAATTGGAGAGAGGACACTAGGGAGTGAACAGCTCTCAACTCTGCCAGGAGAAGCTGGTTAGGACAAGGGAATTGAAAAAATGCAAAGTTCCGAAGGAACAAAATTCAATCCAGATAACCATGGAATTGGGACAGAAAGAATGTTTAAGGCACCTGAAGTTCAGAGAACAGAGATCAAGGTATTGTTCAGAAGAATTTAACTAAGAGTAAACAAAGTGTTCTGAGTTAAAGAGACTATTGCATTAATTAGACTTAGCATGGGACAGCAGACTTCATAAGTAGATGAAACATCTGATGCCATTTTAATACAGTCTGAGAAACAAGAGTTAAATAGAAAATAGGATCATAGAATACATAGAATTCCTGCAGTGCAGAAGGAGGCTATTTGGCCCATCAAGCTTGCACCAACCCTCTGAAAGAGCACCCTACCTAGTCCCACTCCTTCACCCTATCCCCATAATCCCACCTAACATTTGAACGCTGAGGGGCAATTTAGAATGGCCAATCCACCTAACCTGCACATCTTTGAACTGTGGGAAGAAACCGGAGCACCCGGAGGAAACCTGCACAGACATGGGGAGATTGTGCAAACTCCACACAGTCACCCAAGACCAGAATTGAACTCGGGTCCCTGGCACTGTGAGGCAGCTGTGCTTTCCACTGTGCCATTGTGCTGCCCCGCAGTCCCTGGCTCTGTGAAGAGACCATGGGGGCACAACTGAATGATAAAACCACTGTGAGCATTTTGCACAGCAGTCAAGACAAAGAAATCAGAAAATGGTTGGTGTAAAATCCTGGACTGGAGTCACTGTTAAAAGTGGAAAAGGAAGTTTTGTTTAAAAGTGCCGTTTGCTCACGGCGCCAAGGTCCCAGGTTCGATCCCTGCTTTGGGTCACTGTCCGTGTGGAGTTTGCACATTCTCCCCATGTTTGCATGGGTTTCGCCTCCACAACCCAAAAGATGTGCAGGTTAGGTGGATTGGCCATGCTAAATTGCCCCTTAATTGGAATAAATTTATTGGGTACTCTAAATTTATAAAAGAAAAGTGCCGTTTGAAAAATCTGGTCTGGATTTTGTAATGCAAAGTGCTAACAGAGAGCATTATAATTATGAGAGAAGATTTTAAAATGTGCTTTTGGAAGTGTAGTTTGAAAACTCTCACTTGACAATCACGTGGGGGGATTAATGAGGAGACATCCTCAAACACTCACTTGGGGTTCAGAGTGAAGAGTAATTGGCCACACTCATCTTGTGTACTTAAAAGGGGCATTGTGTGTCAATGAGATCATTGTAGCTTAAGATGCTCTTTGTAATCTGTGTTAATCTTAAAATCTGTGTATAATTGTTAAGCGAAGGGGTAGTAAAGGTGCTTTTTATCATAACTCAATTTTTCCATGTTTGGTGAATGTTTATTTCTTGTTGTCAAAACTGATTGAATTGGATTGGATTGGATTTGTTTATTGTCAAGTGTACCGAGGTACAGTGGAAAGTATTTTTCTGCGAGCAGCTCAGCAGATCATTAAGTACATGGGAAGAAAAGAGAATAAAAGAAAATACATAATAGGGCAACACAAGCTATACAATGTAACTATATAAGCACCGGCATCAGATGAAGCATACAGGGTGTAGTGTTAATGAGGTTAGTCCTTAAGAGGGTCATTCAGGAATCTGGAAACAGCGGGGAAGAAGCTGTTTTTGAGTCTGTTTGTGCGTGTTTCAGACTTCTGTATCTCCTGCCCGATGGAAGAAGTTGGGAGAGTGAGTAAGCCGGGTGGGAGGGTCTTTGATTATGCTGCCCGCTTTCCCCAGGCAGCGGGAGGTGTAAATGGAGTCAATGGATGGGAGGCAGGTTTGTGTGATGGACTGGGCAATGTTCACGACTCTCTGAAGTTACTTGCGGTTCTGGGTTGTGATGCAGCTAGATAAGATGCTTTCTATGGTGCATCCGTAAAAGTTGGTCAGGGTTAATGTGGACATGCCGAATTTCCTTAGTTTCCTGAGGAAGTATAGGCGCTGTTGTGCTTTCTTGGTGGTAGCGTCAACGTGGGTGGACCAGAACAGATTTTTGGAGACGTGTACCTGTAGGAATTTGAAACTGCTAACCATCTCCACCTCGACCCCGTTGATGCTGACAGGGGTGTGTACAGTACTTTGCTTCCTGAAGTCAATGACCAGCTCTTTAGTTTTGCTGGCATTGAGGGAGCGATTGTTGTCGCTGCACCACTCCACTAGATTCTCTATCTCCCTCCTGTATTTGGACTAGTCATTATTCGAGATCCGGCCCACTATGGTCATATCGTCAGCAAACTTGTAGATGGAGTTGGAACCAGATTTTGCCGTGCAGTTGTGTGTGTACAGGGAGTAGAGTAGGGGGCTAAGTACACGGCCTTGCGGGTCCCGGTATTGAGGACTATTGTAGAGGAGGTGTTGTTGTTCATTCTTACTGATTGTGGTCTGTTGGTCAGAAAATCGAGGGTCCAGTTGCAGAGTGGGGAGCCAAGTCCTAGGTTTTGGAGCTTTTATATGAGCTTGGCTGGGATTATGGTGTTGAAGGTGGAGCTGTAGTCAATAAATAGGAGTCTGATGTAGGAGCCCTGGTTGTTGAGATGCTCCAGGGATGAGTGTCGGGCCAGGGAAATGGTGTCTGCTGTGGACCGGTTGCGACGGTATGGGAATTGCAGTGGATCAAGGTGTTCTGGGAGTATGGAGGTGACGCGGTTCATGATCAACCTCTCGAAGCACTCCATTACGACTGAAGTCAGGGCCACCGGATGGTAGTCATTGAGGCACATTGCCTGGTTCTTCTTTGGCATCAGTATAATGGTGGTCTTCTTGAAGTAGGTGGGGACCTCAAAGTGGAGTAGGGACAGGTTAAAGATGTCCGCGAATACCTCTGCCAGCTGGTCCGCGCAGGCTCTGAGTGCACGACCAGGGATCCCGTCCGGGCCCATCGTCTTCCGAGGGTTCACTTTCAGGAAGGCCGATCTGACTTCGGAAGCTGTGATGGTGGGTGTGGGTGAGTTATGGGCTGCTGGGGCACTCGACAGCGGATTGTTGGTTACCTGCTCGAACCGAGCATAGAATGCATTGAGTTCATCGGGGAGGGGTGCGCTGCTGCTGGAGATATTGCTCGGCTTCACTTTGTAGCCCGTTATGTTGCTTAGTCCTTGCCACAATCGCCGAGAGTCCGTCTGTGACTCTAGCTTGGTTTGATATTCTCTCTTGGCATCTTGGATGGCTTTGCGGAGGTCGTACCTGGATTTCTTGTACAGGTCAGGGTCATCTGACTTGAACGCCTCAGATCTGTCCTTCAGTAGGGAGTCAATCTCGTGATTGAGCCATTGTTTCCGGTTGAGGAACGTACGCACTGCTTTCTTTGGCACGCAGTCGTCTACACATTTGCTGATGAAGTCTGTGACGGTGGTGGCATACTCATTTAAGTTGGTCATTGAGTTCATAAATATGGACCAGTCCACTGTCTCTAAGCAGTCACGTAAGAGCCCTTATGTTTCCTCGGACCAGCACTGCATGATCTTCTTAGCTGGATTCTCCCGCTTGAGTTTCTGCTTGTCTGCCAGGAGAAGGAGCACCGTCTTATGGTCTGATTTCCCAAAGTGCGGTCAGGGGATGGAACGGTAGGCACCCTTGATTTTTGAGTAGCAGTGGTCAAGAGTGTTGGCGTCCCTGGTGGGACAATGTGCTAGTGGAGTTTTGGCTGTATGCTCTTGAGGTTGGCCTTGTTGAAGTCTCCGGTCACGATGAACAAGGCCTCCGGATGTTCTGTTTCGAAGTTGTTTATAACTGTGTACAGTTCGTCCAGGGCCTTCCTCACTTCTGACTGGGGTGGGATGTAGACCACTGTGATAATGGCTGAAGTGAACTCACGTGGAAGATAGTATGGGCGGTACTTCATGGTCAGGTATTCCAGGTCTCGGGAGCAGTAGGTCACCAGGGTCGCCACATCCAAGCACCAGGAGGAGTTGATGAGGAGGCAAACCCCTCCACCCTTCGCTTTGCCCGATGACGCGGTGCGGTCCGCCCGGTGAATTGAGAAGCCTTCAGGTTGTACGGCACAGTCCGGTGAGGTGGGGGTGAGCCATGTCTCTGTGAAACAGAGCACACAGCAGTCTCTTACTTCCCTCTGAGAGGTAAGTCTGGCGTTAAGTTCATCGAGCTTGTTTTCGATCGCTTGGACGTTTGCCAGGAGTATGCCGGGGCGAGGGGTCTTGAAACCATGTTGCTTCAGTCTAACCAGCAGGCCACCACGCTTCCTTCGCTTCCTCAGTCGGTGGCTGTGGCTGGATGATCCTGGGATCCGATGGGAGAAGTCTGACCTTGTGGAAGGTAGGTGGTTGTATCTGGCGGAGCCCAGGGCGCTGGCGGGTACCAGGGCACTGGTCACATTTCTGGCATCGTGTCTGGCACTGTCCTGGGTGCTGGTTGAGGTAGAGGGGTTACTAGGGGGGCATGTTTGCAATCCTGATGGGTCCCAACGTTCTGCAGGCACGTGAATACCTTACAGCGCGTTCGGGTCCTTGCGCGGGGTCTCTGCCATTTTGGGGGTCCTGGGTCAAGGGCAGGGGCTTCCTGAGGTAGGTTGGGCTGAGTTCTGGGGTCTGTTCCCTCCCTGGGGTCGGGTCTTGAAGTAGGCCCGGTCGGGCCTCCACGTGATTTTTTTTCTCTTCCATCTCCAGGGAGGTCGGGTTGCTGGGCCGGCCACTCCGAGTCGGGTAGCTGGGCGGGTGATGCACGATCAATTACACAAAGACGAGAGTTGAATGCAACTGAGGCTTTATTACAGAGCCAGCAGGCAGGGAACTACCCCTGTACCTGTAGTACAGTGCCTTACCACAAATCACCTAATATATACATCAGTGGTGACTACCACATTCACCCCCTGTTAAAATTGTGTCCGGCGGGGATGGTGGAGAACTATACACAAGTTCATGTTTTAAAATACATAGGAAACAAAAATTGAGTCCAGCGGGGGTGGAGGAGAATTATACAGAAGGATGATGTTTTTTTAAGAGTCCTGATCAAGTTACAGGTTCAGTCGGTCCGGAGCCTTGATCTGCCGTTGGGAGCGTCGCAGTGGTGGCGGCGATTCCGGTGCCGGTCTGGTCCTCAGTGACTCCAGGAGCATGCCAAAATCCTCTTCATCCTCGGGCGTGGGCAGGGGGAGGACGGATTGTCCTGGGGCGGGGGTTGCGGCTGGGTGCACCAGGGGAGGGGAGGGTGGTGCCGGTCCAGAGGGGTGTATGTGTGTGTGTGGAACCTGCAGAGGTTGGGGAGGCCGTAGAGGCGGAAGCCAGTAAACTCCACGCCCTGGACAGTGAGAGTGGCTGCAGTACTCCCGGATCGTCACGGAGTCGGACCCGGAGGCCAGGGAGATTCTCTGATTGGCGGGGTGTACTGCGAGGGAGCAATGGCTTACTGTATCGGGATGAATGAAGCTCTCGGTGCTCCCAGAGTCCAGCAGGCAGGAGATCTCGTGCCCATCGATTTTCACGTTTGTAGAGGCGGTTGCTAGGTTGCGTGAGCGAGACTAGGAGGGGTGGGACGCGCGGCCGGGAGTGTAAGCCTGGATGTTGTGCGAGGTGATCGTCAGCAAGAGCACAAGCTTGTTGGTTGCTGCGAGGTCGAGCGTGGCCCCTTCTGAAAGGCGCTGGCGGATGTAATCTGACCCTATCCCCGTAACAAAACATCCCTCATAAGCAAGTTCGAGTGTTCCGTGGCCGTGACGGCCTGACAGCCACAGGCTCTGACTAGGGGAATTAGAGCATGCCAGAAGTCTTCTACTGACTCACCAGGGAGTTGACTGCATGTGGAGAGGATGTGTCTGGCATAAAGCGTGCTAGTCCGCTGAGTGTAGTTTTCTTTCAGTAACGCCATGGCTTCGTCGTAGTTCGGCGCGTCCTGGATAAGCGGAAAACGCTGGTGCTCAGACGCGTGTAGAGGATCTGAATCTTCTGAGCTTCCGGAATTGGGTCTGGTGCCGACCTGATGTAAGCTTCGAAACAGGCTAGCCAATGTTCAAAGTCCTTTTTGGCATTGCCTGATTGCGGATCCAGCTGCAGGCGATCCGGCTTGATGCGGAGGTCCATCTTCTGAAAACTTTAGTGTAATAAATTGATGCACGATCAATTACACAAAGACGAGAGTTGAATGCAACTGAGGCTTTATTGCACTAAGATGTGTGGCCTCTACAGCAGCTGGCGAAATGGCTGCTGCACGGGAGCACACATATTTATACTCCGCCTGCTGGCCAGGCAGGGAACTACCCCCGTACCTGTAGTACAGGGCTTTACCACAAATCACCTAATATATACATCAGTGGTGACTACCACAGTGGGTCTCTCGGGGTCGAGTTGGGCCAGGTCTCACCATCAGGGGTCTGGTCGGGAGCTCCGGGGACTGGGCCGGGTGATCCGGGGGCTGGCGTCGGTTGTTAGGCCGGGTTGGGAGCTCCGAGGTCCGGGTCGGCTCCAAATTGAGGTTGGGGCTTCACTTCCGGTTTGGGCCCGATCCACTTCCAGGTCGTGGAGGTCAGGTCGGGTCAGGTCAAAAGGTCTCCACGGGCCTCGGAGGATGTTCAAGCCTACAAGAAAAGATAAAAGAAAGAGGTTAGTAATAATGTTAGTCTTCAAATTAAATTTTAAAAGATTAGAACGAGTATAAGTTAAATAAAAAGTGGATCTGTTGGGGAGAGCTCGCAGAGAGTCGCCTCGCTCCGGCGCCATCTTCTGGACATTATGCTGTCCTGTGACACTATTCCTCCAAGTTTCATGATAAAAAAGTAAATTCTTTTGAGCCTGGGTTCCATTCTGGGATCTTCTGGTCCAGCTATAACATCAACTTGGATTGTAATACTATAGAGGATACATGAGTGACATAGAGGTAGTATGGTTGATCTGAGAGGGAGAAATGGAGGATACTTAGGGGTGTAGTGGTACCATGGAAGAGGGGCATGGAAGATATGTGAATGCACTGAGATAGCATGGATGACTTGAGGGAACATGGATAACATGTAGGGAATAGTGGTGGAAACTGGAACACTCTGTTCGAGAACCAAGGCAGGCCTACGAATCAGTCAGCTTCCGCACCCACAGTCCCCCCAAATTGTTTCACAGCTCACAGCCTGCATTGCGATCCTCATGTGAAAAGACAAAAGTAACATATGAATTTGCATATGGTTTGTTGTGCAGCTTGCATCTGTGGAAGTACGCAGGTTGAGTTTGCCAAAGCCCTGAGGAAGATTCAAACCTTGATCACAGTTTTTAATTCATAGTTTGAATTTTTATCATCCAAAATACTGCTGACATTTTCCCCATGCAAAAAGTAACATTTTAAAAAGCTGCAATTAAGACTGAAGCCTCAATTATATATCGACAGTGACTGTTTTATCATAATTATGCGATGATCTTTTTGAACCCTTTGATAAAGCATCTTAACTACTAATGAAATTTGCAAATTTAAAAGGTTGTACCAATACTTTTATTCGCCAGAACGCACACATTCTGGGATCCCATGCTGATGGTCTGCAGAAGGGCTCAGCATGACCTCTAATCAGATATACTTCCAGTCCATCACATTTGTGTGGCCCAATAATTTCCCAGGATATCATATTTTTATGCCGTTCCCTTTCTCCCGGGATACTTCCAAAACCTTTCAATTTCATTGACAGGGTATCTCCCCAGATGTTTATTCAAATTTCTAGATCTCTGCATGACTTCATGGAGTGGATTTTCTGGCTCTTCCCGCCAGTGTGATCTTCCAGTCCCGCCGGAGGCAAACCCCCCCCCGCAGCAGGTTTCCCGGTGTTGGGACGGACAAGTCACACAATATACCAGAAACAATGACGGGATCGGAAAATCTCACCAACGGCCAGCTGCCTCCGCCACTGGAAAACGCCCCCCTCAAGGGGACAGAAAATCCCACCCCATGACTTTGGGACATTGGCAGAGTTCCAGCATGTAATTCTGCAAATTTATTCTGAAATATGCCTCCTCAGGGAATTTGAAGGCAGTAATGATTAATGCATTTAGCCTTTCAGCAATCGTCAACTATATTCCTTGAATATATCAAAAGTTTGTTCACATTAAACAGTGGAATTTTGCGTTTTAATGCTGAGCTTCCTCTCCTGTAATGTGAGGTGCTCTGAAACGAAAACCAAGGGGCAGCTCCCACGATAGCCTTGATTGAGCCCACCCAGTCAGCAACTTCATTTTTTAAAGATCGGGGGCCCTTTTAAAGGTTGCCCCAATACAAAAACGTAAAAACAGAACACCTCTCCACCTCACTACCCCCCACGCACCCTCTTGAGGCAGCCTCCTCCCACACACCGCCATCACACATCCGCACGATGAGGTCCCCCACTACTCACACCACCCCCACACACTCTCCCCTCACGCAATGCCTCTCCATCCAACACCCCGCCTGCCCAGCGCTGCCCCTTGGCATTGCTCAAACATTGTCCCCAGCATTGCCCCCAACACTGTCCAAAGAGCACAACTTAGCAGCAACTCCTGCTTATGATGTATTCCATACTTGCACCATGATACCTAACTTTCTTAAGCTTACCACAAATTACTTCAGCTTAGGCTTACAGAGTGACAGCTTTCTTTACAATTCATCAGTAATATGGAGTGCAAATATGTGCACACTATTTGCAATGTTGCACTGTCAAATCCAATGATTTTGTCAAATCATTCTTGCAGCTACTAATGTTCTCATTCTGACAGAATCATAGCATCATAGAATTTACAGTGCAGGAGGAGGCCATTCGGCTCATTGAGTCTGCACCAGCCCTTGGAAACAGCACCCTACTCAAGCCCATGCCTCCACCCTATCCCTGTAACCCTGTAACCGCACTTAACCTTTTTGGACACTAAGCAATTTAGCATGGCTGATCCACCTAACCCGCACATCTTTGTACTGTGAGAGGAAACCGGAGCACCTGGAGGAAGCCCACGCAGATGCAGGGAGAACGTACAGATTCCGCACAGACAGTGACCCAAGTCGGGACACCAATTCCATGTGGAGGTTGCCTTGTATTATGATGTTACGTTGAATTCAACAGACCATGGGGATCAGAAACCTTTGGCTGTAGAATGGTCCTGGCCTGACAAGATATCAGAATTCCTTCAGTATTTCTATGGTGAGCTCAATAATGTATCTGGTGGAAGGATACACCTCATTGCATCTGTGTTCACCTTCTGTGCAGGAATGCCACAGAGGTGTCAGATGCCAAGGTGGCAATAGGTTTCCATCAGTAAAGCTGTGAATTGAATAGTCAAATTTCATAACTACTTCCCTTTAACACCACTGGTGTGTGTGGATTTGATGAATGAATAATCTTTGATTGTTATTACCACTTAGATCAGTGAAGAATGATCTCAGTAAATTTGGTGCCATCACGGAGATCTTAATTTACTGCCTAAAGCAAGAAATTTGTTTGCCTGCTGTTAGTTGATTTTTTTTTCTTTTATTATTCAGTGTCCACGTTGGGCACAGTTGAAGCACTATAATAGCTGTAATATGCAAATCAGGCAATAGGATTCTTCTGATCATGTATGTAAATAGGTTGGGGGTGAGGTGCTGGAACCGTGGGTGGGGAGAGGGTGGTCAGTTCCTTGCTTTAAATTACCATCAGAATGTAAGATATTTGAATCTAGAATTTGGATGGTTCTTCCTCCACCTTGTGAATGTGTCCGTCAGTGATTAGAATGCACCCATTACCATTTCATTACAAACGGCAGCATATGAACAGTGTGGCATAATTTTTTACAGCTTCCGAAAAGCTGGAGAAATCTCTAGTGCGTTATTCAGGCCTGAAATTTTGAAGATAGTGATTTTGGAGCCCCTGCTAGTAGACATATCCTGAGTATAAATAAAGTCTATGGTTGGTTTCCTGAATAGTTAATAGCACCCATGTGTTCAGCATCTCTAAAATAATCGACCGGACCTTTCGCACAGTATCTTAGCCCGATTGTTATCTCATGTGAAAACAATTCACAATGTTCCCTTTTGCATTTAATCTTCATAAGCATATTCAAAGACTTGAGCGTAATGCTTCTGAATATCATAAAATGTACTGGTAGGATTCCTTTTCACATGATTAATGCAGGTGCAAAAACAGGAGCAGCAACACAGAAACAGCACCTGGATTACAGACTGTTGGAATGGTGTTGGATTGGATTGGATTGATTTATTGTCACGTGTACCGAGGTACAGTAAAAAGTATTTTTCTGCGAGCAGCTCAACAGATCATTAAGTACATGAAAATAAAATAAAAAGAAAATTCATAATAGGGCAACACAAGCTACACAATGTAACTACATAAACACCGGCATTGGGTGAAGCATACAGGGGTGTAGTGTTAATCAGGTCAGTCCATAAGAGGGTCATTTAGGAGTCTGTTAACAACGGGGAAGAGGCTGTTTTTGAGTCTGTTCGTGTGTGTTCTCAGACTTTTGTATCTCCTGCGCAATGGAAGAAGTTGGAAGAGTGAGTAAGCCGGGTGGGAGGTGTCGTGTTGGGTGTTCCGATACACAAACGAACCAACACGGTTGTAGATGGTACAACTCTGTTTTATTATTCTGTACAATAATAACTATTAACTTCTGGCTGTGGTTCGTACTTCACCAGCTAACCTGTGGACCCAGCCCTAGCACTATCTGAGTGAGGCACTCAGCAAATGGTGTATGTCTGAGTGGCACGCTGTGAGCTCTGTGCTCTGAGCTATCTCCTGTTGGAAAAAGCGGGAACTGTGGTGTTCCCTGTTTTATAGTGCGTGTGCTCTCACTGGTGATTGGCTGCGATGTTGTGTGTGTATTGGTTGGTGCATCTACCTGTCCATCAGTGTGTGTGTGTGATTGCACCATGATATGTTAATATGGATATCATGACAGGAGGGGTCTTTGATTATGCTGCCCCCTTTCCCCAGGCAACGGGAGGTGTAGATGGAGTCAATGGATGGGAGGCAGGTTCCTGTGATGGATAGGGCAGTGTTCACGACTCTCTGAAGTTTCTTGCAGTCTTGGGCCGAGCAGTGCTACACCAGGCTGTGATGCAGCCAGATAGGATGTGTTCTATGGTTCATCTGTAATAGTTGGTAAGAGTTAATGTGGACCTGCCAAATTTCCTTAGTTTCCTGAGGAAGTAAAGGTGCTATTGTGCTTTCTTGGTGTTAGCGTCGATGTGGGTGGACCAGGACAGATGTGTACCCCTAGGAATTTGAAGCTGCTAACCATCTCCACTTCTGCCCCATTGATGCTGACAGGGGTGTGTACAGTACTTTGCTTCCTGAAGTCAATGACCAACTCTTTCGTTTTGCTGGCATTGAGGGATAGATTGATGTCGCTGCACCACTCCACTAGATTCTCTATCTCCCTCCTGTATTCTGATTTGTCGTTATTCGAGATCCGACCCACTATGGTCGTATCGTCAGCAAACTTGTAGATGGAGTTGGAACCAAGTTTTGTGTCCAGGGAGTATAGTAGGTGGCTAAGCCCACAGCCTTGTGAGGCCCCGGTATTGAGGACTATTGTGGAGGAGGTGTTGTTTATTCTTACTTATTGTGGTCTGAGGGTCAGAAAGTCAAGGTTCCAATTGCAGAATGAGAAGCCAAGTTCTTGGATTTGGAGCTTTGAGATGAGCTTGGCTGGGATTATGGTGTTGAAGGCGGGGCTGTGGTCAATAAATAGGAGTCTGATGTAGGAGTACTTGTTGTCGAGATGCTCTCGGGATGAGTGTAGGGCCAGGAAGATGGCATCTGCTGTGGACCGGTTGTGGCGGTATGCGAATTCCAGTGGATCTAGGCATTCTGGGAGTATGGAGTTGATGCACTTTATGACCAACCTATCGAAGCACTTCATTACGACTGAAGTTGCAGAAGATATTTGTTAAAAAAGCCTTTGTAGTCTTTTGTAAACTACTTGTAACTATATACAACTATACAGTACAGGGTACAGGTGTAGAGCAATCTCCATCCTAGCTTTTATCCTGTCTGTGTCCAACAGCACACTGACTCCGGGCCTAGGTCATACAATACTCTGTGGGTGGTACTGTACTCAGTCCCACATTAACCTTGTATGACTTTTCTACGACACTCCCACTCCAAGTCATTATCCCATGGATATAGAGCAGAATTTTACGTCTCCCCAAGGCGGGTTCTGATGCGGAGAGGAGGAGCATAAAATTGAATGGATAGGGGAAACCTGTCCGTGCAAACCCAGTTGCAATTTAATATTTGGGCGGGAAGGGCCTCGGGTGGGAAACCTACCCATTCACCTATTAAAGCCCTTAAGTAACCATTAACTGGCCTTATCCTGTCTAGTTTTAATTTTTAGGTTAGGGGGTGCAGGTAGGGTGGAAAAATTACAGTTAAACTTTCTCACATCTCAAGTGGGAAGGGGTGGGTGGATGCCTTACTCTGAAGGCCCCTCAGAGCTGGTGCGCCCTCCCCTCTCCCCCTCAACCCCCGGGAGGTTGGAGTTCCCTCTCCTACCCTGGCCAACCCTCCGGCGCTGCGATCACCCGCCCACCCCCAGAATCTCTGGGACGTAGTCCAGGCAGAGTGCTACAGTACTACTTCTGGCCAGTGCAGGGCTGTGCCTTTCCCATTGAAGAGCTGTTAGTCAATCTGATTGGCTGACAGATCTCACAGGTGAGATTTCGTTCCAAGAGCGGACAGAAGTTCTGTTCACTACCAATCAACACTCACACAAGTGCTAAATGTCAGTTGGAGATTGAGGGTCAGTGGCTGTGAGTTATCGCTCGCCTTCCTTAAAATTCTACCCATAATTCTGGTTTACATCAAGTCTTACATTGCTATAAGCCCGATGCATTTACCTTATCATTGCAACCTTAATGCTGTTCCAACATTATTGTGATTACGTTATTAGCATTAGCAACATTCTTACCACCTCATTTCATTTATATGTAGAGTTGGATAAGGAAACTGAACAGCATTGCATGTATTGCAATGAGCTTTTAATTTGGCCATTGGCTGTGCCACTGTTAATTCACTATTGTACATTCTGTAGCATATTCTCGGCAGTTTTCCAGCAAATGTTTGCATAACTTCACCACTGAATGATCACGGCACATAACGATCTAACAATAGAGTTTCTCATCAACATAGATGAGACATCTATGTTGAGATGGGGCAGCACGGTAGCATTGTGGATAGCACAATTGCTTCACAGCTCCAGGGTCCCAGGTTCGATTCCAACTTGGGTCACTGTCTGTGCGGAGTCTGCACATCCTCCCTGTGTGCATGGGTTTCCTCCGGGTGCTCCGGTTTCCTCCGATAGTCCAAAAATGTGCAGGTTAGGTGGATTGGCCATGATAAATTGCCCTTAGTGTCCAAAATTGCCCTTAGTGTTGGGTGGGGTTACTGGGTTATGGGGATAGGGTGGAGGTGTTGACCTTGGGTAGGGTGCTCTTTCCAAGAGCCGGTGCAGACTTGATGGGCCGAATGGCCTCCTTCAGCACTGTAAATACTATGATGATAGTCATTGAAGGAAATCTCAGCCATTGTGTGGAATTCATTGGCCCAGTGGTGCATTTGGTGATGAGTGGCATTTGATAAAATGCTTGTACCCCAGCAATTCACAATCTGTATAAATTATCTGGATGTGGGGTCAAAATGTAATATTTTTAAATTTGCTGATGACAAAAAACTAAGTGAGAATGTGAGTTGCAAAGAGGATGCAAGGAAGCTTCAAGGGGATTTGGACAGGCTACGTGAATGAGAAGGATCATGGCAGACGCAATATAACATGAATCAGTGTGAAGTTATTCACTTTGATAGAAAAATAGAAAGGCAGAGTATTTCTTAAATGATTTTCTTATGAGGAATGATTGAGAAAACTTGGCCTGTGTTCTCTAGATAGACTTTTGAAGACATTCAGTGGCTGATCTTGACATGAGGCATTGAGAAGGCGAACCTGTCGAGAGCCAATCCCTGACCTTGATGTCCAAGGAATTTGCATTCATAACACTGCCAAACAGGTTAAGTATCAATCTGCCAATCTTTCCAAAAAGGAAATGGTAAGCACATAAGAGATTTCTTGGTCAGCCAAGTGATAGAAAGAAAATTGGGGCCTCTACCATCATTATTCATAACTTCTGACTAAAGCATGTAAAAGTGTATGTTTCCATATCAATTTAGACTCCTGGTGTGGCCAGTTGTTTGGTGTGGATCTAATTGGTCTCAACAGCATGGGGTTCAAACCCCGTTCTGACTGGAATGAATTTGGGACCTGCCTCCTTGCCCCATTCATGATGGAGGTTGCGGCAGTCTCAGTTGGACCTACGATGAAGAATGTCATCCATCAATGTATCCATGACAAGGTTTTTTAAACAGATTCAAAGATCCAACCTACTGTTGTAAGAGTTTGATTGATGGAACAAATTGAAGAGATAAGTGGTGACAACACTCTCGAGGGTCTTTGTGTGAATAAAAATAGTTTGAAGAAGTAGTGTTGATGCAAACTACGGAATTGGAAGACGGAGTACCACGGAGGCAATACAAATGTCCAGAATCATCGAGGAAGAGTCTTCACTGCACGGTAGCATAGTGGTTAGCACAATTGCTTCACAGCTCCAGGGCCCCAGGTTCGATTCCCGGCTTGGGTCACTGTCTGTGCGGAGTCTGCACATTCTCCCCGAGTCTGCGTGGGTTTCCTCCGGCTGCTCCGGTTTCTTCCCACAGTCCAAAGATTGTGCAGGTTAGGTGGATTGGCCATGCTAAATTGCCCTTTTTCAAAAAAAGGTTGGGTGGGGTTACTGGATTACGGGGAGGGAGGAGGTGTGGGCTTGGGTAGGGTGCTCTTTCCAAGGGCCGGTGCAGACTCGATAGGCCGAATGGCCTCCTTCAGCACTGTAAATACTATGATTCAATGATTTTCAGCACTAAGAACGTTTGTCAAAATATCTTTCCTCCAAATAAAAGCAAAACAAATAATTAAAACATGTTGTCAATTTAATACCTTGAGCAAACAGGTTTAAGGCTTACAAACAAATCTAATCGGATTCTATCAAGAAATTACATTCACATTAATCAACAAGATTATAATTAGTGTAAGGCAGTTACCATGGTTCAATCTATATGTAGGCTATGACTAGCATAGTCTCTTTGGGATCAGCCAAAGCACTTTCTGTCTTCAAGATATTTAATTAAGGCAAGGCTATTCGGAGTAAGATTTCTGTCGAGCTTTGCACATTATTTTGAAGCATGGTTCTTATCCAATCAATTCCAAGGTGTCTGGGAAAGCAGAACATTCAGAATAGGAAACTCTGAAATTAAAAAAATGTGATCACAATATGATAGAATTTATATTAGGTTTGAAAGTGATGTACAGGCACTGGACCCCCAGGGGGTCTGTGAAGTGTCTCTGCTGCCATGTGACTGGCAAAAAGCCAATTCCGATGCTCAGAATTTACAAATAATCAGTAGGCCAATTAGAGCAACGCCTCATGGATGCTTCGAGTGGCCTTGCTCTAATTGGCCCATCTGATTTACCCGATCATGCTGTTGCTGGGCAGAAAAGCCCACGGCCAACCATGAAGGTGATCCAGCAGGAGACGAGAAGCGCAAGAGAGTCACAAGGTATGATTCACCCAAAAAATGATTAGGTGTCATTTTGGGCGTGATTCGTGGGGTGATTTGCACTGTGTGTAATGGTGCAGTCGAGATCGCTATTCACCTTCACTTAGTGCAAAGATCCAGCCCCCGTGTGAAACACGCTATGCCTGAGACTCCAGGCACCTAATTCACCTGACTTTGGGTTCAGCTGTTCACTGCTATCATTTAAAATGTCCCTCAGCACTCACTCCCAGTCAAGCCAGGAGGATGGCAGCTCCGAGGCCTGCTCCTTGATTTGTGGATGTTGAACTGGTAAGACTTCTGGATGTCATGGAGGAGAGGTGGGCATCCTGTACCCTCGAGGGGGGTTAGGAGATCAAACAGCACAGTGACAAATGCCTCCTGGGAGGCAGTAGCAGCATCAGTGAGTGCAAGCAGCATGACCAGGAACACCGCCGTCCAATGTAGGAAGAACATCTCCGATGAGCTGCTGGGGAAGTTATCACCTCTCATCCTGGCAACAGTCCCTCCTGCCACCCTTCAGTTCCCAAACCCCTCCCACCCCCGCCCAATCCACTGCTGACAACTCACACCCTCTCAATAACTGACTTCCAAGCTAATTCCTCAGAACCCCCTGGCACTCACCATCATAACACCTTAACATCTCGGCGCGATGCCAAAAATAACCACCTGCTATGGACCTCCTGACCCGTCAAGCGTGTGGCTCACAATGTCCCCGCAGGGGAAGATAGCCAATAGTAAAAGAGAAAGGCAGAAGATGGGGGCAGAAACCCAGAGTTGTGAGTCCTCACCCCCGATGAGGAAAGGGCCCTGGAGATCTCGAGCAGCACCAACAACGAGTTTGGCCTGCACCAGAGAAGTGAGCATCCATTGCCCCTTCATCCAAATGTCCCGTCTCAACTGAGTTGTTGATGTCCCAGACAATTTCATTTTCATTTCATTTCATTTCAATTATCCTCCCCTTTCACTGAACCCATGTCCATTATCTTGCAGGATCACCATCTGATGAGGCCGAGCCATTCAGAGTAGCTGCCTGTCCTGCCACCCATGAGACCACTTCGGAGGAAAGCTCTGAGGAAAACACTGATAATGCACAGCTATTACCCGCACCATCCACCATCGCAGAGACACACACCTTGGTGGATGAGATTAGCAGGCTTCTGGGTCACGATCTGGTGAACATGACACAGCTGTTAATGCACATCAGGAGAAGGCATGAAAATCCAAGGGAGACAGCAATCGGAGAGCTACTGGATCTCAGGACTCAGCTGGGTCCCATTCAGATGCAGAGCCTTTGGACAAGGTTCTCCCTAAGCTGCCAGAGATGATAAAACAGAGCCGTGAGATTCAGAAGGGAGTATCAGTGACATTCCTGTGATTGTAAGGCCGATTGGAGGAGTCCTAAAGGCTTCAGGCATGGGGGATGATGCTGGCATTGTGTGGCACCTAGGCCAACACTGATAGCATGACAACCACAGTGGAAAACTTGGCACACAGCGCCTGAGCCATGAGTGGTGGTGCCCAAGGCATGACTCAGTCTGTGACGACAATTTCTCAGGGCCTCAATATGATGTCCCAATCACTGAGGGACATGCCCTCGACACATGTGGACATTACTGAGGCACTCCAGAGCTTGGTCTAGTCACAGAGGACTTCAACACAATGATGCAGACAATGGGGGGCATCCAGACTGGCAGTGCCAAGTGACTCACAGGCTTCTGGAGCTCACTCCAGCTGCCATTCCATTCAATGGACTCACCAAGGCACCCTCAGGGAGGAGGAAGTGCTGGAGGCGAACACAGGATGTTCCATCAAGGAGACTCAGGCAGTCTCAAGTTCATTTGAATTCTTCCCTCCTGTCACCGATGCATCTCAAGGGCAGCAGACAGAACAGGGTGGAATGGCGACTCCTGTGACACTGGCTCCGGCTCCAGGCCCTCCAGAGGACCACCGCTGGTCGAAGGTGATGTAGTTGGATGTCCGGGCACGCATCACCTCCTTTGTGCTGATGACTGCGAGATGCCACACCGATCCTCGCTCAAACCCTGGAATGAACAGTGGTGTTAACATTAAGGGCAGCCGTGACGTTCAAGGCCACTGAGAGGGGGGCTCCTCCTCCTCTGCGGGATGCCATGTCCGCGAGTATGTGGCACAGGTGCTGCACTGTCTCGCTGTCAACGAGTCCTGGACACCCTCATTCATCATTGGTCTCCCCTTTTGGCCCCCTCCTCAGCCTGATGGGTGGCCCCTGCATATGTGCAGCAGGCTTCAGTCTGCGTTGGCTTTGATGTTTTCAGCGAGGTCTTCCCACCTCGGCTGCGACAAACAGTCCAACAGCATCCGCAGCAGAATCAACACCAACATTCACCTTTGTATCTGAAGGAATTGGAGAAAGAGAGTGACCGACAATCAGTTAGGCTTCCAACATGTGCACTTCAAATCCCCCAACCCTCCCCACCTTTGGCATGACTGTCCCATCGTCTCTCAGAGTGCCATCCAGTGTGCCAGTTGTGCTGGCAAACTTCGATTTGCACACTCACTCCCGCCTAGATCAGGAGTCCCTAGACTCCAGACCTCTCCCAGCAACATTAGGGAGGTCGTGCTCAGCTGTCATCCGCTCATCCAGATAGTCACTCTTTCGCTGCGAGAGTGTCCTCAGTGGTGAACCTGCTGCTGTATACCATTTGATTGTTGGCAGCTGTCTCTATGCTGCTGAGGCATCTAGACTACAGACACACTGTTTAAGGAATCAAAAGTTGGAGGACATCCAGGTCACAAATTATCCTCTCAGATAGGCCACCTGATCTTTCAAGGAGGCATTTGGGAGTTTAGGGATGGTCAAGTGCTATCAGAACTAACAAGGCAAATCGCTCCTTTGAGATAGCCTTCAGCTGTCAAGCTAGAGGCTGCTCACAGTCAAAGGGGTGTGTAAGGGAACGTAAACATCCAAGTACAAAGGTAGAAAAGAAGGCAGACTGCAACATTGAAACCACAGAGCTATTGGAACCTCAAGGACGGTGAAATAGATTGCCATAAGACAAGCTGCAGCATGGCTTTGGCCTGTGAGAGTTTGGTAGGACAGGCTGCAGTTGTTGTTGGCCCTGTTATGGGTCTCCACAATATTTAAAGATGGCTTGAGTGTCTCACACACGCATACCCCTCCCCACCCCGCAGCCTAGGAGCGACCTCCAACCTGACCCCCTCCAGCCCATCAAACTACCCAAAATCCCTTGAAGGGCCCTCACTCACACCCCTTCCTCCCAGTGCACTGGGACATCAGCTAGGTGCCCTTGAGTTGCATGCAGGTAAATGGAGAGGGCTATTCACCTACTCGGTCCCCCTCAGTGTCCATGGCAACTGGTCCTCACTTTTGTAGAGGAGTACTAAATGGCACCCACATGACCTCTCGGACTGAGGGGTAGATATGTATGTGAGAGAGAAGGGTGAGTGTGTGTGTGTGAGAGAGGGTGAATATGTGTGCTAGAGGCAGGGTCAGAGATGTGAGAGAGAGATGTGAGATATTAGTGTGTATGTCAGAGAGAGGGGTGAGTGTGTGTGTGTATGTGTGAGAGAGGGGTGGGTGTGTGTGTATGTGTGAGAGAGGTGAGTCTGTGCCCAAAATGAGAATGATCATTCCGGCTATTAAAAGTGACAAAGTTTTTTTTTAAATTCTCCTCCTTTTTCACATTTTCTCCCAAATTTACACCCACCAACAATAAACAATAATCAGTAACAAATATGTCAATCCCCATATCAATAACAACGATCCCATCCTCCCACCAAACCCCAAACATTCGCCCACATGTTCACATAAACAAATGACAAAAAGGAATCAGGAATCACCCATAGTCACCATTAACACACATCACCCCCCTCCCCCCAACCCTCCCCCCCCCCCAACTAATGTTTGATGTTATCCAGTTCTTGAAAGTGCATAATGAATAATGCCCATGAATTGTAGAACCCCTCTATCCTTCCCCTCAGTTCAAACTTAGCCTTCTCAAGAGTCAAGAATTCCAACAGGTCCCCCCACCACGCCAGGGCACAGGATGGAGAGGTTGCTCTCCAACCCATCAGAATCCGCCTTCAGGCAATCAACGAGGCGAAGGCTACAACATCTGCCTCCGCACCCGTTTCCAACCCTGGCTGGTCCGACACCCTGAATATGGCCTCCTGGGGGCCCAGGTCCAATTTCACACTTACCACTTTAGAAATTACCCTAAAACCCTCCTTCCAGTAATCCTATTGCTTTGGACAGGACCAAAACATGTGCACATGATTCGTGCCCACCCCCCCCCCGCAGCCCCCCCCCCCCCCCCGCCCCCCCCGCAACGTTCACACACATCTTCTACTCCTCCAAAGAATCGGCCCATCCTCGCCCTCGTAAGGTACGCTCTATATACCACCTTCAGCTGTATCAGCCCCAACCTCGCGCACGAGGTGGAGGCGTTCACTCTCCGGAGCATCTCACACCAGAACCCCTCCTCCATATCCTCTCCTAACTCTTCCCACTTTGCTTTGATCCCTTCCAGTGGTGCCTTCTCCTCTTCCAAAATAGCTCCGTAAACCGCTGACACTATCCCCTTCTCTAGTCCTCCTGTAGTCAGCACCTCCTCCAGCATTGTGGAGGCCGGCTCCTCCGGGGAGTTTTGTATCTCCTTTCTGGCAAGATCTCAAAATCTCAAACCTGCATGTTTCTAAACATTTCCCCCCGCTCCAGCACATACTTCACTTCCAATTTTATTAGAACTTTTTAATTATTACCAGCTTTCCCACTCCTAAAGTGGGCACTGCTTCCAAGTGTTAAGGGAGCACGGGAGGGTGGCTTGGCCAGCGGTTAATATGATGGGGTCATATATTGGACAAATGTATTTGTGACTGAGTGCCCCTTCCTAATTCCTAATGTATGCAGAGATATAGCTCGGAAAGACTTGTTTACATTTGATTTCTGTGTTCGCACCTGTTTGCACAAAACACAAAGTTATGTGGGTCTGGTGCACAACCTTAAACTGGATCAGGCTGAGCCTGGCGCATGTTGCGGTCGTGTTTATTCTGCTCAGGGCTTCTGCCCAGACACCATCCTCCATCTCCCCCCTCAAGCTCCTCTTCCCACTTAAGCTTCAGGTCCTCGGTCTGCGTATCCTCAGCTCCAATTAGCTCCTTATAGATGTCTGAGACTCTACCCTCTCCCACCTCTCCCCTAGAAACTACCCTGTCCTGCCTCCCCTTTGGCGGGAGACGTGGGAAGGACGGCACCAGTCTGCGTACAAAATCCCGCACCTGTAAGTATCTAAAGTCGTT
The DNA here is from genome assembly GCF_047496885.1 of Scyliorhinus torazame. Classification (NCBI taxonomy): domain Eukaryota; kingdom Metazoa; phylum Chordata; class Chondrichthyes; order Carcharhiniformes; family Scyliorhinidae; genus Scyliorhinus; species Scyliorhinus torazame. The sequence goes on from NC_092713.1 coordinate 240,374,825, forward strand.
CCCTCTCGCCAGCCCAAACTTCTCCTCCAGCGCCCTCATGCTTGGAAATCTTGCTTCCAGGAACAGATCCCCCATCCTCACAATCCCCGCCCTCCCCTACAGTCGATACCCCCCGTCCATGTTCCCCGGGGCAAATCGGTGGTTGCCGCAGATTGGAGTCCACACCGATGCTCTTATCTCCCCTACATGCCTCCTCCACTGGCCCCAGATCCGAAGAGCCGCCACCACTATCGGGCTGGTGGAGTACCGTGCCGACAGAAGTGGCAGAGGCGCCGTGACCGGGGCTGCTAAGCTAGTGCCCGCCCCTGCACGAAGCAGCCTCCATCCGCTCCCAAACCGGCCCTGCACCCACCATCCATTTACTTATTATCGCTATGTTGGCCGCCCAGTAATAGTTGCTGAAGTTCGGCAACGCCAGCCCCCCTTCTCCTCTGTTCCTTTCAAGCATCACCCTCTTCACCCGCGGGGACTTCCCTGCCCATACAAATCCCAGAATAATTTTATTCAGCCTCTTAAAGAAGGACCGCGGGATAAAGATGGGGAGACACTGAAAAACAAACAAGAACCGTGGGAGAATTGTCATCTTAACAGTCTGCCCCCTCCCCGCCCATGACAGCGGGAGTGCATCCCAACTCCGGACCTCCTCCCTCACTCGTTCCACCAGTCGGGACAGGTTGAGCTTATGCAACTTGCCCCAGTCCCGTGCCACCTGAATCCCCAAATATCGGAAACTCTCCCCCACTAGCCTGAATGTCAACCCCTTCAGCCTACTCTCCTGCCCCCTCACCTGAATTACAAACAACTCGCTCTTAGCCATGTTCAGTTTGTATCCGGAGAACCGGCCAAATTCCCTCAGGGTTGCCATAATACCGTCCATCCCCACCATTGGGTCTGATACATATAACAGCACATCGTCTGTGTATAACGAGACTCTATGTTCCACTCTCCCCCGGACCAGCCCTTTCCAGCCCCTAGAAGCTCTCAGTGCAATTGCCAGCGGCTCTACGGCCAGCGCAAACAGCAGTGGGGAGAGAGGGTAGCCCTGTCTTGTCCCACGGTGGAGTCTAAAGTAGTCCAATGTCGTCCTGTTCATCCTTACACTCGCCTCCGGGGCCTGATACAATAGCCTAACCCAATCGATGAACCCCGCCCCGTACCCGAACCATCCTAGTACATCCCACAGATAATCCCTCTCTGCTCGGTCAAAAGCCTTTTCAGCATCCATGGCTACCACTATCTCTACCTCCCTACACTCCAGGGGCATCATAATCACGTTGAGCAGCCTTCCTAGGTTGGCCACCAGCTGCCTCCCTTTACAAACCCGGTTTGGTCCTCCCCAATTACATCCGGTTCACAGTCCTCAATTCTAGTCGCCAAAATCTTGGCCAGTAACTTGGCGTCTACGTTGATCAAAGAGATCGGCCTGTATGACCCACAAGTCTCCGGGTCCTTATCCCATTTCAGAATGAGCGAGATGGTGGCCTGCAACATCGTCGGGGATAAACTCCCTCTGTCTCTTGCCTCGTTAAAGACCCTGACCAGCACCGGCCCCACTATCCCGGCAAATTTTTTGTAAAACTCCACCAGATACCCGTCCGGCCCTGGAACTTTACCCGACTGCATGAACTTCAGGCCCCCCAATACCTCTTCAATCCTGACCAGTCTGTCCACCAACCTCCTCCCCACTCTTGGGAGGGTCAGTCCGTCCAGGAATCGCCTCATCCCCCCAGGTCCCCCGGGTGGTTCCGAAGTGTGCAGCTTCCTATAAAAGTCCCTAAAGACCTTGTTCAGCCCTGCCGGGTCACCCACTAGATTATCTTTCCCATCCACTACGCTCCCTATTTCCCTAGCTGCTTCCCTTTTCCTTAGTTGTTGCACAAGCATTATACTGGCCTTCTCCCCATGCTCATAAATCACACCTTTTACCTTTCTAAGCTGCTCTACAGCCTTGCCTGTAGTCAGCACCCCAAATTCGGCCTGCAGCCTCTGTCGTTTCCTGAGTAACTCTGGCCTCAGGAATTCCGCGTAACTCCTGTCTGTCCGTAGAATTTCCTTAATCAGTCGGTCCGTCTCTGCCCTATCTGTCCTGTCCCCGTACGCCCGGATTGAAATCAGCTCCCCTCTCACCACTGCCTTCAGCGTCTCCCAGAGCACCGCTGCTAAGAATTCTCCAGTATCGTTCACCTGCAGGTAATTCTGCATGCATTTCCTCAGCCTCTCACACACTGCCTCGTCCGCGAGTAGTCCAACTTCCAGCCTCCATGGTGGGCGCTGAAAGCTGCCCTTAAAAAACTGCAGGTCTACCCAGTGCAGAGCATGGTCCGATATGGCAATTGCCGAATATTCTGCCCCCACCATTCCGGCCATCAGGTCCCTGCTCTCAACAAAGTAGTCAATTCGGGAATACACCTTGTGGACGTGGGAGTAGTACGAGAACTCCCTCGCCGTCGGCCAGCTAAATCTCCAAGGATCTGCTCCCCCCGTTTGCTCCATGAACCCTCTCAGTTCTTTTGCCATCGCTGGCAACCTGCCCGTTCTTGAGCATGACCCGTCCAGGCTCGGGTCCAGGACTGTATTAAAGTCCCCACCTATGATCAGCTTATGCGAGTCCAAGTTGGGGATCTTCCCTAGCATCCTCCTAATAAAATCCACATCGTCCCAATTACGAGCATACACATTGACCAGGACTACTCTCACCCCTTCGAGCTTACCCCTCACCATAACGAACCTGCCACCCCCATCCACAACTGTGCCCCCCACCTTAAATTGTACCCTTTTATTAATCAGGATTGCAACCCCCCTTGTCTGAGAATCAAGCCCCGAATGAAAGACCTGACTGACCCAGCCCTTCCTTAACCTAACCTGGTCAGCCACTTTCAGGTGCGTCTCCTGCAGCAAGACTATGTCCGCCTTCAGAACCCGCAGATGCGTAGACACACGCGCCCTCTTCACTGGCTCGTTTAACCCTCTAACATTCCAGGTGATCAGCCTGGTTGGGGGGCACTTCGTCCCCCCCCCTTTGCCGATCAGCCATCCTCTTTCCTTGGCCAGAACTCCAGCCATGTGTCGTGCTTTATCTGGCCCGCCTCCTGACCAGCTCCACCCATGACCTCCTCACTGTTGCCATGCCCAGTTTCCATCCCCGTCAGCAGAACGACTACCCCCTCCCACCCCCTAGCAATACCATCACCTAACCCCTGTTCTAATCTAACTATATGCACGCACCCCACCTCGGCTACCATTGACTAGCTGCAATCAGCTAGCCTGGGGCTCCCACCTCGGTGCCAGCACTTCTCCCACCCATTGTTCCCAGTCACCCCTCCCCGACCCATCCATACCACTTCCCCAGATCAGCCCTACTTAAGCAAATACTCTATACAAGTCATAAACAACCCCCACAATAGCACAATTCAAGTTAAACAAGAAAAAAAAAGAGATAAGAAATAACAGGCAGGCTCAGTCCTTCCCATACAGACACAGAAAAAGATTGCACAAAGTTCCCCAGAAGCATCCATTTTAACCCAACCCTTTTAACTGTTTTCTTTATTATTTTCCCCCCAGCCAAACTCCAACTAATCAAAGAGCCCAAACAGGAAACATTCAGGTAAACCACGCAAAAAGTACGCAAAAAACCCCCACAACCCTACCACCTTCCAACCCCCTAAAAAGGTCGAAAAAAGAAACCACAAAAACGGACCCAAACATGCAGACCCTTTTCAAAACGGGAGAGACACCACATATACTTAAAAGTTCTAACATGAGTCCAAACGTCCTCAGCTCAGGGCCAGCCCTTGCTTCTTAACGAAGTCCATCGCCTCTTCGGGTTCCTCGAAATAGTGGTGCTGACCCTCATACGTAACCCACAGTTGCGCCGGAAAAAGCAGCCCGAATTTCACCTTGTTTTTATACAGTATCTCCTTCACCTGCCTGTAGCCTCCCCTCCTCCTGGCCACCTCATCGCTCAAATATTGGTAAACACGCAGGGTGGTATTGTCCCAAGTACAGCTTTGTGTGCTCTTTGCCCATTACAGAACCCATTCCTTGTCCAGGTACCTGTGAAAGCGTACCACCATCGCTCGTGGAGGACCGCCCACATCGCGGCTGCCGCACCTGCACTCTGTGTGCCCTGTCCACCACCGGCGGGCATGGGAACACCTCGTTCCCCACAACCTCTGAAACATACCCTCCACATATGCTGCAGCGTCTAGCCCCTCTACCCCCTCCGGGAGGTCCACGATTCTCACGTTCTGCCGGCGCGATCTGTTGTCCAGGTCCTCCAGCCTTCCCAGAAGCACTTTTTGCTAGTTCCTCAGCCTCCGAATCTCCAGATCCACCACCGTTTGAAGGTCAGCCTGCTCCTCCACTGACCTCTCCAACTGCTGGAGCTTCTCAGCCTGATCATCCAGCCTTTTTCCCATCCGGTCAATCGACTTCTGTAGTGGCTCCAAGTTGTCATGCTTCAGAGCCAAAAAGCCCTCCTACATACCCTGCTCCAGCTGCTCCATTGTGGGCTGGGCTGTCGGCTCCTTGCTCTGAACACCAGCCATGCTGGTCTCTCTCACAGCCTCCACTGTGCCCTTACTCGACCAGTTCTTCTGCTGCTTACGGTCCCTCCGGCTTCTTAGGTCCAGACAATTCTGTATGGGCCCTGTGCCTGAGTACTATTGCTTTCCAGTTCCGCACTCAAGTCAGGGGAAAAGGTCCAAAAGTCAGGGGAAAAGGTCCAAAAGTCTGACCGAAACGGGAGCCACCAAATGTGCGACCTATTCCCTCATAGCCGCCACCGGAAGTCCCGGTCCCCGATGCTCTTGGGAGGTCACTAGGTGTTCTGCAGTTCAAAAAGGTTTGAAAACCCTGACTTATCTGATGACTAAAATCTGGAAGGACCACCCATGGTGCCCACGCCACCCCTGTCCCCAAAACTCCCCCCTCCCACAGTAGTGGTCAGGCATCTGGGGTACAATCTGGTGAGTGCCATACAGTTGCTGATGTACATCAGGTGGAGGCATGGACCTCCAGCGAGACAGCAATCGCAGGTCTGCTGATCCCATGACCCAACTATGTCCCAGTTAGATGCCGAGCCTCTGGACCAGGTTTACCCAGAGCTGATGCAGACGATGCAGTGCACCCCGATGCAGTGCACCCATGATATTCAGAGAGGGTGTCAGCGACCCTCCACCAAGTCCATAGCCACTTGGAGGTGTCCTAGAGGCGACGGGTGCAGGAGGTGGCGACGGCAATGCGTGACACCGAGGCCAACACTAGGGTGGTGACCGTAGTGGAGATCCTGCTGCACAACGTCGGCAGCATGAGGTACTGCGGGACATGTCCCACTCTCAGGTGGGGATAGCCAAGGCGCTGCAGAGCTTGTCCCAGTCGCAGGTGGACATTGTCGAGGCGCAGCAGAGCATGTCCCAATCACTGAGGAGCATCGCTGAGGGCATCAGCACTGTGCTGCAGACATTTGCAGGACTGGCAGAGCCAGACGATGCAGGGGCTTGAACCAGCTGCTCTTCTGCCTCAATGTGAACTTCAGGGTCTTATGGGCCCCGACCGGGAGGAGGGGACACTGGTTGCCACTCGGACCCATCCTATGGAGTGGGACGGTAGCCATCAGCTCTCCCGGGTTCCACGGCCTGGTAGCACAGTGGTTCGCATTGTTGCTTCACAGTGCCAGGATCCCAGGTTCGATTCCTGGCTTGGGTCACTGTCTGTGCGGAGTCTGCATGTTCTCCCTGTGTCTGCATGGATTTCCTCCGGGTGCTCCGGTTTCCTCCCACAAGTCCCGAAAGATGTGCTGTTCGGTGAATTGGACATTCTGAATTCTCCCTCAGTGTGCCCGAACAGGAGCCGGAATGTGGCGACTCGGGGGTTTTCACAGTAACTTCAATGCAGTGTTAATGAAAGCCTACTTGTGACAATAAAGATTATTATTATACCTCTCTGACAATGCCGCGACTCGCAGTCAGGACCCAGAACTAGGTGGCACTCATGTTTATGTGCGACCAGCATGGGCGCCGAGGCCCTCCAGCATAGTGAACAGCCAGGGGCCTGTAAGTAGCACCAGAACAGTGCATTTAGGACACATACTGCAGCAATGGCAGCCTGAGCCAGGTCACCGTGACCCCGACGGGACACCCAGAATCCACAGACCTGTCACAAATTCACTCCCCGCTCCAACTCAGGCAGCCAGCCTCCACCAAGTCACTCAAGTTTGGAGAGTTTTGAAAAGTTTCCTTACCTTCTTGCTCCCTGTCAGCAACCATACGTCCAGGCCCTGTTTATAAATACTTCAGCCTGAGAGCAGCTGTGCTTTAGATTAGGTTTAGATGTTTTGTCACTTGCACTGAGATACAGTGAAAAGTATTCTGTGTACAGTCCAGGCGGATCGCTCCATACAAGAAACATATAATAAATACATGAGGATACATAATGAAAATACATAAACATAGATAGCGGGTGAAGTATAAAGTATATAGTGCTACAACTATAGAGAAGAACCGTAGAAAGATCACTTCTGTCCATAAGATCAGTTCCGTCCATAAGAGGGTCATTCAGGAATCTGGTAACAGCGGGGAAGAAAGTGTTTTTGAATCTGTTAGTGCGTGTTCTCAAACTTTTGTATCTTCTGCCCGATGGAAGAGGTTGGAAGAGAGAATAACCCAGGTGGGAGGGGATTATAGGGCCCGCTTTCCCAAGGAAGCAGGAGGTGTAGACAGTGTCAATGAATGGGAGGCAGGTTCGTGTGATGGACTGGACGGTGTTCACAACTCTCTGTAGTTTTTTACTGTCTTGGGCCAAGCAGCTGCCATACCGGGCTGTGTTGCAGCCAGATAGGATGCTTTCTATGTTACATCTACAGAAATTGGTAAGAGTCGTTGTGGACATGCCAAATTTCCTTAGTTTCCTGAGGAAGTTTAGGCGCCGTTGTGCTTTCTTGAGTGTAGCGTCGACGTGGGTGAACCAGGACAGATTGTTGGTGATGTGTGTACATAGGAATTTGAAGCTGTCAACCATTTCCACCTCGGCATCATGGATATAGACAGGGGCGTGGTCGACACTGCACTTCCTGAAGTCTATTACAAGCTCCTCAGTTTCACTGACATTGAGGGAGAGATTGCTGTCATTGCACCATCCCATTAAGTTCTCTGTCTCCCTCCTGTTTTCTGACTCGTCGTTGTTTAAGATCCGACCCACTACGGTCGTGTCATCAGCAAACTTGTAGATGGAGTTGGAGCCGAATGTTGCCACACAGTCGTGTGTGTTTAAGGAGTATAGTAGGGGGTTAATTACGCAGCCTTGCGGGCCGCGGTATTGAAGACTATCGTGGAGGCAATGTCGTTTTTTATCCTTACAGATTACAGTCTGTGGGTCAGGAAGTCGAGGATCCATTGAAGAGGGAGGAGCCAAGTCCTAGGTTTTGGAGTTTGGGTATGAACTTGGTTGGGATGATTGTGTTTAAGGTGGATCTGTAGTCAATGAATAGGAGTCTGATGTAGGAGCCTCTGTTTACGAGATGCTCCAGGGATGAGTGTAGGGCCAGGGAGATGGCATCTGCTGTGGACCGGTTGTGGCGTTAGGCGAATTGCAGTGGATCAAGGCAATCTGGAAGATTAGAGTTGACATGTCTCATGACCAACCTTTCGAAGCACTTCATAATGAAAGATGTCAGGGCATCACGGAAGGGCGGACCATACTGTGTCGAAACAGGTTATGATACTGGAATCCATGAAAATGACGGTTTTGCATGGACCCACTGGAGTGCGGTACAAAACCTTGATTTCGGCGCCAGGGAGGGACCGGAGCATGGCACCAGAATCGGCGGCAGGCGCAAACCTCGATTTTTGCATTGTGCGCGTGTGGTAGTCACCACTGTTGTATTATATTGTATATATGGGTATTACGGTAAGGCCCCTGTACTACAGGTACGGGGGTAGATCCTTGACTGCTGGATCCGCCCAGGAGGCGGAGTATAAATGTGTGTGCTCTCCGAACAGCAGCCATTTCGTAAGCTGCTGTAGGAGGCCACACATCACTGTGTAATAAAGCCTCGATTACATTCTACTCTCGTCTCGTCGTAATTGATAGTGCATCAATTTATCACACAGAGATTTTTCAGAGATGGACCTCCGCATCAAGCCGGATCGCCTGCAGCTGCATCCTCAAGCAGACAACGCCAAAAAGGACTTCCAACATTGGCTAGCTTGCTTTGGAGCATACATCGGGTCTGCTCCAGACCCAATCTCAGAAGCACAGGAGCTCCAGATTCTGTACACGCGGCTGAGCTCCAACGTTTTTCCCCTCGTCCAGCTCGCGCCTACCCACACAGAGGCCGTGGCACTACTGAAGGGGGATTACGCTCAGCATACCAACAAGATCTATGCCAGGCACCTCCTATCCACACGGCACCAACTTCCCGGTGAGTCTGTGGAAGATTTCTGGCGTGCCCTGCTCACCCTGGTGAGAGACTGTGACTGCCAGGCCGTTTCGGCCACTGAACATTCACACCTGCTAATGAGAGACGCGTTCGTTATGGGCATAGGGTCTGACTACATCCGCCAGCGCCTCTTAGAAGGGGCCACGCTTGACCTCGCGATGGCCAAGAAACTAACGCTCTCGCTCACGGTCGCCTCACGCAACGTACAGGCTTATGACCCCGACCGCACGGCCCAATCCCCTGTGCATCGTGGACACTGCCAGCGGCCACCCCATTGTGGACCCCATCAGCGACCGCCCTCAGCCAACCCCACGCCTGTGCCGCACGGCAGCCAACCAAACACGGGGGACCCAAGTGCTACAAAACACTCCCGGCAGCGCTGCCCGGCACGGAGCACACTCTGCAAGGCCTGTGGCAAGAAGGGACATTTTGTTGCAGTGTGCCAGGCCCGGTCAATCGCCACTATTGTCCCGGCACCCTCCACGTGCAGCCAGTGGGCGCCGCCATCTTGCTTGCCTCAGAACCAATAGGCACCGCCATCCTGCCTGCCCCAGGACACGTGCGGCCCGTGGGCGCCGCCATCTTACCCGCCTCAGGACCCCTGCCCATCGGGCTCCTCATCGGGCCGCTCATCCCCTGCAACCGCCGATGATCAGCGGTCACGATCGACCAGTCTCGACTGCACAACCCCGCGACCACTTCGACAAAGGTAAAGGTCGACGGTCACGAGATATCCTGCCTTCTGGACTCCGGGACACTGAGAGCTTCATCCACCCTGATACGGTAAGGCGCTGCTCTCTCGCGGTACACCCCGCTTACCAAAGAAACTCCTTGGCCTTCGGATCCCACTCCGTGGCGATCCGGGGGTACTGCATCACCACCCTCACCATCCAGGGCGTAGAGTTCAGCAGCATCCGGCTCTACGTCTTCCCCAACCTCTACGCTGCTTTGCTACTCGGCCTGGACTTCCAGTGCAACCTCCAGAGCCTAGCCCTGAAATTTGGCGGGCCCCTACCACCCCTTACTGTTTACGGCCTTGCGACCCTTAAGGTCGACCCGCCTTCCCTGTTTGCAAACCTCACTCCAGATTGCAAACCCATCGCCACCAGGAGCAGACGGTATAGCGCCCAGGGCAGGAGCTTCATCTGGTCTGAGGTCCAGCGGCTGCTGCGGGAAGGTATCGTCGAGGCCAGCAACAGCCCCTGGAGAACCCAAGTGGTAGTGGTGAAAACCGGGGAGAAAAACAGGATGGTCGTTGACTGCAGTCAGACTATTAATTGGTACACGCGTACCCCCTCCCACGCATACCTGATATGGTCAATCAGATTGCACAGTACTGGGTCTTCTCGACAGTGGACCTGAAATCTGTCTACCACCAGCTCCCCATCCGTAAGGCGGACCATTCATACACTGCGTTTGAAGCAGACGGCCGCCTTTACCGTTTCCTTAGGGTTCCCTTCGGTGTCACCAACGGGGTCTCGGTCTTCCAACGGGAGATGGACCGAATGGTTGACCAGTACGGGCTGAGGGCCACTTTCCCATACTTGGATAATGTCACCATCTGCGGCTACGACCAGCAGGACCACGACGCTAACCTTTCCAAATTTCTCCACACCGCCACACTCCTCAACCTAACTTACAACAAGGAGAAGTGTGTGCTCAGCACAAACCCATTAGCCATCCTCGGCTATGTGGCCCAGAACGGAGTTCTGGGGCCCGACCCCGATCGCATGCGCCCCCTCATGGAACCCCCCTTCCCCACTGCCCCAACGCCCTCAAACGATGCCTGGGGTTCTTTGCGTATTACGCCCAGTGGGTCCCAAAATTTGTGGACAAGGCCCGCCCACTCATTCAATTCACCACTTTGCCTTCATGTTTAACAACCACACAGCAGGGTAAGATCAAAAACTATAAAATCTTGAAATGGAGGATCGTGCTCTCCACCTACAATTATGAGATTTTGTATTGCCCCGGTAAGCTCAACGAGCCCCCCCGATGCCCTGTCCCGAGGTACATGTGCCAGTGCACAAGTGGACCAACTCCGGACCCTGCACGACGATCTCTGTCACCCAGGGGTCACCCGCTTTTACCACATCATTAAGGCCCGTAATCTGCCCTACTCCATCGAGGAAGTCAGGGTTATCACCAGAGACTGCAAGGTCTGCGCGGAGTGTAAACCGCACTTCTACCGGCCAGACCGTGCGCGCTTGGTGAAGGCCTCCCGCCCCTTTGAACGCCTCAGTGTGGACTTCAAAGGGCTCCTCTCCTCCACCGACCGCAACATGTACTTTCTTAATGTGGTCGACGAGTATTCCCGATTCCCCTTCGCCGTCCCATGCCCCGATATGATGTCTGCCACCATCATCAAAGCCTTCAACACCATCTTCGCTTTGTTCGGTTACCCCGCCTACGTCCACAGCGACTGGGGATCCTCATTTATGAGCGAGGAGCTGCGCCAGTACCTGCTCAACAGGGGCATTGCCTCGAGCAGGACGGCCAGCTGGCCCTACGGTCCAGAAATCCCCCGGCCTCCCGCTGGCTGGAGGTCCTCCCCGACACACTTCACTCCATTCGGTCGCTCCTGTGCACCGCGACCAACAAAACTCACCAGGAATGTCTCTTTGCCTTCCCCAGGAAGTCCACCTCCGGGGTTTCGCTCCCAACATGGCTGGCAGCTCCAGGACACGTTCTCCTCCGCAAGCGCGTTGCGCCTCCACAAGGCGGACCCGTTGGTTGAGAGAGTACAGCTACTCGATGCAAACCTGCAGTACGGCTATGTAGCATACCCCGATGGCCACCAAGACACAGTCTCCCTCAGGGATCTGGCAGTAGCTGGGTCCCCACAACCCCCCCCCCCCCCCCGCCCCGGCGCCACCCTCCCCTCCACTGGCGCACCCCACCACAGCCCCCGCACCAGGACAATCCATCCTCCCCTTGCTCCCACCTGGGGATGAAGAGGATGTCGACACGCTCCCGGAGTCACCGAAGACCAAACCGACGCCTGACTCGCCACCAGAACTGCAGCGCTCTCAACGACAGATCAAGGCGCCCGATCATCTAAATTTGTAACCTTCTCTGTAATTTTAAAACCAATCTGTATGTATATAGTTTTCCACCACCCCCGCTGGACTCATTTTTAACAGGGGGTGAATGTGGTAGTCACCACTGTTGTATTATATTGTATATATGGGTATTACGGTAAGGCCCCTGTACTACAGGTACGGAGGTAGATTCCTGCCTGCTGGCTCCGCCCAGGAGGCGGGGTATAAATGTGTGTTCTCTCCGAACAGCAGCCATTTCGTAAGCTGCTGTAGGAGGCCACACATCTCTGTGTAATAAAGCCTCGATTACATTCTACTCTCGTCTCGTCGTAATTGATAGTGCACCAGCGTGATTCTCTGCCCGATCACAAATCGCACTTCCGGTGTTGTGAAACGAATAATCCAGCCCATAGTCGTTTTTCCCCACAAAAATCCAACAGGAAAAAAACTGTGACTAACATGAGTAAATGTCTTACTGCAATTGTACAGAGCTTTGGTGAGATTTTACCTGGAGTATTGTGTAAAGTTTTGGTCTTCTTACTTCAGGCACTTGCCAAAGAGGGAATGCAATGAAAGTTCACCAGACTGTTCCCTGGGATGGAGGGATTTCCCAAAAGGAGAGATTGCAGAGACTAGAGTCATGATTCAGCAGATTCAAGTTAAAATCCATTGAATATTACATTTAGTGGGTGTTTCTCTGTGCCTGCAGCTGCAAGAAACACCCCACTGTGAACGCCACTTTGCTGTTTGTTTTGGGGTTAGCGAGGAACTCTCTGTTGAGGCCGCTCTTTAATTCATTTCCGGCACTGGCGAGCTCAACTGGCCTGGCAATGCCAAGGTACCCAGGGGCCACGGGGTGTGCTAGGGCCCCAGTGCCCGACCATTCGGGAGCCTCAGCTCCCCAGCGAAACCCCCCTGAGGTGCCATCATGACTGGTTCACGGCTGGTTCATGACCAAATGACACCCGCTTGAGGCCTCGCTGGTGAGGCTGGCGAATCCCGGGCCCCGGGTGAATTGAGTGAGTGCAGATTTAAATGAGCCTGGATCTGGTCCAGCGAGAGCGAAATCCAGATCATGACACACCATGAGATTCCATTCAATCTTGCGACACATTTCGAGCATCGTGAACCTTGATGCAGGCGTCCTGCAAGCTTTAATAGCTTTGTCCCGACACCAGGTCGGCCACTGAATCGTGGGCTGCGTATATATTGTCTAGAGATTAGAAGAATGAGATGTGTCTACATTGAAACACACAAAATCTTTACAGAGCTCAACAGGGTAATGAAGGAAGGATGCTTCCTCTAGCTAGGACAAAGAACAAAGAACAAAGAAAAGTACAGCACAGGAACAGGCTCTTCGGCCCTTCAAGCCTGTGCCAACCATGCTGCCTGTCGAAACTAAAATCTTCTACACTTCCGGGGTCCGCATCCCTCTATTCCCATCCTATTCATGCATTTGTCAAGATGCCCCTTAAACTCACTATCATCCCTGCTTCCACCACCTCCTCCGGCAGCGGGTTCCAGGCACCCACTACCCTTTGTGTAAAAAAATTGCCTCGTACATCTCCTCTAAACCTTGCCCCTCGCACCTTAAACCTATGCCCCCTCGTAATTGACCCCACTACCCTGGGAAAAAGTCTCTAACTATCCACTCTGTCTGTGCCCCTCATAATTTTGTAGACCTCTATCAGGTCGCCCCTCAACTTACTTTGTTCCAGTGAGAACAAACCAAGTTTATTCAACCTCTCCTCATAGCTAATGCCCTCCACACCAGGCAACATCCTGGTAAATCTCTTCTGCACCGTCTCTAAAGCCTGCACATCCTTCTGGTAGTGTGGCAACCAGAATTGAACACTGTATACCAAGTGTGGCCTAAGTAAGGTTCTCTACAGCTGCAACATGACTTGCCAATTTTTATACCCAATGACCCAGCCAATGAAGGCAAGCATGCCTTATGCTTTCTTGACTACCTTATCCACCTGTGTTGCCCCTTTCAGTGAACTGTGGACCAAGGGTCTAGATCTAGAGGATTCAGTCTCAGAATAAGGGGTCGGCCATTTAGAACTGAGATGAGGAGGAAGTTTTCATTCAGAAGTTGGTGCATCTTTGGAATTCGCTACCCCAGAGAGCAGTAGGGATCAGTTATTGAGCATATTCAGGACAGAGGTCAATAGATTTCAAGATAATAAAAGATATCGAGTGATATGGGGATAATGTGGGAAAATGGCGTTGGGGTGGAAGATTAGACATGATCTAATTGAATAGCGGAGCAGGCTCATGGGGTCAATAGCCTACTCATGCCATCATTTCCAATGTTTCAGCAATTTGTCATCTGGATTAAACATTTTAATTGTGTTTTGCACCCATAAAATCATAGTACTGAGCATTTGGCTAAAAATGTAAGCCACTTATTTCGTTTACACAATTAGTTGAACTGCAGCGAGAAATAAATTCTGGTCCGTTAACAGGTGCAGTCATGAAAGTGTCATCAGATTGTATAACAATAACCACACAAGGCTCGTAACAATTCTGCTGCATCTGCAGATCTATATTCACTGATACTTCATGACGTTGAACAGTTTTTTAAGAAGGACAAGGTTTAGATGAATGCTTAAAAGATAGCCTAAAGGATCCAAAAATATTCTAATTGAAAGGGAGAGGGAATTACCAGTGGAGCCATTTTGAATTTTTTTGAAGACCGTGGGGATTCAGAAAAGTTCTCCTGCTCCCTACAACTTAACAAATACAAACATATTCAACAGTTTGTGCCTATTTTGAGCATCTGCATGATTCTGCTTCAAGGGCAGCTAGTTAAGTAGTTGAAGTCCCACAAATATCAATTGGATTGCACGCTTAAATATTGACAGTAAGCTTGATGACCACCTAATAACGACCCCGGTAATTTAGTAGAGGGTCAAATGTCCATGACGATGGGGTCGGGCCTCTTTCCTACTAAATTGGTGGTAATTGTATCCATTTTAGGACCACTGTTATGGACAAGGCGAGAGATGGTAGGATTGTTCCCCACTTTTGCACCTCCCAATAGATCACAATAAGGAGATGTGTTTCAAAGAAGAAATGTTTTAACCCCTTGAGGGCTATGACTTTCAAGAGCAGATATGAGACAGAGTTTCTTGTAAATTTAAAACATTAAATGTTTATTTCTCAACACCTGATTGTATTCACTCACACACGCACACAGAACACTTACACGCACAAGAAAAGGTGATTACAAAAGAGGGAGCATGCAGTTGGGGTTTTGAAAAGTCCAGAAAGTCACAATCATTCAGGCTTTTGAGATACAAGTTGGAAACATTGCAGACTTGGTGATTCCCTCTTGGTTCACTGAGAAAATGCTGGTAAGAAATTTCTTCTGACGAACTCGTAGTGGCTTACTACTTGTAAAATCCTGCCAAGTACAAGTGAGCCCCTGTAGTTGGCTTGGTTCTACAAACTGGTAGGTTAGTGGCTATTAGACTGGGGCCGGGATTCCCTGTCAGCCGACACCGAAATCGGGGCTTGCGATTCGGCGGATAATAGGTCCCGACACCGGAATCGCGGCAGGCGCTGGTTTGACGCCGAATTGCGATGCTCCAACTCCTCAAAAACAGCGTTAATGCAATACAAGGCACGCGTAGTTGAAACACACCATTCGCATATCATTAGTGGGCCCACCCACCTTTCTCTGCCTCCGACGGGTCGGTTTCCCAACGGCGCAGTCCACGTGTGCTCTCAACAATCGTGAACCTGGCGTGATAGCTGCTGAGAGAGAGGGAGGGCTTACAGACAGTGTCCAGCACAGCCATACCTCGCCGACAGTCGTGCCGCTGGCCGGGAGGGTTCTGCCAGAGCTGGGAAGAGCAGTGGGGGCTGGCCAAGAGGCGGGCTGTGGGGTCGGGGAGGTCGGATACGCAACATCATTATCACAGCCGACAAGTCAGCCATGCAGCTGCGCAGGCCGCGGACAGCCTGCATTAAACCTGGTGTCCTGGGTCATATAGGTGACCCGATGGGCACCCCCTTGGGTGCCATCTGGCCCCAGCCAACCCATCAGCTGTATGGGGATTCCAGTACAACCAGTCCCATCGTTTTGGCCCTGATCAGTGTGTGTGTGGGTGGTGTATTGTTTAAGCGCGGCTACAGCTTGTCAGCCCTGCGAGTCCATTTATCGTGAGATTCGATGGTGTTCCGCGCGGCACTGGTGCTAGCCCCTCACCGGTAACAGAATCGATGCATGTGTGGCGCGATTTTTCTGACGTGAAGGTCGACTGATTCTCCATTGGCGTCAAAACGTATGGCGGGATTCTTCGATTGGTGACGCCGAAATCGCGTTCGGAGAATCCATTTTTACGCCGGAATCGGGGGTGGCGCCGTTTTTCCGCGGGTAAAGCTGGAGGTTTTACGTGGCGCGGCTGCTTAGCCCCCTCCGGGCGGATGATCGGTGCGGGGGTGGCGTCGACATTTTGGCCATAAGACCAGACAATCCTGTGGACATAACCGCAGAATCGGAGAATCCAGCCCTTAAACTCAGAAACGAAGAATCCGGACCAGGATTCTTCCTTTGTTATATAGGCAGCATGATTCACCGTCCACTGACATTGAACTCATAATGAGCGATTGGGCGGAGAATCCGTTCTAACGCTGAAATCGGGGGCGGTGCCTGTTTGACCCAGATTTCGTATCCTCCGCCCCCTCCAAAATGGCGTCATCACACCATGTGCTGCCTGCGTTTGGGACAGTGTCAGTGCATCACCTGAATGCACTCCCCCGATGTTCTGCCCCCGATGGGCCGAGATCCTGACCGCGTGGTTGACGTGTGGTCTCAGCGGTCGGGAACCCGGTGTGGCAGCTGCGGACTGTGTCCAGCGCTGCCACAGTCGGGCGGGTGCTGTGCTGCTGGCTGGGGGGAGGTTCCGCGTGGGCTGGTGGTACTGGTGGGTGGTGACCAGGGCGACACAATCTGGCAGGTCGGGTCTGCGCATGGCCGGCGCCATGTTTTACGGCACAACTGCTGCACGTTGCCGTGCGCATGCGCAGTCAGGGACCTGGCCATTTTCCAGCGTTTTGTATCGTGGGAGCCGGGAGTTTGACGCAGCATGACTACTAGCCCCTCACCGGCCGCAGGATCGGCGGCGATGTATTTGACGTAAAACGCCGCAGTTCCTCCGCATTTAGTCTCAAAAACGGTGAATCCAGCCCCATATTTATACTAAGAACTGCCTATATAAATTTATTGTAAAGTCCAAAGATGTGCATCATAGGTGAGGTTGCAGGGATAGGACGGTAAAATGGGCTGGGTGGGACAGCGTAGAGTTGATGGGCTGAATGGCCTCCTTTACATGGTGAGGTTTCTATGTAATTGAATCCTCCCACCAGTGGTAGGCTGTATCTTTATACATTCCAGGTTATTTAGAGATACCACAAAGAGGAAATTGTTGTGCTACAACCAATTATATTCCTTTGTTCAGTAAATTATGATCAGTCCTACTAATATAAAAATCAAACTGTTCGATAAAACTAAGGAGAGGATATATAACTCTACATTGAAACTTTCCATCAGGCAGAATTAAAAATGAATAGAAACCGTTTTGTACACTTTGCCTATTTATGTGTATTTTACAAGCGAGTTTAACATACCAGCAGCAAGTTGACATAATGGAAGATAAGCTGCATTAGTTCCTATCCAAATTGGAAATTAGACACTAACCCTGAAGAAATAGTTCACCAGTGGACCTTCATTGTCCTAAAACACCTGAATAGCACAGATTATCAACAGAGGAAAGAATGGAAGAATAAATTCGGAAAGATTTCTGTTGTAAGGAGGATTACAAAGAGCAAAATACACAGAAGTCAAATTTTAAGGCAAATCACCAGATTCAAAACCAAGCTGACTCTGCAAGAACACTCTACCTAGGCCCATTCACCCATCCTATCCACATAACCCCACCTAACATCTTTGGACATTAAGGGCCAATCCACCTAACTGCACAAAAGACAGGCAAACAATTTTGAGCCAAAGATTTAAATCAAATTTCAAAGTATACACTCGACAGAGGTTAACTTGACATAGAATAAACAGAAGAGATAGACGGTGGTAATATAACTGGAATATAAATCCAGTGGTCCAGGCAAATTTTCTGGGACATGGGATCAAATAATCAATTAATGGAATATGAAGCTAGTCTTAGGAAAGGTGACCATGACAACAATCAACAATTGTTGCAACAACCCATGTTCACTAATGTCCTTTAGGGAAAGGAAATCTGCCATCCTTACCTGGTCTGGCATACATATGACTCCAGACCCATAGCCTATTATGTAGTTGACTCTTAATTGTGATGGGTCTGCAATGGCTGAGCACTCAGTTCAAAGGCAATTAGCGATGGACAACAAATGCAATACTTGCCAACGATGGCCACATTCCGTGAAAGAATAAAGAATAAATAAAGAAAATAAAGAAGCATCTGTGTAAATCAAAAGCAAAAAAATCAATGAGATAATGGAATTCAGAAGAGTAAAGTAAAAATGGGTTTGGAAGAATAAAGTATGTGTGATGATCATGAAATAAAAAATGTTCAATAGATGGTCTAAAAGATGTTAAAATTGCTTACTATTTGATAAATCGAAAGAAAGGACTTCAATTTTACAGAAGATATTACAGGAGTTAACGAGGGGAGGATTAAGAAGTTATTAATGAAGGCAAATGGATAATGCTAGACAGACTCATTATGATGAGTCACCATAGGCCTTTATCAGAAGTTACAATAACACAGTGGCCAAAAATACAAAGAAGCTTTTAATCGTTTGTACACTTAGACTTCCTTTTTGGCAATACTAAGGTTTCTGCATAATGGTTTTTATGGAACCATTGTATGAAGGTTTTGCAACCCACCATAGCTGGGTTACCAAACTGTTCGTAGTTATACATGTTCAATGGTAATGTAGTTGCAAAAGAAAGAACTAGTATCACATGTGCATTTTTATCAAGTTTTTGCTACTGAATTAGAATTATATAAAATCCCCTGCATCAAAGTTGTACACATCATTCTGATAGGCAGTTATTTAATTCCACAAATAGGCTTCATAGTACTACTTTTATTTCAAAAAATAATATTAAGGAAAATACCCTCTTGAATTTTTCAGTCACTAGTTTTCCCTGTGTGCTCCAGTTGAAGAATGTTCGGATGTCTAGTCTCATTCTTTACTTGTTCCGAGTAATAACTGAGATGTATATACATGCTAAATTCTACCCTCAGTGTACTTTATCTCTGACGGGCTAGAAAAAACAAGGAGTTCAAATGCGCAGAGAAAATAGTCATACATTGTCTGGCCTAATAAATAAAATTTATCATCGATGACAATTAAACTTTAGGTATTGTAAATGATATTCGCAGTGCTGTCAATGGTTTCTTCGTGAGATAGATGATTTGGTGGGAAAGTAGAGCATTGTCTTTTGAAGGCCATAAATTATCAGAATCCTCCATGTTTGTGCACTGCAGACAGTATGATATTTTCTCTAAGCCTGTGTTACTTGGTAGGAAGGTTATAAATTTTAACTTGACCCTTGTACAAATGGTCTAATTCTCACTTGTATTAAAGAAGTGATGACAGCCTCAAATTGGGTCATTGTTCTTATTGTCCTATTCAGGTCGATGGACAGGCCAAGAGGCTGGCAACATTGCGATAGGGATCGCTACCAGAAGCTCAGAAAATAGATAACCAGTTCCACAGGCAATTGAGTCAAAGCTGCACAGCCAAGATAAGTGTCAAATCGGGCTTCGAAGACCAGCCTTCCTGATCCTTTCCACAAAAATCTGAGTTGCTGCAGCCTGGGACACCCACCCTCCATGAACACAACAACCGCTCTCCATTTTCCTTGCTGGAACTCAGGGTTGCCTGGTGCATGGCAGTGGTACAACATTCTGCCTGTCGCACTGTAGTGAACATTCTAAGCATTCATGGCTGTTTTAGACTTGGCTTGAGAACATCTAAAGGCAACCATAAAGAGTGAAGTGAACCATTAGTGGTTTAATGCTCCTTGACGTATGGGAGCAATGAAATGAAATGAAATGAAGTGAATGAAATGAAAATCGCTTATTGTCACAAGTAGGCTTCAAATGAAATTACTGTGAAAAGCTCCTAGTCGCCATATTACGGCGCCTGTTCGGGGAGGCTGGTACGGGAATTGAACCCACGCTGCTGGCCTTGGACTGCTTTACAAGCCAGCTATTTAGCCCACTGTGCTAAACCAGCCCCAATGAGGGGAGACGTGGAGTTGACCTCGAGCAATAGTATGCATGGAGAAGCATATGAGCAGCTAAATTATGTCAGCAACATTTCTGACCGGCTGGTGTTGCTCTGAATGCAATGAGCCATTTAGCGGCCATCTTCCTGGGGTCACTGATACAGCTAGATCTGGGGTAGTTACCAATATAGCTTGTGGGCTACCCATCTCAATCACCAGTTGGTAATAATTCGCCAGTACTACTTCTTCGATTAAGGATTATTAAAGAGTAGAGCACCGCAAAAATTTCAAACTGTAATTTTCAGCCTAAAATGTTTAAATACCTATTGATATAAACAGCAAAGGCACTCACACAATGCAGTATTTCATATTTAATATATCTTATGGAGTGTCATTCACTTATTCGACAGAAAACAAAGGATCAGTTTTTTGACAGTAAAGCAAAACTTAATGTATTCAAATGGCATCCTTTCTGACAATAACAAAGGTAAACTATTTTTCATCATTCCCTTGCCCTGTCTGTAGCTGTTGACATGTTTGACCACACCATCCTTGTCTAATGCCTCTCCACTGTCATCTGCCTGGATTGGAGTGCACCTATCTGGTTCCATCTTTATCTATTTAATTACAGCCAGAATATCACGTGCAATGGCTTCTCTTCCTTCTTCCACACCATCACCCAGCAAGGGTCAATCCTTGACCACCTTCAAATTTTCATCTACAAGCGCCATAACCTGTAAACACATCAGGCAGAACGTGATCACCCACTAGGTGGCAATGAGTTTGGAGGCAGAGGGGCATTTAATTGGGCAGGAGCTTCTGAATTTGGAGGACCATCACCTTATCGCCTCTGCTCAATTAAGTCCAGGGTTGAGGATGGCCTTCCCACTGGACTCAAATTAAGGCTCTTAAGTGGGCTATTAAAACCCTCTTAAATGCTTCATCTCATTGCCACTGGTATTGAACCAATGGTGGGCAGGGGAGTCATCATGCTTTTCACAGTAACTTCATTGCAGTGTTATTTATTATGATGTGGGAAATCAGAAAAGCCCAGTCAGATTTGCTTCTTTAATTCTGGAAGGTGTGGGCTCAAAGTCACTGAGTGTCTCCATCGAATCCCTACAGAAATCATTCAGCCGATCGAGTCTGCACCCACCCTCTGAAAGAGCAATCTACCTGGGCCAATTCCCCCAAACTATCCCTGCAACCCCGTGCATTGTTCATAGCCACACCACCTAACTTGCACATCTTGGCGAAGTGGTATTGTTTCTGGACTAGTAATCCAGAGACCCAGGATAATAATCTAGGGACCCAGGTTCGAATCCCACCATGGCAGATGGTGGAATTTAAAACTCAATAAAACATCTGTAATCAAAGTCTAATGATGACCCTGAAACCATTGTTGATTGTTGTAAGAACCCATCTGGTTCAGTAAACATTTTTAGGGAATGAAATCTGCCATCCTTTCCTGCTATGGCCGACATAATAATCTTTATTAGTGTCACAAGTAGGCTTTCATTAACACTGTAATGAGGTTACTGTGAAAATCCCCTCATCGCCATATTCCGGCGCCTGTCGGACACACTGAGGGAGAATTCAGAATGTCCAATTCACCTAACAAGCACATCCTTTGGGAATTGTGGGAGAAAACCGGAGCACTCAGGGGAAACCCATGCAGACACGGGGAGAATGTGCAGACTCCGTACATACAGTGACTCAAGTGGGAATCGAACGCAGGACCCTGGCGGTGTGAAGCAACAGTGCTACTCACTGTGCTACATGTGAATCCAGACCTACACCAATGTGGTCGACTCTTAAATGCCCTCTGAAATGGCCTAGCATGCCACTCAGTTGTATTCAACCATTACAAAAATAGAAAAAGGAATTAAACGGACAAACCACCCGGCATCGACCCAGGCACCGGAAATGACAGTGGCAAACCCAGCCCTGTCGACCCTGCAAAGTCTTCCTGACTAACATCTGGGGGCTTGTGCCAAAGTTGGGAGAGCTGTCTCACATACCAGTCAAGCAACAACGTGACATAGTCATACTGACAGAATCATACCTTAAAGACAATGTCCCAGACAGCACTATCATCATTCCTGGGTATGTTCTGTCTAACCGGCAGGACAGATCCAGCAGAGATGGTTGCACAGTGGTATAGATTCGGGAGGGAGTAGCAATGAGAGTCCTCAACATTAAATCTGGACCACATGAAGTCTCATTGCTTCAAGATAAACATGGGCAAGGAAACCACCTGCTGATTACCCACGTACCAGCCACCATCAGCTGATGAATCAATACGCCTCCATATTGAACACCACTTGGAGGAAGCACTGAGGGTGGCATGGGCACAGAATACACGCTGGCTGGAAGGCTTCACTTCAATGTCCATCACAAAGAGTGGCTGAGTAGTACCACCACAGACTGAGCTGGCCGGGTCCTAAAGAACATAGCTGCTAGACTGGGACTGCAGCCGGTGGTGAGGAAACCAACAAGAGGAAAAAACACACTTGACCTTGTCATAATATGCACCCATGCACATCATGAGGTAAAAACAGGCAGTGACAGACACGCAGGTTAGCCAATCAACATACAGGAAAGAACACAATCAATCACCAGACAGAACACCAGAGGGGGGCTTCCAACTATAAAGCACACGAGGCATCAGCACTCCGCCTCTTTCCACTGGTGACAACTGTAGTGACAGTCAGGGTGTATATATCAGTCAGCACCTTGTACACGTGGATCAGAGCTAGCCTGGTCTAGTAAGTTAGAGTTAGTACACTTAGAGTAGTAGAGTGTCAACCCACAGCCAGCTGTGTGCATTGTTACAGAAGTTCAATAAATCGTATTGAACCAACGCCTACGTTTGGTGTGTGCTTTACAATTCATCTGCATCCTGTTGCAGTCCATGTTACCCCAGGGTGAATAACACGACATGATACCAGGAGTCTACTTCATCTAAGTAATTTATCTTGAATAATTCAGTGGCGACCAGCAAGTGCCTTCCAGCAGCATGGAGAAGATCCAGGCCCCTCCACAGCTCTGGATCTCCGGAAATCTCGGCGCCAACTGGCGGGTCTTCAAGCAGAAATTCAGTCTATAAATTGAGGCCCTGGGCCTCAAGGATGTGTCCGATGCCAGAAAAATCGCGCTGCTCCTATCAACTGCGGGAGACCAGGCCATCCAAATCTACAATTCGCTCACTTTTGCCGACGGCGAGGACAAGGCCAAGTTCCAGACCTTGTTAGCCAAATTCGACAGTCACTGTGAAGTCGAAACGAACGAGAGTTTTGAGCACTATGTCTTCCAGCAACGCCTTCAGGGTAAGGATGAGCCTTTAAATTCCTTTCTAACTCATCTCCACATTTTAGCGCAATCCGCTGATTGCCTCATCAGGGATCAGATCGTGTTTGGGGTCCACTCCGACGCCCTGCGGGAGCAGCTCCTAAAAATAAAAAACATGACCCTGCCAGTAGCCACGAGACATGTAAAGTGCATGAACAGGGGAAAAGTCGCTACTCCCGCCTTAAATCGGCAGAACAGGACTAACTTGCCTCCCACGAGGCAGAGAGTGTACAGGCCATCGCCCGAATGCGGCGCCTTAGCATTGATGAAGGCAGCCATTTTGCGTGCTTTTCCCGGGGTCCCACGTATGCGCAGCACAGCCGGGAGAACGAAGCGGCCGAAGACCACACTGTGCAGGTGCGAGCGGCGGCTGACCGCACTGCACATGTGCGACAACACACGGAGCGTTACGACATCCACGTCATGACGTGCCGAACTGTGGCACTGCCCACTTAAAGCGGCAATGCCCTGCAAGAGGCAGGCGATGTTTAAATTGTGGGAAGCCTGGCCATTATGCAGCCTTATGCAGATCTGCACCTCCGATCGTGGAACAGCGAACCCAGTTCCAACGCAAACGCATTTGAAGTGTGCAGCAAGGGCTGCTGGATTCGGAACCTGGTAACACCACGGATCCAGAGGACGACTGCCTGGAGTCCCCATATCGTGTGGGCATCATTACCACGTATGACAAGGCCTCCTCAAATTCAGCAACACGCCGACCCATCCTCAACATAGATTCTGCGGACGAATGGCGTGCTTTCGTACAAGTCAACCAATGCAGCATCCGGTTCAAGCTGGACACTGGTGCTTCAGCCAATCTCATATCTCAAGCAGATCTTGCTCGCCTCCAAAGGCAGCCACAAATTCTTCCGCCGGCCTGCCAGCTGCTTGATTATAATGGCAATGCCATTATTGTGTTAGGGTCTTGCCACCTGCAGGTCTCCGACAAGGCCATCAAAGCCACACTGCGATTCAAAATCATCAAGCCTGACAAGGCTTCCCTGCTTGGTGCCCATGCATGCAAGCTGCTCAAACTCGTCCAGCGCGTACATGCCATGTCCTCTGCCAATAATTCAGGCTGACATTGACAAAATCCTGTCACAATACCCGGATGTGTTCAGTGGGATGGGCACACAGCCGTACCGTTACAAAATCTTACTCCGGCCTGATGCCACGCCTGTGATCCATGCATCATGCCGGTTGCCGGCTCCTCTGAAGGACCGTTTAAAGGCGCAGCTGCAGGAGCTCCAAGATCAGGGTATAATCTCTAAAGTGACGGAACCAACTGACCGGGTCAGCTCGATGGTCTGTGTGAAGAAGCCCTCTGGAGAACTGCGCATATGTATAGATCCCAAGGATCTTAACCAAAACATAATGCGCGAACACTACCTGATCCCAAAGTGGGAGAAGCTAACCAGTGAGATGGCACATGCCGAATTCTTCACGAAGCTAGATGCACCGCGTGGCTTCTGGCAGATACAACTGGACGAGTCCAGCAGGAAGCTCTGCACGTTTAATACACCTTTCGGAAGGTACTGTTACAACCGCATGCCGTTTGGTATTGTTTCAGTCTTTGAAATCTTTCACAGGATCATGGAACAGATGCTGGATGGCATTGAGGGTGTACGGGTTTATGTTGATGACGACATTATATGGTCCACGACCCGAGAGGAACACATATCTCGTCTCCAACAAGTCTTTAGACGCATACATGCCAACGGCCTCAAATTGAACAAGGCCAAATTCTCCTTTGGCATGTCATCAATCAAGTTTTTGGGTGATCAAATATCCCAGCAGGGCGTGCAACCGGACTCGTACAAAGTGAAGGCCATCAACACCATGAAGACCCCGGAAGACAAAAAGGCGGTACTCCGTTTCCTGGGCATGGTCAACTTCTTGGGAAAGTTCATTCCCAACCTTGCATCACACACCACGGCTCTCAGGCATCTGATGAAGAAGTCCACTGCCTTTCAGTGGCTACCCACACATCAAGCAGAGTGGCTCGAGTTAAAGGCAAAGCTCACCACTGCACCGGTACTAGCGTTTTTTGACCCAGAGCGGGAGACAAAAATCTCCATGTACGCCAGCCAGGACGGCATTGCTGTGGTGCTCATCGAGAAGGGTGACTCCTCGCCCTGGGCTCCAGTGGCCTATGCGTACAGGGCCATGACTCCCATAGAGAAAGAGTGCCTGGGCCTCCTCACCGGTGTTGTAAAGTTCCATGATTACTTCTATGGTCTACCAACCTTCACTGTAAAGACTGACCACAGACCCCTTGTCCATATCATTCCCAAGGACTTGAATGACATGACCCTAGGCTTCAGCGCATTCTCCTTCGACTCAGCAGGTATGACTTCGAATTGGTTTACACACCGGGCAAGCAGCTAATCATTGCGGATGCCCTGTCTCGCGCCATCACCTCGCCCTGTGAACAGGTCGACTTCATCCGCCAAATTAAGGCACAGGTGCAAATGTGTGCCAGCAACCTCCCAGCCTCAGATGAACGAGTCGTCAACATTCGGGAAGAGACTGCCAAGGACCCTCTTCCGCAGCGGGTCATACATCACCTTGCAAATGGTTGGCAGAAAGGGCAATGCCCCCACTTCTTTAATGTCAAGGATGACTTAACAGTTGTCGAGGGGATCCTCCTCAAGCTGGATTGTATCATTATTCCTCGCAGCCTCCAGAGCTTAGTGCTCAAACAGATCCACGAGGGACACCTCGGTATCGAGAAATGCAGGCGAAGGGCCTGGCAGGCTGTCTATTGGCCTGGCATCAACGAGGACATATACAACCTGGTCCTCAATTGTGCAACTTGCCAGCATTTCCAGCCTGCTCAGCCCAAAGAAACACTCCAGCAACACGAGATCGTGACCTCTCCGTGGTCTAAGGTGGGAATCGACCTTTTTCATGCCAATGGGCTTGACTACGTGCTTATAATTGACTACTTCTCGAGTTACCCCCAAGTGGTGAAACTGTCCGACCTCACATCAAGGACTGTCATCAAGGCCTGCAAGGAGACATTTGCCAGGCATGGTATTCCGCTCATGGTCATGAGCGACAACTGTCCCTGCTTCAACAGCCAAGAGTGGTCCAACTTTGCGAAGCTATACCAGTTCAAGCACATTACCTCGCGCCCGCATGACCCGCAATCTAACGGGAAGGTCGAAAAAGGGGTCCATATCATAAAGCAACTGCTCTGCAAGGCTGCGGACTCAGCTTCTGACTTTAACCTTGCGCTCCTGGCGTACAGGGCAACCCCTCTGTCCACCGGTATGTCTCTGGCACAACTCCTTATGAATCGTAATCTGCGGACGACAGTTCCGGCCATTCATTTACCTGACCTGGATCACCTCCCAGTGCTGTAAACGGTGCAACAACTCAGAAACCAGCAAAAGCTGACATACGATGCTCATGCTACTGATTTGCCTGTGCTCTCCCCGAAATATGCTTAGCGTATCAAGTTGCCTGGCGGAGACTGGTCAGCTCCAGCTCTTGTTGTTCGACAGGCTGCCCCCAGGTCGTTTGTGGTTCGCATGGCTGATGGATCCATTGTTAGACGCAGCAGAAGGGCACTGTGCAAACTTGCCTGCCCACCACCGGACCTCACATTCCCAGCTGTCGTTATGCCTTTTCCGGACACCTCGCTCCACGAGGCCACCAATCTGGCTGCAATCCCGCCTGTTAAGGCGCTGCTGTCCCCACCTCCACCTCTCAGGCGGTCGACAAGGATCCGATGCCAGCCGCAGAGATTGGGCTTATAAATATTTCCTTTGTACATATTGTTCTGTATTTGCACGCTAGATACCTTACGTATATATATGCATTCACTCGCCATTGGCTGTAAATAATTATATCTGTAAATATGTTGTATATGCTCTAAGCAACCAAACTTTTTTTTTTAAAAGGGGGGATGTCATAATATGCACCCATGCACATCATGAGGTAAAAACAGGCAGTGACAGACACCCAGGTTAGCCAATCAACATACAGGAAAGAACACAACCAATCACCAGACAGAACACCAGGGGGGAGCTTCCAACTATAAAACACACAAGGCATCAGCACTCCGCCTCTTTCCACTGGTGACAACTGTAGTGACAGTCAGGGTGTATATATCAGTCAGCACCTTGTACACATGGATCAGAGCTAGCCTGGTCTAGTCAGCTAGAGTTAGTACATTTAGAGTAGTAGAGTGTCAATCCACAGCCAGCTTTGTGCATTGTTACAGAAGTTCAATAAATCGTATTGAACCAACACCTATGTTTGGTGTATGCTTTACCATTCATCTGCAGCCTGTTGCAGTCCATGTTACCCCAGGGTGAATAACACGACAGACCTCATCCTCACCAACTTGCCTGCTGCAGATGCATATGTCCATGACAGTATCGGTAGAAGTGACCACCGCACGGTTCACCTGGAGATAAAGTCCCACCTGCTACCCTCCATCGTGCTGTGCTAAATGGGAAGAACTTCAACAGATCCAGCTACTCAAGACTGGCATCCATGGGATGCTGTGGACCATTAGTGGTAGCAGAATTGGACTCAACCACAATCTGCAACCTCATGGCCTGGCATATCCCACACTCTGCCATTACCACCAAGCCAGGGGATCAACCCTGGTTCAATGAAGATTGAAGGAGAACATGCCAAGAGCAACACCATGCATACTTAAAATTGAGGTATCAATCCGGTGAAGCTACTTGTGTGCCAACCAGCAAGTGATAGACAGAGCTAAGGGATCCCACAACCAAAAGATCAGATCTACGCTCTGCAGTCTTGCCACATTCAGCCATGAATGGTGGTGGACAATTAAACAACTCACTGGAGGAGGAGGCTCCATAAATATCCCCATCCTCACTAATCAAGGAGCCCAGCACATCAGTGCAAAAGAGAAGGCTGAAGCATTTGCCAAGCAGATGATCCATCTCGGTCTCCTCCATAGGTCTCCAGCATCACAAATGTGAGTTTTTCAGCCAATACGATTCACTCCACGTGATATCAGAAATGGTTGAAAGCATTGGATACTGCAAAGACTATGGGCCCTGACAATATTCCTACAATAGTCCTGAAGGCTCGTGCTCCAGAACTTGCCGCTCCCTCAGCCAAGCTACAACACTGGCATCCACCCAGCAATGTGGAAAATTGCTTAGGTGTGTCCTGTACACAAGAAACAGGACAAATATAGCCCAGCCAATTACCACCCTCTCAGTCTACTCTCCATTATCACCAAAGTGATGGAAGGAGTCATCAACAGTGCTATCAAGTGGCACTTACTCAGCAATAATCAGTTCACAGCACTCAGTTTAGGTTCCACCAGGGTCACTCAACTTCTGACATTATTATAGTCTTGGTTCTCTTATGGGCCAGGGTTTAGAGAATCCCAAAGTGTATCATGCAGTTCACCTGGCCCACAACTTTTACTAGATTGTGGTATGGGGCGCACGCAGCCCACTCTACAAAGTGGTACTTCAGAAATGGAAAAGTAGTTTTAAAAACAAAACAATGTTTATTCTATGTACTCACGTTAACCTTTTTAAAACAAACAGTGAATATCTTAGCAACCAGTAAATCAAAATCACCCCCAAAGAATACAACACTAAGTAACCTGTGTGCTGTCCTTTTACACCCAAAAGACTTAACAAACCTTTAAACAGGAGCACATCAGGGTTTACATTCAATACTGAAAACATTTATAGTTCTGAATTCACCAAATGATTCATGGCAGAGAACTCAACAATACAGCTGTTTTTTCTGACTTCAACTGCAACACACTGAAAACGAAACCAAAAAGACAGAGACACACCCAAGCTTTTCTCAAAGTGAAACTAAAAAGCAGAACCAGAGCTCAGCTCTACCCACACTCTGACATCACAGCAGTAACATGAGCAGCCAAACATTTCTTAAAGCGACATTCTCATGATACCTCCCCCCAAGAAAAAAATAAACCATCAACTTCAAGATGGTTTCATTTTTCACCTTGTCACCATCCTTTAAGAAATGCACACAGTAAATATACATTATCGTTCCAAAAAGACAACACATGCAAATAGGTATAATAATAGTCCATTTTTTTTTCTCGTTCTTCTTCCTCCAACTGAAATCCTTCATGATTGACAGTCTGTTTGAACAAGAAGGTCTCTGCATGATCCTTCCATTTCTCTACGCCTCGGCATTTCTCTTTAAAGTCAGATACTTTAGTTCAATCTGATCACAGAGTCCCTTGTAATTCTCCAACACAGGAGCATTGGTTATCACAGCTTTCAGGCAGTCAAATGCCTTTTGAAAGTCCGCTGTCCATTGAAATTTTCGACATTTCTTCAGCAAGTCCATCAGTGGAGCAATCACGCTACAAAACCTTTGCGCGAATGATCGATCAAATCCACTCATGCCAAGAAATCGCATTATTTCCCTTTGTCTTGAGGGTATCGAAAACTTTTCAAGGAAAGTGACTTGGGCTTTTCCAAATTCAATTTTGGCTAGGTTTATCACCAAACCCGCCTCCTGAAGTCGATCGAATAACTCCATCAGATGTTTTAAATGTTCTGTCCATGTCTGGCTGAAAATTACCAGATCGTCGATGTATACCGCACAATTGGGTAATCCTGAAACGACTTTGTTAGTTAACCATTGAAATGTGGCTGGGGCGTTTCTCATGCCAAATGGCATCACTTTGAATTGGTGTATACCATCTGGAATCACAAAAGCTGAAATCTCCTTCGCCCTTTCGGATCAAGGTACCTTTAAGTAAATCCAATTTGGGAATAAAAGCGGATTGTCCCACTTTCTCAATGCAATCCTCCAGACGTGGGATAGGATAAGAGTCAGTTTTTGAAACTGCATTAACTTTTCTAACGTCCACACACAACCGTTGGGTACCGTCTGGTTTAGGTACCATCACTATGGGTGAGCTCCATTGGCTGCAACCCACTTCAATTATGCCATTTTTAAGCACACTCTCAATCTCTCTGTTAACCTGTGCCAATTTTAAAAGATTAAGTCTATATGGATGTTGTTTGATTGGAACATTATTTCCCACATCTACATCATGTATAGCTATTTTACTACTTCCCAATTTATCTCCACAAACTTGTCCATGTGATATCGATAACTCTTTCAGGTCAGTTTGTTTTTCCTCTGGAAGATAACTCAACAATTTATCCCAATTTTTAAGAACATTCTCATTTTCCAATTTAATTTGAGGTATGTCAAATTCACAGTCATCTGGATTTGGTTCATCACTTTGAGTTAGAATCATTAAAACCTCCTTTTTCTCTCTTCCCCTTTCAAAGTACTTTTTAAGCATATTCACATGACACACTCGGTGAGTTTTCCTTCTATCTGGTATTTTTACCACATAATTCACCTCAATTTAGCACACAGGGCTAAATCGCTGGCTTTTAAAGCAGATAAAGGCAGGCCAGCAGCACGGTTCAATTCCCATACCATCCTCCCCGAACAGGCATGGGAATGTGGTGAATCGGGGCTTTTCACAGTAACTTCATTGAAGCCTAGTTGTGACAATAAGCGATGTTCATTTCATTCACTTAATTTCCTTTCAATCTGATGAGCTCCACAAAATCTAGCTTTTAAAGGCTCACCTACCACTGGTAACAACACTAAAACTTTATCTCCACTGGCAAAACTACGAACTTTGGATTTCTTGTCCACGACCCATTTCATCACATTTTGTGCAACTTTCAAATGTTTTCTAGCCAATTCACCTGCTCTATTCAATCGTTCCCTAAAATTGGACACGTAATCCAATAATATAATTTCCGATTTCTCACCCACCACTTTTTCCTTAATCAATTTAAGTGGTCCTCTTGCCTCTGGACCAAACGTTTGTTCAAAAGGACTAAATTTGGTTGCCTCATTAGGTGCAGCCCTAATTGCTAACAGTACGAATGGAATTCCTTTATCCCAATCCTCTGGATAATCTTGACAATAAGCCCTCAACATTGTCTTTAATGTCTGATGCCACCTTTCTAACGCTCCCTACAATTCTGGATGGTACGCAGTTGATTTAAATTGTTTTATTCCTAAGCTATCCATAACTTCTTTGAATAACTTTGAGGTAAAATTTGATCTTTGATCCGATTGTATTTCTGTGGGTAGTCCATATCTTGTAAAAAATTTAAGTAACTCCTCCACAATCTTTTTAGCTGTAATATTAAGTACTGGAATGGCCTCTGGAAACCTAGTAGACACATCCATTATCGTCAAAAGATATTAATTCCCACTTTTTGTTTCAGGAAGCGGTCCTACGCAATCAAGTAGGACCCTTGTAAAAGGTTCCTCAAATGCTGGAATGGGTATTAAGGGTGTTGGTTTTATCACTGCTTGAGGTTTCCCTATCACTTGACATGTGTGACATGATTGACAAAATTTCACGACATCATTATGTAGTCCAGGCCAATAAAAATGTTTCTGGATTTTAGCTTGAGTTTTCCTTATCCCCAAATGACCTCCCACTAGTACCTCATGTGCAACACCTCCTTTCTATACCCTACCGGCAATACTACTTGATGAACTTCTGCCCACTTTTCATCCGCCTGCATATGTAAAGGTCTCTATTTTTTCATCAAGACATTACTTTTACGGCAATAACACTCTGGTATACACTCAGATTCCTCTTCCGTGTATGCTTTCTGATATATCCGTTTTATTTCTATATTTTTTGTTGTAACTCCGCCAATTTTCCTGAGCTAAAAATATCCGCCTCATCCTCCACCTGTTCTTGTTCTTTTTCAACCATCTGATCAAATATCGTTTCTGATAATTGCACTTCAACTTCATCTTCACTCTTTGATTTCTCCTCTTGTCTTAACCTATGACTTTGCGACCTTGTTACTACACAATCCGGAATAATCCCAGGATATTCGTCCTGCAACACTTCAGTTGTCTGATTTTCCATTATCAACCACAGTAGGCATCACTCCCACCTGCGATCCAGCTATATCATTACCCAAGATAAACTGTATTCCTGGACAAGATAGTTTCTCTATTACCCCTACTACCACTTCACCACTCTTCACTGGACTTTCCAACCTTACCTTACATAATGGAACGCTACTCCTCTCACCCTGAATTCAACATATTACCACCTTTTCTGGCAACATTCTTCCCAACCTACATGACTCCTCATCTCTTACCATTAAAGATTGACTAGCTCCCTTATCTCTTAAAATTGTGACTTCTTTACCTGCTCCTCCTGATACACATGAGTAAACCTTACCCACACAAGTAAATTCTTTAAAGACATCTGGCACCTTTTTATCAATCACCTCTTGAACAGTCTGTACAATCGCACCTCCTTCGCTTCCCTTGGGCTTTTCTTTACTCCTCCAACAAACCCCATTGTCTTATCCTGTTTTACCACATCAGCCTTCCCAGTGCTTTTCTTTAACCACCAACACTGTGACTTTACATGGCCTAGTTTATTACAGTGAAAACATTTGAAACATTTCATTTATTTTCCCCCCTCCTGGATTTCTTTTTTAATCTGAGGTACACTCTCCTTATTATCTCCCATCAGATCACCTTCACCTTTATCACTTGAGAATTTCTCATGTCCCCAGTTTCTATCCCTCACAGGCTGAAACTGATGTTGGAAACCAAGCTTTGATTTATGAACTAATTCATAATCATCTGCCATTTCTGCTGCTAATCTTGCAGTTTTAACCCTCTGCTCTTCCACATGAGTTCTCACTACATCAGGAATTGAATTTTTAAACTCCTCCAAAAGTATAATTTTTCTGTGAGCTTCATACGTTTGGTCTATTTTGAAAACTCTTATCCACCTACAAAAATTACTCTGTTTGATCCTTTCAAACTCCATCTATGTTTGACCAAATTCTTTCCTTCAATTTCTAATCCTTTGTCTGTCGGCTTCAGGCACTAGTTCATATGCACCTAAGATGGATTTTTTCACCTCTTCATACGTCACAGATACCTCCTCCGGTAGTGATGCAAACACTTCACTAGCCCTACCTACCAGCTTTGTTTGAATCAGTAATACGCACATGTCCTGTGGCCATTTCATTTGCTTAGCTACCTTCTCAAATGAAATGAAAAAGGCTTCTACCTTCTTCTTGTCAAACCTTGGCAATGCCTGGACATATTTAAATAGATCTCCACCACACCTTCGACTATGACGCTCTTTCTCACTATCCTCATCACTATCATCCAACTGTACGTTTCCCTTTACGTCTGTCAATTTTAACTGACTGTCATGTTTCATGGTCATTTTCTGAAGTTCAAACTCTCTCTCTTTATCTTTTTCCCTGATCTGTATCTCCCTTTCTTTTTCTTTTTGTTCTGCTAGGGCTATTCTTTCTTTTCTCCTTTCTTCTCTCTCCTTTTCTTTGTCCTCTCTATCTCTCTCTCTTTCTTTTTCTTTGTCCTCTCTTTCGTATTCAAGCTGCTTTACTTCTTTCTCATGTTCCATTTGTTTAATTTGTAACTGAATTTTTGCCATTTCCAATGAGTCAAACTGTATCTTAGGCAACTTTAAATGCTTAACCACCACCATAATTACCTCATCTTTTTGCATTTTGTCAGGTAATGTTAACTGCAATGTTTTTGCCAAATCTAACAGTCTGCTTTTAGTGTCTGTCCGTAAGGTACTTCGTGTGACCGTCTCCACCCCCAAAAACGTCTGAGCCTCTGACAGAGCCATTGTCCACAACTACTCCCCACTTAAACTAAAATACCACATCTGAAAAGCAACCACAATATGCACACCCCTCACTGTCTTTAAGTTCACTAAGCCAATCCAATAGAAAGACTTTTATCCCCCTCAAGCCCCCAATTGTTGGGCCAGGGTTTAGAGGCCAGGGTTTAGAGAACCCCAAAGTGTATCATGGAATTCACCTGCCCAACAAATTTTAATAGATTGTGGTATGGGGAGCACACGGCCCACTCTACAGGTTTGGTACAGCAGAAATGAAAAGTATTCTTTAAAACAAAACAATGTTTATTCTATGAACTCAAGTTAACCTTTTTAAAACAAACAGTGAATATGTCAGCAAACAGTAAATCAAATACACCTCCCAAAGAATACAACACTAAGTATCCTGTATGTTATCTTTTTACACCCAAAAGCCTTAACAAACCTTTAAACAGAAGCACATCAGGGTTTACATTCAATACGGAAAACATTTATAGTTCTGAATTCACCAAATGGCAGAGAGATCAACAATACAGCTGCTTTTTCTGACTTCAACTGCAACACACTGAAAAACGAAACCAAAGAGACAGAGACGCACCCAAGCTTTTCTCAAAGTGAAACTAAAAAGCAGAACCAGAGCTCAGCTCCACCCACACTCTGACATCACTGCAGTAATATGAGCAGCCAAACATTTCTTAAAGCGACATTCTCATGACAGTTCAAACATGGACAAAAGAACTGAATTCCAGAGATGAGGTGAGAGTGACTGCCCTTGGCATCAATGCAGTATTTGACTGGGTATGGCATCAAGGAGTCTGAGCAAAACTGGAGTCATGGGAATCAGGAAAAAATTCTCTATTGGTTGGAGTTATATTGGCACAAACGAAGACGGTTGTGCTGATTGGAGGTAATCAGCTGAGCTCCATGAGATCACTGCAGGAGTCCTTGGGCTGGATTCTCCGATTCTGAGGCTTCTGAGGGTATGTCCTCACGCCGGCGTGGGAACGGTGGCGTTTTATGACAGAAAAAGTGGCGTAAATGGCCACCAATCCTCCGTTTGGCTGGGGGCTAGCACCTGGCTCTAGCTGCCGATACGGCCCAGAAAATTGGTGGTTTGGTGGTCGTGCATGCGCACGGTGGCATGCTACATGGTGGAGGCTGCTCGCCGACCCAGCCTGCAAAATAGTGCTCCCCCTTTGACCAGCTCACACACCCTGGACCACACCCCACAATGCACCCAGACACTGGCAAAGTCCCCCCTGCCCGCGGATCGGCCCTCCCCCGACTGTACAACCACCACGCCTTGTTCCCGACGGATGAGACCACACATGCCCGACGATGTCGGGAACTCGGCCAGTCGGGGGCAGAGCACCAGTGAGCAGGCCTCAGGCAATCTCCTGAGGCCGTCGATACATCGCGCAGCGTACTCTCTGAATACACCGCTTTGGAGGGGGCGGAGCCTCGCAAGAACGCTGCCGCCCCCGATTTTGTCGGGAACTTTGATTCTCCGGCCGATCGTCGAACGCGATTCTGACGTCAGTGACCGGAGAATCCCGCCCAGAGTCTTTGTTTCCAATTACAAACTTTTGTTTCTTAGTTGCTGACTCCATCTTTCCCTCTGGCAACTAGCTGAGGCTGAACCAGACTGTTTACATTATTGATGACCACGCCTTCAGTTGAAACATCTCCATTTCATTTTCCTCCTTTGAGACCCACCTTGAAACATACTCCTTTGACCGCAATTTGGTTATCTGCCCTAATATCTCCTTGTGTAGCTTGATGTTTAATTTTGTTCCTTATTGCTGCTGTGAAGCTATTTGGGACTTTCTATTACATTAAATATGCTACAAAAATGTATGTTGTTCGCAAACATGTAAACAATAAATAATTCAATGCAATTAACATTGTTTGATTGTAAAGGTATCTATTAGATATAAAAGTAGCTAATTGCAGAGCTGAGAAGAAGTAGGCAATGAGAACTCACTACCCTTGGCCTGCTGGCCGCAGCAGTATAATGTAAAGATCTTCTGACAGGATTTCTGCTTCAGTGACCCAAATTGCTTTTCATTGAAGTTTGATTTGACCAATTTACCTCATTGAGTTTACTCTCTGTGGTGACACACCACTGTACCTCCCTACCATTGTACATAGTATATAATAGTTGTGTGTAACGTGGCCCTGTAATACTGTGTATTGTACTGTAGCTCTGCAGAGGTTCGGTCACTGGTAGGTAACCCGACCTGGCCACGGAGAGCACCGCCTTAGCCACTCCCCCGGGAGTCAGTATAAGAACCTCTTCTGGGACAGGCCCCATTCTGTCTGGGGTCGTCTGTGTCGGGTAAGCCTCCCTTGTAGTATATTAAAGCCTGAGTTAAAGTCTCACATGTCTTTGTGGTTCTTGACGCTTAGCGCATCAATTTAATATACTACAGTTATAATGGAGGCTGCTCTGAAACCCGACAAGCTCTCGCTCGACCCCCATGCTCCACGCACGGACCACCTTTTCAACTGCTGGCTCCGGTGTTTCGAGGCCTACCTGGAAGCATCCTCCGCCTTCGCCAAAACGGACGCCAACCGACTCAATCTCCTGTGCTCACGGCTCAACTACGGGCTTTTCGACCTCATCACGGGAACAACGACCTATGCCGAGGCCATCGTGAAGCTCAAAAGCCGGTATGCACGAACTGTTAATTCTATTTACGCCCGCCACCGCCTCGCCTCCCGGCACCAGCAGCCGGGTGAACCCCTATCCGTGTTTGTTCGGGACCTCCGTGCCCTCGCGCTCACCTGCAACGCGCCAGCAGTCTCCGCTGAGCAGAATACTGAGGCCCTGGCGCTTGATGCCTTTGTAGCTGGCATCGCTTCCGTCCCGATTCGCCAACTCCTTCTGGCACAAAGTACCCTGACTCTGGACACGGCAGTCACTATGGCAGAGGCCCAACAGGCAGCCTATGACAATAATGCGTCCTACACGCCTGCACGAACTTCCTATGCTCCTGTCCACGCTCCCTACGTGGCCGCTACCTCCCAGCAACAACCCCTGCAAGTCACGGCCCACCCAGCCACTCCAGCAGTAAAAATGCCTGAGCCCCAGTGTTACTTTTGTGGCCAGGC
This sequence comes from Scyliorhinus torazame, assembly GCF_047496885.1. Taxonomy (NCBI): domain Eukaryota; kingdom Metazoa; phylum Chordata; class Chondrichthyes; order Carcharhiniformes; family Scyliorhinidae; genus Scyliorhinus; species Scyliorhinus torazame. Next base: position 240,411,685 of record NC_092713.1, read on the forward strand.
AAAACACCCCAGGAAACGCTGCCCTGCTAGCGATGCTACCTGTTCAGCCTGTGGCAAGAAAGGCCACTTTGCAAACGTCTGCCGCTCCACTGCTGCCTCGAGGTCCAACGCCACGGTCTGCTACCCCGGGGTGCCGCCGACCTCCGTTCCCGGCTCGCTGTTCAACATGTGCGACGCAAGGGCGCCGCCATCTTTGATCATCCCGGCCCGGCTCACTTCACTCCCGGTTCGCCGAGCGTCACTTCCGGTTCGCCGATCGTCACTTCCGGTTCGCCGATCTTCGCTTCCGTTCCGTCGCCGATCGTCGCTTCCGGTCCGTCGCCGATCGTCGCTTCCGGGTCCGCCCCGCCATCGAATTGCGTCACTTCCGGTCCACCGCCGATCGTCACTTCCGGTCCTGCGCACTGGACCGAAATGCTGCAAACAAAGGAGATGCAGCCACCAACAGCAACCTGGCCTCCAGCAGCAGCCTACGATGCCTGGGCGCTGCCACCTTCTCCCACAGGCCGCTCCTCGGATCCGGCACCCTTCTCCAACAGCTCCACCATCGCATCCATCGTCCTCGACCAGGACCGACCGCATCAGCTCGCCAGATCCACCATGGAGGTTCAGGTAAATTGTTTCACTGTCACCTGCCTCTTCGACAGCGGCAGCACGGAGAGCTTCCTCCACCCGGACACCGTGCGCCACTGCTCCCTCAAGGTACTACCCACGCGCAGGCATATTTTCATGGCCTCCAACTCCCAGTCGGCCGAGGTTTTGGGCTACTGCGTCGTCACCCTCTCAGTGAACGGCGTGGTGTTCCAGGATTTCAAATTCATGGTCCTCCCTCACCTCTGCGCCCCCGCGCTCCTCGGCCTGGACTTCCAATGCCACCTGCGCAGCCTCACCTTGCGTTTTAACGGCCCCCTCCCCCCCCCCTCACGGTCTCCAACTCCCAGTTCTTCCCTGATTCCCCCCCGGGTCCCACCTGTAGTCTCTCCACGCTCAGGATCCCCCCCCTTCACTGTTTGCTAATCTCACCCCCGACTGCAAGCCCGTGGCTACTAAAAGTCGGCGTTACAGTTTCGGGGACCGCCAATTCATTCGAGCGGAGATTAAGCGCCTTCTCTCGGAAAATATCATTGCTCCCAGCACCAGCCCCTGGCGAGCCCAAGTGGTGGTAGTCAAGTCTGGTGAGAAACACCGCATGGTCATTGACTACAGTCAGACCATCAACCGGTACACGCTGCTTGATGCGTATCCCCTGCCCCGCATATCTGACATGGTCAACCAGATTGCACAGTACCGGGTGTTCTCCACCATAGACTTGAAATCCGCCTACCACCAGCTCCCTATCCGCCCGGAGGACCGTAACTTCACGGCCTTCGAGGCGGACGGCCGCCTCTACCACTTCCTTAGGGTACCCTTTGGCGTCACCAATGGAGTCTCGGTCTTCCAACGGCAGATGGACCGAATGGTGGACCAGAACAGACTGCGGGCTACCTTCCCGTATCTGGACAACGTCACCATCTGCGGCCACAACCAGCAGGACCATGACGTCAACCTCACGAAATTCCTCCAAACTGCCAAACGCCTCAACCTCACGTACAACGAGGCAAAATGTGTTTTCGGCACCACCCGCCTCGCCATACTCGGCTACGTGGTGGAGAACGGTGTCCTCGGCCCCGATCCCGACCGTCTGCGCCCCCTTCTCGAACTCCCTATCCCCACCTGCCCCAAAGAACTGAGGCGATGCCTCGGACTCTTTGCCTACTATGCCCAGTGGGTGCCCGAGTACGCTGACAAGGCCCGACCCCTCCTCCGTTCCCCCTCATTCCCCCCCCTGCCCGAGGCCTGCCAGGCCTTCCACCTCCTAAAAACCACTATCGCCAGAGCCGCCATGCATGCGGTAGACGAGTCTGCACCATTCCAAGTCGAGAGCGATGCCTCCGACTTTGCCCTGGGTGCCACCCTCAACCAGGCGGGCAGGCCCATCGTCTTCTTTTCCCGCACACTCCAAGGCCCCGAGACCAGCCACTCCTCTGTTGAGAAGGAGGCACAAGCCATAGTGGAAGCCGTCCGGCACTGGAGGCACTACCTGGCCGGAAAACAATTTACCCTCGTTACTGACCAACGATCAGTTGCGTTCATGTTCGACAACAAACAACGAGGTAAAATCAAAAATGATAAGATATTACGGTGGAGGATCGAACTCTCCACCTACAATTATACTATCTTATACCGGCCAGGTAAGCTCAATGATCCTCCTGATGCCCTGTCCCGTAGTACTTGTGCCAACGCACAGGATGACCGGCTGCGGGCACTACATAATGACCTCTGTCACCCGGGCGTCAGACGGCTCTACCACTACATCAAGGGCCACAACCTACCCTTCTCAGTCGAGGAGGTCAAGGCCATGACTAGGGACTGCCAAGTCTGTGCGGAGTGCAAGCCGCAATTCTACAAGCCAGACAAGGCGCACCTAATCAAGGCCACCCGCCCCTTTGAACGTCTCAGCATTGACTTCAAAGGGCCCCTCCCCACCCACAACCGCAACACGTACTTCCTCAACGTCATCGACGAGTACTCGCGGTTCCCCTTCGCCATTCCCTGCCCCGACACGACCTCCGCCACCGTCATCAAAGCGTTGCACGACCTCTTCATGCTGTTCGGTTATCCCAATTACGTTCACAGTGACCGGGGCTCCTCCTTCATGAGCGAGGAGCTGCGTTGGTACCTGCTTGCCAGGGGCGTTGCCTCGAGCAGGACGACAAGCTACAACCCCCGGGGGAACGGACAGGTGGAGAGGGAGAACGCGACTGTTTGGAAGGCCGTGCTGCTAGCCCTCAAGTCCAAAGGCCTACCAGTCTCCCTGAGGCCCTCCCGGCCGCACTCCACTCCATCCGGTCTCTTTTGTGTACTGCAACGAATGCTACCCCTCATGAGCGGATGTTTCTCTTCTCCAGGAGATCGGCATCCGTGACATCGCTTCCATCCTGGCTCCTGTCCCCGGGAGACGTCCTGCTCCGCAAGCACGTGCGGACCTCTAAGGCGGAGCCCCTGGTGGAGAGAGTCCATCTCCTCCACGCCAACCCACAGTACGCGTACATAGCGTACCCCGACGGGCGTGAGGAGACCGTCTCCATCAAGGACCTGGGCCCCTCTGGGGCCCCTGCCGCCCCCGCCCCGCAGCCTCCACCCCACTCCCTCTCTGCTCCCGTCGATCCCTCAGTCTGTTACTACTCCGTGCCAGCCGCTGTCATCCCGCAGTTTCGCCTCGAGCCAGCCGAAGCGGTGGGGGAAGTCATGCCGCCTCGCGACCCAGCACCACCGACCGCACGGATACCACCGGACACTACCTCAGCGCCGCAGCTCCGACGTTCAAAGAGATCGACCAAACCCATCGTTCGTCTCGACCTTTGACGACACGGAACCTCCTGATGGACTCTGTTCACTGCTCCAAATTTTCACCCCGGACTTCCTTCTAAACAAGGGGTGAATGTGGTGATACACCACTGTACCTCCCTACCATTGTACATAGTATATAATAGTTGTGCGTAACGTGGCCCTGTAATACTGTGTATTGTACTGTAACTCTGCAGAGGTTCGGTCACTGGTAGGTAACCCGACCTGGCCACGGAGAGCTCCGCCTTAGCCACTCCCCCGAGGGTCAGTATAAGAACCTCTTCTGGGACAGGCCCCATTCTGTCTGGGGTCGTCTGTGTCGGGTAAGCCTCCCTTGTAGTATATTAAAGCCTGAGTTAAAGTCTCACATGTCTTTGTGGTTCTTGACGCTTAGCGCATCACTCTCTGCTGTGTGATGGGGGCTTGTTTAATTTGTTGTATACATACATACAAAGGGGGCGGGGTTCTCCGATCGTCGATGCCGAAATCGCGTTCGGCGATTGGCTGGAGAATCCCCGTTTACATCGTAATCAGGGACGGCGCTGTTTTCGCGATGATCCGCCCTCTCAAGAACAATGTACTCGGGGAGTACGCCGCATGCCATATGGACGGCCTCAGGACGTCACCTGAGGCCCTCCCCGATGCTCCGCCCCCGATGGGCCGAGTCCCTGAAGACGGCGCTGTGTGTGCTCACATCATTCGGGATCCTCGTGTGGTGTCTGCGGACTGAGTCCAGCGCCGCCACGGTCGGGGGGGGTGGGGGGGGGGTGGTGGTGGTGGGGGGGTGGTAGCTGTTCCACTGGCAGGGGGCGCTTCGGCATGAGCAGGAGGCTCTGGTGAGGGTGGTCCTGGGGTGGCGAGGCTGGCTACAGGGGGGCAGTATTTGGCAGGCCGGGTCCGCGCACGGCCGACGCCATGTTCCACGGCGCGGCCTCTGTAGGTCACCACTGCCATGCGCATGCGCGGCCAGGACTCAGCCATTCTCTGGCTGTATCTGTAGGGAAAGCCTGCTAGCCCACCACTGGACGGACGATCGATGTGTGGCGGCGGCAACTTACCGATCCTGCGGACAAAGCCGCGGACATAGCTGCAGGATCAGAAATTCCCGTCCAGGATATCCCACGGGCGGTATTCTCTGTTTGCTGATGGCGATTGGGTGGAGAATAGGTTCCGACGCCAAAAATCGCGGCAGGTGCCGATTTGACACCAAATGTCAAATCGCCAATGTGTTCCAGAACGCGCGTACAGTAAACACCGTTTGCATATCATTAGAGGGCCCGACCCGTTATTCTCCGGGGCCTCCGCCATTCTCTTCCTCAGATGGGCCGTGTTCCCGATGGCGCAGTTCACTTGTGCTTTCAAAAATCATGAAACCGGCGTGGTGGTTGCTGAGGGAGAGAGGAGTTAGAACGCGGAAAGGAGCGACTGCGGGTTGTCGGGCCGGACACTGGCCGAGCTGGCTGGGGGAGGTGTGGGAGCCCTGACAGAGCCAGGGGAGGGGGAGGGTGACGTGGATAACAGGCCGAGATGCCGGGGTGACCGACAACAGGATTGGGTTGGTGCCAAGGCACGGACCGCCATTACGGCAGCCGTATTGCTGCGTATCCACTGACCACCCACCTTGGCCCCTGGTTCTGCAGAGTGTCACTGGCTGTAAGGGTGCCCGTACCTCGGCAACCCCCCCCCACCACACATCACGGAGGCCCTATATGCCCAGACAACTCAATACATCCACTTCAATGTTGACCAAGCTCACCAGAATGCCCGGACAGTGGGGTTCGCTGCCATTGCTGGGATGCCCCGGGTTCAGGCAGTGATTGATGGGATGCATGTTCCCATATGAGCACCTGCAGATGACAGGCTGCTCTACACAAACCAAAATGGGTTTCAGTCGCTGAACGTGCAGCTGATATGTGACCATCCGTTGCTCATCATTCATGTCTGCGCCCGATAACTGGGCAGTGTGCCCGATACCTTCATCCAGGCACATTCGACGATTCCTGACATGTTCAAGGTTCCCCCCTGGCTGGGGGTTATCCACTGCGGTCGTGGCTGATGATGCCTATCCGGAGGCCACAGACCAACACAGAGATCCGCTCCAATGAAGCCCATGCAGCAACCAGGAGCATGATCGAGTAGTGCTTTGGCCTCCTGAAGATGCAGCCTGGACTGCTCTCGAGGGGCCATCCAGCATGATGCTGACGTGTCACTGACATCATAGTGGCCAGCTGCGACTTCCACAACATCGCACAGCAGAGATGTGATGTGTTGGAAGAGGAGGAGGAGGAATGCCAGGCCTCGTCCGACGAGGAGGATGCGCTGGAGGGTGGGCAGAACATGGGGCCCAGGCAGACATGGGAGGCTGCATGATGTGTGTGCCTGGATCAACGCGCACGGGATGCTCTGATCACCTCCAGGTTCACCGACTGTGGGGGGTGGAAGGGGGGTCTGGCCAGCGGCATGGACTCCGCATCCCAACCCACACTCCCTCACTCGCCCCACCAGCCACCCTCCGCCTGCAACTCCCTCCATGATACATACCTGCTGCACTACGGGTTGGGGGCCCTGGGTTGGCAGTGACAGCGGGTCTGCTCCATGGGAGAGAGGATGATGGCGACCAGCTCTGCGATGAGATCTAGTGCTCCACATCATAAGCCAATGCCTGCCTCTGGCCCATGGTAGCACTTACCACCGTCCACTTGGGCTGGCCATTCCACTGACAATATTAAGTTCTTTACCCGTCAGTCCGGCCTCAATAAAATTCGAGATGGATTTGTAGGTATAGTATTATTTATTTTTAACAAACTTGCAAGGCTGACTCGCTCCACAGAGATTCAGAACATACAAGTGGTCTCCTGGAGCTCCCGAACCGAGTGAGATCAGAGACAAAGAAATCTCTGCAAACCTCATTCAAATGGCATCACGTTTCACATACAAGATTCCGATAGGTCATCCTATACACTTCCTGACCTGGCCATATATCCTGATTGGCTCACTTCGCATTTCTTAACCCTGGGCCTCTTGTTACCCAGCATTCTTTTCCCCCTCTTTGCCATGCTTTCTGAATCCCTTTTTCCCTCGTTTGTGAACTCACTACTATCAGACTGGCTCACATCTACATTATTGTAACTAATATTTGAACTAACTATTTTATATCACATTCGTTTGTTCAATTCCTCATTCCCTCCTTTTATCATTTCATGATAACCTATCGGTCCAATCCGTAGCTACGGCCCCTCATCTAAGAAGATCCGTCGCTGCATTTCCAATTCCCGTTGCAGCACCCCGTCATCTGCTGCACCCTCGTGGATCCTAACAGCCAGGATTCTAGAGGCGTCTATCTGTTCCAGTGCACCCTGCATTTTACCCATCACGCATTTAAGGATGGCCAGGCCCACAAAGATGCAGCCGAGTGCCACTGCTAAATACATGGCCATATTTATCAACCAGTCCTTCCAACCTCCGAATCCCCAGTTACCCCAAGAGCCAGGGTCCTGCAAACCGTCCAGGTGATCCCGTATGCGATCCATAAATTTAGAGATATTAGCGGTTAGGTCTTGAACTCCCATGATACACTTGCCCTGCACTATGGCGCATACCCCACACTCATGGGTCAGAAGATAGTCAAGAGCATACCGGTTCTGCATTGCAAACAACCGCAGCTGAGACAATTCCTTGGTTATTGCCCCGAGGGCTCCCAAGGTTTCGTTTCCCAGGATGGTAAGGCCACAAATAAAATAATTCTTATCGCTGACCGCCAAGGAACCCCCCACACCTCCCAGTGTCAAGACGCTCAGAATTTCCCATCCGGCTGAGTGGGCCCAGTTGGGTGCTAGAACCTGAGGTTTTTTCCAGAATTCGTCTGAGACTGCCCGGCGTGCCAACTGATTGTGCAGTATCCATGCAGAGGGGCAGGGGACTTTGGTAGGGACTAGAGTCCCGATAGCAATTTGGCGTGAAATGGGGGTGACAAAACATTGGTCGCTGTGCCATTAAAAAAAAGTAGTATCCTTGCTCCGTGTACAGGCTAGCATCACAATCAGTATATCGGTTGAGTAGGGATCCCCCAGTAGCCCAGTTTATCCAGCTTTGGAACGCCCATTCGGGCCTCCTAGCAATGCGGAAAGCCCTAGTCCCAACAGTGATATGAGAGACATTCGCCCAGCCACAAAGGGGCTGGAGGCCAGCGTTCAATAGAACGCAGGTGGTGTTATAACAGATGCATTGGCCGGACGCCTGGGTGATATGACACCTCCTGTCCGTACAGGTGGGGAACAGACATGTTATATTCGTTTCCACCTCTACCAGCAAACAGCCGTACCCGTCACTGCTGAAACAATTCTCGTACGACCAGGAGTCTCTATTGGGAGTGAAGTGGCTAGGTATGTACGCCCTCCACCGTTGCAGTTTATCATACTGTGAGTGGGAATTATCCCGAGGAAGGGGAAGGCAAATAGCTGGTGGTGCTGAACCCGGATCATAAGGAAGAGTGACTTGCTCGGGCGGTGGCACGGAACGCTGACAATGAACCACCGTTTGGGGAGTGCCCCAAAGCGTGAAACAGAAAATAACCGAGACACCGATGCGGGGATCGGGTAGCAGACAACCCATCCCTGGCCATACAAGCGGTGGTAGATCTGGTAGAAGAGATTCTTACTGCCCAGGTTTCCCTCATTCTGGGTCCTAAATTAATTAATTATATCTCCTGATAACCTACGTTCTAGTTGTACTCCCCTTCTCACACGCTCCTTCCTCTTTCTAGTCCCCCTCTCTCTCTCACAACCTCTTCCTATCCTCTCCGTACGGTCTGACTTTACCTTTATGGCACCAATCTTAACACATCCAAAATCAAATTTACATGTACTCCAAAAACAAGGCAATGTCCAAGCAATGTTCCCTTTCCATCGCCGGACCGGTGAAATTGTTTCATGAGTCCCGCATTGTCCGTTAACCTGATGACCTTCCATGTGTCGATACCATGTCCTCGTATATGGGCACAGTAAGAAGTCTTACAACACCAGGTTAAATTCCAACGGGTTTGTTTCGATATCACTAGGTTTCGGAGCGCTGCTCCTTTCTCAGGTGAATGAAGAGGTATGTTCCAGAAACATATATATAGATAGATTCAAAGATGCCAGACAATGCTTGGAATACGAGCATGAGCAGGTGATTAAATCTTTACAGATCCAGAGATGGGGTAACTTCAGGTTAAAGAGGTGTGAATTGTGTCAAGCCAGGACAGTTGGTAGGATTTCGCAGGCCAGATGGTGGGGGATGAAGGAAATGCAACGTGAACCGGGACCTGGGATTCATGTTCATGAACAACAGAGAGTTTCCCAGGAGTCCCTTCGTGAACGTGCCCAACGGAGGTGAGTGTCTCTGGGATAGTGGAGGGCGTTGGGGAGAGCTGTGACGGGAGTCAGTATCATTCTCCGACCCATGTTCCAGGGTCTTCTGAGTCTCGGGCGGAGGGCTAGTGTCTGAGCTGGACTCAGCGTCACTGCTCGGCTCACAGCTGTGGCACTGGCTGGGGCGGGGGGGGACGCCTGATGGACTTGCTCCATCCCCAACAGGCACAAGACAAGACAAATGATTAGACAACGGGTTGGTGGGGGGGCACTGGGGACGGGCGTGCGGGTGATGGTGTGAGGGCGAGGGTGGTGTGGGGGTGGTGTTGGGAGTGGAGGTTGGCACACGTGCCACTGGGAACTGTAACTCAGTAGGGTCTCACTTCCTCGCTCGTGGCCGAGTTCCACCTAGGTGGGGGACTGCAGGTCCGACGGTCCCCCTCCTGTCTTCTCCCCCTCCCGGCGGTTGTATGCGGCCTTCTCCTAGGGAGGAATCAGAAAATGACCGTGTTAGACAGTCCGGTGCATGCAGCCCAGGGGGTGGGTAGCTGGTGACCTCAGTGGCCAGGGCACCTGGCCATGGCGGCTGGTATAGGTGCCAGCATTTGGTGCAGGGTGAATGTTCAGCCACCCTCCATGTTGGGGAGTAGGGTCACGGGTGTGTGGGATGGGGATTAGTACCAGGGGCACAGTGTGGATGGCAGATCGGATCCGCGCACGGCCGGCGCCATGTTTTACGGCACTACCGCTGCAAGTCGTCAGCCGTGCGCATGCGCGGCCCGGGTCCCGGCCATTCTCCATCTGTTTTCGGCACGGGAGCCAGGGATTTCACCTAACGCCACTGCTAACCCGTCATCGGTCCCGGAGTCGCTGACGGGTCGGCACCGATTTTTTGGGTCTTTAAACACCCGCGTATTCTCCGTTCGAGCTGGCAAATTCTCCGTGCGAGCTGGCAAATTCTCCATTCGAGTTGGCAAATTCTCTGTTCGAGCCGGCAACTTCTCCGTAAGAGCCGGAAAATTCTCCGTTCGAACTGGCAAATTCTCCGTTCGAGCCGGCAAATTCTCCGTAAGAGCCGGCAAATTCTCCGTTCGAGCCGGCAAATTCTCCGTTCGAGCCGGCAAATTCTCAGTAAGAGCCGGAAAATTCTCCGTTCGAGCCGGCACTCAGTCCTTGAAACGGAGAATCCAGTTGTCGCCAACGCAGAATTTGTAAACTTGCACAACAGCAAAACTGGCGCCATACCCGGACCGATTCCGCCATCTGCGACCCCACAGGCCACCCACTGGCCACCACCTGGCCATCCCCCACCAGTCCCCCCAGCCCTCACGGAAGCCCCTGGGCCATCGGCACGGATCCTGGCCGAGTGTGGCAGTGTTGGACACATTCCGCAGCAACCATGCCGGGATCCCGACCACTGGGACCACGAGGAACTCGGCCCATCAGGGGTGGAGCATTGCGGGAGGGCCCGCCGATGACATGCCAGTGGCATTGCGCCGCGTGGTGCGATTATGCCATTTCCGAGGGGACGAGCATGGCTGACCGTCATCAAGCCGGCACCGGCCCGATTTGTGCGTTGGAGTCGATTCTCTGCCCGATCGTCGATTACGATATCGGTGTCAGGCAACAGAAAATCCAGCCCTTAGTCTCAGAAATGGAGAATCCCACCACATATCTCTGAAGAGCCTCCCTTCTGACCTCCATGTTGAGCAACATGAAGCTGTGCTACCTTACATTGGGTGGAATTTTCTGTTTGGGACACTATGGGCATGATTCTCCGGAAAGATTTCCAAGTGTTGTAGCGAGCGGGAATTGCCACGTGTTTCCCCGCGCTTGACCTAGCTCGGCCAGCAATGCTATTCAACGTTAATAGGCCCACTTACAAGGCCTCACAGGCTTCTCACGGCAAATGATGACTCACCAGCTGATTCGCTGGCACTGCACTCACCAGCCTCCCGCTAACAAGGTTGAGCAGCTCTTGAGCTGTACTTGCTCACCCAACCCCAGCAAGCTCACAACAATGGCGCCAAGTAAACCAGCCCCAAGATTCGGGTGCACTGACATGGGGAGGTTGCTAGATACTGTGGAGGGCAGGAGGGATGTACTGTTCCCCCGAAGTTCCAAGAGGGTCAGCCATAGGGCAGCCAGTGCCACCTGGGACAAGGCCAACACTGCAGGGGTGGCAACCGCAGTGGAGAGCCTGGCACTTGAAGTCGGCGCCATTAGTGAAAGTGTCCAAGGCGTCATACTGTCTGTGACAGCCATGGCAGAGGGTCTAGGCAGAGTGTTCGCCTCGCTGGGAGATGTCACTCAGCACCAGGCTGACCTAGATGGTATTCAGCGGGATATGTCCCGCTCTCAGATGGGCATGGCCGAGGCGCTACAGAGTTTGTCCCAGTCGCAGGTAGGCATTCGCCGATCGCCGAGGGCGTCAACACGATGGTGCGGACTATGGGGAACCGCTGGGCCTGGCAGAGCCAGATGATGCAGGGGCAACTGGGGCTTAAACCAGCTGCCCCTCTGTCCCAAAATGAAGCCCAGGGCCCTATGGGCACCGATCGGGAGGAGGGGGCGCTGGGCGCCAACCGATGTCCCATGGAATGGCGATGGTGGCCACCAGCTCCCCACCGGGTTTCGGCCATCTGGTGAGGCCATGTCTCACAGCCAGCACATGCGACAGGCTGGCCCGGCTGTTCAAGTTCTGCCGACAAGTGAGCCGGGGCTCTCAGAGACCCCAAAGGATACCCATCAGGGGCATTGAAGTCTTTGGGACGTGATAAGCAGCTGGCTGCCTCCACCTCTGATGTGCATCCTGGGGACACACTTAGACGTGGTGGTAGCACTAGGAGGGCAACGCATATCGAGCATCACTAAGGGCGCCAGGGGAGGGGGGAGAGGATGGGGTAGCTAGGAGTGAGGGGGCTGGGGGTGTGGGAAGGGCAGCACCATTGGGAGGGTGGGGAATTGTCAAACACAATAAACACCTTTGTGCACAGCTAGTATGATGCCTCTGTCACCTTCTTCCGCTATGCGCGCTGACCTCCGATCCCTTGGCCCATCTCTCCCGGCAACTGTTTCCCATCCCCTGGGTGTTTGGATATTGGCTGCTGCGTGTCTGGTGTTGCCTCCAGCAGTGTTCAAGCACAGTGTCCATGCATTATGGTGTGATAGGGATGTCAGGCAATGACTCCCACATGCTACATGGCCTGACCACCCAGGAGGATCCACTTGAATTGTGTGAAGTTCTCCCTAACCACAGTTGTCAATTCCCTTTTAGCGATAGCCTTCACCATACGGCTAAAGGCCTCGGCAATCGGTGGGGGTTATGGGTGGTTGGTGGGGCAGATAGGCAGGGAGAAGGGTTGCCCCAGGAATGGGGATGCACGATCTATCTAAGAGTTGGCATGGTGGTGTCATGCGCAGTTGCCCCCCCGGTTGCTCCCCCCCCTGTTGTTCCCCCACCCTTCCATGGCAGCCCAACTCTGCGGAGAGTTCCCACCCCCCACTGAACACTGGGGTGGCAATCCCAGCGCCCCCAGGCTCTTTGCCTGTGAGCAAAGATGGCTACTCACCTCCTCAGCTTCCTACAGAAGCTCTTTTGCTAGATACACCTTTTCCAAAAGGAGTAGTAATCGGCACCAGCATGACCACTTGCTGGGGAGGCTGCGGGATGATGGGAGGCTGTTGGATATGGGGCAGCTCTCGTTAATTGTATGGAAATGGGGCTTAAGTGGTGGTAATTGTTTTCTCGCCACGCTACGGCTATGGGAGCAGGCTGGTTGCATTGCAAGCTGTTTGGCGCCTGACGCAGTTCTCATTTTCTGCCTCTCTCACTATTCATTGGCCTCGTTTCGCTGGAACAAGACCGCAACGAGGTCAGAGTATCATGCCCTATGCTCTCCCATTGAAGCTGAATTGTATGATTAACACTCCTATTTGGAGCGCAAACGAGGAAGCGATCCCCAATCCTTTCCGAGGAAACCCCGCTATCGGGCTGCCATTTTGAGCAGGGGGCCCGAAAGTGCAGTCCCATGACTGGTCACCACCTTTCCCATCACAATTCAGCCCCCACCCCCAGATTTCCTGTGTCCCCCTCTCTACCCCCCAGTACAGGGGTGACCTGCTCCCCACAAAGACCCTCTAAACAAGAGAGCCCCCAAAGACCCCTTAAATAAAGGAACCCCCTAAATATGGAGACCCCCACTGAGACCCCCTAAATAAAGTGACCCCCTAAATATGGAGACGGCCTGGAGACTCTAAAATAAAGAGGCCCTGACAGAAACCCCTGCTGAAAAGAGACCCCTGGCAGGAAGCCCCCAGAAGAGAGACCCCTGTCTGGAAGATAGAGAGCAGTCCAGACAGAGGCAGTGAAAAACATTACTGCTTTAACACTCACCTGGGCAATACACCTGCTGGCTCAGACACAGGAAGGAACACCAGTCAATTTCTGGAAAGAGAAAACCAGTGAACTGGGTTCAAAACCTCATTGATCGGCAAGCCATTAATTTATTTCTCTTTGATATTGATTTTACTGGGCTGTGATTGACAGTTTCCACACAATCCCAGCTGGCGACATTGTTCCATTCATCTCCCTTCACGGTTGAAAACCTCTGAAATATCGCTTCTTTTCTTTTTGACCTAATTCATCCCAAGGAGGAGGAAACATACTAAGGGGAGGACAAGGCATCCATGGCTGATGAGGGAAATCAAGGTCAGCATAAAAGCAAAAGAAAATAATACAAAGTGGCGAATATTAGTGGGAAGCCAGAGGATTGGGAAGCCTTCAAAAGCGAGCAGAGAACAACAAAAAAAGAAATAAGGGAGGAGAAGATGAAATGTGAGTGCAAGCTAGCTAAGAAGAGTTTTTTTTCCAATCTATTAAAGGTAAGGGAGAGGCAAAAATAGACATTAGACCACTGGAAAATGTGCTGGAGAAGTAATAATAGGAAACAAAGAAATGGCAGAGGAACTGAATAGTTACTTTGCATCAGTCTTCATGGTGGAAGACAGCAGATAGCTAAAAGAGATAGTTGAGGAGAATGTGGAGGCATTGGTGGTGATCTTTCAGGAATAACTGGAGGCAGGAAGGGTCCCAGAGTACTGGAAAGTGGCTAATGTAACACCGCTGTTTAAGAAGGGAGAGAGGCAGAAGACGGGAAATTATAGGCCGGTTAGCCTGACTTTGGTCATTGGTAAGATTTTAGAGTCCATTATTGAAGAAGAGATCGCGGAGTACTTAGAAGTGCATAATAAATAATAAAATCTAAATTTATTCAGATGTACAGAAGGCCTTTGACAAGGTACTGCATAGGAGACTGTTAAATAGGTTTAAGAGCCCATGGTGTTCAGGGTAAGATCCTGGCATGGATAATGTCATAATATACACCAGTATATCATGGTGCAGACACACACTGATGGACACACAGCAAGACCAATCAATACACACGACACTGCAGCCTATCACCAGTTAGAGCACACTCACTATAAAGACAGGGGGCATCAGAGTTCCCGCTCATTCGGGATGCAGCCTCTCAGAAGGACAGAGCTTACAGCTTACAGCACAGATCTTCAGCATGTGCTGAGTGCATAGACTGGTTAGGACAGGCGTAGGTCTTTAGTTTAATCTAACATCATGTTAACCCACAGTGAAAGTATGTTCAACAGTTTCTAACTTAATAAAATAGTGTTGTACTATTTTAAGTGTTGGTGGCCTGTACGTGTTCCACGGATCCAGAGCACCCAACGCATCAGATAGAGGATTGGCTGACTGGCAGAAGGCAGAGAATGGGATAAAGGGGTCTTTCTCAGCATGGCAGCCGGTGACTAGTGGTGTGCCTCAGGGGTCTGTGCTGGGACCACAACTTTTCACAATATGCATTAATGGTCTGGAGGAAGGAACTCAAGGCACTGTTGCTAAGTTTGCAGATGATACAAAGATCTGTACAGGGACAGGTAGTATTGAGGAAGCAGGGGGGCTACAGAAGGACGTGGACTAGCTAGGAGAGTGGGCAAAGAAGTGGCAGATGGAATACAATGTGAAAAAGTGTGAGGTTATGCACTTTGGAAGGAGGAATGGAAGCAGAGACTATTTTCTAAATGGGGAGATGCTGAGGAAATCAGAAGCACAAAGGGACTTGGGAGTCCTTGTTAAAGATTCTCTTAAGATTAACGAACAGGTTCAGTTGGCAGTTAGGAAGGCAAATGTAATGTTAGCATTCATGCCGCGACGGCTAGAATACAGGGATGTACCTCTGAGGCTGTATAAAGCTCTGGTCAGATCCCATTTGGTGCATTGTGAGCAGTTCTGGGCCCCATATTTAAGGAAAGATGTGTTGGCCTAGGATTGGATCTAGGGGAAGTTCACAAGAATGATCCCTGGAATGAAGAGCTTGTCGTATGAGGAGCGGTTGAAGATTCTGGGTCTGTTGGAGTTTAGAAGGATGAAGGGGGATCTTATTGAAACTACAAGATACTGCGAGGCCTGGATAGAATGGACTTGGAAAGGATGTTTCCACTTGTAGAAAAAACTAGAACCTAGCCACAATCTCAGACTAAAGGAACGATCCTTCAAAACAGAGATGAGGAGAAATTTGTTCAGCCAGAGTGTGGTAAATCTGTGGAACTCTTTGCCGCAGAAGGCTGTGGAGGCCAAATCACTGAGTGTCTTTAAGACAGAGATAGATAGGTTCTTGATTAATCAGGGGATCAGGGGTTATGGGGAGAAGGCAGGTGAATGGGGATGAGAAACATGTCAGCCATGATTGAATGGCGGAGCAGACTCGATGGGCCGAGTGACCTAATTCTGCTCCAATGACTTATGGTCTTATGTTCTTATGGACTGCAGCTTTGAATCTGATTGGCTGCACCACTCCTCCGCACCTTGCCACCTCGCTTTACTCCTCCGCTGTGTCTAAAATATCAGACTACATAATTTGTTCTGTAGCTGAGTGGAAATCCTTTTGCCTGACTCTATTCTTCTATTTAGTCATCGTCAGAGAGTCACTTGTTTCGCATCCTACTCTTACTCCATTACCTCTGCACTCCCCTTAGGATCTATCCTTGCCCTCTCCCATATTTTACCTACATGCTACCCATCAGCAACATCATCTAACACGTTTCACATATACACTGACAACATGCAGCTCAACCTCACCACTGCTTCTGATTTATCATGTTATTTGTCGGACAACTGGATGAGCAGACATTTTCTCTAATTAAATGTTGAGAAGGCAGAACCCATTGCCACGAGGGTCCAAATGGCCTCATTTTGCACCACAACAATTGTAGGATTCTGTCTTCAATCCCTGCCCTCAGATGTCTGGGCCCCCGGCCCTTAAATTCCTTCCTGAGTCCCTCGGGGCTGGATTCTCCCAAAATGGGACTATGTCCCCACGCCGGCGTAAAAACGCTGGGATTTTACTGTAGAGATTCCTTGAAAAAAATACAGCTAATTCAATTCCCTGCAGGGGGCTAGCAGTGACCCGGAGTAATTCAAGCAGCTTTGGCTGTGGATACGGGCCCCCGCACTTCCGGATTTGAGTCCGCGCATGCGCACGGCAGTGGCCTCCAGCGGCCGCGCCGAGGGCAAGGCGGACTCTGACCGCGGAGGCAGACATAAAAATTTGACCCCCCCCCCCCCCCAATCGGCCGCGCGCCCGAGCATCTGACCGCACAGATCTAACCCCCGGCCGCCTATAAGGCCCACCCCCCGTGACCGTTCCCCCCAACCCCCACCAGGGCGTCTGCGGGCATCCCGACGGATAATACCGGGTTAGTTCCACGCCGTCGGGAACTCGGCCGGTCGGGAGCGGAGGATCGCTGGGCTGGCCTCTGTCAATGGGCTCCCAGTCGCGCGGCGTACTCCGCGACCACGCCGATTCTCGGGTCCTCCGCGCTGAACGCGATTTTGGCACGAGGCTACAGAGAATCCAGTCCGCTGTCTTTCTACCTCTTATTTAAAAAGCTCTTTAGAATATATCTCCTTGATTCCTATCCTAATATCTTTTAAAAGCGGGTTGATGCCAAATTTTGCTTGTTGCGACTCATGTAGAGCAGCTTGACATGTCTTAATGCATAAAGGTGCTTTATAAATGCAAGCTGATGTTGATTCCCATGCCTTGAGAAAGTATCAATCTAGTAAAACTGTAGGAATCACGATTTGCCTGGTGTGTGACAAAACAGTCGCTTCATTTGTGGAGAAGTGGATGGTAAGCAACTCATGGGCTGATGGAATTTGTGGCATCTGAGGGCAGTCGCGATCACTGCTCCTGATATTGTAGTTGTCCTTTGTCGGCCTAAACCACAGCTTTTCTGGCCTTTCTGAAACTACTGCACCAGTCTCCCCTTGTTGTAGACAGGTATGCTGCCTTTGGTACAGCTGGCTTTGGTATTAGCACCAACCTGTGGTCAACCCCATGCCCTCTGAACTTTCAGGCTGTCCTCTACACTGGCTGCAACAATGGGCTATAACACTGACAGGCGCACACATGTTGAAAAGCTGAAAATCCCTTTGTTTAGTTAATTCTCAGCAAAAATTATTGTCCAAACAAGAAGTCCCTGTTTAACATTCCATTTGCCATGTTTACAAACAGGGCACGATTCTCCGGAAAGATTTCTATGTGTGGTAGCGAGCGGGAACTGCCGCGGGTTTCCCAGGGAGGACAACAATGCTATTCAATGTTAATTGGTCCTCTTATCGAGGCCCCATGAGCTTCGTGGCGCAAATGAAGGCTCACCAGCCAATTCACTGGGACCGCGCTTGCCAGCACCCCCCCCGCCCCTGCTAACAAGGTCAAGCAGCAGTTAAACATCACTTGCACAGCCAACTCCACTCAGCTCGCAACCATGGCGCCGAAAAGACCAGCCTGAAGATTCGGGGATGCGCACCTGGCGAGGCTCCTCGATGTGTTGGAGGCCAGGAGGGATGTCATGTTCCCCTGAGGGTCCCAGAGGGGCGAGCCACAGGGCAGGCAGTGACGCCTAAGACAAGGCAGCTGTGGCGGCTGTAAGCTCAGTGGCTGTGACCAGAAGGACTGGCCTCCAATGTCGTGAGAAGGTCGACATCCTATACCAGGCAGCATGGTGGAGTTAACACCACTGACCCCCTTCCCCAACCCCCGACCTTTCCAGCCCCACACGAGCATCCCTTCATGCGGCCTCCAACCCTCCCATCAACCCCATCTCCCTTCAACACCCCCCGACCCGTTCCTTCACGCCCCACCCCTGCCTCCCACCACTGTGAACCACGTGTGTGGCGAACAATACCCACACTGTGTGCCTGCAGAAGAAACTCTCCCAAAATCACCAGAAGAGGATGCAGACTAGTGGAGGGGTGCCGGACATTCGGATCCTCACCACCTTCGAGGAACGGGCCCTCAAGATGATGGGGTGGCCGAGGACAGATCGGTCACCAATCCGGAGGTTGGCGGTCACCGCAGAGCTGAGGACCCACCTGGGGGACCTGTCAGCGTGAGTTGTTATTGCCTTACAGACTGACCCATCCCTGGCATTGACCACATGTCCATTCTCCCGTCCGTCCTCCGGCCAAAGGCGCCGGCCTATCCTGGGTGGTCCCTTCTGCTGTCTCCCAGGAGAACACCTCAGAGAAGAGCTCCGAGGATGTCATGATTGACGCGCCACAGCTGTCATCCCCACCCTCCCCCTGTGCAGATACATGCATCTCGGAGGGAAATGTTCATGGACAGACTTCGGGGGCACAATCGGTGAGCACCATACTGCTGCTGATGCACATCAGGTGGAGGCAGAAACGCCAGGCGAGGCAGCAGTCGGAGGTCAGCTGGATCCCAGGATCCAACTGGGTCCCAGCCTGATGCTGAGCCTCTGGTACAGGGTTACCTGGAGCTGATGGAGATATTAGGGTGCGGTCGGGATATTCAGGGGAAGATGTCAGCACCACTCCAGCAGGTCCATAGCTAAATGGAGGAGTCCCAGAAGCTATGGGCGCAGACGATGGTGCCGGCAATGCATGGCCCCGATGCCATCACTGCTAGGGTGGCGACCGCTGTGGAGAGCCTGGTGCTCGACATTGGCAGCATGAAAGGTGTCCAAGACGTCGCGCAATCAGTGACGGCCATGGCTGAGGGTCTCAGCAGAATGTCCGACTCGCTGGGGGACTTGACAGCACCAGGCTGACCTTGATGAGAAGCTGCATGTACTGCTCTCAGATGGGAATGGCCGAGGCACTGTGGAGCTTGTCCCAGTCGCAGGTGGACATTGCCGAGTCTCTGCAGAGCATGTCCCAGTCACTGAGGAGCTTCGCCGAGGCCGTAGACACCATGGTACAGACATCGGGGAGCTACCAGGGTTGGCAGAGCCAGATGATGCAGGGGTAACCGGGGCTCGAACTAGCTGCCTCTCTATCCTGAGGTGAACCCCGGGTTTGTGTATGCCGTTGACAAGTGCATGGTGGCCCTCCGGCCCCAGAGGTGGCCCAATGGGGGCATCAAAGGCCACGGAACGTGGGAAGCAGCTGGCTGCCGCCACCTCAGATGTGCATCCTGGGGACACACCTAGACATAGCGGTAGAGCATGGAAGGTTAAGCACGTTGAGGAAAACTGAGGGCACCGGGGAGGGGGAAAAGAGGGTGGAGGGGGTTAGTAGGGGGTGAGGGGGTGCTGAGGAGGTGGTGGAGAGAGTGGAGCGACACCATCGGGAGTGGTGAATTGTATGACACCTGTGCATTAAAAACCTTTGCCAACAAGTAGTATGGTGCCTCTGTGACTTACTTCCACAATGTGGACCGACCTCTGCACTCTTGGCCCATCTCTCCAGGCATCTCCCCCTCCCCGTAGCACTCACCTACCCTCCGGCCATGGACATGTCCCCGGAGCTGTGTCCCATACCCTGGGTGTTTGGATGTTGGCTCCTGCGTGTGTGGTGTTGCCTCCTGCAGCATGTAACGCAGTGTCCACACATCAAGGTGATTGGGATGCTTGGCAATAAGCCCCACATGCTACATGGCCCGCCAACCCACGGGAATCCACTTGGGTTGTGTGAAGTGCTCACTTAACTACGATTGCCAATTCCCTATTAACAATAGCCTTCAATGCATGGCCAGAGGCCTTCAAAAGGAGGCGGAGATTTTAAAAGATCGCGGCCTAGTTTCGGGAGCCGTTCGGAGGAGGGGGAGCAGTCTCTGTCAGGGAGAGAACCTGAGAACATTTAAGACACTCAGAAGGTAAGAAGGTAAGTAAGTGATTTTTACTCATTTTATACTTTTATACCTTTTTCAAATTGTGTGTCGGGGGGAAACTGAAGTGACATCACAGAAAGGCTGTGACGTGAGTGGCTGGTTGAGAATCTACACTAAATTAAAAAAATTAAGCATTGGTAACTAATTAAACATAATTACTGAATTATAATTTAGAGGGGTATCTAAGCCAGAGATCGGAGAGTACTATATTTAGCTTTCGCATTTATATTAGAAATCTAGTGCTAGGAAACAGATAGTTAACAGTAACTTTGAAAAAATTAAAAAAATACATAAATTTTTTAAAAAAAAACTTTTAATTTTAATTAATTGACGCAATGTCAGTTAGAGGGGTACAGTGCTCTGACTGTAAGATGTGGCAGGTACGGGAGGCTTCCAGCATCCCGGATGGCTTCATCTGCGGACAGTGCACCCAACTGGAGCTCTTCACAGACCGCATGGTTCGGTTGGAGCAGCAATTGGATGCACTTAGGAGCATGCAGGTGGCGGAAAGCGTCATAGATCGCTGTTATATAAATGTGGTCACACCCAAGGTGCAGGCAGAGAAATGGGTGACCACCAGAAAGGGCAGGCAGTCAGTGCAGGAATCCCCTGTGGTTGTCCCCCTCTTGAACAGGTATACCCCTTTGGATACTGTCGGGGGGGGGATAGCCTATCAGGGGAAAACAGCAGCAGCCAGAGCAGTGGCACCACGGCTGGCTCTGATGTTCAGAAGGGAGGGTCAAAGCGCAGAAGAGCAATAGTAATAGGGGACTCTATAGTCAGGGGCACAGATAGGTGCTTCTGTGGACGTGAAAGAGACTCTGGGATGGTATGTTGCCTCCCTGGTGCCAGGGTCCAGGATGTCTCCGAACGGGTAGAGGGCATCCTGAAGGGGGAGGGCAAACAGGCAGAGGTCGTTGTACATATTGGTACTAACGACATAGGCAGGAAGGGGTATGAGGTCCTGCAGCAGGAGTTCAGGGAGCTAGGCAGAAAGTTAAAAGACAGGACCTTTAGGGTTGTAATCTCGGGATTAGTCCCTGTGCCACGTGCCAGTGAGGCTAGAAATAGGAAGATAGAGCAGCTAAACACATGGCTAAACAGCTGGTGTAGGAGGGAGGGTTTCCGTTATCTGGACCACTGGGAGCTCTTCCGGGGCAGGTGTGACCTATATAAGAAGGATGGGTTCCATCTAAACCAGAGAGGCATAAATATCCTGGCCGCGAGGTTTGCTAGTGTCACACGGAAGTCACACTAGTATGGCAGGGGGGTGGGCACGGGAGCAATAGGTCAGAGGGTGAGAGCATTGAGGGAGAACTAGGGAATAGGAACAGTGGGCAGAGCAGACAGAGAGAAGTTGCTGAACACAGCGGGTCTGGTGGCCTGAAGTGCATATGTTTTAATGCAAGAAGTATTACGGGTAAGGCAGATGAACTTAGAGCTTGGATTAGTACTATGATGTTGTTGCCATTACAGATACCTGGTTGAGAAAAGGGCAGGATTGGCAGCTAAACGTTCCAGGATTTAGATGTTTCAGGCGGGATAGAGGGGGATGTAAAAGGGGAGGCGGAGTTGCGCTACTGGTTAGGGAGAATATCACAGCTGTACTGCGGGAGGACACCTCAGAGGGCAGTGAGGCTATATGGGTAGAGATCAGGAATAAGAAGGGTGCAGTCATAATGTTGGGGGTTTACTACAGGCCTCCCAACAGCCAGCGGGAGATAGAGGAGCAGATAGGTAGACAGATTTTGGAAAAGAGTAAAAACAACAGGGTTGTGGTGATGGGAGACTTCAACTTCCCCAATATTGACTGGGACTCACTTAGTGCCAGGGGCTTAGACGGGGCAGAGTTTGTAAGGAGCATCCAGGAGGGCTTCTTAAAACAATATGTAGACAGTCCAACTAGGGAAGGGGAGGTACTGGACCTGGTATTGGGGAATGAGCCCGGCCAGGTGGTAGATGTTTCAGTAGGGGAGCATTTCGGTAACAGTGACCACAATTCAGTAAGTTTTAAAGTACTGGTGGACAAGGATAAGAGTGGTCCTAGGATGAATGTGCTAAATTGAGGGAAGGCTAATTATAACAATATTAGGCGGGAACTGAAGAACATAGATTGGGGGCGGATGTTTGAGGGCAAATCAACATCTGACATGTGGGAGGCTTTCAAGTGTCAGTTGAAAGGAATTCAGGACCGGCATGTTCCTGTGAGGAAGAAGGATAAATACGGCAATTTTCGGGAACCTTGGATGACGAGAGATATTGTAGGCCTCGTCAAAAAGAAAAAGGAGGCATTTGTCAGGGCTAAAAGGCTGGGAACAGACGAAGCCTGTGTGGAATATAAGGAAAGTAGGAAGGAACTTAAGCAAGGAGTCAGGAGGGCTAGAAGGGGTCACGAAAAGTCATTGGCAAATAGGGTTAAGGAAAATCCCAAGGCTTTTTACACGTACATAAAAAGCAAGAGGGTAGCCAGGGAAAGGGTTGGCCCACTGAAGGATAGGCAAGGGAATCTATGTGTGGAGCCAGAGGAAATGGGCGAGGTACTAAATGAATACTTTGCATCAGTATTCACCAAAGAGAAGGAATTGGTAGATGTTGAGTCTGGAGAAGGGTGTGTAGATAGCCTGGGTCACATTGAGATCCAAAAAGACGAGGTGTTGGGTGTCTTAAAAAATATTAAGGTAGATAAGTCCCCAGGGCCTGATGGGATCTACCCCAGAATACTGAAGGAGGCTGGAGAGGAAATTGCTGAGGCCTTGACAGAAATCTTTGGATCCTCACTGTCTTCAGGGATTGTCCCGGAGGACTGGAGAATAGCCTATGTTGTTCCTCTGTTTAAGAAGGGTAGCAAGGATAATCCAGGGAACTACAGGCCGGTGAGCCTTACTTCAGTGGTAGGGAAATTACTGGAGAGAATTCTTCGAGACAGGATCTACTCCCATTTGGAAGCAAATGGACGTATTAGTGAGAGGCAGCATGGCTTTGTGAAGGGGAGGTCGTGTCTCACTAACTTGATAGAGTTTTTCGAGGAGGTCACTAAGATGATTGATGCAGGTAGGGCAGTGGATGTTGTCTATATGGACTTCAGTAAGGCCTTTGATAAGGTCCCTCATGGTAGACTAGTACAAAAGGTGAAGTCACACAGGATCAGGGGTGAGCTGGCAAGGTGGATACAGAACTGGCTAGGTCATAGAAGGCAGAGAGTAGCAATGGAAGGATGCTTTTCTAATTGGAGAGCTGTGACCAGTGGTGTTCCACAGGGATCAGTGCTGGGACCTTTGCTCTTTGTAGTATATATAAATGATGTGGAGGAAAATGTAACTGGTCTGATTAGTAAGTTTGCAGACGACACAAAGGTTGGTGGAATTGCAGATAGCGATGAGGACTGTCAGAGGATACAGCAGGATTTAGATTGTTTGGAGACTTGGGCGGAGAGATGGCAGATGGAGTTTAATCCGGACAAATGTGAGGTAATGCATTTTGGAAGGTCTAATGCAGGTAGGGAATATACAGTGAATGGTAGAACCCTCAAGAGTATTGACAGTCTGAGAGATCTAGGAGTACAGGTCCACAGGTCACTGAAAGGGGCACACAGGTGGAGAAGGTAGTCAAGAAGGCATACGGCATGCTTGCCTTCATTGGCCGGGGCATTGAGTATAAGAGTTGGCAAGTCATGTTGCAGCTGTATAGAACCTTAGTTAGGCCACACTTGGAGTATAGTGTTCAATTCTGGTCGCCACACTACCAGAAGGATGTGGAGGCTTTAGAGAGGGTGCAGAAGAGATTTACCAGAATGTTGCCTGGTATGGAGGGCATTAGCTATGAGGAGCGGTTGAATAAACTCGGTTTGTTCTCACTGGAACGAAGGAGGTTGAGGGGCGACCTGATAGAGGTCTACAAAGTTATGAGGGGCATAGACAGAGTGGATAGTCAGAGGCTTTTCCCCAGGGTAGAGGGGTCGATTACTGGGGGGCATAGCTTTAAGGTGAGAGGGGCAAGGTTTAGAGTAGATGTACGAGGCAAGTTTTTTACACAAAGGGTAGTGGGTGCCTGGAACTTGCTACCGGAGGAGATGGTGGAAACAGGGACGATAGTGACATTTAAGGGGCATCTTGACAAGTACATGAATAGGATGGGAATAGAGGGATACGGACCCAGGAAGTGTAGAAGATTGTAGTTTAGTCGGGCAGCATGGTCGGCATGGGCTTGGAGGGCCGAAGGGCCTGTTCCTGTGCTGTACATTTCTTTGTTCTTGTTCTTTGTTTGTTCTTGTAATTGGCTCTAGGGTGACCACATGCAGGGGAGGCCGATAAATCATTGGAGGTTGTTGGATATGGGGTTGGTCCCATTAATTGTATGAAAATAGGGCTTACTGGTGATAATTGGTTTCTTGCCATGCTACGACGAGATTCCGATTTAGCCTACAGGAGTGGGCCGGTTGCATTGAAAATGGTTTGGCGTCTGGCGCGGTTCTTGTTTTCGGCCTCACCCACTATTCACCGGCCTCATTTCGCTCAGGCAAAAGTGCATCAAGGCCTGAGAATCACGCCCATGGTTTCAGTACAATGGCAATTTTTTAAAAAAATGTATTCAAGTTCTTTGCTTAGTTCTGAGTTTGAATCTAGGATAAAGTTATTTTATGTTCCCCTTCCCCCACCTTTTTCTGCACAAGTTTTTCAGGATTACTCTGTAACAGAAAGAAAATGTCATGAATTCCTGTGAAGACAGAACTGAGGACAGCATTACAAATAAGCATGATGTCTGCCGGTTTTGCTCTGCTATTTACATACATATACGATTTATCGAAAAATGAATGCTCTGGGGAAATATTCCCCTATATCCTATAACAAGGAAGTGAAACACAATCCCAGTTTGTTTCTGAATTCATTTCAATTTTATATTAGTAGCAATAACGTGTAGGCAGTGAAATGAATCAGGCACAGAAGCAAGTGGCCAATGCCTACATATAGGTAGATGGTAAAATGCCCAAAGTCACTTCACAGGACTGTTGTCAGGCAAAATTTAGCACTGAGTTACATCAGGAAACATGAGGACCGATGGCTAAAAGCTTTGCAAAAGCTGTAGGTTTTATGGATTGTCTTAAAAAAGGTTAAGGAAGGAAATTCCAAAGCTTATAGTGTAGACAGTTGAAGGCACAGTCGCCAATGGTGGGGAAAAGGAACTCAGGGTTAGTAAGAGGCCTGAATTGGGCAAATGTAGCATTATGAAGAGGATTGCCAGGCTGGAGGAGAATACCCAGATCATGAGGAGGGAGACATGTGGAGAGATTTGAACACAAGGATAGGAGTTATAAGTTTGAGATTCTGCTGGACCAGGAGTCAAAGTAAATCCATGAGCAAGGGGGTGATTAGTGAACAGCACATTAGGATCCATGCAGCAGTTGTTTGGGTGAATTGAAGTTCAAAGAGGTTGGACTGTAGGAGGCTGGAGAGTAGAATATTGGAATACTTGGACAAAGGGTCATCTGGACTCGAAACGTTAGCTCTTTTCTCTCCATACAGATGCTGCCAGACCTGCTGTGATTTTCCAGCATTTTCTCTTTGGCATAATGTTAGAATAGGTTGAGTGTGGAGGTAACAAAAGCACAGATGAGGTTTCAGCAGCAGATGGGCTGGTCGTGGGTTTGCAATGGGTGATATAATAAAAGAGGAAGTAGGTAACTTTACTAATGGAGTGTGTATATAATATTGAAAGTTCTGCTTGGGATGCCAAGGTTGCAAACAGCCTGTTTTGGCCTCAGACAGTAGGCAGGGAGGGGTATGGAATGAATGGAGTTTGGACAAGGCTTTTGTCTTCCCGATATTTAATTGGTTGAAATTTCTGCTTATCCAGTACTGCATGTCACACAAGCGACCTCGAGTTGGTGGAGGAAGCGAGAGAGCTGGTGGATTTTTGCGGTGTTCATATGGAATATGATGTAGTTTCAGCTGATGCCACTCGGGGCATCATGTAGATGAGAAATGGATGGGGGCCAAGGACAGTTCCTTTGCAAATTCCAGAGGGAGCAGGAATAGAAGCCATTGCTTGAGATTCTCTGGCTTAGCATGGGACCATGCAAGCGCAGTCCGACCCAGTTGGATAATGAAGCTGAGGTGTAGGAGGGGAATGCTGTGATCAGATATGTCAAAGGCTGCAGAGAGGCTGAGATGGATGAGGAGCGTACCAAGGTCGTAGTCGCATAGGATGGCATTTGTGACTTTCATATGGGCAGTTTCAGTGATGTGGCTCTGTATTCCAGAATCCACTCTGAACAGAAACTGAAGGGACAGCTTTGACTATCCTTGTCTCTGTGAACAGAGCTCTCTGCACCAGAAAACTGTCCATCACCAAGTGGTCAGCCACTCACCCTCACTGACTGTTGGCAGCCAGATTCTGTGCTTACTGCTCTTGGCATAACAACAGTGATGCATTCTTGATGTAAATGACCTAACCTCATGTAACCCAGCAAGGTCAGATTTTTTTAAATGCACACACACTGAGTGCTTGGCCAGTGTTAGCAGCATGGTGTGAGGACCAGGTAATGTACACCACAAATATCTCAGGAGCCAGAATGATGAAGTAAACCTAAGTTATACTTTTGTGCAAGTGTGATAAGGGTGACAAAGTGGCACAATGGTCAGCACGGCTGCCTCACAGCATCAGGGATCCGGGTTTGATTCTGGCCTTGGGTGACTGTTCATGTGGAGTTTGCACTATGTTGCGGAGGGCAGAGTGCCGGGGGAACAGTCAGGGGTCGGCGTGGGGGCAGAGGGAAGGGGGTATGGGGAGATGCGGGGCAGGGGCTGCAGTGCAGGTTGGGGTAACCGTGTAGTCCGTTGGACCTGGTTGGTCATGGGGTACACATCATGCTAACATGTCTGACGTTCTCCCCTGCAGACAATAGATTTCAGAATCCAACCAGGAACGGTGGCCTTTATTCTAGTCGCTGCAGCCCTGGGGGATGCACTGAGGCTGTCCAAGCTGGAGCTGCTCGGAGAGGACCCTCCAGCGGCAGAGCTTGCCCTAGAGGAACATGAACAGGCTGGTGAGGATGGAGAGCCAGTCGCCCAACAGCCCTGGGGGGAGGTGGGAAGGAGACGCCGCATCAGGCCTTGTGTGAACCAGCAGTGATTGCCATTCGAGGATCGGCTGGACCGAGCATGTAGTCGGAGACTGAGCAGGAAGACCATGCGACACATCTGCCAGATCATGGCGCACCGGGCACCACCTGGTATGGGGGTGGACACCTGCTCCCGTTGGCCATCAAGGTAACAGTCGCCTTGAACGTTTATGCCACGGGGTCCTGCCAGGTGCCGAGTGGGTTCCTGTCTGAGATCTCACAGATATCGGTGCAAAGGTGCAGTTGCGTAGTCATGGAGGGCCTGTATGCCCCCCGGTCAGCACAATATATCAAATTCAATGTGGACCGAGCCCACCAGGATGCCCTGGCTGCGGGGATCACCGCCATTGTCGGGATGCCATTGTGGAGACCTACTACAATGACACCCATGCAACAACCAGGGGCATGAATGAGCGGTGCATCGACACCCTGAAGATGCAGTTCAAATGCACGCTGTTAGACTCCTCTAAATGCACCTGTAGGTGCTGGATGGTTGTTGATAGCCCCTCAGGTAGTCCCTGGCTCTGTGTCTACATTTACATTATTGGTGAGACCCCCCATTCCAGACGCCCAAGACCCATCTGGACAGCAGCAATTCCTTGACGTCAGGCCGCTCTCCAACCGTCCGCCCCCTCGGCGATTCCTACCTCCACCTGATGTACCGCAGCATGTGTGTGGTGAGCACCAGATGTTAACTCAGGAGCCTGTTCATTAATATGTCCAACCAAGGTGAGTGTCTCTGGGATGGCGGAGGGTGTTGGAGACAGCTATGATGAGAAGTTAGTGCCTGCCTGGACTGGTGCTCCGGGGTGTCTCGGGCTGGAGTTTGAGGGTTTGCATCACTGTCCATTGCCTCCTCGTCACTGGAACCTGCTTTGGGTTGGGGGCGGGGTACATCAGAAGGGCCCGCCTCAACACCAGATGATCCTGCAAGACACAAGGCATGACGCATCATTGGATCCCGGGTTGGGGTGGTGTGCCCACTGCAGCGTGACTGTGTGGGGCAGCAAGTCCAGTGGTTCCCGACCAGTTTTCTCCCTTTCCAGTTAAGTGCCACCTTCTCCTGGCCCAGGGAGGGCGGCGGGGGTGGGGGTGGGTGGGGGGGTGATGTGGTGGGGGGGGGCATAGAAAGCGTATAGTGTTAGGCAGTCAGTCGCGGGAAGCACAGAGGCTGGGCAGATGGTGGCTTCCGTGGCCTAGGCGCCTGGCCATGGTGGCTGATATGGGTGCTGGCATGCAGTGCAGAGTGGGGAGCATGCACATTGCCGGCAGGTAGGGTGGGGGGTAAGTGTTTACCGGTGTTTGAGACAGGGGTTGTTGCCGGGGGCACCATGTGCCTACTCCACCTGGCAGCCTTAAGATCGTGTAGCTTCTTTCGGCATTTCTGGCCGGTTCTGGCAGTGGGACCCACAGCGCTCAAGGCCTCTGCCACCTGTGCTCAGGTCCGGTGTATGACGGCGGGTGGCAGTCTCCATCCCACCCTGGGGAACAGAGTAGCCTGCCTCTTCTCCAGGGCGTCCTGCAGGGTCTCCAGCTCAGAGTCCACAAACCGGGCTGCCACTCTCCGTGTTGCCATTTTTTTGCCTGGGATAAGTGTGTGTGGGGAGTGGAGTGCTGATATGCGGTTGCCGCTTGTCAGCCTCTCGAATGGCAGTCCCGGCTCCGGCGAATCAGATACCGTCTTTCATTGGAATTGATCTTGTTCCACGTGGCGCTGGTGCTAGCCCATTCATGGATCATGATTTGCTCCTGGACCAATGCAATTTAGTTGCTGTAGAAGTTCACCGGTGTAGTCCCAGCGTCAACTCTCAGTTTCTGAAATGGAGAATCATACCTGTGCAGTTTAGGTGGATTGGCCAAGATCAATGTGCAGAGTTAGGAGATAAAAGGACGAGGAGTGGGCTTTCGGAGGACCGATGCAGATTCAATGAGCCAAATGGTCTCCTCCTGCACTGTAGGGAACCTATGAGTCTATGATCGATGATGCATTCAGGGAGGTAGACAGCACGCTGTTAATCATGTAAGTACTTATTTTTCCAATAGTTAATCTTATTTGGGGAAATGCACAACACTATGATTTGTGGGATGGGAAGATTATCCACTGTGGAGAGATTGAAGGCAGAATTTAATGGAAACATTTCTAAGTTCATTTGTGGTGGATATTTCAGGCATTTTTCTGCCGGCTCTGCAGGTGAGTTCTCCACTGCTACTGAATTACACTGAGGGCGTGACCCAACAGCCACGCTGCGCCAGAAGAGCAACTCTCTGTGACGCAGCATGGCCATTGAAAGCCAGGATATGGAACGGCACTCATGGGGTCCCCAGGGGAATCGGAGACTCCCAGCTGCATGTCCTTTGGTTCCCTGGCACTGCTGGTGCCACCTGGGCACCCTGGCAGTGCCACCTGGGCATCCTGGCACTGCCAGTGTGCTGAGGTGGCAATTCCATATGGCATGGGCACTGCTAGAGTGCCAGGTTGGCACTGTCACCCCAAGCTCCAATGAACTGTGGGAAGGGCCCTGAGACCCCCCCCCCCACTCCCACCGCAGCCCCCCAACACCCACGCAGGGCATCCTCTGACTCTCTCGCCTAAAGACAAAAATGGCAGCTTGGCACCTTGGCAGTGTCAACCTGGCACTTTGGCAGTACCAAGCTGGCACCCAGGTGGCACTGCCAGGGTGCCAGGCTGGCAGGGCCAAGGAGCCTGGGTGGCAACAGCAGTGCCAGGCTATCTCCATGCCAAAGGACTTGCACCTGGAGGTCTCCAATTCCCTAGGGGTCTCCCACAAGTGCCGTTCTGCCAGGTCCCTGTTTGTGGATACCAGTGATGAATGGCGCTCGTCCATGGTCTCCGAGGTACAGGTGTTGATCCCAATGCCTCGGTGATGCTCAATCAATGACTCCAGAAGCGAGATTGGATGTCAATCTCTTCACCAATGGTCTTTCTGTCTCAGGTACCTCCCACACCAATGATCTTACAGCCTCAACCTAGGTACTGTAATACCCCTAATACAGACTACCACACTCGGGTACCTCAAAAAACTGCATTTTAAAATGTGACTAGCTGTCTCGCTCTAATGAGCAGATTTGCTAAAAAAGTGATCCTAACCACAATGGGCAGAATTTACACCGAAATTGCTTTA
The DNA here is from genome assembly GCF_047496885.1 of Scyliorhinus torazame. NCBI lineage: Eukaryota > Metazoa > Chordata > Chondrichthyes > Carcharhiniformes > Scyliorhinidae > Scyliorhinus > Scyliorhinus torazame. The sequence goes on from NC_092713.1 coordinate 240,441,893, forward strand.
AATCCTGCGAGACATTGCGAGCCGGTAGATCCAGGGAGCAGAGTATCCTGGCTTCTATCAGCCATGCTGCGCAGCGATGAGCTGCTTTTCGGGCGCAACATGGCCGTTGGATCGTGACCTTCAAATATTTTTTGAGCACTAGGGAGCTGAACTCAGAGATCAGGCCGCCATTTTGAAAGGGTGTCCCGCTCTCTAAGTAAGCTTGTGGGCCCTCCACACTCCCTACTCATGGGCAGTGTCACCCCCACACACATGGGCACTAGCCCACACCCCTATGGAATCTCTGTGTGTGTCCCCTTCTTCAGGCCCCACACCACGCTTCCTTACAGACTCCCCCTTCCAGGACCCTCGCCTGTCAGACCCCCAACCTCCCCTAACCCTTGGCAGTTCCACCCTGGCAACGGACAGTGCTCCAGTCAGCTTGGCAGTGCCAGCTGGTCGGTGCCAATGTGCCTGTGTTTCAGGGGAGGGCCAGAGAGCCTCCCAGCACTATCCCTGACTACCCAGAGGTCTCCGATGGCCCAGGAGACCCCCCAGGTGCCATTCCGTCTGATCCATGTTTGTGTGGACCTGTACTGAACGATGCGCAGCTGCAGCCTCGCTGGAGAGGCCGATAGATCCTGGGAGGCCAGTAGATAACGGGTGAACTCCCCTACTGTAGGTTTAAACCCTACTTATGTGCTGCCATTTAGTCATGCCCCCTTTGGGCACTTCAGATTCCGACACCTCATGGGACTTGGGTAGATCCCGCGAGGTGTGAAGGCTGCTGTGAAGCTTGCAAGATGCCTCTATCGGGATCTATCGGCCACATTGTGCTCTCGCACGAGCGCAACACGGCCACAAAGTCTCGGTCTCAGTTACTGGGCCCATATTCCTTAGCTTTTAGAAAAAGGTGATGTGAACTCATTGAAACATACAGAACTGTATCCAAATTGATGACTCTGAATTCCAGGTACACTCACAATCTCTAAATTGTAAGGCTTTTCAATATTTAATTAATTTTGCAACAATTAGTATGTCCCAAGCCCATTGACTTTAAATCCAGATTGAATCATTAATAACTATTCCCATATATAAATGGCATGTTGAAAGCTTGAATCAGCTTCAAATTTCCATTCCAGTAAAAACATATTTCGCTATTATAAAAATTAACTCTGAGTCACGGTTCCCAGAGACCAAGTAATTAAATATTTTTTCAACTGGTCTACCATTCTAACCACACTTAAATAATATTTGGGGCGATTCTCCACACATCCTGCTCTGCCAGGAGACGAGCAGGAGTGCCCCTATACGGGGTTTACGCCGGGTGTCAAACATGCTCCTGGCCTGCTGCACCTGGCTTAGTCTGATTCACACCCACCGCCAAATCCGTTTTTCAGGCGACGTGTCATTCTCCGCCCTATCGGGAATCCCGATACCGGTGTCGGGCAATGGAGAATCCACTCCCTCATCATTTTTGGGGGGATTTCTGCCCATTGATTTGTGGTTGAAAGCCTTGATTGATGCTTCAGCCAAAGAAAACCTACACAATCCACTGGTCTCACTTCATATTCTTCAGCTGTAACGATTGACACATGAACAAAAGCACTTCCGCACAAATTTATTAGATCATCTTACATTACTGCGGTATCAAATTTAATATTGCTGCCGTATTCTGACAAAGATGTGCAGGCATGCCAGATGCTGTTTGATATAGTGCCGAGGTTGAAAAGTTAATTATCATCTGTTAAATAGATACAAAGTTGATTTGACAACAAACAGAACTTTATGTTTCATTTCCACAATTTTATATGAAATGTTTCACATTTTGAAATGGTCAAATCAGTATCATTGCATTTTGCTGCATTTATATATTCATACTCTATTGGGCTGGGGGAGGGCAGGTTATCTGGTTTTAGAATCCCTGCTTGTTATCATTAAAGCTGTTCCATTATCAAGGCAGAGAAATGGCTGGAGGAGGTTGACAAGGCAGAATGACTCTTTGGAACTTCTGCAGAAAAGAATGGAAAAATTTGAATTTCGTCCAGGAAGTAGCAATTAATGGCTGGCTGGTTGGAAGTGGCCTAAAGAATCAATGCTGTGCACTGATTCCAGGAGGGAGAATATTGCTTTTTAAAGGTTGCCAGGCTTACATCTTGTTTAATCTTACAATGTTTCTTGATGACATATTACTGTCAGCTTGGTAGAGCATAACAGACAGAAAATACGTCCGTTGTCGACATTTAGGAAGAATAAAGGTAAGATGGAAGGAAACGGATAAGCAACATTAAGTGAAATTTACAGGGCTTTATGAACACAAGAGGTAAAAGGAGAGTTAGAAAATGGGTGGGATCACTTAGAGGTGAAAGGAGTCAATTGCATCTGTGAACAAACAAATGTTAAATATGACTAGAATGTATCTGTTAAATAGCAGACAAAGATGCAATCGTGCTGCAAAATTGGAAGATCTGGGAAAGATATTGCTGAGATCAATCAATCATCAAAAGGATGCCCTGTTTAAAACGTAAATCTGAGGAGACGAGGGGCACGATTCAATGGAAACATTCCTAAATGCCATTTTGGGTGTGCTTGGCGCCACGTTGGCAAGATTTATGCCATTACTGGTTCCCTCGCCATTTGGTTCACCTGACTCATGCCGCAGCTTCTCCCCGTGAACAAGAGGCAGCTGCTTTTAAGCATTCCCTCACCACTCACTCCCAATCAACACACAGGCATGGCAGCACACAGACCTACTCCTCACTTTGGCAATGCTGACCTGGCCAGGCTTCTCAATGCTGTTGGTGAGAGACAGACCATCCTGTTGCCTTGAGGGGGTAAGAGGACCAACAAGAGGGTCAGCAATGATGCCTGGGAGGCAATGGCAGCAGCTGTCAGTGGACCGGTATCCAATGTCGGAAGAAGACCAACAACCTCCACTGAGCTACAAAGTTACCACCTCTCTCCTGGCATCAGTTATGCCTGCCATCCATCATTTCCAAACCCCCCCCTGCAAATCACTGGCTGACACAGCACACCCTCCCCACTGTCATGATATGCAGACATGCAGATAATGATATACAGACAGGCAGCTAATGACCACAGAGAACAGGACATGACCAATGAGCAGGCAGGACACTCAGGGGTGGTATCTCACTATAAAAGGCATGAGGCACTCACACTCCGCCTCTTTCCACTGATGAACATCTACAGAGTGAGTCAGGGTGTATGTCCAGTATTACACCTCCAGCACGTGGCTAAGAGCTAGTCTGGTTCAGTCAGACAGAGTAACCACACTTAGGTTAGCAGAGAGTCGAACACATAGAGAACTGTGCTAACTGTGCTACTGGTTCAATAAATCAGATTGAACTAACTTCAAGGTCTGGAGTATCTTTTGGTTAAGCTGCATCCAGTTGCAGCCTGTGTTATTCCAGAGTACATCACACATCACCCACATCTGATCTTCGTGTCTGCTCCTAAGCATCCTGGCAACCACCAGCACAACCCCTTCATATCCAGGTACAGTGCCCACACATGCCACCTGCTATAGCCCCCCTGATTCATCAAGTGTGAAGCTCACACTGCCCTCTTCTTGTCCCTGTAGGAGAAGATAGCCCATAATAAGTGGGAAAGGTCCAAGATGGGGGGAAGGGTGCTAGTAATCCAAGTCTTCACTCGCTTTGAGGAACGGGCCCTGGAAATCATGGGCTTGCCCGAGGAAAGAGCAGTTACTGACAACGGGATTTGCTTGCGCCACAGAGGTCGGGATCCACTGCACCTTCACTCAGATGGTCTGTCTTAAGTGAATTGTTCATGTGACAAAAAATGATCCTTCCCTCTCACCAACCACATGTCCACCGTCTCGCAGCATCTCCATCTGATGAAGCCGGGCCATTCGGAGTTGCTCCCCTGCCGCCACCTCAAACACCACCTCAGAGGGTAGCTCCGAGGAGACCACTATTGAGGCATCACAACTGTCAGCCCCACCTTCCACCAGCGCAGAGACGCACACCTCGGTGGGCGACATTAGTGGACAGGCTTTAATTGGGTGAGCCACAACACAGTTGCTGGAGCACATCAGGTGGAGGCAGGGACATCCAACAGCAGTTGGAAGTCTGCTGGAGCCCAGGACTCAGCTGGGACCCAACCCAGTCAATGCCGAGTCTCTGGACTAGGTTATCCCAGAGCTGATCCAGCTGTGACATTCAGGAGAAGATGTCAACGACAATCCCGCAACTGCACAGCCATTTGGAGGAGTCCCAAAGGTTTCGAGCACAGGAGATAGTGCCGACTAATGCTAGGCTGGTGGCTGCAGTGGAAAGCCTGGAGCACGACGTCCGAGTCTTGAGTGGCGGTTCTCAAGGCATGGCCTGGGGTGAAATTCTCCCCAAACGGCGCGATGTCCGTCGACTGGCGCCCAAAACGGCACCAATCAGACGGGCATCGCGCCGCCCCAAAGTTGCGTAATGCTCCGCATCTTTGGGGGCCGAGCCCCAACATTGAGGGGCTAGGCCGGCGCCGGAGGGATTTCCGCCCTGCCAGCTGGCGGAAACGGCCTTTGTTGCCCCGCCAGCTGGCGTGGAAATGACATCTCCGGGCGGCGCATGCGCGAGAGCGTCAGCGGCCGCTGACAGTTTCCCGCGCATGCGCAGTGGGGAGAGCCTCTTCCGCCTCTGCCATGGTGGAGACCGTTGCGGAGGCGGAAGGGAGAGAGTGCCCCCACGGCACAGGCCCGCCCGCGGATCAGTGGGCCCCGATCGCGGGCCAGGCCACCGTGGGGGCACCCCCGGGGTCAGATCACCCCGGGCCCCCCCTAGGACCCCGGAGCCCGCCCACGCCACCTTGTCCCACCGGTAAATAGGTACTCTAATTTACGCCGGCGGGACAGGCAATTTATCGGCGGGACTTCGGCCCATCTGGCCCGGAGAATCGAGCAGGGGGGCCCGCCAACCGGCGCGGCCCGATTCCCGCCCCCGCCGAATATCCGGTACCGGAGACTTCGGCAACCGGCGGGGGCGGGATTCACGGCGGCCAACGGCCATTCTCCGACCCGCTGGGGGGTCAGAGAATGACGCCCATGGTCTGTGACGAGCATAACTGAGGGCCTTGACATCATGTCCCAGTCGCATTGCTGAGGCACTGCAGAGCATGGCCCAGCCACTGAGGACCATTCCTATGGGTGTTGACACCAGGGTGAAGTTAATGAGGAGCTGCCAAGGCTGGCAGAGCCAGATGACTCATAGGCCTCTGGGGCTCACTCCAGCTGTCCCATGGAGTCCCCCTGGGCCCTACGGGAACCATCAGGGAGGAGGAGGAGCTGGGGGCAAACCCGAGGTCTGCCATCAAGGAGACGACAGCGGTTCCATTTAGTTCCAATCCCTTCCACCTGACACCGGCACATCTCCAAGGCAGAGGTCAGAACAGGGTGGCACGGCAACACCTGTGACACTGGCTGGTGCCCTTTGGCTCCAGCTGCCCCAGAGGACGTCTGCCAAAGGCATCAAAGTCATGGAGTCATACATGTTTACAGAATGTGGGCAGCATGCGGTGCAGTGGTTAGCACTGGGACTACGGCACCGAGGAACCGGGTTCGAATTGCGGCCCTGGGTCACTGTCCGTGTGGAGTTTACACATTCTCCCCATGTCTGCATGGGTTTCACCCCACAACCCAAAAATGTGCATGGTAGGTGGATTGGCTCTGCTAAATTGCCCCTTAATTGGAAAAATAATACTTGGGTACTCTAAATTTATTTTAAAAAGGAAAAAAAAATAGGTGTTTACAGCATGGAAACAGGGCCTTCAGCCCAGCTTGTCCATGCCGCCCAGTTTCTATCACTAAGCTAGTCCCACTTGCCCGCATTTGGCCCATATCCCTCTATATTCACCCTGCCCATGTAATTGTACAACTGCTTTTAAAGGACAAAATTGTACCCGCCTCTACCATTGCCTCTGGCAGCTCGTTCCAGATGCTCACCACCCTCTGTGTGAAAGAATTTCCCCTCTGGTCTCTTTTGTATCTCTCCCCTCTCACCTTAAACCTATGCCCTCTAATTCTAGACTCCTCTACCTTTGGGAAAAGATGGTGATATCTACCTTATGTAAGCTCCTCATTATTTTATAGATTTCTCCACAGGGCATGGAAAGCAACAGGCTGCCTCCACTTCTGATGTGCTTCCTGGGGTCACTAGACTACGAAAGATCAAGAAGAGTGAGGATCACCGAGTGGACACCGGGGGTGGGGGGTGGGTCACTAACTGTAGCTCGGAGGAATGGAAATCTGTCACAGTGAAGGGTTCACATGTACACCCCCCGAGGTATACAACACCTGATACATATGAAGCCTCTGTCATATTTATCTTAACAGCGAGCCTGCCTGAACCCCCACTCCCTGTTGCCTTCCATTATCCCCACTCCCAGGCACAGTGGTCCAAGATCAAAAGCCCCAATGCAGACCCTGTCCAGTGGATAGGTATGAACCTGCTGTCAGCAGAAAGACAGGAGTCAGACTTTAACAGAAATTGAAGAGCACCAGAACTTTCCTCACAGCGAGTTAACATCACTATCCTGCCTTATATATTGACCCGCTAACAGTGCCAACACAGACCCATCACCCTGGAGTGATGTTACACTTTGGAGGGTGGAACAGCATGATCAGAGAAGAGAGGGTATAATGGCGGCAGGGAATGAGGAGGCGGAGGGGACAATTAGGGGGGAAGAGGGGATGGTGGTATTAAATGGAGTGGGTGTTGAGCTGATGGACATAGCCTCGTCCTACAATGAGGGTCTCCTTGGTGTTCCGGACATGTCAGTCCCTTGCCGCCGCCTGTCCTTCATCTTCAGAATCCTCCTCAGGCTTGCCCTCCAGCCCCACCTGGTCTGCCTACTCCTCATCCTCCTCCGACAAGGCCGCATGTCCCTCCTCCTCCAACATGTCACTCTGCTGCTTTTCCAGGATTTGGAGGGCCCAGCAGACCACCACAAAGCAGAAGACCCTCTGGGGGTGTACTGCAGGGTATTACCACAGCGGCCCAGGCATGCAACTGCTTTTTCAGCAGTCCGATGTACTGTCAACATGGGCAACGTGTGCCTCGTTATAACAGGCCTCTACCTTGATCTCAGGCCTCCGCACTGGCATCAACAGTTATGACTTTAGCCGGTATCCCTTGTCCCCCACGAGGCATCCTGACATCCTGGAGTGGTCCTCAAAGACATTGAGTATCCCAGGATGTAGCTGTCATGCATATTCCCGGGTAGCGGGCATACACGTGCATGATCCAGAGGCGGTGATCGCACACTCTCTGAGCATTCAGGAATGGAACTCCTCTCTGTTGATTAAGGACACTCCCTGATGCCCGGTGTGTACAGGACAACATGCATGCCATCAATAACCCCCTGGACTTGGGGCATCATGGCGATGATGGTGAATCCTGCAGCCTGGGCATCTCGGTGAGCCTCGTCCAACTCAAAGGTGATAAAGTCTGATGCCCAGGCAGACAGAGCATCTGGAACCTCCCAGATGCACCTGTGGGCTTTAGATTGAGAAATGCCACACAGGTGCCTGCTTGAGCTGTGGAATGAAGAGAGGTTATGGAACAGGTACTGCACTGTCTTTCACCTGAGACGGAGTCGTCTGCAGCATATGAGTTTGAACATAAACACTTTATTTGTATCTTTAGTTACGTACAGTTCTAAATATGGTTTTGCATGGAGCTGTTCCATGCAGGCTTCCTGGTTACCGAGTTCTGTCCTAAATTGTTCTCTGACCATGTGAATGTATAGGTCACTCTGTGGGGAGTGCCACTCTCCAGTCCAACTTTGATCTTTGCTCTGCCAAGCACCTTACATTATAATGCATGCAAACATATATCATCATAATACAATGCAGTCTTCAGTCTTGACAGTTCTTTCACAAATTTTGTCTGTCACATGAGAAGGAACAGTTGTTGTATTTAGGCCATGTGATAAAGTTTATCCTCTTTCCAGTATTTTAATTTAGCATTTCTTCACCAATCACGTTATCATATTGGTTCTTGCGCTTTTCTATTGGTATGACCATTTCAGCAATCTTGTTCTGGCATTTAATATCAGGGGCGTCATTCTCCGACCCCCCAGCGGGTCTTCCACCATGGCGGAGGCGGAAGAGATTCTCCCCACTGCACATGCGCGGGAAACTGTCCGCGGCCGCTGACGCTCACGCGCATGCGCCGCCCCAACATGTCATTTCCGCGCCAGCTGGCGGGGCAACAAAGGCCGTTTCCGCCAGCTGGCGGGGCGGAAATCCCTCTGGCGCCTGCCTAGCCCCTCAATGTTGGGGCTCGGCCCCCAAAGATGCGGAGCATTCCGCACCTTTGGGGCGGCGCGATGCCCGTCTGATTGGCGCCGTTTTGGGCGCCAGTCGGCGGACATCGCGCCGTTTGGGGAGAATTTCGCCCCAGTTTCTTTCTCTGCCTGGATTATTGATTATGCTGTCAAATTTAGTATTTTTCTCTTCAGTTAGTTAGTCATTGCTGAACTTCCCTTCTTCAAGATCTTATTCTCCCAATTCAATTCTTCACCGGACTTGTTCTTATTTTCTGGTTGCTTTTTCATGGAGTTCAACTTTTTCTACATTGTCTCATTAATTTCTCCTTAAACAGGGGCTGTTTAGCACAGGGCTAAATCGCTGGCTTTGAAAGCGGACCAAGGCAGGCCAGCAGCACGGTTCAATTCCCGTATCAGCCTCCCCGAACAGGCGCCGGAATGTGGTGACTAGGGGTTTTTCACAGCAACTTCATTTGAAGCCTACTTGTGACAATAAGCGATTTTCATTTCATTTTTTTCTTCTTAACTTCATATTGTAATTTTTTTTAATACTTCGTTCTTCTCCAAGTTTGCTGTCAGTCATTTCATCTTGTTGTTTCCATGTCCTCTCTGAGCTTTAACTCTTTTTGCTGATTCCACTTTATGTTTAAAAATTCCTTGTTTCTTTTGAAGTCTTTAATTTCTGCGTTTCTTCCAAGGGGAATCCATCATGTTCTTATTGGACATACACATTTCACAAATGGGACATTAATTTCGACTTGTCCTAACTTCAGCCAAACCCTTTTGGCTTCACTGTTGATCAGGTCTGTCTCCAAGAAAGGGTTGACTTGTTTCCAATCTGCACTTGTCTTGTTGCCCTCCTTCTGGGGTCTTTCATTTTCCTCTTTCTGGGGTATTCCATAAGACCATAAGACCATAGGAGCGGAAGTAAGGCCATTCAGCCCATCGAGTCCACTCCACCATTCAATCATGGCTGATTTCAACTCCATTTACCCTCTCTCTCTCCATAGCCCTTGATTCCTCGAGAAATCAAGAATTTATCAACTTCTGTCTTAAAGACACTCAACGTCCCGGCCTCCACCGCCCTCTGTGGCAATGAATTCCACAGACCCACCACTCTCTGGCTGAAGAAATTTCTCCTCATCTCTGTTCTAAAGTGACTCCCTTTTATTCTAAGGCTGTGCCCCCGGGTCCTAGTCTCCCCTGCTAATGGAAACAACTTCCCTACATCCACCCTATCTAAGCCATTCATTATCTTGTAAGTTTCTATTAGATCTCCCCTCAACCTCCTAAACTCCAATGAATATAATCCCAGGATCCACAGACGTTCATCGTATGTTAGGCCTACCATTCCTGGGATCATCCGTGTGAATCTCCACTGGACCCGCTCCAGTGCCAGTATGTCCTTCCTGAGGTGTGGGGCCCAAAATTCTATTGATTTCTTTCTGAGGTTTTTGTTACCTCTTCGTTGAGGTCATGATTACTTGCTCTGAGGTCTTCTGTTATCTGTTCCCCAACGTCCTCATTGATTATGGACCTTTTTTTCAGAGCTGTCCTCTGCAATTTTCCTGTCCATAGCCATTTGTTTCTTCTCGTGGTTGCTGCTTTAAAATGTATTTTCAGTGTAGCTCAACAACTTCAAATTTTGGACATACTTTCATTTAACGTTATTTAAGGAAATTCCAGACCTCTCCAGAATTTACACTGAGAATAACAATTAAGTTCTCAACACTCACCGATATTAAATAAATTAGTCAGCAACTCCTGTTGCCAGCACACGTGCAGTTAGGAGGTGCCGGCGCAATGGTATTGTCACTGAATTAGTAATCCAGACACCCAGAGTAATGCTCTGGGGACCTGGGTTTGAATCCCACCATGGTAGATGGTGAAATCTGAATTCAATAAAATCTGGAATTAAAAGTCCACCGATGACCATGAAACCATTGTCGATTGTGATTGCCGTAAAAACCCATCTGGTTCGCTAATGTCCCTTAGATCCACAGAAATATGGTTGACTCTTAAAAAAAAATGCCACTTAGTTTGAGGGCAGTTAGGGATGGGCAACAAATGTTGGGCTTGCCTGCGACACCCACATTCCATGAAAGAATTTAACAAAAAGAATGCTGTCTTCTCATGTGCCATGCATCTCCAGAAGCTGCACTATTCTGGCTTCTCACCAAGAGACTCGATATTCAAACATATGAAAGGCATGAGCTGTGGCACTTACTCACTGGATACCTGCTAAACATACCAGAAAAAGTCAGGGCTTGTTCATTCATCTGTAATTGAATTTTTAAAGGTCTTATAAGTCTTAAATGTAGCCTACAAACTCCTGAAATACACTAAAGTTAAATTTTACGAGTGTGAAGCCTGATCTTCGTCTCTGGATGGGGGTCAGAATGAAATTGGAAAAGTTTTTTTAAAAACTTGTATTTTTGGCAGCAAATCCTAATTTGCAGCGTCTTCCCAATCCCATGACCTTTCCACAGATTGAGAATCTCTTTCATAGAATTTACAGTGCAGAAGGAGGCCATTCGGCCCATCGAGTCTGTACCGGCTCTTGGAAAGAGCACCCTACCCAACACCTCCACCCTATCCCCATAACCCAGTAACCCCATCCAAAACTAAGGGCAATTTGGGACACTAAGGGCAATTTATCATGGCCAATCCACCTAACCTGCACATCTTTGGACTGTGGGAGGAAACCGGAGCACCCGGAGGAAACCCACGCACACACAAGGAGGATGTGCAGACTCCGCACAGACAGTGACCGTCTAACGTAAAATTAACGTTAAATTGGGACATTGTACAAATATTTTCTGAGGTTGATGTCACCATTGTGAGGACAATAGGAAATTAATATTTCCTTCCCCTGACCATTTTCAGGTGCTGGTGTGGGTTTTTAAAAAAAAACTTCCTCACTGGAGCGTTATTGACCACATGGAGAAGCCTGCTGTGGAGTCTGAAACATTCTTAATGTTCCTCAAATATTACTAGTGTATGCTATATTGTAATGGACATGGATTTCTAAAGCAGTGTTGTTGTATCTGCTAAATCTCAGATACTTTGACCAGTATATCAATCAAAGTTTAACCCAAGTGCCCTTAGTTGCAAGATGGACAAAGGACAAACATGAGTAAAGGTTCAATAAGTTTATTAATAATAATACTATTAACCCTTAAATTACCTACATAAAACAAGAGGATACCCCAGATTCAAGTACACTACCTGCAAAGAAGGCTTGGTAGGCTGTGGATCTGATCCCTGGAATTCCTCTGGCCCATCTTCACAAAGGTGGTTCCCACTGGATGTCTCTTCCTTGCTTCCTTCCTTCCTTCTGATCTTGTCAAGGTCACCTCGCACACCGAGTCTTTGCTGTCGGTGTGCCTTTATCCCCCCTCTCGCCCCACCTTTCCAGAAAACTCTCTGGCTTCCGGCCAATGAGGTCTCGAGAGGGGGTCCCAATACCCAGCAGGACTCCATATGTTGCTATATAAGGTAACGGCAGGAACTCTAGGTGACAGAAAGTCTGGCCCAATCTGGGCTTCTAACAATAGGTGGGTGCATTTCAATGGGATGTGATGATCTCCAGCTAGGTCTCAATAGAGTGCGATGATCTTTGATGGATGATTGATGGGACAGGCCCAGACATGTTCTGGCAGCTTGTCTGTTGGTTGTGTATTTGACTTTGGTCAAGTCTTCCAACAGCCTGCCAGAGGTTTGACTGCAGTATTATTTTAAAATGCCCAATTCTTTATTTCAGGATATCCTATTTAATCGGGCGAATTCTTTAATTTAAAATACCCAATTTAAATCCAGCCGAAATCTAGGTCTTGCTAGGTTACTACAGTGTCTCAATATAGGAGTCTGAACTGCAAAGGCAGACTTGACCATTACATTGACCACCATTGTGTAAATGTTGATATATTGTTGCAACACTCTGGGACAGTGTGCGGTCAATTCCAACCCCACAAGCCCTGGTGTCCCAACATAAGTAAATTAACCAATAATTCATATAAGGTTTCTGAGATCTTTGGCCTTCGACTGCTCCAATGTCTTACAGGCACCAGATTTATAAGTAAAACACAAAAACTGTTCATTCGTAACAACAATAGAGATAAGACATGCAATGATTATCTTAGAATATCGAGGCCAATCTATTACTCCCCCTTTTTATCATCATACCCCCTACCAAACAAGTACAAGACAGACACACACAGGGGAGAGGGAAGGGGGAAAAATTATAGGGATTAAAATGGAAGAAAGAGATATAAATGTCCTTTTTCTGATATCAAAGTTGTTTTAGTCGGCTATATTCCCAGGGTGTAGTGTTGAAACACTTAAAGTTTGAGAATAGGTTGAGATCTTTTCGGCCCCAAGACCTCTAATCATTTGCTTTACCGGGTAAAACTGCGTGTGGATGAGGACCAGCTACACTGAGGGAAACTTCGGAGGGAACCAGCTACTAGATGGTTTGATTAGAATTTCGCCCCTATACCAAGGTCGGACGACTGATTTGCACATCAGGACCGCTACCAGTTGGTTTGGATCTTCTGGCATGTGTATTCAATCAAAACTCTCAAGGTGTAAGACTTCCTCTGGGGAGTCACTTTCATTTTTATTAACCTGAGCTATCAACCAAAAGAACCAGGATTGTGTAATTCCCATTCGTTTCCAGCCTCAGCAGACTGTCCAATTTGTCTCAGATAAACATAGCATCGGAGAAGCAGCTTCCACCAGGCCTTAGAAAGATCTTGTAATCCTACAGAAAGAAACCCAGGAAGTTCCCTCCAGCCCTGTGTTCAGGCATTAACACTCACCTGCTGGATAGGGAGGAAAAGCTGGCTGCTCCATTTACCTGGGGTTAACAATAATCAGGAAAAGAGGACTGTGAAGGTGGCATATCCCCTCTCCTCAGCTGAGGCCCGAGCAGGTATCCCAAATGTTGCTGGTCTCCTTCTGGCAGCTAATCAAATGAAGCCAAGTGGGAAGCGACTCTTCATTGGTCATTAATTGGCCATTTAGGCATCCCAATTAGCACAAGGACAGGTTGGCGACTCAAGGCCTCTCATGCAACCTTTTTAATCGCAGCCAGTTTACATGCAGACAGATAGGTGGCGGGAAAGGCATCCATGACATTTTACAGGCATCTCCATTTACACACACGCCCACAGGGGTGAGTTCTCCCTCTTGTTGTGGTAACATACTTCAAGATTCACATGCAAATTTTGTCCAACCATTCCTCCTTGTTGCACAAGGAGTTTAATTTGAGTTACATACATATATATATAAAGACGTAACCAGCTCTTCAGTTGTTTCATGTTTTTATATGTATTAAACTGTACTGGAGTTGTCTTGTAATGTTGTGAAGGGATACAGTTAGTGGCTGTAATTTCCAATCATGCTCCTGTTGTCAGATAACTGTCTCTAAATATGGCACAAATAAAGGAGTATGTTTTTTGAAAGCTATACTGAAATGAAAAAAATGTTAATACATGGACCAATCAGATTTCAACCTTAAAGCAAATGTATTCCAATTTCATCCCAATCTTATTTTAAGCAGAATAAATTCCGGATGCAGATGAATGTTTCACAGGGCACAATCCTAATTTTATTTCCACTCTCCTGAAAATGATCCAATCTTACATGATATATGGAATAAATGTTAATGGAACAAAGGCAATGTTGAGATTGTTTATAGCTATGTTATATTTCACCCATTCTAAATTGAAAAAGAAACTCCCAAATTGCCATACGCAGGTAGCTGCTCAGTGTTTAGACAGTATGGCTGGTAGCATTGCTAAAATTTAGATGCAAGAATAGCCACTGATATTTTCACCATTGTGTTGCCAAATATGGACCCTTCCTTGTTTCTGTGTTGTGTTTCTGCTCACTCGAGATCTCATTGACAACTTTTGCAGCTAGATTACTTTTTACCTTCACTGATCAGACCTTTAAAGGTTATAATTAAACTGAAATAAGGGGCTTGATTTTACAGTCCAGATTCGGGTCCACGCTGTAAGATGAGAGAAAGAAATGGGGGCCAGGACACAGATCTCGAAATCCAGACTCCATTTCAATCCCTGGTGATTTTCATTGATGCAAAAAAGAACTGGTTGGAAACTACAGATGTTGCTGTTTTAGAGGGTGTCAGCCCCATTCCGGAAGTGGCCATTTAAGAACTGCAATTTTCAGCGAAGCGCCCACATTTTGGGAGCCTTCCTGAGTGGAGGTATGAGGAGACGTGAACCATGGGTTGAAGATGGGAAGAATCTAAAAGGGCTACTAAAGATGATGTTGTCTCCTTCACAGTTCATCACTAAATGCTGCAGCCTGAATTATATCCATGTTTATTAAAGTAAGTTATAGCAGTGCCATGATTGGAACAGGTAAGTGTTCATTAAATAGTGTGGTTGCCAGGCTGTCATTTCTGGCAACCAGCAAGCTGCCCAGTGAAAAAGAAAACAGCATTGTAAAAGTGGAAAAGTCTTCAGATTTATTAGAATACATTATCAACTAGTTGCAGTGCTATATTGTAATGCACAATATGGAAAACATTACCTAATGTCCTGTTTAGAGATAATTGTTCATATTCTCACCATGATTTCACTAACATTTTAAACAATAGTTCAACCATCTATTTGTCTGGCTCAAAGCTTTGACAGATGTCTGACATTTTGGCTGTCCCCAACAATTCTAATGTATGAGTGTATGGTGCTCTGCAGTTTTTGTTTACACAAGAGGAATGTGATCTTGTTCATCTTGACAGATTTATGAGATTTTCAAAGACTTCCAAATGATTTTATATGTCTCTTAAGTTCTATTTACATTGGAATTGGGTGAAGGCACAAAAGTGAGTGAAGGGTGTTAAGGGGGAAAGAGGGTATGGCTAGAAGACAGCATGGGTAAGTGAGGAGGTGAAGAGAGGTTAGGGGTAATGGAGGGCAAAAGGGGTAAGGGGTGAGGGGGAAGAGGTAATGGGGGGTGATGATCAGCCGGGCTTTCCAATGATCTTCAAAACTGGGCCAATGTTTCAGTGAGTGCAGGCATGCCATTTAACCTGGCCATTTTGGCATCAGTCCACTTCTGTCTCCACCTCTGACAGTATGGTCTGACTTCATGCCGTGCCCGCATCTGTTAGATGAAAATCCCACTGGCAGGGACTACTGGGAGAGAGGTTGTGATGTCAGGAAAACTCCCGACACCCAATGCGCGCTTGCATGATGAACATTCGGCCCAAGTTCTTGTGGTAGTCGTGTAGAGGTATTACGGTACCTGGTAATGCTGGAACACCATTGGTAGACATTGTATGTTTCCTATTGGTCAAGCTGTATGGTAGCTCCGCCCTGCAAGGCGGGGTATAAGAGCCCGTGCCGCCCCAGCAGCCTTCTTTCTGTACCTGAGCTGCTGGGGGAAACATCAAGCTTATTAAAGCCTTCAGTTGGACTACAACCTCGCTTTAGTGGTCATTGATAGTGCATCAGTTCTTTGTATGGGAATCAATTGAATGGTTGAAAAACATGTATAGTTTAGTGCAGCTGTATTTGTGCATTGTTCAAATTCGAACAGAACACAAATACATCTGTAATGAAAAATTATTTGTCATGAAGTTCCAATCATTGTGATTCATCTGTCCTGTATAAAAATACAAAGAGGTTAAGCCAAAGGTGTTTAAGTTAACAAGTTACAAACACCTCTGCATGAACAATCCTAGATCATACATGTACACCTTTTATTTTTCATGGTAATAGGAACATGATATGGATTTTTTAATGTGATATCAGTAAACGATTTGACGACTAGTTACATTATATAAGACCAGAAGATATAGGAGCAGAATTAGACAATTCGGCCCACCGAGTCTGCTCTCCTATTTGATCATGGCAGATATGTTTCTCATTCCCATTTTCCTGCCTTCTCCCTGTAACTCCTGACACCCTTATTAATCAAGATCTTATACATCTCTGTCTTAAAGACACTCAGTGACTTGGCCTCCACAATCTTTTGCGGCAATGAGCTCCAAAGATTCACCGCCCTCTGGCTGAAGAAATTCCCCCTCATCTCAGTTTCAAAGGATTGTCCCTTGTGTCTGAGGCTGACCCCTTGAGTTCTAGTCTCTCCAACTAGTGGAAGCATCTTCTCCACATCCGCTGTATCTAGGCCTCTCAGTATCCTGAAGTTTCAATATGATTCCCCCTCATCCTTCTAAACTACATCGAGTACAGACACAGAGCCCTCAACCACTCCTCATATGACAAGCCCTTCATTCCTGGGATCATTCTTGTGAACCTCCTCTGGACCCTTTCCAAGGCCAGCACATTCTTCCTTAGATACAGGGCCCAAAACTGCTCATAATACTCCAAATGGGGCTTGACCAGAGCCTTATAAAGCCTCAACAGTATATCCCTGCTCTTGTATTTGCGCCCTCTTGAAATGAATGCTAACACTGAATTTGCATTCCTAACTGCCAACTGAACCTGCATGATAACCTTAAGAGAATCCTGAACTAGAACTCCTAAGTCCCTTTGTGCTTCAGATTTCCAAAGCCTTTCCCCATTTCGGAAATAGTACGTGTCTCTATTCTTCCTACCAAAATGCATAATCTCACACTTTTCCACAATGTATTCCATCTGCCACTTCGTTATCCACTCTCCTACCCCTTTATCCCCACTCTCTGCCTTCTGCCAGTCAGCCAATCCTCTATCCATGCCAGTACCTTGCCCGTAATACCATGGGCTCTTATCTTATTTAGCAGCCTCCTGTATGGCATCTTGTCAAGGTCTTCAAGAAATCCAAATAGATCACTTCCATTGGTTCTCCTTTGTCTAACTTCCTCGATACCTCCTCAAAGAATTCTAATAGATTTGTCAGGCATGACCTCCCCTTGACGAAGCCTTGCTGACACAGGCCCATTTTACCATACACTTTCAAGTACTCTGCAATCTCATCCTTAATAATGAACTCTAAAATGTCACAACGACTAAAGATTAGGCGAACCGGCTATAATTTCCAGTCTTCTGCGTCCCTTATTAAACAGGGATGTTACTTTAGCAATTTTCCAGTCCTCTGAGACCCTCCCTGACTCCACTGATTCCTGAAAGATCACCACCAATGCCTCCACAATCTCCTCAGCTATGTCCTTCACACCCATCATTGGTAACATCTTCCCTGCATCTACCCTGTCTCGTCCTGTTAGAATTTTATAAGTCTCTGTGAGATCCCCCCTCATTCTTCTGAACTCCAACGAGAACAATCCCAACCTAGTCAATCTCTCCTCATATGACAGTCCTGCCATCCCTGGAATCAGTCTGGTAAACCTTCGCTGCACTCCCTCGAGAGCACGAACATCCTTCCTCAGAGAAGAAGACCAAAATTGCACACAATACTCCAAGTGTGGCCTCACCAAGGCCCTGTACAATTGCAGCAACACATCCCTGCTCCAGCAACACATCTGGAGATTATTACCTTTTTGGTTCTGCTTTTTAATTTAGCCCCTAGCTGCTCATATTCCTTCAGCAGAACCTCTATTCTTACTCTGTCTATGTCGTTGGTACCTATGGGAACCACAAAAATTGGATCTTAATCCTCCCATTCCACGTTCCTCTGCAGCCCAGATGAGACATCCCCAACCCAAGCACCAGGTAGGCAACCATAACCTTCGGGACTCTTGATCCTGGTCACAGAGAACAGTGCTCTTAAATATACAATCCCCAATTATAACTATGCTTCTTTTCTCTCCCCCTACTTGAATGGCTCCTTGTACCCTGTGCTGTGGTCAGTTTGCTCATTCTCCCCCAGTCCCCGCCCTCATCCACACAGGGGGCGGGATTCTCCACCTCCACGCCGAAGTGGCCGCGCCTTCGTGAACGCCGTCGAGGTTCATGACGGCACGGAACGGCCCCGGTCGCGACCGATTCAGGCCCTGACAATGGGCCAGTATCGGGGCCGCGTCATCCTCCAGCGCGAGGCCTTGTCGCCCGCGTAAAAGCGACGCCGATTAGATGACGCGGCCGGCACCGCATAACGAACGTCATCCGCGCATGCGTGGTTGCCGTCCTGTCCAAATCCGCCCCGCAAGAAGATGGGGGACGGATCTTGCGGGGCGGCGGAAGGAAGGAGGTCCTCCTTCAGAGAGGACGGCCCGACGATCGGTGGGCACCAATCGCGGGCCACCCCACATTTAAGGTACCCCCCGGTGCAGGATCCCCCCTCGCCCCTCCACAGGCCGCCCCCCCCAGCGTTCACGCACCGCCCACGACTGTAGCGACCAGGTGTGGATGGCGCCAGGGGGAACCCGCCGTTTTGGCCTGGCCACTCGGCCCATCCGGGCCTCAAAATCGCGGGGGTGCCGGAGAATCGCCATTTTGTGTATCTCCGGCGATTCTCCGGCCTGCGGCCCGCGAAACTCGACCGGGCCGTTCCCGCCGCTTGGGTGAATCGCGGGAGGGCGTCGGACCGGCGTCCCCGGAAATTTCGGCGCCACAGGTGATTCTCCCAACCGGCGTGGGAGTGGAGAATCGCGCCCAGGGAGTCAGAATCTCGACCCTGTTGAACAAGGCCTAGGGCTGAGGCTCCTGCAACCCTAACTCCCTCTCCCTGCCTCGTTCACAGCCACACCCTAACCACTGGCCAAATTTACGCTAGTTAATTTAACGGGTGTGTGATATAGATGTACACACAATGCAGTTAGGATAAGTTCAAGGTGGCATATCTGGGCAACAGCAAGGGCAGATGCATCAACAACATATATTTATATAGCTCTAAGGCACTTCCCAGGAGCAATGTTCACCAAGTATGATACTGAGACACGTAAGGAAACCATGGGCGAAATTCTCCGACCCCCCGCCGGGTCGGAGAATCGCCGGGGGCTGGCGTGAATCCCGCCCCCGCCGGTTGCCGAAGTTTCTGGCACTGGATATTCGGCGGGGGCGGGAATCGCGCCGCACCGGTTGGCGGGCCCCCCCGCTCGATTCTCTGGCCCGTATGGGCCGAAGTCCCGCCGCTAAAATGCCTGTCCCACCGGCGTAAATTAAATCACCTACCTTACCGGCGGGACAAGGCGGCGCGGGCGGGCTCCGGGATCCTGGGGGGTCGCGGGGTGATCTGGCCCCAGGGGGTGACCCCACGGTGGCCTGGCCCGCGATCGGGGCCCACCGATCCGCGGGCGGGCCTGTGCCGTGGGGGCACTCTTTCCCTTTCGACTCCGCCACGGTCTACACCATGGCGGAGGCGGAAGAGGCTCCCTCCACTGCGCATGCGCGGGAATGCTGTCAACGGCCGCTGACGCTCCCGCGCATGCGCCGCCCCAAAGGTGCGGAATGCTCCGCAACTTTGGGGGCCGAGCCCCAACATTGAGGGGCTAGGTCGGCGCCGGGGGAATTTCCGCCCCGCCAGCTGGCGAAAAAGGCCTTTGGTGCCCCGCCAGCTGGCGCGGAAATGACATCTCCGGGCGGGGGGTCGGAGAATTTCGCCCCAGTAGTCCAGAAATATGGTCAGGGAGAAAGTCCCCAGAGAGGCCGAGAAAAATAAAAAGATAGAAATAATCGACTAGGTCCTGAGCAGCATCCAAAAAAACCTCACAAATGGACACTAAGATAAACACAAAAGTTACAAAACTACTTCATACATAAAGTTTACGCATAACATGTAGGAAACTAGCACACAAAAACATCAGTGTGTAAAGATGAGATTGCAAGATACTTACAAACTTACAAAATACAGCAGAATGCACTCTATGAAGGCGTCCTCCTGAGTCACAACAAGAAAAGGAAAAAGATAACGGGCTGGATTCTCCAGTCCTCCAGCCGGGTGTTTCTTGGCAGAGTGCCGCTTGCAGACGGCGGGATTCTATCTTCCCATTGCTTGTCAATATGATTTCCAATTGTAATCAGTCCACGCCGCCGGGAAACCGCAGGGGTTCACTGCCGGTGGGAAAAGTGAACTGCAACGGTTGGGGAATTCTGGTAAACATATCTGTGAAACTAATTATAAAACTTAATCCTTAAGCTGACAAAGCCAAAGTGATCCACAGGCGATTATGCAATTTCTCCTTGAAAGAAAGTGACCTTTTCTTTAAGGCACTACTGGGCATTTAACAAGCTAATGCAATATTAAAAGAGTTAAACTCATTTAAAACACATGACTCAGTGCATGGTGGCACAGTAGTTAGCACTGCTACCTCACAGCTCCAGGGACTCAGGTTCACATCTGGCCTTGGGTGACTGTGTGGACTTTGTACTTTCTCCGTGTCTGCTTTGGTTTCTTCCGGGTGCTCCGGTTTCCTCCCACAGTCCAAAAATGTGCAGGTTAGGTGGATTGGCCATGATGAATTTCCTGTTAGTGTCCAGGGATGTGCTGGTTAGGTTATGGGGAAAGGGTCTAGTGGGTGGGGCAGTGGACATGCGTGGAGTGCTCTTTTGGAGGATTGGTGCAGATTTGATAGGTCAAATGGCCTCCTTCTACACTGCAGGGATTCGATGATTTTAAAGCTGCAGGCTCTAACAGTTGTTTTATCACAAAAGGGGACACTGTTAACTCCACTTTTGAACTATATCCATCAGGTACAGTTGATAAGTTTAAAAGGCTCGGGAAATTGTATCCAGACACAGCTCAAGATACCTACTATTCATCCTTGACTGTCTTCACAGCAGTAAATCAGGAATTGAACCACAAATCGTAGTTTTGCATGTAGGCGTGGAGAATGTGACAAGTTTCACCTGTCAGATAGGAATGCAGCTACATCTTCACAGACAAAGGCGCAGTCACAAGGGAACAGAGCCGCAGTGGTGGTTCAGTAGTAGAATTCTTGCCGGCCAACGGGAGGCTCGGGTCCGTTTCCCGGCCAATGCAAGACCAGTCTTGAGCGGCATGGTGGCACAGTGGTTAGCACTGCTGCATCACAGCGCTAGGGACCCGGATTCAATTCTGACCTTGGGCGACACGCTGTGTGGAGTTTGTACTTTTTCCCCGTGTCTGCGTGGGTTTTCTCCGGGTGCTCCGCTTTCCACCCACAGTCCAAAGATATGCAGGTTAGGTGGATTGGCAATGCTAAATTGCCCCTTAGTGTTCAAAGGTTAGGTTGTGGGTTACGAGGACCAGACAGGGGAGTGGGCCGAGATTAGGGTTGTTATGGGCGAGGCTTTTCAGAACCCCAAAATGTATCATGGAGTTCAACCAACCTCTCCCTTTAATGTATTTGTTGCTTTTCCTAGCACACGGCTTGTTCCCTAGGGGTGGGATTACAATTATGGACACGTGCGTTTTTAAACACAAAAAAATGTTTGTTCCATGAACTCAACTTAACAGCTTAAATAAACATTGGATCTCTTAACACCCCTTACTTCAAAGATAACTCAGAAAATATTGCAACAGTAAATAATTCCTCAAAATGTTCCTTCAAACTTCCAAGAGACTTAACACCTTTAAACAGAATCACATCAGGTTAAAGGCTTTACTATTATGAGTTTAAATCACCCAAATGATACAGAGATAGTCTTTCATGGCAGAGATCTAGCTCACTGCAAAACACAGACATACCCAAGCTCTTTTCCTCCAAAACTGCAAAACTAAACTGCAAAATGGCTGACCTGACCTCAGCTCCACCCACCCTCTGACATCACTGTTTTCTTAAAGGTACATTGCTTAAGCATCCATGTCTTAAAGGTACTCTCACATGACAGGGTGCTCTTTCGGAGGGTTGATACAAGCTCGGTGGGCTGAATGGCCTCCTCCTGCACTGTAGGGATTCTGTGGTTCTATGATTCTATGAACAGTATCCTGCTGCATAATTAAATAGAATTCTTCTGTTTGGCGATCACTCGCTAACAAGTATGATTGACAACCTAAGAAACTCAAATGTCAATGGTCATGGGTTCTGTGGGTCTTTGCATGGCTGATGACTCAAGAACTGCATCTCCGACCATACACATAGTAGGTATTTCCGGGAGGTGGGATTGATCTTTGGACTCTAAATTACTGGTATTCCTTTGTCAGGCTACTTTTCTGGACCTCCACTTGCTTAAAGGATTGTGGCCCTTCAATCAGAAGTTTGCTCCAAGTAGGTCTCTTCTGAGCAAGGGTCTCCCAGGCATTGTTGCCTTTCTTGAGGGAAGCGTTCAGGGTGCCTATAAAGTATTTTTTTTGTCCTCCTCTTGTTCAGGAGTTTTCATTGAGCTGCTTTGACAATCGGGACTCTGGCATCCAAAGCATGTGGTCGGCCCAGTGGAGTTGGTTTTGGATGATCATGGCCTCTATGTTGGTCCTCTCAGGTCCTTGAAGGACGCTGCTATTAGTATGCCTGCCCTCCCAGCTAATGCAGAGAATACGTCTCAGACAGCGTTGATGGTACATCTCCAGGGCCTTGAGGTGGCTTCTGTACACAGTTCAAGTTTCTGAGCCACAGAGAAGGCAGGTTGACTGCCTTGTACACAAGGATCTTGGAATCAGCACAGATGTCGCAATCATCAAAGATGCTTATCCGAAGGAGGCATTGGGGGTTTGGATACGATGTTGGATCTCTGCATCAATGTCAGCCTTAAATGAGAAGTGGCACCCCAGTTAGGGAAAATGTTCCATGTTTGAGAGATTTCTTCGTTGATCCTGACGGAGGGAGAGACCAGATCTTGCCTTGGAGCAGGTTGGTAAAGGACTTTGCTTTCCTTGAGGTTGAGACTGATTCTTCAGTATTCTTCCATGAAAGTGTCAAGCATGGCTTAGAGATTCTCTTCTGAGAGAGTGGAGATGGCATTGTCATTTGCATACTGAAGAGCAATGTCAGTTTCATTTTTTCTTGGATCTTGAAGATAATGGCTATGATGGCATCCCTGAGGTTAACAAGGTTTCCTTCTCTGTCCCAGATTTTCGGAAGCAGCTGATAAAGATGACAGGTGATATCTTCTCCTTCAAATTAGAAAATTTCCACTGGAATTCCATTCACTCCCGCAGCCTTTCCATTATTCAAGTGTTTAATGGCGGCTTCAACTTCATCTATGCTTGGTGAGAGCCCAAGACCATCTTTAATGGAGAGTTGCGGGATTTCCTTGAACACGTCCTCATCTATGATTGCATCACTGTTTAGGAGTTCTTTGACGTTTTCTCTCCATTAATGTCTGATGTTTTCTCTTTCTCTCAAAAGGGTTCAATCCTTTATCCACATTGGTTTGAGGCATAGAATAGTGGGTCCATATATTGCCTTGGTGGCACTGAAGAAGCTCCAGGTGAAATGCTTGTTGATGAAGAGTTGCAGCTTCTTAGCTTTTCAATGCACCATCGATTCTCTATTTTCCTAGTTCTTCCTTGTACCTTCACCTTTGCTGTTTGATGAGTTCTCCTCTTTGCCTTGCTGTTGATGTCATTTTGATAGATGTAGAGATCTTTTCTCTTCTGGTCGATGAGAGTTTGGATGATGTGGTCATTTTTGTCGAACCAGTCTTGATGTTTCCTGGTCTTGTAGCCAATGGTTTCTTCACAGCTTGAGATGATGGCTGTCTTCAGCTCTTTCCAGTTTTCCCCACTATTAGAATGAACACTTTGGAGATTTTGGAGAAGACATTGTTAGGAGTTTGCTAGCATGCTTTGGTCTTGAAGCTGCTCAACATTGATCTTTTTCCTGTGCTGTTTCTTCATATTCTGTTGCTTTTGGTGGCATTTGATGGACATAAAGGAATGAATGAATGAATGAACTGATGGTCTGTCCAGCACTGATCATCACTTTGGTGGTGAGTGCATCCTTTTGGTCTTGATATTAAACGACGATGTAGTCGATCATGTGCCAGTGCTTTCATCATAGTTGTCTCCAGGAAGTCTTGAACTTGGCTTCCTGGTGGAACAATGTGTTAGTGATGGCAATCTGGTGTTCTGTGCATTTGGTGAGCCGGAGAACTCTGTTGGAAATGCGGTTCCCAACTCCTTCCTTTCCGATGGTTCCTTTCCAGAGTTCGGTGTCCTTTCCAACCATGACGGTGAAGTCCCCCAGGAGGATCAACTTATTTTCCTTAGAAATGTTGAAGAGTATGTTGTCCAGGGTGGAGTGGAAACCTTCTTTGGACTCACCATTGGCATCTTGGGTTGGAGTATAGGAACTCATGGTCGCTGCCTCCTGGTTCTTGGCAAGTTGTAGACGAAGAGTCATGAGGTACTGGTTGAAGCTGACAGGGAGCTCTGAGAGTCAGTTGACCAGTTTGTTCTTTTTTAAAATAAATTTAGAGTAACCAATTCTTTTTTTTTCCAATTAAGGAGCAATGTAGCATGGCCAATCCACTTATCTGCACAGCTTTGGATTGTGGGGATGAGATCCACGCAGACACGGGGAGAATGTGCAAACTCCACACGGACAGTGACCTGGGGCAGCGATCGAACTTGGGACCTTGGCGCCGTGAGGCAGCAGTGCTAACCACTGCACCACTGTACCACCCTGACAAGTTTGTTCTTGATGGCAAATCCAATTCCATGCGTCTTGGTCTGATCCTTGGGTTTTCCTCTCCAAAAGAAGGTTTAACCACTGCCTTCTTTCCTCAGCTGCCTTTTGCCTTACGAGGATTCATATATTCCAGGGTCCAAAATTGAATTTACTTTGATTTTCTGACCGCAGGTAGTTGAGCCTGTTGGATGTGGTTTTCCAGCCAGGTTGGAGATGGAAGAGTCTATTTTTAGGACACTTTTTATAGTTCTTTCCCCATAGGAGAAGATGAGAAGATTGGATCCTGAAGAGTACTGCTCAGTCATGAAGAAACCTGCCGAAGTGCTCTCCTGTTCCTATTCCAAGAACAAAATGACTAAGTCAAGTTGCATCCCCTCTGTGCTTGTCTGAAGATAGGGACCTCCAGGTCTCACAGTCCTGTCCTCATCACCTCTCGCCGATCAACGCAGGGTTTGTTTATGTGGGCCGTGTGTTGGTTTTGTCCAGATAGAAGCCTTGTGCGGGATATCTTTATATTGCCATTGCACGATCATTGACAGAGGGTAGGTCCAGTTGAGGTGGCACAGGAGTGTCTACTTCAGCAGCCTTCATCCGCTATCGCAGCCGTTGATACCATATGAGTATCTCATGCCTGATCTGCCATTAAGGACTTGTTTTAGATTGCGCTTTGTCTGGTTCCTCCCCATCAAATGGAATACAATATTGGGTAACAATTGAGCAAAAAATACTCTCATTCTTACAACATGTTAAAACAAAAGGCTATCATCAGAGTTCGAACAATGAAAGATTGATTAACTTATAAACCAATCTTAAATGTATGCATAACTTAAGAGTTAAATTCACTACACTGCCACTAGAATGAGCTCTGTTCCCTTTTTTAAGTGGTAATGAATGGTTATTCAACGCCTGACAAATGCAAAATATACCCTTGTTGACCTTTGCTGTAAAATGCACCAAAATATCTCATGAAAACAATTTCACTGTAAAATATTGTACTGTCTCTGTAAAGTCTAAAGCAATACTGAGGACTGAAGTATTCCACATTACAAATCTGTAAATGCTAAATTTCAGACCTGTAAATTTTAAAGCTTGGTTGTATTAGATTTTTTATGTCAGGTAGGCCGTGTGCTTGATTAGAGAGAGAAATGTATGTGGATGAAAAATATTTGAAAATTATGTTATGATCCTAGACCAGACCCCTAATGTTTGGCACAATCTGGTTAGGGACCAATAACTTTATGTTTAAAGTGGAAAACATTTGAGATTCAAAACACTTACTAAGTTACTCAAGAAGGCGTATGGCATTCTTTCCTTCATTGGCTGGGGCATTGAGTAGAAAAATTGGCAAGTCATGCTGCAGTTGCACATGCATATAGAACCTTAGTTCGAGAGGTTGGCTTCGAGAGGTTAGTCGTGCAGCACATCAACTCGATACTCCCAGGATGCCTAGATCCACTGCAATCGCATACCTCCGCAACCGGTCCACAGGAGACGCCATCTCCCTGGCTCTACACTCATCCCTGGAGCATCTCGACAATAAGGACTCTTACATCAGACTCCTATTTATTCAACGCCATAATCCCAGCCAAGCTCATATCAAAGCTCCAAAACCTAGGACTTGGCTCCTCACTCTGCAACTGGATCCTCAACTTTCTGACCCACAGCCCACAATGAGTAAGAATAAACAACACCTCCATCACGATAGTCCTAAATACTGGGACCCTGCAAGGCTGTGTACTTATCCACCTAGTATACTCCCTATACACACACGACTGCTTGTCAAACTTTGGTTCCAACTCCATCTACAAGTTTGCTGATGACACAACCATAGTGGGCCGGATCTCGAATAGCGAAGAGTCAGAATGCAGGAGGGAAATAGAGGACCTAGTGGAGTGGTGTAACGATAACAATCTATCCCTCAATGCCAACAAAACTAAAGAGCTGGTCATTGACTTCAGGAAACGGGGCCGTGGTGGAGATGGTTGACAGCTTCAAATTCCTCGGGGTGCACATCACCAACAATCTGTCCTGGTCCACCCACATCGACGCTACCAACAAGAAAGCACAACAGCGCCTTTACTTCTTCAGGGAACTAAGGAAATTGGGCATGTCCACATTGACTCTTCCCAATTTTTACAGATACACCATGGAAAGCATCCTATCTGGCTGCATCACAGCCTGGTGTGGCAACTGCTCGGCCCAAGACCACAAGAAACTTCAGAGTCATGAGCACAGCCCAGTCCATCACACAAACTCGCCTCTATTGACACTATCTGTACCTCCCATTGCCTTGGGAAAGCGGGCAGCGTAATCAAAGACCCCTCCCACCCAGCTTACTCACTCTTCCAACTTCTTCCATCGGGCAGGAGATACAAAAGTCTGAGAACACGCACAAACAGATTCAAAAGCAGCTTCTTCCCTGCTGTTACCAGACTCCTAAACGACCCTCTTATAGACTGACCTGATTAATGCTGCACTCTTGGATGCTTCATCTGATACCAGTGTCTATGTATTTACATTGTGTATCTTGTGTTGCTCTATTATTATTTTTTTTACTTTTCATCTACTAAATGATCTGTTTGAGCTGCTCGCAGAAAAATACTTTTTCACTGTACCTCGGCACACGTGACAATAACCAAATTGAGGCTTTATTAAGCAGAGATGTGTTGCCTCCGACAGCTGCTGCTGAAATGGCTGCAGCTCGGTGAGCACACACATTTATACTCCGCCGACTGGGCAGAGCCAGCAGGCAGGGATCTACCCCCGTACCTGTAGTACAAGAGCCTTACCGTATTACTTCTCATATACGTCATACATACAAACAGTGGTGACTACCACTGTTAAAAAAGAGTCCAGCGGGTGTGATGGAAAACTATTTCCATGTATGTGAGCATTTTTAAAGTGTACAGTTTGGGGAAACGTTCACAAATTTAGCCGGTCGGGTGCCTTGATCCTCCGTTGTGAACGCCGCAGTCCCAGTGGCGATGCAGGCGCCGGCTTGGTCGCCAGTGACTCCGAGAGCATGTAGTCCTCATCTTCATCCCCAGGTGGAACCAATGGGAGGACGGATCATCCTGGAGCGGGGGCTGTGGTGAGGTGCGCTGGGGGGGAAGATGGGTGGCGCCTGGGCAGTTGGGTGCGGTGGGTGGGGTCCCAGCTGGTGCCAGGTCCCTGAGGGAGACTGTGGCTTGGCGGCCGTCGGGGTATGCCACATAGGCGTACTACGGGTTTGCATGGAGTAGCTGTACCCTCTCGACCAACGGGTCCGCCTTGTGGAGCCGTACGTGCTTGCGGAGGAGAACGGGTCCTGGAGCTGTCAGTCACATTGGGAGCAAAACCCCGGAGGTGGACTTCCGAGGGAAGGCAAGGAGACGTTCATGGGGGGCTGCATTAGTTGCCGTGCAAAGTAGCGATCAGATGGAATGGAGGGCGTTGAGGAGGACCTGCTGCCAACGGGAGACCGGGAAATTTTTAGATCGTAGGGCCAGCAGGACGGCCTTCCAGACCGCCCTGTTCTTCCTCTCCGCCTGCCCGTTTCCTCGGAGGTTGTAGCTGGTCGTCCTGCTCGAGGCAATGCCCTTGCTGAGCAGGAATTGACGCAGCTCATCACTCATAAAGGAGCATCCCCGGTCGCTGTGGACGTAAGCGGGGGAAACCGAACAGAGTGGCGATGCTATTGAGGGCTTTGATGACTGTGGCAGACGTCATATCGGGGCATGGAATGGCGAAGGGGAATCTGGAGTATTCGTCGACCACGTTAAGGAAGTACGTGTTTCGGTCGGAGGAGGGGAGGGGCCCTTTGAAATCCATGCTGAGGCGTTCAAAAGGACGGGAGGCCTTCACCAGGTGCGCTCAGTCTGGCCGGTAGAAGTGCGGTTTGCACTCCGCGCAGATCTGGCAGTCTCTGGTGACCGCCCTGACATCTGCAATGGAGTAGGGTAGGTTGTTGGCTTTTATGAAGTGAAAGAGCCGGGTGACCCCTGGGTGACAGAGACCATCGTATAGGGCCCGGAGTCGGTCCACTTGTATGCTGGCACATGTACCTCGGGATAGGGCATCGGGGGGCTCGTTGAGCTTACCGGGGCGATACAAAATCGCGTAATTATAGGTGGAGAGCTCGATCCGCCACCTCAAGATTTTATTATTTTTGATCTTGGCCCGCTGTGTGTTCTTGAACATGAAGGCAACCGACCGTTGGTCAGTGAGGAGAGTGAATCTCCTGCCGGCCAGGTAATGCCTCCACAGCTTCAACGATGGCTTGGGCCTCCTTTTCGTCGGAGGAGTGCCGAATCTCGGAGGTATGGAGGGTGCGGGAAAAGAATGCCATGGGTCTGCCTGCCTGGTTGAGGGTGGCGGCCAGAGCAACGTCTGATGCATCGCTCTCAACGTGAAAGCGGAGGGTCTCATCGACCGCATGCATCACGGCCTTGGCGATGTCGGCCTTGATATGGTTGAAGGCGTGGTGAGCCTTGGCCGTCAGGGGGAAAACTGTGGAGTGAATGAGTGGGCGGGCCTTGTCCGCATAGTTGGGGACCCTCTGAGCATAGTACGAGAAGAACCCAGGCATTGTTTGAGGGCCTTGGGGCAGTGGGGCAGGTGGAGTTCTATGAGGGAGCGCATGCAGTCGGGGTCAGGCCCTAGAACTCCATTTTGCACCACATAGCCAAGGATGGCAAAGCGGTTGGTGCTGAACACGCACTTCTCCTTGTTATACTTTAGGTTCAGGAGTTTGGTGGTGTGGAGAAATTTGAAAAGGTTAGCGTCGTGGTCCTGCTGGTCGTGGCCGCAGATGGTGACGTTATCGAGGTACGGGAAGGTGGCCTGCAGTCCGTACCGGTCAACCATTCAGTCCATCTCCCGTTGGAAGACCAAGACCCCATTAGTTACGCCGAAGGGAACCCGAATGAAGTGGTAAAGGCGGCCATCTGCTTTGAACGCAGTGTATTGGCGGTCCACCTTGCGGATGGGGAGCTGGAGGTAGGCAAATTTCTGGTCCACTGTAGAGAAGACCCAGTACTGTGCAATCTGATTGACCATATCAGATATGCGTGGGAGGGGGTACGCGTCGAGCTGCGTGTACCGATTGATGGTCTGACTGTAGTCAATGACCATCCTGTGTTTCTCCCCAGTCTTTACAACTACCACTTGGGCTCTCCAGGGGCTGTTGCTGGCCTCAATGATGCCTTCCCACAGTAGCCGCTGTACCCCCGACCTGATGAAGGTCCTGTCCTGGGCACTGTACCATCTGCTCCTGGTGGCGACGGGTCTTCAATCCGGGGTGAGGTTTGGAAACAGGAAAGGTGGGTCGACCTTAAGGGTCGTGAGGCAGCATACAGTAAGGGGTGGTAGGGGCCCGCCAAATTTCAGAGTTAGATTTTGGAGGTTGCACTGGAAGTCCAGGCCGAATAGCTAGTCACCGCAGAGGTTGGGGAGGACGTAGAGCCGGAAGTTGCTGAACTCTATGCCCTGGACAGTGAGGGTGGTGGTGCAGTACCCCCGGATCTCCACGGAGTGGGGTCCGGAGGCCAGGGAGATTCGTTGGGTAATGGGGTGTACCGCGAAGGGAGCAGCGCCTTACCGTATCAGGGTGGATGAAGCTCTCCGTGCTCCCGGAGTCGAGAAGGCAAGGTGTCTTGTGGCCATCGACCTTCACTGTCGTTGTCGCGGTTGCGAGGTTGTGTGGCCGGGACTGGTTGAGCGTGATGGAGACGGGCTGTAGCTGGTGTTGGTGGGCCCCGGGCTTGTCGGCGGTGGTTGCGGGCGATGAGCGGTCCGATGAGGTGCCCGAAGAGCAGGGGTCCTGAGGCGCGGTCCAAAATGGCACCAAAGATGGCACCCACGGGGCGCACGTGGCGGGCGGTGTTAAAGATGGCGGCACCCACGGCCGCACAAGGTCTGATGGGGGGGAACATGGCGGCGCCCACGGGCCGCACGTGTTCTGATGCGAGGAAGATGGCGGCGCCCATGGGCCGCACGTGGGTTGCGGGGACGAAAATGACGGCACCCACGGGTCGCACGTGGGGGGTGCAGGGACAATGGGGCTGGTTACAGCGGCGATCAACCGGACCTGGCACACCGCAGCAAAATGTCCTTTCTTCCCGCAGGCCTTGCAGATTGCGCTCCACACCGGGCAGCGCTGCCGGGGGTGCTTTGTCTGCCCGCAGAAATAGCACTTGGGCCCGCCGGGGTTGGTTGGATGCCGCGCGGTGCAGGCATGGGGTTGGCTGGGGGCGGTCGCTGGTGAGGTCCACGATGTTCAGGAGAGGGCGCCGTGCAGTCGGGACGTACGTTTGTACATTACGGGAGGCTACCGTTAGTGAGTTCGCGAGTTTCTTGATCGCTCTAAAAGGCGTTGGTGGATGTACGCCGACCCTATGCCCGTAACAAAAGCGTCCCTGATTAGCAGTTCAGAATCTTCAACGGCCGAAACTGCCTGGCAATCGCAGTTCCTCGCCAGGACGTGCAGGGCACGCCAGAAATCTTCCAATGACTCACCGGGGAGTTGTTGCCGCGTGGACAGGAGGTGCCTGGCATAGAGCTTGTTGATCGGCCGGGTGTAGTTCTCTTTCAGAAGCGCCATGGACTCAGTGTAGTTGGGCGCGACCCGGGTAAGGGGAAAAATATCGGAGCTCAACCGAGTGTACAGGATCTGGAGTTTCTGTGCTTCTGAGGGTGGTCTGTGGCTGATCCAATCAGGCTTCAAAGCCACCTAGCCAGTGGTCAAAGGCCGACGTGGTGTTGTCTGCTTGAGGGTGCAACTGCAGGCGATCTGGCTTGATGCGTAGGTCCATCGCTGTAAAATCTCTGCTTAATAAATTGATGCACTATCAGTTACGACGAGACAAGAGTAGAGAGTAATAGAGGCTTTATTAAGCAGAGATGTGTTGCCTCCTACAGCTGCTGCCAAAATGGCTGCTGCTCGGTGAGCACACACATTTATACTCCGCCTACTGGGCGGAGCCAGCAGGCAAGGATCTACCCCCGTACCTGTAGTACAGGAGCCTTACCATATTACTTCTCATATACGTCATATATACAAACAGTGGTGACTACCACAGAGGGTATTAGGCATGAGGAGAGGTTGGATAAACTCGGCTTGTTTTCACTGGAATGACGGAGACTGAGTGGCGATCTGATAGAAGTTTACAAAATTATGAGTTGCATGGACAGAGTAGATAGTCAGATGGTTTTCCCTGGGTGGAAAATTCAATTACTAAGGGACATAGGTTTAAGGGGCAAGGTTTAAAGGAGATGCGCGAGGCATGTTTTTATACACAGAGAGTGGTGAGTGCTTGGAACTCGCTGCCTGGGAGGCGGTCGAAGCAGGTACAATAGAGACATTTAAAAGGCACCTTGTCAAATACATGAATAGGAAGGGAATAGTGGGATATGAACCCCTAAAGAGCAGACGATTTTAGTTTAGATAGGTATCATGATTCGTGCAGGGTTGGAGGGCCGAGGGGTCAGTTCCTGTGCTGCACTGTTCTTTGTTCTTTGGTTCACTCCACATGATATCAGGAACTGGCTGAAGGCACTATATACTGCAATAGACAATATTCCGGCAATAGTCATGAAAACCTGTGCTCCAGAACTTGTCGTGTACCTAGCCGAGCTGTTCCTGGACAGCTAAAGATTAGGCAATACCCGGCAATGTGGAAAATTGCCCAGGTATGCCCTATGCTCAAGAAACCAGAACAAATCTAACCCAGCCAATTATCGTCCATTCAGTATACTCTCGATCATCAGGGAAGTGATAGAAAGTATCAGCAACACTGCTATCAAGCTGCATATACTCAGCAATAACCTGCTCACGGACGCTCAGTTTGTGTTCCGCCAGGGTCACTCAGATCCTGACCTCATTACTGTCTTGATTCCACCATGGTCAAAAGGTTAGAATGACAGAGGTGAGGTGAGAGTGGCTGCCCTTAACATCAAGGCAACCTTTGACTGACTGTGGCACCAAGGAGTCCTAGCAATGCTGGAGTCAATGGGAATCAGGGGGGAAACTCTCCGCTGCTTGGAGTCATACCTGGCACAAAGGAAGATGGTCGTAGTGGTTGGAGGTCAATCATCTCAGCTCCAGGACATCACTGCAGGAGTTCCTCAGGATACTGTCCAAGGCTCAACCATCTTCAGCTGCTTCATCAATTGCCTTCTTTCCATCGCAAGGTCAGAAATGGGGGTGTACTTAGATGATTGCACAATGTTCAGCACCATTCTTGACTCCTCAGATACTGAAGCAGTTCATGTCCAAATGCAGCAAGACCTGGACAATATCCAGACTTGGGCTGACAAGTGGCAAGTAACATTCGCACCACACAAGTGCCAGGCAATGACCATCTCCAACAAGAGAGGATCTACCTATCACCCCTTGAAATTCAAAGGTATTACCATCGCTGAATCCCACGCAATCAACACCTTGGGGGTTAATATTGACCAGAAACTAAATTGGACTCACCATATATATACTGTGGCTACCAGAGCAGATCAGAGGCAAGGAACACTACAGCATAAATCGGCACTCTCAAAACCATCCACCATCTATAAAGCACAAGTCAGGAGTGTGCTGGAATACGCTCCACTAGCCTGGATGGGTGCAGCTCCAACAACACCCATGAATCATAGAATCATAGAATTTACAGTGCAGAAGGAGGCCATTCGGCCCATCGAGTCTGCACCGGCTCTTGGAAAGTGCACTCTACCCAAGGTCAACACCTCCACCCTATCCCCATAACCCAGTAACCCCACCCAACACTAAGGGCAATTTTGGACACTAAGGGCAATTTATCATGGCCAATCCACCTAACCTGCACATCTTTGGACTGTGGGAGGAAACCGGAGCACCCGGAGGAAACTCACGCACACACGGGGAGGATGTGCAGACTCCACACAGACAGTGACCCAAGCCGGAATCGAACCTGGGACCCTGGAGCTGTGAAGCAATTATGCTATCCACAATGCTACCGTGCTGCCCCCAAATGAAGCTCAACACCATCCAGGACAAAGCGTCCCGCTTGATTGCTACCCCTTCCAGAAACATTCATTCCCTACCGCCATCGATGAACATTGGTAGCGGTGTTACAAGTGGCACTGCAGGAACTCATCAAAGTTCCTTAGGCAGCATCTTCCAAGCCCACAATGACTAGCACCTATAAAGACAAGAGCAGCAGATACCGGGGAACCCCACCACCTGGAGGTTGCCCTCCAAGACAGTTTGCATCCTGATTTCGAAATACATTACTGTTCCTTCACTGTTGCCAGGTCAAAATCCTGGGATTCCCTCTCTAACAGCACAATGGGTGCATGTGATAAATGTAGGGATTTCAGATATATTGGTCTGAATTCACCATTTTTGAGGCCAAGTGCAGAGGATCTGTGGCATTTTTCATCAAAAAAATCAACGCCTTCCCTTCACCGATCCTGAGACCGGAGAGGAGCTACCATCCGCGCTGCATAAAACTCCCGGCTCACAAAAAAAATTAAATAAATAAAACTCTCGAGAGTGGCCGGATCCATGGCTGTGCATGCGCATGGTGATGATCTGCAGCGGTCGCACTGTAAAACATGGAGAATTGCCGGGTCCGTGGCTGCGCATGCGTACAACATGGCGCTGACCGCGCATGGACCCCATCTGCCAGATGGTGTCCCCCTGGTCACCTCCCTCACGGAAGCCCCACCGGCCAGCAGCACGTTCCCGCCCGACTGTGGCGTCACTGGACACAGTCCGCAGGTTCCCAACCGCTGAGACCACACATCAACCCTGTGGTCGGGAACTTGGTCCATTGGGGGCGGAGCATCAGGCGAGTGTCTTCAGGTGACGCGTTAATGCCGTCCCAATGGCATGCGCCGCGCGACGCGATGATGCCGTTTCAGAGGGGGCGGAGCATACAAAACCTGCATCAAACAGGCGCCGCTCCCGATTTTGTTTGTTAAAAGGGATTCTCCGTCTGATTACCGATTACAAAATCGACATCAGGGAACGGTGAATCCTGCCTGTGGTGTTATACATATTTGGTGCAGTGAGGTTTAAAAGCCTGGGTTAGTGTGTGACTACTGCAGTCATGTTTTAGAGAATCCTGGACTAGGACTCCCAAGACCCTTTGCACTTCAGCATTATGAATTTTGTCACCGTTTAGAAAATTGTCCATGCCTCTATTCTTTTTTCCAAAGTGCAAGACCTCGCGCTTGCCCACGTTGAATTTCATCAGCCATTTCTTGGACCACTCTCCTAAACTGTCTAAATCTTTCTGAAGCCTCCCCACCTCCTCCATACTACCTGCCCCTACACCTATCTTTGTATCATCGGCAAACTTAGCCAGAATGCCCTCAGTCCCGTCATCTAGATCGTTAATATATAAAGAGAACAGCTGTGGCCCCAACACTGAACCCTGCGGGGCACCACTCGTCACCGGTTGCCATTCCGAAAAATAACCTTTTATCCCAACTCTCTGCCTTCTGCCTGACAGCCAATCGTCAATCCATGTTAGCACCTTGCCTCGAATACCATGAGCCCTTATTTTACTCAGCAGTCTCCCGTGAGGCACCTTATCAAAGGCCTTTTGGAAGTCAAGATAGATAGCATCCATTGGCTCTCCTTGGTCTAACCTATTTGTTATCTCTTCAAAGAACTCTAACAGGTTTGTCAGCCACGACCTCCCCTTACTAAATCCATGCTGACTTGTCCTAATCCGACCCTGCACTTCCAAGAATTTAGAAATCTCATCCATAACAATGGATTCTAGAATCTTGCCAACAACCGAGGTTAAGCTAATTGGCCTATAATTTTCCATCTTTTTCCTTGTTCCCTTCTTGAACAGGGGGGTTACAACAGCGATTTTCCAATCCTCTGGTACTTTCCCTGACTCCAGTGACTTTTGAAACATCAACACCAACGCCTCCACTATTTCTTCAGCTATCTCCTTTAGAACTCTAGGATGTAGCCCATCTGGGCCCGGAGATTTATCAATTTTTAGACCTCTTAGTTTCTCTAGCACTTTCTCCTTTGTGATGGCTACCATATTCAACTCTGTCCCCTGACTCTCCGGAATTGTTGGGATATTACTCATGTCTTCTACTGTGAAGACTGACGCAAAGTACTTATTCAGTTCCTCGGCTATTTCCTTGTCTCCCATCACAAAATTACCAGCGTCATTTTGGAGCGGCCCAATGTCAACTTTTGACTCCCGTTTGTTTTTAATGTATTTAAAGAAACTTTTACTATCATTCCTAATGTTACTGGCTCGCCTACCTTCAAATTTGATCCTCTCTTTCCTTATCTCTCTCTTTGTTATCCTCTGTTTGTTTTTGTAGCCTTCCCAATCTTCTGACTTCCCACTACTCTTTGCTACATTATAGGCTTTCTCGTTTGCTTTGATGCATTCCCTAACTTCCTTTGTCAGCCATGGCTGCCTAATCCCCCCTCTGATAACCTTTCTTTTCTTTGGGATGAACCTCTGTACTGTGTCCTCA
The DNA here is from genome assembly GCF_047496885.1 of Scyliorhinus torazame. Taxonomy (NCBI): domain Eukaryota; kingdom Metazoa; phylum Chordata; class Chondrichthyes; order Carcharhiniformes; family Scyliorhinidae; genus Scyliorhinus; species Scyliorhinus torazame. The sequence goes on from NC_092713.1 coordinate 240,478,056, forward strand.
ATTACTCCCAGAAACTCCTGCCATTGCTGTTCTACTGTCTTTCCCACTAGGCTCTGCTCCCAGTCGATTTTCGTCAGTTCCTCCCTCATGCCCCTGTAGTTACCTTTATTTAACTGTAACACCTTTACATCTGATTCTACCTTCTTTCTTTCAAATTGGAGATTGAATTCTACCATATTATGATCACTGCCTCCTAAGTGTTCCCTTACTTTAAGATCTTTAATCAAGTCTGGCTCATTACATAATACTAAGTCCAGAATGGCCTGTTCCCTCGTGGGCTTTTTCACAAGCTGTTCCAAAAAGCCCTCCTGTAAACATTCAATGAATTCCTTTTCCTTGGGTCCACTGGCAGCATCATTTACCCAGTCCACCTGCATATTGAAGTCCCCCATGATCACTGTGACCTTGCCTTTCTGACATGCACTTTCTATTTCGTGGTGCATTTTGTGCCCCTGGTCCTGACCACTGTTAGGAGGCCTGTTACGACAGGAACACCAGTCCATCACATAAACCTCTTGAGCATTGACTCTGTGTCAAACTTTAGGAAAAGATTAACTCGGGCGAATGAGTTGACTAGAAAGCATTTAAAATTGATGAAGAAAGAGACGGATATGAAATATAAATATTTGTAGTTTTATTAGTGGGGAGAATGTATTAGTATTCTTATCAATGATAGGTGAACCATTAAAAGCAAGATTCAGTGGACCTCTCCCAGTTCCCTCTCCCTGCCCCCTGCCTGGAGATTTTCTCTGACACGGTGCCCCACTTCTGAGTCACATGACCCTGTTTTCACACCAATTCTCTTTTTCTTCACACAGGCACACAGGGCCTGTCCTCAGCCCAATTAACTTAAAATTCTGAACTGTGCATGTGCAACATCTGGGCACCTCTATTTTCAACTCACCTGTCAATTCGATTAGACTGGCTTTTTGAAGCCCTTTTAAATAAACCAAAGACAAGTCATCTGCCTGCAGAAAATTCATAGCAGCTTCCAGAGTCATCCTGTTACATTGCTACAAACCAGGCGTCTCTTTTTACTTTATATTGTAACTGAAATGCCACAGCCCCAAAGATCACAGACCCGAGCCCTTGATTTATGTTATGACCCCCTGGTCAATTCCAGCCCCACTTGGCCCAGAATTGCAACACAATTGAAATTAATAAATAATTCTTAGCAAAACATCCAAAGTCTTTGGTCCTTAGTTGCCCAATAACCACAGTCACCAGGTTTGTAAATTTAAACACAATTAAATTTATTATTAACAACAACTATAATTAAATATGCAGCAAATACGATAGGTTAACTATTATCTAATTCTTAACCTATCCCCCCACTTCAACGCACCCCACCCTTTACACACACAAACACACACACACAAACACAAGACAGACAAACACAGAGGGGAGAAGAGGAGTGTCAAATCACTAAGTGAAAGGGATAAAAGTCTTTGTTTTATATGGTTGTCTGAAAGCACACCTTCCTTAAATTTAAGCTTTCAGTTCGAGGTTTTCTGTTTCCAGGCTGTCATGGTTGTCACTGTATATTTTGTCAACTCTCTGCAGTTTCCGAAATACTGCAGCTTTTCTGGAGAAAACATGAGGGAGAGAGAATGTAGGTCCTTTTCCATAAGCGTCTAGGTCTCCACTGTCTTGCCCCTGCCTCTATGAATATCACCCCACTCAGGCAGGACCCAATCACCTGTTACCGGGCAGAATACAACCTTTTGCCAATTCATTGGTCACAAGCAAACCAATCAAACTGAATCTCTCCGATCTCTCTGAATTCTGCTGTCCGAAGTTGGCAGCATGTTCCCTTTTGTAACTTTTGAATTACATTCTTCCCCTGCTTGACTTACAGATATATGACCATTAAGCATCCATAGATCAAAATTATAACAGCAAAAATAATGAAAGGGGGAAAAAATCAATAGGCGGGGCCCTTGCAAGATCTATCTTTGTTGAATTTGCTTTTCCAACTATATCATTTAGGCAACTCAAGTCCCCATTCAAGTATTTACTTCCTGTGACCAACACTACAGTGTTCTCGCCAGTTCTCGCTTACCGTGAGCAAACCTATCTTTCATGCATGAAAGCGTTTCTCTACATTGGTCAGTTTTTCTTCACCAGAACCTTACTTCGAAAGTAGTCTTTGTCATTTTTGCATTTCTGAAACCAAAAAGAAAATGCTGGAAAATCTCAGCAGGTCTGGCAGCATCTGTAGGTAGAGAAAAGAGCTCACATTTCGAGTCCAGAAAAGACAGTGGGATGCATTCAAGAAGGAACTAGGAGGGCAGCACAGTGGTGCAGTGGTTAGCATTGCTGCCTCATGGCGCCGAGGTCCCAGGTTCAATCTCGGCCCTGGGTCACTGTCCCTGTGGAGTTTGCATATTCTCCCCGTGTTTGCATGGGTTTCGCCCCCACAACCCAAAGATGTGCCGGTTAGGTGGATTGGCCACGCTAAATGGATATCAAGGCATAAGGCGAAAAAGGGAAGCTTATGGCAGACATCTCCCCGTGTCTGCGTGGGTTACCTCCGGGTGCTCGGATTTCCTCCCACAGTCCAAAGATGTGCAGGTTAAGTGGATTGGTCATGCTAAATTGCCCTTGGAGGGCAGCATGGTGGCGCATTGGTTAGCATTGCTGCCTCATGGTGCCGAGGTCAGAGTTCGATCCCGGCTCTGGGTCACTGTCCGTGTGGAGTTTGCCCATTCGCCCCGTGTTTGCGTGGGTTTCGCCCACATGACCCAAAGATGTGCAGGCTAGATGGATTGCCCCTTAATTGGAAAAAATGAATTGGGTACCCTAAAATTTATTAAAACTAAATAAATAAATTGCCCCTGGTATCCAAAAAGATTAGGTGGGGTTGCTGGGTTATGGGGGCAGGGTGGAGGTGTGGCTTGGGTAGGGTGCTCTTTCCAAGGGCCGGTGCAAACTCGATGGTCCGAATGGCTTCATTCTGCACTCTAAATTCCATGTTCCTATGACAATGTATTGAAAGTACAGGGGTGGAGTAAAAATAGAAATTAGGAAAGCAAAGAGAGGATATGAAAAAATATTGGTGGATAACATCGAAGAAAACCCAAATATGTTTTACCAGTGCATGAAGACCAAGACAATAATTAACAAAAAAGTCTATCAGAAATGCACATGGTAAATGTAGAAGATGTGTTCTTAATTAGTACTTTGTTTCTGTCTTCACTAAGGAGAGGGATGATACAGGTGTCAATAGAGATTACTGCCCCTATAAAGAGGAAGAGTGTGAAATCTTAGATAAAATAAACAGAGCGCGAGAGGAAAGTGCTGGAGGAACTGCCATCCTTGAGGTAGATACATTCCCAGGGCTGGATGGATTGTATCTCAGGTTGTTGAAAGAAGCCAGGGATGAAATAATGGGTTCTCTGAGGATCATTTTCTAATTCTCACTAAATATAGGCAAGGCCCATAGGATTGGAGGTCTGCGAACATTGTATCATTATTTTTAAAAGGGCACAAACGATAGACCAGAAAATTAGGCTCATCGGTCTAATTATTGGAAAATTATTGGAAACAACTCAGGGAGACAGGGTGATCTGTCACTTAGAAAGGCACAGATCGATCAGGGATAGTCAGCATGGGGAAGAGCATGTCTTACAAAATTAATACGATTGTTTGAGGAAGTAACAAGGAGGATTGATGAGGGAAATGCAGTGGAATTGTTTCTTTATTCATTTTATGGAATGCAGGCATCATTGGTTGGTCAACATTTATTGCCCATCCCTAGTTGCCCTTCAGAACGTTGTGCTGAGCTACCTTCTTGAACTGCTGCAGTCCCTGAGGTGTACGTACAACCACAGTGCTTTTGAGTAGGGAGTCCCAGGATTTTGACCCAGCGATAATGAAGGAACGGCAATGTATTTCCAAGTCACGGTGGTGAGTGACTTGGAGGGGAATCTCCAGATGGTGGTGTTCCCAACTACCTGCTGCTCTTGTCCTTCTAGATGGTACTGGCCGTGGTTTGGAAGGTGTTGTCTAAGGAACCTGGTGAGTTCCAGCAGTGCGTCTTGTAGATGGTATACAATGCTGCTACTGTTCCTCAGTGAGGGAGGGATTGAATGTTTGTGGAAGGGGTAGCAATCAAGCTGGTTGCTTTGTCTTGGATGGTGTTAAACATCTGGAGTGTTGTTGGAGCAGCACCCATCCAGGCAAGTGGAGAGCATTCCATTACACTACTGACTTGTGCCTTGTAGATGGTGGATAGGGAGTCAGCTGGTGAGTTACTCACTGCAGGATTCCTAACCTTTGACCTGCTCTGGTAGCCACTGTATTTATATGGCTAATCCATTTCATTTGCTGATCAATGGTCACCCCCAGGACATTGATTATGGGGGATTCAGCACATGTAATACCACTGAATGTCAAGGGAGATGGTTAGATCCTCTCTTATTGTGTGGTGTGAATGTTACTTGTCAATTGTTAGCCCAAACCTGGATATTGTCCAGGTCTTGCTGCTTTTGGACAGTAATTGCTTCAGTATCTGAGGAGCTGTGAATAATGCTGAACATTGTGCAATCATCAGCGAACATCCCCACTCTGACCTTATGATAGAAGAAAGGTCATTGACGAAGCAACTGAAGATGGTTGGGCTGAGGGCACTACCCCGAGGAACACCTGCAGTGATGTCCTGGAGCTGAGATGATTGACCTCTAACCATCACAGCCCTATTCCTTTGTACCAGGTATGAATCAAACCAACTGAGAGTTTTCCCCCTGATTCCCATTGACTCCAGTAATGCTAGCGTTCCTTGATGCCATACTCGATCAAATGCTGCCTTGATGTGCAGGACAGCCACTCGCACCTCACCTCTGGTATTTAGCTCTTTTGTCCATGTTTGAACCAAGGCTGTAATGAGGTCAGGAGCTGAATGGCCCTGGCGGAATCCAAACTGAGCATCCGTGAGAAGATTATTGCTCAGTAAGTGCCACTTGATAGCACTGTTGATGAGCCCTTCCATCACTTTGCTAACGATTGAGAGTAGACTGATGGGACATGGATGTCTGGGTTGGGTTTGTCCTGTTTCTTGTGTACAGGGCAATTTTGCACATTGCTGGGTAGATGCCAGTATTGCAGCTGAATGGAACAGCTTGTCTAAGGGTATGGCAGGTTCTGGAGCCCAATGTTGGTGACCAACATTGAACCCCCACCCACAGTACATTCTGTGGCTTGCCACCCTGAGTGCTTCCACCAAGTGGTGTTCAACATCGAAGAGTGCTGATTCATCAGCTGAGGGGGGATAGTCCATGATAATCAGCATGAGGTTTACATGCATGAGTGTGAGTCAACCACTTTGCAGTTGGTCTGGAGTCATATATAGGCCAGACCAGGTAAGACAGCAGGTTTACTTCCCTAAAGGACATTTGTGAATCAGTTGAGTTTTTACAACAATGGTTTCATGGTCATCATTCGAGTTTTAATTCAGTTTAAATTTTACCATCTGCCATGGTGGGATTCAAAACCAGGTCCTCAAAGGATTACTCTAGGTCTCCAGATTACTAGTCCAGTGACAGTACCATAGCACCACTGTGCCACCATCTCCCCCAAATGTTATCTGCATAATAATATAATAATCTTTATTAGTGTCACAAGTAGGCTTACATTAACACTGCAATGAAGTTACTGTGAAAATCACCTGGTCGCCACACTCCGGCACCTGCTCGGGTACACTGAGGGAGAATTCAGAATGTCCAATTCACCTAACAAGCACGTCTTTCAGGACTTGTGGGAGGAAACTGGAGCACCCGGAGGAAACCCACGCAGACACAGGGAGAACGTGCAGACTCCACACAGACAGTGATCCAAGCCGGGAATCGAACCCGGGTCCCTGCTGCTGTGAAGCAACAGTGCTAACCACTGTTGCTTGACATGGATTATGGTATTTGACAAGTCCCACCTGATAGAAAAGTGAAATCCCATGCTATACAGCAGAAGATGACAGGTTGGATCCAAAATTGGCTAAGTCACAGGAAATGATCGATGGATATCTTTGCAAATGTTTTGGAAGGGGAACAGGGAGTCCACATTGAATTGGTTGAAAATAAAAACTTAAATCATTTTACAATTTACTATTGTACAGCTCCAGTAGTTCCCTATTGGGCTATTGGGTCTTCTCTGGTAGGTGCCTTACTGGCCTTACTATTTATACTAAGCGAACATTGTTATGAATCCCCGGCCCGCTTAATGAGGAAACTCGTATTCTGCAAGACCCACAGGGTAGTTAATCATCCCTACCTGCAAAACCTGTGCAGATTATAACAAATTGGAAAATAATTTCCAGTGGTGTTCTACACAGCTCAGTGTTGGGACCCATTCTGCTTGTTGTATATATTAATGATTTATGTTTAAATGTGGGAGGCATGATTGGGAAATTTACAGATGACACAAAAATTGACTGTGTAGTTGATTGTGAAGAGGTTGAGTAAGCAGAGAAGTGGCAAATTGAATTTAATCTGGAGAAGTGTGAGGCAATGCATTTGAGAAGGAAAAACAAAGCACAGGAATGCTCAATAAATGGGAAGGTATTGAGAGAATTGGAGGAAGTGAGAGACCTTGAAGTGCATGTCCACAGGTCATTGAAGGTAGCAGGACAGATGGACAAGGGGGGTCAAGAAAGTATATGGAATGTTTTCCTTTATTGGGCAACGTATTGAATATAAAATAAATAATGTAATGATGGAACTGTACAACCTGTTGGTTTGGCCACAGCTGGAATGTTACATATAGTTCTGGTCACCACATTACAGGAAGTGCAAAATTGCTCTGGAGCGAGTGCAGAGGAGATTTACAAGAATGTTGCCATGGCTTGAAAGTTGCAGCTATGAGGACAGATTAGATAGGTCAAGGTTGTTTTCCTTCAACAGAGAAGGCGATGGGGTAACCTACTTGAGGTGTGCAACATGTTGAGGGATCTAGATAGGGTAGACAGGAAAGACTTGATTTCCCTAGCTGATGGATCAGTTACCAGGAGGCATGGATTTAAGGTGACTGGTAGAAGGGTTAGAGCAAACATGAGGAGAAATATTTTCTCCGAGAAGATGGTGGGCATCTAAGTTGTTAGTTGAGGCTGAAATGCTCAACTCATTTGACAGGTACCTGGACCTGCAGCTGAAATGCTGCAACCTGCAAGGCTATGGATCAGATGCTGGAATGTGGGATTCAAATTAATGGCTAGTCTCTTTATTCTCCTTTTTGGCTGGCACAGGCATGATGGCTTCCAACTGCACCATAACTTTTCTATGGTTCTATATTATACCTGTCTGCCTCAACTGCTCTTTCCCTAACCTTAGAAACCCAAAGGCTTTCCAGATATGACCGAACATCCTTTGTGATACTGTTTTAAAATTCTTCCAGTGTTAGGGATTTTCACAGTAACTTCATTGCAGTGTCAATGCAAGCCTGCTTGTGACAATAATAAAGATTATTATGATTATTATCAGCTGCCTCACATTCTCAAAAGTTTGTTCTAATTTTATTGGTTGAAACCATCCATCAAACAACATCTCTTTCTCCCAAGAAAACTCTACAAAAGTATCATTCGGTCTTTTCTTTAATGTCTGTAATTGCAACTGATATGTTTCAGAGGCAAGCTCATATGCATGAAGCACTGTAGCTGCAACTAATAATAATAATAATAATCGCTACCTCATAATTGGAGGCTTGTTCTTCTGAAAGACTCAAACATACATTTATAACCCTCCCAACCTAATCGCTTTGCAAAATGAAAATCTGTGTGCCTTTAGGCCACTTTAGCTTTATAACCACCTTTTCAAATTAGATAAAATATCTCTCAACCCCATCTTCAGTGAATTTAGGCGCACACAAAGATTATTTGTTATATCAAAGCTCGGAGTGAGACATGGTGATTTCTTCATCTCAACTGCTTTCACCCTGCAACCTAAGCTTTTCTCCAGCCAGTTTATGCCATCGGATTTCATTCTCCCTTTGAAACTCAAGCTCAAGCTTTCGAATTTCCATTTCTTTCACTCTTTCTTTTTCATTTTCAAGTTCAAGTTCTTGCTTTTCTCTATCTTTCTATTTAAGCTGCACCATTTCTTTTTCTGTCTCAAGCTGCTTCATCTGCAATTGAATTCCAACTTAGATTGCTTCTGTAAATCAAAATCAGACACTCGGGTGAACAGTTAAAACATGCAGTGACTGTGAACGAAAAATACAACTTTCCAAAAGTTTGTCTGATAAGGATTTATGATTGTCTATCTAACAAAGAGCAATAATGGGAGCGATTAATTGAAAATGAGAGCAGTCGAACTTTATTCCTTTTCTGACTAGTTGGCTGATAGTTAATGAACATGAGTTTAATGTTGATAGAACAATGCCTATGGAAACCATTTCTGTTAAACTGAACAATTTCAGGGGGCTTATTTTATGTGTCTGGTGCAATAACAACATCCATGCTCAAACAAATTACGAGCAATAAAAATAAAAAGCTAAAAGCTTCCACATCCTGCAGGCTTCATTTGCGATATTACTGCAAACTTATCTTGTGATTTCACTGTTATTGATACAACCGTTCAACCTATTTGAGCCAATCTTTTCTCAAATCAGTTAAGAGAAAATAAGGTTAGTTGCAAACAAATAGCCTTTAAGGAAGACTGAGGGAATGCATTCTGGAGCCTTTGAGCAAAGCAGCAATAATTTGATACAGTTAGTATTCCTACATTCAGTGGTGAAACAATATCCTCTTTTTATCAATTCCCATCTGCCTTTATTCTACATCTTCTCTCTGATGTTTATCAGCGTAACTGCTCAACACTATTTTGCCTATTATCCTTCACTCTCACAAATCTACTGAAGCTCAAGCAAAACGTTATTTGCCACAGGAAGAAAAATGGATTTGCCGGAAGATGTTTTACATTTTATTGCCAGGACCTGTTTGGGAGAAATTAGCGGCTGTGTCTCAACAAATAATAAGTCCAGGAACTTGTTTTTTTAAATTCAGTGAAGAATAAACATTGACAAATTTTGTATCTGTTTGTTGAGGGATTGTGGTGTTGATGCAATGAATTCTGGGTGGTTCTTTCAGTAAAGCATGGAATCATCTGAGAATCATAACTGAGAAAACTGTTTTATGTGCGTACATATCTGTGTCTTTCCACTCCATTCCATAACATTGAGGCCCAGATTTTCACCATGATGGAGAGGCAATGAGCCCAAGTGTCCTAAGTCCCACTCCCAAACACAGCACTTCTTATTTTTATGGGGGCAGGACTGTTGGTGGGTTGGGGTTCACACATGCGTGGTTTATGGAGGTAGCTGCCCATTCAAATTACCAGCTGCCTTCACCATAATGAAACTTTGATAAATCATGAATACAAAACCCAGATTAGACCAGCTAAGGGCTGGTCTGAACTTGGTGGATTCATTTGGATATCCAGGGTACCCCTCTGGAAATGTAAGGTGCCGTTTGGATAAAGTCCTGGGACACATTTTGGAGAGGTCAGGCTCCCTTTAGAATAGGTCAGGCACCCCTTTGGAGAGATAGGTAGGGCACCCTTTGGGTTTGTTAAAAATAAACAAGATTATGAGTAAAAACTCATTGGAACTGCTAAAACTGTCAAAAAAACTGTCATAAGACCATAAGACCTTAAGACATAGGAACAGAATTAGGCCACTCGGCCCATCGAGTCTGCTCCACCATTCAATCACGGCTGATATTTTTCTCATCCCCGTTCACCTGCCTTCGCCCCATAACCCCTGATCCCCTTATTAATCAAGAACCTATCTATCTCTGTCTTAAAGACACTCAGTGATTTGGCCTCCACAGCTTCTGCGGCAAAGAGTTCCACAGATTCACCACCCTCTGGCTGAAGAAATTCCTCCTCATCGCTGTTTTAAAGGATTGTCTCTTTAGCCTGAGATTGTGTCCTCTGCTTCTAGTTTTTCCTACAAGTGGAAACGTCCTCTCCACGGCCACTTTATCCAGGCCTCACAGTATCCTGTAAGTTTCAATAAGATGCCCCCTCATCCTTCTATGCTCCAACGAGTACAGACCCAGAGTCCTTAATCGTTCCTCATATGACAAGCTCTTCATTCCAGGGATCATTCTTATGAACCTCCTCTGGAGCCTTTCCAAGGCCAGCACATCTTTCCTTAGATATGGGGCCCAACGCTGCTCAGAATACCCCAAATGGGGTCTGACCAGAGCCTTATTCAGCCTCAGAAGTACCTCCTTGGTCTTGTATTCTAGCCCCCTTGACATGAATGCTAACATTGTATTTGCCTTCTTAACTGCCAACTGAACCTGCACGTTAACCTTAAGAGAATCGTGAACAAGGACTCCCAGGTCCCTTTGTGCTTCTGATTTCCTAAGAATCTCCCCATTTAGAAAATAGTCTATGCCTAAATTCCTCTTTCCAAAGTGCATAACCTCACACTTTTCCACATTGCATTTCATTTGCCACTTCATTGCCCACTCTCCTAGCTTGTCCAAATCCTTCTGCAGCCCCCGTGCTTCCTCAACACTACATGTCCCTCTACTAATCTTTGCATCATCTGCAAACTTAGCAACAATGCCTTCAGTTCCTTCTTCCAGATCATTAATGTATATTGGCATGTAATAGACAAGCTGTCAAAGAATTGTCAAAGAATACTAGGTGAGGTGGCATGGAGTGGGTCAGGGCAAAGGGTGATTGATGGGAGGAATGGATTAGCATGAGTTTGCACAAAATTGGCATGAGGCAATAAAGGGCCTGGGATGTGAGAGGCATAGGGGGGCGGTATTCTCTGTTGCCCGACGCTGAAATTGTGGGCTGGACTTTCCACCGTCGGGATGCTCCGTTTTGCCGGCAGCCTGGGGATATCCCGACAGCGTGGAGCTGCCCCACAATGGGAAACCCCATTGACCAGCTAGCGAAACGGAGAATGCCGCCGGTGTGCTGAACCAGAAATCTGGGGCGGCGGGATGGAGAATCCAGACCCGTGTTCGCCGATCGGGTGGAGAATTGGCTCCGACGGCGGAATCAGGTCCGGCGTGGTTTGACGGCGGTTTGTGATCCACCATCCCCTCCAAACTGCCATCATCATGACGCGTGCCACGCGCAGTCACAATGCCATTGGCGCCTCATCGGCTGGCATACCCGCAATGCTCCACCCCCGATGGGCTGAGTTACCGAGAGCGCGGGACCCATGTGGCTATGAATTGTGCCCAGCGCCACCGCACTCGGCCGGGATCTGTGCGCTGACCCAGGGGGCGTCAGCTTGGTCTGGGGTGACTGCTGGGGGGTGGCCAGGAGGGGGGCTGTGGGGTTGCGGTTTGCAGGGGTAGGTTTTGGACACAGCTGGTGGCATGTTGTACGCTGCGACCGGTGCAGGTCGTCAGCCATGCGAGGCCTGGGGCGCGGCCATTCTCCGGACAAATCTGGGGCGGTCTGTGGGCGTTTTACATGGCGCCATTCTAGCCCCTCACCGGTACCGGAGTCAGTGAGGGGTTTGCGCCGATTTTCCAGTGTGAAACACCACGGGTCCCACTCTGGCGTCGGCACTAAGCTGCAGAAACTGAGAATTCCGCCCAGGGGATACGAGCGATGATGGTGGTATGGGACATGGGTTGGCAAAGAGAATATAAAGGTCCATAGAGAGTGTGTGAGGTAATTAGGTAGAATAGATTGGCATAGGGAATGTATGGGAGAAGTGAAGGGGTAAGGGCTGGAGGGATGATTTTTGTTTACAGTTTTGAAAATTCAATAAAATGCCGCATCACAGAAGCAAGTCTTTCATCCAACCTGCCTCCACTCTCATTGCAGGGCAGCAGGCCCAAATTCTGATTCAACTCGTCTACCCACCCCACCCCGAACGAAAATCAGCACTGTAGGCGGCCACTTTTAATGGGCTTGGTCCCGACCAGGAGCCAGAATCTGGGCCTTAATGTCAGATTTGATGAGAGGTACCTTAATTCTAAACGCATTTTTGCAGCTGATTGACTCAAATGCAAGTTTCACTCCACAATCTTTTTGAAATAAAAATGGTCAATCATTACTTGGACTGTAAATAACAACTCCCTGACAGTAGGAAATATCCAACACAGAAATCAAACTGACCGTAACTATTCTTAAAAATGAAATCACATTAGCAATCGCAAATAGGGAAAGAAAATCCACACATTTAATCCTTGGCTCTGACTGAAGAGAAATTTAACGTCACAGTTCTCAAACCATACAATTAATCATATTTATTTGAGGGTCTGATTACTGAACCATTAGACTCCTCTAGCTCCACCTTTCCAACAGAATAGTACAGTCAGCATTACATGATATAGCACTCCATTCCTCATATAACTGCAATTCATCCAAATTACAATGAGTAATGCCTCAGGAAACCCATTAGTATTTATGTGTTTCACATAAGCATGTACTTTGTTCAGAACACACCGAAAGTCACACTCCAGATGGTATACTTCCTTACTGATAGAATCTGTGAGAGACAGTAAAGTGAAGGTTTATCGTTCCTCACGTAATGGGATACTGAATACCTTTGTTGCCCCCAAATGATTTTAAAACAAGCTGCAATATGAAGTTTTTGAATAAATATTAAAAGTATTCCAACTAAATTTATTGGGCGCGATTTAATGGAAAAGTTTCTAAGTGTGCCAGCGAGCGTGAACTACAGCGAGCTTCCTGACGCACAACCCGGTGAAGCCTTCACCGATATCAAACATTAATTGGATCATTTCATGAGGCCCCATGGGCTGTACACCGCAAACGATGGTCCCGCCGCTTGATTCACTGGAGCCGCACCCATCAGTTCCCCGCTAACAAGGGGGAGCAGCATTTAAACCAATCCTGCAGAGCGAACCTCACACAGCTCACAGCCATGCCACTGAGGAGACTAGCCCCACGATTCAGGGATGCCCACCTGGGCAGATTTATGGATGCAGTTGAGATCAGAGGGGATGCCCTGTTCCCTCGAGGGGCTAGCATGCTCAACCACAGGAAGCCTGTGCCTGGCAGGCAGTGGCAGCGGCCATCAGCTCGGGGAGTGTCACCAGGAGGACCGGCACCCGGTGCCATAAGAAGATCAATTACCTCTACTGGGCCACACCGGTAGGCTGACACCAGTCTCCTGGCACCACCCCCACCTATCAGACCCCTACAAGCATGAGCCTGCACCGCCTCTGCCCAGTAACCAAACCGTACCGTTCCCAGCCCACACATTTCAAGCAGTGCCGCCCATGCCGGCCTCTCCTCAATCCCCCCCATCACCCCTCCATAACCCCCCATCCCTTCCATACTCCTATCTCCCCCCCCCCCATTGTCTCCATCCTCCACCATATGCCTCACACCCCCATGTATGCCCCATCCACCCACCCCGCTCTCCCCGCCCCCATGATGAAGGGCGCGTGCGGCTCACAATGTCCCATCTGTGTCCCTGCAGGATATGTTGGCCCACAACTGATGGGAGCGGGTGGCATCACCCACCCACTACGAGGAATGAGCCCTAGAGGTCGCAGGGATGGCCGAGGACAGATAAGTCACTGATGTTAAGGTTGGCAGAGGTGAGGATCCACCAGGTCCCACACAGATGAACTGTCACATGTGAGTTTTTAATACCATACAGAAGGACCCATCCCTCTCACTGACCACATGTCAATTCTCCCGCAGGGTCTCCAGCTGATGGTGCAGGCCCATTCGGGGTGGCTTCTCCTCCCCCTCCTTGACTCCAATGAGAACACTCCCAAGGGGAGCTCTGAGGAGACCACCATATTCGCGGCACAGCTGTCAACCCTACCCTCCACCAGTGCAGAGACACACACCTCAGTGGGCGACAGTAGTGGACAGGACACTGGGGTACATTCCGATGAGCTCCGCTCAGTTGCTGATGTACATCAGGTGGAGGCAGGAACACCCAGGCAAGACAGCACTCAGAGGTCTGCTGGATTGCCGGGCCCTGCTGGGTTGCAGTCAAATGTTGAGACTCTGGACCAGGTTTACCTGGAGCTGATGCAGTCGATAGAGTGCGGCCATTATATTCAGAGGGGGATGTCAGCGACACTCGAGTAGGTCCGTGGCTGATAGGAGTAGTCCCAGAGGCTACGGGCACAAGAGATGGCTACGGGCACAAGAGATAGCACTGGCAATGTGTGACACTAAGGCCAATACTGTTAGGTTGGCGACTCCAGTGAAGAGCCTGATGCATGACGTTAGCAGCATGAGTGGTGGTGTCCAAGACATTGCTCAGTCATTGACAGCAATGTCGAACACCTCGACACCATGTCCCAGTAGCCAGAGGATGTGTCCCAGGCCAAGGTGCACTTTGATGAGATGCTGCTGAGCATGTTCCAGTCTCAGGTGGGCATTGCCGAGGCCCTCCAGAGCATGTCCCGGCCACTGGGGTAGGTGGGTGTCCCTGTTACAGGTGGGCATTGTCTGGGTGCTAAAGAATATTGCCCAGTCACTGAGGATTATCATTGAGGGCTTTGACAGCATGCTGCAGATATTGGAGAGCTGCCAGGGCTGGCAGAGCCAGATGGCACAGGTCAGTTGGAGTTCGATCCAGTTGCCCTCCGACCCAAGATGAACCCCAGGGTCCTATCGGCAGCAACCGGGAAGGAGGTGTGGTGGGTGCCAACCCGGAGCCACCCTACAGTGGTCCCACAAGACTCACCCTCCCTGACAATGGCGCATCTCGGAGTCAACCACTGGAACAGGGTGGCATGGCAGGGCAGATGCCGCCGGCAAGTGAGCTGAGCACCCGGCCTTGGGGATCCCAGAGGACACCCATCAGGGGCATCGAAGGTCTCGGTACATGGTAGGCAGCAGGCTGCCTCCACCTCTGATGTGTATCCTGGGGACACACCTAGACTCAGTGGTAGAGCATGGAAGGCAGGTCGAGGATCACTGAGAGGACACTGGGCAGGTTGGTGTTGGGGTGTAAGGGGGGGAGGGTGCAATGAGGTGGGGAATGGGTGGGGGAGGGATTGGGAGGGTTGGGGAAAATGGGGCAGCACCATTAGGGGCCAGGGACAGTTGGGGGACACAATTATACAGCATTAAAAAAATGTTGCACTCGAGAAATCTGACACCTCTGACACTTTCTTCCGCATTGCGGGCCGACCACCAATCGCCTGTCCAAGCCCCCTGGGGTTGGAGGTCCTGGATGTCTCCCCCTTACAATCACCCCACCCCACCCACGCAAACCATGTTTCAGCGAGCACTCAGCAGACAGGCAGGAGTCAGCCTATGACATAGATTGAGGAGCACCAGCTCTTAGTGGGTTATCACCACCTCCCTGTCCTTGACAGTGACTCGCTGACAGTGCCAACACAGTGCCATCACTCTGGAGTGCTGTGACACAGACCCTGGGAGGGTGGAACAGGATGGGTGGGGGGAGGCAGGGAAATGGGGGGAAGGCAGAGAGATGGGGGAGGGGGGGAGTGGAGGGGTTGGGGGAGGAAGGGAGTGAAGTGGTGGGTCGGGGTGAGGGGATGGAATGACGGATGAGGCCATGTCCTATATGAAGCGGGCAAGGATGAGGAGCAACTGGCCCACTGGGCTTGCCGGAACCACGCCACTGCCACTGTCTTCCATCCTCCGCCCCCTTGCTGTGAGTCCACCCCGGGCTCGTCCTCCAGCCCCTCCAGGTCCATCGCCTCCTCGTCCTCCTCCTTGGAAGTGGCCACATATTCCTCCCCCTCCATCTCCAGCACATCGCCCCACGACTGTGCCAGGTTGTGGAGGGCACAGCAGACCACCACAAAGCAGGTGACCCTTTGGGACACTTTGGCAGTGCACCACCAGAGTGGCCGAGGCATTGGAACCGCATTTCGAGGAGTCCGATGCACCGCTCAATGACAGCCCGTGTGGCCGCATTGGTCTCATTGTATCAGGTCTCCGCATCGCTCACTGGCCTCTGCACTGCTGTCATTAGCCAGGTCCTCAGCGGGTACCCCTTATCCTCCAAGAGCCAACCGGCCATCCTGGGGTGGTCATCGAAGAGGCCGGGGATGTCCGACTGTCCCAGGATGTAGCTGTTGTGCACACTCCCTAGGAAATGTGTACACACACGTGCATGATCTTCATGTGGTGGTCGCGTACGATTTGGACGTTCAGGGAGTGGGACCCTTTTCTGTTGATGTTGGGCACTCCCAGACGGCCCGGTGAGCGCAAGGTGAAATGTGTGACACCTATTATCCTCTGAACCTGGGGAATCCCAACAATGGTGGAGAAGCCCGTACTTTTGTTGGGTCTGGTCCATATCAAAGCTTATACAGTTAGCTGTCCGAGCAAACAGAGAACCCATGACCTCATAGATGTACCTGTGGGCTGTAGCTTGTGAGATTCTACACAAGTCCTCACTCGAACCCTGCAATTAACTCGTAGCATAGATGTTCAGGGCTGTGGTGACATTGACGGCCACTGGGAACAGACATCCTCCTCCTCCACATGGTGCCAAATCCGTGAGAACATGGCACAGGTGCCGCACTGCTCCTTTGTTGAGGCGGAGCCTCCTGCGGCACATGCTGTCCGTCATCTGCTCAAAAGACCAGTGACACCTGTACACCTTGAGCCATCACTGGCCTCCCCCTCTGGGTTTCTCCCTGGCCTGATGGGCGGCCGGTTCCTCAGGCTGTGGGGCGGGGCCCTGCACATGGGACGGTGCCTTGAGCCTCTGTCGATGCTGCTGCCAGCGCCTGAGTCTGGCCGCCTGACCTGCCAGCCGCACTATGAGGGCAGCTTCCACGGGGTCCAAAATATCATCCATCTCATGTAATATCTGTAATTGGTGAGGGTTTGAGACTGACAACCAGTGGTGTCTTTCAGCCTGGGACCCGACATTCCCCAATTCCTCCCCCCTCCCTCCCCTCCCTAAATCCCCTGTCATCCAAAATGCCCTGCCCAGGCACCCCGGCCGCAGGGGGCTCCTCGTGACCGGACTCCACACCCGGTACCCCAGACACCCGCATGTAACGTTACATGTACTGGCATCTCGTCCCCTCACCGCTGCACACACCCACCCTCTGGTCACAGAAATGTCGCCGGTGCTGGGGCCCAACTCCTGGGTGTTCGGGTGTTAGCCACTGTGTCCATGGTGTTGCTTCCTGCAGTGCTCAGGCACAGTGTCTGGGCATCACGGTCTGTTTGGGATGCTAGACAATAACTGCCACATGCCACCTGACATGCCAACTCACGGGAATCCACTTGGGAGCTGTGATGACCTCACTTAACTACAACTGCGACTTCCCTGTTGGGAACAGCCTTCAGCTGGGCAGCCAGAGGCCTTCACAGTCAGTAGAAGTGATGGGTGGTCGGCGGGGCAGACAGGCAGGGGCTGGGGTTGTCCCAGTAACGGGTACACACAATCAGCCCATGGGTGACCCCCCCTTCACCAATGGCAGATCACCCCAACCGAGGCTGCCCCCCGCAGACTCACCACCCCCATAACACCAGGCAACAACCCCAGTGCTTCCGAGCTCATTACCTGGGAGTGAAGATGACTACTCACCTCCTGGCCTCCCCACAGCAGCCATCCCGTCAGCTTCACGTCTTTGAAAAGGTGTACTAATCGGCACCAGTGTGACCACTAGCTGAGGAGGCGGTTAGATTGTGGCAGACCTTTAGGGGGTCGCTCCCGGTGGGCACCCATCGAGTTTCTCGATTTTGGCTTCTTCCGCGATCTAACGGCCGCGTTGCATTCTTGCTCAAGCGCAATAAAGCCATTAAATTGCACCCATTACTATAAGCATTCTAGCGGTAAATAGGAGGGGGGATAAGAACTCAAAGAATAATTTAGAGCTTATGGTGCTTATATATTAGAATTATGTAACAATTATTATTTGCCTCAGAATACAGTTGTGTAGCTATGTTACAATAAGCACAGCAATACCTCCCCTTACCTCAAAAGGAGCGCAAGAGCAGCCAGACCTGCGAGGGGCAGCCTGTGCCCGGGAGGAGGATAAATACAGCATGATACTCAGGGCCTTCACTTAACTTCAGGAGTG
This sequence comes from Scyliorhinus torazame, assembly GCF_047496885.1. Classification (NCBI taxonomy): domain Eukaryota; kingdom Metazoa; phylum Chordata; class Chondrichthyes; order Carcharhiniformes; family Scyliorhinidae; genus Scyliorhinus; species Scyliorhinus torazame. The sequence goes on from NC_092713.1 coordinate 240,496,039, forward strand.
GAGAGCAGCCGGACCTGCGAGGGACAGCCTTTGCCCGGAAGGAGGATAAATACAACGTAAGGCTCGGGGGCCTTCACTTACTGTAGTATTATTCTACATGCCAGCAAAGTAAGGATTAATAAAATGTACACAGAGAGCCACTAGAGGGAGCTAGTTTCAGAAGTATATAAGGGATGATGCAGAGCCTTGTAGGACAGAAGATTGGGGCAGGGGGCAGGAGGCAGATGGCAGATGGCAGATCAGGAGCACTGAAGATAGTGAGTATAGTTTATGTGTGATCAATCAACTGTTTGTTTCTAAGGGGTAAGTGCCAAATCCAGTTAATAATGTTTAATAAAATTGTTTTGTTGGTTCACAAGACTCGTTCTCTGATCAACACTACACATCAAAGCCATCCGGATAGAGCAAGGCAGAGAACGACACGCTTACCTTCATGAGTGGAGAGCAGCCGGACCTGTGAGGGAGGAGGATAAATACAGCACGAGATTCAGGGCCTTCGAGGCTCAGGAGCTGTTCAGGCAGTGGGCTGAGTTTGAAAAAAGTTCAAGACTGACACCACAGGAAAGCGTAAGCTGATTTGCTGGTGAGCAACTGACATTTGGTACCGTCTTTACATAGCTGAAATTTAAATAACTGAACAAGACAATAGTTAGGAAATAAATGGGAGTATAAAAGGTGCACAAAGCAGATTACTATGTAAAGTTAAAGCGCATGGAATTATGGATAGTGTCTTGAGATGGATAGAAAGTTGGTTAACAGACAGGAAGCAAAGAGTTGGAATAAATGGGCCTTTTTCCGAATGGCAGGCAGTGACTAATGGTTTACCACAGGGATCAGTGCTAGGACCCCAGCTGTTCACATTATATATTAATGATATGGATGCAGGAACTAAGTGTATTATCTCCAAATGTGCAGATTATACAAAGCTGGGTGGGAGGGTAAGCTGTGAGGAGGATGTAGAGATGCCTCAGCGGGATTTGGACAGTTTGAGTGAGTCGGCATATGCATGGAAAATGCAGTATAATATGGATAAATATGAGGCTATCCACTTTGGTAACAAAAGTGGAAAGTCATATTATGACTTGAATGGATATAAATTGAGAGAGGTGGATACTCAGCAAAACCTTGGTGTCCTCGTGCATCAGTCACTAAAAGTAAGTTGGCAGGTACAGCAGGCAGTAAAGAATGCAAATGGTATGTTGGGCTTCATAGCGATAGGATTTGAGTATAGGAATAGAGATGTTTTACTGCAATTGTAAAGGACATTGATGAGTCTACACCTGGAGTAGTGTGTGCAATTTTGGTGTCCTTATCTGAGGAAGGATGTTCTTGCTATGGAGGGAGTGCAGCGAAGGTTGATCAGGCTGATTCCCAGGATGGCAGGACTGTCATATGAGGAGAGACTTGAGTCGGTTGAGTTTAGAAGAGTGAGAGGCGATCTCATTGAAACTTATAAAATTCTAACAGGATTAGACAGGGTAGATTCTTATAGAATGTTCCTGAAGTTGGGGGAGCCCAGGACTAGGGGTCATAGTTTGAGAATAAGGGATAAACTGTCTAAGACTGAGGGTTGGAGAAATTTCTTCACCCAGAGAATGGTGAATCTGTGGAATTCACTACCATGGAAAGCAGTTGAGGCTAAAACGTACAATTTCAAGAAGGAATTAGATATAGCTCTTGGGGTTAAAGGAGTCAAGGGATATGCGGGGGAAGGTGGGATCAGGGTATTGAACTTGATGATCAGCATGATCATAATGAATGGCAGAGCAGGCCCGAAGGGCCGAATGGCCTCCTCCTACTTCTATTTTCTATGTATGTTTCTATGTATGCTTAAACCTCAATGTCTTCCGTCAGGGGAAGGGTCACGAGAACTTCCCATTCCTCATTTACTGCTACTTTCTTTCCTCAATAGTCATCAGTTTATTTTTTCAAGCAATGTCAAGATAAGCTGTCAAGTGAATTTGAGAACCTTTTGACAATAGAGTTGCACAGGCGAACCACTTACAAGTGATTATTGACTTTACTTGAAAGAAAAAAGGAAAGACTATTTACTTTAAGTGCTTTTGAAGCATTGTCACTGTTGTGTATTTCTAGTATTTCCACGCTGTCACCCTGGGCAAGAGCTGGTCAATTCCAGACCCACTCATTCAGGAGTCACAACACAAGGAAATTAACCAATAATACTTATGAAAATACCCGGGGGGGGGGGGTGATTTTCTGCTCCGCCGGAAGCCACCCACGCCTGAAGGTTTGCAGGTGGCCGGGGGTGGCCACAATGGGGTATCCCATTGGCAGGAAAGGAGAATCCCACTGCTGGAACATGCAGCTGGCGGCCCAATAATTACAGTCACCAGGTTGAAACACAATTACTGTTTATTTAAAACAAGAATAATGATGAAATATGCAGTAAATACAACTGGTTAACAACAACCTAATACCTTCAACCCCTTTTAAAAGTCCCACCCTCAACCCACACACACAAGACAGGCACACACAGAGGGGTGCAAAGGAGTAAAAATAATAAGGATGAAGGTCAAAAGATAATAGTCTTTGCTTCAAATGGCGGCCCTTTGGATTCTTTCCTCACAGTAAGCTTGTAAATCACAGTCTTTGTTTTGCAGCCTGTACTCAACTTTCTCAGAGAAACAGAGTCCCTGGGTGGAATTCTCCCACCCCCACGCCGGGTGGGAGAATCGCCGGGGCACCGCACGTGTCCCGCCACGCCGCCCTGACGCCCGCACGCGATTCTCCCACCCCCCCCAAACCGGCGCGGCGAGAATCACGGCTGGCCGCTGGGAGAATCGCTGCTTGCCTTCCACACCTGGGGCAAAATTCTCCGGTATCGGCGCGATGTCCGCTGACTGGCGCCCAAAATGGCGCAAATCAGTCGGGCATCGCGCCGCCCCAAAGGTGCGGAATGCTCCGCATCTTTGGGGGCCGAGCCCCAACCTTGAGGGGCTAGGCCGGCGCCGGACGAATTTCCGCCCCGCCAGCTGGCGGAAAAGGCCTTTGGTGCCCCGCCAGCTGGCGCGGAAATGACATCTCCGGGCGGCGCATGCGCGGGAGCGTTAGCGGACGCTGACGGCATTCCCGCGCATGCGCAGTGGAGGGAGTCTCTTCCGCCTCCGCCATGGTGGAGACCGTGGCGAAGGCGGAAGGGAAAGAGTGCCCCCACGGCACAGGCCCGCCCACGGATCGGTGGGCCCCGATCGCAGGCCAGGCCACCGTGTGTGCACCCCCCGGGGCCAGATCGCCACGCGCCCCCCCCCCCAGAACCCCGGAGCCTGCCCGCGCCGCCTTGTCCCGCCGGTAAGGTAGGTGGTTTAATTTACGCCGACAGGACAGGCATTTTAGCGGCGGGACTTCGGCCCATACGGGCCGGAGAATCGCGACGGGGAGGGCCCGCCAACCGGCACAGCGCGATTCCCGCCCCCGCCGAATATCCGGTGGTGGAGAATTCGGCAACCGGCGGGAGTGGGATTCACGCCAGCCCCCGGCGATTCTCCAACCCGGCGGGGGGTCGGAGAATCTCGCCCCAGGTCGCTGACGGCGGGAACAGCCCGGGAATGCTGGGGGGGGGGGCGGCCTGTGGTGGGGGGAAAGGGGGTTCCTGCACCGGGGGGGGGGCTTCACATGGGGTCTGGCCCGCGATCGGCGGGCCGGCCTCTCTGAAGGAGGACCTCTTTCCTCCGCCGCCCTGCAAGATCCATCCGACATCTTCTTGCGGGGCGGCCTCAGTAAGGACGGCAACCGCGCATGCGCGGGTGATGCCATTTACGTGGTGCCGCTTTTACGTGGCGCCAAGGCCCGGCACGCATAAATGACGCGACGCCGCTCCTATCCCCCCGGGGCGGGAGAATAGGGGGCTGGAAGCGGGCTCCGATGCCTGAGTGAAACACTCCGGTTTTCACTCTGGCGTCGGCACTTAGACTCCCGATGGGAGAATTGAGCCCCCTGTTTCATCAAACTTTGCTTTCGGTTTGTGGCCTGTATTTTGGCCCTGTAGCTTCACAAGTCCAACACCTACAGGCTTATTGGAGAGGAAGTTAGCTGGTTCCTTCTGGAGAGAACTACGGTCCTCCCAACAGGCTTACTAGAGAACATTTAGTTGGATCTTTTTGCAGAGGTTTAGTACCAACTTCCTGGAGATGATTTAGCTGGGTCTTTTACCTCCGGGCTGCCAGAATCGAAAGTGAAACCAAACTCAACCCTTGGAGCTGTTAGAAACATTCCAGTGGGATCAGATCCAATTACCACCCGCTACCAGGCAGAGTGCAGCCTTTTGGGCCACATTATTAGCCACCAGCCAAATCAAGCAAACCAAGTCATCATGGATGCCAACCAGTCTGCAATCAGCAGCCTAAAACAGCATAACCCTCTGGAATCTTCTGTTTGAGTTAAAGGCACAGGGCACTGCTTCCTTCTGCTTGAATTAAAGATACAAGCTGCCTTAAAGACACATGTCCATTAATCATCCATGGATCGAAAATGTAACAACAAAAATAAAAGAAAAGGGAAATAAGGGAATAAACAGAGAATAAACAAGAACAAACAGGAAGTACCCTGACAATGCTCGCAGCCTTGTAGTGGAGCGGGGCACTTTAAGAGACCAATCAGCAAACAGGCAGTGTAACATCGCAGCCTGTCGTATTATTAACATCTTTTAATAAAGCTTTTCATTTGTTTAAATCTCTGAGGCCTGCAGACCTAATTTTAAAACCACCACAGTCACTACTATAATGTAGGGAATTCATCAGTCAATTTACACAGTAAGCTCCCAGAATCTTCATGTGATAATGACCAGCAAATCTTTTTTTCGGGATTTAATTGTGGGTTAGATATTGACCAGTACATTGTGGGCATCTCCCCTTTCCTTTTTTGAAATAGTGATTTGGGATCTTTTACGTACACCTGAGAGGGCGGACAGGGCCTCGCTTTCGTGCCTCATAGAAAAGATGACACTACCGGCATTGCAGAACTTCCTCAGTGCTGCCCCGAAGTGTAGGACTTCAATACAGCCTTCTGACTCAGAGGCACGGGTGCTACTAACAGGAATTCGATGGACAAAAAGAAGAAATGGAAGAGGCTTTAGGGGGATTTTCTGCACTCCCCCCCGCCCCCCCCCCCCCACCCCGGCGTGTTTATTGGCGGCGGGAGGCAGCCCAATATCAGCCAGCAACGCGATCGTCTGGTCCCATCGCTATCAATGGGATTTCCCAGAATCCACCACCCGTTGCCAGGAAACACACTGTGGGGTTCACCGTCAGTGGGACCAAAAGATCCATTTATCAAGAACAGCCGTAAAATACCCCCAGCCCCGGAGTTAGACTTTAAATTAATTAACCGTTACATAAGTTAATCAGAATGGGAAAGGTAGGAAATGTATGAATCAAACATGAGACAAGTTAGTAGATAAAATGCGAGTGAGGAACTACTAAGAACATATTTAAACCAATTAATTAAACTTAAGGGCTGGGATTCGCTGACCCTGCCATATTGCCCGGGGGCTGGCGCGTAGAAGAGAACTCCCACACATGTGGAAATACGCCGGCCGTTCCGCGCATGTGCGAATTCGCGCTGGCCCTGCGGTGGCGACTGGAGCAGCGGGACGACTCCGGCGGCAACCTAGAAAGGTGAGAATTCCTCACCTTGGGGAGCCATTGACGCCGGAGCCGTTAGTGCCGGTTTTCCCATTTTCAGAGAATCCCGCCCAAGAAATCAGAAAATTCGACCATAAAAGGGGAAAGTAAATCAAATCACTCCAAGAACTTTTTTGAAAACTCTATAGTTGTCACCTTTATTCTGCACAAAGTTAAGCACTTACTACTCGAAATATAGATAAAATGATTAAAATTACCAAGTCAATTGCATATGTTATATTTGAAATGTTTGCAGCATTTTCCATTAGATGCACATGCCTTCAGGAGAAGCCTGGGCCTTGAAGTCATGGGCATTCCCGTGGGCTTAACCATGAGCTGAAGAGCTTCCAAAATACAACGCATATATCCCAGGCTTTTTAGTGATTGACAGCAACATTTGCATGCCATACTGTATGCAGGGATTTATTTATTGATACAGCTCTGCTATTTAATCACCCAGCTGTGAGAGGTAGGGAGAACAGGATGTATTTTCCTGAAACTGACCAAAATACCTTTGTTCCAATGTCTCTGAGGACATCTCTTGCAAATTCCATCAGAGTTGTTTGATGCAACCAGCACTGTTTTAAAGCAGCATCCTGTTTTTAAAGAACACAGCGGTGTTTCCTGTCAATGTAATATGGCCACACAAAATGGCCACCGATCCCCAAATGCGCAGAGGCATTGTTTGCGCATGTTTAGAAATCCAACAATGTCACGCCAGTCAGGCTGGTGGAACAAAGCAACAGGGATCCAGAGCTGACATCAATTTCAAACAGTTATGCCCAATTTACTATTTCCCTTTCCTAATTTAAAACTCAAAGATGATCTAAGAACGCCACACTTTCTGGTTTCTGGACCATAACCAGCCCCATTCCCCTCAAGCCCACCTAGGGTAAACCATGAGGGGTGGAATTCTCCGTCCCGCTCCACCTGTTTCCACCTGTTTGCAGCGGGATACTCTGCCCCCTTAGCTGGCCAAAGGGGCTTCCCATTGTGGCCACCGCCACGCCGTCAGGAAATCTGGGGGCGTGAGTGCGCTGCCGGCGAAACGGAGGATCCCGCTGATGGAGAATCCTGTCCAATAGCACTCTGCAGGCATGGTGTTAGCAACAAACTCAGCCTTGAAAGAACACACTCATCTTAACAAAGCTCATGTGCAATATGGTGGGGGGAGGTGGGACTGGCCAAGGGCACAGACACTGCATCCCCCCCCCCCACACATGCAAACCCCCCCCCCCCCCCCCCCCGAGATACATGCCTGCCACATTAGAACAAACAAAAACAAGTGAAGCACAGGAACAGGCCCTTCAACCCTCCAAGCCTATGCTGATCATGATATACAACCAAAAAAATACCTTCTGCCCTTACCCGGTGTGTGTCCCTCTATTTACTCCCTATTCATGTACCCATCCGGATGCCTCTTAAATGTTGCTAATGTGCCTGCTTCCATCACATCCTCAGGCAGCACGTTCCAAAAACTCACCACTTTCTGTGTGAAAAATGAATCCCGCACATCTCCCTTAAACTTTCCCCCTCTCACCTTGAAATTGTGCCCCCTTGTAATTGACACTTCCACCCTTGGAAAAAGCCTCTGGCTCTCCACCCTGTCTCTGCCTCTCATAATTTTGTAGACCTCTGTCAGGTCTCCCCGCAACCTCCGTTTTCCAGTAAAAACAACCCTAGTTTATTCAACCTTTCCTCATAGCCAACACAATCGAGACCAGGCAACATCCTGGTGAATCTTCTTTGCACTCTCTCCAAAGCTTCCACATCCTTCTGATAATGTGGCTGTTTTGTTATGCTCTTGACTTAGCATAAGCCGCTTCCTTGATGTGCACTCTGACAAAGGAAGGTTCAGACTTGGAGATAGCTTTAACACATTTATTAAGCTATTAACAATTCTCCTACTTGGATTCGACACTACTGTTAATCCTACTGTAGCTACTCAGACTGACAAACCAGTCTGCCACAATCCACGTGGTGGGTTTGATGTTCAATCAACCCTGTGTCTGTGCTCACTGAGTGTCTCCACTGGAAAGAGACTGAGCATGTGTGATGTGTCCTTTTATATGGGTTGGTGTAATGCCCTCCTGTGGTAGTGTCACCTCTGTGTGTATCGTGACTGCCCATTGGTCGTGTCCTATCTTACTGACCTATTGGTTGACTGTCTGTGTGTCATGTCTCTGGTGTTCCCGCTAGTGTCTAGCTAGGTGTAGTGTATGTACATTAACCCTGTGTGTACTTATGATGTATATCACCACATCCCCCCCTTTTTTGTGTTACATATTTTCTGTACAGTGTTGAAGAAAATTGAACAAACTAGGTAGATGAGTGAGACTCTGTACAAGTTATGATAACAATGATCATTAAACAATAAGTCCAAATCATATGCATGAGTCCAAAGTTCATTAATTATTATGGTCGAGTGGCTTTCTTGTTTGGTTGGTGAGTTGGTGATGTTGATGGTGGCATTGCATTGTAAACACCATCAGTGTCCCTGTGCTGAAGGAACCAAGAAGTGGTCAAATCACTTTGTTGTTGGATTTGGACTCTTTTTTTTCTTTTGATGCTTGTGCTGGTAATTCTTGATGGCATCTGTCCTGAAAGCCAGGTTGCCTGTTGGTAGTGCAGCAAACGTGAATTGGTAAGATGCATCGTCCTGCCATGGCATGTCATTGTACTGAGCTGAGCAGTAACAGTGTCCCTCATTTGCAGAGTTGTACCAGGTCGTACCAGTCGTAGTTCCATTGGCGTTGTGTTTGTTGTGCTTGTTGTCAACGTTGTAGCCTTTGGTACGCTTCTGGCTGTTGTCTTTGATGTTGTTGTGGTTGGTTTTGTTGCCGTGTTTGCTGTGCTCAAGGACCACACTCTGTGGATAATATGAGTCCTTCACACAGTCACCTGTGTTAGCGTGCTTTGTGGTGTCTGCTGTTTCCTTGAGCGTGCCATCACTGAGTTTGCGGCGCTCCCCGTCTGGAGTCATGTCCGGCTTACTTGAATCAGCTTTGGCTTGTCGATGCTCCCCGTCTGGAGTCTGGTCTGAATCAGCTGAGATTTCTTGATGCTCCCCCTCCGGAGTAATTTCAGGTTCCCTTGCACCTTCTGAGGTTTCTTGATGCTCCACGTCATTTCAGGTTCACTTGAATCTTCTGAAGTTTCGTGATGCTCCCCGTCCGGAGTCAAAACAGTCAGGAATGCATTTGCTTGTGGAGAGGCTCAAGCGAATGAGGTTTGAAGTAACGTGGTGTCACCGGAGTCCCCAGTAGTCTCACTGTGATTGTCGAGTGCCTCTGAACATTCTAGCTGAGGTCTGTCACGTTGCACATCTGGTAGGGGAAGTGGGATGCCGTCGTCACTAGTCTCACATACGGTGGGTAGAGCCTCAGTACCTTCTTGTCATTCACTTGAGCTGGATAGACCGTCAGAGTCTTCTTCTGGTGGCTCAAATAATCTGGGTGGACTGTCATAGTCTGCTTGCTGTACACATGAGGGTGGCAGACTGTCATAGTCTTTCTGTTGTTCACTTGAGTGTGGCAGACTTGCATTGTCTGCTGCTGGTTGCTCAGAGGAGGTTGCTAGACCCTCATGGTCTTGTTCATGCAAGGACTGCGCTTTGGAGTCTTGCATTGCTTCTATCGTGGAGCCTGTCCACGTGCTCGCTGTGAGGCTTGTGTCGCTCGAGTCACTTCTTGTTCATGCAAGGACTGCGCTGTGGAGTCTTGCGTTGCTTCTATCATGGAGTCTGTCCACGTGCATGCTGTGGAGGCTTGTGTCACTGGAGTCACTTCTTGTGTGGAGACGTGCAGTTGTCTCGCTGTGGAGTCTTTCATCGCTTTCTGTGTGGAGGCTGGGACCCTTTGTGGTGCGTGGACCACTCTCGGTGTGGAGTCGGGGACCCCTCGTGGTGCATGGACCACTCTCTGTGTGGCAGCAGGCCGCTCTCTGTGGGCTTGTACCGCTCTCTGTCTCTTGGTGTCAAGCCGCAGCATCATCCTGCACTCACAAGTTGGGATGTCATATATGCTGGGCTGAAGATCCTCAAATCCGAAAAACTCATCGTCGAGGTCTGCAATGTACAGCACGTCTAGTTACGGATCAGATTTGGTACTGGGATAGCTTCCCAAGGTGAAAGCTTTGTCTGAGTCGTTGTCTTCCAAGACCATATCATCACGTTTTGTGTCGGAACTGGCATTGGGCTCGCGATGTCCAAAGAAGAATTCAAGGTCTGAGTCATAGTCTTCAAGGACTGTATCATCTCTTTGGGTGGTGCTAACTGCTTGTTGCAGGGTTCTGTGGAGGTTACTTTCAGCTACTGGTCGAATTTCAGGCATTGTGCTGTCATTCCAGGTGAAAGAATCTGGTTTTGAGCCTTTAAATCTTTGTTTCATGTTTTGGGACATTTCCCCTTTAAGTGGGCGTGGTCTGACATCATGAAGCGTGTGACTTCTCGCGCATGCGCAAACGGACCGTCCCGTTCTGTGCGCTCTTCGCGAAACTGCGCATGTGCAGCACCTTTTCCAAGATGGCTGCAATTCAAAACTGCCGTTCGTTGCTGCAAGCCTACCTCGCGGTGAGTTTTGGCACCTCTTTTACCTTTTCGTCTTGTGTGTTACTCGCAGAATTCTTGGAATTTGTCCAGGACTGCCTGGAAGTCGCTCTTGTTTTGCCCCTTTAAGTATTTGAAGGTCTGGAAGATTTCACCTGCTTCTGGAGCCGCGATGGTAAGTAGAAGCTTTATTTTTTCTGCATCCGCCATGCCATCTAGGTTGGACGCTACCAGGTAGATCTCGAATCTCTGGCGGAACCAACGGCAGTTTTCACTGAGATTGCCTTGGTACCTGAGCGGTTGAGGAACCGGAATCCCGAACACCATCTTGCCTGGCTGTTGTTGCTGGTTGTCACTGTTCGCTGAGTTGCAACTATATGGATTGAACAGTTAACTCCTGGAACCATGTTTTGTTATGCTCTTGACTTTGTATAAGCTGCTTCCTTGATGTGCACTCTGACAAAGGAAGGTTCAGACTTGGAGATAGCTTTAACACATTTATTAAGCTGTTAGCAATTCTCCTACTTGGATTCGACGCTACTGTTAATCCTGCTGTAGCTACTCAGACTGACGAACCAGTCTGCTACAATCCACGTGGTGGGTATGATGTTCAATCAACCCTGTGTCTGTACTCACTGAGAGTCTCCACTGGAAAGAGACTGAGCATGTGTGAAGTGTCCTTTAATATGGGTTGGTGTAATGCCCTCCTGTGGTAGTGTCACCTCTGTGTGTATCGTGACTGCCCATTGGTCATGTCCTATCTTACTGACCCAGTGGTTGACTGTCTGTGTGTCATGTCTCTGGTGTTCCCTCTAGTGTCTAGCTAGGTGTAGTTATGTACATTAACCCTTTGTGTACTTAGTGATGTATATCACCACAGTGGCGATCAGAATTGCATGCAATACTCCAAATGCGGCCTAACCAAGGTTTTATATAGCTGCAACATGATTGCCCATCTCCTGTACTCAGTGCCCTGGATGATGAATGCAAGCATGCCGTGTGCCTTCTTAATCACCTTAGTCACCTGTGTGGCCTGTGTGTGGACCTGCACGCCCTGATCCCTCTGTATGTTAATGCTCCTAAGGGTTCTGCCAGTAACAGTATAATTCATTTCTAGATTTGATCCTCCAAAATGCATCACCTTGCATTTGTCTGTATTAAACTCCATTTGCCATTTGTGTGCCCAAATCTCCAATCTATCTAAATCTTCATGTATGCTCTGACAATCCTCAACACTATTAGCAACTCCACCAATCTTTGTGTCATTCACAAACTAACTAATCAGACCACCCACATTTTCCTCCAGATCATTTATATATATTACAAACAGCAGGTCCCAGCACTGATCCCTGCGGAACGTCACTAGTTGCAGATCTCCATTCTAAAAAACACCCTTCCATCGCTACTCTCCGTCTTCTATAACCAAACTATTCCTGTATTCATCTCGGCAGCCAACTCCGAATCCCATGTTATTTTAGTTTTTGTACCAATCTACAGGGGTCTGGGGTCTGTGTTGGTAATAACAGCGGGTCTGGTCCATGATGAGGATGATGACAATCTGCTCTGCGATGTGCTCTGGTGCTCTGCATCGTTTGACAACGTCTGACTCCTGTCCACGGTAGCGCTTTCCACCGTCCACCCGTGAGATCATTGCATGCTAGCTGGCCATTCCATCACACGGTCCCATCGAATCCCTGATTTGGCAGGGGTGGGAGGGTTGAGGGGGCGGGGGGGGAGGGGTGGGTTGAGGAGCTCAGTCCATCCACAACGTCTGCCCATTATCCCCCCATACCCCCCCCCCCCCCCCCCCACGCCCGACGCCCCTCTCTGGCCAGTCCACGCCTCACATCCATCTAACAAAGCACCAAGGCAGTTGTAACAGTGTTAACAGGTGTTTAATGTGAACAAATATATACATATACAAGCCCTAGCCCCTATCACGAATCGGTGACCTGCACCCGTGCTAACTTAATTGTTGCCTAACGTTCTGATATTAGGTGCCATAACGCGATATCTAGGTGGGTCCCCACACAGTATATCAGGAATGGAGGCGGCCTGCTGCGATTCCCGCCCTACAACCAAGGTCCCCGTTGGCAAACGTCTTCTGGGGTCAGCGGCTGCTGCTCGGGATTCCCAGATGGCATGGCACCGCACTGTTCTGCCCGCTGCCCACCATATGCGCCAGGAATAAGTGTGGGGGAAGTCAGAGATTCTGCTGTGTTCTGGCTCCTTCCCTGTGCGAGTCACTGGCCTGGGCCCCATCACCTCCTCGTCCCTTGGGGTGCCTAGTGGCTCTTGGCCTATTCCATGGGACGGGGGTGCAAGTAGAGCGATCCCCTGTTGCACTGCGCAACTTGCTGCAGCCAGTCATGGAGGCCCACTCTGGTCTCGGCCAGGATCTGCATGCTCTTGGTCATGGAGCACAGGGAGTGGTCCACCTCCATCTGTGGCTGCGCCACATTACGCTGTGATTGTGCCACCATCCTCTGGGTCTGTGCCTCTTTGGCCAGTGACTATGCCATCTCCCGCTGGGACTGCGCCACATCGGCAAGCACCTGGGCAATATCACCGATGCTCTCAGACATAACCCGCTGTGACTGGGCCACTCTCAGGAGCACCGCTGCAATGTCTAGGTGGCTCTGACACATGACAGGCTGTGAGAGGGCAGCCCTGTCCTGGGCCTCACCCAGCGACTGCAAGGAGTGCCAGACCTTGTACATGCTGATCCATAGCCAAAACCCTGACCCCCAAGGCCTCCACTGTGGATACCACCCATGCAGTGTTGGCCTGGGTGGCACCATGGTTGGCACCATTTCCTGCTCCTGCACACGGTTGGACACCCCCACCTCTGCCTCCAAGTGCTGGATGCTCGTCGACAAACCCTCATGTAGTCCCCGTCTTTGCAACTGCATCTCTACAATCAATGTGACTGTCTGTTGCAGAAACCCAAAACCCATTTGGACGGCAGTTACTCCCTGGAGATGGCATCATCCGTGTCGATGTCGTCGTTGCTGCCTGGCACACGGGGAGGGTGGGGGTTCTGGTTGTGGCACTGGCGAGAGCTGGGGACGGGGGACACCAGAACGACTCACTCCATCACCAGCAGCTCCTGCAAGAGACAAGACAAGACGCATGATTAGACTGCAGGCCGGGGGAAAGTGGTGGGAGTGAGACTGTGGGTGAGGGTGATGTGGGTGTGTGGGTGTTGTTGGGCGGGTTGATACACGTGGCATGAGGAACCACAATTAAGCAGGGTCTCACTTCCTCACCCGCGGCTGATCTCCACTCCGGCTACTCCGCCGCAGATCCGGCGTTCCCCCTCCAGTTTTCTCCCGATCTTGGCGGTTATGGGCGGCCTCATCGCGGGGGGCTGTGGGGGAAAAAACAGGAAATGCACAGTGTTGGACAGTCCAACACATGCAGCCCAGGGTGGGTTGCTGGTGGCTTCAATGGCATGTGTACCTGGCCATGGCGGCCGCTATGTGGTGCAGGGTGGGGGTTCGGCTGCCTCCGGGTGGGTGGGGTGGTCACAGGTGTGTGGGATGGGGGTTGGTGCCAGGGACACAGTGCTGCCTCCTCACCTTGGCCGCCCTGAAGAGTTTGTACAGTACTGGTGGCACTGACCGCCTCTGCCACCTGCGCCCAAGAACATCAAATGGTGGCAGCTTGCAGCCTCTTCCCGGGCCAGAGGTACAGGGTGGCCTGCTTCTCCTCCATGGCATCCAGCAGGGTCTTAAGCTCGGCATCCTTGAAGAGTGGGGCTGCACGTCTTGCTGCCATCTTGTTGGCTGGGATGGTTTGTGTGGGCAGTGAAGTGTATATATGCTGCTGCAACTTGTCAGCCTCCTGAGTGTCACTTGCGAACATAGAGAATCCCGCATTATTTCTCATTGGAGTCAATTATTTTCCATGTGGCGCTGCTGCTAGCCCCTTAACAGTCGTTGAATCGGTCCAGGTGCGGTGCCAGTTTTGCTATCGTGGAAGTCCACGAAACCTGCCCTTTGTAACAGGAACGGAAAATCCAGCCATCTGTATTTGAATTTATGTCACTTCAAGCAAGCATAAATGAGCTACATTACAAACTCAACTGATTCTCTTAAATTGGTTGAAGGCATAACTACGAGGGCACTCAACATTGTTCAGTGAGGGCTGCTCAATCACATCTAACTATAGACATTTTGTTATGGGGTTTGCAGGTGTGGGCTGGGTGCATATGATCAATGCTCTGCATATTACAGTCAACTAAAGGAACTTGCTCTTTGATTCAATTAGCCAATCATTGAGTCATGCAGCCTGGCATTACATTGACACTGAAATTCATACACAACATAGCTCGATTGTGTAGTTGGCAGTACATCCTTTCTCAGATTATCTTTTTATCAAAATTCAAGTTTTATATTGATAGAGCATTGTTAAAATACATATTCTGGTGAACAAAATGCAAAAAAAGCACAATTACTCACAAATGTTCATGTATTCTATAAGAAATGATGGCTTGAAGAATCCTAGAATCAACAATTGTGAAATCCTTTTTTCCTTCCCTCTCTTCCTCTTTGGGACAAACAGTTTTTAGCAGCCAGGTGCAAAGGTAAACAAAGATAATAGCCATGGTGCTCTCAGGGATCGCACTGGCTGGTAAAGGCCTCCATTTACATATTTCTGAGCTGATAAAATGAACTCACTTATCCATAGAAGTGTCCGGCAGGAGGTAATCCCGTGGTAAAATATTATCAACAAGTGATTGATATACAGTAAGTGCCAGCTCCTAGAAATAAGCGTGGTTCTCTGGCCTCCCCATGGTGGCATGAGCCGGAGGCAGGATCTTCTTGTCCTGCCGCTGTTAATGGGATTTTCCATTGAATCCACCCCACAATGCTGGGAAAACTGCAGCGGTTTGCACCTTTGGTAGGACCGGATGATCCTGCTGGCGTGAACAGCCGGAAGATCTCACCCAAGGTATATAAATGGATGCTTGAGAGAATTAGTGTGTACAACCTTCTTCAGATGGATGAAGACCGGGGAAAGAGCTCCTTAACACTTTGGCTAGAGAGCAGAATGCTGCCGCCACCAGCGACAGAGATCAGCACCCACTCATCCTTTGCGACCAGTAAACTTAAGTGGGTCATATGCATTTTCTGTCTATTTAGCTTATACATAATTTTTAAACTGTTGCTTCTTAATAATCTATTTAATAAACTACTTGGAAATCAAGATGAGCATGGCCTGCTTTTTGGGCAACCTGTAACTCCTGGACCAGAATCTTACAATCTATTCAAAGACACATACATTTTAAAGCGCTTCTGTGTCAAGCGACATGACCAGTTTAGTGGACCTGGGCATAGTTGACACTGACAATTTACATGAAACCATTTCATTAAGGATAACTGCCAACTGTTGCTGTGAAATGCATATGAACTGAATGGTTCATACCGGCAGTTTGACTGGGCGTTGACACTTGAGCATCTGAATCATTTTCCATTAATGTGAAATTAAATCATTATGAGTAATCAGTTCAATGCATTTATTTCATCACATTAACATATTGTGCAATTAATCTGTTGATCCAACAATGCTCAGGAGAGTTCTTCTGTGACCAATAGTGTTGTCATTCTTGTCTCTTCAAGGCACAGGTTCTGCAACAGAAAGAAAGCAACATATTCACAGTACTATTTCCATATCTTGGCATAAAATAATTGGTTTATTGGGCATTCAAAATAATTTCATACTATGGTAGCATTATTAGCAGTATAAACCCATTCTCTATTGGAACATTTTGTCCCATAGGAAATGTATTACATTTTCAATGATTAGATTACCTAAAAATGAAAATAAATTATATTTTCTCAGGAGTACCATCATTTTATTATCACTCGAGGCATGTCGTGAACATTTGAAAATAAAGGATATTTTGGAAGCACACTGGCAACTGAAAGAGTTGTTCTAATAGATGGATTCCAGACTGAGATTGTATTGCAGTCTGCCCTGAACCTGTGACAGCATGGAAAAGAAATGTTAATGGTGCTTTTATGCACCAACATAAGGCAGTACTTTCAACTCAACAAGGTTTATTCTGCTAACTTCATTCGGACTGCAAGTTAACTGTCTAAATGAGGCAAAAATATAATTTTAATTAATTTTCCTTTCTGTGCTATGTATTTAACTTACAGAGAAATGTCAAGTATGGAATTGCAAATAGACTCACCTTTCAACTTAATTTACCAAGTAAACATCATTTTAGTTTAATAGTGTAATTTGTTGAAGCATTGTCAGTTTTTAATGTTTCCAAGCAGGATTGGCCTGTGGTAGAAAGCCTGATGAGAATATCAAAGAGAGCTATTTTAGCCAAGTCATTGATATTCCTATTTACTGAGAAAAACCCTGCAGTTAGTACGCCTTCAATGGACAAGTAAATCAGAACTCCTTTACATACAGCGTAAACAAGAAAGAACAGAAATAAAGTAAATGTAAACATATGCAAAAGGTTAAAATTCTCATAGTATTTTGGGGATCAAGTCTATACATTTTAGACTAAAATAAAATACTTCAGATGCTGGAAATCTGAAATTAAAACAGAACAGGGAGCAGTCTCGGAAGGCGGAGCATCGGATCGGTGAGAATATAAAGTAACTTACCTCGGGGATTCGCAGTTTAGTCTCCAGGGAGCAGTCTCGAAGGGCAGAACATCGGAGCAGTGAGTATATAAAGTAACTTATCTCGGGGATTCGTGGCCTAATCTCCAGGGTGCAGTCTCGGAGGGCAGAGCATCAGAGCAGTGAGTATATAAAGTAACTTACCTCAGGGATTCATGGCCTAGTCTCCAGGGTGCAATCTCGGAGGACGGAGCATCGAAACGATGAGTATATAAAGTAACTTATCTCGGGGATTCATGGCCTAGTCTCCAGGGAGCAGTCTTGGAGGGCGGAGCATCAGAGCGGTGAGTATATAAAGTAACTTACCTCGGGAATTCGCGGACTAGTCTCTAGGTAGCAGTCTTGGAGGCAGAGCATCGGAGCAGTGAGTATCGGGGAATCCAGTGAAGCTGAAAGAAGTAGAAAAACTAACATCACAGGAAAGCTGTGACCTGATCGGTTGGTAAGGAGTATGTGCTAAATTTGAAAAAAAAATTGCAAAACTTATTAATTAATTAAGTAGAGATGGTTGGACAGGCAATGTGCTGTAGCTGCATGATGTAGGAGCTGACAGATCCCATTGTGAGCTGATGGGACAAATAAAGACAAATGGGTACGATTTGGTGAGGATTACTAAAACATGGCTGCAGGCGGACAGGGACTGGGATTGAGGGCGGGATTCTCTCAGCCCATGCGGGCCGGGCGCGAATCGTGTGATGCCGCCCCGACGCCGGTCCGCGGATTCTCCGGTGAGCGGAGAATGGGTGCCATTGGCAACGGTGCAGTCGGCGCGGTACTGGTCGGGGGCCGCTCCACGCGGCCCTCTGGCGATTCGCCGCCCGGGATGGGCCGAGTGGCCGCAAAAAATATCCAAGTCCCGCCAGCGGTGTCCACGTGTGGTCTTACCCACCGGGACCTCGGTGTGCATCCTTTCAGGGGCGGCCTGGTGGGTGCGGAGGGGGTGTCCGGCCCCGGGGGGCGGCCACCGCTGTGGCCTGGCCAGCGATCGAGGCCTATCGATCGGCTGGCCGGCCTCTCGGGCTGGGGGCCTCATTTGCTCTGCACCGGCCCCTGTAGCCCTATACCATGTTGTGTCGGGGCCGGCGCGGAGAAGGAAGCCACCGCTCATGCGCGCGTTGGCGCCGGTGCCACTGCGCATGCACAGGCCTGCGGCGCCCATTTGATGCCAGTATCGGCAGCTGGAGCGGCGTTGGTCGCTCCAGTGCCATGCTGGCCTCCTGAAGGGCTCGGAATCACTGCTCCTGGGGGCCTGTTGACGCCGTCGAGAAATGCGATGGCGTTTACGAAGGCGTCAACACTTTGCCTCAGGATCAGAGAATCCCGCTCTGAATGTCCAAGTGTACACAGTATTCTGAAAGGATAGACAAGATGGAACAGGAGGTGGAGTTGTTTTATTGGTTAAAGATGACATCAAGGCTGTATTAAGAAATTATATTGGTATGAAGGGCCAAAATGTTTAATCGATCTGGGCGGAAATTAAAAGCAAGGGGAAAAACTCCTGGGTAGGAGTAATTTCCAGGCCCCTGAGCAATACTTCCAAAGTGGGGCATAATATAAACCAAGAAATAATGAGGGCTTGTGAGAAGGGCACAGCAGTAATGTTACAGATGATTTGTAACATGCATTTGTAACTGGATCAATCAAATTGGCAAGGATAGTCTCAAGGGAGGTTTCATAGAGAGTATGGGGGATTGTTTTGTTGCTCTTATTAGCCTTAGTTTTATTAGCTCTAATTCTGTCACCTTTGCTCACGAGTCGCCAGGTATCTTTCTGATACCGCCACGTGGTTCAAGCTCCAGTAATGATTAATAATGCAGCACACCGCTTAGTAAATGTTAAATCAGCGATCATTTATTATATACAGCAATAAATACTGATACAATAATACTACTTCTAGACTATTACCTAACACTAAAGGCCAATACTTAACTTTGGTGATGGCCCACCAGGTCAGGGAAACTAATAATCTATCGAATTGGGTCTGGCCTGGGGGATTCAAAAAGGCTGTTACGAGTCGATAGTCTGGAACATCTATCTGGTAGCAATCGCTGGGGTAACACTTACTTGTTCTTTCGTCGAAGGTTCTCGAAGGTTGCGAGTAGGAGAAGAAGGGTCGATCTGAACTTGGCCCCTATTTTTATAGTCCCTAGGGGCTTCCCGCCTCTCGGGGGGGACCTTGACCCTGGTCCCAAGTGATTGGACTTGGGCCCAATCACTGGGTTCGATATGCTCCAATAATGGGGCGATTCCTTGATCGGGGGTGGTCGTCCACCTTTCTTTGTCTTAGCCACTACTGGCGCCGAGAGGTCTGGATCAGCTTTCAATTGCTAATTTGTAGCAATTGTTCCCGGGGATGGCCAATTAAAATGCAGATGGCTGGGTTGATGTGCTGCTAATGGTTGCAGGTATCTGTCTGGGCCGACGTCCCCAGAGCCGAATACACTGTTCTGTCTGCAGCTGTCCGTTTGAGTCCTGTTGGCTGATTTTCCCATCAGCCTCTTTCGTTCACCATTTTACATTGGGGTTTGGCCATTTTACTCGGGAATCAGCCATTTTAGGTGGCTACAAACCCTCCTTGTGATCCTAACGCGAAGCGTGAAGGATCACTTAAATTTGTTCTTTCCATTCCCTGACCGGGGGGGACACCTCCGACATGGCCACTGCTCTGACCCTAGCTATGCACAATTTTTTTTTACCTAAACAATTCTAAGGGCACTATGTCAGGCAGGGGCATACATTTACAACATAAAAAAACTTGGAACCTCTAATTTTACCTAAATACACTATACTCACTAAACATTGCATTATCCTATCTTCCTAAAACATACAACAACAATCACAACATTTAATATACTCTTTCCTGGCTTGGCAGTCAAGCTCAGGATCATACTTTTTTTTTGTTCATGAAAAGCTTTGTACATCTTTTATTTACAGTAAAAACGCAAGTGCATGTTCTTTATTATTTTGTTGTAGGTCGCAGGGGTCGGGGGTCTGGTCATAACCGCATATAGGGGATCGGATCCGATATACCGGGGTTCGAGCGCGGTACGCTCTCCTTCTCCATTTGCGGAGGCGCATAGTCTGCACTACACAGCAGAGTATCGCCAACGCTAACAGTGCTTCAATCACGTAGGACAGGGAGTACCAGGTTATGAACCTGGCACACCAGGAAGATGCAGTGTCACTGGTGACTGGGCTTTGGGTACTGCGGGGCAGTGAAACATTAACGGCAGGGAGGTTTGAAGTAATGGGGTCCGCGTTCCCGCGCAACCAAATGTTCATCAAAAGAGTGTTGAGCACGATGAAAGAAGTCCTCATGGCTGTCCTGGCTGTCCTCTTTCCTTTTCCTTCTTGTGTTCTTTTGTTTTCTCCGGTCCTGGAGCCTCTGGAGTTCTGTAAAAACAAGCATAGTATCTGAAACTACCTTGGTTTAATATCCGGTGTGTCAGTGTGTCTGTCCTTTTGGGGCCAATTATACCCTTATAATTGGTCACTATGTGTGACTCCCTCATTTTTTTTTTCCAAAACAAATTTTAGGACACGGCACACTTCCCAATGACGGACCAGTGCTGATTTACCATCCAAATGTTCCAGGATGTAAATAGCATATGGCAGCAACCTAACGGTCGCCTAAACAAATAAAAACTTTTTGAAATGAAAAATGCCAAATGAGGTGCGTATGGGCCGCGACGGGTAAGATTTGGATGGAGTCCCCGGGTAGGACAGCTACCAATGCCGTATCTCCCCTACCCGAGCGTGTTTGACCAACGGGGGGGGTCCCCAGGCAGGGCGGGTCTCACGCCGTTTCTCCACTGCCTGAGCAACCGACAAGAACGGGCAAAAACGTAGTCACCATGGTGGGGTTGCTACAGTGATTCTATCCTTGAATCAGAAGAGCAGTTATGATCGTGCGTCTGGTACCCGACCGGTATCAGCTGAAGTGTCTGCAGACAAGCTAGTTCCACTGAACAAGCGTCCGGTCTGCTGACCAGGTATCTGCAGATAAGTTGGTACCGCTGAACAGGTGGCTGGAAAAAAATTCCTGTAGGACGAACAACACAAAACAAACGTACGAACAACATAAAACATCCTGCAGGTTCCATCAGGAAGGACAACACTTCTCCCAAGTGTTTCCTTTAAACATCATGTGGACACCTCAGTTCTCTGTTGCGAACAGGGTCGCAAAGGGGTTAGCGGTTTGGGAGTCAGACTCGAGGTCGTCCCCTTCTCCCGGGTGCCAAACTCTGGAGTGGATTAGGGCTGAAAGGGCTGCTTGGTGTGAGTTGGGGTTGCTCTCGTCGTTGCGGACGAGTCTGTAGGAGTTGTCGCGGTGCCAATGAGTTGTGTCGAGTTGTGTGGGGACAAAGTCGGGGTCGTCCGTGTGGTTCGGTGGTCGGTGGTGGGATTTGTTTAGAAAAGTGATCATGAAGGGATCACTGGAGCCGAAATCGGAGTCGCTGGGTGTGGGTCCGGGTGTATGGGGATAGTAGGGAGGCGTGCTG
Source organism: Scyliorhinus torazame (assembly GCF_047496885.1). Taxonomy (NCBI): domain Eukaryota; kingdom Metazoa; phylum Chordata; class Chondrichthyes; order Carcharhiniformes; family Scyliorhinidae; genus Scyliorhinus; species Scyliorhinus torazame. The sequence continues at coordinate 240,517,376 of NC_092713.1, forward strand.
TGGCTATCGTCCAAGTCACAGTCGCTGACTCAGCTGCTGCAGTCTGTGGGCGTTCCGGGGCGGAGTGTAGATTTTGGGGGTGGAGTCGAGGGCGAGTCCGTGTCTGGGCTGGACATGGTGGGGGTTGGTCTGGTTACGTTGGCTGTGGGCGGGGTGTGGTCTGCTGCATCAAGCATGGTGGGCGTGGTTTGACTGTGCTCCATAAGCCTTTAACTGGTTGATATGAAACCACGCAGTCTTACCATTTGGGTATTTAATTTTATATACCGATGGGCTTACTTTATCCGTAATGGAGTACGGACCCGAGTATTTCGGAGACAGGAATATGCTGGGGTTGTATACAGACAATATCACTTGCTGTCCTATATCATACTCCGTTGCATGCACTGCCTTATCAAAACAGGCCTTGCTCTGTTTCTTTTTGGTGCCCAATTTGACTGCGGCTGCTAACTGAGCCGTTTTTACATTAGCAACGAATTGCTCCACGGCTTTCTCGTGGATGAGGGCCGTAACTTCAGGGCTGGTCAGGTCTAAACCTAACAAGTATTCTGTCCCTTTCATGGGGCGTCCGGTCATAAGAGTGTGTGGGGTGTAACCTGTGGAGGTGGAAATAGTGTTACGCAAAAACATCAGCGCAAAAGGGAGGACTGAGTCCCAAGTGGTGTTGTTCTGCTGGACCATTTTTCGGAGGGTGGTTTTTAGGGTCCGATTCATGCGCTCCGCTTGACTGTGGGTGGTACGCAATGTGGAATTTTTGGGTTATGCCAAATATCGTGAGGACGTTCTGCATGACCCGTCCCGTAAAGTGAGAACCTTGGTCCGATTCAATACTGCGGGGGAGTCCCCATCTTGTAAAGATGTGGTGGGTTAGGATCTTGGCTGTGCTTTTCGCGGTCTTGGTGCGGGCTGGAAATGCTTCCACCCACTTTGTAAAAGTGTCTATGACCACCAGAACGTATTTATAGCCATTTCTGCAAGGGGGCAATGGACCTATAAAATCAATCTGGAGGTTAGTCCAGGGGCCGTTAACGGGTCGGGTGTGGCTGAGTTGGGCCTTTTTGGCATATCTATCGGGGTTGTTCTGCGCGCACATAAGGCAATTCTCAATGTAGTGGCTTACATCTTCCTTGAGATTTGGCCACCAACAAAGCTGTTTGAGGTGGGCTGTGGTGGGATCGATTCCCTGGTGTTCATGACCATCATGGAATAAACAGATTAATTGGTTCCTATCCTGCTCAGGAACTACATAAAGGGTGTCCTTTAACACCACACCGTCATGTGTGCTCAGTGTATTTCTGAACCTTTCGTAGGAGGCTGGAAACTTTCCTTTCACAATCTCAGTGAGAGCGCTATCCTGCTTCTGGGCCTCTACTAGATCCTCGATCCTAGTCTGCGTGACCTGAACTGCACTCACTGGTGCACTCACTGGCGCGCTTTCGGGGGGTTTCCAAAAGTACCCATGCCTGGATCCTGCCTTAGCCAGTGCATCGGCTTTTACATTTCCAGGGGGGGAGGAATGATGGTGGCTGCGGACTTTTATAATGCCAAAAGTCCTGTTCTAGGCTTTTTGTAGAATATGGCGGAGTAATGGGGCTAAGGGGAGGGCTTTCCCATTCGCAGAAACAAATCCTCTTGTTTCCCACAGGGGCAGAAATTCTGTGAGGCTGTTGCAGACATCTTGGCTGCCTGAGTATATGTCTGCTGGGTTGGGGAAGTAATCTGGGTGCTCTACAATGTACGCGATGGCCGCAAGCTCTGCCGCCTGCGCGCCTAAGTGGCCGGGGAGTTTTAATGCTATCTCCTCGAGGGCGCGTCCCTGCACGTCCTCCACATAAATCCCGCAACCTGTTATGCGTTGCCCATCTAAGACTGTGGAAGATCCATCCACATAAATCTTAATGGAGTCACACGTGTCCGGGTGAGGGGGGCTTTGAGATGGATTTGCTAATTTTCTGGGGGGTGTTTTAGCTATAAAGGGGCCTGTATTATGGTGTGGAGAGATGATTTCACATTCATGGGGGGTTCCAGGGTACTGTAAATTGTCCGCTAAGTATGTGTGAGTCTTTGTCCGTTTTACTGTGATGCCCCGTCCTTGCAAGAGAAGAATCCACCTAGCTGCGCGTATTTGGCTGACGGTACCGTCCTTAAGTCGTCCGTCCAGTAAAAGTTGGGTGAGGGTGTGCTCGGTCAGAATGGTGATGGGGTTCAGTCCGGTAATATAGGAAAAGTACTGGACTGCCCAGAAAACTGCGAGCAGGTGCCTCTCACAGGCTGAAAATCCCTGCTCCACAGCATCTAAAATTCGGGAGGCATAAGCCACGGGTCTTAACTGGCCGTGCCGTTCCTGCAGGAGCACGGCTGAAAGGGTGCGGTATGTGGTCGCTACCTATATGGCGTAAGGGGAAAGCGGGTCTGGAACTTGTAGTGCGGGGGCGGCTATGAGCGCTTGTTTTAAAGATTCCACAGCATCTGTATGCTGCGGAAGCCATTCCCAGGGGGCTTCTTTCTTTAGAAGGTCTGAGAGGGGCGCTGCCTTACTGGCGAAACCGTGAATGTGGTTTCGGCAGTAGCCAACCAGTCCTAAAAATGACCGGGGGGCTGAAACGTTCAGGGGAAGGGGCAATTTAGCGATCGAGTCAATTCTTTTATGCTCGCGTTTGCCGTGTGTGATAATTGTACCCAAATATACCACTTTTTCTTCCAAAATCTGGGCCTTTTTGGGGTTTACTTTACAGCCAATGGAATGTAACAATTCCAGGAGTTCGGACAGAAGCTCAATGTGCTCTTCCTTAGTGTCTGTCTACAGTAGTAGATCATCTACATACTGTACCAGACATTCGGGGTGAGAACATTTTGCTAGTCCATTTGCCAGCTGTCGGTGGAAAATGGAGGGGGAGTTGTGGAATCCTTGTGGCAGGCATGTCCACGTGTACTGCTGTGCTTTAAAAGTGAAGGCAATACTGGCACGCCTTTGCCAATGGAATGGACCAGAATCCATTACTGACGTCCAAAACTGAAATATCGGGAATTGAGTCCCTGTTTGAGCATGGTCTCGGGACTTGTTGCTACGGTGGGGGCTGCTGCGGGGGTGACTTTGTTGAGTTCCCGATAATCAATGGTCAAGCGCCATGATCCGTCGGGCTTTCTCACTGGCCAAATCAGGGCATTATTAGTAGAGGCTACCGGTCTTAGTACGCCCTGCTCTAATAAGCTCTCTATAACTTTTAGGATTTCTCCCTCTGCTTCTAGGGGGAATCCGTACTGTTTTGGGGGTCTAGGGTCCTGTTACTTGTACGGAGCCAGTCATCCGTCCACAGTCGTGCTTGTGGGTCGCGAATGCTGCCCTGTTCTTTTGCAGGATTGCCCTAACCTGCCGGTCTGTGCTGAGTGTGGTGGGGTTGAACCAAAACTCGCCTACTGCGCTAATTTTGTTCATATAGTCCCCTATGTTGAGCGTTGCGAGGGCTCTAGCGGATTTTGCCATCTTCCAGACACACTGGTTGACTGGATCGAAGGATAGGTGGTGGGAATTCATAAAGTCTATTCCCAGAATGTGTTCTGCTGTGTGGGGCAGGTCTACTAAAAGTACGGGGTGTTTTGTGGTTATGTTTCCTATTTGAATGGGTACAGGGGCTGTATTGTGTCCCTGCTGTGAGTGGCCTGTAAAGCCGCTGAGGGTGATAGTGGCTGTAGTGGGCCACGTGTACTGACAAAGGGTGGAGGAATTTATGGTGGTGCGGGACCCTCCTGTATCCCAAAGAACCTCGATAGGCTGTCCCCGAATTTTTGCTGCGACTACGGGTCGTCCTGACCTATCCCAAAGGGTATCGCAGACCCAACTGGGGGAGCCTGTACACCGTCAGTCCGTTCCGGTCAAGTCCATCTGATCCGAACGGGCGCTAACGCTATGAATGGGCTCTGCCTTTTTCTTACTCAGAGTGCCTGTCTGTTGGGCTCTCGGTGTTTTTTTGGGGGCATTGCACTTTTTGGCAAAATGTCCCAAATGTCCGCAATTGTAACATTCTTGCGATTTTGTTGGGGGGCTGCTCTTTCCCTCATTTACCCAGGCGGGGTTGTGAGGTGTTGCTTTTACTGCCTGCATGTCTGCGGCGGCTTGCTTTTCCTCTGTGGTTTTAACGGCGGGTCGATTGTGAACAGACTGCTCCCAAACGTGGGACAATCTTTTAACCACCCACTTCTCGTTATGAGCCTCCTCCGAGGGATCATAACTACTACAGGCATTCTGTCCTGCCTCTGTGGCATGGGAGATAAGGGTGCCGGTCCATTTGGCCATATTGTCTGGGGACAAATGGGCACGGTCTACATCTCCAAAAACGGCTTCGAAGTGAATCCACAGGCGTCCTGCGAACGCTATGGGGTGCTCAGACTTCTTCTGCCTACACTTATTCAGGCCATCTATGGGGTCACCCCGGTTATACCTGATCACATCCAGGATCGCGGTATGCATTTCTGCAAGGGTGCCTCCTCCTACATTCTGTGGTTCAGGAAGGGCTGCTGCTACTGATGGATCTAGACTTAGAACCATGAGCTTTACATGCTCTCTCTCATCCAGGCCATACATGGTCACCTGATGTTTGACGGTGGCAAAGAAATGGTGTGGGTCTGAAGCGGGGAGGAACAGTGTGATTTTCGCACACGCGTCGTGTAATTGGGTCACTGTCAGGGAGGTGAAATATAGGAATTCCGCCTCGTCTGATGTGTCTGTGCGGTGGGTTGTTACAGGGTTCATCGGAGCCTGAACTACCTGCTGTGTTGGGGGTGGGGGTGCTTTTCTCCTTTGGGGCTTTCCCTGCGCTCATGTTCCCTGAATATATCTCTGCGCTGTTTCCTGTAATTCTTCCCAATCAGGGCCGTCTTCCTGGTCTAATTTTTTCCCAAAGGTTTCTTGAAATCCCTTCTGGACAGGAAGCAGTGACTGCAGGTCTGTAATCTGCTTCCGGCACTTTGCATGGTATATGGTGCTCTGTCTTTGTTCCGTGGTTGCAGCGTGGAGCACTCTCAAGGCTGCCTTGAGATCACTACATTGCTTCTGTCTCCACCTGCTTCTCTGTTTCTTTCCTCACCAGGACTGCACGCTGCGTGTCCTGATAAGCCTTTTCGTACTGGGACTGGAAACTACTCAAATGCACCAGACAAGACTGGTGACCCCGTTCGGCGTCAGCCACCTCTTCGTCCTTTGCTGCTAATTTCCGCCTTAATTCCAGATTCTCTTTCTCCACCTCGCATACATTGACTTTACTCATACGATGTATGCCCTCTACTTCTTTGCGGAGTGTCCTGACGACCACCTCTGTGCCTCGCAATTGTGCCAAACAGGACACAATTGCCATCGGCTTGCGAGCTTTTGCTAAGTTCTTTTTGTGGATTTCACTCATGTTCTCCCACCAAGTATGCCCTATACTTCTGGGACCTGAGTCGTCATTATTATAGAAATCATTTCACATGGGCCATCCTTTGCCCTTGAGGTATTTCCGAATTTCCTCTTCCCAAGTGGGACACTGTCCCACTCTACTGCTGCTGGTCGCTGCGACCACAAATTCCCCGGGGTTCGTGAGGCATTGCATTGCCTGCATGGCCATCTCTCCTATCTGCTTGCTTCGGTTAAATTTGGAACAGGGGGCTAAGGTGGTGTCGTAGATGCGGGTACGGCTTGCGCTAATTTCCGAAAATACAGACTTCCGACAGTTTTGACGCAACAAAATCTATCAGTTTTACCTTATAGCCCTGTTAGTTTTGCATGCATACACACACTTCCGAATTATGAATTATTAATCTGAACCGCTTGAACACTTGTGGTTTTTCTGGTTTCCAATTGGATTCTCATTCAAAATTTCTTGGGTTCTCCCGGAGTGGTTTTCCATTTCTAGATCGGGTCCCGTCAGGATGTCGCCAAAATGTTGCTCCTATTAGCCTTAGTTTTATTAGCTCTAATTCTGTCACCTTTGCTCACGAGTCGGCAGGTAGCTTTCTGATACCACCACGTGGTTCAATCTCCAGTAATGATTAATAATGCAGCACACCGCTTAGTAAATGTTAAATCAGCGATCATTTATTATATACAGCAATAAATACTTATACAATAATACTACTTCTAGACTATTACCTACCACTAAAGCCAATACTTAACTTTGGTGATGGCCCACCAGGTCAGGGAAACAAATAGTCTATCGAATTGGGTCTGGCCTGCAGGATTCACAAAGGCTGGTACGAGTCAATAGTCTGGAACACCTATCTGGTAGCGATCGCTGGGGTAACACTTACTTATTCTTTCGTCGAAGGGTCTCCAAGGTTGCGAGTAGGAGAAGAAGGATCAATCTGAACTTGGCCCCTATTTTTATAGTCCCTAGGGGCTTCCTGCCTCTCGGGATGGACCTTGACCCTGGTCCCAAGTGATTGGACTTGGGCCCAATCACTGGGTTCGATATGCTCCAATAATGGGGCGATTCCTTGATCGGGGGGGTGGTCGTCCACCTTTCTTTGTCTCAGCCACTGCTGGCGCCGAGAGGTCTGGATCGGCTTTCAATTGCTAATTTGTAGCAATTGTTCCCGGGGATGGCCGATTAAAATGCAGATGGCTGGGTTGATGTGCTGCTAATGGTTGCAGATATCTGTCTGGGCCGACTTCCCCAGAGCCGAATACACTGTTCTGTCTGCAGCTGTCCGTTTGAGTCCTGTTGGCTGATTTTCCCATCAGCCTCCTTCATTCGCCATTTTACATCAGGGTTTGGCCATTTTACTCGGGAATCAGCTATTTTAGGTGACTACAGTTTCCTAGAGCAGTATGTTAATAATAATCTTTATTGTCACAAGTAGGCTTACATTAACACTGCAATGAATTAACTGTGAAAAGCCCCTAGTCGCCACATTCCGGCGCCAGTTCGGATACACGGAGGGAGAATTCAGAATGTCCAAATTACCTAACAGCATGTCTTTGGGGACTTGTGGGAGGAAACTGGAGCACCTGAAGGAAACCCACGTAGACACAGGGAGAACGTGCAGACTTCCTTTGTCTGAGCTTGAGTGGGCCAACCCTTTCCCTGGATACCCTCTTGCTCTTTATATATGTATAATGGACCAGGGTGCAACCTATTTTAAATTTAGTATTATGCAACGAAGAAGGGTTGATAAATATTATTGTCGTTCAGAATCTCTTGGAAGGAGTGATCACAGCATGCGAGAATCTCAAATTCAGATTGAGCGAGAGAAGACAGAGTGCCATACTATAGTTTTAACATTGGGCAGAGAAAATCATACAGGCCTGAGGAAAGAGTTGTCCAAGTAGACTGGGTACAAATAATTGAGGATAGGATAGTTGAGGAACAATAGCGGATGTTCAGGGAGATATTAAATACCTCTCAATTAAAGTATATCCCTGAGTGGAAGAGGAAGTGTACAGGGGGGAAAATGTTCCATGGCTAAACATAGAAGTCAAAGAGGACAAAAAGGCAAAAACTAGGGCATACCATACTTCAAAAACTAGTGGTAAGCTGGAGAATTGGAAGATCTTTAAGGTTCAGCAAAAGTCTACTAAAAATAAAATCAAAAGAGCTAAGGTGAACTACAAAAGGAAACTAGTGGAAAACATAAATACTGATACCAAAGGCTTCTATAAGTATATAAAGAGGAAGAGAACAGTTAAAGTAAATGCAGGCTCTTTAGAGGACGATACTGGTGAGGTAATAATGGGGAATTCCGAGATGGCAGAGGCATTGAACTAATATTTTGTCTCTGTCTCCACGGTAGAGGATATTAGAAATTTCTGCACTCTATGGTATTAAAGGAGGTGGCAGCAGGGATAATGGATGCATCGGTTATGATATTTGAAAATTCCTTGAATTCTGGAAAGGTCGTGGTGGATTAGAAACATGCTAATGTGACGCTCCTATTCAAAAAGGGAGAAAGACAAAAAGTAGGAAACTGTAGACCAGTTAGATTGACCTCTGTGGTGGGGAAGTTGCTGGTATCAATAATTAAGGAGGAGATAACTGAACATTTGGAAACATAAAATTCAATCCACCATTGTCAGCATGGTTTTATGAAGGGTAAGTCATGCTTGACAAACTTGCTTGAGTTCCATGAGGACGCAACCAGCAAGGTAGACAACGGAGAACCTGTGGGTGTGGTATATCTAGACTTCCAGAAGGCATTTGACAAGGTGCCACATAAAAGACTGATCCAGAAGGTGAGATTGTGGGTAGAGTACTAGATTGGATTGAGGATTAGCTGACTGACAGAAAGCAGAAGGTCGGGATAAATAGGTGCTTCTCTGGCTGGCGAACTATAACTAGCGGGGTGCCGCAAGGGGCAGTCCTTGGACCTCAACTGTTTACAATCTATATAAATGATCTGCAAACAGGGTCAGAGTGTAACATAGCAAAATTTGCAGATGATACTAAAATAGATGGGAAAGCAGGCAGTGAAGAGGAAATAAAGAGTTTACAGACGGATATAGATAGTCTTGAAGAATGGGCCAAAGTTTGGCAGATGGTGTTCAATTTGGATAAGTGTGAGCTTATCCATTTTGGCAAAGAGACATCCAGACTTAAAACGTTAGCTATAAATAAATAAATAATCTTTATTATTGTCACAAATAGGCTTACATTAACTCTGCAATGAAGTTACTGTGAAAATCTCCTCATCGCCACACTCCAGCACCTGTTCGGGTACACAGAGTGAGAATGCAGAATGTCCAATTCACCTAACAGCACGTTTTTCAGGACTTATGGGAGCACTCGGAGGAAACCCACGCAGACACAGGGTGTATGTGCAGACTCCGCATAGACAGTGACCGAAGTGGGAATCAAACCTGGGACCCTGGAGCTCTGAAGCAACAGTGCTAACCACTGTGCTACCATAACGCCCATTTAGTGCTCATTGGGGAACTAACCTTAAAATTTAACTCATCTTAGTCAGTTTCTCTGTGTTATCGAAGATGGCTATTTCTTTTCTTTATTCTGTCACGGGATGTCGGCGCCGCTGGCAAGACCTGCTGAGATTGTCCAGTATTTTCTGTTTTTGTTTCAGATTCCAGCACCTGCATTAATTTGCTTTTATTTACTACAAACACTAACTCATCTCCTGGGGCTGGTTGAGCTCATTTGGCTAGACAGCTGGTTCGTGATGCAGAGCAAGGCCAGCAGCATACAGGTTCAATTCCTGTATGGGAGCAGGGGTATTCATAAAGGCCCTGCTTTCTCAACCTTGTCCCTTGTCTGAGGTGTGGTGATCCTTAGTGTAAATAACCACCGGTCAGCTCTCCCCCTGAAAGGAGAAAGCAACCAATGGTCTCCGTGACAATGGCAACTTTACTGTTACCTTGGCGAGAGCCACAGAAGTGTGAGTAGCTCAATGGATGGGCACAATAGACCCATATAGTGCTTATGTGTCTACCACTGGACACATGGGGCGGAATTCTCTGCTAATGGGGCTTTGTCCCCACGCCCGCGAGAAAATTGGCGCGAATCACTCTGGACTTTTTTCTAGAAAGTACAGAGTGATTCTCCATTTTGAAGGGGGCTTGCAGGGCCCCGGAGTGCTCCACACAGCTCCGGCTGCCGAAACAGGGCCCTGCACTTCCGGCCGCAGATCCACGGATGCGCGCGGTGGCCGCCTGTGGCGGCGGCCCCGCGCAACATGGTGGACCCACACAGCGGGCCGGCCCCCACAATATAGGCCACACACCCCAGATCACGCGCGCCCACCGATCGGTGGCCCCCGATCGCGAGCCTGGCCGTCCTGGTGCTCCCCCCAACCAGGATGGCTGCGGACACAGTCCGCAGCTGCCACTCCAATTGTCCGCCGGGTGGAACCATGAGTGAACTACGCTGGCGGGAACTCGGACAGCTGCCGGTGGAGAATCGCCGCGGGGGCCTCTTTCAATGGCCCCCAATCGACGGCGCGTCAAACATGCATGCGCGACTGGCGGGGAGTCTCTGGTCCACGGAGAATCGCGGTAAAGCGTCGGACCCGATCGCGGGTCTGATGCCCCATTCTCCGCCCCCGTTCCGAGTGCAATTTTGGCGCAGAGGCTCTGAGAATCCCGCTAATGAACTGCAGATGATGAGCTGTCAGAAAGACATGTTGGAATGCACATCACAATCTCGATGTAGAAATGCCGGTGTTGGACTGGGGTGAGTACAGTAAGAAGTCTTACAAGTAAGAAGTCTTCACCTGAGGAAGGGTCAGTACTCCGAAAGCTAGTGTTTGAAACAAACCTGTTGGATTTAACCTGGTGTCGTAAGACTTCTTACTGTGATCACAATCTCAGCACTCTTTTGTCTCTCACAGATCATGAACAAGGGCAGCCAGTTGCAGAGCCAGCCTTTCCCCTCACAGGGTTGGTGAGGCTGTAGAACACCACTTGGAAAATCAAAAAAGCTGGTAAAAATCACAATTAATTGCCTATTTAACAGGCTTCATTGTCTTTCTGTCACCTTCCAGAGTGGCCTCCTTTAGGAATATCCCTGAGCAACATAAACAGACCAGGCTTCCCTCCTGATGTCACTTACTGTTATTTTCCCACCCCTCTCGTCTCTTAGCCCATCAATTCACCACTGTACTGACAAGATTCTGGCCAATGCATCACCTTTGGGAACATGCATTCCTATTCCCCTGCCTTTCTTAAAGCATTTCTTTTCTCTTTAGATCAGACGCTGTTATTTCTGGAGAATAACTGTTGCCATTCCATATTTTTTCCCTCTGCTACATATGGTGTGGGTCGCCAAAAAATCCCACCCAATAACAATGTTTGTGTGAATCGTCATTCTCAATCGCTTAATAGTCTTGTCGATTAATGAACTTGTAAACACCTCAAAAGACAAAGGAACGCAACAGTTCATTCACCTTTGCTTTGCTTTCATTTCTCAATTTATTCACCTCAAAAAAACAATATTGAGAATTACTGGCAGAGCTTTCACTCACCAGTTGCTGAGTTCATTTTCTGCTGATCTCTTAGTAGGTATGGATATGTTGTGTCACCAGCTTAGGTTTCCCCAGCAGTAAAGGTTGTAAACATGCAGCACACTAAGCAAAGCATATGTTATACACAGAACACAGTACCAGTATTTTGTGAGGGACACAAAGAATCCAGCACGAGTTTGTAAACTCAAACAGAAAGTAACTTTATTTACAACAATATGTACACAGGGACAGGAGTTCACTACTGGTTTCCTCTCCAGCCAGTACCACACTGGCCAGCTCTATTTCTACATTTGCACTGCTAATGATTGCCCCTCCCCTTCCCCACCTCATTGGGGAAGATCGGGCGGAGAATCGCCGGGGGCTGGCGTGAATCCCGCTCCTGCCGGTTGCCGAATTCTCCGGCACCGGATATTCGGCGGGGGTGGGAATCGCGCCGCGCCGGTTGGCGGGCCCTCCCCCGGCGATTCTCTGGCCCGCGAGGGCCTAAGTCCCACTGCTGGAATGCCTGTCCCGCCGGCAAGAATCAAACCACCTCTCTTACCGGTGGGACAAGGCGGCGCGGGCGGGCTCCGTGATCCTGGGGGGGGGCACGGGGCGATCAGGCCCCGGGGGGTGCCCCCACGGTGGCCTGGCCCGCGATCGGGGCCCACTGATCGGCGGGCGGGCCTGTGCCGTGGGGGCACTCTTTTCCTTCCACCTTCGCCATGGTCTCCACTATGGCGGAGGTGGAAGAGACCCCCTCCACTGCGCATGCGCGGGGATGCCGTGAGCGGCCACTGACGCTCCTGCGCATGCGCCGCCCGGCAAAGTCATTTCCGCGCCAGCTCGCGGGGCACCAAAGGCCTTTCCCGCCAGCTGGCGGGGCACCAAAGGCCTTTCCCGGCAGCTGGCGGGGCGGAAATCAGTCTGGCGCGGGCCTAGCCCCTCAAGGTGGGGGCTCGGCCCCTCAAGATGCTGAGACCTCCGCACCTTTGGTGCGGCGCGATGCCGGACTGATTCGCGCCGTTTTTGGCGCCGGTCGGCGGACATCGCGCCAATATCGGAGAATCCCACCCCTCATATTCCCCAAGGAACATGGGGTAACCAATTGCCCCTAGCAATAGGATCCGGGCAAGTTGTAACACATTAATTATCTTCTATTGAAAGATTATAAACCTGAGATAGTAATGGTTCCTCACTCCAGAAATGCTGCCTGATCCACTCAGTATGTTTTTATTTCAGATTTCCTGCAGTGATTTGCTGCACTTGGACAGTTTGCTGTTCTTTTTAGTACCTGAACTGGCAACCGTATGGTCCATGACAATTCTATATACAAGCATCAACATTTTGTTGATTATTCTGATTCATCTCATCGTTGGCTAGAAAAATGTTACCCGTGTATCCTTGCAGCATAACACATCCTGCTCTGGGAAATAAATGTACTGAATTATAACCACTGTTTGCTGAGATACCCACATAATGAAACGTGACAACTTGCACCATGAACAGAAAGGAGAAATTCAATTAAATCAAATGCAGCTGACAAAGGATTCCCATGAAGGAAAATAACTTTTAACGGGAGTATACATCTAAGACAGTGCTGCTTCAAGTTGAAACATGTAAAATTTATGATTGAATTTCTGAAAATGTTCAGAAACTACAGATTGGTCCCCTCCATCAAAACAATTGCCTAATTCCACTTTTATAGCATTGCCTGCCCCCACCCAGGCATCAGCCCATCTACTGTTGAAACTTTCATCACTGGTGCTTGTCAATTCCAGGTTTGGCTGGGTAGTCTCCCAATTTCCACATTTTGTAAATTTTGGTACATCCTAACCCTGTGTTCTATCCTCCACCAAATACATTGACTTACATTGATTTTCTGACCTACATTGGTTCCTGAAACCTCAGTCACTTTAATTAAAATTTCTCATCTCTGTTTGGGTTTGTCAGTGACCTTTCCTTTCCAATTCTTTCTGATCTTCTCTATGGCTTTGCCAACACTGTGCCCTCAATAAGAACTCTCTGTGCGAGAAATTACACAAGGGCAAAAAAGCATTAATTTCCCCATGCAGTCTCCTGCACCAGTGGAGTGGGCACCTGAACTATGTCCAACACCAGATTGCATATGTTAATGAGATGCCTCATGCCAGATTCAAGGTGTTGGGGGGGGGGGGGTTCCTCCTGGCTTCATATCCCCTCTCCTCTCCTGCTTCCCTGGATCTTCCCAAGGACCAATGCCAGCCCCGAATATCCTCTTCCAACTGGTGAATTTCCTCTGGACCTGATTTTGATTTGATTTATTGTCACATGTACCGAAGTACAGTGAAAAGTATTTTTCTGCGGCCGAGGGAACGTACACAGTACGCACATAGTAGACAAAAGAATAATCAACAGCGAACATTGACAAATGGTACATCGACAAACAGGGATTGGTTACCGTGCAGAACAAGGGGCCAAACAAAGCAAATACATGAGAAGTGCAGCATATGGTGTCGTGAATAGTGTTCTTACAGGGAACAGATCAGTCCAAGGGGGAGTCGTTGAGGAGTCTTGTAGCTGTAGGGAAGGAGCTGTTCCTATGTCAGGATGTGCAGATCTTCAGACTTCTGTACCTTCTGCCTTATGGAAGGGTCTGAAAGAAGGCAATGCCTGGGTGGGAGGGGTCTCTGATAATGCTGTCTGCTTTCCTGAGGCAGCAGGAGGTGTATACAGAATCAATGTGGGGGTAGCAAGCTTGTGTGATGCGTTGGGCTGAATTCACCACACTCTGCAGTTTATTGCGATCTTGGACTGAGCAGTTGCCATACCAGGCTGTGATGCAGCCAGATAGGATGCTCTCTATCGCACATCTGTAGAGGTTTGTGAAAGTTGATGCAGTCATGTCAAATTTCTTTAGCTTCCGTAGGAAGTAGAGACGTTGTTGGGCTTTCTTGACTGTTGCATCAATGTGAGTGGACCATTTTGTGCAGAAAAATGCTGATGATGTTCGAGGCTCACTTGAGCCTTCAGTCTGTGGCAGGTCCTGACAGCATGCCAGCCATTCTTCACCTGAAAATAGATGAAAGAAATTTCTGACCCTATTGTTTCTTTGACTCTAACTTTTTGTGTATATCTCCCTCCCTTCCTTTAGCTTACCAATGGCAACCGCACCTTCAACTGTTGAAGTCCTGAGCTCTGAAATTTCCTTTAACCCCCTCTGCCTTTGCACTTCCACCTCCTCAGACATTCCTTGAAACTGAACCCTTTGCTAAGACTTTCCAGTCCCACCCTTGGCAGGAAACAGTGTGGGCAGGACTGGTAAATGTGGAGAACAGCCAAAACTGCGTTGGCTTTGGGCAGGAATTTTCATTCCTGCCGCTGGCGGAGTTGGATCATTCTTGATATCATCCTTTGGTATGTGTAATATCATACCTTAAATACCTTAATTAAATGTATTTCAAAATGTATGGAGAGTATAATTTGTCTGGATGTTGGAGCACATTCTTGAGTGATGTGAGAGCGATAGATTGCAACTGGCAGTGCTGGAGGGTTTAACTAATATGGCAACTGGAAAGGAAAGGCAAGAAAGCAAGATTGAGCAGGCAAGCTTTCTGCATATAAGAAATGATGCAAGAAGCCTATAAGAGGTTAAACAGGTATGATATTAAAAAGCACAAAGTAAGTAAGGCAGTCAATGTATGAATGATCATAAGGTAAGACAAAAGAAAAAGTAGGGAATGAGAACAATTAATTCAAATTTATTAATGATAAATATAGGGTATGAATCAGCCACTCGCCGTGTTGTGCCAGCGTGGAACCGGGTGTAATGGGTTAATCCCGCGAGAACCCCAAATTGGTCCCCGCGCCGTGCAAAGACCGAGCGCAAATCACCCAACTCGCTCCGCCCAGATGGCCCTCGCTGGACGTGATCCAGATCAGCATATTTAAATGAGCCATTAGTTTAATTTGAATACCCAGAAGCCATTTTCACCCGTGCCCAGGAGTCAGCAGCGTACCTGCGAGACCTCGACCAGGCACCATTTAGCACTGGGTTCCACAAACATGGACAAGGTGTGACAGCACCTTGAGGGGTCTTGCAGACCAACAAAGACCCCCATGTGGTCGGTGACAGGGTAGGGCATGCCCCCTTGTATCCAAGTGCCTTAGCACAGCCAGTCTGGCATCCTGGCAAGCCATCCGGGGACCCTGGCAGGACCCGGGTGAAACTGCCAAGGTGCCCAGATGGCAAATTGGCACTGTCAGGGGTTGGGAACTTGGGAGAGGCCTTTCCCATTAGAAGGGGGTGAGGGGGAGGTCCAGGGGCCACTAGAAGGTTGGGAAGTGAAGGAGGTCTGTCCAGAGAGCAGGGGGGAGGGGCCTGAAAGGGGGGGGGGGGGTGGTGGTGCAGAGATCAGGGCCACCAGGAAAAATGGCGCCCTGATCTGTGAGGAGTTGGTCCTGCTGCCGAGCTCAGCTCGCCAAGTGTAGAAAATCCACTAAAGTGTAGCCTCTGCGGGGTGAAAGTCCCCGAAGCTCAATAAACCAGCTCCAAAACTTTCATATTGGTTAAAATGCTCATTGGATAAATTAAGTGATTGCCTGAAATGAATGCTGTCCTCATTAAAATATTTAAAAATAGTTCCTATGCCCCTTAGAAAAATTGGTGCCCGGAAGCATTTGATTAATTCATTTTCACGCCCTTTAAAAATAAAACATGATGCAAATATTTAAGAAGGAGGCTGAAGCAACAATATTTAAAAGGGGTTTAATCAACATTTATACGAGTCACTGCATTGTCATTCTTAGGTACTGTGGATTTTTGGTTCAATTTTTTGGCTGTTGTGGCTGAGCTTTGGCAATTTTTGATGCAAACCAAGTTGTTGAGGAGCTGAATTTTGGTTGTGGCTCCTGTGTTTGACTTCATTTCTCGCATGCTTTACCGGAAAGGATGGGAATGTTGCTGAGATGACCTTTGATATTGTCCCCCAAGTAGCAACATCAGCAATAGGAGCTGCAGCAAACATGGCAGTACCAATCTGTGGAGGCTCAAATAATCTAACGAAGGTGCAGGCTTTCCGTTACATGAGTGTTCCAGAACTAGATGTCTTCTTCTCAACATGACAGTGGGGGCAGTGCACCAGTACGTTGCAAGCAGTCCCTCGCCTATGTGATCTGTTGCAGCCAGCACTGGAGTCAAACACGAGGATGCATAAAGCTTTGCTTGTGGCTGTGATGGTTGCAATGCCTCTCAATGTCTATGTTGCAGGTTCATTCCAGGCTTCCTCTGCTGACATGGGAAACATCAGTTTGCTACTGTATAACCATCAAGCAGAGGCTGGATGTTCTCTTCGCAAAGGGACAACAATACATTGGTTTCCCAATGCAGGCTGCTGATCAGGAAGTGAGAGATCTTGGATAGCCCCAGATCACTGAATATCTCCTGGCCAAGGTCTCATTCACTGTCCACATGTTCCCCTACATTTTACTCATTAGCAACCAATATGTTTTGTAACAGGAAGGGATTCCAGTCTCAGAATGTTCAGCTGCTCTGTAACCATAGGACTTTTACCAGTGCATTTACAAAGATCTTCCAGCAATGGCTGACTGGAAGCAGAATCCATTGATTTCTCATACATTTTACAATACTAAGTGTGTTATGAAACTTTCTCAGGCATATCTAAGAATAGAAAAGAATACACACACTGATGCAAATAGATCTAATTTAATAGGTGGAAGTGAAATATTTTCAAGGCAATATATATTGTATTTCTTGGAGTGATGCCTCATCCGAACAGTTCAGTCATTAACAAGGTGTCACCATCAGTTTTCCAGTTACTCAATAACTCCCTCTTGACATTTTCCACATTGCATAGTGCTTTAAATATTCTGGCATGAATTGATTTCTTAATTGTCATAAAAATACAATGATGGAGTAGTTCAATTTGTTTAGTCTTTATATCTGAACAGTGAGAAGGAAAGTCAATGCAACAAAAATAAAGTAACTACAGATATGCAAATCCATCAAAAAATTAATATATTTATTCCATGCCAACTATTACCATTGCAAACTGATACTCCGAGACCTTTGCTTAAACACTGGAGTGGTACAAATTAGGCACATTTTACCAACTCTCCGTTCCCCCAAACCCGGTAAATCATTTTATTACTGGCCATATTGTCACCTGTGTTACTTGTAAAGGCTCATCTATGTGAATTGTGAAATTCACTCCCATGAACAGCAGTGGAGGCTGGGTCATTGAATATATTCAGGGCTGAATAAGATAGATTTTTGATGGAGAGATGCTACGGGATCCCAGATGCAGATTATACAGACTTTGGATCACTGGGACATTGGGAACAGTTCTGGGGTAGGTGGGACCTATACACGATGGATGGTTTGCAGCTCCATAAGGCCAGGATCAATCTCCTTGTTGGCTATCCTTCCATCATAAGGTCAGGAGTGGGGATGTTAGGGCAGCACGGTGGCGCAGTGGGTTAGCTCTGCTGCCTCACGGCACCGAGGTCCCAGGTTCGATCCCAGCTCTGGGTCACTGTCCGTGTGGAGTTTGCACATTCTCCCCGTGTTTGCGTGGATTTCGCCCCCACAACCCAAAGATGTGCAGGATAGGTGGATTGAACACGCTAAATTGTCCCTTAATTGGACAAAAATGAATTGGGTACACAAAGGAGTGGGGATGTTTGCTAATGAAGCAATCCATGTCCAAATAAAGCATAACCTGGACAATATCGAGGCTTGGGCTGACAAGTGGCAAGTAACATTTGCACCACACAAGTGCTAGATAATGACCATCTTCAACAAAAGAGAATCCAACCATCATCCTTTGACAATCAAAGGCATTATAATATTGAATCCCCCACTAACAACATCAAGGGGGTTACCGTTGACCAGAGACTTAACTGGACTCACCATATGAATACTGGGGCTACAAGAGCAGGTCAGAGGGTAGGAATCCTGCGGCAGGAGCTCATCTCCTGACTCCCCACAGCCTGCCTACCATTAATAAGGCACAAGACAGGAATGTGATGGAATACTCCTCACTTGCCTGGATGAGTGCAGCTCCAACAACACTCAAGAAGCTCGACACCACGTGGTAAAAAAGCAGCCTGCTTGATTAGCATCCCACCAAAAAAATTCACTCCACCCACCACTGATGAACAGTGGCAGCAGTGTGTACCATCTACAAGGTGCACTTCAGTAACTCGACAAAGGACCTCAGGCAACACCTTCCAGAACCATGACTACTACCACCAAGAATGACAAGGGCAGCTGACACATAGGATCGCCACCAACCACCCTTTGAAGTCATTCACATCCTGACTTGGAAATATATTGACGTTCCTTCATTGTCACTGGGTTAAAATCCTGGAACTCCCTCCCTCACAGTACTGTGGGTGTACCTACACCACATGGAATGCAGCAGTTCAAGAAGCAAGCCCAGCACCTCCGCGAGGGTAATTAGGGATGGGCAATAAATACTGGTCTTGCCAGTGATACCAACATTGCACAAATAAATAGGTTTGCTGGTGCTGTTGGGCATGGTTTAAATTAGACTCAGATGGGGCAAAGTCAAAAATGGAAATAGAAGACAGACAATTAGTGAGTTAGTCTGGAAGGCAGGGGAGACAAAAGATAAAGGCCGAGATCTATGGCCAGGTTACACCCAAAAGGCAGGATGGTGTGGCGCTCCATGACCAGTAGATTCCGCGAGATTCTGCTTCCAGGATCTACCCGGCTCATCGTGCCTCGCTAGATCTAACGTGATCTGGCAAGATGTTGCAATGTAAATCCCGCCCATTGTAGGTGGGATCACTTTTTAGCAAATGTGCATATTAGAGTGAGACAGCCAGTCTTACTCGAATATGCATTCCCACGATCTACTCAAGGTGTGGGATCTAACCTCCTCACCTTGGAGATCTTAGCTATTCAGTGTTGATCTCCACAAATGGGGACCAGATGGGATGGTGTAGCCATCTGGGATTGCCACTTCCAACTAAGTACAGAGCAACTCGCAAAGACTGATGGGTAAAATGGGCAAGCCAAGAGTCAGACAGGCTCAGAGCTTGAAATGCATATTTGTCAGCAAAGTCCAGACGGCATCGAAACTCCGTCCCATTAGCATGTTAATCAGGCCGATTAGCAGGTGATGGACCATCTCCCCCAACACAAAGGACTGGTACTCCAGCAACCAGGACAGTCCCAGACATTTCGGCGCCACACCCTGGCCAAGGGAAACGCAAACAACGGGGTCAATGACTGCTTGAGACATGCCCAGTCATCTAGATCCCCGCCCACTTATTGGTTAAGGAATCGAACGGAGTGATCAGGGATCACCCAATTAGTAAGGTACAAATCGAAGGACCGCCCAAAAAAGCGCGAAAGTCTCCCGAGTATAAAGGAAGAGTTCGCCATATGTTCGCTCTCTTTTGATCTTGGTACTCCGGTCACGGCCATCGCCAACTGCAGCAACACCAGAAGCAAGTTCGAGTTCAATGCCCACTACCAGACGGATGAGCCTAGCTGAGCAGCAATTACCCCTTCGAACCCAAGAGATCCAGAAGCGAACAGCAGCCACTGTTTTCTGATCTAAACCGGGTGCCCAAAGTTAAGTACAGGTTGTCTTAGTAATAGGTGTAGTTAACTAGTAGTGTTTATGTTGCATGATTGAGTGTATGTGATTAAAGTACCCTTGGCCTTGAACTAACTAACTGGTGTTTGGCTCTTTGATCGATAGCCAGTTGATACTTGCGGAGGTATCATTCGATATCTGGCGACTCTAAGCATTCAGACATAGACAATATAGAAAGAAGGCAAATACACTGATTGCCCTAATTGGAACAGAGCCACAGAAAAGACTAAGTAGTAGAGATAAATCGACAACAATGGTACTCATGGGGGTCTTCCAGGGAATCAGAGCCCCCATGTGCTTGCCCACTCATTTCAAAAATGAAAGAGTTGTGGAAGGAGATTCAATAAGATCTTTTAAAAGCTTGAGAGAATATTCATTTTAAGTTTGCTTTCTAATATTCAAGTTTTAGGATAATGATTAATTACATAAAATATACCCAAGTATGAGTCTAATTGAAAAGAACCTCAATATTAATTTGTATGTCAGTATCACATTTGTGAGACAAGTTATTTGTAAATCAAAAAATCTCTAAGGCCACTTTATATACAGACATCATTTCATTCCTATTCCGAAGAGGGTGTGTAATCAGCAGATTCATTACTTTGAAACAACACCATCACTCTTAAATGATACTCTCGCAAACAAAGGATGTATCATTTTTGATAAGAACACATATTGATGTTGCTGTGCTCAAAAACAAAAATAAGAAAACAGTCACAAAAGTTTCCAATAATTTATTGTTACACAGTGTAAAGTTATAGTATTAAACACAGGATGATTTATTCTTTATGTAGCGTATGCATCACTGGGATAACACCCCCGGGATATCTGTCCCCCTCCTCATATACTTTTTAAGGCAGCAGTAAATCATCACAATCGCAGCCCAGATTTCTGTTGGTGCGGAAAGTGACAGTTAATCAATCCTTTAGTATAGTCACTGTTCCACAAAACTGCACTGAAAATCCCTTACTCCATCTGCCTTCATGTCAGGTTTCCTCATGTCGTTGTGGTCTCTGACTATCTTCAATTAGGCATGGATATCTAACATTAACAGTCCTTAATGTCTGCATAATCAACCTCGCCCTCCTAGGTGACAAGCTGCACCTGGATTCCTCCAGCCTCCATTTTGTCACGACAGTCAATGTTTAAGAGAACAGAGTTAATGGAAGGTAGTTAATGCCTCCCCCACAGGAGGTGAGTTTGGAGGCTGGGGAAGGAGGGGTAGGTGTCTGATTGGGCAAGAGGGTGTATGGTGGGGAACCTGTCGTCTTCCTGCCATCCCCTGATCATGCTCTTGGCACAAGGTTGGGGGATGGCCTTCCAGATAAGGGGCAAAATTCTCCCCCAACGGCGGGATGTCCGCCGACTGGCGCCAAAGATGGCGCCAATCAGACGGGCATCGCGCCGGCCCAAAGGTGCGGAATGCTCCGCATCTTTGGCGGCCTAGCCCCAACATTGAGGGGCTAGGCCGACGCCGGAGGGATTTCCGCCCCGCCAGCTGGCGGAAATGGCGTTTGTTGCCCCGCCAGCTGGCGCGGAAATGCAGCGCATGCGCGGGAGCGTCAGCGGCCGCTGTCAATTTCCTGGCGCAAGCGCGGGAGCGTCAGCGGCCGCTGTCAGTTTCCCGCGCATGCGCAGTGGGGAGAGTCTCTTCCGCCTCCGCCATGGTGGAGGTCGTAGCAGAGGCGGAAGGGAAAGAGTGCCCCCACAGCACAGGCCCACCCACGGATCGGTGGGCCCCGATCGCGGGCCAGGCCACCGTGGGGGCACCCCCGGGGGTCAGATCGCCCCGCGCCCCCCCCCAGGACCCCGGAGCCCGCCCACGCCGCCTGGTCCCGCCGGTAAATACCAGGTTTGATTTACGTCGGCGGGACAGGCAATTCCTGGGCGGGACTTCGGCCCATCCGGGCCGGAGAATCCAGCGGGGGGTCCCGCCAACCGGCGTGGTCCGATTCCCGCCCGATCTCCGGTACCAGAGACTTCGGCGGGGGCGGGGGCGGGATTCCCGGCGGCCAACGGCCATTCTCCGACCCGGCGGGGGGTCGGAGAATGACCCCCCAGATCTTCGAGCCATCCAGGACCTCATCCTACTATTGGTGGTATTCAACCAGTGGCGGGCAAGGGACTCACTATGCGGGAAAACCACCCAGCAAACTCTGTCAGGTTTGTCTGCGGCCTAGTAGAGGGGGTGAGCCTCTTCACAGACACTTGGTGCCTGATCAAGGGACCTAGGAATGAGAAGTGGGGGGAGCCTGTTGAAAGCCACCCCATTGCTGTCGCCTCCAACGTCTCCTCTCCCTTGTCAGGGAAGCCCTTCTCATGATGCCCAACTCAAGTACAATCACCACTATTTGGGTACCCAGCTGCGATCCTCAAGGTAGGGCCAAGATCTGTGCCGGCAGTGGCTACCACTCCAGGAAACACTGCTGGAAATGGAGTTCTCAACCTCTGATTGGCCAGGAATTCCCTCCTACTAAGGGCTGAGATTAAGATAAAACTGCATTTATTTCAAAGCAAGTGGCCTGACGGGCATGGCAGATGAACTCAGGGCATGGATAGGTGCATGGCACTGGGATATTATAGCTATTACTGAAACATGGCTAAGGGATTGTCAGCACAATGTTCCATGCTATAAGAAAGATGGAACAGGAGATAAGAGATAGCTGCAGAAAAATAGGGTGGTAATAGTTGGGGACTTTACCTTTCCCAATATTGACTCTACAGTCATAGCATTGGGGGCTTGGATGGAGAGAAATTTGTTGAGTGTATTCAGGAGGACTTTCTCATTCAGTATGTAGATGGCTCGACTAGAGAGGGGGCAAAACCTAACCTCCTCTTGGGAAATAAGGAAGGGCAGGTGACAGAAGTGTTAGTGAGGGATCACTTTTGGACCAGTGACCATAATTCCATTAGTTTTAAGATAGCTATGGAGAATGATAGGTCTGGCCCAAAAGTTAAAATTCTAAATTGGGGCAAGGTCAATTTTGATGGTATTAGACAGGGGGTTGGATTCTCCATTTGGGAGTCTTAAGTCCCCACGCCAACGTGAAAACGGTGGTGTTTATGCCTGACAAATGGTGCAAAATGGTCACCGATTCACCATTTTGCTGGGGGCTAGCAGGGAGGCAGCGTAGATCTCCCAGCTCTAGCTGCTGATCTGGCCTGGAGCATTGCTAGGTCCGTGGTCGCACATGCGCTTGGCGTCGGCCTGCAGACTCCGCACCGTCCTTCATGGCAGACTCAGCCTGCGGACCAGCCTTCACATTTAGCAGATCATCCTTCGCCATTTCTGTCACCATTCATTTCTATCCCCAACACCATCCCAAAATCACCATCCCCTTTCTGACACCCTGATCCTTTCCCCAATCACCCCCAGCACTTACTCCCCCTGCCACAACACCTTCCCATGTAAGCACAGGAGATTCCTTTCTACGTCCTCAGTTGCCACTTTCCAAGATCCCAAACACTTCATCCAAGTGGAATTACTCATACTTCCTTCAATTTAATATATTGTATTTACTGTTCATGATGTGGTCTCCTCCGCACTGGTGACACCGAAATGCAGATTGTGTGATCACTTTGCAGAACACATCAGTTCTGCCATTAGCTTCCAATCGCTTATCATTTTGATCCTCCACCCCAAACCCACTCTGACCTCTCTGTCATTACCCCCCTACTCCCTTTCGGCTGCTCGCGTGCCCCGGACCACCTGCCCACAGTGCCCCCAGACCCGAATGAAGCCCCCCACCTGCCCGCGGATCGTGGCGCGGATTGAGTCCGTAGCCGCCACGCTAAGATCACAATGGGTGAAACTACACGTGTCCCACACCGTCGGGAACTTGGCCAATCAGGGATGGAGCATCGCAGGACGGGCTTCAAGCAATGGCCTGAGGCCGTGGATATGTGGCACGGTGCACTCCTGGAGTATGCTGCTTTTCAGGGGGTGGAGCATCGTGAAAGCGGCGCCGACCCCGATTTTGGCATAATTGGGGGTTCTCCGTCCCCTCGCCGAACACGATTTTGGCGTCGGGGAGCGGAGAATCCAGCCCAGGAACTTTCAAGAGTTGATTGGGGGAGTCTGTTGGCAGGCAATGGGACAACTGGTAAGTGGGAGGCTTTCAAAAGTGTGTTAACCAGGGGTCAGGATAGAGTGAAGCCAAAGCTGGTAGAAGTAGGGAATCCTGGATGACTCGAGATATTCTGGTCCTGGTCAAAAAGAAGAAGGAGGCATACGAAATGCATAGGCAGCTGGGATCAAGTGGATCCCTTGAAGAGTATAGAGGTTGTCGGAGTAGAGTTAAGAGAGAAATCCGGAGGGCAAAAGGGGACATGAGATTGCTTTGGCAGATACAGCAAAGGAGAATCCATAGAGCTTCTACAAATACATAAAAGGCAAAAGAGTAATGATGAAGAGAGTAGGGCCGCTTAAGGATCTACAAGGTCATCAATGTGCGGGTCCACAAGAGATGGGTGAGATCAAAATGAATATTTCTCATTGGTCTTTACTGTTGAGAAAGGCATAAATATTAGGGAACTTGGTGAAATAAATAGTGATGTCTTGAGGAGAGTACATTTTACAGAAAAGGAGGTGCTGGAAGTCTTAAAGCGCATCAAGGTCGATAAATCCCTGGAACCTGATGAAATGTATCCCAGGACGTTGTGGGAGGCTAGGGAGGAAATTGTGGGTCCCCTAGCAGAGATATTTGAATCGTCGACAGCCACAGGTGAGGTGCCTGAAGATTGGAGGGTAGCAAACGTTGTGCCTTTGTTTAAGAAGGGCTGCAGGGGAAAACCTGGGAACTACAGATCTGTGAGCCTAACGTCTGTGGCGGGTAAGTTGTCAAGTCTCCCTGAGAGAAGCAATGCAGGTTTCCCATTGTTCTCCAACTGGTGGGTATGACCCCTATCACATACATTGGGTGGGATTCTCCGTCTCCAGGACCCATGAGATAGGGGGATCCCCACCCTCCCCCCCCCCCAGGGATCCCTGTAATAGGGGGATCCCCCAAAGGGACCTCTGTAATAGGGGGATCCCCACAGAGACGCCCCTGCCTAACAAAACTCCCTCCACAGATGCCCAATAGAAAGGCCGTTATCAGCTAGAGCCATCAAAGCTGAAGATCCACCTGCTCTTAAAAATTAATTCCCTTCCACCACCAACCCACAGTCCCGCCCACAAATCCCCAGCCCCCTGCCTTTCATCAGGGCCTCTCTGACTGACTCCAACATCCTTGCTGACTTTCTGTCAGGGCTCCAGCACAGATTTTCAGCCTGCACCTACTGCAAACTCTAACTGGTTGGCAGCTCTCGGAGGTTCGAAATTCTCTCTGAAAATGCCGATGACCCTTTGCCAACCAGTTAAGTTGCTCATTGGCTCTAAAACAGGTTGGCAAGTCCCGGAATGGCTGCATTATTGACGATGGGCCCACTGCTATGATGACTAAATTCTGTCCATTAACCCTGTTTGTCTCTCTAAAGATGCTGCAAGGCCTGCTGAGTATCTATTCCGATTTCCAGCCTCCACTGTGCTCCTATATTCAATGTTTTAAGAACATAAGAACTAGGAGCAGGAGTAGGCCATCTGGCCCCTCGAGCCATTCTCCGCCATTCAATGAAATCATGGCTGATCTTTTGTGGACTCAGCTCCAATTTCCGGCCCGAACACCATAACCCTTATCCCTTTATTCTTCAAAAAACTATCTATCTTTATCTTAAAAACATTTAATGAATGAGCCTCTACTGCTTCATTGGGCAAGGAATTCCATAGATTCACAACCCTTTGGGTGAAGAAGTTCCTCCTAAACTCAGTCCTAAATCTACTTCCCCTTATTTTGAAGCTATGCCCCCTAGTTCTGCTTTCACCCACCAGTGGAAACAATCTGTCCGCATCTATCCTATCTATTCCCTTCATAATTTTATATGTTTCTATAAGATCCCCCCCTCATCCTTCTAAATTCCAACGAGTACAGTCCCAGTCTACTCAACCTCTCCTCGTAATCCAACCCCTTCAGCTAGTGAATCTCCTCTGCACACCCTCCAGTGCCAGTACGTCCTTTCTCAAGTAAGGAGACCAAAACTGAACACAATACTCCAGGTGTGGCCTCACTAACACCTTGTACAATTTGCAGCATAACCTCCCTAGTCTTAAACTCCATCCCTCTAGCAATAAAGGACAAAATTCCATTCGCCTTCTTAATCACCTGTTGCACCTGTAAACCAACTTTTTGAGACTCATGCACTAGCACACCCAGGTCTCTCTGCACAGCAGCATGTTTTAATATTTTATCATTTAAATAATAATCCCTTTTGCTGTTATTCCTAACAAAATGGATAACCTCACATTTGTCAACATTGTATTCCATCTGCCAGACCCTAGTCCATTCACTTAGCCTATCCAAATCCCTCTGCAGACTTCCAGTATCCTCTGCACTTTTTGCTTTACCACTCATCTTAGTGTCATTTGCAAACTTGGACACATTGCCCTTGGTCCCCAACTCCAAATCATCTATGTAAATTGTGAACAATTGTGAGCCCAACACTGATCCCTGAGGGACACCACTAGCTACTGATTGCCAACCAGAGAAACACCCATTAATCCCCACTCTTTGCTTTCTATTAATTAACTAATCCTCTATCCATGCTACTACTTTACCCTTAATGCCATGCGTCTTTATCTTATGCAGCAACCTTTTGTGTGGCATCTTGTCAAAGGCTTTCTGGAAATCCAGATATACCACATCCATTCGCTCCCCGCTATCTACCGCACTGGTAATGTCCTCAAAAAATTCTACTAAATTGGTTAGGCATGACCTGCTCTTTATGAACCCATGCTGCATCTGCCCAATGGGACAATTTCCATCCAGATGCCTCACTATTTCTTCCTTGATGATAGATTGCAGCATCTTCCCTGCTACCGAAGTTAAGTTCACTGGCCTATAATTACCCGCTTTCTGCCTACCTCCTTTTTTAAACAGTGGTGTCATGTTTGCAAATTTCCAATCCGCCGGGACCACCCCACAGGACCAGATCTAGGACCGCTTGTTCCCTCGTAGGTGCCATTACATACTGTCCTAGGAAACTATCGCGGATACATTCTATAAACTCCTCCCCAGAGTCCAGTGAATTTTGGTAAATTATCACTAGCGCATTTGCAATTTCCCTAGCCATCTCTTTTAGCACTCTGGGATGCATTCCATCAGGGCCAGGAGACTTGTCTACCTTTAGCCCCATTAGCTTTACCATCACTACCTCCTTAGTGATAACAATCCTCTCAAGGTCCTCACCTGTCATAGCCTCATTTCTATCAGTCACTGGCATGTTATTTGTGTCTTCCACTGTGAAGACCGACCCAAAAAACCTGTTTAGTTCCTCAGCCATTTCCTCATCTCCCATTATTAAATCTCCCTTCTCATCCTCTAAAGAACCAATATTTACCTTAGCCACTCTTTTTTGTTTTATATATTTGTAGAAACGTTTACTATCTGTTTTTATATTCTGAGCAAATTTACTCTCATAATCTATCTTACTCTTCTTTATAGCTTTTTTAGTAGCTTTCTGTTGCCCCCTAAAGATTTCCCAGTCCTCTGGTCTCCCACTAATCTTTGCCACTTTGTATGCTTTTTCCTTCAATTTGATACTCTCCCTTATTTCTTTAGATATCCACGGTCGATTATCCCTCTTTCTACGGTCCTTCCTTTTTGTTGGTATAAACCTTTGCTGAGCACTGTGAAAAATCGCTTGGAAGGTTCTCCACTGTTCCTCAACTGGTTCACCATTAAGTCTTTACTCCCAGTCTACCTTAGCTAGTTCTTCTCTCATCCCATTGTAATCTCCTTTATATAAGTACAAAACACTAGTGTTTGATTTTACCTTCTCACCCTCCATCTGTATTTTAAATTCCACCATATTGTGATCGCTCCTTCCGAGAGGATCCCTAACTATGAGATCGTTACACAGGACCAGATCTAGGACCGCTTGTTCCCTCGTAGGTGCCATTACATACTGCCCTAGGAAACTATCGCGGATACATTCTATAAACTCCTCCTCAAGGCTGCCTTGACCGACCTGGTTAAACCAATCACCATGTAGATTAAAATCCCCCATGATAACTGCTGTACCATTTCTACATGCATCTGTTATTTCTTTGTTTATTGTCTTTGTTTTGAGTTTTGTCTTCCCACCAATCAAGATATAACTAAAATTATTGAAATAGATCGATAAAACTGACTTTCCATGTCATAGCCCCAAGTTCACATTTCATGTAAATGTGTATGAATGTGCAGTTGGGACACAAGGAGCTGGATTCTCCGTTTCTGAGGCTAGTGTTGACACCAACGGGAATCCGTGGACTTTTATGACAGAAAAAACGGCGGCGCACTTGAACCGATTCTGCTACCGTTGAGGGGCTATCCACTTGAACCGATTCTGCTATCGGTGTGTTGCATGCAACACAAGCATTTCCAATGAAAAATTGTGTGGATTCACCGGGTCCGTGATTGACACTCGGGAGGCTGACAAGCTGCAGCCGCATATACACATTATAATCCCCACACACACTTATCCCAGCCAACAAATTGGCACTGGTTGTGCTGGGACACGCCCATTCAGCTGATGGGTCGGCTGGGGTCAGAGGGCACCCAGGGGGTTGCCCGGGGGAACACCTTTACGACCCGTGGCACCAGGTTCAAAGTGGGCTGTTAGTGGTGAGTGCAGTTGCATGGCAACCTACCTTGGCAGCTGAGGCAATGGTGCTCTGTGCCCATCCACCCCAACCCCACAGTCCACCTTCTGGCCACCCCCCATATCTCCCACCGGCCCTGGCAGAAACCCCTGGCCAACGGCGCAACGGCCAGCAAACTATGGTGATGTTGGACACCTTTTGTACCTCCTCTCTCTCCCTCAACAGCCGCCACGCCGATTTCACCATTTTTAAAAGCACATGTGAACCATGCTGTCGGCAACTTGGCCCATCGGAGGCGGAGAAACACGGAGGCCCTGGAGAATATTGGGTCGGGCCCGCTAATGATATGCAACCGGTGCCTACTGTACGTGCGAAGTGAAACGCATTGACGCCGTTTTCGAGGTGACGGGGAATTGCAATTTGGTGTCAAATCGGCGCCCGTCGCGATGTTGGCATCGGGTGCTATTCTCCGCCCAATCGCATTTCCCGATTTCCCAATTTCCGTTGGCATCAACACTTCGTCGCTGAAGCGGCAAATCCAGCCCTTAGTCTCAGAAACGGAGAATCCTACCCCAAATCCTTGGGCATCACACAACTACAGCTTTTATTCCACAAACATGACTGATGAGAAAAACTGATGTAGATCAGGTAAATGTCTGAAAAGACTCTCCATAAAGATTGGTAAAATGCTCTTGTTGGTTTTCAATAATTATTCACAATATATATAAAATGCTTGTTTGCAACAAATTCTGGCACTAATGCATCAAGGCTTTGCGCCTGCATTTTCAAACATGGACTCATTGCTGCCAGGGTGGAACTTGCGACCACCTTTCTGCAAATGTCAGGGGCTAGACTCTCCGCTCCCCGAAGCCAAAATCGCGTTCGGCGACAGGACGGAGAATCCGCTTTGATGGCAATATCGGGAGTAGCACCGGTTTTCAAATTCTCCGCCCCCTGAAAAGTGGCGTACTCCTTGCGCCAAGTATCCACGGCCTCAGGCCATTTCCTGAGGCCCGCCCTGCGATACTCCGTCACTGGCCGGCCGAGTTCCCGACGGCGTGGGTTACGTGTGCTCACGTAGTCTGGGAACCTTGCATGGCGGCTGCCGACAGTGCGCCGTGCGCATGCGTGGCCATGGAACCGGAAATGCTCAGGGCCGTATCGGCAGCTAGAGCTGCAAGCTCTATGCTGCCTCCATGCTAGCCCCCCAGCAAAACGGCGTGGGGACTTAGTCTCCCAAACGGAGAATCCGGCCCCGGATTCCTGGTCCTTGCCAGAGAGTCACACCGGCTGAATGGACTGTCATATTGTCAGCAATAAGCAAGTGCACTGAGTAGATTCTCCTCATGTGCATTGATGCTGTTCACCTAAAAACTCCACATAGCAGCAAGTTCCACACTTTTACCATAAGTGTGGATAAGTTTCTCCTGAATTCCATATTGAAGTTTTAAAAAATATATATTTTTATTCTGCTCCTTTTTCACATTTTCTCCTTCACTTTACACCCTCCAACAACAAACAATAATCAGTATTCCATATTGAAGTTATCAATACTATCAGGTTTCCATGTATCCTAATAACTGACATGTATTGTAACTTGAGTTTCCCCTATGTTCATTTGCACGCCAGTTTTAGCTGCCACTCAGGACTCAAACCCATTGTGTCCATTTTCACCTATCCCTCCTCTCTCTTTGACCAGGATTTTGACCATCTGCCTAAATATCACCTGGGGCGAAATTCTCCCCCAACGGCGCGATGTCCGCCGACTGGCGCCAAAAACGGCGCCAATGAGACGGGCAGCGCGCCGGCCCAAAGGTGCGGAATGCTCCGCATCTTTGGGGGCCGAGCCCCAACATTGAGGGGCTAGGCCGGCGCCGGAGGGATTTACGCCCCGCCAGCTGGCAGAAATGGCGTTTGTTGCCCCGCCAGCTGGCACGGAAATGCAGCGCATGCGCGGGAGCGTCAGCGGCCGCTGACAGATTCCCTGCGCATGCGCGGGAGCGTCAGCAGCCGCTGAAAGTTTCCCGCGCATGCACAGTGGGGAGAGTCTCTTCCGCCTCCGCCATGCTGGAGACCGTGGCGCAGGCGGAAGGGAAAGAGTGCCCCCATGGCACAGGCCCGCCCGCGGATCGTTGGGCCCCGATCGCGGGCCAGGCCACCGTGGGGGCACCCCCCGGGGTCAGATCGCCCCGCGCCCCCCCCAGGACCCCGGAGCCCGCCCACGCCTGGTCCCGCCGGTAAATACCAGGTTTAATTTACGCCGGCAGGACAGGCAATTTCTGGGCGGGACTTCGGCCCATCCGGGCCAGAGAATTGAGCGGGGGGTCCCGCCAACCGGCGCGGCCCGATTCCCGCCCCCTCCCAATCTCCGGTACCAGAGACTTCAGCGAGGGCGGGATTCACGGCGGCCAACGGCCATTCTCCGACCCGGCGGGGGGTCGGAGAATGACGCCCCCTGTCTTTATGACTGTGCAGTGCTGAAACGGCTGAAACGGCCGTACAGTTATCCCCATGCTGAAAAGAGTGAGGAATGTAACAGAGGTGTATGCTCCCATCATTGATTAATTTTTCTGTTCCTTCCCCCATAGAAGCTGTAACGTTTAGGTCACATGGATCCAGCTACCACACAAAAACAGAAATGTTGTTGGGTGTTCAATGGAACATTTTTCTGTTGGCGCCCACCCCAGGTCACCAGAAAATTGGCAGGTGAAAAAAGCTGGGCTGTGTGTTTGTCATCTGTGATTAAACTAATTAACTAAATGTGGAAAATTATCCATTCAGAACCAAAATGTTAATAAGCGTTTTTGAGAACAAGTGGAAGGTGGATGGCCTTTGTTAGTGATGTGAATCTCTGAACACTATAGCGAGTCGTTACCATAGGTGTGTTTCACAATACAGACTGAATTTCAGATGCATCACTTCTTTTAGAAAATAAGCCAATTTTCTGTGCTCTCATCAACTCACAAAATAAGCTGATAAGCTTAAATTGATATTGGAATCTAAATTAAAAATAGGGGCTCAGACTTGCCTTATTTCACCTTTATGCATGAAGGGGATATATTTAATAAAATATACTTAGCCACCTCGAGTTATTTAGGTGTAGATGGGGAAAGGAATACATTTGAGGAAAGTAAAATAATCTGTAGGCGTATAATGGAATTTATGATAAAGTTTAAAGTTTTCAACTAGACAAAAACTATTTGGCTTCTTCTGATTATAAGATGCTATGTCTAAGACTTAAAGATTTTCGAATGTGAAAAAGAAACATGCTATACAGATCGGAATGTAAACATTTAAATAAACCATGATCATGCATTCTCCGAGAATGATATATATATTTTTATTTCTTCATAAAATTTGGATATCACTGGCCAGGGCAATATTTTTTGACTATCCCTAATTGCTTCAGAAGGTAATGATGAGCCACCATTGAACACAACTTGAGAAACTTGCTGAGCCATTTCAGGGGGCAGTTAAGAAAAAACAGCAGGCTAAATGCTTCATGTTGTGACGCCGCAAACGCGAACTGCGAACGGGAAGAAAATTGGGTGTCCGCCCAATATTGGGGTCACCAAGGCTGGGAGGACACTGCACAAGGGGAGAATGCCTCTGAAGAGCAGTGGCCAGCCAGTGGGGCTCCAGTGCCAGCTGAGCAAATGTCCGAGGAGGTGCGAAGGAGGCGCTGTGTTAGGCCATGTGTATATCGTCAGTGCCTGTTCTTTGAGGAGATGCCAAACCGCCTTTGTCGCCAAAGACTTTGGCTAACCAAGGAGACCGTGTGCCACCTGGCACCGTGGGGGTATGAATGTGGATACCCACTCCCGGTGGCCGTCAAGATGACTTTCGCCCTGAACTTTCATTCCGCTGGGTCTTTCCAGGGACCAATTGTAGCCACCCACACCGCTGGAAAACCTGTGGGCGCGGGTGTGCTGCCGTCAGAACGGAGAGTCCCACTGGTGGAGAATTCACACCTTAGGGCTGGATTCTCTGATTCTGAGGCTATGTCCCCACGGCAGCTTGGGAATGGTGGCATTTTATGCCAGACAAAATGGCGTAAAACGGCCACCGATTCCTCACTTTGCTGAGGGCTAGCATGCCGGCAGCATAGAGCACCTGGCTCTAGCTGCCAATACACCCCGGAAAATTGCCTGCAGCGGCCGAGCCATGCTACATAGCGGATGCCACTCGCAGACCAGGCCCGCGAAATAATGCCCCCCCCTTTGGCTGGCTCGCGTGCCCTGGACCCCCCCCTCCAACCCATCGCAGTGCCCCCAGCCGCTGATAATGTCGCCCCTGCCCGCGGATCGGCCCTCCTCCGACTGTGACGGCGCTGGACTGAATTCGCAGCTGCCACGCCGAGTTCCCGATGGGTGAGACCACACGCGACTGAGACGGGAACTCGGCATTGGAGGGGGTCGAGCATCGCGAAAATGGCACCGCCCCGATTTAGTCGGGAACTCTGATTCTCCGGCCGATCTCCGAACTTGATTTCGGCGTCGGCGACCGGAGCATCCAGACCCTGAGCCTCCCAAACGGAGAATTTCGCCCAACATTGCTATGACCTTGAATCACCTATGCCCAATCCAAGTGAGGATGGAAGATGGGTTTTTTCATCAATCTGGTAATTTCATGGTCAAAATTACTGGAATTAGTCTCTTGTTTCGTTTTTTTTCCCCATGTTGGGATTTGAACTCATGTCGCCAGTTCAAACATCTCGATTACTCGTTGAGTGACATAACCAATATGCTACTTTAGTCCTAAATGTTACAATACGTTTATAAACTGAAGTGTTTTATGTTGTATTGCATGATAGAAGTATTTGGATTGCTACTCTGTAAGATTTAGTATGCAACCTAAAGTGATTGGATATATTGTTCCGATTTCTTTCAAAATATCATCATGGCTCGTTGTATTGTTGAATTCCTGGACGGTGTCTTGCTTGGGGAATGTGTACGATTTTGTTAGTTAATTTATTGGGTACCCATGGGTCTTTTCTTAATTTATGGATATGAAAATTTATTTGACTGCTTTTGTTTCCCACCGTGTTTGATTTCCATGGTACCTAAATACGCTGGGTCTGTTATGACTGGTAGTTTGATTAATGCAAGTCATGCCTCAGCTGCATTGAACAAGTGCTCAAAAATATCCCAGTGTGAACTGCCTGCTCTGCTCTTTTCCTTTCCTGCCAGTAGTGACACCTCATTGGTGGGACATCACACAATGTTATTTTACTTTGAAAAGTGTAGCCCAGAGCATGTGCAAAACATTAGCAATAGATCCATACATTCAATGAATCGACACAAGTAGAAATACATTTCTGTTCTATTTTAATAAGTCAGTTTGTACAAATGGTTGAGTTTGTATGTTTTTTAAAAAATTTAGAGTACCTAAATTTTTTCTCCAATTAAGGGGCAGTTTAGTGTGACCAATCCACCTAACCTGCACATCTTTGGGTTGTGGGGGTGAAACCCACGCAGACATGGGGAGAATGTGCAAACTCCACACGGACAGTGACCCAGGGCTGGGATTTGAACCTGGGTCCTCAGCGCCGCAGTCCCAGTGCTAACCACTGCACCACATGTCGCCCTGAGTTTGTATGTTTGCTATTTCAGAAATAAAATAAGTCAGTTACTGCGAGTTCAGGCTAAAATAGTCTTTTAATCGAAGCACATTATTTGCTGAAATAATTTTCCAAGTAATACTGACTGAACATAAAGATATAGGGCGCAATTCTCCCATCGGGAGACTTTGTCCCGACGCCGGAGTGAAAACCGGAGTGTTTCACTCCGGCGTCGGAGGCCGTTCCCAGCCCCTAATTCTCCCACCCCCGGGGGGGCTAGGAGCGGCGCCGCGTCATTTACACGCGCCGGGCCTTGGCGCCGCGTAAAAGCGGCGCCGATTAAATGACGCGACCGGCGCCGCGTAAAGGACGTCACCCGCGCATGCGCGGTTGCCGTCCTCCCCACGGCCGCAGCGCAAGAAGATGTCCAATGGATCTTCCGGACAGCAGAGGACAGGAGGTCCTCCTTCAGAGAGGCCGATCGGTGGGCACCGATCGCGGGCCAGGCCCCTTTTGAGCCCCCCCCCGGTGCAGGAACCCCCCTCGCCCCCCCCACAGGCTGCCCCCCCCTAGCGTTCCCACGCTGTTCCCGGCGGCAGTGACCTGGTGTGGATGGCGCCGGCGAGAACCTGTCGTGTTGGGCAGGCCGCTCGGCCCATCCGGGCCGGAGAATCGCCGCTCGCCCATTACCAATGGCAAGCAGCGATTCTCCCGGAGGCCAGCCGTGATTCGCAATGCGGCAGTTTAGGGGGGGTGGGAGAATCGCGTGCGGGCGGCGTGGCGGGACTCGCGCGGTGCCCGGGCGATTCTCCCACCCGGAGTGGGGGCGAAGAATTCCGCCCAAGATGTCAACATTTTCTACATACTTGGGGCTACATTTGTGAATCCCCATGATATTCCTTGAGATTCTAACACCCAGTTTTTCACTTTCCTCCAGCATAGTTCCACAGATGGCAACAGTTTCCAACTTTCACACAGATTTAACAAGTGAGCATACAGAATAGACTATTGCAAATGATCTGGCCTGTGTGAGGCAAGGCTGCAAAACCCTTTCAAGACTTATCTGATCCTCACATTTCTAGGTACTTCCTGGACCACCTGCGTGCCACTATTTCAACTCTATTTATTTTCTATTTATAAGAGGCTTTCATTCCAGGTGAATGGTATTAATGTCTCAAAATCACACTCTGATCATGTCATGCACACTTCTCATGCATAAATAGGAGAAACCTTGGCTAGTCCTGGATTTAGCAGTCAAATCAAAGAACAAAGAACTAAGAACAATACAGCACAGGAACAGGCCCTTTGGCCTGTCAAGCCTGTATTGGTCATGATACCATCCGTGGCCAAAGCCCTCAGCACTTTCCTCGTGTCGTATCCCTTTATCCCCATCCGATCCATGTAATCTGGTGGGACAGTTGCCTAACAGCTCCTGAGATTACGTAAAAGGATCAAAGGATCTTTTGCTGCCTGGATTGCTGGAAAGTTTCCAGCTTTCAGATTGCTACTTGCACACTTTTCTTTGGCCGAACAATGGCTACATTGCTATGGATGAGGCACAGTAAGAAGTCTTACAACACCAGGTTAAAGTCCAACAGGTTTGTTTCAAACACTAGCTTTTGGAGCACTGCTCCTTCCTCAGGTGAATGAAGATGTATGTTCCAGAAACATATATATAGACAAATTCAAAGATGCAAGACAATGCTTTGAATGCGAGCATTTGCAGTTAATTAAGTGTTCACAGATCCAGAGATAGGGGTAATCAGGTTAAAGAGGTGTGAATTGTCTCAAGCCAGGACAGTTGGTAGGATTTCGCAAGCCCAGGCCAGATGGTGGGGGATGAATGTAATGCGACGTGAATCCCAGGTCTCGGTTGAGGCCGTACTCATGTGTGCGAAACTTGGCTATAAGTTTCTGCTTGGCAATTCTGCGCTGTCATGCGTCCTGAAGACCGCCTTAGAGAACGCTTACACGGAGATCAGAGGCTGAATGCCCTTGACTGCTGAAGTGTTCCCCGACTGGAAGGGAACATTCCTGCCTGGTGATTGTCGCACAATGTCCATTCATTCGTTGTCGCAGCGTCTGCATGGTCTCGCCAATATACCATGCTTCGGGACATCCTTTCCTGCAGCGTATGAGGTAGACAACATTGGCCGAGTCGCACGAGTATGTGCCGCATACCTGGTGGGTGGTGTTCTCACGTGTAATGGTGGTATCCATGTCGATGATCTGGCACGTCTTGCAGAGATTGCCATGGCAGGGTTGTGTGGTGCCGTGGTCGCTGTTCTGAAGGCTGGGTAGTTTGCTGCAAACAATGGTTTGTTTGAGGTTGCACGGTTGTTTGAAGGCAAGTCGTGGGGGTGGGGGGATGACCTTGGCAAGATGTTCATCTTCATCGATGACGTGTTGAAAGCTGCGAAGAAGATGTCGTAGTTTCTCCGCTCCGGGAAAGTACTGGACGAAGAAGGGTACTCTGTCGGTTGTGTCCCGTGTTTGTCTTCTGAGGAGGTGTGTGCGTTTTTTTGCTGTGGCACATTGGAACTGTCGATCGATGAGTCGAGCGCCATATCCCGTTCGTACGAAGGCATCTTTCAGCGTCTGTAGATGCTTCATCAAGCATGGTACATTGGCGAGACCATGCAGACTCTGCGTCAACGAATGAACGGACATCGTGCGACAATCACCAGGCAGGAATGTTCCCTTCCAGTCGGGGAACACTTCAGCAGTCAAGGGCATTCAGCCTCTGATCGCCGGGTAAGCGTTCTCCAAGGCGGCCTTCAGGACGCGCGACAGCGCTGAAACGCCGAACAGAAACTTATAGCCAAGTTTCGCACACATGAGTGCGGACTCAATCGGGACCTCGGATTCATGTCGCATTACATTCATCCCCCACCACCTGGCCTGGGCTCGCGAAATCCTATCAACTGTCCTGGCTGGAGATAATTCACACCTCTTTAACCTGGGGTTATCCCTCTCTCTGGATCTGTGAACACGTAATTAACTGCAAATGCTCGCATTCAAAGCATTGTCTTGCATCTTTGAATTTGTCTATATATATATGTTTCTGGAACATACCTCTTCATTCACCTGAGGAAGGAGCAGTGCTCCGAAAGCTAGTGTTTGAAACAAACCTATTGGACTTTAACCTGGTGTTGTAAGACTTCTTACTGTGCTCACCCCAGTCCAACGCCGGCATCTCCACATCATGGATGAGGCAGTTCTTGGAGAAGTAAGTAGCCTCAACCAAAGCTGTGTTTCTCAGAAGACAGCAGCTGAGGCAGGCTGCCTGCAAGAGGTCAGACTCACTCAGCACACCGGGCGTCCAAAGGTCAAACATCACCTTCTTGAGCATGTCTGAGGACGAATGAACTACTCCAGGCAGGCTGTCACAGACTTGCTGCTTCCTGAGCCAGAGAGACGGGTGCTGCAATTGCTGCCAAAATCAGTGCTGACCTGAATGTCTTGAACTGGATTCAATTAGACAGCTACAGGGTAGTTGCACATAACGCTGTCAATTACACACAAACTGCTGTGATATAAACTCAGATTGCTTAATATTAACTCAGATTGCTGCAATGTAATCTCAGATTGCTGGAATGAAATCTCAGACTGCTGTAATGTAAACTCAGATTGCTGGAATGAAATCTCAGATTGCTGGAATGAAATCTCAGATTGCTGGAATGAAATCTCAGACTGCTGTAATGTAGACTCGGATTGCTGTAATGTAAACTCAAACTACTGTAATGTAAACTCAAACTACTGTAATGTAAACTCAGACTGCTGTAATGTAAGCTAAGATTGCTGTAATGTAAGATCAGACTGCTGTAATGTAAACTAAGACTGGAGTAATGTTAACTCAGATTGCTGTAATGTGAGCACCGATTGCTGTCTTTAATGCACAAACTGCAGTCATGCAAATTCAGACTGTTGTAAGATAAACTCCGACTTTTCAGGTAAACTATCAGCATCCTGGATGTTATCATTGATCAGAAACTGAACTGGATTAGCCGTATAAAAACTGGGGCTACCAGAGCAGGTCAAAGGATAGTGGGTAACTCACCCCCTGACTCTCCAAAACCTGCCCACCATCTACAAGGCACAAGTCAGGAGTGTGATGGAATACTCCCTCCCCCACTTGCCTGGATGAGTGCTGCTCTAACAACACTCAAGAAGCACGACACCGTCCAAGACAAAGCAGCCCACTTGATTGTTACCCCTTCCACAAACATTCAATCCCTCCATCACCGACAAACAGTGGCAGCCATGTGTACCTTCATCTCCAAGATGCACTGCAAGAACTCATCAAGGTACTTTAGGCAGCACCTTCCAAACCCACAACCACTACTGCAGGTACCTGGGAACCCCACCACCTCGAGGTTCCCCTCCAAGTCACTCACCGTTCTGGCTTGCAAATATATCGCCGTTTCTTCCCTGTCACTGGGTCAAGATCCTGGAATTCCCTCCCTACCAACACTTCAGAGACTGCAGCGGTTCAAGAAGGCAGCTCACCATCACCTTCTGAAGGGCAACTCGGGATGGGCAATAAATGCTGGCCTAACCAGCGACGCCCACATCCCGTAAATTAATTTTTTAAAAGCCCAGTCTGCTGTCATGTAAACTCAGACTGCTGTAAGCTCAGTGTTATGTTCTTTGTTGCCGCAAAGAGAAAAGAGGTGGAGGTTCTCACACTCTGATTCTTGTAAAACATGGTGAGAGGTTTACAAAGGGTGTTGCTCATGCAATCAAGATGGTGATCTGCTCAAAGCCTGCGCACACACTCTGCTGACATCACTACACATCACGTGACGCATAAGCAGCAAGAATGTATTCCCAGATACATAACACCCTGATGTACCGTCAATTACCACGAGACGAGAATGGTGAAACAATCGAGGCTTTATTGCACAAGATGTTGTGCCTCCTGCAGCTGGAACCAGAATGGGAGCAGTGCCAGGAGAGCATACACTTTTCTACGCCGCCTGCCATAATACATACAATATATCACTAGTGGTGTTTACCACATTCACCCGCTGTCTAAAAAAGAGTCCAGCGGGGCTGAAGAACATCATTACAGATTAAGCCTGTCAGGGGCTTTGACCCTCCGCTGCGATCGCCTCAGTCCTGGTAGTGATGTGGGTGCCGACGTGGTCACATGTGACTCCGGGAGTGTGTTGCCCTCTCCTTCGTCACCCCTGAGTGGATCCAGTGGGAGGACGGATCCTGCTGGGGTGAGGACTGCGGTGAGGTGTGCTGGAGGGAGGGTGGGTGGCGCAGGGGTGAATGAGGCAACTGGTGGGGGGGGGGAGGAGCGGTGTCAGGTCGGGGGTCGTGGGTGGGGACCCAGCGGGCGCCAGGTCCCGGAGGGAGACTGTGTTCTGGCGCCCGTCGGGGTGTGCCACGTAGGCGTACTGCGGGTTGGCATGGAGGAGGTGGACTTTCTCGACCAAGGGGTCCGATATATGGCTCCACACATGCTTCGGGAGGAGGACGGGTCCAGGACATGTCAGCCATGTTGGGAGTGAGACCCCGGAGGTGGACTTCCTGGGGAAGGCAAACGCACATTAGTGAGGGGTCTCATTAGTGGCGGTGCAGAGGAGCGACTGGATGGAGTGGAGCGCGTCGGGGAGGACCTCCTATCAGTGGGGGACCAGGAGATTTTTAGATCAAAGGGCCAGCAGGACGGCCTTCCAGGCCGTCCCGTTCTCCCTCTCCACCTGCCCGTTTCCCCGGGGTTGTAGCTGGTCGTCCTGCTCGAGGCGATGCCCTTGCTGAGCAGGAACTGACGCAGCTCATCGCCCATGAAAGAGGATACCCGGTCGCTGTGGATGTAAGTGGGGAAACCGAACAGAGTGAAGATGCTGTGCAGGGCTTTAATGACCATGGCAGAAGTCATGTCGGGGCATGGGATGGCGAAGGGGAACCAGGA
Organism: Scyliorhinus torazame; assembly: GCF_047496885.1. Lineage (NCBI taxonomy): Eukaryota > Metazoa > Chordata > Chondrichthyes > Carcharhiniformes > Scyliorhinidae > Scyliorhinus > Scyliorhinus torazame. The sequence goes on from NC_092713.1 coordinate 240,557,092, forward strand.
GTACTCATCAATTACGTTGAGGAAGTACACGTTGCGGTCGGTGGAGGGGAGGGGCCCTTTGAAGTCCATGCTGAGGCGCTCAAAGGGGCGGGAGGCCTTCGCCAAGTGCGTTCTATCTGGCCGGTAGAAGTGCGGTTTGCACTCTGCGCAGACTTGGCAGTCTCTGGTTACGGTCCTGACCTCCTCAATGGAGTAGGACAGGTTGTGGGCCTTGACAAAATGGAAGAACCGGGTGACCCCCGGGTGGCAGAGATCATAGTGGAGAGCCCGGAGTCGGTCCACATGTGCGCTGGCACATGTACCGCGGGATAGGGCATGAGGAGGCTTATTGAGCTTCCCCGGGCGATACAAGATCACATAGTTATAGGTGGAGAGCTCGATCCTCCACCTCAAGATCCTGTCATTTTTGATCTTGCCCTGCTTCGTATTATTAAACATGAAGGCAACCGACTGTTGGTGAGGTGAGTGAATCTCCTGTCGGCCAGGTAATGCCTCCAATGTCGCACAGCTTCCACAATGGCTTGGGCCTCCTTTTCGACAGAGGAGTGCTGAATTTCGGAGGCATGTAGGGTGCGGGAGAAGAAAGCCACGGGTCTGCCCGCCTGGTTGAGGGTGGCGGCCAGAGCTGCTTCTGATGCATCGCTCTCCACCTGAAAGGGGAGGGTCTCGTCGACCGCGTGCATCGTGGCCTTGGCGATGTCTGCCTTGATTTGGTTGAAGGCCTGGCGGGCCTCAGCCATCAGGGGAAAAACTGTGGACTTGATAAGTGGGAGGGCCTTGTCTGCATAATTTGGGACCCATTGGGCGTAATACGAGAAAACCCCCAGGCATCATTTCAGGGCCTGGGGGCAGTGGGGGAGAGGGAGTTCGAGGAGGGGGCGCACACGGTCGGGGTCGAGCCCTAGGACTCCATTTTCCAATATGTAGCCAAGGATGGCTGAGTGGTTGGTGCGGAACACGCATTTCTCCTTATTGTAGGTGAGGTTAAGGAATTTGGCGGTATGGAGGAATTTTTGGAGGTTTGCGTCGTGGTCCTGCAGATGGTGATGTTATCTAGGTACGGGAAGGTGGCCCGCAGCCCGTACTGGTCAACCATTTGGTCCATCTCTCGCTGGAAGACCGAGACCCAATTGGTGACACCGAAGGGAACTCTGAGGAAATGATAGAGGCAGCCATCTGCTTCGAACGCAGTGTATTGGTGGTCCTCTGGGTGGATGAGGAGCTGATGGTAGGCAGACTTCAAGTCTACTGTGGAGAAGTCTCGATATGCACAATCTGATTGACCATGTCAGATATGCGTGGGAGCGGGTACGCGTCAAGCTGCGTGTACTGGTTGATGGTCTGGCTGTAGTCAATGACTTTCCTGTGCTTCTCCCCAGTCTTCACTACCACCACTTGGAGCTCTCTGACAAATGTGATATAAAATAGTTAGTTCAAATATTAGTTACAGTAATGTAGATGCGATCCAGTCTGCTGGTAGTGAGTTCACAAATAAGAGACAAAGAGATTCAGAAAGCATGGCAAGGAAGGGGGAGGGGTCTGATGGAGGATGGCAAAAAGGATGCTGGGTAACAAGAGGCCCAGGGTTAAGAAATGAGAAGTGAGCCAATTAGGATGTATGGCCAGGTCAGGAGGGGTATAGGATGACCTATGGGAATCTGTATGTGAAACTTGATACCATTTGAATGTATTTGCAGAGATCCCTTTGTCTCGGACCTCATTCGTTTCCAAGGGGGAGACTGGTTCTATGTTCGTTGTCCCTGAGAAGCGAGTCAGACTTGCAAGTTGGTTAAAAATAAATAATACTATGCCTACAAATCCAGCTCGGGTTTTATTGAGGCCAGACTGACGGGTAAAGAATTCAACATTTGTCATTTGGTGCCGAAACCCGGGATTTCTCCAGACGGTTACCGACCAACTGCAAAATCAGGATTAGACTGATTTTGGGCAAGGAAAGTGGAAACGGGCCCACACTGTGTGTAGCTGGAAAATTACACACATTGGTTTTTCCCTCTTCTCATGGTCTGATTGGTCTGGTCACTCGCGGTTGGTACGGAAAGATTGTCTCGACGAAATCAAAGGTCAGTCTGGGGATTAGAAAATTGAACTGATGGGACATCTGGAAAGATGGTTTAGTTCTAAGAGTGTTTTTGATGAACTGATGGGACATCTGGAAAGATGGTTTAGTTCAACGAGTGTTTTTGATGAACTGATGGGACATCAGAAAGATGGTTCAGTTCCACGAGTGTTTTTAAAATTATAGTTGATTAAGCTAAAATTGTATCCTTGGACTGTAGTGGCGAGAAACAATAAATTTTAAAACAAACTGGATGCTGCATGTTAGTTAAAGCAGAAGTCTCTCGACTTCAGGGTGCGGCTATGCAGAGCTAGGTCGCATATTCGGCAGCTCCTGCTTGGAACGGACTTTTGGGCTCTTTTACAGGGCCCCCACGGCATTTGTTTGACATTTCCCGGTGTGGGAAGAAGGCTGCAATATTCCCCCGACAGTGTCCCCCAGGAAGGGTATGTCTCTGGGTTGCCAGACACGGCAGAAACAGTAAAAGATTTGACTGCAACTGCAGGATAAACAGGGCCTCTTCCAGCATGCAGGCGGGGGAAGGGCAAGCTTAAAGCTGCAAGCTGACCTGAGGGCCTGTATCAAAGGTGAATTCTAGCAGCAGAGGGAACAACTGTGAAAAGACCTCATCAAGGCCACTGAAGGGACTTCCGGTTGCGGTGATGCCTAGCTAGCCGCACGCTTCGGCGGCTCCGGCTCCGACGGACCTTCGGGCTCTTTTAAGAGCCCCAACGGGGAATTTTTCGACGACGCAACCCGGTGTGGGGTGTGTGAGAAGGGAGTCCCCCCCCAAAAGAAGGAGGAAAAAACCGGCGACGGCGGCTGCAGCGCGAGGAATCGTCGACCAAAGGGTCAGAAAGAGAGAAGTACAAGATGGCGGCGGAGAAAGCGCAGGCGACATGGGGGCCTGAGCAGGATGAAATTGTGAGACGGTGCATGGAGCTGCTGAAGAGGGAGGTGCTGACCCCATTGCTACAGGCAATTGAGGGGCTCAAGGAGACATTAAAGACCCAGGAGACAGAGCTCCGCATGGTGGAGCAGAAGGTGACAGATATTGAGGACGAGATCCTGGGCCTGGCGGTTAAGGCACAGACGCACGAGGCACTTCATAAAAAGTGTACTGAAAGGATCGAAGCCCAAGAAAATGGAGCGCGAAGGAAGAACCTTTGGATACTGGGTCTCCCTGAGGGTGTGGAAGGAGTGGACTGTGGAGCGTACGCAAGTACGATGCTGAGCTCACTGATGGGTGCTGAGGCCCCTACGGGCCCCTTGGAGGTGGAGTGGGCAAATCGGATTCCGGCGAGAAGACCAAAAGCGGGAGAACCACCCAGGGCGATAATCGTGCGATTTTACCACCTTAAGGATAGAGAAGAGGTCCTGAGATGGGCTAAAAAGGTGCGGAGTAGCAGATGGGAGAATGCAGTGGTACGGGTATACCAGGATTGGAGTGCGGAGGTGGCGAGAAGGAGGGCGAGCTTCAACCGAGCCAAAGAGGTGTTGCATAAAAGGAAGGTGAAGTTCGGGATGCTGCAGCCGGCAAGACTATGGGTCACGTATCAGGAGAGACACCATTATTTCGAGACGGCGGAGGAAGCATAGACCTTCATCAAAGAAGGGAAATTGGATCGGAACTGAGGGACTGATGCTGCAGGAAATGTTATTGTTAATGTTATGGTTGAAGTTAATTGAGAAGTAAATTGGGAAGGGGGAGACATTGGGGAAATGTGGGCGCTGCTGAGGGGGGAAAGACGGGACATAGTTGGAGAATGGGGAAGGGGAGGGGAGGGGAAAGGGAGCTGCGCCATAAGAGGCGGATCAGGTAAAGGGATGTTCCCGCGCCAGAAAGAATAAGGCGGGAAGACAGGCGCAAGGCGGATGGGAGCTCCCCACACGGGGGGGTCGAGGAGTGAGCAGGAGTAGCCGGGGTCAGTTGAAGTCAGCTGACTTACGGAAGTAATATGGGGGGAGCAATCATGCTAGAAAGAGATCTAGCGGGGAGGGGGGAGGGAGGGGGAGGGGGGGGGGACTACTGGGTTGCTGCTGCGGAAATCCAAAAGGAAATGGCTAAAGAGTGGGTGGGCGGGGATGGTGTGCGACGCTGGGGAGCGAGCGGGAGCGCGGAGGCGGGATATGGGACTGGCCTAGAGAAGGTAATGGCTAGTCGACATGGGAGGGGGGCAGGTAGCCCCCTAGTGAGACTGATCACGTGGAACGTGAGAGGCCTGAACGGACCGATAAAAAGGGACCGAGTGCTCGCGCATTTGAAAGGACTAAGGGCAGACGTGGTTATGCTCCAAGAGACGCACCTAAAGGTGGCGGACCAAGTTAGGCTAAGGAAAGGATGGGTGGGACAGGTGTTCCACTCAGGACTGGACGCAAAGAATAGAGGGGTGGCCATTTTGGTGGGGAAACGGGTAGCATTTGAAGCAAAGAACATCGTAGCAGATAGCGGAGGTAGATATGTAATGGTGAGTGGCAGGCTGGAGGGAATGGAGGTCGTGTTGGTTAATGCGTATGCCCCAAACTGGGACGATGCGGGATTTATGAGACGGATGCTGGAACGTATACCGGACCTGGAGGTAGGAAACTTGATTTTAGGAGGGGACTTTAATACGGTGCTGGACCCGGGGCTAGATAGATCCAGCTCAAGGACCGGAAGAAGGCCGGCAGCGGCCAAGGTACTTAAGGGGTTTATGGACCAAATGGGGGGAGTGGATCCATGGCAATTTCTTAGACCTAGGGCTAGGGAGTTTTCCTTCTTCTCCCATGTCCATAAAGTGCACTCCTGGATAGATTTTTTTGTTTTGGGAAGGTCGTTGATCTCTAGGGTGGAAGAAGCTGAGTACTCAGCCATAGCGGTTTCGGATCATGCCCCACATTGGGTGGACCTGGAATTAGGAGAGGAAAGAGAGCAGAGAACACTCTGGCGATTAGATGTGGGAGTGATGGCGGATGAGGGAGTGTGTGCAAGAGTGCGGGGGTGTATTGAGAGATACCTGGAGGTCAATGACGACGGCGAGGTCCCTGTGGGAGTGGTATGGGAAGCACTAAAAGCGGTGGTCAGAGGAGAGCTGATCTCCATTGGGGCCCACAAAAGGAAAACAGAGGCCAAGGAAAGGGAAAGATTACTGGGGGAGATTTTAAGGGTGGATAGGGAATTTGCAGAGACCCAGGAGGAGGAATTGTACAGGGAGAGGAGACGACTCCAGACGGAATTTGACCTTCTGACCACCAGAAAGGCGGAGGTACTGTGGAGGAAGGCACAGGGGAGGAGATATGAATATGGGGAAAAGGCTAGTCGCCTGTTGGCTCATCAATTGCGAAAGAGGGCAGCAGCGAGGGAGATAGGAGGAATTAGAGACGAAAGGGGAGACACGGTGCGAAGGGCAGGAAAGATAAATGAGGTGTTCAAGACCTTCTATGAGGAACTGTATAGGTCTCAACCCCCAGAGGGAGAGGAGGGGATGCGGCAGTTCCTGGACCAATTGAGGTTCCCGAAAGTGGAGGAGCGGGGGGTGGTAGGCCTGGGGGCACTGATTGGGGTGGACGAGGTTATTAAGGGACTGGGAAGCATGCAAGCAGGGAAGGCCCCAGGACCAGACGGGTTCCCGGTGGAGTATTACAGAAAATATGTGGACTTGTTGGCCCCGTTGATGGTGAGGACATTCAATGAGGCCAGGAAAGGGGGGACTCTACCCCCGACGATGTCGGAGGCGACGATATCGTTAATTTTGAAGAGGGATAAAGATCCGTTGCAGTGCGGGTCCTATAGACCCATTTCATTATTGAACGTGGACGCCAAATTGTTGGCAAAGGTACTGGCATCGAGGATAGAGGACTGTGTCCCGGGGGTGATGCACGAAGACCAGACAGGGTTCGTAAAAGGGAGACAACTGAATGTTAACATGCGACGACTATTAGGGGTGATAATGATGCCCCCAGTGGAGGGGGAGGCTGAGATAGTGGCGGCAATGGACGCAGAGAAGGCATTTGATAGGGTGGAGTGGGAGTATTTATGGGAAGTGTTAAGGAGGTTTGGGTTTGGGAACGGATTTATTAGCTGGGTTAGACTTCTTTATGGGGCTCCAACGGCAAGCGTAGTTACAGGTCGACATAGATCGGAGTATTTCCGACTATATAGGGGAACAAGACAGGGATGCCCGCTGTCTCCATTGTTGTTCGCGTTGGCAATTGAACCTCTGGCCATGGCGTTGAGAGACTCCAGGAAATGGAGAGGGGTGATTAGAGGGGGAGAAGAACACCGAGTCTCGTTATACGCGGATGACCTATTGTTATACGTGTCGGACCCAGCGGGGGGGATGATAGAGGTTATGCGAATTTTGAGGGGGTTCGGGGATTTCTCGGGGTATAGGCTAAACATGGGGAAGAGTGAATTATTTGTGATACATCCAGGGGACCAGAGTAGAGAGATAGAAGGCTTGCCTCTAAGGAAAGTGGAAAGAAACTTCCGATACCTGGGGATTCAGATCGCTAGGAGCTGGGGAACCTTGCACAGACTTAATCTGACACGGTTGGTAGAACAAATGGAGGAGGACATCAAGAGGTGGGACATGCAGCCTCTATCGCTGGCGGGCAGGGTGCAAGCAATTAAGATGATGGTCCTCCCGAGGTTCTTATTTGTATTTCAATGTCTCCCTACACTAATCACCAAGACCTTTTTTAATAAAATAGACAGGAGCATCACGAGCTTCGTGTGGGCAGGGAAAGTTCCGAGAGTAAGGAGGGGGTTCGTTCAGCGTAGTAGGGACAGAGGAGGATTGGCACTACCGAACTTGGGCGATTACTATTGGGCCGCCAATGTGGCAATGATACCTGAATGGATGATGGAGGGTGAGGGAGCGGCGTGGAAAAGACTGGAGAGAAAGTCCTGTAAAGGGACGAGTTTAGAGGCGCTGGTGACGGCGCCACTACCGTTCTCACCTAAAAAGTTTACCACGAACCCGGTGGTGGCGGCAACACTGAATATCTGGGGACAGTGGAGGTGACAGAGAGGGGTGCGCGGTCCCCAATCAGGAACAACCATAGGTTCGCCCCAGGAAGAATGGATGGAGTATTTCAGAGCTTGTACCAGTTGGGAATTAGGAGGGTGGGAGATTTATTTATAGATGGGACTTTTGCGAGCTTGGGAGCATTGGAGGAAAAGTATAAGTTGCCCCGGGGAAATTTCTTGAGATATATGCAGGTGAAGGCGTTTACTAGACAACAGGTGAGGGAATTTCCGTTGTTCCCGACACAGGGGATACAGGACAGGGTGCTTTCAGGGGTGTGGGTCGGAGAGGGCAAGGTGTCAGAGATTTATCGAGAGATGAGGGAAGAGGGGGAGGAGTCGGTGGGCGAACTAAAAGGAAAGTGGGAAGAAGAACTAGGGGAGGAGATAGAGGAGGGTATGTGGGCTGATGCCCTAAGCAGGGTAAATTCCTCTTCCTCATGCGCCAGGCTTAGCCTGATTCAATTTAAGGTGCTACATAGAGCACACATAACGGGAGCAAGATTGAGCAGGTTCTTTGGAGTGGAGGACAAATGTGGGAGGTGTGGCGGGAGCCCGGCAAACCACGCACATATGTTTTGGGCATGCCCGGCACTGGAAGGGTATTGGAAGGGAGTGACGGGAGTGATTTTGCGGGTGGTGAAGGACCGGGTCAAACCAGGCTGGGGGTTAGCTCTATTTGGAGTTGCGGAAGAGCCGGGAGTGCAGGAGGCGAAAGAGGCCGACGTTGTGGCCTTTGCATCCCTAGTAGCCCGGCGCAGGATACTACTCATGTGGAAGGAGGCGAAACCCCCCGGACTGGAGGCCTGGGTAAATGATATGGTGGGGTTCATTAAACTGGAGCAGATAAAGTTTGCCCTGAGAGGATCGGCTCAAGGGTTCACCAGGTGGTGGCAGCCATTTCTCGACTACCTAGGGGAACGTTAGAGGGAAGACAGATGACCAGCAGCAGCAACCCAGGGGGAAGGGGGGGGGGAGGGGGGGGGGGTTAGTTTAGTTTAGGTCAAAGATAAAGGGGTTTTGTTACTTGTGTATTGTTAAAAATTTCTGAATTTTTAGTGATGCGTTTGCTTTGTAAGAGGGGAAAAATTGTTGTTTGGGAAAAAAATTTCAATAAAACATATTTTTAAAAAAAGAAGAAGTCTCTCAAAGGGTTAACAGCAGCTTGAGATAACAGGCAGCTTGTGGTGTAATTGGATACCTTTATTTCGAGTCAGTGAAACTCCAGCAAAGTTACGTTTTGAATTAATTAAAGGAAACCAGTGGATTTCTCCACCTCTTTGATAAAAGGTAATTATTTTAGCAAGCAATTGATTGAAATTGCCAGAATCATAAGTTTGAATTACTTGAAATAATGTTTATCTAATTTTATTTGTGAATTAATAGAAACTTAAAGAAATTCACTGACACCATTTTAAAAAGTGTAAATCTGGAGATGACAGTTGACTTTGCTCCGGTATAAATCACCGCAGCTAACTGCTCCCTCATTGATAGCAGCCAACATTTTTGTGAATGTAAGAAAAACTTGTTAAAAGAAAAATTGTTAAGATAAAGAATTAATTAAGTTGTAAAAGTTATACAAGTTTGTGTTAAGCAAATCGTAAATTCAGTTCTGAGTTGAGATCAGAGCTAGGCTTGCAGGTTGCAGTAATACAATTTGAATTTTCAAACATTTTAAGTTTTAAAAGAACACTGTTAAAACCTTTAAAATAATTTTGCCAAGTAGCAAAAATTGCCATTTTGTTATAAATAGGCAAATAAATTGAAAAAAAAGAGAGCCAAAGTATGAAAGCTAAAGAATTAATTAGATTACGGAGACAATATTGTCAACATGAGAGGGATAAGATCATGATATTAAGTTGGCAAGAAAATGCCCTTAAAATGGGGATTCCAATTAGTGAAAGGGGTACCAGAAAACTCTGGAGATCTTGAAAAAGGAGTGTGCATTCAAAAAACGCGCAAGTAAAGAGAGGGTGGACTCGAGTAAAAAAAAAAAGAGCTACGTAGTTTAGTGGCTGGCCTTGCATTGACAGAAGGAGATGAGGACCCAGAGAATTGGACCATGTCGGGTAGAGTTCCGACTGTACCAGCAGCATTGTCTGCACTAATTTCGGAACCACCAGGGTATCATAATTTATACTCAGTTACTCCTCCCCAGATTCAAATCATGCCTGCCTCTCCAGCCCCTTCAGTTGATAGCTTGGATCCTATTTCAGCATCTTCACCGTCTGTTAGAGAAGGGGAGCTCTGTTCAACAAGCCCAGTTAGCTCTAGGACCCGATCTCGGACAATGAGAGAGGGGCCTCATCCTATCCAGAAACAATCACGCATACCACCTAGATCCCTTCAGACCGATATGGTAGGACAGAAAAGTATGAGAACAAAGAAAGAGGATGGGAATGGTTCTGAGGAGCTGGAGCTCCCCCTAGTGGAAGGGAAGGAAGTCAAAGTTTTTGAAGAGCCAGAGGAATCCGCTGAGAACTACCATCTCAGTTTATCAAGCTGATTCAAGGGACCTCTGGGCCCTAGTCCAGCAGGTTTTAACCCCAGCAGAGTACCACAATCATCTCAATCACTTGAATTATGCTAGCCACGCCGCACTTCAGCAAGCCCATGCTTTGGACGATGATAGACGGGCACAAAACCTGAATGCGTTGAATGTCACATTTCAAAAGCTCATAAACATTTCTGCTATCTTAGACCTCAAACCTAAAAAGACTGAAGAGCCAGAGGAATTTCTGGAACGTTTTAATGAAATCTACCGTGGGCAGTCAGGCGACTTGCTGTACCAAAATGGTCAGAATTCCCCTCAATATTGTGCTATGTTAATGTATTGCCTACCATCCTCAGTGGCTACTGCCGTGAAACGTAATAACATGAATTGGACAGAGAACAACCCTTCCCAGATGTCCATGGCAGTCAGATTTTATTGGAAGGAGGGTGTAGGCCAGGAAGGAGGCTCAGTTACAAAGATTAAGACTGAGTATGTAATGAAAAAGGATGATCTGAGACCCCAACCAGCGGCAGATACGGTGGCTTACCAGCTGGAACGCCAATATTGTGACCTTGGGTGGGTGGATCAACATGGGGTAGGATATCAAACCCACCCAAATGGACCCTCAGCTCCTCCTTATGGCCCACCGTATGCACCAACAGCTTCACAACTGCCGCCCACTCTGAGGGGCCATTGGTCTACTGGGAAAAGAGGACTGGGCAGATATAGAGGGAACAAGACATGTTTTAATTGCGGCCGTGCACGTCACTGGCAACAGGAATGCCCCTTTAAAAGACGGGCAGCAGAAGGAGACTACCCGACCCAAAGGAGGAGGTACCCACCAAGGGGAGGACAGACGAGGTACACTGACTTCTCCCAGGCAAACCCTTTTCCAACACAAGATTGACTAGCTAATTTAGTCACAAGGACTCTCCAATCAGACAGGGAACCTATTATTTCTCTGCAGATAGGAGATCAACACTGCCCATTTGTAATCGACACTGGAACAGCCATGTCTTCGGTGCAATCAGAACTTCGACTACCACTATCCGACCACACCCAGCATTTGTCAGGGTTCCAAGGACAGGTGTGTGAGTATCCTATTTCTGAACCTGTGACAGTCACTTATGAGAATAAGTCTGCGGATCATCAGTTTGTGGTGACTACTGGATTGGACTGTAACTTGTTGGCCCGAGATTTACTGTGTATCTTCCAGCTACAGCGTGAGTGCGGAGACAAAGGGGTAACAGTTCAATCATGGAGGATGAGACAACAGTGCAATATTTCTATCACTCCCCAGTGGTGGACGTTAGACATTGAACATTCACTGCACCATGTTACCCTGGCCTATGACAGAACCGGACAAAACAGGGAGTTGGAGGACAAATACCGGCCATTAATTGGGACCGAATGGCCAGTCAAAGTTACAGCCACAGTCACGGGAAAAGAAGGTACAGCCGATTTTGTTACAATACCACCACATTTATGGCCACAGTCAGCTTCTTTGGGCCCTCATATTATACGTCAGGTCCATGACCAGTACCATGCTAAGGATCTGGGGCCTATGGTAAGGAGGGCAGTGGATCATTCAGATCCAACAGAGTACGCACTTCAAGTCACGCCAGACGGCACTGCCATAAAATATTTTGAGGTCCCTGAAACGATTAACACTCGACTTCAGCCAACCCACAGCTCTGGAAGAATAGGGGTTTCCTTATCTCGGCTGGCACGGAAATATCCCACCGGGGTTTAGTTACTGCATGCCCTCCTTATGCCCGCGCAGATTTCCGACCCCAGTTGACGTTGGTAATGAACAAGCAGATTGTGCAGCGCCGACAGCCGTGCAAATTCAGCAAGTGATGGTGCCTAAAATGTTAAGTCAGACTCAACGATCTGCTATAAATAGGTCTGCTTCTGACAAGCCAATGCCAACCATCCAAGACGTCATAAGGTTACAGGAGGACACTCCTGAGAGTGATAAATAAATGTGGAAACGGTTAGGTTGTACATATGATTCTGTTTCCTCTTTATGGACGACGCCAGCACATCAGACTTGTATGTCTGATGTACTGGCTTTATGGGTCATCGAATGTGTACACTTTGCAACTCATTGTGGGGCTCGGGGGACTAGTGATTTGTTGCTGGACACTTGGTGGCACCCTAAAATGCAGGGGTTGGCCCAGAGTATCAGTAATCGGTGTTTGATTTGTCAGCAAAATAACACCGGCAAAGGTATCCCTTGTGGTATGAGGCAAACCCCGTTGCCAATGGTCCCTTTGAGATGCTCCAAATGGATTACATTGAGTTGGAAAGGTGCCAATGTTGTCAATGTTATAAATATGTTTTGGTCATTGTGGATGTGTTCAGCAGATGGGTCGAGGCGTATCCGACTACCTACCGATAATAAAGCTGCTACTGTGTTAAAGTTCTGATGCGGGAAATCATTCCCCGGTACGGTATACCAGCTCAGTTAAGTTCTGATAACAGGCCTCATTTTATTGGACAGATTAATAGAGAGTTCTGCTCCCAGTTGGGCATACGCCAGCAGTTACACTGTGCGTACAGACCGCAGGCGGCCAGGTTGGTTGAGAGACACAATCAGACCCTCAAAACTAAATTGGCTAAATTAAGAGCAGACACGGGACTGACATGGCTTAAGTTGCTCCCCATTGCCCTCTTCCAGCTGCAGGTTACACGTGCGGGACCGGCCCGGCTCTCTCCTGCCGAGATCCTTTATGGCAGGCCCCTTAGAACTCCCTGGAACCTGCATGTTCCCAGACTGGTTCAGTTTCACCATATGACTGAAGAAATGACCATCTATGTTCTAGCCCTCACTAAGGTCCTCAAAGAGCTCCATGGCCAGGTCTGCGCGGCTCACCCGCCACTGCCCCCATTACCTAGCTCACTTTCAGTGCAGCCCGGTAGTTATGTCATGGTCAAAAATTGGACTCGGAAAGGGTCGGAGCCACGATGGGAGGGGCCCTTCCAAGTTCTCCTTACCACCCCCACTGCAGTTAAAGTGGAGGGGCGGAGTGCTTGGGTCCACCTCCACCACTGTAAATTGGGTCCACCTCTACCACTGTAAAACAATTGCTTACTAACCTGCCTCCCTTCCCCAGCACTGTTTTACAGGTGTGAAGCATGATGGAATGGCTGCGCACCGCCTGTGTAACCTTCGGCCTCGCCGCGCTTGGAGTGACCCCAACCAAACTACAAGGACATTTTGTTTATGCAGAGGTGATGTTCTTAGCTGCCCCCATATACGGGGACATGGTATCGACTCATGTAAGGTCATCAGGTTAACGGACAATGCAGGACTCATGAAGCAATTGCACCGGTCCCGGCGATGGGAAGGGAACATTACATGGACATTGCCTTGTTTTTGGAGTGCATGTAAATTTGATTTTGGATGTGTTAAGATTGGTGCCATAAAGGTAAAATCAGACCGTCAGGAGAGGGTAGGAAGAGGTTGTGAGAGAGAGAGGGGGACTAGAGAGAGGACAGGGCGTGTAAGGAGGGGAGTACAACTGAACGTAGGTTATCAGGAGATACACTTAATTCATTTAGGACCCAGACTGAGGAAAACCCGGGTAGTATGAATCTCTTCTTTACCACCGCTTGTATGGCCAGGGACGGATTGTCTGCTACCCGAACCCCGCAGCGGTGTCTAGGTTATTTTCTGTTTCACGCTTTGGGGCACTCCCCAAACGGTGGTTCATTGTCAGTGTTCCGAGCCACCGCCCAAGCAAGTCACTCTTCCTTACGATCCGGGTTCCGTACCACCGGCTATTTGCCTTCCCCTTCCTCGGGATAATTCCCACTCGCAGTATGATAGGCTGCAACGGTGGAGGGCGTACATACCTAGCCACTTCACTCCCAATAGAGACTCCCGGTTGTACGAGAATTGTTTCGGCAGTGACGGGTACGGCTGTTTGCTGGTAGAGGTGGAAACGAATATAACATGTCTGTTCCCCGCCTGTACGGACAGGAGGTGTCATATCACTCAGGCGTCTGGCCAATGCGTTTGTTACAACACCACCTGCGTTCCATTGAACGCCGGCCTCCAGCTCCTTTGTGGCTGGGCGAATGTCTCTCATATCACTGTTGGGACTAGGGCTTTCCGCATTGCTGGGAGGCTCGAATGGGCGTTCCAAAGCTGGATAAACTGGGAGGTGTGGGGGGTTCCTTGGCGGTTAGCGATAGGAATTATTTTATTTGTGGCCTTACCATCCTGGGAAACGAAACCTTGGGAGCCCTCGGGGCAATAACCAAGGAATTGTCTCAGCTGCGGTTGTTTGCAATGCAGAACCGGTATGCTCTTGACTATCTTCTGGCCTGTGAGGGTGGGGTATGCACCATAGTGCCGGGCAAGTGTATCATGGGAGTTCAAGACCTAACCGCTAACATCACTAAATTTATGGATCTCATACATGATCACCTGAACGTAATGCAGGACCCTGGCTCTTGTGGTAACTGGGGATTTGGAGGTTGGAAGGACTGGTTGATAAATATGGCCATGTATTTAGCAGTGGCACTCGGCTGCATCTTTGTGGGCCTGGCCATCCTTAAATGCGTGATGGGTAGAATGCAGGGTGCACTGGAACAGATAGACGCCCCTAGAATCTTGGCTGTTAGGATCCACGAGGGTGTAGCGGATGATGGAGTGCTGCAACAGGAATTGGAAATGCAGCAACAAATCTTCTTAGATGAGGGTCCATAGCTACGGATTGAATAGATAGGTTGTCATGAAATGATAAAAGGAGGGAATGACGAATGTGATATAAAATAGTTCGTTCAAATATTAGTTACAATAATGTAGATGCGATCCAGTCTGATGGTAGTGAGTTCACAAATAAGAGACAAATAGATTCTGAAAGCATGGCAAGGAAGGGGGGAGGGGTCAGATGGAGGATGGGGAAATGGATGCTGGGTAACAAGAGGCCCAGGGTTAAGGAATGAGAAGTGAGCCAATTAGGATGTATGGCCAGGTCAGGAGGGGTATGGAATGACCTATGGGAATCTGTATGTGAAACTTGATGCCATTTGAATGTATTTGCAGAGATCCCTTTGTCTCGGATCTCATTCGTTTCCAAGGGGTCCAGGAGACTGGTTCTGTGTCCCTGAGAAGCGAGTCAGACTTGCAAGTTGGTTAAAAATAAATAATACTATGCCGACAAATCCATCTCGAGTTTTATTGAGGCCAGACTGATGGGTAAAGAATTCAACATTTGTCATCTCCAGAGGCTGTGGCTGGCCTCAATGATCCCCTCCCACAGGAGCCGTTGGTCCTCCGACCCGATAAAGGTCCTGTCCTGCGCACTGTACCGTCTGCTCCTCATGGCGACGGGCTTGCTGTCCGGGGTGAGATTCGCAAACAGCAAGTGTGGATCGACCTTAAGGGTTGTGAGGCCGCAGACGGTGAGGGGGGGCAGGGGTCCGCCGAATTTCAAAGTAAGGCTTTGGAGGTGGCATTGGAAATCAAGGCCTTGTAACAGGGCAGCGCAGAGATGGGGGAGGACGTAGAGCCTGAAGTTGCTGAACTCTACGCCCTAAATGGTGAGGGTCGCAACACAGTGCCCCCGGATTTCAACGGAATGGGATCCGGAGGCCAGGGAGATTTTCTGGGTGACGGGGTGTACTGTGAGGGAGCAGCGCCTTACCGTAGCAGGGTGGATGAAACTCTCTGTGCCCCCGGAGTCAAAGAGGCAGGTGTCTCATGCCCGTTGATCTTCACCGTCATCGTCGCGGTCGCGAGGTTGCGGGGCCGAGACTGATCTAGGGTGATGGAGGCGAGCTGCGGAAGGTGCTGGGAGGTCCCGGGCTGGTCAGCGGTGGCGGAGGTATCAGTAGGCAGCGAACAGCCAGACGAGCAGGGGTCCTGAGGCGTGGTCCAAAATGGCACCGAAGATGGCGGCACCCACGGTGTGCACATGGCGAGCGGCATCAAATATGGTGGTGCCCTCAGGCCGCACGTGGCTTGCGGTGGAGAAGATGGCGGCGCCCCTGGATCGCACGTGGGAGGTGTAGTAATGCCGGGCCTGGAAACAGCGGCGACCGACCAGGTCTGGCAAACGGAAACAAAGTGTCCCTTCTTCCCAAACCCGTTGCAGGTCACGCTCTCCGCCGGGCAGCGCTGCCTGGGGTGTTTACTCTGTCCACAGAAATAACGCTTGGGGCCCCCGGAGTTGGCTGGCTGCCGCGCGGCGCAGGCTTGCGGTGAGCTGGAGTCGGCAGCTGGTGGGGCCCACGATGCCCACGGGGGTGCCGCGTGGGGTGTAGGCCTCCAGATTACGGGAGGCCACTTCTAGTGAATTGGCACGCTGCCTAGTCTCCGCAAGATCGAGATTACCTCCTTCCAATAGTCACTGGCGAACATACGTAGACTTCATGCCCGTGACATAAGCATCTCTGATTAAAAGTTTGGTGTGTTGGACTGTCAAAACTGCCTGGCAGTCACAGTTACTACTGAGAATCTGTAGGGCCCCCAAGAAATCGTCCAGAGTCTCCCCCGGGAGTTGCCGTCTCATGGCCAGGAGGTGCCTGGCGTACACTTGATTCACTGACTTAACGAAATGTCCTTTCAGTAGCGTCATCGCTTCTGTGTAGGTGGGCGCATCCCGGATGAGGGGAAAAATTTCAGGGCTCACCCCTGAGTAGAGGACTTGGAGCTTCTGTGGGTCCGAGAGTTCTTCAGTGGCTGCTCTGAGGTAGCCTTCAAAGCAGGCTAGCCAGTGCTCGAAGGCGTTGGTTGTGTCACGATGCAGGTGTCCTTTGTTTAGGGTGAACTCTGCTGATCTCCTGCTTCCTCTGCAATGGGGCAGCACTTCTGAGGACTGTCAACACCTGGTAGTCCCCTGATTGAGCTTGGCCAAGCCCATCCCCTTCATGTAACAGCTGGGATATGAGGGCATCCAGAGGGGTGGCCTGGATGGACTCCCAGATGTCCAGAGGCTTTCCGAGCATTCAAAGGATACTGGCTGCACTCAGCACTATGAGCAGCCACGGCCCTGTAAGTAGAACCAGAGGGCATGTATAAAACACATAATGAAGCAATGGCGGTCTGAACGAGGCCACCCGATCCTGAGGGACACACGCTGGGCTGGATTCTCCGCCACGCCACGCCACATTTATGGTGTTGGTTGCGTGAGGGCTCAGCTGCAGGCGATCAGGCTTGATTAGGAAGTCCATCTTTTAAAATCTTGTGCAATAAATTGATGTTCCGTCAATTACCACGAGACGGGAGTGGTGAAACAATCGAGGCTTTATTGCACAAGATGTTGTGCCTCCTGTAGCTGGAACCAGAATGGGAGCAGCGCAGGAGAGCTTACACTTTTATATGCCGCCTGCTGGGTGGAGCCAGCAGGCAGGGATTTACCGTAGTACCTTTAATACACAGGCAGTGCCGTAATACAGACACTATATCACTCGTGGTGTTTACCACAGGCGAGCTGCGGAAGATGCTGGGAGGTCCCCGGCTGATCAGGAGTGGGGGAGGTATCAGTAGGCAGTGAACGGCCAGACTTCATTAGTGCAACAACAACAATTATCATTTATACCACAGATCCCCTAATATGGTATTTTTATACATATGCACAATTCAATAAGACAGTCTCTGTGGTGGACGTCTATTCCTTTTTGGTACAATTCATTACTTCACTTGCGACCTCTGAAGTGTCTTCATTTCTTTCTGTAGATGGTCCTCCTTGAATAGTCATATCTTTATCTGTCACTATTTGCATTGAAAAGTCTTCAGAAACAGAATCGGAACTCGTCACAGTCTGTGGTCTCCAACCCAAAGTACCTCTTCAGATCTTCGAAAGGTAGAGCTACTTGGGAAGTTTTTGCAAACTCACTTCATGAAGCAAGTAATTGATCAGCATAACATTGCCAGGCTCTTTCATTATCTCTCTGTATGGTGCATGATATTGGACCTGTCTTTGGTATGAATAAAGCCTTTCTCATTCGTGGTGTCATTCCTGGAAAGCACTCTCACTGGTTGAATACTCATCTTTTAGAGGTGTTCTCCCTCCTTGCAATTTGTGTTTGTCGTTGTCGTTTGACAATCTCTGAAGTATCAGGTGGAGTTAACAAACTGTGTTCGTAGTTTCCTCTTGAACCAAAGCAGTGCCAGTGAACTTTGTGTGGCAGCATGTATAGTATTCCAATAGGATATTGGCCGCAATTCTCCATTTGGGGACTGAATAGAGTGCGATTCAAGTTTCCGTTGGAGGTGCTATTCGGTAAGCGTGTCAGGACAGGCAGATGGGCCAGCACTCTGCCGGCGTAAATTGAAAGTGATTCCCAGCCCAGCGGGTGTTGTAACCACTGGGGCCAGAATTAGTGTCAAAGAGCCTGCCAGTTGGAGCTGTTTTTGAGCATTCCATTTACCACACACTCACTGTAGCCATGAAGGTGGCTCACAGAAGACCTGCCCCCCAAGTTCAGAAGTCTGAGGTGGATCCACTGTTCCATGCCAGTGAGGAGAGGAGGGACACCCTCTTCTCCATGGTGAGCCGCAGACACAAGCTCACCGTTCTGAAAACTGCCTGGGAGGTGGTGGCAGAAGCAGTCAGCGCTGCCAGTCTTACCAGGAGGAGACAGCAGGTGATCGTGAGGAATGGGGGTCACTGGTGAGGCCTCTGTTGCGAGAGAAGCAGAGATCCAGGGAGGGTCCCAAAGGATACGATGCAGATGTCCTTTGTTTAGGGTGAGCTCTGCTGATCCCCTGCTTCCTCTGCAATGGGGCAGCACTTCTGAGGACTGTCAACACCTGGTAGTCCCCTGATTGAGCTTGGCCAAGCCCATCCCCTTCATGTAACAGCTGGGATATGAGGGCATCCAGAGGGGTGGCCTGGATGGACTCCCAGATGTCCAGAGGCTTTCCGAGCATTCAAAGGATACTGGCTGCACTCAGCACTGTGAGCAGCCACGGCCCTGTAAGTTGAACCAGAGGGCATGTATAAAACACATAATGAAGCAATGGCGGTCTGAACGAGGCCACCCGATCCTGAGGGACACACGCTGGGCTGGATTCTCCGCCACGCCACGCCACATTTAAGGTTCACCTTGGCGGCGGGATGCTCCACTGTGCTGGCTAGTCAATGGGTTTCCCATTGTGGGGCAGCCCCATGCTGTTGGGAAGCCCCCAGGCTGCCAGCAAAATGGAACACCCCGATGGCGGAGATTCCAGCCCCCTGAATCCATGGACTTGGCACCAAGTCGTTCCCCGCTACTGCCCCTGGCTCGGGCAGCCACCCCCCCCCCAAGCAAACCCGACAATGTTTGAGGCCTTTTCAGAGTTTTTTAAGCTTCCTGCTGCAACTCTACAGCCATGGCACCCAGATCCCGCTTGTAAATATTTGCACTTATTCATACCCCTGAGTCTTCTCTCTAAGAGGAGTGAAGCGTCACGGAGGGGTGGAGCATGAAGTATCCAAGCCGCTAATGATATTAAAACCCATGAAAATGACAGATTTGCATGGGTCCGTTGGCGCAATCCTCAATATCTCAGCCAGTGAGAGACCATGGCGTCAGAATCAACACCGGGCACAAAATGATTTTTTCCATTTCATGCGATTCCTCGCCCGATCGCGATTCTCGCTTCCAGTGTCGCGAAACAAAAAATCCAGTCCATTAGAAATTTGTTTACTCTACTTGAAAATGTTCCCTGGGCCTCCGATGCTTTTATAGAATACTTTATTGATTGCACAGAACGTTCAGCCAATCCATTCTTTGCTGGATGCTCTGACTTGATATGGTGTACACTATTCCCTTTCAAGTAGTCCTCAAACACTTTCAAAGTTAACTGTGCACCATTATCACTGACAATCTGCTCCAGTGATCGGGTTCTTGCGAATACTTTGTCTAGTTTCTCAATGGTCTGTTCAGTTGTTGTTGACTTCATTGTCGAGACTACTGGCCAATTCAAATGCTCACAATCACCAAGGCCCTCCTAGTGAACCAGCATAATTGATGTCTATTTTCTGCCATTGCTGTGCCAGCCATTTCTATGGATGTAATGGTTGTGATCATAGAATCAGTACAGAAGGAGTTCATTCGGCCCATCGAATCTGCACAGACTCTTCAAAAGACCACCTTATCTAAGCCCAATCCCCCAGCATTTTCCTGCAACCCCACCCTAAGGGGCAATTTATCACGGCCAATCCACCTAACCTGCACATCTTTGGACTGTGGGAAGAAACCGGAGCACCCAGAGGAAACCCACGCAGACACGGGGAGAAACTGCACACGACAGTCATCTGAGGTTGGAATCGAACCCGGGTCCCAGGCACTGTGAGGGAGCAGTGCAAACAACTGTGCCACTGAGATGGAGTGTTCCTTAGTTTTCAGATGATTGGCATTACCCAACTTTCTCTTCAATTTGAGCGTCTAATCCTGGCCACCAAAAGTAACTGTGTCAATTTCTTCATCCTTATCACACCAGGATGTCCTTCAGGTCAAGGATTCTACTCCATAAACATGGAGGAATAATCACACAGATTCCCCACAGTAGAACTGCATTCTATATTGTCAACTCCACTGTTCATGTGATGTAGGGCTTGAGGTCTGGATTTTACCTAATGAACGTGTGGCAGCATTTCTTTTTGGACCAAGTCCATCACCTTCCCCATCACTGGATCGGATCTTGTATATCTTTGAACTTGAGATGAAGTCACAGGTGCACTATCCACGAGCAAAAAAACACAATATTGACAAAATGTTCTCCAGGCTCATGCTTGACATTGAACAATCGGGATAAAGCATCAGAATTTGCATGCTGCTCTGACTTGTGATGCTGGATATCGTAAGCATATACCGACAATATCAATGCCCATCTTTGCAATCTGCTAGGTGCCAAAGAAAGTATGGCTCAAAGATTGTAGTCAAAGGCCGTTGGTTCAAATGATGACCATAAAGATAACAGTGGAACCTCCTTACACAGAAAATGATGCTCAGAGCTTATTTTTCTTTTTCTAGCTGAGCTTAATTCATTTCTGTGCTAATAAGAGTTTGTGAATCAAAAGGTCATTCCTCTCCTGAAGGCATAATGTGCGAGACGACAGCACAAACTCTATAGGGTGAGGCATCGCAAGCTAATTGCAATTCTTTTTTGGGATTATAACGAACCAACAGCTCTGACTTCAGTAAAGCTTCTTTCAGTTCATTGCATACATTCTCACATTCTTCTGACCAGTGCCATGCCTGTGTGACACAGAACAACATGTGTAAAGGCTTCAATCGTGTTGCTAAATTCGGCACAAATTTACCATAAAAATTGATCAATCCTACGAACAACCTTAATTGTGTCACAATTGGAAGATATGGTGCTTCCAAGATTGCTGACATTCTTTTTGGGCTCTTTGTTTAAACCATCTTTGTTGATAATATGATCAAGGTAATTTACGGATGAACTGACAAAGTCACACTTTTCCTATTTATGCCTGAGTATTTCGAATTTTCTGCGAAGTAATGACCCATGCAGAGTTGGCAAACTTCAAAATCTCCATTCCCTCAACCTGTGAAGCTTGGCCATGTGCGCAGTCCCTGCGCCCATACCCCACACACTTGAATGCAAGCAAGTCTTCCGCTACTGTCGGTCTTCTTACTCACAATTGCTGTTGAGACCTTTTGTTAACCTCCACCTCGGTGGTAGTGTTTCACACAATGTCTGAGTGTAGGCAAGTCTGGTCCCAAGAATCGATCATTGCTCCGCATGCCGTCCCACAGTCAGTCAACAAAAATCTTCCCTCCAGTGATTTTTCTGCCTCAATCCTCATCGCCAGTTTTCTCTCCTGTTATATTTTTTAGTTGCCGCAAAGAGAAAAGGTATGGGGGTGCCCACATTATGGATTCTTGTGAAACACAATGAAAGGTTTATTAAGGATGATGCTCAAAACAATCAAGATGGTGATCTGCTCATAGCTGGGACATACATTCTGCTGACGTCATTACACATCACGTGACGCATATCCAGAAAAATGTATTTCCAGATACATAACACTCAGCACATGTTACTTCTTCAAAGAACTCCAATAAATTGGCTAAACATGATTTCACTCTCACAAAACCATATTGACTCTTTCTAATTGCCCTAAATGTATCTACGTGCCCTGCTACAATGGGTTTAATAATAGCTTCTAACATTTTCTTTATGATGGATGTGAACTAAGTGGCTTGTAGATTCCTGCATTCTGTCTCCCTCCCTTTTGAATAAAAGAGTTACATTCACTGTTTTCCAATCTAATGGAACCTTCCCAAATTGAGGACATTTTGGAGATTTGAAACCATGCATCATCTATCTCATTAGCCACTTACTTTCTGAAACTAGTATGAAGTCCATCTGGACCCAGGGACCTGTCAACTTACAGCTGCAATAATTTGCTCAGCACCACTTCTCTGGTGATTATAATTTTATTGAGTTCCTCCTTCCCTTCCATTTCCTGGTTTACAGCTATTTCTGGAATGTTACTTGTCTCTTTTATAATACAGATCGGTGAAAAATATCTGTTTAATGTATTCACCATCTTCTGATTTTCCATCATTAATTCCCCTGACACACTTTCTATTGGACCAGCACTCACTTTGTTAACTCTTTTCTTATTTAATTATGTACAGAAACTCTTAACATCTGTCTTTATAGTTCTAGCTAGCTTTCTTTCCTATTCTAAATTTTCCCTCCCTGTTCATCTTTTTGTCATTCTTTGCTGTTTTTTATATTCTGTCCAATCTTCTGACCTACCACTCAGCCTTATGCAATTATGTGCTTTTTCTTTAAGTTTGATTGTACCTTTGATATGTTTTAGTTCACCATGGAGGTTGAATCATCAAAGTTTTTCTTTCTTGTTGGAATGTTTCTAATCTGTGTATTCTGAAATATCCCTTTGAATGTGTGCCACTGAATCAGGCATCTCTATTGACCGATCTATTAACCTATTTGCCATCACACTTATTTATTTCTGCTTTCATGCCCTCATAATTAGCGTTATTTAAGTTAAATTATTAGTCTTAGATCCACACTTTTCCTCAAACTGAATGCAAAATCCAATCATATTCTGATCACTGCTACCTAGGGGTACCTTCACTACAAATTCATTAATTAATCCTATCTCATTGAAAAATATCAGGTCTAATGTAGCATTTTATCTGATTGGCTCCAAAACATGGTGTTATAAGAAACTAAGTCAAAAACATTCTATGAATTTCTCACCTATGAGAAATTGGCCATCTGATTTTTCCAGTTTAATTGTAGATTACAATCCGCCATAGTTATCACAATATTTTTCCGACAAGCTCTCATTATTTCTTCCTTTGTACTCCAGCTTACCATGTGGGTGCTGCTAGGGGGAAGAACACCACTCCCACAAGTGTTTGCTTGCCTTTATAACTTCTCTCTATCCAAACCACTTCTACACCCTGAATTCCTGAACTTAAGTCATCCCTCCCTATTGTGCTAATACCATGATTAATTAACAGAGCCACCACTCCAGCTTTTCCTAGCTTCCTGCCCTTCCTAGATTTCATGGACCCTTCAATATTCAGATCCCAATCTATGTCATTCTGCAGCAATATAACAACTATCAGATTGTAGATATTTATTTCTATTTGCGCTATCAGTTCATCTGTTTTGTTTTGAATGTTATGTACATTTAGATACAGAGGCTGGAATTCTTCGGCCATTGCAATTCAATTTTATTAATGGCTTCCCAGCGGAGTGGGGTGGCTTCAATGGGAAATCCCATTGACAAATGATGAGTATCCCACAGCCAATGTATAGGACGCCACTGAGAAACATGTGGCTGGGGAACTGGAGAATCCAGTATGGAGCCTTTAGTTTTGTCATTTTAATATTGTTGTAACTTCTCGCCTTATTTGCTGATTTACTCTTAGATTTGTAATTTCTATCTGCTCCTGTCACAGGCTATTAATAATTTCCCATTTCGCTTTTATCTTGTCTCTACTCTTTGATTTACCACACCTTGTCAAATTTAAACCCTTGCCCTATATTGGGTTTAACACCTGACTACTTCCTTAGTTATGTGGCTCACTAGAACATTGGTCTCAGCATGGTTCAGGTGTAGACTATCCCAATGGTTCTGCACCCAATTTCCCCAGTACTGGTGCCAGTGCCCTACAATCCAGAACCCTCTTCTACCACACCAGTCTTTGAACCACGCATCAATTAACTGATTTCATTTGCCTTTTGACAATTTGCACATGGCTCAGATAATAAACCTGAGATTATTACCTTTGGGGTTCTGCTTCTTAATTTGTTGCCTAGTTGAGTGTGAAGAAATATTTTCCTTCTCCTGTCTATGTCATTGGTGCCTAAATGGACCATAATGGTTGGGTCCTACCCTTCTCAGTCCCATGTTCCCCTCTAGTCCTGAGCAGATGTCCAGAATCCTGACACCAGGCAGGCAACACAGCCTTCTGGACTCTTACCCTTTGCTGTGGAGGACAGTATCAATCCCACTCACTATAATGTATCCTACTACCACTACATTCCTTTTTGCTCCCGTCACCTTGTGCCATGATGCCAATGTTTAATGTATAAGAAGTGAAGTGTATGTTCAATATTCTTTAATCTCGGCAGAGAATAGCAATGGAAGGATGCTTTTCTAATTGGAGGGCTGTGACCAGTGGTGTTCCACAGGGATCAGTGCTGGGACCTTTGCTGTTTGTAGTATATATAAATGATTTGGAGGAAAATGTAACTGGTCTGATTAGTAAGTTTGCAGACGACACAAAGGTTGGTGGAATTGCAGATAGCGATGAGGACTGTCAGAGGATACAGCAGGATTTAGATTGTTTGGAGACTTGGGCGGAGAGATGGCAGATGGAGTTTAATCCGGACAAATGTGAGGTAATGCATTTTGGAAGGTCTAATGCAGGTAGGAAATATACAATGAATGGTAGAACCCTCAAGAGTATTGAAAGTCAGAGAGATCTAGGAGTACAGGTCCGCAGGTCACTGAAAGGGGCAACACAGGTGGAGAAGTAGTCAAGAAGGCATACGGCATGCTTGCCTTCATTAGCCGGGGCATTGAGTATAAGAATTGGCAAGTCATGTTGCAGCTGTATAGAACCTTAGTTAGGCTACACTTGGAGTATAGTGTTCAATTCTGGTCGACACACTACCAGAAGGATGTGGAGGCTTTAGAGAGGGTGCAAAAGAGATTTACCAGAATGTTGCCTGGTATGGAGGGCATTAGCTATGAGGAGCGGTTGAATAAACTTGGTTTGCTCTCACTGGAACGACGGAGGTTGAGAGGGCGACCTGATAGAGGTCTACAAAATTATGAGGGGCATAGACAGAGTGGATAGTCAGAGGCTTTTCTCCAGGGTAGAGGGGTCAATTACTAGGGGGCACAGGTTTAAGGTGAGAGGGGCAAGGTTTAGAGTAGATGTACGAGGCAAGTTTTTTACACAGAGGGTAGTGGGTGCCTGGAACTCGCTACCATAGGAGGTGGTGGAAGCAGGGACGATAGTGACATTTAAGGGGCATCTTGACAAATACATGAATAGGATGGGAATAGAGGGATATGGACCCAGGAAGTGTAAAAGGTTGTAGTTTAGTCGGGCAGCATGGTCGGCACGGGCTTGGAGGGCCGAAGGGCCTGTTCCTGTGCTGTACATTTCTTTGTTCTTTGTTCTTTATTCTAAAGGGAGTCATTTAAGGGTAAGTCATGGCAGGCCAACTCGGCCACGTGGAATACTCATCCTGTGTGGTGTGGGAAGTCAGGAACATAACCCAGTGTCCAAGGCAACCATGTGCTCAGGAGGTGTCTCCAGTTGCAGCTACTCAAAATCCACATTTCAGATCTGTAGCTGAGGCTGGCATCTCTGTGGAGCATCTGCAAGGCTGAGATCTTCATGGATAGCATGTGAGATGGTCACGCCACAGGTAAAGAGTGCAGAGGCATAAAGGGAATGAGTAATTGCCAGACAGAGGAAAAGCACAAGGCAGGTAGTGCAGGACCCCTGGATCAATCTACCTCTCTAACAGTGGCTTAGCGGCACAGTTTTTTTTTTTTGGGGGGGGGGGGAGAGAGAGAGAGAGAGAGAGAATGGGAGTGCTATAGTTTTAGGGGATTCTACCGGAAATGAAACAAGTGGACATTTCTGAAGCTGTAGATATGACACCAGGATGATATGTGGCTCCCTAATGCTAGGGTCAAGGATGTCACTGAGTTGCTGCAGGACATTCTGAAGGGGGAAGTTGACGAGCCAGGGGCTGTGTTCCATATCAGTACTAATGATATCGCTAAAAGGATTGATGAGGCCCTGAAAGTAGAATATAGGGAGCTAGGAGTTAAATCAAAATGCAGGACCTCATAGGTTGTAATCTCAGGATTATTCCAATGCTAGGTGTGAGCGGGAGTAGGAATGAGAGAATAGGCCAGATAAATGTGTAGCTGGAGGGATGGTGTAGGAGGGAGTGATCTCTATTTTTGACGCTTTGGGACCGATTCTGGGGAAGATGGGACCTGTACAAGCTGGACGGATTGCATCCCAGCAGGGCCGGAACCAATATCGTCTTTTGGGTATTCACTAGCACTGTTGGGGAGGGTTTAAACTAGAGTAATAGGGGGGTGGGAACCAGAGCAGGGAGAAACCAAACAGGGAGACAAAGATAGAAATGAAAGGTAAAAAAGCAAAAAGCAAAACTGGAAGGCAGAGGATACATGGACAAGCAACAAATAGGGCCTTAGTATAAAAAAGATGTGCAAAAATGTTGAAAAGACATATCTGAAGGTACCATATCCGGATGCCTGGAGCAGTAACAATAGGGTAGATGAATTGACAGTACTAATAGATGTAAATCTATTACTGCTTAACCACTTCCTTACCTTGCAGGTCAGCTGTTCGGGAGAGAGAGGGAGCCAGGACCTTGGAAACAGCGCGGGAGTTTCAAAAAGCGCGGGAGCTGCGAGGCAGAGGGGACAGTTTAAAAGGGCGCGCCGTGGGTGAGGTAAGTACTGCTTAACCACTTCCTTACCTTGCAGGTCAGCTGTTCGGGAGAGAGAGGGAGCCAGGACCTTGGAAACAGCGCGGGAGTTTCAAAAAGCGCGGGAGCTGCGAGGCAGAGGGGACAGTTTAAAAGGGCGTGCCGTGGGTGAGGTAAGTACTGCTTAACCACTTCCTTACCTTGCAGGTCAGCTGTTCGGGAGAGAGAGGGAGCCAGGACCTTGGAAACAGCGCGGGAGTTTCAAAAAGCGCGGGAGCTGCGAGGCAGAGGGGACAGTTTAAAAGGGCGCGCCGTGGGTGAGGTAAGTACTGCTTAACCACTTCCTTACCTTGCAGGTCAGCTGTTCGGGAGAGAGAGGGAGCCAGGACCTTGGAAACAGCGCGGGAGTTTCAAAAAGCGCGGGAGCTGCGAGGCAGAGGGGACAGTTTAAAAGGACGCGCCGTGGGTGAGGTAAGTACGGCTTAACCACTTCCTTACCTTGCAGGTCAGCTGTTCGGGAGAGAGAGGGAGCCAGGACCTTGGAAACAGCGCGGGAGTTTCAAAAAGCGCGGGAGATGCGAGGCAGAGGGGACAGTTTAAAAGGGCGCGCCGTGGGTGAGGTAAGTACTGCTTAACCACTTCCTTACCGTGCAGGTCAGCTGTTCGGGAGAGAGAGGGAGCCAGGACCTTGGAAACAGCGCGGGAGTTTCAAAAAGCGCGGGAGCTGCGAGGCAGAGGGGACAGTTTAAAAGGACGCGCCGTGGGTGAGGTAAGTACGGCTTAACCACTTCCTTACCTTGCAGGTCAGCTGTTCGGGAGAGAGAGGGAGCCAGGACCTTGGAAACAGCGCGGGAGTTTCAAAAAGCGCGGGAGCTGCGAGGCAGAGGGGACAGTTTAAAAGGGCGCGCCGTGGGTGAGGTAAGTACTGATTAACCACTTCCTTACCTTGCAGGTCAGCTGTTCGGGAGAGAGATCAGTTTTGGGAGCAGGCCTATTGGCTGACTGTAAATCAGGAAGGATACAAAGGGTGTGGCTGAAGTGCCTTTAGAAACAGTGCTGAAGGCAAACAGAGTGTATCTGAGTTTGGGTAAGGCTGAGTTCGGGTAAGAGGGGAGTGACAAAAAAAAAAAAAAAAATCCAATTAATTAAGTAAATTAATTAACTAGTTAAGGGAATTTGGTGCTCACCTGAAGGAGGTGCAGAGAAGCAGACCTGTGAGGGAGTCTCTGGAGCAATTGCATCACAGCCAGCAGGTAAGTGATTGGCTTGTAACTGGTAAGTGATTTCTCTCTCTTTGACTTTCTCTTAGCTGTGTAGTGTAGTTCAAATTTAACTTCAGGTTTAAGTCATGGCAGGAGAGCTCAGACCCGTGTCATGCTCCTCTTGTGAGATGTGGCAAGTCAGGGACCCTTCTGGTGTCCCTGACTCCTTCATCTGCAAGAAGTGTGTCCAACTGCAGCTCCTGTTAGACCGCTTGACGGCTCTGGAGCTGCGGATGGACTCACTTTGGAGCATCCACGATGCTGAGGAAGTTGTGGATAGCACATTCAGTGAGTTGGTCACACCGCAGATTAAAATTACTGAGGCAGATAGGGAAAGGGTGACCAACAGACAGAGGAAGAGTAGGAAGGCAGTGCAGGGATCCCCTGCGGTCATCTCCCTCCAAAACAGATTTACCGTTTTGGAAACTGTTGGGGGAGATGGCTCACCAGGGGAAGGTGGCAGCAGCCAGGTTCATGGCACCGTGGCTGGCTCTGCTGCACAGAAGGGCGGGAAAAAGAGTGGCAGAGCTATAGTGATAGGGGATTCAATTGTAAGGGGAATAGACAGGCGTTTCTGCGGACGCAAACGAGAATCCAGGTTGGTATGTTGCCTCCCTGGTGCAAGGGTCAAGGATGTCTCGGAGCGGCTGCAGGGCATTCTGGAGGGGGAGGGTGAACAGCCAGCTGTCGTGGTGCATATAGGCACCAACGATATAGGTAAAAAACGGGATGAGGTCCTACAAGCTGAATTTAGGGAGTTAGGAGTTAAACTAAAAAGTAGGACCTCAAAGGTAGTAATCTCAGGATTGCTACCAGTGCCACGTGATAGTCAGAGTAGGAATGACAGGATAGCTAGGATGAATACGTGGCTTGAGAGATGGTGCAAGAGGGAGGGTTTAAAATTCCTGGGACATTGGGACCGATTCTGGGGGAGGTGGGACCTGTACAAATCGGACGGTCTGCATCTGGGTGGGACCGGAACCAATGTTCTCGGGGGGGTGTTTGCTAGTGCAGTTGGGGAGGGTTTAAACTAATGTGCCAGGGGGATGGGAACCGATGTAGGAAGTCAGTGGGGACAGAAACAAAAGGCAGGAAGGGAGAGTGTGTAAAGCATGACCAGAGAAAGCAGGGCAGAGAGCAAGGAAGGTCTACATTAAACTGCATTTATTTCAATGCAAGGGGCCTGACGGGCAAAGCGGATGAACTCAGGGCATGGACGGGCACATGGGACTGGGATATTATAGCTATGACTGAAACATGGCTAAGGGAGGGGCAGGACTGGCAGCTCAATGTTCCGGGGTACAGATGCTATAGAAAGGATAGAACAGGAGGTAAGAGAGGAGGGGGAGTGGCATTTTTGATTAGGGAGAACATCACAGCAGTACTTAGAGGGGATATATCCGAGGGTTCGCCCACTGAGTCTATATGGGTGGAACTGAAAAATAAGAAGGGAGAGATCACCTTGGTAGGACTGTACTACAGGCCCCCAAATAGTCAGCGGGAAATTGAGGAGCAAATATGTAAGGAGATTACAGATAGCTGCAAGAATAATAGGGTGGTAGTAGTAGGGGACTTTAACTTTCCCAACATTGACTGGGACAGCCATAGCATTAGGGGTTTGGATGGAGGGAAATTTGTTGAGTGTATTCAGGAGGAATTTCTCATTCAGTATGTGGATGGACCGACTAGAGAGGGGGCAAAACTTGACCTCGTCTTGGGAAATAAGGAAGGGCAAGTGATAGAAGTGCTAGTGAGGGATCACTTTGGGACAAGTGACCATAATTCCATTAGTTTTAAGATAGCTATGGAGAATGATAGGTCTGGCCCAAGAGTTAAAATTCTTAATTGGGGCAAGGCCAATTTTGATGGTATCAGACAGGAACTTGCAGAGGTAGATTGGGGGAGACTATTGGCAGACAAAGGGACGGCTGGTAAATGGGAGGCTTTTAAAAATGTGTTAACCAGGGTGCAGGGTAAGCACAGTCCCTTTAGAGTGAAGGGCAAGGCTGGTAGAAGTAGGGAACCCTGGATGACTCGAGATATTGAGACTCTGGTCAAAAAGAAGAAGGAGGCATATGACGTACATAAGCAACTGGGATCAAGTAGATCCCTTGAAGAGTATAGAGATTGTCGAAATAGAGTTAAGAGGGAAATCAGGAGGGCAAAAAGGGGACATGAAATTGCTTTGGCAAATAATGCAAGGGTGAATCCAAAGAGATTCTACAGATACATAAAGGGGAAAAGAGTAACTAGGGACAGAGTAGGGCCTCTTAAGGATCAACAAGGGCATCTATGTGCAGAGCCACAAGAGTTGGGTGAGATCCTGAATGAATATTTCTCATCGGTATTCACGGTGGAGAAAGGCATGGATGTTAGGAAACTAAGGGAAATAAATAGTGATGTCTTGAGAAGTGTGCATATTACAGAGGAGGAGGTGCTGGAAGTCTTAAAGCGCATAAAGGTAGATAAATCCCCGGGACCTGATGAAATGTATCCCAGGATGTTGTGGGAGGCTAGGGAGGAAATTGCGGGTCCCCTAACCGAGATATTTGAATCATCGGCAGCCACAGGTGAGGTGCCTGAAGATTGGAGAGTGGCGAATGTTGTGCCCTTGTTTAAGAAGGGCAGCAGGGAAAAGCCTGGGAACTACAGACCGGTGAGCCTAACGTCTGTAGTAGGTAAGTTGCTAGAAGGTATTCTGAGAGACAGGATCTACAAGCATTTAGAGAGGCAAGGACTGATTCGGGGCAGTCAGCATGGCTTTGTGCGTGGAAAATCATGTCTCACAAATTTGATTGAGTTTTTTGAGGGAGTGACCAAGAAGGTAGATGAGGGCAGTGCAGTAGACGTTGTCTACATGGATTTTAGCAAAGCCTTTGACAAGGTACCGCATGGTAGGTTGTTGCAGAAGGTTAAAGCTCACGGGATCCAGGGTGAGGTTGCCAATTGGATTCAAAATTGGCTGGACGACAGAAGGTGGTTGTAGAGGGTTGTTTTTCAAACTGGAGGCCTGTGACCAGTGGTGTGCCTCAGGGATCGGTGCTGGGTCCACTGTTATTTGTGATTTATATTAATGATTTGGATGAGAATTTAGGAGGCATGGTTAGTAAGTTTGCAGATGACACCAAGATTGGTGGCACAGTGGATAGTGAAGAAGGTTATCTAGGATTGCAACGGGATCTTGATCAATTAGGCCAGTGGGCCGACGAATGGCAGATGGAGTTTAATTTAGATAAATGTGAGGTGATGCATTTTGGCAGATCGAATCAGGCCAGGACCTACTCAGTTAATGGTATGGCGTTGGGGAGAGTTATAGAACAAAGAGATCTAGGAGTACAGGTTCATAGCTCCTTGAAGGTGGAGTCGCAGGTGGACAGGGTGGTGAAGAAGGCATTCGGCATGCTTGGTTTCATTGGTCAGAACATTGAATATAGGAGTTGGGACGTCTTGTTGAAGTTGTACAAGACATTGGTATGGCCACACTTGGAATACTGTGTGCAGTTCTGGTCACCCTAGTATAGAAAGGATATTATTAAACTAGAAAGAGTGCAGAAAAGATTTACTAGGATGTTGCCGGGACTTGATGGTTTGAGTTATAAGGAGAGGCTGGATAGACTGGGACTTTTTTCCCTGGAGCGTAGGAGGCTTAGGGGTGATCTTATAGAGGTCTATAAAATAATGAGGGGCATAGATAAGGTAGATAGTCAACATCTTTTCCCAAAGGTAGGGGAGTCTAAAACTAGAGGGCATAGGTTTAAGGTGAGAGGGGAGAGATTCAGAAGGGCCCAGAGGGGCAATTTCTTCACTCAGAGGGTAGTGAGTGTCTGGAATGGGCTGCCAGAGGTAGTAGTAGAGGCGGGTACAATTGTGTCTTTCAAAAAGCATTTAGATGGTTACATGGGTAAGATGGGTATAGAGGGTTATGGGCCAAGTGCGGGCAACTGGGACTAGCTTAATGGTAAAAACTGGGCGGCATGGACTGGTTGGGCCGAAGGGCCTGTTTCCATGCTGTAAACTTCTATGATTCTATGATTCTATAAATGGGAATGATATGATTGCAATTATGGAGACATGGCCTCAGGGTGACCAAGGTTGGGAACTGAATATCCAAGGGTATTCAATAGTTAGGGAGATGGGCAAAAAGGAAAAGTAGGTGGGATGGTGCTGTTAATAAAGGATGAAATTAGTGCAATAATGAGAAAGGACAATGGCTCAGAAAATTAAGATATAGAATCAATCTAGGTGGAACTTGAAAACAACAAGGACGGAAAACATGAGTGGGAAGTACCAGTAGGCCTCCAAACAGTATTGGGAAGGTAGGCGACAACATTAAGCAGGAAATTGGATATGCATGTAACAAGGATACTGTAGCAGTCTACATCGAGTTTGGGCAAACCAAACTATCAATAATACTGTGGCAGGTGAATTCCTGGACTGTGTATGACATGGTTTTTTAATTAATTAAATAATTTATAAAATGTTTCCAATTGTGGGGCAATTTAGCGTGGCCAATCCACCTACCCTGCACGTTGTTGGTTGTGGGGGTGAGTCGCACACAGACACGGGGGGAATGTGCAAACTCCACACGAGAGTGACCCGGGGCCAGGATCGAACCTGGGTCCTCAGCGCCATGAGGCAGCATTGCTAACCACGTTAAGAAACCAACTAGGGAACAAGCAATTCTAGGTTTGGTATTGTGCAATGAGAAGGGGTTAATTAATACTCTTATTGTGTGCAATACATCGGGAAGACTTCTTCATTAGATTAGAAAGTAACTCGTCCAATCTGAAACAAGGGTCTTAAATTGAAACAAGGATACTGCAAAAGTATAAGGGGTGAATTGGCTGTGATAGATTGGGATCCTTCATTAAAAGTCATGTGATGGCAGATAGGCAATGGCTAAAATTTAAGGAATGAATGCACACATTGCAGAAGTTGTACTTTGCCCTTGTGGTATTATCAGGTATTGCGGTACCTAAGAGGCTGATGACCATTGGTTAAACCTAGGAGGTTACCATTGGCTGTTGGTACGTAGCTCCGCCCTGACAGCCGGAGTATAAGAACCGGTGCCGTCCCAGCAGCCTTCACTTTCTGTACCAAAGCTGCTGGGGAACAAGTTCTAGTCGATTAAAGCCTTCAGTTATGAAATCACTTCGTCTTGAGTGTAATTGATCGTGATCAGCCCTCTAGCACAAGAACCAAAAACACAACAGGAAAAGTGGTTTAACCAAGGCTAACAAAATAAATTGAAGGCGAGTATTAGATTCAAAGAGGAGTCACATAAAGTTGCTTGCAAATGCAACAATCTTTCGGGTAGGGAATGTTTTAGAATTCAGCCAAGGAGGGCAAAGAGATTGATCAAGAGGGGAAAAATAGAGTATGAGAGTAAACCTGTGAGAAAAGGTTTGGTGAACACGAACAAGGAAATGGCAGAGAAGTTAAACATCTGCTTTAGTCCTGTCTTCATGGGAGAAGACACAAATAACTTCTCAGAAATTTTAGGGAACCAAAGACCTAGTGAGAAGGAGGAATTGAAGGAAATTAGTATTAGATGAAAATAATGCTGGATAAATTAATGGAACTGAAAG
The DNA here is from genome assembly GCF_047496885.1 of Scyliorhinus torazame. Lineage (NCBI taxonomy): Eukaryota > Metazoa > Chordata > Chondrichthyes > Carcharhiniformes > Scyliorhinidae > Scyliorhinus > Scyliorhinus torazame. The sequence goes on from NC_092713.1 coordinate 240,590,469, forward strand.
CCAACAAATCTCCAGGGCCTGATAATTTACATCTCAGGGTACTAAAGGAAGTGGCCATGGAAATAATGAATGCATTGGTTGTCATCCTCCAAAATGATGTACTTTCGGGAACAGTCCTGGCAAATTGGAGGGTGGCCAATGTAACCCGACCATTTAAAAAAAGGGGGAGGGCAAAAAGAGGGAATTACAGACTGGCTAGCCTAACATCAGTAGTCGGGAAAATGCCAGTCTATCCCTAAGGATGCGATAACAGTGCACTTAGAAAATATCATTGGGATTGGACAAAGTCAACATGGATTTATGAAAGGGAAATCATGTTTGACAAAACCACTGGAGTTTTTTTGAGTGCATAACTAGTAGAATAGAGAAGGGGGAACCAATTGATTTGGATGTCCAGATAGCTTCTGATAAAGGCCCACATAAGAGATTAGTGTGCAAAAGTATGGCATATGGGATTAGGGGTAATATATTGCCATGGATTCAGAATTGGTTAATCGACAGGAAACAAGAGTGGGAATAAATGGGTCTTTTTTTTCAAAGTTGCAGGCAGTGCCTGGTGGGACCTACAGGGATCTATGCTCGGGCCCTGGCAATTCACAACATATCAAAGATTTGGATGAGGAATTCAATTGTAATATTTCCAAGTTGACTGACCACACTAAACCAGGTTGAATTTGAGCAGTGAGGAGGATGTAAAGAGGCTTCAAAGTGATGTAGACAAGTAGAGTGAGTGAGCAAATGTATGGCAAATGCAGTATAATGTGGATACATATTAAGTTATCCGCTTCAGTAGGGAAAACAGAATGTCCGAATCTAATTTAAATAGAGGCAGATTGGGAAATGTTGGTGTTCAAAGGGACCTGAGTGTCCTCGTCACTGAAAGCAAGAAGAAAGATGCAGCAAACAGCTAGGAAGTCAAATGGTATGTTGGCCATCATTGCAAAAGTTCTTGAGTATAGGAGCAAATAAATCTTACTGCAGCTGTACAGGGCATTGGTGAAATCACACACAGAATTTTGTGTGCAACTTTGATCTGCCTAACTAAGAAAGGATATACTTTCCACAGAGGGAGTGCAGTGAAGGTTCACCAGGCTGATTCTGGAAAGATTGTCATATGAGGAAAGACGGATCGGCCTTTATTCATTAGGGCTTAGAACAATGAGAGGTGATCTCATTGAAACATACAAAATTCTGTCAGGACTGGACATACTGGATGCAGGGATGTTGTTCCTCTGGCTGAGGGGGTCCAGAATAAGGGGTGACAATCTCAGGATGCAGGGTAGGCCAGTGAGTACCGAGTCTTCACTAAAAGGGTGGTGAATCTGTGGAATTGTCTTCCACAGGAAGCTGTGGAGGCCAAGTCACTGAGTATATTTAAGAAGGAAATAAATAGATTTCTACACTCAAATGAGGTATGGGGAGAGATCAGAAGCACAGCATTTAGATATCGGATCAACCATAATTATATTGAGTGGCAGACAGGCTAGAAAGGGCAAGCGGCCTACTCCTGCTTCTAGTTTCTATGTTTCTGTGGGCACTCACCTCATCCACCCTGCAGCACCCACCCTCATCCAAACAAGCCAAAAGAACCTCATACCTTTCGGATAATTGCAAAGGCTGAGGCTTCTGTACTCATGCCCTCTAGGCCCCTTTATTTGCCTCACTCTCAGTCACATCCTCTTGTCCTGACTTTTTTCAACAAATATTTTTATTGGATTTTGTGTTTGTACACTATATAGGAGGTGATTGAAACGGTTATTATTTACAATTTACAGATTTTTCCTTCTTAGGCACTTCCTCTCCCCCCTGCCCTTGCTCCCCGACCGCCCCCCATTTCCCCCCTTCCCCTTTTCTGTTATTCAGCCTCCGTCTTAGGCCATTTCTTCCAGCGTAGATGTTACAGTCTATCTTTCATCTTGGTTTAGTTGTTGTATCCCTATGGCTTTGTGGGGGGGGGAGGCACCTTTGGCCCCCTCTTCACTCTGGACTGTGTACCCTCCTACTTTCTCCCTTGCTGTCCTCCTCCCCCATTCCTGCCTGCTTTGTATGGTCCTGCTGGCTCCTACTGGTCTCCCAGCCCCACTCCCTTCCTATCCGTTACTGGCTTTGAACAGGTCTTTGAACAGGCCGATGAATGGGCCCACGCTTTGTGGAAACTGTTGTCCGACCCTCAGCTGGTGTACTTGATTTTCTCCAGGTGGAGAAATTCCAACAGGTCTGCCAGCCAGTCTGCAGCTGTGGGTAGTGCTGCTGATCGCCAGCAGAGCAGAAGTCTCTGGCGGGCGATTAAGGAAACAAAAGCAAGGGCATCGGCTCTCTTCCCCATATGTACCTTTGGCTGGTCCTATACTAAGACTGCCACTCTCGGGCATGGCTTCACCCTCACCCTCACAACCTTGGACATCGCCTCGAAGAAGGAGGTGCACTTTGCCAGCGTGGATGGGAGCGCTGTCGTGGCTAGGGCTCGGAGGGTCATTCCCATGCAGGAGGACTCCTGCTTCCTCAACCATTCCTTGCTGAGTTCCCTTACCCATCACTTCAACCTCTCGGCAGTGGCTGCTCAGTGGTAGTTTTGCAAGTTGGAAGGGCCAGGCTGCCCGTGCTTCCTCTCCTCTGCAGTGTTGACTTGAGGATTCTATGATTCCCTACCCCACCCCCCAGACAAATGCCATAATCATTTTATTTATTCTTTAGAAAAAGGCTTTGGGGATAAAGATCGGTATGGATCTAAACATGAAGAGGAACCTTGGCAGTACATTCATCTTGATCGCCTGCACCTTCCCTGTCAGGGAAGGTGGGAGTACATTCCATCTCTGTAGATCCTTTTTTACTTCCTCTGCCAGACTGGTCAGACTCCACTTGTGGATCCGTGTCCAGTCATCGACTATCTGGATTCCCAGGTAGCGTAAATTTGTTTTGGGCTAATTTAAATGGTAGACCCTCCAGCTCTGTCCCTCTCCCATTTGGGTTCACCAGGAATACTTCACTTTTGCCCAGGTTGAGTTTGTAGCCCGAGAAGGCCCCAAACTCTTCCAGGAGCATCAGGATTTTCTCCAAGTCGTTCTGCTGGTTCGAGACGTAGAGAAGCAGATCATCCGCCTAGAGTGAGACTCTGTGCTCTCTGCCTCCTCTTCATATACCATGAACCCCGTGCCGAGCCCAAACCACTCCAGTACCTCAATGAGATACTTCCATTCGACTCTGTCCAAGGCCTTTTCTGCGTCCAGGAAGAAAATCACCTCTGGTGGTCTCTCCCCCGATGGGATCAGTATCATATTCAGCACCATCTGATGTTCACAGTTAGCTGCCTACCCTTGACAAAGCCCGTCTGGTCGTCTGCGACCACTTCCTGAACGCAGTACTCCTAGTCTCTTGGCCAGGACTTTCGCGAGTATTTTCGCATCAACATTAAGCAGCGAAATAGAACAATAGAACATTACAGCACAGTACAGGCCCTTCGGCCCCCAATGTTGCGCTGACCTGTGAAACCAATCTAAAGCAAATCTACACTATTCCATTATCATCCATATGTTCATCCAATGACCATTTAAATGCCCTTAATGTTAGCTAGTCCACTACTGTTGCACGGAGGGCTTCCATGCCCCTACTACTCTCTGAGTAAAGAACCTACCTCTGACATCTGTCCTATATCTATCTCCCCTCAATTTAAAGCTATGTCCCTTTGTGCTAGACATCACCATCCAAGGAAAAAGGCTCTCACTGTCCACACTATCTAATCCTCTGATCATCTTGTATGCCTCTATTAAATCACCTCTTAACCTTCTCTCTAACAAAAACAGCCTCAAGTCCCTCAGCCTTTCCTCATAAGATCTTCCCTCCATACCAGGCAACATCCTGGTAAATCTCCTCTCCACCCTTTCCAATGCTTCCACATCCTTCCTATAATGCGGCGACCAGAACTGCACGCAATACTACAAATGCAGCCGCAGCAGAGTTTTGTACAGCTGCAACATGACCTCATGGCTCCGAAACTCAATCCGTCTACCAATAAAAGCTAACACACCATACACCTTCTTAACAACCCTAACAACCTGGGTGGCAACTTTCAGGGATCTATGCACATGGACACCGATATCTCTCTGCTCATCCACACTACCAAGCATCTTAACATTAGCCCAGTACACTGTATTCCTGTTACTCCTTCCAAAATGAATCACCTCACACTTTTCTGCATTAAACTCCATTTGCCACTTCTCAGCCCAGCTCTGCAGCTTATCTATGTTCCTCTGTGACCTGCAACATCCTTTCGCACTGTCCACAGCTCCACCGACTTTAGTGTCATCAGCAAATTTACTCACCTATCCTTCTATGCCGTCCTCCAGGTCATTTATAAAAATGACAAACAGCAGTGGCCCCAAAACAGATCCTTGTGGTTCACCACTAGTGACTGAACTCCAAGCTGAACATTTCCCATCAACCACCACCCTCTGTCTTCTTACAGCTAGCCAATTTCTGATCCAAACCGCTAAATCACCCTCAATCCCATGCCTCTGTATTTTCTGCAGTAGCCTACCGTGGGGAACCTTATTAAACACTTTACTGAAATCCATATACACCACATCAACTGCTTTACCCTCATCCACCTGTTTGGTCACCTTCTCAAAGAACTCTATAAGGTTTGTGAGGCACGACCTACCCTTCACAAAACCATGTTGACTATCCCTAATCAAATTATTCCTTTCTAGATGATTATAATTCCTATCTCTTATAATCCCTTCCAAGACTTTGCCCACAACAGAAGTAAGGCTCACTGGTCTTTCGTTACATGGGTTGTCTCTACTCCCCTTCTTGAACAAGGGGACAACATTTGCTATCCTCCAGTCTTCTGGCACTATTCCTGTAGACAATGACAACATAAAGATCAAAGCCAAAGGCTCTGCAATCTCCTCCCTAGCTTCCCAGAGAATCCTAGGATAAATCCCATCCGGTTCAGGGGACTTATCTATTTTCACACTTTCCAGAATTGCTAACACCTCCTCCTTATGAACCTCATTCCCGTCTAGTTTAGTAGCCTGTTTCTCAGTATTCTCCTCGACAACATTGCCTTTTTCCTATGTAAATACTGACAAAAAATATTCATTTAGCGCCTCTCCTATCTCCTCGGACTCCACGCACAACTTCCTACTACTGTCCTTGACTGGCCCTACTCTTACCCCAGTCATTCTTTTATTCCTGACATACCTATAGAAAGCTTTAGGGTTTTCCTTGATCCTACCTGCCAAGGACTTCTCATGTCCCCTCCTGGCTCTTCTTAGCTCTCTCTTTAGGTCCTTCCTAGCTAACTTGTAACTCTCAAGCGCCCTAACTGAACCTTCATGTCCCATCTTTACATAAGCCTCCTTCTTCCTCTTGACAAGTGATTCAACTACTTTAGTAAACCACGGTTCCCTCGCTTGACCACTTCCTCCCTGCCTGACAGGTACATACTTATCAAGGACACGCAGTAGCTGTTCCTTGAACAAGCTCCACATTTCAATTGTGCCCATCCCCTGCAGTTTTCCTCTCCATCCTATGCATCCTAAGTCTTGCCTAATCGCATCATAATTGCCTTTCCCCCAGCTATAACTCTTGCCCTTTCCATCACTCAAGTAAACGTAACCGAATCGTGGTCGCTATCACCAAAGTGCTCACCTACCACCAAATCTAACACCTGGCCTGGTTCATTACCCAGTACCAAATCCAATGTGGCCTCGCCTTTTGTTGGCCTATCTACATACTGTGTCAGGAAATCCTCCTGCAAACATTGGACAAAAACTGAGCCATCTAAAGTACTCAAACTATAACGTTTCCAGTCAATATTTGGAAAGTTAAAGTCCCCCATAACAGGTATCCTGTTACTTTCTCTCCTATCCAGAATCATCTTTGCAATCCTTTCCTCTACATCTCTGGAACTTTTCGGAGGCCTATAGAAAACTCCCAACAGGGTGACCTCTCCTTTCCTGTTTCTAACCTCAGCCCATACTACCTCAGTAGACGAGTCCTCATCAAACTTTCTTTCTGCCACCGTAATACTGTCCTTGACTAACAATGCCACACCTCCCCCTCTTTTACCACCTTCCCAGAGCTTACTGAAACATCGAAGTCCCAGGTACCAACCCATGCTGCAAGTTCACCCATCTTATTCCGAATGCTCCTGGCGTTGAAGTAGACACACTTCAAACCACCTTCCTGCCTGCCGGTACACTCCTGCGACCTTGAAACCTTACTCATGACCTCACTACTCTCAACCTCCAGTACACTGGAGCTACAATTCAGGTTCCCATCTCCCTGCTGAATTAGTTTAAACCCTCCCAAAGAGCATTAGCAAATTTCCCCCCGAGGATATTGGTACCCCTCTGGTTCAGGTGTAAACCATCCCGCTTGTAGAGATCCCACCTACCCCAGAATGAACCCCAATTATCCAGGTATCTGAATCCCTCCCTCCTGCACCATCCCTGTCGCCACGTGTTCAACTGTTCTCTCTCCCTATTCCTCGTCTCGCTAGCACGTGGCACGGGTAACAACCCAGAGATAATAACTCTGTTTATTCTAGCTCTAAGATTCCACCCTAGCTCCCTGAATACCTGCCATACATCCCCATCCCTTTTCCTACCTATGTCGTTGGTGCCTATGTGGACCACGACTTGGCGCTGCACCCCCTCCCCCTTAAGAATCCCGAAAACACGATCCGAGACATCACGGACCCTGGCACCTGGGAGGCAACACACCAACTGCGAGTCTCTCTCGTTCCCACAGAATCTCCTATCTGTCCCCCTAACTATGGAGTCCCCAATGACTAATGCTTTACTCCTCTCCCCTCTTCCTTTCTGAGCAACAGGGACAGACCCTGTGCCAGAGACCTGTACCCCATGGCTTACCCCTGGTAAGTCATCCCCCCCACCAGTATCCAAAGCAGTATACTTGTTACTAAGGGGAACGACCACAGGGGTCCCTGTACTGACTGCTTCCTCCCAGCCCCTCTCACTGTCACCCATCTATCTTCATTCTTCGGAGTAACTACATCCCTGAAGCTTCTATCTATGACCACCTCCAGCTCCCGAATGGGTCTATATGATCCGCATTCCGTCGGGTCATTGTCTTTTTTTGGGCATCAGCAATATGTTTGCCTGTGTTAGTGAAGGAAGCAAAGTGCCCTTTTTTAGCGCGTCTGTGAACATCTCCCATAGCTGTGCGGTAAAAGCTGGTGAGAATTTTTTATAGAAGTCCGCCGGGAACCCAACGGGTCCTGGTGCTTTCCCCTCCTGCAAGGAGTTGATCCTCTCCATGAACTCTTCCGGTCCAATTGGTGCTTCCAGCTCCCTCCGTCTATCATCCCCATGACTACCATGTCCAGTCCGTCAAGGAACCGTTTCACCCCCGAGTTCCCATCGAAGTCTTGTGATTTACAGTCCCTGGTAGAAGGCCTCAAATGCTTTGTTGGCCCTTTTTGGTTCGGCTACCAGTCTACCTCTGCTAACTTTTACTGGGCTATCTCCCTCGTGGCTGCCTGCTTCCACAGCTGGGGAGCCAACAGGCAGCTAGCCTTCTCTCCATGTTCACCCCATGTGTGGCGGAATTGGTGCACTGCTTCCTGATGGATAGCAGGTTAAAATCCATTTGTAGCTTTTTCCTCTCAACCAGACGCTCTATGTTCGGGGCCTCAGAGTTTCTTCTGTCGACCTTCAGGATGAAGTCGATCTGTTATTGCCTACCCGCCCTCTCTTCCCTATCTCTACCTGCCCTGTAGGCTATAATTTCTCCGCTAATCACCGCCTTCAGTGCCTCCCAGAATGTGGAAGGTGAGACTTCCCCAACTCTGATTGTTAGCAGTCTACTCGCCTATGGCCTGTGATTTTTTCTGGCAGAAGACCTTGTCCGGCCGAGGTGTCTGTGTCCAACCTCCATGCAGGGGGTTGAGCATGGCCCATCTCCAACCTCACCTCCATGTAATGTGGAGCACGGTCGGAGATGACTATCGCAGAGTATTCTGCTCTTAGTATTTCTGGAAGCACCGATTTCCCCACTGCAAAGAAGTTGATACGGGTATATACCTTTTGTACTGGTGAGAAGAATGCGGATTCCTTCTCACCTGGGTGCAAAAAATGCCATGTGTCCACTGAACCCCATCTGCTCAATGAATGTTCCAGTTCCAGAGCCATGCCTGTCTTTTTCTCCGTTCTGGGGTTTGATCTATCCGTTAGTAGGTCCTGTACACAGTTAAAGTGCCCCCTCCATGATCAGTCAGTGTGTGCTGATGTCGGGGATTTCTGCCATGGTCAGGATTATGAAATTCATGTCGTCCCAGTTGGGCATGTACACATTTACCAAGACTACCGGTCCCGGACACCGCTAACCATAACGTACCGTCCCCCTGGGTCCATAACCTTCCTTGTTACCGTAAACACCACCCTCTTGCTAATCAAGAGAGGAAAGGGTGGGGTGAGAGTGTTTGGAGTGAGAAAGGTGTTGTAGTACACTTTTGTGATGATAAGAGAAGGATGCGATAGAGGGAAGGGAATTGTTATGAGTGATGTGACAAGGGCTGAAAGGAGTGCTGTCAGCTACAAGAGATAGAGAGGTGGAGCGCCGTATTCACCTTTAGTGTTTGAACCTCTACCAGCATTGGATTCTGGAGTAATACAGGTGGCCATAACTTGTGCAATGCCTGCCTCATGATAACAGGATGATGCTCTTGCATGTTTTGGCAAAAAGCACTTCTCTCCAACATTCACATGCTCCCTTTAAGACCCACAGGGGGAATCAGAAAATCTGGAGATGGGTTAATGGAGGGGATGTCAGTCCTTCAATTCACTGCAGTAGGCAAGGTGTCTTCCAAACCTGTGCGCCAATATGTGAGAGGCGAGTTAAAATTCACAGGTCACATGCCATGTGATCTGTGACGCCCCCATCACGAGCGTTTTCCTCACCACCTCTCCCCGCTTACCTAGGCTGGAATTCTCTGGCCTGTGGGATTCTCTTTTCCCGCCGGCAGCGCAGCCCCGCCAATGGGTTTCCTGGTGGGGTGGGGTAGCTTAAATGGGAAATCCCAGTAACAAGCGGCGGGAAGAGAGAATCCCTCTGCTACCAAACAGCACACCACTGAGAAACACAAGGCTGGGGGATAGGAATATCCCATCCCTGATTTTTGCCTTAGTTTAAATTGGAATTTCTGTTCCATATGAACCTAGATTTTATGACTGTGTTCAAGAGATGGACAGGACCAGGAAAGCAACCACCAAAAGTGTCTTTAAGACAGAAGTTGATAAATTCTTGATTTCTCGAGGAATTAAGGGCTATGGAGAGAGAACGGGTAAATGGAGTTGAAATCAGCCATGATTGAATGGTGGAGTGGACTCGATGGGCCGAATGGCCTTACTTCCACTCCTATGTCTTATGGTCTTATGGTCTTACAAAACCATCATATACAGCCTCACATTTCCCACGTTCATGCCAAAATGCACCAACTTGGAAATCTCCCATCATGAAAAACACCTGAGGCCAACAAATCACATTTCAAAGTTTTTGTCAATTTGGCCCCAGAGACGTTTTGGATTTTTTTTAACAAGAGCATCCAACTACTGAAGTTCAATTCAGTTCACAAGAAATTAAATTCCCCGGAAAGGCACACATCTCGAAATGTAGATTAGTCTTGAATGAGTTTCAATAGAACTAACACGCAGTACTTGTACATGTTAAAATAATCTTTATTGTTTGAGCCCAGCAGACAGGGAGAGTAGTAGCTGTCAGGATTATACACCTAGGAGGACAGTAGGAGGTTTAAATGGCAACTCCATGAGCCTTATCCATGGACTTTGATAGCTGGGGGACATTCAGAGGCTAAGGCAAAATCTTTGCCTTCCTCTCCAAATGAGACACAAGCTCAGTCTGCAGAATATTCCTGAAGAAACAGACACAAAGGGGGACGTATCTCTTAAGAATTGAGTTGACTCATGTCAGGGGTTCTGCTTGTATAAAATGACTTTAACTTCTACCAGGGATAGAGTAGCATGCCTTGTTAGCTTCTATGTTACCCGGAACATTACGAAATAGATTGAAATTCACTGTAACCGATGTTAATTCAGATGTTTAATAATAATAATCTTTATTAATGTCACAAGTAGGCTTCCATTAACATTGCAATGAAGTTATTGTGAAAATCTCCTGGTCGCCACCTGTACACTGAGGGAGAATTCAGAATGTCCAATTCACCTAACAAGCACATCGTTTGGGACTTGTGGGGGGAAACCGGAGCACCCGGAGTAAACCCACGCAGACACATGGAGCACAGACAGTGACTCAAGCGGGAATTGAATCCAGGATCTTAGCCCTGTAAAGCATCAGTGCTAAGCATTGTGCTACCGTGCTGCCCTTTCGTGCAACCTAAATCAATACGGTTTACCATTGGAGTCAGCTTTCAGAATATAGAAATAAAGAAACAGGATCAGAAGTCAAATCATTGGCTTCCTTTTTTAGCTGGGACACGGATAATGGTTTGCAGAAACTTGTGTTGAACCACAAGCCTTCCCTTATATCGATCAAGTGATCACACAACCAGTTAGTTAGTTCAAAAGATGGTTTATTTACATACACAAGAGTTATCTCGACATGCAAACACAATATTTACTACGAGTTAAACTACACCTATCAGCTACAATAACCTATACTTAACTTCAGGGCAACCGGCACTGTGCAAATGGATAAGATCTTTATCTGGATTTCACTTGGCTGGTTCAAAGAAAGTGGCTCTGTCTCTGCTGGGCTCAGCTGTCAGGTAGCGATCGTTGGTCTTGAACTTGGCTGGCTGTTCCTGCTATGATTGGGTTGGCACAGGCCGGATCCAAAAGAGACAGAACACATGGCTGTGTCCTCTTTTATCCCTCTGGATTTCGCGCCCTTTGGGGCAGTCCTTAACCTAGGACCCAATAGTTTGACAGGGCTCTGATCACTGTCTTCGATTTTGGTAAAATAAAGGGGCGGGTGCCTTGGTGGCTAGGGCGGGTCCTTAGCAGTTGGGCTCTCTGAGTAAGGGGAGTGGCGCTGATCAGTTTGTGGCTGTACGTTGCTTGATTGGAGTTCTATTGTCCTGGGAAAATGGACCATTAAACTACAAACGAGCGGGTGTTTCGATCAGGCCTAGTTACCTGTGTTTCAGATACACATAGGCTCTGTATCTGTCTGAGTCCTGGGTTGGCCATAATTCCCATGGTCCTTTGCAGGTGGCCATCTTAGATGGCTACCCTTGGACTGTAAGCTGTCACAGGGAGAAAAAAATGTTTTCCCAAGTTTAAAGCTGGTTATTTTAGTAGCACTAATTCTTAACCCTAAAGCTGGCTCCATTTCAAGTTTAAATTGTTTTGCGGAATTTTATGGCCCCCTGTGGGAAAATCTGCTGATGGGGAGGCCAGTAAAATTCTGTGGGTGACTTGGTGCTATCTACCTCCCCGGCCCTGACTTGACCATGATTTGATGAGCAGTTGGCAAGACCTCAGGTGGCTCGCCTTCGCTTGTGCCAATTGAGGCCCTTAAGTGGCAATTAGTGGCGTGGCTATGTTTTTTTAAATTTGCAATGACTGTTCAGAATTATACTGAATTTCACTGAAATATGTAACCTGCGTACGCAGAGAAAACCACTTAAAGTATGTTTTGTCCAGCCTCGGCAGTTCTTCAGTTTCTGAGATAAATATTGTTCTGGACGACTGGTCAGCCCTGAACAATGGCTAAGATACTGAACCAGACGCGTAACGGTTTTAAGTTTTAATGTGATGCAGTGTGGAAAGATTAATTTGTTCCAGGAGTGATAATATAAGAAGTAGGGCTTGGTTATTTTATAAACACACTATTGAAACAAAAGAAAAGAAAACAAGATTTAAACATTATACTTCAGTTCTAGCACTAACAGATTACATGCAGTTTCCTAACCTTAACACATTAGCTCCAATTAAATTATATATCCGATAAACATACAGCTCTCATTTCACTTACATAGACAGGCAAAGATCCCCGCCAGACCAGAGAACCGCTGGGGGGCGGTGTGAATCCCGCCCCGCCTCCGGCTGCCGGATTCTCTGGCACCGGTTTTTTGGTGGGTGCAGGAATCGCGTTGTGCCGATTGGGGGCCATTGGCAGTGGTCCCCCCGGTGATTCTCCGCTCCACGATGGGCCGAGTGGCCGCCCGCTTTCGGCCAATCCCGCCGGCATAAATCAAACAATGCCCTTACCGGCGGGACCTGGCTCTGCGGGTGGCCTGCGGAGTCCTCGGGGAGGCGCGGGGGTCTGGCCCCGGGGGGGGCCCCCACGGTCGCCTGGCCCGCAATCGCGGCCCACTGATCTGCGGGCGGGCCTGTGCTGTGGGGACATTCTTTCCCTCCGCGCTGGCCGCTGTAACAGTCCGCCATGGCCGGCGCAGAGAAGAACCCCCCTGCGCATGCACTAGGATCACGCCAGCAGAGGCTGGCGCTCCCGCTCATGCGGCAACCCCACCGGTGCCAGCCTAGCCCCTCAAGGTGCGGAGGATTCCGCACCTTCCAAGGCGGCCGACGCCAGAGTGGTTCATGACACTCCTCAGCGCCGGTATGGCCCGCCCGGCCCGTTAGGGGAGAATCCCGACCCATACCTGCATTGACGAAGCAATTCTCTGTTGTAAGTCAAGTTTCTTTAGAACTCTTTTCAAAAGTCTGTATCGGTAGCTGCTTCCTTCATGACTTCTCTGGGTGACTTCCACTGCCCTCTACAGTAACTGTTCAAAAAAGTATTCCTTCCTCTCTCTCTCACTCTCTCTCTAAACTCCGTCCACCCCCTCAAACAAAGGTTCTTCCCTGTGGTGGCCAGACTTGAATCCCTTCTCGTTATCTTAGCTGATTGCCAACTCCCTTTTATACAAAGGAACAGAGCTATGCCATTCATATGCAACTAACCTTCCATTGATGGACAAATAAGTCATCAGACTCTGTGGTGGGCTAATGGCTGTTCAAACAAGGTTTTCCCGAATGACAATGGATCTTGAGTGAATCATCCTGGCTGAACCAGGTGTATTCCTCTAATGAGGTTAAGTCTGAATGGGGCAAGGGGCGAGATTATCCGAGCCCGCGCCGGGTCGGAGAATCGCCGGAGGAAGGCGTGAATCCCGCCCTCGGTGCCCGCTGAATTCTCCGGCGCCAGTGATTCGGCGGGGGCGGGAATTGCGCCTCACCGGACGGCATGCCCCCCCCCCAGTGATTCTCCGGCCCACAATGGGCCGAAGTCCTGCTGCTGTGATGCCAGTCCCACCGACGGGAATTAAACCACCTCTCTTGCCGGCGGGCTCCGGGGTCCTGGGGGCGGGGCGATCTGGCCCCGGGGGGGTGCCCCACGGTGGCCTGGCCCACGATTGGGGCCCACCGATCCGCGGGCGGGCCTGTGCCGTGGGGCACTCTTTTCCTTCCACCTCGGCCATAGCCTCCGCATGCGCGGACTTCCGCCGGCCGGCGAAGACCTTTCGGCCCCAGCTGACATGGCGCCAAAGGCCTTTCCCACCGGCCGGCGGCGCGCCAACCACTCTGGCGTGGGCCTGGCCCCTAAAGGTGCAGAGAAATCCGCACCTTTGGGGTGGCCCGACACCGGAGTGGTTCCCGCCACTCCATCCCACCGGGACCCCCCGCCCCGCCGGGTAGGGGAGAATCCCGTCCAAGGTAACTCAGGCTGTGGGCATATCCTCTGAGGTCAGCAGTCTTTTCAACCCCTAAACTGCCTGCTACATCTTGGACCGCATTTCTGGACCCAAGTTCCAAATATTTCCCGATCATGAGAATATGGAAATTAGGAACCAACGTTAACAATTCTTGGTGTGTTGGTTTGGTCACAATTTAGTTGGGGACTTTGAGCAGACTGCACAAAACAACCAATGAACTGAATTTTTTTCTGATTTTAAAATAGCAACAATCTACACCAGCATTGACAACTCACATTTTACATCCAGCGCTTAAGTCAACCCCTGTTTTTAGAAGAATTCTTTGAAGCTTCAAAGGTCAACTTATACACTGCAATCTACAGCAAATGCGTTTACCTGTCAGTACATTTGTGTGTTTCTCTGTCAGTTTTGCATGTAATTCTGTAAAGTTTATTTACCTAATTATCTCCAGTTTAAACTATTCCCTTGGTTTGTACACTGTCAGATTTGCCGTCTTTTCTTTTTAATATATCTGGGCTAAGTACATTTTTTAATTTTTAAAAATTGATCCCAGTGATGTACATTTATCATTGACTCTTCCCTTTTATCTTCAGTTTTTTTAAAATCTAACTTAATTTGTTTTTTGCCATTGTGTCCCAAATGTACCCCCTAGAGAAAGCTATGATTTCCAATTCTTCTTACAGATTTGTCAAAACTGTGGTCTGAATTTCCGCCAGGACGGAGAGTGGTTCAAGTATATCAGAAATGGCGCCAGAATCTCAATTCTAGAAATTCCACCCACCATTTTTGCCAGCGGACATTAAATGTGGGTTGTAGTTTGCATACCCATGCTTTGCAAAAGCAGCTGCATGTGGAAAGGTCAGATGCGATTTTCATCACCATGATTTCAGAAACACGACTCAGAGCATTACATTTGGCAGGAGATAGTCTAACCTCACCAGACGTTTTTGGAAAGTTAGGGTATCTTTCTGAAGAGGTAAGGGACCCTTATGGATAGGCCCATGAGCATATTTGGGAGAGATCAAGTGCCCTTATGGATTGTTAAAAGCAGACATAAATGTGCATAAGAAGTGGAAAAATGCATGGAAACTGTCAAGCCTTTGAGGCTTTTAAATCTCCTTTACTTTAAATTAAAAGAAACAGCTTAAATTTAATTGGTATTTACTATTTCCCTCAATCTGTTAACATAAACTTGAGGGTTATTGTTATTAGATTTGAGTTGCATGACTGATTTCACAACCTATCATTACCACAGCCTATCTGTTTCAATTGGTTACAAAGTATTTGATGTAAGCTATGAATAAAATCCATGTTTTTATTACACATTAAGTACTTGAATGAACTGTGGGGCATTAGTTGGCATGACTTGGCACTGTTTGCATCAGGTTTATGAAGAGCCACTGGGGTGGATAGGGCAGAGGTTAACATAGGAGCATGAGAGGTCATGGGTGTTGGAGTACAGGTTGGCATAGCAGGTATGAGGAGCCAGAGTGTTGGGGAATATGTTGGCATAAGGAGTACACTGGGTGAAGGGACTGGCACGAGTTGCATGGGGGGGGGTGGCATGGCGAGTGTGTGGAAGGGTGAGTGTGTATGAAGGATGAAGGCTAGAGGAATGTTTGTGTTTTATTCTTTTTCATTCAAGTCCCAGCGCATTGAGGCAGGCCTTTCACGCAAGCCTCCTTACCACCTGGCACCCCTTGTGGCTGCCTCTGCATTGTTCCTGGCGTCAGCGGTTCCAACTCTGTTAACACCCATGCTCCCCAGGAACAAAAATGAGAACATCTGGGAGTCTCGAGTCGGATTTGCAGAGTGGGGAATTTCCCGACTTTGTATTCCCAACTTGACAGCGGAAATTCAGCCCTGTGTGTGTAGCAGGCTACTCGAGTTTTAAGTACGAGGTACCTGGTAGACCCCTGCTGGCTCTCTCCAACTTCCGATCATTCAACTAGCCCTCCTCAGTTAACTTTGTCCCAATTTCAATACTCATGAGCCTGCAATTCTTTTCTATGTCTCTGCCCTGAAGAGGAAAGCAGCTCTTGTGCTCACGTGAATCAGCAGACAAAAAAGACACACCTTTCAATGTCTGTCAAAAATGTCAAATATTCAGATCGCGCTCGCAAAAGCACAAGTGAGGCTCAATTTTGATAAATCATGAGAGTTGGCATGTCTCAAACCTACTGAGCATTAAAAAGTGAGCATTAAACTGGGGCTATTTAAATGAATGCTCAGAAAATTTTGTTGTATTGTTCAATAATTGCGTGACTAAGTCCTGGCCATTGCAGTGAGGTATACTCTGAAGGATAAAGATTTTTCTTTGGAATGTAGCCAGTTAAAATGGCTAACTCACGATTTAGAATGGCCACCCCGATTTAAAATGGCGAACGGAAAAGGCTGATGGGAAAATCAGCCAACAGGACTAAAACAAGCAGCTGCAGGTAAAACTGTGTATTCGCCTCTGGGGAGGCCAGACAGGATCGATACCTGCACAACAAAACACCAGCCATCTGAATATTAATTAGCAATCCCCGGGAACAATGTGCAACAAATTAGACACACAAAGCCAACGCAGACTTTTCGGCGCCAACAGGAGTCTACACAAAGGGAGGTGAACGATCACCCCAAGACCGCCCATCGATCAAGGAATCGCTCCAGCATTGGAGAATATCTAACCAAGTGATTGGGACAAAGTCCAATCACTTGGAACCAGGTACAGGGTCTGCCCCGAAAGGCGGGAAGCCCCTGGGGACTATAAGAATAGAGTCCATGTTCAAATCGACCCTTCTCCTCTCTTCCACCCTCCTGCGACCCTTCTGCTGACCTTCTACAACAGCCGCTCAAATCGTAAGTCTTACTTCAACGCTCGCTACGAGATAGGCGCTCCTAGCTATCAATCTGTACCAGCTTCGAATCCCGCAGGCTCAGAACCCAAACGAAAGGCCAAGTAGGAAGTAGCTTAGAAGTAGAATTTATGCATGAGTATTGATTACTGTATATAATACATGTGCGTTAATTTAACTCTTACTAAGCGGTGTGTTGGATTATTGATCATTACTCGGACTTGAACCATGTGGCGGTATCAGAAAGATACCTGGCGACTCAAGAGCAAAGGTGATAGAACAGAGCAATTAAACTAAGGCTAAAGTTAGCAGCAACAGCATTTATCAGTTCCCAGCTTTAAACAAGTGAAACTTCTTAAGTGCAGGAGTTATTCTAGCAACTCTTACTTGGCTTCTCTAATAGAATCACTGATTGGTCACTTGACCTTTGAAATATCCATACTCACATATTCCTTTCATTGATATCCATACGTGAGTATCCCTCTGGTTGTGATCAGCACCTCAGACTGCAAATCTGTCCTGATATTCCTTTCATGTTCAGGAAATAGTGTTTGAATATGTTGATGTAACAACTTGGGGTATCAATTTATCTTAGTCAGCAGTGTGAAATGAGCGACAATTAATCTGCAAACTATTTTGCATTGTGTCCAATTCTCCATCACCTTTAGTGCTACCAGCTAAAATGAATGTATACTCCACTATCCCTTTTCTTCTAAAACCAGTAATATGAATTCATCATTATTAAGCCAAAATAGCCTAGAGCCAAGAAGCCGTTATTACATTTCAATCATGCACTTTCTATCTGATCACAAACCTGGTTTCAGGGCAAACTAGTCAATCTGTAACACTCTGCAGTTCATAGATTGAGAAATGGAATGATTTTCTCATTACCCAGTGACTCTCAATATTACCAGAGTCTTTGATAGAGTATGACATCCCACTTTTATTGAGAAGCTGACACATCTGGTAGCTCTAACTGCATAAATTACTTCCATTGTAAACAGACGTTCATCTTCTTATCACAAAACCTTGACTGAGGTTGCACTGCTCAGTTTCTGCTCTTCATCAAAGATCTGGTGAATGCCAGAAAAAATTATCCTTATTGATGCCTTTGTCCTGCAGAGTTGTTACTTCCCTCTCCTGAACAAGCTGTAGTGAATCACTGCAGGCGAACGTATCGCAGAATGAGACTATGAGCAAACACATCAGGGTCAATTTTCATTACAGGTGCCAAATTGGCACTGGATGGCAAAGCATTTGAATTGCCTGCTGATATCTACCCTCAACAATCACACATGAAAATAATCACTCAGGAAAGGCATTTGCGGTTGACTAGTAGGGATGAAATTGTACCTTAGCAAGTTGGCAACAATTTTGAGTGAGATTGGGAGGACATTGCTGAACAAAATTAATATGGAGGGTTTTGTAAGGGCCACGAAGAATCCAGCACGAGTTTTAAGGATACAAAGTAATAACATTTATTTACTATAACATATATACATAACAGTAGCAGTAACTTCCCTTGCTACATACTCCTTCCTCCTGGTTCCTGAACTGGCCAGCTTATTTATACTAGGAGTTTACTAGTGGTTTCTCCGCCCCCCTCATTGGGGAAGCTCATACTCCCACAGGATTGTGGGATAGTCATTAGTCCCCAGCCAATGGTAAGTAGGCAGCTTATAACAGAGGGAAAAGGCTCATTGCTGAGCAGTTCAACTAAATTGATATTCCCTACTTTTACTGTAAACTTCTTGATGACTACAGGAATACATTATTTTGGGATAGTATCATGGGGTATATTGGCATACCTGTGGACTAGTACAAATTTATAGGGCGGGATTCTCCATTGGCTGACGCCGAAATCGGGAAACACAATTGGGCAGAGAATAGGTTCCGACGCCAAAGTCACGCCGATTTGACGCCAAATCGCAATTCTCCATCATCTCCACCGGTCCAGAACGCACGTACAGTAAACACTGTTTGCATATCATTATGCAGGCCTGTCCCGGTATTGTCTGGGGCCTCTGAGGTTCTCTGCCTCCGATGGGCCGAGTTCCCAACAGAACGCTTCACTTGTGCTTTTAAAAATATGAAACCGTTATCGTGGCTGCAGAGGGAGAGAGAGGGGGGTACGGAAAGTGTTTAACAACGCCATAGTTTGCTGACAGTTGTGCCGCCAGCCGCGGGGGTTCTGCAGGGCCGGGGGGAGTAGCGGGAGATTGGCCAGAGGTGGGCTGAACTAGCTGGAAAGGCAACCATGCAGCTGCGCATGATGCTGACTGCCCACTGTGAACTTAGGGCCACAGGTTGTATAGGTGTCCCCCCAGGCCACTCCCCAATTTGCCCTCTGGCCTCAGCCAATCCATCAGCTGTATGGGCGTGCTCCAGTACAACCAGTGCTATCTTGTTGGCTGGGATGAGTGTGTGTGGGGGGATTGCAATGTGTATGTGCAGCTGCAGCTTGTAAGCCTCCCGAATGTCAATCACGGACCCGGCACCATTTTTCATTGGAATCGATTGGATTCCACGTGATGCCAGTGCTAGCCCTCCACAGTCGCCTGTTTTGCTGTCATGAAAGTCCACGAATCCTGCCCCGCGCCTGCACTTAGTCTCAGGAACGGAGTATCCAGCCCATAATTCTTGGAAGAAATGATGTACTGTTTTAAGTACCTTCTTGTTGATTCCCTTAGTTCCTATTTCTTTTATTTTGCCTTTATCATTTTTGGTCCATTGATCATTAATGGAGACATATCTTTGAGTCAAGCAGAGGAAGTAAGGAACTCAGAGCGTCAAAATAGAGCACTGTGTTCTAAAATTCTGTATTTTAGGCAGAATAACCCTAAGGTGGCCAAAAGATTGAAGGGGTTTGTTCCGATTGATTGGCTGGTGGCCCTTGGATTGGCCAGGGACCGTATTCTGCAGTCAACCAACAGGGAAAAGGTATCTGTCTGGTGGGACTTTGTGGAAAGATCCCAAAATGGGCCTCTGGACCTACAAGGTGGAAGTGGCTCTCTCTCCCTCTCTGCTCTGCTGCCTACTGTCTGAAGGCAAAAGTTTTGAGACCCTGAAAAAGAAGCTGGGCAGGATTTTTCATTGCCCAATGCCGATGTCATAATCGGCGATCGGGCGGAGAATCCCTGTTTACGACAGAATCGGAGGCGGAACCTGTTTTAGGATGCTCCACCCCCTCTGAAACGGCATCACCGAGGAGTACGCCACCGTTACCTGAAGACGCTGCCACAGTCGGGGGGTGGGGGGGAGCCGTGCTGCTTGTCGGGGGGGGGGGGGGCCGCCGGCGAGTGCTGGGAGACTGGTGGGGAGTGACCACGGAGTGGTGAGGGGCTGTCCAGGGGGACACTATCCTGCAGGCGCGACCGCTGCAGGTCGTCACCTTGCACATGCGCTGCCACGGACCCAGCAATTCCACGGCTGTTTATTTTGTGGAGATCGGGAGTTTTACGTGGTGTGGCTGTTAGCCCTTCACCTTGGAGCATTGGTGCGGGGGCGGCACCAACTTTTCCATCATAAAATCAGACACAAGCTCCGGACAAAGCCTCAAATTTGTGGCAAGGTCTAAACAACATAACGGGCTACAAAGTGAAGTCGAGCAGTATCTCCGGCAGCAGCGCACCCCTCCCCAATGAACTCAATGCATTCTATGCTCAGTTTGAGCAGGTAACCAACAATCCACTGTCGAGTGCCCCAGCAGCCCAGAACTCACCCATACCCACCATCAGTCCAAAGATGTGCAGGTTCGGTGGATTGGCCTTGGTAAATTGCCCTTAGTGTCCACAATTGCCCTTAGTGTTGGGTGGGGTTACTGGGTTACGGGGATAGAGTGGAGGTGTTGACCTTGGGTAGGGTACTCTTTCTCAGAGCCAGTACAGACTCGATGGGCCGAAAGGCATCCTTCTGCACTGTAAATTCTATGATCCTATGATCACAGCTTCCGAAGTCAGATCGGCCTTCCTGAAAGTGAACCCTCGGAAGGGGACGGGCCCGGATGGGATCCCTGGTCATGCACTCAGAGTCTGCGCGGAGCAGCTGCCAGAGGTATTCGCGGACATCTTTAACCTGTACCTACTCCACTCCGAGGTCCCCACCTGCTTCAAGAAGACCACCATTATACTGGTGCCAAAGAAGAACCAGGCAACATGCCTCAATGACTACCGTCCGGTGACCCTTACTTCAGTCGTAATGAAGTGCTTCGAGAGGTTGATCACGATGCGCATCACCTCCATACTCCCAGAACACCTTGATCCACTGCAATTCGCATACCTGTGCAACCGGTCCACAGCAGATGCTATTTCCCTGGCCCTACACTCATCCCTGGAGCATCTCAACAACAAGGGCTCCTACATCAGAATCCTATTTATTGACTACAACTCCGCCTTCAAAACCATAATCCCAGTCAAGCTCATATCAAAGCTCCAAAACCTAGGACTTGGCTCCCCACTCTGCAACTGGATCCTCGGTTTTCTGACCAACTGACCACAATCAGTAAGAATGAACAACAACACCTCCTCCACAATAGTCCTCAATATCGGGACCCCGCAAGACTGTGTACTTAGCCCCCTACTCTATTCCCTGTACACACACGACTGCGTGGCAGAATTTGGTTCCAACTCCATCTACAAGTTTGCTGACGATACAACCATAGTGGGCCGGATCTCAAATAACGACGAGTCAGAATACAGGAGCGAGATAGAGAACCTAATGGAGTGGTGCAGCGACAACAATTTCTCCCTCAATGCCAGCAAAACTAAAGTGTTCGTCATTGACTTCAGGAAGCAAAGTACTGTACACACCCCTGACAGCATCAACGGGGACGAGGTGAAGATGGTTAGCAGTTTCAAATTCCTAGGGGTGCACATCTCCAAAAATCTGTCCTGGTCCACCCACGTCGACGTTACCACCAAGAAAGCATAACAGCGCCTATACTTCCTCAGGAAACTAAGGAAATTCGGCATGTCCACATTAACCCTTACCAACTTTTACAGGTGCACCATAGAAAGCATCCTATCTGACTGCATCACAGCCTGGTATGGCAACTGCTCGGCCCAGGACCGCAAGAAACTTCAGAGAGTCGTGAACACCGCCCAGTCCATCACACGAACCTGCCTCCCATCCATTGATTCTGTCTACACCTCCCGCTGCCTGGGGAAGCGGGCAGAATAATCAAAGACCCCTCCCACCCGGCTTACTCACGCTTCCAACTTCTTCCATCAGGCAGGAGATACAAAGGTCTGAGAACACGCACGAACAGATTCAAAAACAGCTTCTTCCCCATTGTTACCAGACTCCTAAATGACGCTTTATGGACTGACCTGATTAATACTACATTCCTGTATGCTTCACCCGAAGCCGGTGTCTATGTATTTACATTGTGTACCTTGTGCTGCCCTGTTGTGTATTTTCTTTTTTGTTTTTTTTCTTTTCATGTACTAAATGATCTGTTTGAGCTACTCGCAGAAAAATACTTTTCACTGTACCTCGGTACACGTGACAATAAACAAACCCAATCCAATCCAATTATGCCTGCTATTTCTGTGAGTCGAGAGTGAAAACTATTGCAAGCTGAAGGAAAAGATGACATCTATCTGAAAACCTAGACTGAAGAAGAAACTATTTGGAGGAAGTCCTTCTGAAACAAAGACTCATCCTTTTATTTTCATCATTATTTTACACCATGGTAACCATGGTTTCTAATCATTAACTTGTTTACATATAGAGGGCTAATGGAACAGTGTTATGTCTGCTGGAAATTCCCTGGAGAGTGGATAATTTATATGGGGTTATATTTAGTCTTAGCTAAGCAGATCATGTGACCACTTTGTGTGATACATATGATGTAATTAATGTGAGGAGCCAGGTCTGTCTGCAGTTTTGCAGTTTGCATAGGATTTGAGTCTGGCAAGACAGAAGGATTTTAAGTTGAACAGTAGTTTTACCAACTGATTAAGCAGGAGTGTACTGGTTCTGCTCTTGAAAGGAAGTCTCTCCAAACATTTCTACACAGTTAAACAAATAACCTGTTTGTTAACTTTATTTATAAGTGGCATTTGAATTGTATTAGGTTGCTTAATTGGAGTTAGTAACAGGTGTAGATAGTAAGTTCAAGTTTTACCTTTTGCTTAAGAACTGTTTAACTGACTAATTGTAAAGCTATTTTTTTGCTATTACTGTGGTTATTTCTGTGTTTAAATTAAAGTTTATTTTAACATAAAGGCTACATATTGGTCAGAGTTATCACTCCTGGGGTGAAGTATCCTTTCCTCATAGTTTTAAAAATTGTAGAAAATTGTTTGAGGTCTTGTCCAGTATCCTTGTCCAGTATCCTAACAAATGCTGGGGCCTGGTCCGGTATCCCAATTCTTCTAGACCTTGAAAGAATAAGCTGTCTCTTTCTCTCTCAAATGCTGGCTGCCTGCTATTTCTGTGCGTCTAAAGTGAAAACTATTACAAGATGAAAGAAAAGATAATAGGCAGGATTCTCCATTGGCCGACGCCAAAATTGGAGCATGCGATCGGACGGAGAATAGCTCCCGATGCCGAAATCATGGCAGGCACCGGCTTGACACCGTATCATGACGCTTCGTCTCCTCAAAAATGGCGTAAATGCATCGCACACCGCACATAGTTGCAACACCATTCGCATCTAGCTGCCAATGCCGCCCTGAGCATTTCCAGTTCCATGGCCGCGCACACACATGGCGCCGGCCTGCCGCAACCGCGCCGTGCTTAATGCCGGACTCAGCCCGCGGACCCGGACCGCAAAATTAGTGCCCCACTTTGGCCACTTGCACACCCCAGACGGCCCACCCACAATGCCCCCAGCCCCAAATGAAGCCACCACCCGCCCGCAGACCGGCCCTCCCCCGATTGTGGCGGCGCTGGACTGCGTCCGCAGCCGCCATGCGAGTTTCCCGAATGGTGTGAGCACACGTAACCCACGCCGTCGGGAACTCGGCCGGTCGGGGACGGAGCATCGCGGGGCGGGCCTCAGGCAATGGCCTGAGGTCATGGATACTTGGCCTCAGGGGGCGGATACTTTTCAGGGGTGGAGAATCCAAAATCCGGTGCAGCTCCCAATTTCGCCGTCAAAACGGATTCTCCGCCCCGTTGCCGAATGCAATTTCGGCGTTGAGTGGCGGAGAATCTAGCCCCTGATTTAAGCAGCAGGAAACGGAGAATCCCTGCCATTACCTCAGGGCTAGGCTCCCTCCTGTCAAATGATCCGTTTCTAAAGACTTTCTGCACACTTGAAAATGTAAATCTCAAACTCTGACAAACTCACAATGAACTTTGCAACAACCTTAATTGGCCTCAACTGGGAGGAGTAGTATTCTTGTCCCACTCTAGGAATTAATCTAGGAAATAATCGCTTATTGTCACAAGTAGGCTTCAAGGAAATTACTGTGAAAAGCCCCTAATCGCCACATTCTGGCGCCTGTTTGGGGAGGCTGGTTTGGGAATTGAACCCGTGCTGCTGGCCTTGTTCTGCATTACAAGCCAGCTGTCTAGCCCACTGTGTTAAACCAGCCCCTATTGATGCTGGGATTGGCACCTTAAAACTGGCACCGCTTTTTTTTGTAGTTTCCACCTCCTCCTGCAGCCCCCAACACCCCCCCAACTTCCTTCCTGCTCTTGGTGCGGTGTGAAAGATTTAGCCTTTAAAGTGGGTAAGTAAAGTATTCATAACTTATTTTACAAATAAAAATTATATGTAAATGAAGTTAACCCACTAAATTAAAAAATCAGGAAGAAAATATAAAGGAATAAAGTTGCTATAGTCCCAGATGACCATGGGCTGCTTTCCCCTTTGAGGGGGAGAGGTGAATGGTGCGATTTAATCTGAGGATCACAACACCTCAGGCGAGGTTGAGTAGGCAGGGCATTTCTGAGTAACCTCAGCCAGTACCGGAATTGAACCCACACTGTTGGCCTCGCTCTGGATCACGAACCAGCTGTCCAACCAACTGAGCTAAACTGACCCCCAAATAAGGGACTGGGAGTATCGTGATTGACGGTAATCTTTAATTACAATTAATGCTTATTTAAAGGAGACTAACATAAAAGGAACATTTCAACGTTTTTATCATTTTAATTTCAAAGTTTGCTTCACACAGTCAGCTGAAATTGCTTGAAAACTGTCGAGTGTAAGGAATTCACTAAAACTGCTAGCAGTTTAAATGTTAAAGTGATAATCCTGTAATAGTCTTGCGAAAGTATTGTACTTCTATTAAAAAATTTAAAAGTGAAAATTGACTACAAATTTGAAATATTAATGCGCATGTGGAACTGACATGTGGAAGATTTGTTTCTTGGCCTTTAAGCAATACTTAATTCAGCTTCTAGCCATAAAATGAAGGTAACGGTGCCATATGTCAGTTCTATAGTGGGAATAGAAAGTAATAGTGACCATAGTATTGGAATTCAGGATGAATTTTCAGTTTGTGGCATTACAGGTGTGATCTTTGAGCTGGGAGTTGAGCACAATATTGGAAGAGCTTACTGCTGATAGTCGATAGTGGCAGATCAAGGACCCAAGAGCTCTTGGACCGCAGGCATGTTGCAGATGGTCTTCGTGCTTACAGCTGAGAATAAGGTATTAGGAGCTGACATTTAGACTGCTGTGGATGCTTTAAACTGTTGGTGTAGAATTAGCAATAAGAAGCTTAAGATTTAATCAAGAGGAGCGCAGCAGTGAATAAAATATGCAAATTGATTTCAATCTCAGGTATTCTGGAAAAAATGAAGTATATCTGAATTCCTCAAAACCCTAATTGATGTTATGCAGTCACTAATTTTTATTTTATGCTTCATATCTGAATCCTCAAAATGTAATAATTGCAATGGCATCCTTTGCAGCCATGAAGATAGCAATAGTGATTATTCAATGCGGAGAAGTCTTGATAAATTGGATTGAATTCAATTGAACTTAATCATTGTACTAAGGCCAATATATTCAATCTTCACCAGATAGAGTAAAGATTGCCTTTACAGATTTTCAAACTGTTAAGCCCTGATTTTAACCCGGGGCATGAGTGCAGTCTCTTGGTGCATTTTAACCCCTGGACTTCATCACCACCTTTCAGGATGGAGTTCTGCGCAAAACAGATTGGATAATGAAGTTACTGGCTGTCCGATGTGGGATTTTGCACAACTGAGCTGCCATGGTCCTGAGGGATCTATCCCAGAAAGCCACTTTTTTAGAGTTACAAATTACAAGTACACACCAACTAACCCAACAACCACAGTTTTAGTTTGTGTCTGCCTGTAGGAATTCAAGTGAATTACCATTTAGTGCCCACAACCTGTACACAATTAAACGCTATTAACATAAAATTAACAACGGGCGCTAACATATCTGTGAGGGATAATCGTCGAGAGAAGATCATGAGGGAAGAAGGCAAGCATGGTGTTAAGAAGAGCATTCTTGTTCCTCCTTGCTGAGAAGGACACCTCAAGGAATGTTAGAAGCAAAATACTGCAGATGCCGGAAATCCAAAATAAAAACAGAAAAAGCTGGAAAATGTCAGCAGGTCTGGCAGAATCTGTAGAGAGAGGAACAGAGTTAACATTTTAGGCCTTAGAGTTGGATATCAGCCTTGATCATAATGAATGCCGGAGCAGGCTCAGAGGGTTGAATGGCCTCCTCCTGTTCCTATTTTCTATGTTGCTATGCCTCTTCCTGAAGTTCCCAGCATCATAGCTACCAGTCTGCAACAATTTTATTCACTCCTCCCCATTGTGTGCTGTGACTATGCAACAGCTATCATCTATTGGGCCGCTTGCACAGAGACATCTACTAAGTGGACCAACTTCTTGTGTTTTCCACTGGTCCACTGGTAAAGGAGGAATTCAATGTCCTAGTCTAATCGTTGCTTGATGCTCTGGTGTGGAGAGATGTCCCTGAGGCAGCACCGTCACATTGTTCCTTCGCACATTCCACCAGCGCAGATGCACTCACCTTGGTTGTTCTTCATTCAGATTAGAATGGGGAGCTCAAGGTGAAAAGCACATCACAAGTGACGAGAAGAAGAGTGAGGCTGAGTCACTGGCAATCCTGTATGGAGGACAGCAGACAGAAACTGCCATGATCTGTTGGGTGAAAATACTAGGCCTCCAGCATCACACACGAGGAGAGTTTTCTGGACCATCATTGAGATCCCTAATTCATTGTGGAGGAATCAATGCAGCATATGTGGATCATTATGGTTCAGGATTTTGAGTACATGAGCCCTCCATTGAGAGTGCACATGTATGAGACAAACTGCCTGGGTAGTGACACTGTTATTTGCAGGTGGCTTGTGCAATAGATGTTGTGGACAATGCCTTCTTCCCTAGCAACCCTCTTATGACAACGTTGGGATTCATGATGCCACCCCAGATTGCAATTTTCAATTTGCGCCAACACATGACCTTGTCCTCATGGGCTTCTGAAAATCCAGCCACAATTCTACTAGGCTTCATTGCAGGGGGGTTCTGGACTATTTACCATTCGTTTAAACCCCCACTCCATTCATTTTCACTTTGAGGTAAAAGACCAGCCCTTTACAATATAATGTTATTTGTGTTTTAAACTTTATTGCCATCTGACTCGCATTGGATACTATTCATTATTTTCAGTGCATTATGCCAAACACCTTTCAGGTTCAACGTTCTGGGTTTATATTTAGAGATGTTTACAGCAATTAGCGCATTTCTTATTTTGTTCCATTCTGGTTTGGACCCGTGCTAATAAAATTCATGCCAAACTGATGTCATAACATCGCTTAAGGTCTGAGGAGACCAATTTTTACGTCAGCCTTTTAAATACGATAATCAACTCCTACATAGCAACCAGCTTGTTTCATTAATCAGATACAGAAGTACAGCAGAAGAAAATTGTGGGGGGAAAAAAACTACCACAAAGTGAAAGTAAAATGATAAGAATGACCAGCACTTCGTAGACAAGAAAAGGATGATCCCCCCAAAAAAGACAAATCTTTCATTCCTTGGGTGTTGGTTCCCTCAATCTACTAGCGTTGCAAATTCATAAACCAGTTTATATCCAATCCTACAAGTGTGTCAACAGCAACACGATAGTCAAACGAGAAGCCAGGAGAGTGGCGGCTGAATCACCCCTGAGAGTCCATGAATAAAGGATTTAACCGAACTCTATCAAGCAACCTTTATGAGAATTGAGGCAAAACTAACCAACTTATCAACATGCTTAATTTAATCTGAAGAACAACAAACTCAAAAGATTTCAGAGTTGAGTAAAACTCTGTTTAGAATTTGGATGGTTAATACATAACTTCAATTTTGCTCCAAGAGGAAGAACACATGGAAAAACACCAGATGGAAAAATGTTTGCACTGTAGTTCAAAGATCAAAAACACCAAATATTACTGAGAAAGAATTGGTGGGGTTCCAATCAGAGAAATCACACACAGTTCAAATATTTTCATTGAGCAACATTGAGCAAGTGTCTGGAATGTTGGATATCTGTAATCATAAGAATTCTTTACCGAGTGTGTATGAATAATTACAACTGAAAGTGAGCTAGCTACAAGCTAACAAATCAACGGAGCAGTCCCAAAGAGGTTGGGTGGAGTCCTGTGGAGATGATGGAGGCTTTGGCTGCTAGTCGGAAAGCTGATTGGAAGACCACATTGCTTCATTTTGGAAAGGCTCGTCACATCATGGGTGGGCAGCTCCAGCAGTGCCTTTCCCACAGGCTAGAATGGCGGGATCCCGCACCAGGGGCGTCATTCTCCGACCCCCCCGCCGGGTCAGAGAATGGCCGTTGGCCGCCGTGAATCCCGCCCCCGCCCCTGCCGAAGTCTCCGGTACCGGAGATTGGGCGGGGGCGGGAATCGGGCCGTGCCGGTTGGCGGGACCCCCCGCTCAATTCTCCGGCCCGGATGAGCTGAAGTCCCGCCCAGAAATTGCCTGTCCCGCCGGCGTAAATTAAACCTGGTATTTACCGGCGGGACCAGGCAGCGTGGGCGGGCTCCGGGGTCCTGGGGGGGGCTCAGGGCGATCTGACCCCGGGGGGTGCCCCCACGGTGGCCTGGCCCGCGATCGGGGCCCACCGATCCTCGGGCGGGCCTGTGCCGTGGGGGCACTCTTTCCCTTCCGCCTCCGCCACGGCCTCCACCATGGCGGAGGCGGAAGTGACTCTCCCCACTGCGCATGCACGGGAAACTGTCAGGGCCGCTGACGCTCCCGCGCATGCGCCGGGAAACTGTCAGCGGCCGCTGACGCTCCCGCGCATGCGCCGCATTTCCGCTCCAGCTGGCGGGGCAACAAACGCCATTTCTGCCAGCTGGCGGGACGGAAATCCCTCCGGCGTCGGCCTAGCCCCTCAATGTTGGGGCTCGGCCCCCAAAGATGCGGAGCATTCCGCACCTTTGGGGCGGCGCGATGCCCGTCTGATTGGCGCTGATTTGGGCGCCAGTAGACGGACATTGTTGGGGGAGAATTTCGCCCCAGATTCGGTGCTTGGAATGTCATTAATCATGCACAAGCACGTTTCCCTCTGAAACTCCAGGCAGGTCAGCAGTTGATTCACCTGCTCACTGTCACCTGGTAGGTTCAAAGGTCCCGGCGCCATATTCAAACACCAGTCCAGCACACTCTCTCCAGCCCACCTGCCTTCA
This sequence comes from Scyliorhinus torazame, assembly GCF_047496885.1. NCBI lineage: Eukaryota > Metazoa > Chordata > Chondrichthyes > Carcharhiniformes > Scyliorhinidae > Scyliorhinus > Scyliorhinus torazame. Next base: position 240,619,625 of record NC_092713.1, read on the forward strand.
CCAGATCGTATAGGTTGCCGGCAATCCAGAGGGAAAAGGCTAGCAGCCTCAAGAAGAAGGCAGCACCAGTTTCCACCACCAAGGCCCTTGAGGCCCTTATTCAGGCAGTGCGGGCCCACTGGCATGTCCTCTTCACAAGGGATGGCTTGAGAAAGCACACAAACCACACCTCTCCCACCTGGGTGGCGGGGGTGGCGGTGTTGCCCAGGAGATCAACACGGCTGCCACCCATCTGCAAAGCGCCATCCAGTGCAGGAAGTGCAAGAATGATCTCATCCACTCTGCCAGGGCAAGTCCTCTATCAGCTCCCTCAACTACCAAACTCTTAGATTGGCATCATGTACTCAAATGGCTACTCTCTTCATGGGTCGCACACATTGTGGGCAGGAATTTCCATGTTGTCCGCCCCCCCGCGCCCCACCATTTTTCACAGCGGCGGAGGCTGCCCACAATTGGCCAGTAGCAGGATCTTCTGGTCCCATAACTGTCAACAGAGTTTCCCGCTGCCTTCACCCCATGCTGCTCGGGAGGGCATGGTGGGGGTTCTCCGTTGGTGGGGCCAGGACATCCCACTGGCAGGAACAGTCATAAGATTCCGACATTCAGTCGCAGGGGACATATATCAACACTTCTTCTCTCAACAATATTCTTTCACAGCACTACTATTCCATCTGACTTGTTTCTCACACTTCATTCGCTGTCCCTTCTGGTTAAGGTGCACCAGACACAGGGGACACGGATTTCATCCAGCCTCTGATCCCTCCTCTCTGATCACGTCTTTTGTCTCCATGCAGGCCAAACGTGCGCACAACAAGTGAGAGTGTGAGCAAGCCCAAGCCAGGGAAAGGATGGCAGTGATACTCAACTTCAGTCAGTTTGAGGAACCTGCTTCCGAGCTTACTGGTGAGGGCAGGCATTCCACCCGTGGCAACAAACTAAGACCTCAGCTCTCTTATTTCACCCAAACCTACAATTCACGCAGAGTGCAATGTACTCTCAATTAGCTTCAGCTCATCCATTAAAGTTTCCGAGTGTAATTTTGGCGCGATTTCCTGGGTATTTCCTGCTGGCCGTGCAGGCGAGATCGCAGCTCACATTTAACGGCGCTTAGTGTTAAGATTGAGCTCCACGAGCTTCATGCCGGTACTGGCCATCCTGCCAGCTGACTCTCCAGACTCGCGTCTGGCAGCTCCCCGCTATTAGGGGGAGCTGCTTTTATACGTTCCCTCTGAAGTCACTCACAGGCAGCACACAAGCATGGCACCACCCAGATATGCACCACGCTTCGGGGATGTCATTCTGGCCAGGTGTCTGGACTCTGTGGAGGTGAGATGGGACACCCTCTTGCCCTGAGGGGTTCGGAGGACCAGCAGCAGGGCCACCAATGCCGTCCGGGAGGCAGTACCAGAGGCTGTCAGTTTGGGTAGCGTAACAGTGCAGGAAGAAGACCAGCAACCTCCCCGCAGCCACAAGAGCAAGTGAACACTGATTCCCTGGCATCAGTTCCACCTGCCGCCACCCTGACCTCCAACCCGCCCCCCCCCTCCAACAAGCACATCGCACCCTCCTCACATCCAATCACTGTGCTGGTGCCCAAGGTTTATGGGGTGTGCATTCAGGAAGTGGAGTTGAGATCACAATCAGATCGATTATCATCTTATTGAATGGCGGAACAGGCTTGAAGAGCTGAATGGCCTACTCCTGCTCCTTTGTTTCTATGGAATTGTTGCTGGATCCCAGGCCAGATATGAGTGATGGCAGAAGGAGGGTCAAGGGATAACAGCTACGGAGGGGTGGGGGGGGGGGCTGAAGGGGTCACCAGCAAGAGCAGGTGAATGGCTCCCAGTGCCCCACCACTTGCCGATGTTGGGTGGCAAATGTGCATTTGAATGAGGGACCAAACCAGCCCAAACCCCCGGGAGCCCGCAAGAAATGCTAACATGGTTTGTTTCTCCTGCTCCCCATATGGCGAGCTCCCAACCCATCGCTTGATTTACACCAGTGGTGGTGGAATGAAGCCTTTAATTGGGCATAAATTGGGAACTTAAGGGTCTCAATTGGCAGTGAGGAGAGAAGGCTGTCAATGGGCCTTCACACCACAAACCTAATCAGGGTGAAACAGGAAGGTGACACGGGGCAAGATCCTCATCCGTCATTCTACTCCCTGATTAAATGCCCCCACCCAATCTTGCTGAAGGGGAGGGTATGCATGATCCCTCCCATCATAAAAACATCAAAATTCCACTGTGAAACTGAATAAACCACATTAATTTCATTGTTGAATATTTGTTATTCTTTACTCCTTGTGACAAAAGTAATTCAGAGATTTAGCTTTTTTAACTATTTTGCAGAAAGTACTATTGAATGTGATGAAGTTGGTATAATGCTAGTAAATTAAGAGCAATGAAGTACTATTAGAACGCTTGGCAGTTATTTGACTATTCCTTTAATAACTTATGTTATGGGCCAAGGTTTAGAGAGCACCAAAATATATCATGGAGTTCACCTGATCCACAACTTTTAATAGATTGTGGTTATGGGGAGCACAAGGGCCCACTTTACAGTAGTGATGCAACAGAGATCTAAAGTATTTTTAAAACAAATCAATGTTTATTCTATGAATCCAATTAACATTTTGCAAAACCACAGTAAACATCTTACCAACTACCAATACTAATAACCCCCAAAAAAGATGCAGTACTCTGTAGATAACCCTGAGTAACTTTCCTAACAACATCCATCAGCCAAAACACTTTTTAACATGGACAGTAGGTTTGAATTCTCGACAGAGAACAGTTACCACTTTTAAATTATCAAGTGATCTAAACATATTGTTTAACGTACAGAGAGAGACCAGTGTACATCTGTTTGGTTTGAATGCAGCTCTCCAACTGAAAGAGAAACTAAAACACAGAGCCAAAAAGTGCTTTCAGCTCAAAACGAAAGTAAAAAGCAGAATCACATTCCAGCTCCACCCACACAATGACATCACTGCAGCCATTTGATAAAACACACTTTTCTTAAAGGGATTCTCACATGACACTTAACATTTTTTTTAAATTGAGAGGACCCAATTCATTTTTTTTCCAATTATGGGGCAATTTAGCATGGCCAATCCAGCTGCCCTGCACATCTTTTGGGTTGTGGGGGAGAAACCCACGCAGACACGGGAAGAATGTGCAAACTCCACACGGACAGTGACCCAGAGCTGGGATCGAACCTGGGACCTCGGCGCCGTGAGGCAGCAATGCTGACCACTGCGCCACCATGTTGCCCTTAACTTAACATTTTGACAGGAAATATACTTCATAGTTTGGGGTGGCACGATGGCACAGTGGTTGGCCTGCTGCTTCACAGCGCCACAGACCCGGGTTCAATTCCGACCTTGTGGAGTTTGCGTGGGTTTCGTCCGGGTGTTCCGGTTTCCTCCTACAGTCCAAAGATGTGCAGGTTATGTGGATTAGCCATGCTAAATTGCCCTTTAGTGTTCAGGGATGGGAGTTACAGGGTTGCAGTGGATAAGACGAGGGATTGTGCCTGGATAGGCTGCTCTTTGAGAGGGTTGGTGCAGACTCGATGGTCCGAATGGCGTCCTTCTGCACTGTAGGGATTCTATGATTCTATTCTATGAATATCTTGAAATATCATCAATTATTACCTGATAATATATGCTACATTTTATGGATCACCACCAAAGGCCATCAACATCATTAACTATTTGTGGAGTGTGTAAACTATGCCAGCAGATCAGGATCAAATTAGTTTCATGTAGATATTGCAGTGAAGGAGCAATGTATGTTGGAAGCTCCGACCCTTTGATTATACACAACCATGGTGAGGCCACGCCTTAAGTATTGTGTGAAGTTTTGGTCTCCTAGTTTGAGGAAGTACACTCTTGCTATTGAGGGTGTCCAGCGAAGGTTTACCAGACTAATTCCCGGGATGGCAGGACTGACATATGAAGAAAGACTGGATCGACTGGGCTTGTACGCACTGGAGTTTAGAAGAATGAGAGGTGATCTCATAGAAACATATAAAATCCTGATGGGACTGGGTAGGCTATGTAAGAAGAATGTACCTGATGTTGGGTATGTCCAGAACGAGAGGTCGCAGCCGAAGAATAAGCGGTAAGCCGTTCAGGACTGAGATGAGGAAGAACTTCTTCTCTCAGAGAGTTGTGGACTTGTGGGGCTGGATTCTCCGATCCCTCGCCAGGTCGGATAATCCATGGGGGGATGGCGCGAATCCCACTTCGCCGCCCCGACGCCGGCTGCCGTATTCTCCGTCGCCGTTTTTCAGGCGGGGGCGGGATTCACGCCACGCCGGTCGGGGGCCATTGGCAGCGGCCACCCCGGCAATTCTCCGGGCCCCAATGGGCCGAGCGCCGTCCGTTTTTGGCCAGTCCCACCGGCGTGAATCACTCACCTCTGACACAGGTGGGACCTGGCAGGTAAGTTGGCAGGGGTGGACCTGATCCTAGGGGGGGGGGGGGCCATGGCGGGCCTGTTCCATGGGGGCACTTCTTCCTTCCGCGCCGACCATGGAGGAGCCCTACAGAGAACCCCCGCGCATGCGCCAAAATATGCCGGCCGGTCTGCGCATGCGAGGAACCACGCTGGCGGTTCCGCGCATGCGCGAGATCACACCGGCCCTTTGCCACATGCAAGAACTCGTGCCGTCCCTTCGGTGCCGGCTGGAGCGGCACCAATCCCTCCGGCGTCCACCTAGCCCCCGAGACAGGTGAGAATGCCTCACCTTGGGGGCCCTTTGACGCCGGAGTCGTTGCCGCCGGTTTTCCCGCCGGCGTGGGGACTTAGGGAGGGAGGGAGAATCCCAGCCATGGAATTCTCTATCACAGAAAGCTGTTGGGACCAGTTCGTTGGATAAATTCAAGAGGGAGCTCGACATGGCCCTTGCGGCTGAAGGGCTTAAGGGGTATGGAGAGGAAACAGGAGTGGGATACTGAATTTGCATGATCAGCCATGATCATATTGAATGGTGGTGCAGGCTCAAAGGGCTGAATGGGCTACTCCTGCACCTATTTTCTATGTTTCTATGCTTTTATCTCATTAACTGACTGCTATGATGTAATCTGATGAATATTAATCTGGATGCTTCATATGCCACAAGGATTCCACTCTTTTGCTGTCAATCATCTTAATCAGTCATGTTTCTGGTCACCACAGTTCCTACAACTTCAGGATTCAAACAGCTTAAGTGGTAATTAATTAAATTACTTTTATTAGCTTCAACAGAACAAAGGCTTACATGAATTTGCCAATCAAGAAACTTATCCCTTCTACTGTGTTGGTCTGTAACTTGGATTGGATTGGATTGGATTGGATTTGTTTATTGTCACGTGTACCAAGGTACAGTGAAAAGTATTTTTCTGCGAGCAGCTCAACAGATCATTAAGTACATGGGAAGAAAAGGGAAGAAAAGAAAATACATAATAGGGCAACACAAGGTATACAATGTAACTACATAAGCACCGGCATCGAATGAAGCATACAGGGTGCAGTGTTAATGAGGTCAGTCCATAAGAGGGTCATTTAGGAGTCTGGTAACAGCGGGGAAGAAGTTGTTTTTGAGTCTGTTCGTGTGTGTTCTCAGACTTCTGTATCTCCTGCCTGATGGAAGAAGTTGGAAGAGTGAGTAAGCCGGGTGGGAGGGGTATTTGACTATGCTGCCCGCTTTCCCCAGGCAGCGGGAGGTGTAGATGGAGTCAATGGATGGGAGGCAGGTTTGTGTGATGGACTGGGCAGTGTTCACGACTCTCTGAAGTTTCTTGCGGTCCTGGGCCGAGCAGTTGCCACACCAGGCTGTGATGCAGCCAGATAGGATGCTTTCTATGGTGTATCTGTAAAAGTTGGTAAAGGTCAATGCGGACATGCCGAATTTCCTTAGTTTCCTGAGGAAGTATAGGCGCTGTTGTGCTTTCTTGGTGGTCGCGTCGATGTGGGTGGACCAGGACAGATTTTTGGAGATGTGCACCCCTAGGAATTTGAAACTGCTAACCATCTCCACCTCGGCCCCGTTGATGCTGACAGGGGTGTGTACAGTACTTTGCTTCCTGAAGTCAATGACCAGCTCTTTAGGTTTGCTGGCATTGAGGGAAAGATTGTTGTAACTGCACCACTCCACTAGGTTCTTTATCTCCCTCCTGTATTCTGACTCGTCGTTATTCGAGATTCGGCCCACTATGGTCGTATCGTCAGCAAACTTGTAGATGGAGTTGCAACCAAATTTTGCCACGCAGTCGTTTGTGTACAGGGAGTACAGCAGGGGGCTAAGTACGCAGCCTTGCAGGGCCCCGGTATTGAGGACTATTGTGCAGGAGATGTTATTGTTCATTCTTACTGATTGTGGTCTGTGGGTCAGAAAGTCGAGGATCCAGTTGCAGAGTTGGGAGCCAAGTCCTAGGTTTTGGAGCTTTGATATGAGCTTGGCTGGGATTATGGTGTTGAAGACGGAGCTGTAGTCAATGAATAGGAGTCTGATGTAGGAGTCATTGTTGTCGAGGGCCAGGGAAATGGCGTCTGCTGTGGACTGGTTGAGACGGTATGCGAATTGCAGTGGATCAAGGTGTTCTGGGAGTATGGAGGTGATGCGCATCATGATCAACCTCTCGAAGCACTTCATTACGACTGAAGTCGGGGCCACCGGACGGTAGCCATTGAGCACGTTGCCTGGTTCTTCTTTGGCACCGGTATAATGGTGGTCTTCTTGAAGCAGGTGGGGACCTCAGAGTGGAGTAGGGACAGGTTAAAGATGTCCGCGAATACCTCTGCCAGCTGGTCCACGCAGGCTCTGAGTACATGACCAGGGATTCTGTCCGGGACCGCGCCTTCCGAGGGTTTACTTCCGGAAGGCCGATCTGACTTTGGAAGCTGTGATGGTGGGTGTGGGTGAGTTTATGGGCTGCTGGGGCACTCGACAGCGGATTGTTCGTTACCTGCTCGAACCGAACATAGAATGCATTGAGTTCATCGGGGAGGAGTGCGCTGCTGCCGGAGATACTGCTCAGCTTGGCTTTGTAGCCCGTTATGTTGTTTAGTCCTTGCCACATTCGCCAAGAGTCTGTCTGTGACTCTAGCTTGGTTTGATATTGTCTCTTGGCATCTCGGATGGCTTTGTGGAGGTCGTACCTGGATTTCTTGTATAGGTCAGGGTCGTCTGACTTGAACGCCTCAGATCTGTCCTTCAGTAGGGAGTCAATCTCGCGATTGAGCCATGGTCTCCGGTTGGGGAACGTACGTACTGCTTTCTTTGGCACGCAGTCGTCCACATTTGCTGATGAAGTCTGTGACGCTGGTGACATACTCATTTAAGTTGGTCACTGAGTTTTCTTAAATATGGACCAGTCCATTGTCTCTAAGCAGTCATGTAAGAGCTCTTCGGTTTCCTCGGACCAGCACTGCACGACCTTCTTAGCTGGATTCTCCCGCTTGAGTTTCTGCTTGTATGCCGGGAGAAGGAGCACCGTCTTATGGTCTGATTTCCCAAAGTGCGGTCGGGGGATGGAACGGTACCCGCCCTTGATTTTTGAGTAGCAGTGGTCAAGAGTGTTGTCGCCGCTGGTGGGACAGGAGATGTGCTGGTGGGATTTTGGCAGTATACTCTTGAGGTTGGCCTTGTTGAAGTCTCCAGCCACGATGAACAAGGCCTCCGGATGTTCTGTTTTGTAGTTGTTTATAACTGTGTACAGTTCGTCCAGGGCCTTCCTCACTTCTGCCTGGGGTGGGATGTAGACCCCTGTGATAATGGCTGAAGTGAACTCACGTGGAAGATTGTGTGTGCGGCACTTCACGGTCAGGTATTCCAGGTCTGGGGAGCAGTAGGTTGCCAGGGTCGCCACATCCAAACACCAGGAGGAGTTGATGAGGAGGCAAACCCCTCCACCCTTCGCTTTGCCTGATGACGCGGTGCGCTCCGCCCGGTGAATTGAGAAACCTTCAGGTTGTATGGCACAGTCCGGTGAGGCGGGGGTGAGCCATGTCTCTGTGAAACAGAGCACACAGCAGTCCCTTACTTCCCTCTGAGAGGTAAGTCTGGCGTTAAGTTCATCCAGTTTGTTTTCGATCGCTTGGACGTTTGCAAGGGGTATGCTGGGGAGAGGGGTCTTGAAACCACGTTGCTTCAGTCTAACCTGCAGATCCGGCAGAACCTGCAGGATGACATACTTCTCACTGTTCTGTGAAAATGCATTGTTTTCAAAGGCAGTCAAAGTTTTTAACAATTTAGTATATGTCAAAATTCTTTCTGTTTCTCAACTCCATTTTTTTTTATACCGTAAATTGTAATTCCATTTTGACAACATTGCAGCTGATATACTTGGCATTGTGCCTTAATTTAAATAAAAATCTTACAGGGATGTGGGCCTCATTAGCTAAGTATCATTGGCAGGTACTTATGTTTTTATTGCTCATCCTTAACTGCCCTTGGGAAGGTGGTGTGAACCGTGTGTGGACTACTGCAGTCTATGTGGTGTAGGTACACCCACAATGCTGTCAGGGAGAGAGTTTCTGGATTTTGACCCAGTGCCAGTGAACGAATGTTGATATTGGTCCATGTCAGGGTGCTGTGTGGTTTGGAGGACAACGTGCAGATGGTGGTGAAGACATGCATCTGCTGTCCTTATCCTTCTAATTGGTCGAGGCTGCAGGTTTGGAAGGTGCTGTTGGTGGAGCCTTTGTGCGTTGTACGTCTTGTAGATAGTACACATTGCTGCCACTGTGTGTCAGTGCTAAGGGGAGTGAATGTTGAAGATGGTGGATGAGGTGCCAACCAAGCCAATTGCTTTGTCCTGGATGGTGTCAAGTTTCTTTAGTGTTGTTGGAGCTGCACTCATTCAACCAAGCAGAGTATTCCATCCCATTCTTGCCATGATGATTATGGACAGACATTGGGGAATCAGCAGGTGTGTTCTCACCGCAGAATTCCCAGCCTCTGACCTGCTCTTGGAACCACAGTAAATATCTGGTTGGCCAGTTCAGTTTCTGATTAATAGCAACTAATAATAATCCCCAGGATGTTTATAGCATGGGATTCAGCGATGGTAATCCCTCTGAATGCCAAAGGGAGATTGTTGGATTCTCTCTTGTTGGAGATTGTCATTGGCAGGTACTTATGTTGCAAGAATGTTACTTTCCGCCTATCAGCCCAAGACTGAATGTTGTCCAGGTCTTGCTGCATTTGGACATGGACTGATTAAACATCTAAGAATCTCAAATGGTGCTAAACATTGTGAAATCATCTGTGAACATCCCTCCTACTGACCTTATGATGTTGATAAGGTCACTGATGAATCAGCTGAAGATGGTTGGGCCTAGGGCACTACCAGGAGGAACTCTTGAATAATGTCTGGGATGATTAATTTCCAACCATCACAACTATCTTTCTTTGTGCCAGATATGAGTCCAACCAGTAAAGAGTTTCCCCCCGATACCCATTTACACCTGTTTTTCTCGGGATTCTTGATGCCACACTCAGTCAAATGCTGCCTTGATGTCACTCTCACCTCAGCTCTTTTGCCCATGTTTGGTCTAAGGCTGTAATGAGGTCAGGAACTGAGTGACTCTGGTGGAACCCAAATTGAGCATCAATGAGCAGGTTATTGATGAGGAAGTGCCACTTGACAGCATTGTCAACAACCCCTTCCATCACTTTGTTGATGATCAAGAGAAGACTGATGGAGTAGTGATTGGCCGGGTTGGATATGTCCTGCTTTTAGTGGACAGGACATGTCTAGGCAGTTCCCCATGTTGCCAGGTTAGATGCCAGTGTTGTAGATATACAGCAACAACTTGGCTAAGGGCGTAGTTAGTTCTGGAGTGCAAGTCTTCAGAACTATAGCTGGAATGGTGTCAGGGTCACTTTGCAGTTTCCAGTGCCTTCAGCCATTTCTTGATATCACATGGAATGAATCAAATTGGCTGAAGTCTGGCATCTGTGATCCTGGAGACCTCAGGAGGAGACCAAGATGGACCATCCCCTTGGCACTTCAGGCTGAAGATAAATGTAAATGATTCAACCTTGTCTTTTGCAGTGCTGGGTTGGGCACTCCTCTCATTGATGACAGGGATATTTGTGGAGCCTCCAATTTTCAAATTGGAGAGTGCATGTCCTCCTGAACTCTCCATTGAACCAGGGTGGATGTCCCGGTTGGATGGCAATGGTGGAGTGGGGGATATGCCGGGCCATGAGGTTGCAATTTGCAATTGTGTACCATTCTGCACAGCACCACAATCTCTATCGTCATAGACTGGCACATCCCTCACTCGACTATTACCACCAAACCATGAAAAGTATGCAGGGCATGCTAGGAGCTGCACCAGGCAAACTTAAAAGTAAGGTGTCTAGCTAGTGAAGCTACAACAAAGGACTATTTGTGATGGACAGAGCTTAGCGATCCCACAACCAACAGATCAGATCTAAGCCTGCAGTCCTGCCACATCCAGTCGTGAATGGTGGTGGACAAGTAAACAACTCACTGGAGGAAGAGGAGCCTAGCACATCAGTGCAAAAGACAAGGCTGAAGCATTTGCAATAATTCTCAGCCAGAAATCCCGAGTGGATGATCCATCTCGGTCTCCTCCAGAGGTACCCAGCATCACAGATGCCAGTCTTCAGCCAATTCGATTCAACTCCTCCCCCCCCCTCCCCCCCCCCTCCCCCCCCCCCCCTCCCCCCTCCCCCCCCTGGAGTATCAAGAAACTGCTGTAGGCCCTGGAAACTGCAAAGGCTATTGGCCTTGACAGTATTCCAGCAGTAGCACTGAAGACTTGTGCTCCAGAATGTGCCGTGCCCCAGACTAAGCTGTTCCAGTGCAGCTACAACACTGGCATCAACCTGGCAATGTGAAAAATTGCCCAGCTATGTCCGATACACAGGAAGCAAAGCCCACATCCTGTAAAAGTGAATTAAAAAAAAGACAAAAGACCCCTGTTAGGAAGCCCTCGAGGAGAGTGATCCCTGTGTGGAAACGAGAGCAATCTTGACAGAGGCAGTTAAAAACAATTAATATTCATTTGGGCAACATACCTTCTGGCCTATGGACATTTGAACAGCTTGCGGAATCCACCGCCAAAAAACCTGGCACGGTGGGGCTGGAAAATAAGGGCCTTTGGACGTGATTCACCGAAAGATTTCTACGTCCAGTTTCTGGCACATTTAGTTGGGTGTTTCTAGGTGGCGCGGTCGAGCAAAGCTTTGGTCTCCTGAAGATGAAGTTCAGGTGTCTGGACCGCTCTGGAGGGGCTCTCCAGTATGATGCTGAGAGGGTCACCCGTATTGTGGCGGCCTGCTGTGTCCTCAACAACATCGCGCAGCAGAGGGGCGATGTGTTGGAGGAGGAAGAGGAATGCCAGGCCCGTCCGACAAGGAGTATGCGGGGGATGGTGGGCAGGACATAAAACCCAGGCAGTCATGAGAGAAGGCAATGCGTGAGCGCAAGGGCCAATGTATACGGATGCTCTGATCACCTCCAGGTTCACTGACTTGGGGGGGGGGTGGATGGAGGGGGGGACTGGACAGGGGCAGGGACAGGGTCAGGGACACCGCATCCCAACCCCATGCTCCCTCACTCCCTCCCCCAGCCACCACCCGCCTGCAAATCCCTCCGTGATACATACATGTCGCACTACGGGGTGGGGGACCTGGGTTGGCAGTAACACCAGACCTGGTCCATGGGATGGTGGATGATGACAACCCGCTCTGCGATGAGCTCTAGTGCTCCGTATCATTTGACAACGTCTGACTCCTGCCCACGGTAGCACTTTCCACCGTCCACCTGGGCGATTCTTGCATGCGAGTTGGCCATTGTATCACACGGTCCCACGATTCCTGGGGTGGCGGTGGTGACCACCCACTGGGTTTTCCCATTCCCCCCTCCCCCCCCAATGTCCATCCATTCCCCCACCCCCCCCAGACCAGACCACCCCTCACACCCATCAGACAGAGTACCGAGGCAGGTTGTAACGGTGGTAAAGGTGTTTATTGTGAATAAATATATACATATTTGTGCCCTAGCCCCTATAACTAAACTGTGCCCTGCACCTGTGCCAACTCAACTGGTGTCTAACTTCCCGCACTTACGGGCCCTTACGCTACGTCTAGATGAATCCCCTGATGATACAGCAGGAGTGGAGGCGGCCTGCTGTGTCATCCTCCGACCCGAGCTCCGGGGTCTCCTATGTCTTGGGTTGGTGTCCGAGGGCTGGTGTCCGAGCTGCTTTCCTCGTCAGTGCTCCATTCACAGGGGGGGTGAGGGAGGGGGGGGGGGGGGGGTGTGGGTGGGGGGGGGGACATGCGGGGAGGGCTCCTTCTATGGCACTGGCTGGGGGCGGGGGACACCAGATGGACCTACCCCATTACCAGCAGGTCCTGCAAGACACAAGACAAGACGCATGATTAGACTGCCGGCCGGGGTGGTGTGGGGATGGGTACGGGTGATGGTGTTGGCGTGAGGATGATGTGGGGGTGAGGATGGTGTGGGAGTGAGGATGGTGTGAGGGTGTTTATGGGTGGTGGTGTTGGCGTGAGGATGATGTGGGGGTGAGTATGGGTGGTGGTGTGGGGGTGAGGGTGGTGGTGGGGGGGTTGGCACACGTGTCATGGGAAACCACAACTCAGCAGGGTCTCGCTTCCTCACCCGCAGCTGAATTCCACCTCGGTGACCTCCCGTTGCTCCGGGAAGCCGACCACGTCCAGGACTTTCTGCTGGGCCACGGTCAGGAGCTGTAGGTCTGGCGGTCCCCCTCCTGTCTTCTCCCACTCCCGGCAGTTGTGCACGGCCTTCTCCTGGGGAGAGGGGGGGGGTGGGACCAGAAAATTACCGTGTTAGACAGATACAAGGCACCCGGCTATGGCAGCTGGTATGGGTGCCGGCATGTGGGGCAGGGTGAGGGTTCGGCCGTCCTCCTGGTGGGGGGGGGGGGGGGGGGGGGGGGGTCGGGCTACGGGTATGTGGGATGTGGATTACTGCCAGAGGCACAGTGCTGCCTACTCATCCTGGCTGCCCTGAGAAGGTTGTGCAGATTTTTCCGGCACTGCTGGCCCATTCGGACGTTGTTGCCCACAGCGCTCATGGCCTCTGCTACCTGTGCCCAGGCACGGCGAATGGCGGCAGCTGGCAGCTCGCAGCCTCCTACCTGAGCCTGGGTGCAAGGTCATCCGCCGGTCCTCCACCGCATCCAAGAGGGTCTCCAGCTCGGCATCTGTGAACCTCAGGGCTGCTCTCCTCACTGCCATCGTGTTGGCTGGAGTGGAGTGTGTATATGCGGCTGCAGCTTGTCAGCTTTTGAGTGTGAATCGCGAAACCGGCGAATCCGGCACCGTTTATCATGAGACTCGATTGTGTTCCATGTGTTGTTGGTGCTAGGCCCTCAACAGTAGCGGAATCGCTCCAGGTATGGCACCAATTTTTCTATTGCGGAAGTCCACTGGCTAGATTCTCTGAATCTCAGGCTATGTCTTAATGCCGGCGTGGGAACGGTGGCCTTTTACGACTGAACATTCAGCTCAAAACGGCCACCGATCATCTGCTTGGCTGGGGACTAGCAGGCAGGCAGCGTCGAGCACCTGGTTCTAGCTGCCGATACGGCCGGAGAATTGCCAGGTCCGTGGCCGCGCATGCACCGCAAATGGGGATTTCGGTGCAAATGGGGGTTCTCCGGCCGATGGCCGAACACGATTTTGCCGTCGGCGACCGGAGAATCCTGCTCGATTCTCCAGTTGCCAATGCCAAAATCGCATTCTGCGATCAGCCGGAGAATCACAGTTCATGACCAATTCGGGGGCGGCGTACTTTCGCGATGCTCCACCCCCTCCAAAGAGGGGTACTCTAGGAGTACGGCGCACACCTTATTGACGGCCTCAGGACAGTGCCTGAGGCCCAGCCCCCGATGCTCCGGGTTCCCGATGGTGTGGGTCGCTTGTGGTCCCATCCTGTTGGGAACTCGGTGTGGTGGCTGCGGACTCAGTCCAGCGCTGCCACAGTCGGGGGGAGGGCCGATCCACAGGCAGAAAGGATTTTTTCAAGAGCTGGGGGCACTGTGGGGGTGGTCTGGGGCGCACGAGCCGGCCAACGGGGGGGCACTATTTTGCGGGCTGGGTCCGCGAGCGACCGCCGCTATGTTGCACGGCGTGGCCACTGCAGCCACTGACCCGGCAATTCCCTGGGGCGTATCGGCAGCTAGAGGCGGATGCTCAACGCTGCCGGCATGCTAGCCCCCAGCCAAACAAAGGATTGGTGGCACTTAATGCCATTTTTTCGGGCGTAAAACGGCAGGGTTCCCACGTCGATGGTTGGGGACATAGCATCAGAATTGTAGAATTAAGCCCCGGGTCTCCCACACGGAGAATTTCACCCTTTATATTTGATGGACACTTTGCAGCCTCCTGAATTTAACACTGAATTCCGCAATTATATATGATAATCTTTGCCCCATGTTGCTTGGAAAGCAGCTTCGCTTCCCACTAACACTTCCTCGGCACCCATGCTTTGTTTCTCTATTTGTCACATTACTATTTCCTTTTGCTTTGGACCTTTGAATTTCTCTAAGACTTCCAGAAAAGACTCCTTGCATATCGGGGCACCATTTAGTCTGGCTGCGCCGATCTTACCCTCCCATTCGGGCCCCCCCCTCTGACACCCCCCAACTTGGGGAGGCTCCCTGGGAAGCCCTCTCACCCTCCATCTACCTGGTAAGACCTCCAACGGGCCCGATTGCTCTCACCAAGGATGCCATACTGAAAGTGCCAAGGTGCCGAGGCGCCAGGGGCAGAGTCAGAGTGCTACTCTGCCCAGTCCCCGACCACCCAACGGTCTCCAATGACCTGGGAGGCATGCCTGGTTCATGTTTATGCAGACCAGTACTAAACGGCGCCCTGGCAAAGTCTTCCACGCATGGCTGTTGAGTGCCGGGTGTCATGTCTATCTGGCGAATACATATTTAAACGAGTTGATTCGGATCATGCCCAGTGAGGGTGAGATACAGATTGCGACATCTCGTGAGATTCCATTTAATCTTGCGAGACTCAGAAGCCTCACCCCGACACCATGTCGGGCGTGACGAGGTCACTGAACCACACCTGTTACATCGGTTTCTGTCTCCACAGATGCTTCCTGATCTGCTGATTATTTTCAGTTTTTAATGATTTTATTAAAGGAATCTGTTTTTCCTAGTACAGTTGCTGCTGTTTTCGTTTTGCTAATGAAATGAATTCTTTACAATCAACAATGTAGCTTCCTACAATTTTCTTAATTGTTTATTAGCTTCAACTTAAGAAAAAAACTCAATTTGCGTAACACTGAAATGTCAACTTCTAATTTGTTTAATTTAAACAGAGGTCTTTTACAGCACTTAGTTATTTTTGCTGCAAGCCTAATAGATGGAGTTTGCACAGTAAATCTTCATTGTAGATTATCTGCCTTAGTCCTCTCATTTGCTGCTTTTTAAAAAATGTCTCCAGAATTACATGAGTATTGAAGTATGTGCAGCCTTTAAGTATACCTAAATTTACTAACCTTTTTCAAGTAGGCACCACCCAATAACATGACTAAATTGAGCATCTGTTTGCTGCAAAAGGATAACAAAAATCTATTTTCTTTTGGTGTGTGCACATGCTAAATAGCTCTCATTACTTCAGCTTTATGTCAGGAGTGTATGATTGATGGGTTCTAACGTGTTGCCTTGGTAACTAAGATTTCATCAGACCTCAAATTATCAAGATCTTGGCAATCAACAGCTTCTCCATAAAACTCAAAAGTATCTTGACTGATTTTGAATGTTAAGTAATTGCCACAACATTTTGCATTTCTGGGCAAGAACGCTGCCTTGTTCCCTTGTTTACTGTTAATGTAAGCAAGCTGAAGTTGGGACATTGAAAAATAATAGAACAGGTAAGTGTACAGAGGAATTAATTTCATGATAGATCAATTATAGGCTATAGTCAATTATATTGTCTTACATTACCATATTACATCATTAGATATCTTTTCTGTTTGGTTGGACAATATGTAGGATCTGGTGGTAATTGAAGAAATCCTTTGGGATTATGATGATAACATTTCAGCAAATAAATCAAGAGAGCATTTGAAATTGATTAAAAATTGAATTGGGTTTGAAAAACAGTAATCAACTGTTGCAGATGCAGAATTTTTAATCATTGAAACCTTTTTAACATTTTGATGAAAACAATTCATGAAGAACGGCATTACCCCTGATCTGTAACACCAATGCATTTTGCCAAAAAAAACTATTTAAAGTGAGTTCTCCAAATATTATTAAAATAACATCTTTATTCTAATATATTATTCAAGGCATTACCTCCATTGGAATCAAAACTTACTAAGATCCTTCAACCATTGTCAAGTTAAATTGATTAAACGTTAGAATACAAATTGTGACAAGAATATTAAAAATGGTTATTTATTATGCTTTTCCATAAAGCCTTTCTACACATTCATTTATTTATTTGCCTCTGTCTGGAGACAGGTCCTTGGCTCATTGTTTGCTAATGCTTCACCCCGACTTATTTCTCTTGATAGTTTTTGTCAGTGGTGGTTTGTCATTGCCTCCCATTCTCAGGGAAAGGATGAGGAAGCAGCTCCCAAGTTTACCTCTGTTGGAAAAAGAATCAAACCCATGTTGTTGGCGTGATTCCAAATCCGACGCCAGCTGAGTTAACAGAGACCCAAGGACATGGAAATGAATCTTGAATCAATTTTGTCCCTGGATATTGAAAATGCACCACTGGATTAGTTTATAAAAGCATATCTCTGCAGATGCTGGAATCTGGAATCTGCAGGGGCTGGATTAGCTCACTGGGCTAAATCGCTGGCTTTTAAAGCAGACCAAGGCAGGCCAGCAGCACGGTTCAATTCGCATACCAGCCTCCCCGAACAGGTGCCGGAATGTGGCGACTAGGGGCTTTTCACAGTAATTTCATTGAAGCCTACTCGTGACAATAAGTGATTTTCATTTCATCTGAAACAAAAGCAGAAAATTCTGGACAAATCTCAGCAGGTCTGACAGCGACTGTGGAGAGAGAATGGAGCTAACGTTTTGAGCCTGGATGACTCTGTCAAAACTGGACTTGTTTATTTGTTACCAAGCAATATCTGTTACTTCTCAGCACATTTGCTGGAGGTTGTATCGTGGTTCGTTTTGTGCTTAAGGGCATGTATTGCTCAACATTTTGCCACTATATTTTCTGATCATGGTATATCTGATTTACCTGATATGATCTGCTGTGATATATCTGATTGTGGTAAGTTTATTGCACAATATATACAAATAATACTGAAATCACATGCCTATGTACAGAGAAGTGCATTAAATAACTCACTCCTTACCCTGTTTTTTTAGTTTGTAGTCTGATATAAAGAAAAGTCTCCAAGGGAAGGTCTATGATGCTGACCTTGCCCTCAGTCATGCTGTGGTATTATTGATTATTTTCTAACAAGAAGCACTGCTAAACTACATTGCCACTAAGTATTTTTATGAGCCAGCTTAGCTGAGCTAATGTGCATCAGTTTTTAATGTAGTGGCTCTAATGAGACATTAGCAAAAATGTGGTCAGTTGGCAACATGCTAAATGACTAAACAAGTCAAATACTTTGTGCAGCAGGGCTCAACTTAAGGGCTGTTCATTCATTACATACGTGTCGAGGGGGATTGAAAATGCACATCAAAGGTTGTGGGTGGGGTGGGGTCGAGGTTTGCCAACCTAGAAGGGAAATAACGGTAAAGTGGGGAAATAAGAATACTGGTCTGAACAGGTCTTTTATACTTTAAAATGGAATATCAGTAAAATGGGGAAATAAAAATATTGGTCCAAAATGTTCTTTCCTTCTGGGAAAACATATTAGAATGTACGGGCATGATTCTCCGTTCTTTGCAGCTGAGATCAGGAATCCCGAGCACGGATAATCCTGTACTGGGCCAAAAACAGGATCGGTGCCGAGCAGCAGGCCGGTCTCCAGTCACCCATCCCAGGCATAATAGCAGGCTTCCCAAAGCAGCTAAGTGGTTTGACTTCCTCTTTCCGAAATATAGAAATCACTTAACATTGTTGAAGTAGTCAGCAGCTGTGAATAATAGGAAGAATGTTCATAGACATCTGGCTTGGGTTCAATGAAGGGTACTTCAGATACATTCAAGCGTGAAGGGAATGATAAACAAACACACCTTCTGGTAGCTGTGTTTTAATCATTAAGCTGTCAATCATAGGCAAGTTAAAGGCACTGCGCTGTGAAATTGAATGGATTCTTAGGATTTCAAAGGATCCTGGGGATTTCAAGCCTTTCAAGTGTTGTGGGCTCACTAAGAAGGCTCTGACACTTCAAAAAGCAGCAGTTTCAAATGCATAGGGCTGAGGAGCAGATGTGAGGAAAGGAAAAGTGTTCTTGGCTTGATTATTCACTGCTCATCTGTTGTCAGTCAGAGCAGTTCAGAGTGATAAGGCCACTTCAGAGTTTATACAGATTAGACCAGGATGAAGGTCTTGAACAGAGGACTGCCTGAGGTCACCATGCCAAGAGTGATCATCAGGTTGCCCAGGGCTAGAAGGAATAGCCCAGACATGGGACCCCCATCTTAGGGGAGGATTCCCAGTCATAGAATCATAGAATCACTACAGTACAAAAAGATGCCATTTGGCCCATCGAGTCTGCACTGATCATTTCAAAGACCACCCTACCCAGGCCTTGTCCCCCGCCCTGTAACCTCATCTGGCTCCACACAGTTAGTCACCCAAGGTGGGAATTGAACCTGGGTCCCTGGTGCTGTGAGGCAGCAGTGCTTACCACTGCACCACCATACCCCTTACCCACAGCCTGAGCCCACCCAGCCCCTAGGACCCTTGGGAGACCACCCTCCCTCTGCAGCCTGAAAGTGGCTGAGGGACAGATGAACAATGAGCTGACACCCTTAACCCCACTCAGGTTCCTTCGTGCCAGACTAGTGAATCACTGCCAGGGTGTTGGTGTCATGGTTCCAGGGCATAGTGCATCATTGGTAATTTCAGGGGATGGGAACTGAAGGAGGGACTGAAGGGTGGGCCTGGGAGGTGGCTGAAAGGGCATGGCTCAAATGGGGGCTGAGGGAGGCTGACGGGGGTGCTGGGCACGATGAGGAGGGGACTGAAGGGGAGGCGTGGGGGGATGGCTGAAGGGGGAGTGGACAAAGGAGATGGCGGAAAGAGGGGCTGAGGGGTGGCAAGGGGGATGGATAAAGGGGGTGGCCAAAGGAGTGGTGGCTGAAATGGGGGTGGCTGAAAGGGGGACTGAGGGTGGGTCTCGGGGGCTGAGGGGAGGATTGCAGGAGGGCTGTAGGGGGGGGTCTTAGGGAGTTGGAGTGCTAAGGGGGGGCAGGGGGGAGTGGGGAGAGTCTGAGGGCATTGGGTGGTTAGGTTGGTTTACTCTCATGCGTGTGTGGTGTGACCCATTATTCCCGTGTTGGGGAGAGGTTTCCCTCCTTGAAGAGGGTTTTGGGGTGTTCCCTTTGTAAGAAGGTGGGGTGGGGATTGTTAACATTTTCATTGTGGGGGCGGGGGGAGGGGAGCCTGGACCTGGATATTGGGATTGGGGCACCCATGCAAAATGGTCGCCCAACCACAGTTGCTGCAGGGAAACTGGCATGTTCAATGCTATGCATACTTTGCACAAAATCACACCCTGGTGACACTCCTAGCGCGTGTGACACACAGTCCCGATTCTTCGCTGGCAGAAATGCTTAGAACGGGATTCTCCGTTGCCCGACGCCGATATCGTAATCGGCGATCGGGCAGAGAATCCCCGTCTAAGACCGAATTGGTGGCGGCGCCTGTTTTCAAATGCTCCGCCCCCTCCAAAGTGGCACCATCGAGTAGCACGTCGCACGCCATTGGGAAGGGCTCAGGACGTTATCAGAAGACCCTCCCTTGATGCTCCGTCCCCGATGAACCGAGTTCCTGACGGTGCGGGACACGTGTGCTCTCAGTCTTGGTCAACCCGGCGTGGCGGCTGCAGACTGTGTCCAGCGCCATAGTTGGTGGGGGGGGGAGCCTTGTTGCTGTCCGTGGGGGGCTTTAGCGAGGGTTGTGTGACTGGTGGAGGGTGGCCCAGGGGTGGCGAGGGGTTGTCCGGGGGAGTACTATCTGGCATGTCTGGTCCAGACGCGGCTGGCGCCATGTTGTACGGCTCGACCACTGCAGGTCGCACACCATGCGCATGCGCGACCATGGACCGGCAATTCTCCAGGCCTTTATTTCGGGAAGTCTGTGCATTTTACGTCGCACGGTTGCTGGGCCCCCATCGGTTGGAGGATCGGTGCTGGAGCTTCGATACTTTTTTCATCATAAAACCAGACACTTCCTCCGGTCATAGCCTCAAAATTGGAGAATCCCACATATTCTCTCCATTTAGAATTTTCATAAATCCCTACTTGATCCAAGATTGGGAAGGGGGAAGGTGAATGTTTGTATGAATGTACAAAAATGTACCTTGGACTGAGACTTGAGAGCATGGTTGGGCTGGAGTGCCGAAAACATGATTTTCAGCAAACATGGATGGTTCCTCACTTTTTCTACTCAATGTGTGGAGAGTGTTATGGAACAAAATTAATTAGATGTTTGGGTGCTTCTGTGTGGAAACATGGAATCTGCTGCTATCTAGTCTTCATGAACAATGGGATATGATTGGACGTGAAATTATATTTACTGTACTGAACTCTTTCAAAAGTGAAAATATTCTTAAGTACAAAGTTACAATTAATAGGTACTCACTTATGTAAACTTAAATATAATGGAATCGAACATGGGGAAAATGCAAGTTAATATATACTGGACTGAAAAAGATAACTGAGAATACTTTTTAAATGATCAGAAGCTAGGGGCCGGGGTTCTCTGACCCCGGGGCTGGGTCGGAGAATCACCGGGCCAGTCGCGATTCACGCGACGACGCCCCAACGACAGTCCGCCGATTCTCCGGTCACCGTGCGGCGCTGGTTGGCCTATTTTCCACCCGGGATGAGCCGAGTGGCCGCAAAGATAGCCCGAGTCCCGCCGCACTGTTCACATGTGGTCTTACCTGGTGGGACCCCAGCGTCCATCCTGTGGGGGTGGGGGGGGGAGGCCTGATGGGGGGGGAGGGGGATCCGACCCTGGGGGTGGCTCCACCGTGGCCTCACCCGCGATTGGGGCCTACCGATCGGCGGGCCGGCCTCTCCTGGTGGGGGCCTCTTTTACTCCGCGCCGGCCCCTGTAGCTCTCCACCATGTTGCGTCGGGGCCGGCGCGGAGAAGGAAGCTCGTGCGCACGCACAAATTTGTGCCGGTCGCAGTGCGCATGCGCCTGTTTGACGATGGTATTGGCAGCTGGAGCTGCGTAAGTCGCTCCAGTGCCGTGCTGGCCCCCTGTAGGGCTCAGAATCGCTGCTCCTGGGGGCGTGTGGACGCCGTCGTAAAACGCGACGCCGTTTACGATGGCGTCAACACTTAGCCTCAGGATCTGAGAATCCCGCCCAGGAAGTGTGGAGGAGGAGAGAGGTTTAGGGCCTCAAATATACAGAAATCACACAAACATAAACCTATTGGACAAGTACAAAATATGCTCATCAAATATTAGCCTACATCTCAAGCTGGCTGGAATAAAAAGATGTGGGAGTTATGCCACAAATATATAAATAAATATACAATCAATTCTAGTAATCTGATTGCTAGGCTGCTGTGACACCCTACAAGTCCCTATTACCACTGTTTGCACCATTATCCACAACCATGATGGCTGCAGTTGGAGCCTGTGGGGCAAAAACTGCAGAGATCTCAGAACTTCAGTCTGAGCTTCCAGTGCAAGAACCAGACCTTTGGAGGATTCTGTGGGAGCTCAGACACTAGTAATCAGTTGCTGTATCTTGGTTGAGTCCACAAGTGTTATCATAAATTTGGTCACCACTTCCACATTGAGAAAAAAATGGACACCATGCTCTGCATCAAAACCCGATTCTAAATCGGTGCTGACCTCCACCATGCTCCTTGACATCAGCACTAGGGTTTTACTGTGGGATGAGAGAGAAATGGGGTAAAAGGAATAGGCTTATTTAATCTTCAGTGGTTTCAGTCCAGCCACCTCAAGCCTCCGACATAATGATTACAAGCACCTTCTCCTCAATCAGGGTCTGGATATGCAGCCATTCCTGTCCCCAATGGGGTTAGGCACTGTTGCTTGTGAATATGTGCAACTTTATTCTGCAAGAGAGAGGAAAATGTATCATTGGGTACGGTGCCATGTGAGTAGGTGATGTGCCTGTATAGTTGAGGAGCATTGTGTGCAGGTTGTGAGGTGTGGGGATGAGGCTTGAGTAGTACTAAATAAGAGAGATTGAGATGAGTTAAATTGAATTATATGTCGTGCTTGAGAACATTGGCCGGTGAGTAAAAGGAGGTAGGTGAATGAAGCTGTGTGTGTGTTCTCATGACACAGTATTTGAGGATGTATTTATTTCCATTAACCACATTTATCTTGGTGTTACATTCACTTCCCTGTGGTTACATTGTTACCAATTGTTACCATTGACCACAAAGGCTAACTCCTCTCACCACCTTTGGTACCTTTGAATTCCTGGCTTCCTTTGGGTAGAAGATTTCTGCGTGGCTCCAGTCCACCTTGTCATAATATGCACCCATGCACATCATGAGGTAAAAACAGGCAATGACAGACACCCAGGTTAGCCATTCAACATACAGGACAGAACACAACCAATCACAGACAGAACACCAGAGGGGGGCTTCCAATTATAAAACACACGCGGCATCAGCACTCCACCTTTTTCCACTGGTGATAACTGTCGTGACAGTCAGGGTGTATATATCAGTCAGCAACTTCTCCACGTGGATCAGAGCTAGCCTGGTCTAGTAAGTTAGAGTTAGTACACTTAGAGTAGTAGAGTGTCAACCCACAGCCAGCTGTGTGCATTGTTACAGAAGTTCAAGAATTCGTATTGAACCAACGCCTACGTTTGGTGTATGCTTTACCGATCATCTGCATCCTGTTGCAGTCCATGTTACCCCAGGGTGAATAACACAACATGATACCAGGAGTCTACTTCATCTAAGTAATTTATCTTGAATAATTCAGTGATGACCAGCAAGTGCCTTCCAGCGGCATGGAGAAAATCCAGGTCCGTCCACAGCTCCAGATCTCCGGAAATCTCGGCGCCAACTGGCGGGTCTTCAAGCAGAAATTCAGCCTATACATTGAGGTCTCGGGCCTCGAGGATGCGTCCGATGCCAGAAAAATCGCGCTGCTCCTATCGACTGCGGGGGACCAGGCCATCCAAATCTTCAATTCGCTCACTTTTGCTAACGGCGAAGACAAGACCAAGTTCCAGACCATGTTAGCCAAATTCGACAGTCAGTGTGAAGTCGAAACGAACGAGAGCTTTGAGTGCTATGTCTTCCAGCAACGCCTTGAGGGTAAGGATGAGACTTTAAATTCCTTTCTAATTCATCTCCGCATATTAGCGCAATCCTGCAACTACGGTGACACCACTGATTCCCTCATCAGGGATCAGATCGTGTTTGGGGTCCACTCCGACGCCCTGCGGGAGCAGCTCCTAAAAATAAAAAACATGACTCTGCCAGTAGCCATCGAGATGTGTAAAGTGCATGAACAGGGGAAAAGTCGCTACTCCCGCCTTAAGTCGGCAGAACAGGAACAACTTGCCTCCCACGAGGCAGGGAGTGTACAGGCCATTGCCTGAATGCGGCACCTTAGCATCGATGAAGGCGGCCACTTCGCGCGCTTTTCCTGGGGTCCCACACATGCGCACCACGGACGGGAGAATGAAGCGGCTGAAGACGACACTGCGCAGGTGCGAGCGGCGGCCGACCGCCCTGTGCACATGCGACGACGCACGGAGCGTTACGACATCAATGTCATGACATGCCCGAACTGCGGCACCACCCACTTAAAGCGGCAATGCCCTGCAAGAGGCCGGTGATGTTTAAATTGTGGGTAGCCTGCCCATTATGCAGCCTTCTGCACCTCCGATCGTGGGCCAGCGATCCCAGTTGCAACGCAAACGAGTTCGAAGTGTGCAGCAAGAGCTGCTGCATTCGGAACCTGGTAACACCACGGATCCAGAGGACGACTGCCTGGAGTCCCCATATCATGTGGGCATCATTACCACGTATGACAAGGACTCCTCAAATTCAACAACATGCCTACCCATCCTCAACGTGGATTCTGCGGACGAATGGTGTGCTTTCGTACAAGTCAACCAATGCAGCATTCGGTTCAAGCTGGACACTGGTGCTTCAGCCAATCTCATTTCTCAAGCAGATCTTGCTCGCCTCCAAAGGCAGCCAAAAATTCTTCCGCCTGCCTGCCAGCTGCTTGATTATAATGGCAATGCCATTACTGCATTCGGGTCTTGTCACCTGCATGTTTCCAACTAGGCCATCAAAGCCACACTGCGATTCGAAATCGTCAAGCCTGATAAGGCTTCCCTGCTTGGTGCCCATGCATGCAAGCTACTCAATCTCGTCCAGCACGTACATGCCATGTCCTCTGCCAATATGAATCTTCAGGCTGACATTGATGAAATCCTGTCACAATACCTGGATGTGTTCAGTGGGATCGGCACGCTGCCGTACCGCTACAAAATCTTACTCAGGCCTGATGCCACGTCTGTGATCCATGCACCACGCCAGGTGCCGGCTCCTCTGAAGGACCGTTTAAAGGTGCAGCTGCAGGAGCTCCAAGACCAGGGTATAATCTCTAAAGTGACGGAACCGACTGACTGGGTCAGCTCGATGACCTGTGTGAAGAAGCCCTCTGGAGAACTGCACATATGTATAGATCACAAGGATCTTAACCGAAACATAATGCGGGATGTGATGAATGTGATGAATGATATCTGTATACACATGTACCTTTGATGCGTAGGCCCATTTCAGACCGGGTTTGGAACCCTGGGGGACTCCGCCTCTGGCTCCGCCCCCAGGGAACTGTATATAAGGTTACGTTTAGTGGGCAGCGTCCAGTGAGCACACTTCTCGGCAGCTGTCTGGTTCTCTGGTAATTAAAGCCTTTGAATTATCAATCTTCTCTCCTGAGTCGCAATTGAGGGTTTCTCACGGGAACACTATCTGATCCCGAAGCGGGAGGAGCTAACCAGTGAGATGGCACATGCCAAATTCTTCACAAAGCTAGATGCATTGTGTGGCTTCTGGCAGGTACAACTGGACGAGTCCAGCAGGAAGCTCTGCACATTTAATACACCTTTCGGAAGGTACTGTTACAACCGCATGCCATTTGGTATTGTTTCAGCCTCTGAAATCTTTCAGAGGATCATGGAACAGATGCTGGAGGGCATTGAGGGTGTGCGGGTTTATGTTGATGACGTCATTATATGGTCCACAACCCCAGAGGAACACATATTTTGTCTCCAACAAGTCTTTAGACGCATACATGCCAACGGCCTCAAGTTGAACAAGGCCAAATGCTCCTTTGGCATGTCATCAATCAAGTTTTTGGATGTTCAAATATCCCAGCAGGGCATGCAACCAGACTCGGACAAAATCAAGGCCATCAACACCATGAAGACCCCAGAAGACAAAAAGGCGGTACTCTGCTTCCTGGGTATGGTAACTTCTTGGGAAAGTTCATTCCCAACCTCGCATCACACACCACGGCTCTAAGGCATCTGGTGAAGAAGTCCGCTGCCTTTCAGTGGCTACCCACACATCAAGCAGTGTGGCTCGAGTTCAAGGCAAAGCTCACCACTGCTCCGGTGCTAGCGTTTTTTGACCCAGAGCGGGAGACAAAGCTCTCCACGGATGCCAGCCAGGACGGCATTGCTGTGGTGCTCCTCGAGAAGGATGACTCCTCGTCCTGGGCTCCAGTGGCCTATGCGTCCAGGGCCATGACTCCCACTGAGCAGTGGTATGCTCAGATAGAGAAACAGTGCCTGGGCCTCCTCACCGGTATTGTAAAGTTCCATGACTACGTCTATGGTCTACCAACCTTCACAGTAGAGACTGACCACAGACCCCTAGTCCATATCATTCACAAGGACTTGAATGACATGACGCCCAGACTTCAGAGCATTCTCCTTCGACTCCGCAGGTATGACATCATAGACTATCATAGAACTTACAGTGCAGAAGGAGGCCATTCGGCCCATCGAGTCTGCACCGGCTCTTGGAAAGAGCTCCCTACCCAAGGTCAACACCTCCACCCTACCCCCATAACCCAGTAATTCCACCCAACACTAAGGGCAATTTTGGACATTAAGGGCAATTTTATCATGGCCAATCCACCTAACCTGCACACCTTTGGACTGTAGGAGGAAACCGGAGCACCCGGAGGAAACCCACGCACACACGGGGAGGATGTGCAGACTCCGCACAGACAGTGACCCAAGCCGGAATCGAACCGGGGGACCCTGGAGCTGTGAAGCAATTGTGCTCTCCACAATGCTACCGTGTGTAAACCAATATGGAATTGGTTTACACACCGGGCACGGAGCTAAACATTGCAGATGCCCTGTCCCGCGCCATCACCTCGCCCTGTGAACAGGTCGACTTCATCCGCCAAATTGAGGCACAGGTGCAACTGTGTGGCAGCAACCTCCCGGCCTCAGACGAACAAGTCGTCAACATTCGAGAGGAGACTGCCAAGGACCCTCTTCTGCAGCGGGTCATACATCATCTTGCTAATGATTGGCAGAAAGGGCAATGCCCCCAATTCTTTCATGTCAAGGATGACCTAACAGTTGTTGAGGGGCTCCTCCTCAAGCTGGATTGTATCGTTATTCCTCGCAGCCTCCAGAGCTTAGTGCTCAAACAGATCCACGAGGGCACCTGGGTATCAAGAAATGCAGGCGCAGGGCCTGGCAGGCTGTCTATTGGCCTGGCATCAACGAGGACATATCCAACATGGTCCTCAATTGTGCGACTTGCCAGCGTTTCCAGCCTGCTCAGCCCATAGAAACACACCAGCAACACAAGATCGTGACCTCTCTGTGGTCTAAGGTGGGAATCGACCTTTTTCATGCCAATGGGCATGAATACGTGCTTATAATTGACTACTTCTCGAGTTACCCCGAAGTGGTGAAACTGTCTGACCCCACATCAAGGACTGTCATCAAGGCCTGCAAGGAGACATTTGCCAGGCATGGTTACGGTCACGAACGACAATGGTCCTTGCTTCCACATCCAAGAGTGGTCCAACTTCGCGAAGCTATACCTATTCAAGCACATTACCTCGAGTCCGCATTACCCGCAATTTAACGGGAAGGTTGAAAAAGGGGTCCATATCGTGAAGCAACTGCTCTGCAAGGCTGCGGACTCAGCTTCTGACTTTAACCTTGCGCTCCTGGCATGCAGGGCAACCCATCTGTCCACCGGTATGTCTCCGGCACAACTCCTTATGAATCGTGAGCTGCGGACGACTGTTCCGGCCATTCAGTTACCTGACCTGGATCACTTCCCAGTGCTGCAAAAGGTGCAGCAACTCAGAAACTGGCAAAAGCTGACATAGATGCTCAAGCTACTGATTTGCCTGTGATCTCTCCGGAAGGTGCTGTTCGCATCAAGTTGCCTGGTGGAGGCTGGTCAGCTCCAGCTGTTGTTCTTTGACAGGCTGCTCCCAGGTCGTTTGTGGTTCGCATGGCTGATGGATCCATTGTCAGGCGCAACAGAAGGGAACTACGCAAACTTGCCTGCCCACCACCGGATCTCACGTTCCCAGCTGTCATTATGCCTTTTCCGGACACCTCGCTCCACGAGGCCGCCAATCTGGCTGCAATCCCGCCTGTCAAGGTGCTGACATCCCCACCTCCACCTCTCAGGCGATCGACATGGATCCGATGCCAGCCCCAGAGATTGGACTTATAAATATTTCCTTTGTACATATTGTTCTGTATCTGCACGCTAGACACCTTACGTCTACATATGCATTCACTTGCCATTTGCTGTAAATAGTTATATCTGTAAATATGTTGTATATGCTCCAAGCAACCGACAAATTGTTTTTAAAAAGGGAGGATGTCATAATATGCACCCATGCACATCATGAGGTAAAAACAGGCAGTGACAGACACCCAGGTTAGCCAATCAACATACAGGACAGAACACAACCAATCACCAGACAGAACACCAGAGGGGGCTTCCAACTATA
This sequence comes from Scyliorhinus torazame, assembly GCF_047496885.1. Lineage (NCBI taxonomy): Eukaryota > Metazoa > Chordata > Chondrichthyes > Carcharhiniformes > Scyliorhinidae > Scyliorhinus > Scyliorhinus torazame. The sequence continues at coordinate 240,647,792 of NC_092713.1, forward strand.
AAACACATGAGGCATCAGCACTCTGCCTTTTTCCACTGGTGATAACTGTAGTGACAGTCAGGGTGCATATATCAGTCAATAACTTCTACACATGGATCAGAGCTAGCCTGGTCTAGTAAGTTAGAGTTAGTACAGTTAGAGTAGTAGAGTGTCAATCCACAGCCAGCTGTGTGCATTGTTACATAAGTTCAATAAATCGTATTAAACCAACATCTACGTTTGGTGTATGCTTTACCATTCATCTGCATCCTGTTGCAGACCGTGTTACCCCAGGGTGAATAACACAACACACCTTTTGTATCTAGACTACAGCTAGGAAGCTTAGAGCATGCTTCCTGTCCTGTTGTTCCTGCTCAGAATGTCTTCTGCAACCAGTCCCAACATCTACGAGAGGCTGAGTGCTTCCTCTATAAGAGGTGACCGTTGACTTTAAGCAGGCAAACTTTTAAGTGGTGGCCTTGCCTGAACTTGGGGCCCCTGGCTGAGGTGTGCAGCAACTCAATACAGTGTTTAGTGCTTGGCTGCACACTACCGTTACTTAAATTTGCAGATAGCACAAAGATTGCCGTTGTAAATATCATGAAACTGCGTGCAGAAATATGAGCACAGATTAATTATACATCCCAGTCCCTGCACCCATATTCAGATCTTACCCAAGTTTTATCTTATTGCCTCTTAATTAAACTAAAATAGGTAAATTAGTTTGCAACATTTCATGTTTTAACAGTGAAGCAGAAAACTGGGAATTAACAGTGCTGATTGTTTGAAATTTCCTGTTGTTTTTCTCTATCAGCAATGGTTCAGCAACTTGGAAAGGATTGCTAATGATGGTTTTATTGATCTTTTTCTTCCCTGTGAACAACATCAGGTTATCCCACAGGGGAAATTCTGAACCACAGTGCAGTCCAGTCATATATGAAAGGAAACTACATGCTCTTTAGAAATGTTGGCCTTTTTTTTCAAACACATTAGTAGGTGGTCTGAGAAGGGAATCAAAAGTGAAATTGAATTTTTGCAATCAATTTATGGTGAACATTCACTGGTAATTGATGTGAAAAGACTATGAAGGAATGACACACATTGAGATGAAAGTTTTTTCATCGAAGTGCTTTGCAATTCAGCGAGGGTAGAAATAAGAATATAGGGAGGATCAATACGTGACTTGAGGCATGATTCAGGAGAGTGGGTTTCAGATTCTTGGTGCATTGTGGCCAGCTCTGCGGCAGAAGGCATCTATTCAAAAGAGTTGGGTTGTATTTCAGCAGGACTGAGACCAATGGCTTCTCGAGGAGGTTCACTAGAGTGTTGTTAGACTAAATCAACAAGGAGGTAGGCACCAACATAGAGAAGTAGGTACAATAAATAAGATTGATAGTGTCAGATAGTACGAGAGAAGAAGTGTCATATTAGATAGGAGATAGGAGAGGACTAATCGCATTATGAGGAATATAGAGGCATGTTTAAAATGGCACATATGCAAACACAAAATGTGTGGTGAGTAAAGTTGGTGAGTTGCAAGCACAAATCTGGCATGATGGAAGTGTGTCTTAAAAATGGTGAGGGCTGGGTGCTTAATGTTAACAGATGCAAATTAAAGTTTCCAGAAATAATGGGGAAGAAAGGGAAAAAGGGAGTTGGGGGTGGGAGTAATGATTAGGGAAGGCACTATCATGTTAGAAAGAGAGGGTTTCCTTGAGGGAGCAAAGACAGAATCCATTAGATCAGAGTTGAGAAACAAAAAGTGTATGATCATGTACTTGGGGTATTCTGTATGCCTCCAAATAATTCAAAAGAGATGGGGGAAAAAATCCGCAGGAAAATCACAGAGATGTGCAAAATCGATGGAATGGTGATATTGTGGAACTTACATTATACAAATATTGTTTGGGATAATGTGCAAGTAAAGGGAAATGAGGCAGAGAAATTTCTGAAAAGTGTTCAGAAGAACTTCCTTGACCTATATCTTCTTAGCCCAACCAGGAAGGAGGACCTAATGCTGAGGAATGAGATGTGCCAAGTTGACCAAATGGGAGAATACTTGCTTAAAAGCGATTATTGTATCATAAGGTTCAGACTAGCAACGAAGAAGAACAAGGATCAAACTAAAGTAGAAATTCTACACTGGAAAAGAGCTAACTTCAACGGGAGGAGAGAAGAAAATGGAACCAAAGTTTGACAGGAACAACTGTAACAAAACAATGGTTGATCGTCAGTGAAGCAAAGTTTCAAGTGCAACAATAATAATAAAAAATGCTGGAAACATTCAGCCGGTCTGGCAACATCTGCCAAGAGAAAAACAGAGTGAACATGTAACCTTTCCTCAAAACTGCAGTTATCTCCTGATCATAGAATACCGAGGCAGAACCAGAAAGGGTAGATACAGGCAGCCAGTCCAATATCAAATATGATATTATCAGCTGCAAGGTTATTTTATGTCTTCCTAGGAGGGGGTAAAAAGTCAACTTCATTCTGGGAAGTGACATGCAATAAGCCAGTCTCCTCATTTCCTTCTCTCAATGGGTAGCATTGAGAGAACAGGATTAATTAGTAGCATACAATCACAGCACAAAGTCAAAGAGGGGAAGAACTGAGGGAATATAATTTACACTGACAACACAACAACCATTATTGGAAAAATAAAAGATTAAAATTGCATTTCCATTTTGTGCAGGGAGTTAATTTCTATTGAGAGAATTTCTGCAGCAAGAGATAAATGATGGAGTGTGGTCAAGCAGAGAATAATGTGGGGATTTGTGTTCTAGTTCATTGGCAACATGTATTTAGCAATGTGCGTGTTGGGTAATGTTAATTTTAATTGGAAAAATGTATATTAGACGTTGTTGGATTTACTTTTGGTGGTCTGTCTTTATTGCTGTGCTGAAGTAAATAACATCTTCATCACCTCAGCTTTATTGGCAGCATTTAAGTGACCCCTCACTTCCAGCAACTGCATGGTTATTCTTTTAAGAACAAAATTGCGTAGTTACCGAAACACATCATTGTGGATACCTTTATGGGCTATAGAATGGCAGATGCCTATCTGAAGTAGTGGATGATGATAGTACTATTGTTTTCAAATCAAAATTACAATCAAGCAGTTTATATCCTTCTTTCCTTTGTAGATGACAACCTTTGAGAACATAATTGTAGCTATTTTCACTCTCATCAGGTCAAGTAGAATAAAATGTTAAACATAGAAAAACAGAGTATTACTGACCAGTAGATTTTATTTGTGAAAAGGGCAGTTAGGGAAGAAACATCCTCATGTGCAATAAACCCAAATGCCTTTTCTATGCTGTTCTGAAATGTCTTCATTACCTCTATGCAGGGTTGACAGATTGTGAAGTCAAACATGTATGTAACATTGATTTGATGCCAGCTGTGCCATTTTGGAGTTCAATGCGTCAACTAATGCCATCTCTGAAACATGCTCAGCTGAACATGTATTCAGCAGCAGGAAGGAACCCTATCGGTGAAATTTGAAAGTATCATCAACTACTTTCAGGCTAGCTTTTGATTGATTTCTATTGTTCCTGCTGAATTGAAGACATTTTATGTGAATTGTACTGCAACTTTAAATTGTTAATGCTTACAGGGAGTGGTATGGCAAGCGTTGAAGAACTTGGTCCTGTCTTCAAGATGTGGAGATGGACTGGGGTGAGCACAGTACGAAGTCTTACAACACCAGGCTAAAGTCCAACAGGTTTGTTTCGATGTCACTAGCTTTCGGAGCGCTGCTCCTTCCTCAGGTGAATGAAGAGGTCTGTTCCAGAAACACATATATAGACAAATTCAAAGATGCCAAACAGTGCTTGGAATGCGAGCATTAGCAGGTGATTAAATCTTTACAGATCCAGAGATGGGGTAACCCCAGGTTAAAGAGGTGTGAATTGTCTCAAGCCAGGACAGTTGGTAGGATTTCGCAGGCCAGATGGTGGGGGATGAATGTAATGTGACATGAATCCCAGGTCCCGGTTGAGGCCGCACTCATGTGTGCGGAACTTGGCTATAAGTTTCTGCTCGGCGATTCTGCGTTGTCGCGGGTCCTGAAGGCCGCCTTGGAGAACGCTTACCCGGAGATCAGAGGCTGAATGCCCTTGACTGCTGAAGTGTTCCCCGACTGGAAGGGAACATTCCTGCCTGGTGATTGTTGCGCGATGTCCGTTCATTCGTTGTCGCAGCGTCTGCATGGTCTCGCCAATGTATCACGCTTTGGGACATCCTTTCCTGCAGCGTATGACCTGGGACAACCGGGACCTGGGATTCATGTCACATTACATTCATCCCCCACCATCTGGCCTGCGAAATCCTACCAACTATACTGGCTTGAGACAATTCACACCTCTTTAACCTGGGGTTACCCCATCTCTGGATCTGTAAAGATTTAATCACCTGCTAATGCTCACATTCCAAGCATTGTTTGGCATCTTTGAATTTGTCTATATATGTGTTTCTGGAACAGACCTCTTCATTCACCTGAGGAAGGAGCAGCGCTCCGAAAGCTAGTGACATCGAAACAAACCTGTTGGACTTTAACCTGGTGTTGTAAGACTTCGTACTGTCTTCAAGGGTTCGTCATAGAACAATTGCTCCTAGACATCAGTTTAGTAGTTTTCATCACTTTTGTATGACAGCATGATAGATGAGGACACGCTGCTAAAAGAGAGGAGAATAGGAAGGAAGGCTCTTCTGTATCAAGTGAGATACCTTTGCTTCTGAGCAGACCGTCAATGAAGAAAGCACACATGAAACTGGAAATGGAAAAGGATAAGGCAACAGGTTTTGGAAAGACGGTGGACTTACAATTTACACAGTCGGGACACTTTTGTATTCCATTACTGACAAATAATATTAAAAGTAGAGTTATTAAGGATGTGTTAATGGCAGTTGAAAATGGGACATTAGCTGATAAAAAGCTTGTTGTATTAAAACTGCATAGGCAATTTGCACATCCGTCTCCTCGGAGGCTGAACATTTTATTAAAGGATGCAGGGGTAAGGGATGAAGACTATACTAAGCTGATAGAACACGTTAGTGATCGCTGTGAAGTTTGTAGGAAGTACAGAAGGACACCTGCATGACCGATAGTAACCCTACCTTTGGCCAGGGATTTTAATGACATTGTGGCTATGGACCTTATGATCTCGGATAAAGCCAATAATATTTTGCATTTTGTAGATTTAGCAACCAGATTTAATCAACGATTTTACGAAGTAAAGAAAAGAGAGTAATTCTGGATCAAATCGTGGAAAAATGGATAGGGACAGGAATGGCCGCGGCAAAATTCCTTATGGACAATGGGGGAGAATTTGTTAATGATGAGTTTCGGGATATGTGTGAAAACGCGAATATCACAGTTACGAATACGGCTGCAGAAAGCCCATTGAGGAATGGTGTGTGTGTAAAAGAGACCATGCAGTAATAGATGACATGCTCCGGAAAATTTTGGAAGATGGACCAAACTGCAAGCTAAATTCAGCTTTAGCATGGGTGGTACATGCAAATAATTCATTGCAGATGGTCGGGGGCTATAGTCCCTATCAATTAGTGTTTGGTAGAAATCCTAAAGTTCCGTCCATTTTGGATGACGAGCCTCCAGATTGGGAAGGGGCTACAATTATCTCTGACTTTGCTGAGCATTTAAATGCATTACATAACAGTAGAACAGCTTTTTTAGAAGCAGAAGTCTCTGAAAGAATTCACAGCGCTTTAAGGCATAATGTACGGCAATCAAATACCGTTTATCAGCAAGGAAACATAGTATACTATAAGAGAGACTATTTGAATGAATGGAAAGGCCCAGGGAAGATCATAGGCATAGATGGCAAAACAATTATTTTGCCACATGCCAATCAAACTGTTAGGGTACATTCATCAAGGATAATGGGTACAGATTACAAATTTTCAAATTTAGACAGAGCAGACAGGCATGACGAGGAACCAGGGTCAGCTGGTATGCACTTGTTACAGAACTATGAAGCCCAGTTAACTGATATAGACAGTGTTTTTGTAGAGGAACACATCACTTCTGATGAATTAGAACAGGCCATTTTTCCAAAAGGACAACTGCCAAACGTTGGTACAAAAGTGACATACTTGCCTGAAGGGTCTAGTCAATGGAAGTACTGTTATGAGTAGAGCAGGGAAGGCCACTGGAAAGTATAAACATTGGTTGAATGTACAGCATTCAGGGGAGGGAGTCAAGACAATGGATTGGGAACACAAAGTTCAAAATGGAGGGCACAGAAACATAGTGCGTGTTCAGATAGTACATCGGATAGTGAACAGGTCCCCAAGAAAAGGTCGAGAACTATTGAAAGGACATCCCACAGCAGAAGGGAAAGATCCAGTAGTAGCAGTACAGAACAAGATACCAGGCGGGAGAGGGGATGTAGTTTATCAATGTCTCGAAACATGATAAGACTATGAATACTAATAGGAGTTTGAAGCCCACATGCACGTGAGATTTTAGTAGCTTCCAATAAATTAGATGTAAAAGTTATCAAAGATGCCAAACAGCAAGAACTGCATAGTTGGAGTGAATTTGGGGTATACAAGAAAGTACCAAATAGGGGACAAAGAGCTCTATCCCGCAGATGGATTTGCATGGAAAAGGTTCTTCCGGATCGAACTTATAAGGCAAAGGCCAGGCTTGTGGCAAGGGGATTTGAAGAAAACTTAGAAGATCAGGATTTAAGTGTAGATTCACCTGCGGTAGGAAAGGTTATTTTAAAGATCTTCTTGGCTCTATTAGCCACAAAGGCATGGGGATGCAAATCTAGAGATATAAAAGCTGCCTTTTTGCAGGGACATCAGCTCCAGAGAGACATTTTTCTCCGTCCTCCTAAAGAGGCAGCTAACACAGAAGGGGTACTCTGGAAGTTGAACAAATGTGTATATGGATTAAATGATGCGTCTAGAGTCTGGTATTTTTCGGTAAGGTCAGTTTTGTTAAAGTTAGGCTGTTGCCAGTTGAAAGCAGATCCGTCAATGTTTTACTGGCACTATGAAGGAAATCTTTCTGGCATCTTTATGATGCATGTCGATGATTGTTTGTGGGGTGGGATTAGTGATTTTGAAGCTATTGTAATCTCTGGTTTGAGAAAAGAATTCAAGGTTGGAAGTCAGGTGTCCGGTGCATTTAAATATATTGGATTGGAAATCGGACAGACTACATTAGGGGCAACTTTACATCAACAATCTTATTTGGAAAGCATCACCCCAATAGCAATTAGTCGTGGCCGGGTTTCACAAATAGACACAATGGTTTCAAAGATGGAAAAAGAGCAACTGCAAAGTTTAATTGGGCAACTGAATTGGTTAGGTAGACAGACTAGACCGGACATGAGTTTTGATGTCTTAGAGTTGAGTACAAAAATGAATGATCCCAAAGTGAAAGACATAATAAGAGCAAATAAAGCATTGGTCAAACTAAAAATGCAGCACTGTGTTTTGAGGTACCCGGTTTTAGGTGACCTTAGGCACTTGAAACTCATAGTTTATAATGATGCATCCTATGCAAATTTATGTGATGGGGTTTCAAGCGCAGGAGGTTTTATAATTTCCCTTTTAGGGAACAATGGTAAATGTTGCCCTCTTGTGTGGAAAACAAAGAAAATAAAGAGAGTGGTCAAAAGCACTTTGGCTGCTGAGATGTTAAGCCTTGTAGAGGCGGTGGATATGTCCTTTTATATATCTCAGATATTGACAGAAATTTTGGGATTAGGGGATTTGGGTAATGTACCTATTGAATGTCACATTGACAATAAATCCCTGTGGGAAAATGTGCACTCTACAAAAAGTGCCAATGAAAAAAGGTTAAGGATAGACATCGCAAGTTTGAAGCAGATGTTGGACAGAGGGGAAATAGCAAAAATTAAATGGGTTGACAGTAGCTATCAATTGTCAGACTGTTTTACAAAAATAGGGGCTAGTTCACGGAAACCTTTGGATATTGTTAATGAAGGGGGCCTGTTTCTGTGACTGTTTTTTTCTTCCAAAAATGAAAAATAAAAAGAAGGGGGGAAATGGCGTATGTGTTTTTGAGTTTCTTGTAATTTTGTTTTCACCTAATTTTCTTTTCTCCAAGGAAGGGGAGACTGTTAAGTAATGGGTTAAGAGGCATTCCAATTAGTTGTCTCATTTATGGTAAGTATCCAATAATTGACACTGATATGTAAAGAGGCTTCAGGTGGCCTTTGTGCCAGGTGATGTGATGATAGAGTTTTGTGCAGAGTCTGTTAAAGTGAAATAAAAGTGTTTGTGAAAAGGAGCAGAACCTTTGGCTCTTTATACAACAGCAGCTAAATGTCTAACAGCAGTGTTAGTTATTTCTGACAAAAAACAATGGCTGAATAGTAGTTTGTCCACCCATCTGCTATTCGGCTTCATGGACCAGGGGGCATCTCACTGAAGGTGCAAGGAATGATGATTGCAACACTTCAATGTAATGGAAGAGAACTTAGAGGCACTATACATTATTCATAATCACGAATTCTCTTTATTGAGTAGAGAAGCTTCTATAGAGTTGGCGATCTTTTATAATCTATAATATTTATTAGTGTCACAAGTAGGCTTACATTAACAGTGCAATGAATTTACTGTGAAAATTCCCTAGTTGCCACACTCCAGTGCCTGTTCAGGTACACTGAGGGAGAATTCAGAATGTCCTTTATTCACCTATTGCATTAAATAATTAAATACCATGTTGAACATGTCGTAGTCATGTTATCAAATTGTAGAGGTAATATTAGTCACAGTATAAATCAGGAAATTAGAATTGCATGTAACATAGTTAATACTGTAATAATGGGTGAGTTCATTGACATATAGACTGGATGTACCTAATTAGCAGGAATGCTGTGGAGAACGAATTCCAGGAGTTTGTATGAGATGGATTTTTTGGAGAAGCACATTTAAAAACCAACTAGGTATCAGGCTATTTTAGATTTAGTTTATGTAATGAGAAAGGCTAATTAATAAATTTGCTGTAAAGGAGCTTTGAGCAAATAGTCACCATAATATGATAGAATTTTACATTATGTTTGCAAGTGATATAGTTCATTCTGAAACTAGGGCCTTAAATCTGAACAAAGGAAACCATGAGGGGTAGATTGACTATAGTAAATTGGGAAAGTGCATTAAAAGATTTGCCCATAGACAGGCAATGGCTAGTATTGCAAGAGGAATTACATGGTCTAAAACAAATATTCATTCCTCTCAGACACAGAAATCCAACAGGAAAGGGGAATGAACAGTGGCTAACAAAGTAAGTTAAAGATTGCTTTAAATCAAAGGAAATGGCTTAAAAGATTGCCAGCCAAAGTGGTAAGCTTGAGCATTGGGAGCAATTTAAACTGCAAAAGAAACCGATAAAGAAAGGGAAAAGAGTGCAAGTTAGCTAGAGAAAAGAACAGATTGCAAATGTTTCTTTCTGTTTTGGAAAGGAAAAGATTAGCAAGGACAAATGTGGGTAAATTACAGATAGAGATGGGATAATTTCTCATGGAGCCTCGGGAAATGGCAGAGAAAATAAACCATGACTTTGTGTCTGTCTTCACGGAAGAAATGCAGAAAAACTTCTGGAAATACGAGGCAACCAAGGGAATTGTGAAAATGAGGAACAGAAAGAAATTAGTACTGATAAAGATGTAGTGCTGAAAAAATTAATTGTAGGTTGCTCACTCTCCAGGACCAAATGAGCTACATCCCAGAGTTTTGGCTATATAAATGGTGAATACATTGGTGGTTATCTTTCAGAATTCTATAGATTCCGGAAAGGTTCCTGCAGACTGGAAAATGGCAAATGTGTAGTGACTTAGGCCAGGCCTTTGAGATTGGCCAATTAGAATATGAGTTCCGTGATTAGTGACCCAATCAGGGAACCCCTTTTTTTGTATATGACAGGGAGTGTCAGATTCTCTGCACTCCCGGTGTAGACGGCAAGCTGAATGCAGCTGGTTGTTCGGCTGTTGGTTTTGTAAATGAAAGGAATTCTGGTAAAGGGACTTCTACCTCCGTGAACTCATTACAAAATGTTTCTTTACAAAGGGAGGTGTCATGTTCTTGTTGGATGGCCTGATTTACATTACAAGAACACTTGTAGCTAAAGCTATAAATGATTTATTAACAACAGATGAATAACTGCTAACCTGCACAAGCAACCTCTCATTCCAGCTTCCATTGTCAGTCTGAGGTCACCTGACTCTCATATTCACTTACATAATAATGAGACTCCTAGTGGTCAGTTGGTGAATTACAACACAACCATGCTATCACTACACCCAGAATAATTTGAGAAGAGAGGTGGGCAGATGTTTGAGAAGGAGGAACTTACAGAGTTATGGACAAAAATACAAGGATGCAGGACTAAGCCCATCTGCTTTGACAGATCGAGGACCTGTTAGTTTGATATCTGCAGTGGGGAAAATCTTAGAATCTGGTATCAAGGATGTGATAACTGGTGACTTCGCAAATAATGTTATGATGGGGCAGTGTCAACAAGTATTTATGAAAGACCAGTTTGACCAAACTGTTGGGGGGTTTTGAGGATGTTGCTTGTAGCATGGATGAAGGAGAACTAGTGGATGTGGTGTACTTAGATTTTCGGAAGGCTTTGATTACATCCCACAAAGGGGATTAGTAAACAAAATTAGAGCACATGGGATTGGGGAATATATTAGTATGGATTGAGAATTGGTTAACAGACAGAAATGGGTTATGTTGTTATTATTGGTACCATAATGATCAGTACTAGGGCTACAGTTGTTCACAATCTTAACGATAATTTGAATGTGGGGCCCAAATCTAATAGTTCCAAATGTATTGAAGACACAAAAGTAAGTGGAAATGTAAGTTGTGAGAATGATGCAAGGAGGATTTGGACAGGTTGTAAGGAGGATTTGGACAGGTTAAGTGAATGGGAAAGAACAAGGTAGTTGGAATGTAATGTGAATAAGTGTGAAGTTATTAACTTTGGTCGAAAACAAAGGCAGAGTATTTCTGAAGTGGTGAGATTTTGGGAAGTGTTGATATTCATGTGTTCTTGTTCATGAGTCACGAAAATCTAGCATGCAGTTGCAGCAAGCAATTAGGAAGGCAAATTGTATATTGGCCTTAATTGCAAGGGGTGTAGGGGTAAAGACGTCTTGCTGTAATTGAACAGCACCCTGGTGAGACAGCACATGGAGTATTGTGTATAGTTTTGATCTTATCTAAGGAAGAGTATACTTGCCTTGGAGGGAGTGCAACAAGCCTAATCCCTGGGATGACAGATTGTTTTATGAGGGGAGATTCAACAAACTAGGTCTGTATTCTCTAGAGTTTTGAATAATTAGAGGTGATCCCAACGGAATTTACAAAATTCTTACAGGGCACGACAGTGTAGAGTGGATAGAGTTGTTCCCCTGACTGGTAAGTCGACGACCAGGGACACAGTCTCAGAATAAGGGGCAAGCCATTTAAGACTGAGATGAGGAGGAATTTCTTCACTCAGAGGGTGGTGAATCTTTGGAATTCTCTACCTCAGAGGGTAGTGGAAGCTCAATCGTTGAGCATGTTCAAGACTGAAATCGCTGGATTTCTGGATACTAATGGCATCAAGGGATATGGGAAAAATGGTGCAGAGCTAGATAGTGAGCCATGATCTGTTTGAAGGTAGAGCAGGCTCGATGGCCAAAATGCATACTCCTGCTCCTATGTTTCTGTTTCCAATGAGCCAGAACAGTCAGAGCCAGTCTTCCTGGGAAATATTCCATGTCATGATATCCACATTAGCATATCATGGTGCAATCACACACACACTGATGGACAGGTAGTTGGACCAACCAACACACACACAACATCACAGCCAATCACCAGTGAGAGCACACGCATTATAAAACAGGGAACACCACAGTTCCCGCTCATTCTACCAGGAGACAGTGCAGAGCACAGAGCTCACAGCGTGCCACTCAGACATGTGCTGAGTGCCTCACCAAGATAGTGAAAGGGCTGGGTCCACAGGTTAGCTGGTAAAGTTTTAACCTCAGCCAGCTGTTATTAGTTGTTATCGTACCCGGACAATAAAACAGAGTTGTACCATCTACAACCGTGTTGGTTCGTTTGTGTATCGGAACACCCAACACGACATGATGCCAGGATTGGAAACTAGCCAGCGACTGTGAGACCTACCTGCACCTCTTCCGAAATCTGCCATCCTGCGCTATGGAAAACATCAGCCTGCCGCAGCCTCTCCGAATCGCTGGAAATCTTGGCGTCAACTGGAAGCTGTTTAAACAGCGCTTCCAGCTCCTCCTAGAAGCCACAGACAGGGAGAATGCATCGGACACCAGGAAGATCGCCCTCCTCCTCTCCACGGCGGGGCAACACGCCATCCACATCTACAACTCCCTGGCATTCGCGGAAGGCGAGGACAAGACGAAATACAACACGGTCCTTCTAAAATTTGAGGAACACTTCAGCGTGGAAGTTAATGAGAGCTTCGAGAGGTACCTCTTCCAGCAGCGCCTGCAGGGTAAGGATGAGCCTTTTCAATCTTATTTGACACACCTCCATATCTTCGCGCAGTCCTGTGGCTATGAGGCCATCTCCGATTCCATGATTCGGGAACAGATAGTTTTTGGGGTCACCTCGGACACCCTACGCCAGCAGCTCCCCAAAATAAAGCGCCTCACCCTAGCGACTACCATCGAGACCTGCATCCTACACGAAAACGTGACAAGCCGGTACTCCCAAATCCAGGTGGCCGAATCGGCACGGCAGGGGTCCTACGAGGCCGAGCGAGTTCAGTCGATCGAGTTCCTCCCGGCCCGCGGCCCGGACGAGGGCGGCCATTTTGCACTTTTTCCGAGGCCTCCCGCGCTTGTACGCGCCAAAAGAGGGGACGTCGACGCAGAGGGACGGGATGCGCAGGCGCGCTCTACGCAGGACAGCACTGCGCATGCGCGGTGGTGCAACGAACGTCATGACGTCATGACGTGCGGCAACTGTGGATCCGCACACGTAAAGCGGCAATGTCCGGCCAAAGCACGACAATGCCTCTGCTGTGGCAGGATGGGCCACTATGCTGCCTGCTGTCGAGCAGCTCAGCCTGCCAACTCTCCGCAATTCCGCAAGCCTCGCAGGGACGTGCGGGCCATTCAGCCCCCATACACTGAGTCATATCCTGACAACATGCAGACCTGTGATACCGGCGACCGGGAAACCTTCCACGTTGCGGTAATAAACAAGAACCGGATGTCCCCAAATCGGAACCACCAGCCGATGCCAGTGCACAGCATTGATCCGGGCGATGAGTGGTGTGCCACCCTAACGGTCAACCCGAATTCGTCGCCCACCTGATAGACTTGACTTATGAGCCTGTTAGCACATTGGACTCACTGAATTGTTTTACAGTACTGTTAACGTGTTTCTTTCTTGTCGTTCCAGGAGTTCTCTTTCGATATTTGATGATTGCACTTGTTTTGTTAGTGGTACAACCTCGTTGCTCTGTTGCACCTGACACCTTCCTCTGTATATAGTTTAGCCTCATGTACATGTTGTAAATATTACACACACATACTCAGATGCACTCAGTACACACCAATATTTATTAGCATGTAGGCACATATCCTTGTGAAAAGGGGGATATCATGATATCCATATTAACATATCATGGTGCAATCACACACACACTGATGGACAGGTAGTTGGACCAACCAACACACACACAACATCACAGCCAATCACCAGTGAGAGCACACGCACTATAAAACAGGGAACACCACAGTTCCCGCTCATTCTACCAGGAGATAGCTCAGAGCACAGAGCTCACAGCGTGCCACTCAGACATACACCATGTGCTGAGTGCCTCACCAAGATAGTGAAAGGGCTGGGTCCACAGGTTAGCTGGCAAAGTACGAACCTCAGCCAGCAGTTATTAGTTGTTATTGTACAGGACAATAAAACAGGGTTGTACCATCTACAACCGTGTTGGTTCGTTTGTGTATCGGAATACCCAACACAACATTCCATACTTGCAGGAGGAAATTCTAGAAATTGCAACTTCATGGAAGGAGAGGGCAGGTGGTGAATGTGGCGGTGACCAAAACACCATTGAGGAAGATGACCAGGATAAAAAGCTGTCTGATACCAGTGACATGGAACAACCTGATGTAGGAACTGACTTGCCTGAAGATAAACCAGGAGCAGAAGATCCCAGAAACAATTGCAGAAAATAAATCTGACTCGGGAAAACCTGATATCAAAAAAACTGCTGAAGTATCATGAACTGATCTTGCACACATTTTAGATGTGTAAGGAAGAGAAACAATAGAACAACAACCTAATTGCCTAACAACAGAAACTGAAGTGAAATCCAGCACTACTCCAGATATTGAGTACGATTTATCAGCCTAATCACGCCTGACTTGGTGTTGCGATGAGGCCATTGAACTTTGTGACTCTCGAGATGTCTCGCGGGATTCAATCGAACCTCGCAAAACGTCAAGATCTGGATCTCGCTCCAGATCAGCATATTTAAATGATCAATTAGGCTTGTTTTAATATGCATACGCCGGAATCTCTGGGCTCCCAAGAACTAACGGCCTCCCCAACAAGGTCTCGACCAAGAGACATTTACTACTGATCCACGCAAATGTAATGCCATCTGGGGGGTTTCCCAGGACATTGGAGACTGCTGGTTGGTTGGGGACAGGGCAGGTGGCTCTCGCTCTTACAATCGAGCATTTTGGTACTTGCACCTTGGCACTGCTACTCTGCACTGCCAAGGTGCCTGGGTGGCGACGCTGGGGTAACAGTGTGACAGTGCCAGGGTACCTGCCTATCAGGGTGGCACTGCCAAGTGTCAGGGCCATGGGGGGGCCATGTCCATAAAAGTAGCATGAGGGTGGGATGAAGGGTGCGGGGGAGAAGGGTGACTATGAAGGGGTCTCATAAAGGTGGGAAGGGGTGAAGGGTGGGGGTCCTGAAAGTGTGAGGGGGCAAAAGGGGAAGGCCCTCAGCGACTCCATAGCAGGATGTCTGCACTTGGGGGCAGGTGGACAAGGCCCATGTATGCGGAGGGTGGCATTGCCCATGGGTAGGGGATATGGGGGACCCTCAAACTCACTTAGAGATTGGAGCACCCTTTCAAAATAGCAGCCCTATCTCTGAGGAGCAAGCCCGGCCAGTGAGTTCAGCTCCCCACTGCTGAAAAAATGTATATGAGCCGGCTAGACTGGGGAGAAACTCCATAAGGCTCAGAAAAATAACTAATGACACGATCTAACCAATAGAAAATGGAGTCTATTCAGTGTCGGAATGACCTTGGTATCTACTGGCACTTTGGTTATCAAGTGGCTCCACTCACCAGTGCAGAAAGGAATGGGGACGCCATTTTAAATGGTGTCCCAATCTCTCAACCCCCCATTTAACCCTGGACCCTCCCTCACCCCCCCAACGGCCAAACTCATCTATAAGAGGATCCAGGGGCCCCCCACACTGCAGTCCACATGGACAGTGCACCCCTGGGCCTGATCTCCAGTGTGAGGAAAATGCCGGCCTAGTACCTTGGCACTTCCAACCTGGCACCCTGGCAGCGCCCCTGCCAGCCTGGCACTACATGGCACTGCCTGTGTGTCCAGGTGGCACTGCCAGGGTGTCACATTGTCCATTGACCAACCACCCGGGGGCCTTCAAGCACCTGGAAGACCCCCCTCAGATACCGTTCCGCCTGGTCCCCGTTTGTGGGGATCAGTACTGAACAACGCCCGGCTGGGGCCTCCTCGGCGAGGCCGGTATAGGCCGGGTGGCTGATTGATCCAGCAGCAGCACAGCTAAGTGGGTTCTAAAAGTCACTTTGTCATGTGAGACTGGCCCTGCCCACTGTGGGCGATGTCTTATGAGATCTGGTTAGATCTCATGAGGCACAATGGCCGTCGGGAATCCCAGGGGAGGCTCCTCCCAGGAAATACTGACTGCATCTCACCCCAGTTCCTGCGGGATGCGACGGGTAGATCGCGCCCTAAATGTGGGTGAATGCCGGTGTGGATCTCACCCAAAAAGCCGGTGGGAAATACCCCAGCGGACCCTCCGGAAATGATACTTAGAAACTTAGGGAGTGCAGATGGCCTTGGAGAATGGATTCAAACTGCTCTCGCCACCGATTGCCCAGCTTCTGATTGCACCACCTTAACACAAGCTGCAGCTCTCTGGACTAGCGGCTGAAAGGCAATAGTAAGATCACTGGTGGAGTGGCAGTGATGGGAGGATGAATGCTGTTATCAGTAGAGAGGAGGTTCATGCTTGAGTGTCACTGCCACTGTCACATGATGATGCCTCAATAATCCTGGAAATCTGTTGAAGGACAGTTTGATAAACTGCAAGCCTGTTTGAAGACTGGCTTCTGTGGCTTTGAAAGCAGTTTATGCCTTCATAACAGCAAACTGAGCTTGATATGACTTTAGTCTGAGTTCCTACTGAAGCACAACAATATTTGATGTCTTCTGCTTAACCTGAAATGGAAGTTAATACATGGGACATTAGGTACTACTTCATCGATGAATCCATAAGGGTTCTTATCAAGTTTACCAGCACCTACTGGATGGAGAGGATGGTGCAAAGACTTGTTGATGATGGACTCGTCCATGCTCCTTGATATTGATTGCAGGTTTTACAGAAGGTCTGTCAATGCAACAAGGGATCATTTTTACGTTGTCCCATGAAAGCCCTCATCTGAATTCTCTGCAGCAGGAATTATAAGTGAGCTCACCATCCAGTGAGCTGGCACCTGTGCAAGCCTTGCCCTGGCTACAAGTCTTCCATGCACGTTGTCTCATCACATGCAAATCTCATCCTGAGCTCTCCTCTAAATTATGCCTTGCATCATGTTCTGAGCTAGTGGTTGCGAACTTGAGAACGAGGGAAGATGTTTCATCATCATCACCTTCCTGTTCTTCCACCTATAGATTGTGGGATGAAACCAGAGGAATCCCACGCAGACACAGGGAGACTCCACACAGACAGTGACCCAAGCCAGGAGTCGAACCTGGGACCCTGGAGCTGTGAAGCAACAGTGCTAACCACTGTGCGACCGTGCTGCCCGTGCTGTTAAAGGAAGTTAAAGGAAGTAGGGGAGCACATTGTAGATGCCCTAACTATAATGTTTCAGAGTTCCCAGATTCAGGTGTAGTCGCTCTGGATTGGAAAATTGCACATGTCATTCCACCTTTTAAGAAGGGTGAAAGGGGGAAGACAGGGAACTACAGACCAGTTAGCCTAACATCTGTGGTGGGGAAATTGCTGGAATCTATAATCAGGGATGGGGTAACTGAACACCTTGAAAATTTTTGGTTGAACGGGGAGAGCCAGCATGGATTTGTGAAGGGAGGGTCATGTCTGACTAATCTTATTGAAATTTTTGAAGAGGTAAGTAAGGTAGTGGACAGGGAATGTCTGGATGTCATTTATATGGGCTTCCAGAAGGCATTTGATAAAGTCCCACACATAAGATTGTTAACTAAGGTGGAAGCCCACGGAGTTGAGGACAAATTATTGACATGGTTAGGAAATTGTTTGAGTGGCAGGCGACAGCGAATGGGAATAATGGGGTAACACTCTAATTGGTTGGAGGTGACTAGTGGTGAACGACAGCAATCTGTGTTGTGGCCTCAATTATTCACATTATTTATTAATGACTCGGATGATGGCATAGAAAGTCATATATCCAAATGTTCTGATGATACAAAGTTAGGTGGCATTGTAAACAACCGAAATGATGGCCTAAAATTGCAAGGGGATATTGACAGACTAAGTGAATGGGCAAATTTGTGACAAAGGGAATTTAATATCAGCATGTGTGAGGTTATCCATTTTGGACCTAAAAAGGAAAGAGCAGATTACTTTCTAAATGGAAAGAGGTTCGGTACAGTGGATGTCCAAAGAGACTTGGGGGCTCAGATGCACAGATTATTAAAATGCCACGAATAAGTGCAGAAAATAATCAAAAAGGCTAATGGATTGCTAGCTTTATATCTAGAGGATTGGAGTATAAACAGAGGTTATGCTGCAGCGATACAAAACCCGGGTTGGACCCCATTTGGAGTATTGTGAGCAGTTCTGGGCACCACATCTTTGGAAAGATATTTTGGCCTGGAAGGGAGTGCAATGTAGATTTACAAAAATGGTACCTGGCCAACAAGGGTTAAGTTATGAGGAGAGATTCCAGAAATTAGGTCTGTTTTCGCTAGAATTTAGAAGGTTAAGGGGTTTTCTGATTGAAGTATTTAAGATATTAACAGGGCAAATCAGCACAGGTAAAGATAATTTATTTCCACTGTTTCTCTTCCCTCCCAACACACAGCCTCCAGATCCCTGGGCGGGATTCTCTGATCCTGAATCTGATTGAATTAGGCCACAGATCTGCCATGATCTCATGAAATGATGGGACAATTTTGAGGGGCTGAATGGCTATGTTCCTAGTTAGCAAGTAATCCTGAACACATTGTAAAATAGAATCAGAGAATCATAGAATTGTAGGGACTCCATTTCCTTATCCTCATTCCCTATCCCCTCCATCCAATTCACACAAGGGCGGTTGATCCCCATTATTATTATTTGTCTTTTTTAAACCCAATTTCTTAATCTATCTGCATGTTTCATCCCCTGTAGATGACACCTATTAATCTGATTGATCCTTCATTCACTTTTATTTTTAACCATATGGATTCTATTTTTATCTTGCTGATGGCTGAAACCCTTTTCTCTTCTGCCATTCTGTTATATAGAATAAATTCAGCCACTCCATTTTCCTATATTCCCTCTCTTTTTTAAATATGTTTTCCTTTGCGATAATTAAATCACAGTCCTGAATTTTCTGTAGTCATGGGGATGATTCTCTGACCCCCCGCCGGATCGGAGAATCGCCAGGGGCTGGCGTGCATCTCGCCCCCGCTGTATCCAGAATTCTCCACTACCAGAGGATCGGCGGGGGCGGGAATCGTGCCGGGCCGGTCGCAAGGCGACCTGGCCCCGGGGGGTGCCCCCACGATGGCCTGGCTCGCGATCGGGGCCCACCGATTGGCGGGCGGGCCTGTGCCGTGGGGGCACTCTTTTTCTTCTGTCTTCGCCATGGTCTTCACTACGGCGGAGGCAGAAGAGACCCCCTCCACTGCGCATGCGTGGGTATGCCGTGAGCGGCCGCTGACGCTCCCGCGCATGCGTCGCCCGGCGAAGTCCTTTCGCCGCCAGCTGGTGTGGCGCCAAAGGCCTTTCCCGCCAGCCGGTGGGGCGGAAATCACTCCGGCGCGGGCCTAGCCCCTCAAGGTAAGGGCTTGGCCCCTAAAGATACGGAGAATTCCGCACCTTTGGGGCGGCCTGATGCCGGAGTGGTTCCCGCCACTCCATTACGCCGGATTCCCCCGTCCCGCCGGGTAGGGGAGAATCCCGGCCCATGTCTCAGTAATCCCGACTCTCTTCCCTCCCAACACATAGCCTCCAGATCCCTGGGCGGGATTCTCTGATCCTGAGGCTAAGTGTTGGTGCCAGCGTAAACGGCGTTGCGTTTCTCGACAGCATCAACATGTCCTCAGGAGCAGCGATTCTGACCCCTAATGGGGCCCAACACGGCACTGGAGCGACCCACGCCGCTCCAACTACCGATCCCGGTGCCAGATGGGTGCCGCGCTGCGCATGCGCTGTGGGACCGGCGCCAATGCGCGCATGCGCAGTGACTCCCTTCTCCGCACCGGCCCCGATGCAACATGGTGTAGGGCTACAGGGGCCGGCGCGGAACAAAAGAGGCCCCCAACCCGAGAGGCTGGCCCGCTGATCGGTAGGCACCTATTGTAGGCCAGGCCACAGCGGAGGCCCCCCCCCGGAGTCGGACCCCCTCTCCCCCACCAGGCTGCTCCCGAATGCATGCACGCTGAGATCCCGCTGGGTAAGAGCAAGTGTGAACGGTGCTGGCGGGACTCTGATTTTTTGTGTGGCTTCTCAGCCCATCCCGGGCGGAGAATCAGCGGGGGCGGGGGTGGGGGACGCGTAGAGCGTCCCCTGACCGGCGCTGCGCCGACCGTGCCGGCGTCAATGGCGCCGGGCGGAGAATAGGTGGACCTGCGTCGGGGCGGCGTCGTGCGATTCGCACCCGTTCCAGCGATTCCCCGGCCCGGCCTGGCTGAGAGAATCCCGCCTCCTGTTTTTATTGTGGACACCATGCAAATTGCTGTACAGACATTTTAAACTCATTTTTAATTGTACTTCCTCTCACTTTATGTTTAACTATCTTTAACGACTTCTGTTCTTTAACTCCGCATATTCCCTTGTCACCGATGTCCTTCAATACTTTATTCTTCCCAATGTTCTATGCCCAATTCTGCTTGTATTTATGCTGCTTATATTTCTTGTAGATTCTTCCTTCCCTTATTATATTTAGAATACGCTGAGAAGACTCTACTCTTGTTACCATTAGTGCTCATTACGTGTTAGCCTTAATAATAATGATGCAAGAAAACAAGGTCAAAGCCACACCTCATTATTCTAACTATTTCCCTGTTAGATTCAATTATCCAGTTTATAACACCTCCAACACTGCACCCAAATCATATTTCAAGCTTGGGAAATAATTCCCAGAAGAGAAGTTGACAGCATATTTAAACAAGACATTGTTTATCACTATTCATTCTCTATCCAGTTTTTTGCCCTCCATAGTAATGCATAAAAGCACATTAGTAAGCTTTTAATTAGATGAACAGTTGTAGTTTCTAGAATATTAATTTTATGGTGCCAGATGTTGCTAGCTATGACAAGGTGTTATAACCTGCCTGCTTACCATTGGCTGGGGACTATTGACAATCCCACAATCCTGTGGGAGTATGAGCTTCCCCAATGAGGGGGGCGTGGGTTTCCTCTGGGTGCTCCGGTTTCCTCCCATAAGTCCCGAAAGAAGTGCTTGTCAGGTGAATTGGACGTTCTAAATTCTCCCTCAGTGTAGCCGAACAGGCGCCGGAGTGTGATGCCGAGGGGATTTTCATAGTAACTTCAATGTAGTGTTAATGTAAGCCTACTTGTGACAATAATAAAGATTATTATTAAGATAAGAGTCTTTGTTTCAGGATGGCTCTTTCTAGAACACTTTAATTCAAACCGGGCTTTCAGGTCGAGAATTCTGTTTCCAATCTGGAATGGTTTTCAGTGTAGATTCATTGAGGTCTCTGCAATTTCAGAAATACAGCAGCTCACAGCATTTCTGGAAAAATCATGAGGGAGAGGGAGAGAGCGAGAGACAGACAGGCAAAGCAGATCGCTGTCTCTGTATGTCCAAGTCTCAATTCTGCTTTCTGAGGTCTCTGGAAATCATCCCACTCAGGTGGGATCCAATCACCATCTGTTACCGGACAGAAAATAGCCTTTTGGCCAATTCATTGGCCGCCAGCCAACCAATCGAACCGAGTCCCACCCCATCTCTTGAGTACCACCAAGTATGAGTTCTACTGTTCAAAGCTAGCACCATATACTATGTTGAAACTTTTTGAATTCCTCATTCTCTCTGCTGCTGCTGTGATCATAAAGAATGGGAAAATAAGGGAATCAACAAGAAGGGCCTGTACAATGATGATATTTGAACAGCACTTCATTGGCTGTAAAGCATTTTTAAGCAACTTTCGATCATAAAAGGTGCTATATATATGCAAGTCTTTCTTTTTATTACTCACTAAGAGCAGTTCATTTTCATCTGAAAGTAAGAGCACCATTATTAAATGATTGATGTTTATCTGTTGTGTCATACAAAATCCATCATTGTATGGTATGCATAATGGCCAGTTATTCCATTGCATCAGTTCCTATTTTTATTACCATTGATAGTACATTGTTCCCAATGAGTCTTCTGTTTTATGAGTTTCAATAGCTTGGATATGAACACAAAAAACTCTAGTCTGCCTAAGATATAATGGAGTAGAATTTCCATGGAGTACTTCAGATCTTGCACCATTTTTTCACAGGACAATTGTTGGAAGCCCTGGAGAAACAGCAATTATTCATAGTTTTGACCGGAGCTATGGCCGAAAATTGGGAGAATCCATGCAGTTATTCCAGGTAGTAAATCTATTGTGACATGTTTCGGTAAATTATGTGTATTGCTCACTACAATGAATGCAGATTTATATAAGGGCATTCCTTTGATTTCCTAGATGATACATTTCCAGTGTTAACTGGGCTTTCGAGGGAAAATCCAGGTGCCTTACATTGCGGAAAGAGAGTGAGTGATCGTAAGGCAAACTACATTGCTCTCAGAGATCCTGGTGGAAGTTACAGAACTATGTTAACACGTCACAGACCCAGCATCTATTTTTTGTATAATTCTATGTGGAAATGAAGAAATAAATATGGCAGTTATCTTTATTGGATTGATTAACTATTGGCTATTTTTTGAAATATAATAAATAGTTCTTCTGACAATCATATTTCTTGAAACTTGCGAAGGCGTTGTATAATTATTTAAAATGTTTCCTTGTTCATATTAAATACATTTTGATAACTGTATGACTTCATCAAAAGGAAGACTGTTAGCATACAAAGCATGGATTTGCAATGCCTTTTAAGTGGATATAAACAGCCATAATTACTGAAGTGTGTAATACATTCTAATATGCTTCTTAAGAGCCACAAAAAGATCTGTGATAGCCATAAATGAAGCTGGCACTAAGGTTGAGACGTATGTCACAATGGTAATAACAATCATAACCCTGTAATCACCATTGCAAGCCACAATCTGTTTCCTGTAAACAGACTTACGAAACTGACATCCACTGACTTTTCCTTTATTGATTTCCTGATTGAATTTGGCACTTTGAAAATCAAACATAAGATGGGCCAATGAGCATATTTTTGTAACCACATTGTGGAGCTGAAATGGCTGGTGAAGCAAGGATATATCTGTTTATTTAAGGCCAACCTGTGACAAATAGTCAATTGCTTCTTAGAACATCACAGATGAAAACCACAGACTTCAGTACCGCTTTCCCATGGATTATTGTCAAGTTGAATGATGGGATTTTTATGATTTAGATGAGACGGGCAGGAACATCATCAAATTACGTGTTTAAAAATTTCTAGATCAAACTCGTTATGTGGCTGCATCCACAGTACAGACTTACGGGGGTTGCAGGAGATTAACATAATTTTCACTGTTTTTAAAAAAATAATAATTAAATGCTTGATTAGTTTAATTATGAGGAATGATTAATTTCTTTTACATCTACGCCTCTCATGTTGTCACTGCTTCCCAAGTAGGTTTGACATAACACTGTATATTTTATTGGACAACACATTAATGCATAGAAAAGTAAATAAAGTAAGAGCGAAGAACACTGACAATCACATAAGATTAATGGGCATTATATTTTTGAATATTGCTATAATTTTAAAGGAATTAGAGTGGATACTCAAATTTCATAAGATTACAATGCTCTGTGCATTTTCGGTTACGTATTCCTTTCTGATGATTGTTTATGAAAATTATCGATTACATTTGTTATTTTCTTCATGAGAAAGCAGTTGATGCCTCACGGAACTTATGGGTGAGGTAGGTATTTGGAGGCCAAACATTTCAGAATGGTTTAAGGGGAAGTTAGAGTGAAGAGGGAAATTTGGTTGACATCAGTAATATCTAAATAGACTTCTTTCAGCAGTAATTTCTGTTTATGAACAGTATTTCATCATAATGTCAACAAAATAGGGGCAGCACGGTGGCGCAGTGGGTTAGCACTGCGGCCTCACGGCACCGAGGTCCCAGGTTCGATCTCGGCTCCGGGTCACTATCCGTGTGGAGTTTGCACATTCTCCCCGTGTTTGCGTGGGTTTCGCCCCCACAACCCAAAAATGTGCAAGCTAGGTGGATTGGCCACGCTAAATTGCCCCTTAATTGGAAAAAATGAATTGAACAAAGAACAAAGAACAAAGAAATGTACAGCACAGGAACAGGCCCTTCGGCCCTCCAAGCCCGTGCCGACCATGCTGCCCGACTAAACTACAATCTTCTACACTTCCTGGGTCCGTATCCCTCTATTCCCATCCTATTCATGTATTTGTCAAGATACCCCTTAAATGTCACTATCGTCCCTGCTTCCACCACCTCCTCCGGTAACGAGTTCCAGGCACCCACTACCCTCTGCATAAAAAACTTGCCTCGTACATCTACTCTAAACCTTGCCCCTCTCACCTTAAACCTATGCCCCCTAGTAATTGACCCCTCTACCCTGGGGAAAAGCCTCTGACTATCCACTCTGTCTATGCCCCTCATAATTTTGTAGACCTCTATCAGGTCTCCCCTCAACCTCCTTCGTTCCAGTGAGAACAAACCGAGTTTATTCAACCGCTCCTCATAGCTAATGCCCTCCATACCAGGCAACATTCTGGTAAATCTCTTCTGCACCCTCTCTAAAGCCTCCACATCCGTCTGGTAGTGTGGTGACCAGAATTGAACACTATACTCCAAGTGTGGCCTAACTAAGGTTCTATACAGCTGCAACATGACTTGCCAATTCTTATACTCAATGCTCCGGCCAATGAAGGCAAGCATGCCGTATGCCTTCTTGACAACCTTCTCCACCTGTGTTGCCCCTTTCAGTGACCTGTGGACCTGTACTCCTAGATCTCTTTGACTTTCAATACTCTTGAGGGTTCTACCATTCACTGTATATTCCCTACCTGCATTAGACCTTCCAAAATGCATTACCTCACATTTGTCCGGATTAAACTCCATCTGCCATCTCTCCGCCCAAGTCTCCAAACAATCTAAATCCTGCTGTATCCTCTGACAGTCCTCATCGCTATCCGCAATTCCACCAGCCTTTGTGTCGTCTGCAAACTTACCAGTTACATTTTCCTCCACATCATTTATATATACTACAAAGAGCAAAGGTCCCAGCACTGATCCCTGTGGAACACCACTGGTCACAACCCTCCAATTAGAAAAGCATCCTTCCATTGCTACTCTATGCCTTCTATGACCTAGCCAGTTCTGTATCCACCTTGCCAGCTCACCCCTGATCCCGTGTGACTTCACCTTTTGTACTAGTCTACCATGAGGGACCTTGTCAAAGGCCTTACTGAAGTCCATATAGACAACATCCACTGCCCTACCTGCATCAATCATCTTAGTGACCTCCACGAAAAACTCTATCAAGTTAGTGAGACACGACCTCCCCTTCACAAAACCGTGCTGCCTCTCACTAATACGTCCATTTGCTTCCAAATGGGAGAAGATCCTGTCTCGAAGAATTCTCTCCAGTAATTTCCCTACCACTGAAGTAAGGCTCACCGGCCTGTAGTTCCCTGGATTATCCTTGCTACCCTTCTTAAACAGAGGAACAACATTGGCTATTATCCAGTCCTCCGGGACATCTCCTGAAGACAGTGAGGATCCAAAGATTTCTGTCAAGGCCTCAGCAATTTCCTCTCCAGCCTCCTTCAGTATTCTGGGGTAGATCCCATCTGGCCCTGGGGACTTATCTACCTTAATATTTTTTAAGACACCCAACACCTCGTCTTTTTGGATCTCAATGTGACCCAGGCTATCTACACACCCTTCTCCAGACTCAACATCTACCAATTTCTTCTCTTTGGTGAATACTGATGCAAAGTATTCATTTAGTACCTCGCCCATTTCCTCTGGCTCCACATATAGATTCCCTTGCCTATCCTTCAGTGGGCCAACCCTTTCCCTGGCTACCCTCTTGCTTTTTATGTACGTGTAAAAAGCCTTGGGATTTTCCTTAACCCCATTTGTCAATGACTTTTCGTGACCCCTTCTAGCCCTCCTGACTCCTTGCTTAAATTCCTTCCTACTTTCCTTATATTCCACGCAAGCTTCGTCTGTTCCCAGCCTTTTAGCCCTGACAAATGCCTCCTTTTTCTTTTTGACGAGGCCTACAATATCTCTCGTTATCCAAGGTTCCCGAAAATTGCCGTATTTATCCTTTTTCCTCACAGGAACATGCCGGTCCTGAATTCCTTTCAACTGACACTTGAAAGCCTCCCACATGTCAGATGTTGATTTGCCCTCAAACATCCGCCCCCAATCTATGTTCTTCAGTTCCCGCCTAATATTGTTATAATTAGCCTTCCCCCAATTTAGCACATTCATCCTAGGACCACTCTTATCCTTGTCCACCAGTACTTTAAAACTTACTGAATTGTGGTCACTGTTACCGAAATGCTCCCCTACTGAAACATCTACCACCTGGCCGGGCTCATTCCCCAATACCAGGTCCAGAACCGCCCCTTCCCTAGTTGGACTGTCGACATATTGTTTTAAGAAGCCCTCCTGGATGCTCCTTACAAACTCCGCCCCGTCTAATCCCCTGGCACTAAGTGAGTCCCAGTCACTATTGGGGAAGTTGAAGTCTCCCATCACCACAACCCTGTTGTTTTTACTCTTTTCCAAAATCTGTCTACCTGTCTGCTCCTCTATCTCCCGCTGGCTGTTGGGAGGCCTGTAGTAAACCCCCAACATTGTGACTGCACCCTTCTTATTCCTGATCTCTACCCATATGGCCTCACTGCCCTCTGAGGTGTCCTCCCGCAGTACAGCTGTGATATTCTCCCGAACCAGTAGCGCAACTCCGCCTCCCCTTTTACATCCCCCTCTATCCCGCCTGAAACATCTAAATCCTGGAACATTTAGCTGCCAATCCTGCCCTTCCCTCAACCAGGTCTCTGTAATGGCAACAACATCATAGTTCCAAGTACTAATCCAAGCTCTAAGTTCATCTGCCTTACCCGTAATACTTCTTGCATTAAAACATATGCACTTCAGGCCACCAGACCCGCTGTGTTCAGCAACTTCTCCCTGTCTGCTCTGCCTCAGAGCCCCACTGTCCCTATTCCCTCGTTCTCCCTCAATGCTCTCACCTTCTGACCTATTGCTCCCGTGCCCACCCCCCTGCCATACTAGTTTAAACCCTCCCGTGTGACACGAGCAAACCTCGCGGCCAGGATATTTATGCCTCTCCGGTTTAGATGCAACCCGTCCTTATATAGGTCACACCTGCCCCGGAAGAGCTCCCAGTGGTCCAGATAACGGAAACCCTCCCTCCTACACCAGCTGTTTAGCCATGTGTTTCGCTGCTCTATCTTCCTATTTCTAGCCTCACTGGCACGTGGCACAGGGAGTAATCCCGAGATTACAACCCTAGCGGTCCTGTCTTTTAACTTTCTGCCTAGCTCCCTGAACTCCTGCTGCAGAACCTCATGCCCCTTCCTGCCTATGTCGTTAGTACCAATATGTACAACAACCTCTGCCTGTTTGCCCTCCCCCTTCAGGATGCCCTCTACCCGTTCGGAGACATCCTGGACCCTGGCACCAGGGAGGCAACATACCATCCTGGAATCTCTTTCACGTCCACAGAAGCGCCAATCTGTGCCCCTGACTATAGAGTCCCCTATTACTATTGCTCTTCTGCGCTTTGACCCTCCCTTCTGAACATCAGAGCCAGCCGTGGTGCCACTGCTCTGGCTGCTGCTGTTTTCCCCTGATAGGCTATCCCCCCCGACAGTATCCAAAGGGGTATACCTGTTCAAGAGGGGGACAACCACAGGGGAAAACTGTTTCCGCCCGGTTTCGAACCGGGGACCTTTCGCATGTTAGGCGAACGTGATAATCACTACACTATGGAAACCTGTTCTCTAAATTTAAAAAAAATGTCAACAGAATGATGGAAATATTTGGCATTGTAGCCATCTGGGATAGCCACTTCCAGAATACAAAATGGGCGCACGCAAATAATATAGGGAACTGTGGACAATGCTAGAAAACAAGCAGGCACAGAGCTGAATGCATATTTGGGAAACAGCTCCCAGACGGAATTGAAACTATGGGTCGATTAGCATATTGATGGCCCATCTCCGGGAAACAAAGGAATGACACTCAGGTAACCGATACTATTGCAGACATCCCGGCGCCAGTTCCACAACCGAAAGTACAAACAAAGCAAGGCCAATGGCCACCTTTGACACGCCCAGCATCAGGGCACCCACCCCTTTATTGGTCAAGATTGATAACAGTGATCGAGAAGTGGCCCAATTAATTGGGACCAAGTTTAAGGCCCGCCTAAAAGCGCGCGAAACCCCTCCAAGTATAAGAAGGAACCCACATGAGAGATTCACTCTCTTGGACTTGGCTCTCAAAGCGGAGAGACCCGTCCACCAGCATCACCAGAAGCAAGTAAGTTCAAGGTCAACGCTCGCTACCAGACGGACGACCTTAGCTGTTCTCCTGTATATCTTCGAACCCAACAGCCTTAGATCCGAACAACGGCCATTGTTCCTCTGACCAAGTGGGCACCCGAAGTTAAGTATAGGCATTAGCGTTAGAGATAGTTTAGTTTGTAGTACTGTTGTGCATGAGTAGATCTTACTGTGTGTGTAAATAAATAGTATTGACTTTGAACTAACTAACTGGTGTATTGCTCTTTGATCAGTATTCGGGTTTGAACATTGTCGCAGTATCGAGAGATATCTGGTGACTCTAAAGTAAACATAATTAGGATTAAAGAAGACGACCATATTGACCGCCATATTTATAACCAGATAAACAGAGCAACATTACTGGCGACATCTGACAGGACTCGACCTAGAAGTGGCCTAGTCACTCTGAGAGAACCCAAATTTGAATTAGAATCTAATTGGAAAAAGAAAAACCACAAGCGTAAGACCAATACTGATCAAACCACCAAGATTCGGAAGTGTATTATTTGCATGCGTACTAACAGGGATAGAAGGTAAACCTGAGAGATTTTGTTGCGTAAAACTGTCGGGAGTGTTGTAGAATGGAAAATAGCATAAGCCGTATCCGTGTTTACATCACCACTTTATTCCCCCCTGTTCCAAATTCGGTAGAAACCCCAGAGATAGCGATAGAAATGGCAATGAAGGCAATGGAACGCATTATGAACCCCCAGGAATTCGAGGTCGCAGCGACCAGTAGAGTAGGACAGTGTCCCGTATGGAAAGAGGAGATTAAAAGTACCTCAAAGGGAAAGGATGGCCCCTTTGGAGTGAATGTTGTGAGAATGATGAAACAGGTCCCGGAAGTATAGGGCATACTTGGTGGGAGAACCTGACAGAGATCCATAAGAAGAGCTTAGGGAAAGCTCGTAAACCGATGGCAATCGTGTACTGCTTGGCACAATTGCGGGGCACAGAGGAGGTTGTGAGGACACTCCGCAGAGAGATTGAAGAGCGAGATAAGAATAGTGAAGGAGACTTGAGTGAGTATGAGAAAGAAAACAGGGAACTGAGAGAGCATTTAGCGGCGAAGGACAAGGAGATGGTTGATGTTAAATGGGCACACCAATCTTGTCTCGCCCATTTAAGCAGCTTTCAGTCACAATATGACAAGGCCTACCAAGACACGCAACGCGCGGTGTTGGTAAGAGAGGAAACAGAACACCAAGTTGAGCAGTTACAGAAATAATGTAACGATTTAAAAGCAGCCCTACAAGCACTCCACAGTTCCACGATGGAACAAAGGCCGAGCTCGGTAGATCACGCTAAATGCCAAAAGCAAATTGCAGACCTGCAATCTCTGCTTTCTGTACAAAACGGATTCCAGAACACGTTTGGACCCCAATTAGACCAAGAAAATGGCCCCGATTGGCAGGAGTAAAATGAGACTGCCCATAGATATGTACATGGAACATGTACACAGGACAGACCACAGAAAAGAAAAGCACCCCCACCTCTAACTGCACAGGTAGAGCACAACCCTATGAACCCTATCACCACACAGCGCAGGGCCACAACAGACGGACACACAGATTTTCTGTACACCACCCCATTAACCGTCACTCAATTAAGGGGCGCGTGCGATAAGGTGACACCGTTCCTACCCACATCGGACCCACACCATTATTTCGCAAGAGTCAAACAACAGGCGACCATGTACAGCCTGGATGAAAAAGAGCACGTGAAGCTCACAGTTTTGAGCCTCGACCCCTCAGTCGTGGCAGCCCTTCCCGACCCACAGAATGTAGGAGGAGGCACCCTCCAAGAAATGCACACAGCGATCCTAGATGCGATCGGCTACAACAAAGGAGACCCCGTAGAAGACCTAAATAAATGTAGGCAGAAGAAGACAGACCATCCCACAGTGTTTGCTGGACGCCTGTGGATTCATTTCACAGTGGTATTTGGAGAGTTAGCCTGCGCCCATTTGACCCCAGACAAAATGGCCAAATGGACCCGCATCCTAGTCTCTCACGCGACAGAAGCAGGACAGCGAGCTTGCGCAAATTACGACCCCTCAGACGAGGCCCACAACGAGAAATGGGTACTAAATGGGTACTAAAGAGCAGGCAGATGCGAACATGCATCCAGTTAGGATGCACCAGAACCCCGCATGGGTAAATGAGGGAAGAATGTTATAATTGCGGCCAATTCAGACATTACGCATGAGAGTGCAATGCGCCCTAGAAACAGCAGCGAAACCAGCAGACAGGCACCCTGAATAAGAATAGGGCCAAGCCAATCCGTAGTATTAGCGGCCGCTCCGAGAACGCAGATATGAACAGCACAGATTGACGGTGTTTGGACTCCCCAACTTGGGTCTGCGACACCCTTTGGGACAAGTCCGGAAGACCGGTACTGGCAGGCACAGTCCAGGAGTCACCCCGTAGAATTTCTTTGGGACACAGGGGGGCCCCGCACCACACTAAACTCCTCCATGATGTTTCAGTGAGACATATGGTCCACCACAGACACCATTACTCTCAACGGTTTTACAGGGCATTTGCAGCAGGGACATATCACAGCCACTGTAGCGATTCAGATAGGGAAGATTAAAACTAAACACCCCGTAGTTCTAGTCGATCTACCCCAGACAGCCAAACACATTTTAGGTATCGATTTTATGAGTCCCACAATTTATCATTCGACTCAGTAAACAAATGTGTGTGGAAAATGGCAAAGGCAGCACGAGCCCCCGCCAGGCTCACAGTTGGAGACTACGAAAACAGAATCAGCACAGTAGGAGGCTTCTGGTTCGACCCTCGAGCCATTAGTCAGGATAGAGAAGTTAGGGAAGTTTTGCAACAACACAAAGCAGCTTTTGCCCAGCACAAGCACAACTATGGCAAGATCGCTGGCTCAGTGAACATTACAGGTCCCGACCCCAGACCCC
Source organism: Scyliorhinus torazame (assembly GCF_047496885.1). Classification (NCBI taxonomy): domain Eukaryota; kingdom Metazoa; phylum Chordata; class Chondrichthyes; order Carcharhiniformes; family Scyliorhinidae; genus Scyliorhinus; species Scyliorhinus torazame. Next base: position 240,678,948 of record NC_092713.1, read on the forward strand.
AAAAGCAGTACGGTTTTCCCCAAGAAGCAGAGGGAGAAATCGCAAAGGTTATTCAGAGTCTGCTTGACCAAGGTGTACTCCGTTCAGTAGCATTAACGAATAATGCACCAATTTGGCCCTTCAGGAAACCCGATGGATCATGGCGACTGACCATCGATTATCAGGAACTAAACAAAGTAATTCCAGTAGCAGCCCCCACCATAGCCACGTGTCCTGAGACAATGCTAAAACAGGGACTCCAATCAAAACATTTTTCGGTTTTGGACATTAGCAACGGCTTTTGGTCCATTCCATTGGATAAAGCGTGCCAATGTAAATTTGCTTTCACCTTCCAGGGACAGCAATACACGTAGACGTGCCTTCTACAAGGCTTCCACAACTCCCCCTCCATTTTCCACCAACAGCTGGCGAATGGTTTAGCCAAATTTTCCCGACCCGATTGACAGGTCCAATATGTAGATGATTTGCTTCTACAGACGGACACTAAGGGAGAGCACATTTCGCTTCTCGCCGAATTATTAGGACTTCTTCAACAAATTGGATGTAAAGTGAACCCCAAAAAGGCCGAGATTCTACAAGAAAAAGTACTTTACTTAGGAACAGTGATCACCCATGGTGAACGCGAGATCGCGCAGAAACTTATTGACTCGATTGTCAAATTACCCCTGACCCATAATGTCACAGCCCTCTGGTCATTTCTAGGACTGGTTAGCTACTGTAGGAATCACATCGACGGTTTTGCCACAAAGGCAGCCCCCCCTCTCCGAACTCCTAAACAAGCAAGCACCATGGGAACGGCTTCCACAGCACACAGATGCCGTGGATGCATTAAAAAGAGCCCTCAGGACTTCCGGGTGTGGCTATGCAGAGCTAGGTCGCATATTCAGTAGCTCCCGCTTGGAACGGACTTTTGGGCTCTTTTACAGGGCCCCCACAGCATTTGTTTGACATTTCCTGGTGTGGGAAGAAGACTGCAACATTCCCCTGACAGTGTCCCCCAGGAATGGTATGTCTTTTGGTTACCAGACCCGGCAGAAACAGTAAAAGATTTGGCTGTAACTGCAGGGGAGAGAGGGGCCTCTTCCAGCATGCAAGTGGGGGAAGGGCAAGCTTAAAGCTGCAAGCTGACTTGAAGGCCTCTAGTAAAGGTGAATTCTAGCAGCAGAGGGAACAACTGTGAAAAGATCTACCAAGGCCATTGAAGAAGCGGGGACGAGGCTTCCGGTGGCAGCCATGGAGGAGTAGGTCGCGCATTCGGCAGCCCCCATCTGGAATGGACTCTCAGACCTTTTTCAGGCGTTTCCATAGACTTTTTGGGGCAGATTGGTGAAGCGAACACTGCCAAAAGGATTCCCTCTCGAGACTTCCGGTTGCGGCTATGCGGAGCTAAGTGGCACATTCGGCGGCCCCCGCAAAAACAGACTTTTGGGCTCTTTTCAGGGCCCCCAAGTGAACTTTTTCGACGTTTCCCGGTGTGGGAAGGAGTTAATAATAGCTCCCCGTCAGTATATGGCTTTAACTAGGAGCGGGGCGACATAAAAGATGGTGGTGGACCAGAAGAAGGGAGGGAAGAAGGACAAAATGGCGGCGGGCGGAGACCAGGCAGCGTGGAGGCAGTGGGCGGAGGAGCAACAGGAGGGTATCCAGTGCTGCCTCAGAGAGATTAAAGCGGACCTGCTAGAGCCGATGAAGGCTTCTATTGATAAGCTGCTGGAGACACAGACGGCCCAGGGGGTGGTGATCCGAGAGGCTCGACAAAAGATCTCTGACAATGAGGACAAGATCTTAGGCCTGGCGGTAAAGGTGGAGGCGCATGAGGCACTCCACAAGGAATGGCAGGAGCGGTTCGAGGAGATGGAGAATCGGTCGAGGCGGAAGAATCTGCGGATTCTGGGCCTCCCGGAGGGGCTGGGTGGGCCGGACGTGGGGGCCTATGTGGTCACCATGTTGAACTCGCTGATGGGCGCGGGGTCCTTAAAGGGGCCACTGGAGCTGGAAGGGGCTCATAGAGTGTTGGCGAGGAGGCCCAAGGCTAACGAGCCTCCGCGGATGGTGCTGGTGCGGTTCCATCGGTTCGTCGATCGGGAGTGTGTGCTCAGGTGGGCCAAGAAGGCGAGGAGCAGCAAGTGGGAGAACGTGGAGGTCAGGACTGGAGTGCGGAGGTGGCTAAGAGGAGGGCCGGGTACAATCGAGCGAAGGCGGTGTTGCACAGGAAGGGGGTGAAGTTTGGCATGTTGCAGCTGGCGCGACTGTGGGTTACCTACAAGGACCGGCACCATTATTTTGAGTCTCCGGAGAGGCGTGGGCCTTTGTTCAGGCCGAGAATCTGGACACAGACTGAGGGTCGGGATGGCCGGATTGGGGACTGCGGTGGATATGTTATGCCTATTTTGGTTCTGGGGGGGGGGGGGGTGCCTTTGCATTGTTTTGGGTTTCTTTTTCTCTGTATTTTTTTCTTTCGGGTTGGGGAGGGTGGATGGGGCGGGTTGGGCACTGTTTTGGTTGGTGGCGGGGCCTGGTAGGTGGAGAGCGCAGGCTTTTTTCCCGCGTGAAGACTGGGGGGGGGGGGGGCAGGGCCGGGGCGGGGAAGCGAGGATTGTTTCCCGCGCTCAGAACGAAGCGGGGAGGGGGAAAGCCTGTGGATGGGGAGCTGCTGCTAAGGTCAAGGAGGAGCTGGAGCGAGTGGGGGGGGGGGGGGGTCGAGACGGGGGTATGCCGCTGTGGGGAACGGGCCAGGTGTGGGATGCGGGCACGTGGCTGGCCGAGGAGGGGTCATGGCTAGCCGGCGGGGGAGGGGGCGGATAGCCCCCTGATCCGGCTGATAACCTGGAATGTAAGGGGACTGAATGGGCCGGTTAAGCGGGCCCGCGTGTTCGCGCACCTGAAGGGGCTGAAGGCGGATGTGGTCATGCTCCAGGAGACACACCTGAAGGTGGCAGACCAGGTAAGATTGAGGAATGGGTGGGTAGGTCAGGTGTTTCACTCGGGGCTAGATGCCAACAATCGAGGGGTGGTGATCTTGGTGGGAAAGACGGTGCCATTCGAGGCGTCGAGCATTGTGGTAGATAATGGTGGTAGGTACATAATGGTAAATGGTAAGTTGCAGGGAGAGAGGGTGGTATTGGTCAATGTGTATGCTCCGAACTGGGACGATGCGGGTTTTATGCGGCGTATGTTGGGTCGGATCCCAGACTTGGAAGTGGGGGGCCTGATAATGCGGGGAGACTTTAACACGGTGTTGGATCCGGCACTGGATCGCTGCAGGTCTAGGACGGGTAGGAAGCCGGCGGCGGCTAGAGTGTTGAGGGGATTTATGGACCAAATGGGAGGGGTGGACCCTTGGAGATTTGCAAGGCCGGGAGCTAGGGAATTTTCATTCTTCTCACATGTCCATAAGGCTTATTCTCCAATCGACTTTTTCATTTTGAGTACGGCGCTGATAGCGAGAGTAGAGGATACCGAGTATTCGGCAATAGCCATTTTGGACCACGCCCCGCATTGGGTGGACTTGGAGATGGGGGAGGAGAGGGACCAGCGCCCGCTGTGGCGCTTGGAGATGGGGCTGTTGGCGGACAAGGAGGTGAGCGAGCGGGTCCGAGGAAGTATAGAGAGGTACATGGAGACCAACGACAACAGGGAGGTCTGAGTGGGGATGGTATGGGAGGCACTATAGGCGGTGGTGAGGGGAGAGCTGATCTCCATTAGGGCCAACAAGGAGCAGAGGGAGCGGGGGGAGAGGGAGAGGCTGGTGGGGGAGATGGTGAGGGTAGACAGGATGTATACGGAGGAGCCTGAGGAAGGATTGTTGAGGAAGAGGTGCAGCCTCCAGGCCGAATTCGACCTGGTGACCACCAGGAAGGCGGAGGTGCAGTGGAGGAAGGCCCAGGGGGCGGTCTCCGAGTATGGGGAAAAGGCAAGCGGGATGCTGGCGCATCAGCTTCGGAAGCGGGATGCAGCTAGGGAGATCGTGGGAGTTAAGGACAGGGGAGGGAGCGTGGTGCGGAGTGGGGTTGGCATCAATGGGGTCTTCAGGGACTTCTACGAGGAATTGTACCGATCCGAGCCCCCACGGGAGGAGGGAGGGATGGGCCGTTTCCTGGACCAATTGAGGTTTCCAAAGGTGGAAGAGGGACTGGTGGCAGGACTAGGGACCCCGATTGGGCTGGAGGAGTTGATCAAAGGGATAGGAAGCATGCAGGCAGGGAAGGCACCGGGGCCGGACGGTTTCCCGGTCGAGTTCTATAAAAAATATATGGACCTGTTGGGCCCGCTGTTAGTTAGGACCTTTAATGAGGCAAGGGAGTGGGGGGGCTTTACCCCTGACGATGTCCCAGGCACTGATCTCCTTGATCCTGAAGCGGGACAAGGATCCCCTGCAATGTGGGTCTTACAGACCGATTTCCTTGCTAAATGTAGATGCCAAGGTGCTGGCGAAGGTCTTAGCCACGAGGATTGAGGATTGTGTGCCACAGATCATCCATGAAGACCAGACGGGGTTTGTGAAGGGGAGACAGTTGAACGCGAATGTGCGGAGGCTTTTGAACGTTATCATGATGCCGGCGAGGGAGGGGGAGGCGGAGATAGTGGTGGCGATGGACGCTGAGAAAGCCTTTGATAGGGTAGAGTGGGGGTACCTGTGGGAAGTGCTGCTGAGGTTCAGGTTTGGGGAGGGGTTTGTCAGGTGGGTTAGGCTGTTGTATGAGGTCCCGATGGTGAGTGTGGTCACAAATAGGAGGATGTCCGAGTACTTTCGGTTGCACCAAGGGACGAGACAGGGGTGTCCCCTGTCCCCCCTGCTCTTCGCACTGGCGATTGAACCCCTAGCTATGACACTGAGAGAGTCGAGGAACTGGAGGGGGTTGGTGCAGGGTGGGGAGGAGCATAGGGTGTCGCTTTATGCGGACGACCTGCTGCTGAATGTGGCGGACCCGGTGGGAGGAATGCCAGAGGTAATGAGGATCCTTAGGGAATTCGGGGACTTTTCGGGGTACAAGCTCAATATGGGGAAGAGCGAGCTGTTCGTAGTTCAGCTAGGCGACCAGGAGAGGGGGATTGGCGAGCTCCCACTAAAAAGGGCGGAGAGGAGCTTCAGGTATTTGGGAGTCCAGGTGGCCAGGAGCTGGGGGGCCCTGTATAGGCTTAACTTTACAAGGCTGGTGGAGCAAATGGAGGAGGAGTTCAAGAGGTGGGACGCATTGCCGCTGTCCTTGGCGGGTAGGGTGCAGTCAATCAAAATGACGGTGCTCCCAAGGGTTTTGTTCCTGTTCCAGTGCCTCCCCGTGTTTATCCCAAAGGCTTTTTTCAGGCAGGTTAACAGGAGTATAATGGGGTTTGTGTGGGCGCGAGGGACTCTGAGGGTGTTTCTGGAGCGGAGTAGAGATAGGGGGGGGCTGGCGCTGCCCAACCTCTGTGGGTACTACTGGGCCGCCAATGCAACGATGGTGCGCAAGTGGGTGATGGAGGGGGAGGGGGCTGCATGGAAGAGGCTGGAGACGGCCTGTGTGGTTACAAATCTGGGGGCGCTGGCAACGGCGCCGCTGCTGCTCCCTCCAAGGAGGCATACCACGAGCCCGGTGGTGGTGGTGGCCCTCAAAATTTGGGGGCAGTGGAGGCGGCATAGGGGGGGAAGTTGGGGCCTCGCCGTGGACCCCATTACGGGGGAACCACCGGTTTGCCCCAGGAAGAACAGGTGGAGGGTTTTCGTGGTGGCACAGAACAGGGATATGAAAGTTGGGGGACCTGTTTGTGGACGGGAAGTTCACGAGCTTGGGTGAGCTGGAGGAGAAGTACGGGCTCACCCTGGGGAACACCTTCAGGTACTTACAAGTAAGGGCATTTGCCAGACGGCAGGTGGTGGAATTCCCGCGGCTACTGCCGCACACAGTACAGGACAGGGTGCTCTCGGGGGGGTGGGTGGGAGTGGGGAAGATCTCGGAAACTTACCAGGTGGTGCAGGAGGAGGAGGAGGCCTCGGTGGTGGAGTTGAAAGGTAAGTGGGAGGAGGAGTTGGGAGAGGAGATCGAAGAGGAGACGTGGGCAGATGCCCTAGCGAGGGTGAATTCTTCCTCTTCGTGCGCGAGGCTCAGCCTCATACAGTTTAAGGTGCTGCATAGGGAACACATGACCGGGACAAGGATGAGCCGGTTCTTTGGGGGTGAGGACAGATGTGTTAGGTGTTCAGGAAGCCCAGCAAATCACACCCATATGTTCTGGGCATGCCCGGCGCTGGAGGAATTTTGGAAGGGCGTAGCTAGGACGGTGTCAAGGGTGGTAGGATCCAGGGTCAAACCGGGCTGGGGGCTTGCAATATTTGGGGTGGCAGAGGAGCCGGGAGTGCAGGAGGCGAAAGAGGCCGGAATTCTGGCCTTTGCGTCCCTGGTAGCCCGGCGAAGGATTCTCCTTCAGTGGAAAGATGCGAAGCCCCCAAGCGTGGAATTCTGGATCAGCGATATGGCAGGGTTCATTAAATTGGAGAGTGTGAAATTCGCCTTGAGAGGGTCGGTACAAGGGTTCTTTAGGCGGTGGCAACCGTTCTTAGACTTTCTGGCAGAACGATAGACATTGGTCAATGGCAGCAGCAGCTCGGAGGGGGGGGTTACTTTATTTTTGTTTATGTTATTTACACTGGAGGGTCTGAGGGGGCGTATACACCTGTTGTGTTAAGTCGGGGTGTTAATGTTAATTTATTATTTATGTACAGGGGGGGAGGGGTTTGGGGTGTTGCTTTTTTAGATTGTGTTTTGTACTTAACCCTGTTGGGTTCTTTTTTCTTTCTCATTTTGTTATTGATATTTTATGAAAACCTTTAATAAAAATTATTTAAAATAAAAAGAGTCCTCAGCACAGCACCCTCATTACAGGTCCCAGATCCACTCTCCCCGTATGCAATTGAAGTTGCAACCACCGACCGAACCCTTTTGGCTGTGTTCCTCCAGAAAAGACATGATCGTTTAGGCCCGTCGCATATGCCTCACGAGTACTTGATCCAGTTGAGCAAGGATTTTCTGCCTGCGAAAGGCACCTGCTCGCAGTTTTTGGGGCAGTCCAATACTTTGCCTACATTACAGGACTCAACCCCATCACCATTTTAACTGAGCACACCCCAACACAACTCCTACATGATGGTAGATTAAAGGACGGCACAGTCAGCCAAATTCGCCCGGCCCGATGGACCCTTCTCTTACAGGGAAGGGACATTACAGTAAAGAGGACGAAAACACACACTTTCCTTGCAGACAACTTACACTATGCTGGCACCCCACATGAATGTGAAATCATCTCTACCAAACACAACACAGGACCCTTTGTACCAAAGTCAGCTCCCCCGAAACCAGGTCCTACACCCCAGAGACCCCAGCCCACAGACATAGGCGCACCCCTTAGGATTTATGTGGATGGCTCCTCCACAGTTTTGAACGGAAAAAGGATTACCGGTTGCGGTATGTATGTAGAGGGCACGCAGGGATGCGCATTAGAAGAAATATCTTTGAAATTGCCGGACATTTAGGCTCACAGGCAGCAGAACTAGCAGCCATAGCGTATATTGTAGAACACCCTGACTTGTTCCCGACCCCAGCCGACATATATTCCGACAGTTTATATGTCCGTAATAGTTTGATAGAATTCCAACCCCTGTGGGAATCTAGAGGTTTCGTCTCCGCAGGTGGAAAACCCCTACCCTCAGCCCCATTACTCCAGCATATCCTAAAGACAGCAAAAGATCGGAAATATGGCATTATTAAAGTTCGTAGCCATCGTTCTTCCCCCCCTGGTAACGTTAAGGCAGATGCCCTAGCAAAGGCAGGTTCCAGACACGGTAACTTTTGGAATCCTCCCGAGAGTGCCCCAGTACACGTGGTTCAGGTTTCACAGACCAACATTCAGGATTTAGCACAGGCCCAAAAAGAAGATGAGAATCTCAGGGAAGTTTTAAAAGGCAATTTCCCAGCCCCCTACGATAAATACAAAAACACGTTGACAACACATGACGGTATAATTTTAAAAGAAGGTATTTATGTGGTCCCCAGTCAGGACAGAAACCAAATTATTTGTCAATTCCATGACAACCATGGACATCAAGGCATAGAAGCAACCCTCGCCTACCTCAGACCTCACTACTGGTGGCCTGATTTAAAAGCCAATGTAACGCACTACATTGAAAACTGTTTAATCTGCACCCAGAACAATCCGGACAGATATGCAAGGAAAGGTCAGCTTAGTCACACCCGCCCCGTTAATGACCCTGGACGAATTTGCAAATTGATTATATAGGACCTCTACCTCCCTGCAAGAATGGTTTTACGTATGTGTTGGTGGTCATTAACACCTTCACAAAATGGGTGGAAGATTTTACATCCAGAACGAACACGGCTAAAGCGACAGCCAAGATCCTCACTCAGCATATCTTTACAAGATGGGGACTTCCCCGCAGCATAGAGTCCGACCAAGGCTCACATTTTACAGGACGAGTGATGAAAAACGTCCTCACAATTTTCGGAATCAAACAAAAATTCCACATTGCATACCACCCCCAATCCAGCTGAATAGTAGAAAGAATGAATAGGACTTTAAAAGCAACCCTCAGGAAAATGGTGCAACAGCACAATAGCACCTGGGACACAGTTCTCCCCTTTGCACTGATGTTCATAAGGAACATGGTATCCACGTCGACAGGATACACCCCCCACACCCTCATGACCGGACGACCCATGAAAGGGACAGAATATTTGTTAGGACTGGATTTGGCCAGCCCCACAGTCGCCGCCCTCACCCATGAGAAAGTAGTTCAACAGATTATAGAGAATGTAAAAGCGGCCCAGCTCGCTGCAGCTGTTAGGCTTGGGACACGCAAGAAGCAAAGCAAGGTTTGCTTTGACAAGACACTACACGCCACAGAATTTGTAGTAGGGCAGCAGGTCATGCTATCCCTATACAACACCAGCTCATTCCTTTTCCCCAAATTTGCAGGACCGTACTCTATTAGATGAGCCAGTAGGCGGCCAGCCTTTTCCCCGTGTTTGTAGAAGGTCCCACATGTCTGGCGGAGTTGGTACACTGCCTTCCTGGTGGATAGCAGGTTAAAGTCCATCTGCAGCTTTTTCCTCTCCGCCAGCAGCTCTACAGTCAGGGCCCCAGAGTACTTTCTGTCAACCTTGTGGTGGTATGTATTAGGGGTAATACGGTACACCACGTGTACCGTACACCATGTGTCGTCAGGCTATTGGTGGAGGGATGCCAGGTCCTGATAGGATCTGCCACCTACTGGACTCCACCCAGAAATGCCGGTATAACCCAGCTTTTCCCTCCATTTCCCTCAGCAGCTGCATTCTGTAACCACGCTGCTGGGGATAAAGTTCTGCTTAATAAAGCCTTCAATTGACATTACCTCAACCTGCCTCGCGTCATATTGACGGTGCTACAATTTATTAAGCAGAATTTAAATTGAAGAAAACGACGTGGGAACATGGAGCTCCGAATCACCCCGGAGTGCCTGCAGATCGCACCCCAAGCAGCTAACCCGACCTCTATTTTCAAGCACTGACTGGCATGCTTTGAAGGCTACCTCCGAACGGCCCCCGGCACACCGACAGACGAACAAAAGATGCAGGTCCTCTATTCCAGGGTGAGTCCTGACGTCTACTCCCTTATCGAGGACGAGGACGGTTTCACCGGTGCCATCGCCGCGCTGAAGGATATCTACATCCGGCCCGCCAACCAGGTTTTTGCTTGCTACCAGCTCGCCACACGACGGCAATTTCCGGGGGAATCGCTGGACGAGTTTTATAACGCCCTGCAGATCCTGGGTCGAAACTGCAACTGCCCGGCGGTAACAGCGAGTGAACACACAGAGCTCCTGGTCCGCGATGCGTATGTGGCAGGTTTGGCCTCTTCCCAGATCCTCCAGAGGATTCTGGAGAAAGAATTTCTGGGACTTACAGAAGCTTGGGCCCTGGCGGCATCCCTCGATGTGGCCTCCCGTAACGCCTACGCCCCCGACCGCACTAGAGCCCCTTGGGCTCCGTGGACCCCCGCTGCGGTCGACTCTCCGACACCCCCCCACCCCCGCAAACCTGCGCGGCCAAAACACCAGACCAACCGGGGGGGGCCCCGCTGCTATTTTTGCGGCCAGCTGAAACACCCTCGGCAGCGCTGCCCGGCCCGCGCGGCTACCTGCAAAAGCTGCGGGAAGAAGGGCCACTACGCGACGGTGTGCAAGTCCCGCGGGGTCGCCGCTATCTCCGGGGAAGAAACGGGACCACTGACCCAGCCCCCCAGCAATCCACGTGCGACCAACGGACGCCACCAATTTGGACCCCGGACGCCACGAGGGAGAGATGGGCGCCGCCATTTTGTCCACCCCCGACTGCGCTCGATCCGTGGCTGAAGGACCCCGACACAGACGGCCACATACTGCCTGACTACGATGCTCAACTTCAACAACCACGTCTGGCTTCGACGACCCTCGACCAGTCGCGACCCCGAACGCTCCAGACTGCAACCACTACAGTCCTAGTGAATGGCTACGAAGCGCCGTGTCTTATCGACTCTGGGAGCACGGAGAGCTTCATTCATCCGGACACGGTAAGGCGCTGTTCCCTCGTAATTCGGCCAAGCACCCAGAAAATGTTCCTGGCGGCGGGATCCCACTCCGTTCAGATCACGGGGTTCTGCATCACTAACCTAACGGTGCAGGGGAGGGAGTTCCGAAATTACCGGCTGTATGTCCTCCCCCATCTCTGTGCGCCCACACTCTTAGGGTTGGACTTCCAATGCAACTTCCTGAGTTTAACATTTAAATTTGGTGGCCCTATACCCCCACTGACTGTCTGCGGCATCGCGACCCTCAAGGTTGAACCGCCTTCCTTGTTTGCGAACCTCACCCCGGATTGCAAACCCGTCGCCACAAGGAGCAGACGGCACAGCGCCCAGGACCGAGCATTTATCCGGTCCGAAGTCCAGAGGCTGCTGAAGGAAGGCATCATCCAGGCTAGCAACAGTCCCTGGAGAGCCCTGGTGGTAGTCGTTAAGACGGGGGAGAAACAGAGGATGGTCATCGACTATAGTCAGACCATCAACAGGTACACTAAGCTAGATGCGTACCCTCTCCCCCGCATATCCGACATGGTCAATCGGATTGCACAGTACAAGGTCTTTTCCACCGTGGACCTCAAGTCCGCCGACCACCAGCTCCCCATCCGTCCCGGTGACCGCAACTATACTGCCTTCGAAGCAGATGGGCGGTTATACCACTTTTTAAGGGTTCCATTCGGCGTCACGAACGGAGTCTCGGTCTTCCAACGAGAGATGGACCGAATGGTTGACCAGCACGGTTTACGGGCCATGTTCCCGTATCTCGACAATGTCACCATCTGCGGCCACGACCAGCAGGACCACGGCGCCAATCTCCAAAAATTCCTCCAGACCGCTCACGCCCTGAACCTCACTTACAACAAAGAAAAATGCGTGTTCCGCACCTATCGCCTAGCCATTCTGGGCTACGTAGTGCGTAATGGAGTGATAGACCCCGACTCTGAACGCATGCGCCCCCTCATGGAGTTCCCTCTCCCCCACTGTGCCAAAGCCCTGAAACGTTGCCTGGGCTTCTTTTCTTGTTACGCCCAGTGGGTTCCACAATACGGCGACAAGGCCCGTGCGCTAATCCAGTCCATTACTTTTCCCCTGTCGACAGGGGCATGCCAGGCCTTTAGCCGCATCAAAGCGGATATCGCAAAGGCCACGATGCGCGCCATCGACGAGTCCCTCCCCTTCCAGGTCGAGAGCGACGCATCAGATGTAGCTCTGGCGGCCACCCTCAACCAAGTAGGCAGACCCGTGGCCTTCTTCTCCCGAACCCTCCATGCTTCAGAAATCCGCCACTCCTCAGTGGAAAAGTAGGCACAAGCAATAGTGGAAGCTGTGCGACACTGGAGGTATTATCTGGCCGGTAGGAGATTCACTCTCCTCACTGACCAACGGTCGGTTGCCTTCATGTTCGATAATGCACAGCGGGGCAAGATCAAGAACGACAAGATCTTGCGGTGGAGGATCAAACTCTCCACCTTCAATTATGAGATCTTGTACCGTCCCGGAAAGCTGAACGAGCCATCCGATGCCCTATCTCGCGGCACATGTGCTAATGTACAAGTGGACCGTCTACAAGCCCTCCACGAGGACCTCTGCCACCCGGGGGCCACTCGTTTCTACCACTTCCTTAAGGCCCGCAACCTCCATTACTCCGTCGAGGACGTCCGAACAGTCACCAGAAACTGCCAGGTCTGCGCTGAGTGCAAACCGCACTTTTTCAGGTCAGATAGAGCGCATCTGGTTAAGGCCTCTTGACCCTTTGAACGCCTCAGTTTGGATTTCAAAGGCCCCCTCCCCTCCACCCATCGCAACGCATACTTCCTGAACATCGTTGACGAATACTCCCGTTTCCCTTTCGCCATCCCCTGCCCCGACATGACAGCGTCCACGGTCATTAAAGCCCTCGGTACCATTTTTACACTGTGCGGTTTCCCTGACTACATCCATAGCGACAGGAGGTCCTCCTTTATGGATTTCCGCCAAGGTCTTTTATATGAAACCTGTGTCGTCCCAGTTGGGCACGTACACATTTACCCGGACTACGGGTGCTCCAACTAGGACACTGCTGACCATGACGTACCGTCGCAGTGAACCTCGTCCTCTTAGTAATCAATATGGCTACTCCCCTAGCCCTCGTCCCATAGCATGAATGGTACGTCTGTCCCACCGCGCCCTTTCTTACCCGCAGTCGGTCCTTCTCCTCAGGTGTGTTTCCTGCAGGAAGACTATGTCGGCTATCAAACTACTTTCTGGGCGAAGACTCTGGATCTTTTCACTGGGTCATTAAGTCCCCTGACATTCCAAGTGATAACCCTGGTGGAGGGTTTCTGTCCCCCTGCTCCTGCGGAATCAACCATACTTACCTGGTGGATGCGCCCCTGCACTCCGGGATTTCCCTTTGTTAAGGGGTCGTCCAAAATGGCCGTGGTCACTGTTCTCACTTTGAGGCCGGGCCCCAGCGCTCCGGGGTTTCCCTTTGTCCAGGAGGTACCCAACATGGCCGTCAACTATGTGTATGCCATGTGGGTGCCCCCTGCACTCCGGGGTCTCCCTTTGTTTGGGCACCCTCCAAAGTGGCTGCTTGCAGCGCCATCTTGTTTCCTCAACCTGTTCCTCACCCGCCGAAGCCCATACGAAAAACAACACATTTTGCCTTTTGTGCTCCTTCCCCCCACCTGCCTCCCCCCCTCCCCCCTCCACCCTGCATCGTCCTTTGCCCATCTCCCCCAATGCTTTCCCCTTCCCCAAGTCCCCTCCTCCCTGACCAGGCTTTCCATTCCTGCCAGGAGGTGTGCCATGGTCCCCCTTGTTGTCTGTCTTCCCGTGCCAGCTATCCCTGCTCGTGTGGTAGCTTCCCTCCCAGGACTAGTCTAGTCCCTTCCTTATGCCCGCTGACTGCCCGTTTTCCCTGTCTAAACCCTCACCTGCCTTCTCCTGTTCTCGCTTCTTTCTGTAACACAGTCTTTCCTTTATGATCAGAGCAAGGCAGCACAGTCCCCCCCAAACATGCTCACTGCCCAATGAGTCTTTGATTCTTTTGCAGTTTGTCTCTGCACACCCCTCATCGTTGCCTTGCCTGTCCCTTGTCCAGGTCGTTAGTTGATACAAATTAATTTGCTTCCTCTGGGGTGTTAAAGTAATGTTCTTTATTCTGGTATGTGACCCAGAGCCTGGCTGGGAACAACTTATCGAATTGTATCCCGTTCTTGTACAGGACCAACTTCGCCTGGTTGAACTCGGCCCTGCATTTTGCTAGATCTGCCCCAATGTCCTGATAAATTCGGGATAAATTTTGTGTCCTTCCCAGGTGCTCACTTTCGTCTGACATGCCCACCACAGGACCCTCGCACGATCCTGGTATCGGTGGAGCCTCCCGATGATCGACCTTGGCTGCTCCTCGGCTTTGGGTTTTGACTAGAGCGACCTGTGTGCTCAGTCGAGCTCTGGGGGGGTTGGGGAATCTGTCTCTCCCGGCTAGGTTGACCAGGATTTGGGCAATGTAGCCTATCGGATCTCTGCCCTCGATGCCTTCTGGCAGGCCCACGATCTGCATATTTTGCCATCGGGTCCTATTTTCTTGGTCCTTGACTTTCCCCTTTAGGTTCCCCTGGGGCACCATCAACCTTTTCACTTCTGCTTTCAAGGTGACGATTCTGTCGCTCTGGTCCGTCAAGGCCTTCTCCAGGTCAAGGATTGTCCTCTTCTGAGTCTCTACTTTCTTCCCCAGTCCATCAATTGCCTTTTGCATGGTGGCCATCGCCTCTGGCACCACCACCTTGATCGCCACCTGGATTTCTATCTTGATAGTCTCTTTCATGGTGGTCAGCTCCTTTATGAGGAAGCTCTTCCATCCGTCTCCAGGTGGTGGGGGGAGGCTGATGCTCGAGTCGTTGATCTCCCTCTCTCCTGGGTGGCCAGGGCCCCTTCGCCTCGTGTGTCCGCCATCTCGTCCGTCTCCTGCTTGTGGTTCTTTCCGCCGCTGCTGTTGCCTCTTCGGACCCTCAAGCTCCCATTTGCTGGCATTTTTTTGTGGTTAATCACTTCTTGCTGTTGAGGTAGTTTTGTCTTCGAATATTGGGCAAAATTTGACTAAACGTGCCTTTTTGGTTCTGGTTTGAGGGAGAGGCACCTGATGTGTGTCTGCTCAGCACATCATCGTCTGGAAGTTAAAGTCCCAGTCAGCGCTCATGAACATCCTGTCCAGAGTAAAGGAATTCCAGATGCCTCCTCCCTGCCCTCACCTCTTCCTTCCACAATAACCTCAGTGTGCCTACTGTCAATGCCCACCCCCTCATAATAGTGTTCTGGGAGAGGCACTTTCAGAACCCCAAAATGTATCATGGAGTTCAACCAATTTCCCCCTTTAATGTAATGTTGCTTTTCCAAGCACACGGCTTGTTCTCCAGGTGTGGGATTACAATTATGGACACATGGGTTTTTAAACACAAAACAATGTTTATTCCATGAACTCAACTTAACCTCTGAAATAAACATTGGATCTCTTAACACCCCTTACTTCAAAGATAACCCCGAAAATATTACAACACTAAATAATCCTTCAGTTATTCATTTCAACATCCATGAGACTTAACACCTTTAAACAGAAACACATCAGGTTAAAGGCTTTACTATTATGAGTTTAAATCACCCAAATGATCCAGAGATAATCATTCATGGCAGAGATCACAGCAAATCCAGCTCACTGCAAACACAGACACACACCCAAGCTGTTCCCAAACTGAAACTAAACTGCAAAATGGCTGAACTAAACCCAAACTCCACCCACACTCTGACATCACTGCATTTCTTAAAGGTGCATTGCTTAAACATCCATTTCGTAAAGGTACCCTCACATGACAATAGCAAGCTTTTGAAGGAAGCAGCAGATCACAATTAACTTAGAGATATGTCTTAAGAGAGTGCCTTAATGCACAGAGCATTTGCAATAAAGTGGATGAACTAATCACGCAGATAGATATAAATGGGTATGATATAATTGGGATTACGGAGGCATGGCTGCAGGGTGAACAGGGACGGGAACTGAATGTCCCAGGGTTCTCAGTATTTAGGAAGGACAGGCATAAAAGAAAAGGTGGTGGTGTGGCGCTGCTGGTTAAAGAGGAAATTAACACAACAGTGAGAAAGGATATTAGCTCTGACAATGTGGAATCTGTATGGGTAGAGTTGAGAAATACCAAGGGACAAAAAACATTAGTGGGTGTGTCATGTGAGAGTACCTTTAAGAAATGGGTGTTTATAAATGGGTGTGTATATAAATATCTGTAGCGAGATTACCTTTAAGAAATGGGTGTTTGCTACTGCAGTGATGTCAGAGAGTTGGTGGAGCTGGGCTGTCTGTCAGCTTTTTACTTTTGTTTTAGGCTGTTTTTTGCAGGGTGTGTTTTAGTATAGTTTTCAGTGTTGGAGCTGAAGCCAGACAGAGCAAGTGTACTGTTAATCACTCTGCCATGAAAAGACTATCTCTTGATCATTTGGTGAATTCAGAATTATAAATGTTTTCAGTAGGGAATGTAAACCTGATGTGCTTCTGCTAAAAGGTGTTTCTTCTGTCTTCTGGATGTTATTTGGGAAGTTATTAAGGATACTTAGTGTTGTATTCTTTGGGGGTTGCATTTGAATTGATGGTTGCTAAGATATTTAGTGTCTGTTTTAAAAAGGTTAACTTGAGTTCATAGAATAAACATTGTTTTAATTTAAAAGTACTGTAAAGCTCTGTTTGCACCATACCTGTAGAGTGGACCGTGTGCTCCCCATAACCACAATCTATTAAAAGCCGGGGGTCAGGTGAACTCCATGATACACTTTGGCATTCTCTAAACCCTGGCCCATAACAGGTGTCATACATAGACCCCCAAACTGCACTGGTGAGGTAGGGAATGGCATTAATCAAGAAATTAGTGATGCATGTAATAAGGGAATATCGGTGATCATCAGTGATTTTAATCTTCACATAGATTGGAGAAATCAAATTAGCCACAATGCCGTAGAGGAGGAATTCCTGGATTGAATACGGGATGGTTTTCTTGACCAATATGTGGAAGAACCAACTCGAGAGCAGGCGATCCTAGACTGGGTACTGTGTAATGAGAAGGGAATTATTGCCAATCTGGCTGTACGAGACCCCTTGGGGATGAGTGACCATAACATGGTAGAATTTTTTATCAAGATGGAGAGTGAAGTAGTTGATTCGGAGACTAGGGTGCTGAATCTTAACAAAGGGAACTATGAAGATATGAGGCGTGAGTTGGCCTTGATAGATTGGGGAGAGTTACTTAAAGGGATGACAGTGAATAGACAATGGCAAACATTCAAGGAATGCATGGAGGAACTACAGTAACTGTTCACTCCTGTCTGGCACAAAAGCAAAGGGGATAAGAGGGCCAATCCATGGCTTACAAAGGAAATTAGAACTAGTATCCGATCCAAATAGAAAGCATTCATTGGCCAAGAAAAATAATAGGTCTGAAGATTAGGAGCAGTTTAGAATTCAGCAAAGAAGGACGAAGGGATTGATTAAGATGGGGAAAGTACAGTACGAAAGGAAGATTGCAGGGAAAATAAAGACTGACACTAAGAGTTTCTACAGCTATGTGAAGAGAAAGAGATTGTTAAAGAGAATGTAGGCCCACTGCCGACAGAAACAGGGGAATGCATAATAAGGGAAAAAGAAATGGCTGAGCAATTAAATACATACTTTGGTTCTGCCTTCACAAATGAGGACACAAATCAGATCCCAGAAATGTTGGAGAATGAAAGGTTTAGTGAGAGGGAGGAACTGAGGGAGATCAACATTAGTGGAGAGATGGTGCTGGGAAAACTGATGTGATTAAAGGCGGACAAATCCCCAGGGCCTGAGAATCTGCATTCCAGAGTGCTTAAGGAGGTGGCTCTGGAAATAGTGGATGCATTGGTGGTCTACTTCCGGGATTCCATAGACTCTGGAACTGTCCCTGCAGATTGGAGGGTAGCTCACGTCACTCTGATATTCAAAAAGGGAGGTGGAGAGAAAGCAAGGAATTATAGACCAGTGAGGCTAACATCGGTCGTGGAGAAAATGCTTGTATCCATTATCAAGGATTTTATAGCGGAACATTTAGAAAGCAGTGGCAGGATCAGTCAGAGTCAGCATGGATTTATGAAGGGAAAATCATGCTTGACAAATCTGTTGGACTTCTTTGAAAAGGGAACCAGTACAGTCGACAAGGGGGAGCCAGTTGATGTGGTATATTTGGACTTTCAGAAGGCGTTTGACAAAGTCCCGCATAAGAGGTTATTGTGCAAATTTAAAGTGCATGGGATTGGGGGAAATGTATTGAGGTGGATAGAAAACAGGTTGGCAGAGAGGAAACAAAGAATAGGGATTAATGTGTCCTTTTCAAATTGGCAGGCAGTAACCAGTGGGGTACCACAGGGATCGGTGCTGGGACCCCAGTTATTCACAATATGTATTACTGATTTGGATGAGGGAACAAACTGTAACATCTGAAAGTTTGCAGATGATACCAAAGTAGGTGGGAGGGTGAATTGTGACGAGGATGCAGGGATCCTACAGCGAGATCTGGACAGGTTGGGCAAGTGGGCAAACCAATGGCAGATGCAGTATAATTTGGATAAGTGTGAGGTTATTCATTTTGGAAGCAAAAACAGGAAGGCAGATTACTACCTGAATGGTTGTAAATTGGGAGAGGGGAATGTGCTGCGGGACCTGTGTGACCTTGTGCACCATTCGCTGAAGGTAAGCATGCAGGTGCAGCAGGCGGTAAAGAAAGCCAATGGTATGTTGGCCTTCGTTGCAAGAGGTTTCGAGTATAGAAGCAGGGATGTGTTGTTACAATTGCACTGTGCCTTGGTGAGGCCACACTTGGAGAATTGTGTCCAGAACCAGGGTCACAGTCTGAGGATTCAGGGTAAACCATTTCGGACAGACATAAGGAGACACTTCTTCACACAAAGAGTGGTGAGCCTGTGGAATTCATTACCACAGGAAGTAGTTGATGCTAAAACTTTGAATATATTCAAGAGGCGACTGGATACAGCGCTTGGGGAGAATGGGATCGAAGGCTATGGGGAGAAAGCAGGATTAGGCTATTGAGTTGGATGATCAGCCATGATCGTGATGAATGGCGGAGCAGACTCGAAGGGCCAAAAGGCCTCCTCCTGATACTATCTTCTATGTATCTATGTGTCCAAGGATATTGGGTGGGGGCAGCAGTGGGGGTGGTGATTGTGGGCAGGGAGAGGGGGGGGGGGCTATATCATCTGTGCGCAAGCAGCCAGAATTTAGTCCTTTGTGGTAGCCAGATTATGGTTGAAACTGCAGACGGCCTCAGGCTGGAAGATAATGGCAATTTGCTGACACAGTGGTTTAGGTATTGTTACACATTAATGCAATGGAATACGTTCTGGTTGCTGAACATTTTCCCATTTTTATATGGGGTCCCACGGAGCCGTGTGGATGTATTGAACAGATCCCTGCATTGAAAGTCCTGCCACCACAGAAAACCTATGTATCTATTCATCCTTCTCTATGGTTAGAAATAAAACAATAAATTCTCCTCTTCAAATGTACAGGGCCTTTGTCACCTCCAAGATATTGTGATGTAGGTGAGCTGAAATACTAATGCAACGTTGCCTGCTCCTATCTGGAAGGATTCAGTCATGTAAAAACTGAGAGCATCAATGATCTCTTGGCTACAGGCAGCACTGTCCCCACACTGCTTTGAGCTGTTGAACAGGAATGCTGAAGGATGTTGTATTGCTCTTTCATCACTCAAGCACCTCACGCATTGCTCCTGGCTGAGGTCGAGGCAGGGGAAGTGTTCTCTTAAAATCCTTAGTGTGCAGGACCTTCTTACCCTCCCTCTGCATACAGTTTCTCAACGGTACAAGTTAGTGTTAGGATTGTGGGAAGCTACCAAAATTAACAGTGAACTTTAGATGAAAATAAAATAACAGACAAGTTACCTGACTAGCAGACATGTAGAGGAATAATAAGATCTGATTTGCCCAGTAACAAGATTAGCAGGAGTCTCAAGACATTGAGGTGCGAATGGCCATATCAGAAATATTGTTTACCAGAGGTCAGAGCGGCAATACAAATGATAACTTCTAAAGGCAAGGAATTTGAGAGAGGTCGACTGCAGAATCTACAAACAGGAATAGCAAAGAGACTAAACAGTATAACTGCTAGCACCCTCATTGGACAAGCAGGCTAGTTCTCCATCCAACAACCAGACATGCCAATTCCATCTGTGATCTGAGCCATAGAGGCCTGTTCCATCTAACAATTAGGGCCAGAGAAGATTGCAGATATTCTCCTCTAAAAGATGCAATTTTGTGCTTTTGCTGAACCAGGAAGAGATGGTTTCCTAGGCTTGGCGGTATTATGTGTTAACTATTAACTGGATTTTTATTTTATAATCTTTATTGTCTCAAGTTGGCATACATTAACACTGCAATGAAGTTACTGTGAAAAGCCCCTAGTCGCCACATTCCAGTTCCTGTATTTGACCTATACAGAGTTACCCAAATTGAATGTTGCTTGGGAAAAGGGGTTGTCTCAGCGAATTCAGGGAATGTAAATATATTTTGGGAACAAGAGGTAACTTCAGATAAAACAGTGTGTTAAGTATATGAATAACTAAAGTGTTGTAGTGTAAGTTAGTCTTTTGTTGTGTGTTTTTTTTCTTTTCTTTTACTTCAATAAATATCCTTTACTAATTGCTCGCACAATGACTGAACTGGTTCCTCATTAGGTGTATGTTGCTTCTTTCTCATTATTTCAAACAAAAATACACCACTAAGAACTAGTGTTTAAAGTTATCCTTCGGGGTTTTGAGACACTCTCGCAGGTAACATCAGCATGGTTCTTAGCATCAGTTCACAAACCTCTCAAACAGCACCTGCAGTAGATCTGCCACAGAACGGTAAATTCTACAAGTTCAAACTCAACAGAGTTTGCCATACCAGATGGTGTCATATTATCTTTGGTGGTAATATGTCATTTATTCTTTGCCTTTTGATCCAGAATGGTCCGTTGAGTTGATGACAAAGAATCCACCAATCTTTAGATTGAATCAAAACTAATTTATCGGATGACGATTAATTAAAGGAAATTTGCACATGCTACTGAGCTATAACTAGTAATAAAGTAATGTTGAAACTGTCTAGCAATAATCTATAATCAGTCACGAATGATATCCTCGTATTAACTCTCTCTAATCTAAACTACTCCTCGTGCTGTGATCAGTCTCTCTCTTTTGCGAACTCTTACTAAAACCCACCCAGCATTCTCTGAGGTCTGATATTTATACTGGGAACTGGTGTTGCCCTCTAGTGTTTGAATTACACTGAGATGTAATAATTAACCCTTCACTGGGGTACCTATATACGTATCATTATATCCCCCTTTTTTAACATTTCTTTTCTTGGTACAAAGGAAAAAATGTATAATATTATTACAATACATGATTTGTAGAAAAATCAATAACGATAAAAAAGTTCAACAGGAACGATTCACAAATCAAGTCTGTCCGGCTTCCTTCTTTTCCTGGTTGACCTTCTTAAACCACGAAGAGTTGACGCAGAAGTTTTTACAGTCCTCTGTGAATCTTCATGAACTTGAGAATTTGCCATTGTATCATTGAAAATACTTTCATGAATTTGTAAATCTGGAAAGATGTTATTGTGTTGTTTGAGTTTTTGTAGTGCTCGCCGATTGCGTCAAACAATTGTTCCATCAGCTGTCTGAACGATATAGGAACGTGGTGCTGCTTGCCTAACAACCTTTGCAGAAGCAGACCAACCTCCATCAGGTATTTTGATCCTGGCAGTATCAACTGGAAGCAGTGAGTCCAATGTAGCCATGTTAAATGGCTGACTCCCGATTAGAATGGCCAAACCCCGATTTAAAATGGCGAACGGAAGAGGCTGATGGGAAAATCAGCCAACAGGACTCAAACAGACAGCTGCAGGTAAAACAGTGTATTCGCCACTGGAGAAGCCAGACCAAACCGATACCTGCAGCCATCAACATGACAACACCCCAGCCATCTGCATATTAATCAGCAATTCCCGGGAACAATTGATACAAAATA
Source organism: Scyliorhinus torazame (assembly GCF_047496885.1). Taxonomy (NCBI): domain Eukaryota; kingdom Metazoa; phylum Chordata; class Chondrichthyes; order Carcharhiniformes; family Scyliorhinidae; genus Scyliorhinus; species Scyliorhinus torazame. Next base: position 240,700,649 of record NC_092713.1, read on the forward strand.
GACACACAAAGCCGACCCAGACCTTTCGGCGCCAGCAGGAGCTGACACAAAGAGAGGTAAACGACCACCCCTCGATCAAGGAATCGCTCCAGTATTGGAGAGTATCGAACCAAGTGATTGGGACCAAGTCCAATCACTTGGAACCAGGTACAAGGTCCGCCCCGAGAGGCGGGAAGCCCCTGGGGACTATAAAAATAGGGGCCAAGTTCAAATCGACCCTTCTTCTCCGCACCCTTCGAGACCCTTCTGCAAGAGAACGTAAGTCTTACTCCAACAATCGCTACCAGATCGGCACTCCTGACTATCGACTTGTACCGGCTTTTGAATCCCGCAGGCTCAGAACCCATTCGAAAGGCCATTTGTTTCCCTGACCTGGTGGGCCATTTCCAAAGTTAAGTATTGGCCTGTTAGTTGTAGGAAGTAGCTTAGAAGTAGGATTAATGTATAAGTATTGATTGCTGCATATAATAAATGAGCGTTGATTTAACAAATACTAAGCGGTGTGTTGGATTATTAATCATTACTCGGACTTGAACCATGTGGCGGTATCAGAAAGATACCTGGCGACTCAAGAGCAAAGGTGACAGAATTAGAGCAATTAAACTAAGGCTATAATGAGCAACATTTTGGCGACTCTGGTGGGACCCGATCTAGAAGTGGAAAACCACTCCGGGAGAACCCAAGAAATTTGAATTAGAAACCCAATTGGAAACAGAAAACCACAAGTGTTCAAGCGGTTCTGATTAATAGTCATAATTCAGAAGTGTGTGTATGCATGCGTAACTAACAGGGCTATAAGGTAAAACTGATAGATTTTTGTTGCGTCAAAACTGTCGGAAGTCTGTATTTTCGGAAATGAGCGAAAGCCGTACCCGCATCTACAACACCGCCTTAGCCCCCTGTTCCAAATTTAAACGAAGCAGTCGGATAGGAGAGATGGCCATGCAGGCAATGCAGTGCCTAATGACCCCTGAGGAATTTGCGGTCGCAGCGACCAGCAGCAGTAGATTGGGACAGTGTCCCATTTGGGAAGAGGAAATCCAGAAATATCTCAAGGGCAAAGGATGGCTCCTGTGGAATGATTTCTATAATAACGAAGAATCAGGTCCCGGAGGTATAGGGTAAACTTGGTGGGAGAACCTGAGCGAGATACACAAAAAGAGCTTGGGAAAAGTTTGCAAGCCGATGGCAATCGTGTCCTGTTTGGCAGAATTGCGAGGCACAGAGGAGATCGTCAAGACGCTCCGCAAAGAAGTTGAGGGCATACATCGGATGAGTAAAGTCGATGTGAGCGAAGTTGAGAAAGAGAATTTAGAGTTAAGGAGGAAATTGGCAGCAAAGGATGAAGAGGTGGCTGACGCCAAACGGGGTCACCAGTCTTGTCTGGCGCATTTAAGCAGTTTCCAATCACAGTATGAAAAGGCCTAACAGGACACGCAACGTGCAGTCCTGGTAAGGAAAGAGACAGAAAAGCAGGTGGAGACACTACAGAAACAATGCAGTGATCTCAAGGCAGCCTTGAGAGGCTGCCACCACAGCACAAAGACAGAGCACCATAGATCATGCGAAGTGCCGGAAGCAGATTGCAGAGCTGCAATCACTGCTTTCTGTTCAGAAAGGATTTCAGGAAACCTTTGGGGAAAAGTTAGACCAGGAAGATGGCCCTGATTGGGAAGAGTTACAAGAGACAGCGCAGAGATATGTTCAGGGAACATGTGCGCAGGGAAAGCCCCAAAGGAGAAAAGTACCCCAACCCCCCACACAGCAGGTAGTTCAGACTCCAATGAATCCTGTAACCACCCACCGCACAGCCACATCGGATGATGCGGAATATCTATATTCCACCCCCTTAACAGTGACCCAATTACGGGACGCGTGTGCAAGGATCACACCGTTCCTCCCCGCCGCAGACCCCCACCATTTCTTTGCCACAGTTAGGCATCAGGCGAACATGTACGGCCTGGATGAGAGAGAGCATGTAAAGCTCATGGTTCTAAGTTTAGATCCATCGGTAGCAGCAGCCCTTCCCGACCCACAGAACGTAGGAGGAGGCACCCTTGCAGAAATGCATACCGCGATCCTGGATGCAATCGGGTATAACCGGGGTGACCCTGTAGATGGCCTAAATAAATGAAGGCAGAAGAGATCCGAGCACCCCACAGCATTCGCTGGACACCTGTGGATTCACTTCGCAGCCGTTTTTGGAGACATAGACCGTGCCCATTTGTCCCCAGACAATATGGCCAAATGGACCCGCACCCTTATCTCCCATGCCACAGATGCAGGACAGAATGCCTGTACTAGTTATGATCCCTCAGAAGAGGCCAATAACGAGAAGTGGGTAGTTAAAAGATTGTCCCGCGTTTGAGAGCAATCTGTTCAGAGTAAACCCACAGCTAAAAACACCGAAGAAAAGCAAGCCGCCGCAGACATGCAGGCAGTAAAAGCAACAGATCACAACCCCGCCTGGGTAAATGAGGGAAAGAACAGCCCCCCACCCAAGTCACAAGAATGTTACAACTGCGGACAGTTGGGACATTTCGCAAAAGAGTGCAATGCCCCTAAAAAGCCACAGAGAGCCCAACAGACAGGCACTCTGATTAAGAAAAAGACAGAGCCCATCCACAGCGTTAGCACCGGTTCGGATCAGACGGACTTGACCGGAACGGACTGACGGTGTACGGGCTCCCCCAGTTGGGTCTGCGACACCCTTTGGGATAGGTCAGGATGACCCGTAGTCGCAGCGAAAATTCGGGGACAGCCTATCGAATTTCTTTGGGACACAGGAGGGTCCCGCACCACCATAAATTCCTCCACCCTATTTCAAAAATACATGTGGCCCACTACAGCCACTATCACTATCATCGGCTTTACAGACCACTCACAGCAGGGACACATCACGGCCCCTGTACCCATTCAAATTGGAACCATCACCACCAAACACCCCGTAGTTATAGTAGACCTGCCCCACACAGCAAAACACATTCTGGGAATTGACTTCATGAATTCCCGCCACCTTTCATTCGATCCCGTCAACCAGTGTGTCTGGAAGATGGCAAAATCCGCTAGAGCCCCCGCAACGCTCAACATAGGCGATTATGTGAACAAAATTAGCGCCGTAGGCGAATTTTGGTTCAACCCGACGGACAAGCAGGTTAGGGCAGTCCTGCAAAAGAACAGGGCAGCATTCGCGACCCACAAGCACGACTGTGGATGGATGACTGGCTCCGTACAAATAACAGGACCTGACCCTAGACCCCCAAAACAGTACGGATTTCCCCTAGAGGCAGAGGGAGAAATCTCAAAAGTTATAGAGAGCTTATTCGAGCAGGGCGTACTTAGATCAGTAGCCTCCACTAATAATGCCCCGATTTGGCCAGTGAGAAAGCCCCATGGATCATGGCGACTGACCATTGATTATCGGGAGCTCAACAAAGTCACCCCCGCAGCAGCCCCCACCGTAGCAACAAGTCCCGAGACCATGCTCAAGTAGGGACTCAATTCCCGCTACTCCACGGTTTTGGACATCAGTAATGGATTCTGGTCCATTCCATTGGCAAAGGCGTGCCAGTACAAATTTGCCTTCAACTTTAAAGCACTGCAGTACATGTGGACATGCCTGCCACAAGGCTTCCACAACTCCCCCTCCATTTTCCACCGACAGCTGGCAAATGGATTAGCAAAATTTTCTCGCCCCGAATGTCTGGTGCAGTATGTGGACGACCTACTACTGCAGACAGACACCAAGGAAGAGCACATTGAGCTTCTGTCTGAACTGCTGGAATTGTTATAATCAATTGGTTGTCAAGTCAACCCCAAAAAGGCCCAGATTTTGGAAGAAAAAGTGGTATATTTGGGAACAATTATCACGCACGGTAAACTCGAGATCGAGCATAAAAGGATTGACTCGATCGCTAAATTGCCCCTTCTCCAGAACGTTTCAGCCCTCCGGTCGTTTTTAGGACTGGTTGGCTACTGCCGAAACCACATTGACGGTTTCGCAGGCAAAGCAGCGCCCCTCTTAGACCTCCTAAAGAAGGGAGCACCCTGGGAATGGCTTCCGCAGCATATGGATGCTGTGGACTCTTTAAAACAGGCACTCATAGCCGCCCCCGCACGACAAGTTCCAGACCCGCTTTCCCCTTACGCCATAGAGGTAGCGACCACAGACCGCACCCTTTCAGCCGTGCTCCTCCAGGAACGGCACGACCAGTTAAGACCCGTAGCTTACGCCTCCCAACTTTTAGATGCTGTGGAGCAGGGATTTTCAGCCTGTGAGAGGCACCTGCTCGCAGTTTTCTGGGCAGTCCAGTATTTTTCATATATTACCGGACTGAACCCCATCACAATTCTGACCGAAGACCCCCCTCCCACCCAACTTTTACTGGACGGACGACTCAAGGATGGTACAGTAAGCCAAATAAGAGCAGCCAGATGGACCCTTCTCTTGCAGGGACGGGACATCACAGTAAAAAGGACAAAGACAGACACCTAATTAGCCGACAATTTACAGAACCCCGGAACACCCCATGAATGTGAGAGTATGTCTCCACACCACAATACAGGCCCCTTTATCGCGGAAACACCCCCCAGAAAGATAGATAATTCATCTCAGAGCCCCCCGCACACGGACACGTGTGAGCCCATTAAGATTTATGTGGATGGATCTTCCACAGTCTTAGATGGGAAGCGCATAACAGGTTGCGGGATTTATGTCGAGGACACACAGGGACGCGCCCTTGAGGAAATAGCGTTAAAACTACCCGGACACTTAGGCGCGCAGGCAGCAGAGCTTGCGGCCATCGCGTATATCGTTGAGCACCCAGATTCCTTCCCCAGCCCAGCAGACATATACTCGGACAGCCTCTATGTCTGTAACAGCCTCACGGAATTTCTGCCCTGTGGGAAGCAAGAGGATTTGTTTCCGCAGATGGGAAACCCCTCCCCTCAGCCCCATTACTCCGCCATATTTTAGAAAAAGCCCAGAACAGGGCTTTTGGGATCATAAAAGTCAGCAGCCACCATCGTTCCCGCCCCCCCCCCTGGAAATGTAAAAGCTGACGCACTGGCTAAGGCAGGTTCCAGACATGGGTATTTTTGGAAACCCCCCGAAAGCGCGGCAGTGAGTGCAGTTCAGGTCACACAGACTAGAATCGAGGATCTAGTAGAGGCCCAGAAGCAGGACAGCAAGCTCGCGGAGATTGTGAAAGGAAAGTATCCCGCCTCCTACGAGAGGTTCAGAAATCCTCTGACCACACATGACGGTGTGGTGTTAAAGGACACCCTTTATGTAGTTCCTGAAGAGGACAGGAATCAATTGATCTGTTTGTTCCATGATGGTCATGGACATCAGGGAATCGATCCCACTACAGCCCATCTCAAACTGCTTTGTTGGTGGCCAAATCTAAAGGAAGATGTAAGCCAGTACATTGAGAATTGCCTTATCTGTGCGCAGACTAACCCCAACAGATATGCCAAAAAGGCCCAACTCAGCCACACCCGACCAGTTAATGGCCCCTGGACTAACCTCCAGATTGATTTTATGCGTCCATTGCCCCCTTGCAAGATTGGCTATAAATATGTACTTGTGGTCATAGACACATTCACAAAATGGGTGGAAGCATTTCCAGCCCACACAAACACTGCAAAAACCACAGCCAAGATTCTAACCCACCACATCTTTACAAGATGGGGACTCCCCCGCAGCATTGAATTGGACCAAGGTTCACATTTTACGGGACGTGTCATGCAGAACGTCTTCACGATATTTGGCATCACCCAAAAATTCCACATACCATACCACCCCCAGTCGAGTGGTATCGTGGAGCGCATGAATCGGACCCTCAAAGCCACCCTCAGAAAAATGGTCCAGCAGAACAACACCACTTGGGACTCAGCCCTCCCTTTTGCGCTGATGTTTTTGCGTAACACTATTTCTACATCCACAGGTTTCACCCCACACACTCTCATGACCGGCGCCCCATGAAAGGGACAGAATACTTGTTAGGTTTAGACCTGACCAGCCCCGAAGTAACGGCCCTCACACATGAGAAAGCCGTGGAGCAATTAGTTGCAGATGTAAAAACGGCTCAGTTAGCAGCCGCAGTAAAATTGGGCACCAAAAAGAAACAGAGCAAAGCTTGTTTTGACAAGACGGTGCATGCAACGGAGTACGATATCGGCCAGCAAGTGATGCTGTCTGTATATAACCCCAGCACATTCCTGTCACCTAAATACTCGGGTCTGTATTCTATTGCAGCCAAAGTAAGCCCATCCGTTTACAAAATCAAGTACCCCAATGGTAAGACTGCGTGGTTTCTTATTAACCAGCTGAAGGTTTATGGAACACAGTCGAACCACACACACCATGTCATGCTTGGCGCAGCAGACCACACCCCGCCCACAGCCAACGTAACCCGACCAACCCCCACCACGTCCAGCCCAGCTACGGACTCGACCTCGACTCCACCCCCGAATTATACACTCCGCCCCAGAACGCCCACAGACTGCAGCAGCAGAGACAGCGACTGTGACTCTGACGATAGCCACAGCACGCCTCCCTACTATCCCCATGTACCCGGACCCACACCCAGCGACTCCGACTACGATCCAAGTGATCCCCCCTCATCAATTTTCTGAATAAACCCCAACACCGACCACTGAACCACACTGACGACCCCGACTTTGTCCCCACACAACTAGACACAAATTACTGGCACCGTGACAACTCATACCGACTCGTCCGCAATGACGAGAGCAACCCTAACTCACACCAAGCAGCCCTTTCAGCCCTAATCCACTCCAGAGTTTGGCACCCGGGAGAAGGTGACGACCTCGGGTCTGACTCCCAAACCGCCAACCCCTTTGCGACCCTGTTCGCAACCGAGAACTGAGGTGTCCAGATGATGTTTTAAAGGAACCGCTTGGGAAAAGTGTTGTCCTTCCTGATGGAACCTGCAGAATGTTTTATGTTGTTTGTACATTTGTTACATTTTGTATGTCCGACAGGAGAATTTTTCTCACTGCCACACGCCCATTCAGCCGAAACCTCTGAGGACTTGCCCTCAGAGACACACTGTTGCCAGACGCTTGTTCAGCGGAACTAGCTTATCTGCAGATACTGGTCAACAGACCACACGCTTGTTCAGAGGAACTAGCTTTTCAGCTGATACTTGTTCGGGTATCAGACGCCCGATTGTAACTGCCCTTCTGGTTCGAGGGATAGAACCACTACGGCAGCCCCACCACGATGACTACATTTTCGCCCGTTCTTGTCGGTTGCTGAGGCAGTGGAGAAACGGCGTGAGACCCGCCCTGCCTGGGGACCCCCCGCTGGTCAATCACGCTCGGGTAGGGGAGATACGGCATTGGTAGCCGTCCTACCCGGGGACTCCACCCACCTCTTACCTGTCGCGGCCCATATGCACCTCATTTGGCATTTTTCATTTCAAAAAGTTTTGTTTCTTTAGGGAACCTTTAGGTTGCCCACCATCTGCTATTTACATCCTGGAACATTTGGATGGTAAATCAGCCCTGGTCCGTCATTGGGAAGTGTGCCGTGTCCTAAAAATTTGGTTTTTGAAAAAAAAAATGAGGGAGTCACACATAGTGACCAATTATAAAGGGAATAATTGGCACCAAAGGACAGACACACTAGCATACCAGATATTAAACAAAGATAGTTACAGACACTATGCTTGTTTTTACAGAACTCCAGAAGCTCCAGGACCAGAGAAAATAAAGAGAAGAGAAGAAAGAGAAGGAAAGAGGACAGCCATGAGGACTTCCTTCATCGTGATCAACATTCTGCTTTTGGACATTTGGTTGCGCGTGAATGCGAACCCCGTGACTTCAAACCTCCCAGCCGTTAATGTTTCACTGTCCCGCAGTACCCAGAGCCCAGTCACCAGCGACACTGCATCTTCCTGGTGTGCCAGGTTCATAACCTGGTACTCCTTGTCCTACGTGATCGAAACACCGTTAGCGTTGGTGATACTCTGCTGTGTAGTGCAGACTATGCGCCTATGTAAATGGAGAAGGAGAGCGTACCGCGCTCGAACCCCGGTATATAGGATCAGATCCCCTATATTCGGTTACGACCAGACCCCCGACCCCCGCGATCTACAATAAAATAGTAAAGTGCATTCACTTACGTTTATTGTTGTAAATAAAGAGATGTACAAAACTTTTTCATGAACAAAAAAACATTTTTGTATGACCCTGAGCTTGACTGCCAAGCCAGGAAAGATTGTATGATATACTGTGATTTTTGTTGTATGATTGAGGAACGTAGGATAATGGAATGTTTAGCGAGGGTAGTATATTAAGGATAAATTAGAGGTTCCAAGTTTGTTGTTTTGTAATGCATGTCCCTTTCTGACATAGCGCCCTTAGAATTGTTAGTTAAAATTTTTTGTGCATAGCTATGGTCCATGCAGAGGCCATGTAGGAGGTGTCCCCCCCAGTCAGGGAATGGAAAGTAACAAACATGATGTGATCCTTCACGCTTCGCTGACACAAAGAGAGGTAAACGACCACCCCTCGATCAAGGAATCGCTCCAGTATTGGAGAATATCGAACCAAGTGATTGGGACCAAGTCCAATCACTTGGAACCAGGTACAAGGTCCGCCCCGAGAGGCGGGAAGCCCCTGGGGACTATAAGAATAGGGGCCAAGTTCAAATCGACCCTTCTACTCCGCTCCGCACCCTTCAAGACCCTTCTGCAAGAGAACGTATGTTTTACTCCAACGATCGCTACCAGATAGGCACTCCTGACTATCGACTTGTACCAGCTTTTGAATCCCGCCAGCTTTTGAATCCCGCAGGCTCAGAACACATTTGAAAGGCCATTCATTTCCCTGACCTGGTGGGCCATTTCCAAAGTTAAGTATTGGCCTGTTAGTTGTAGGAAGTAGCTTAGAGGTAGGATTAATGTGTAAGTATTGATTGCTGTATATAATAAATGATCTCCATGTAAGCGTTCTCCAAGGCAGCCTTCAGGACGCGCAACAACGCAAAATTGGCGAGCAGACACTTAGAGCCAAGTTCCGCACACATGAGTATGGCCTCAACCGGGACCTTGGATTCATGTCACATTACATTCATCCCCCACCATCTGGCATGGGCTTGCGAAATCCTACCAATTTTTGTCTCTCTGTTCAGGTCAAAAAAGGAAAAAAGAGGTGCAGTCGTCAGTTGAGACTTTAAATCGAGCCCTTCCTTTTGATGATTGTCGGTCCAATCAAACATGGTAGACATCTTGATGAAATTTCTGAGAGCCGTAGTTCTAGACGAGAGGTTGGGAATTAATTTTCCGAAAATTCACAACACCTAAAAATCGTAAAACGGCCTTTTTGTCCTCTGGGACTTTCATAGATCAAAGATCATAGAATTTACAGGGCTGAAGGAGGCCATTCGGCCCATCAAGTCTGCACCGGCTCTTGGAAAGAGCACCATACCCAAGCCCACACCTCCACCCTATCCCCATAACCCAGTGACCCCACCCAACACTAAGGGCAATTTTGGACTCTAAGGGCAATTTATCATGGCCAATCCACCTAACCTGCATTTCTTTAGATTGTGGGAGGAACCCGGAGCACCCGGAGAAAACCCCCGCACACGCGGGGAGGATGTGCAGACTCCGCACAGACAGTGACCCAAGCCGGAATCGAACCTGGGACCCTGGAGCTGTGAAGCAATTGTGCTATCCACAATGCTACCGTGCTGCCCTAATGTGATGATGAGGAGTAACACTTCCCAGGACGGGAAAAAACCTCATGCGCCAGGAGGGCAGGGGAGAGAAAAGAGGAGCAGGAAGGCAACTGAGGCCAAATTCTCAGCACAGGATTGACTGACAAACACAGAGCTTTCTTGAGATGACCAAAACCCAATGCCACAAGAGAATGGGATTCTCTAGGCAGATGGTTACAATCGTCTGTGCCCTTGTCACCAAAACCAGATTCGGCGGGGGCGGGAATCGCGCCGCGCCGGTCGGCGGGGACGGGCATCGCACCGCGCTGGTTAGCGGGCCCACCTCTGCCGATTCTCCTGCCCGCGATGGGCCGAAGTCCCGCTGCTGGAATGCCTGTCCCGCCAGCGTGGATTAAACCACCCTTAGGGACGGCAGGGGACGGCAGCGCGGGCGGGCTCCGGGATCCGGGGGGGGCGCGGGGTGATCTGGCATTGCAGCAGCGAACGGGGCCCACCGATCCGCGGGTGGGCCTGTGCCGTGGGGGCACTCTTTTCCTTCCGCCTTCGCCATGGTCTCCACTATGGCGGAGGCGGAAGAGACCCCTCCACTCCGCATGCACGGGGATGCCGTGAGTGGCCGCTGACGCTCCCGCGCATGCGCCAGCCGGCAAAGTCATTTCCGCGCCGGCTGGGGGGGCACCAAAGGCCTTTCCCGCCAACTGGCGGAGCGGAAATCAGTCTGGTGCGGGCCTAGCCCCTCAAGGTAAGGTCTCGGCCCCTCAATATAATTCTTGATATAATACCTTGATTCTGTAATCTTGTCAGTTCAAGTCTCTCGCGAGGCAAGGGCAGGGCCATTCAAGACATGTGAGACGCTTAAGGGGGCGGGTCCAGTGGTGTGTGACGCGGTTCAGGGGCGGGGCTAGTCAGTGTGGGCAGCACAGCAGCACAAGAGGATAGCACTGTGGCTTCACAGCGCCAGGGTCCCAGGTTCAAATCCCCGCTGGGTCACTGTCTGTGCGGAGTCTGCACGTTCTCCCCGTGTCTGCGTGAGTTTCCTCCAGGTGCTCCAGTTTCCTCCCACAGTCCAAAGACGTGCAGATTAGGTGGATTGGCCATGATAAATTGCCCTTAGTGACCAAAAAGGTAAGGGGGCGTTATTGGGTTACGGAGATAGGGTGGAAGTGAGGGCTTAAGTGTGTCGGTGCAGACTCGATGGGCCGAATGGCCTCCTTCTGCACTGTATATTCTATGTTCTAAGTTTCAATCTCTCGAGAAGTGGTGCAGGAACTCTTCTCAGCGGGTGTACCATAGATTGGCATCCGGTCGTAACTGAATTTTGTAACGGTAGGGAAGAGTGCCTTCGAAGACGCCTGGAAAACGATCCAGAATCCATTGAATGTCATCTTGAATCATTGTTTGAGATGAACTCGCACTATAAATCCTCTGAATTAGGTGTAAATCGTTGCAGGCTTGCGCACCTAAGACTGAAGACTTGTTTGAATCAACAATCTCAAATCTTAGAGAAATCGCTATGTTATTATTGGTAACTAACAAGTAGCAAGATCCCATTGAAGTGATGATATTGCCATTGTAGTCGCGTAGTTGACAAGTTGATTGATCGATTTTTGGAGTTTGCTTCAGCTTTGTGAAGTCAAGTCTGTTAAGCAAATTGGCAGGAGCGCCAGTATCAAGCTTAAAATTGATTGGAGAATTATTGACTTGTAATACTCTGTTCCATTCCGTATCAGTGTCGATGGAGTGGACTATTTTGAGAGGTGATGAGACTTCTGTGGTTCTAACATACATCTCACTGATGCCAACAAAGAACAAGTCTTCCAAAGAATAAGCATCTAAATCATTGGAAAAGGTTTCTTCAAAATCTTCTTCCTTTGTATCCACACTTCTAAAATTAATCTGTTTTGAATTTGACTTTGCAGATTTAAATGTGAGTGGATCTGCACTGAGCAGCGAAGTGGTTGCATTTGCCACATTGTGAGCAAATCTTTCCTTGAGCAGGGCATTTGTTTTGAGGGTGGGTGGTTCCACACCTTCCACATGTCATTATGTATACATCATCACACATCAAACGACTTTGCGCATGCAAATAAAACGAGTCTTCGTCCGTCTCGCATCTTTTAATGAAGTGCGCATGTGTAGGTTTAGAATGCAGGCATGCAAGGTGGCTGCCATCTGAAATGCACATTTTCTTCATTTGCAACACTGCCTTAACACATTCTACCTCAAGGTTTGTTTTTGTGCCCTTTACACGGAGGAAAATGTCACTGTGCTGACTTTTTGATAACTGATGTAAACGACACATTTCAATCCTGTTGTCAAGCTTGACATCTTTCTGTCTCAGCAAGCGTTCTCTGAGCTTTTCATCAATTATACCGAAGACAATTTGAACCCTGGTCATTGAATCATTCAATACAGAGAAGTTAGAAGATTGAGCTGGCAGTCTGAGATCAGTTACAAAGCAATCAATTGATTCACCTTTGTTCAGCATTCTTCTTTTGAAAATAAACCGCTCAAAAGTTTCATTTGTCTGAATTTTGCAATGATGATCAAACTTTGCAATGATTACTTCAAATTTGGTTTCATCTTGATTCGCCGCAAATTGAAAAGAGTTATAGATTTTGATGGCTTGTGGACCAGCCATAGTTAAAAGAAGAGCTATGTTACGTGCATCACTCGCATTATTTAAATCTGAAGAATCAAAATACAATTGGAACTGCTGCTTGAACACTCTCCAATTAACATCAAGTTTACCGGTGATCCGGAGTTCTCGTGGAGCTTGAGCTTTGTCCGCCTTGGTTTTTTCTTATTAGATCCTCACTAAATTATCTAATTAGATACAGTAGACACACATGTTACATTACCTTTGGTAGTAATATGTTGTTATTCTTTGCCTTTTGATCCAGAATGGTCCATTGAGTTGATGATAAAGAAACCACCAATCTTTAGACTGAATCAAAACTAATTTATTGGATAACGATTAATTAAATGAAGTTCGCACACGCTACTGAGCTATAACCAATAATAAAGTAATGTTGAATCTGTCTAGCAATAATCTGTAATCTATCAGTCAATAATGTTATCTTCCTGTTAACTCTCTCTAATCTAGACTCCTCCTCGTGCTGTGATCAGTCTCTCTCCTTTACTAAAACCTGCCCAGCATTCCCTGAGGTCTGATATTAATACTGGGAACTGATGTTGCCCTCTATTATTTGAATTACACTGAGATGTAATAATTAACACTTCACTGGCGTACCTATATACATATCAATACACCAGGAGTGCAAATTGAGATACAGAGGTCAGAGTTCACATAGGACTTTTCCACCCTTTCATTTTACACTTTGGAAAATGTTATGGCGTTAACTGACGTCTGTGCCCAGAAATCTGAGTATGAAGCCAGTGTTTCATTTCACTCCCATTGAAATGGCAATGGACAGGAGGAAGAAATCCGTGAAAATCTATGCCAATTATTTTGTCACTATTTATTGACTTTCCGTATGGTCTGCAAATTTAAAAATAGAATTCAGGGTCCTATGTCTGACTCGATTGAAGAACACTTCAACAGATGGTTTTCACTCCATGAAGTCAAATTTAAATGTGGAAATTACCGATTGATTCACCTCACACCTGCAGCGAGGAAGATACTCAGCTGCAGTTTACAAGATATTATCAGTATTTATATCAAGAACATTGACAGCAATGTGGGCAGCAAGGTAGCACAAGTGGCTAGCAGGTTTGATCCCCTGCTGGGTCACTGTCTGTGCAGAGTCTGCACGTTCGCCCTGTGTCCGCGTGGGTTTCCTCTGGGTGCTCCGGTTTCCTCCCACAATCCAAAGACATGCAAGTTAGGTGGATTGGCCATGATAAATTGCTTTTAAGTCTCCAAAAAAGGTTAGGAGGGGTGATTGGGTTATGGGGATAGGGTGTAAGTGAGCACTTAAGTGGGTCGGTGCAGACTCGATGGGCCGAATGGCCTCCTTCTGTACTGTATGTTCTATGTTCTATGTTCTTTATAAGAATGAATCAGTATTTATTTTGAAGAAAAAGATCATCTCAAATGTGAAATGATTTGAAGGAACAAAAGTGTTCGAAATCTAATGAATATGATTTACTTAACTTTTAGAAATCATTTTGATCAAGGTCAGGGTATGGGGGAGTTAAATTTGTTTGCCTCCAAAAATGTATATGGGAATTGCGATGTGTGATTAGCCTGTCCCTGTTAACTGCAATGCAGGCAGTATGCCAATTACATGCCGCCTTCTGTTTTAAAGGATTTCAGCATCCTGCCAGCACAAAATGTGTTGTTGATTGGCTGGGCGCCTGGGCAAAGGGCAAATATCGCAAGTGGCCAACAGCAATTGAAGCTAGCCTGCACTCGTTAAAGCTAAAATAAAACGAAAAAATGTTTGAAAAACTCAGCAGATCTGGCAGCATTTGTGGAGCAAGAAAAAGAGTAAACATTTTGAGTCCAATATGGCTCTTCTTCAAAACCAAAAGCTACTCTGTACCATTTAAAGGCAAGGTGCATTGCGGTTGGAGCAAGAGCTAGCAGGTGTACAGAAAGTGAATAGGACCTGTGGAATATTTAATAATGGAAATACAGAAAATACTATACAATCTCAGTAGGCCTGACAGCATCTGGAGAGAGAAGGGAGCTAACGTTTTGTGTCTGAATGACTCTTTGTCACAGCTGGAGAGAACTGGAAAAAGGGTCAGATTTATACTGTAGTTGGGGGGGGGGGGGTGTACCAGTGGGGCTGGATAGGGGACTAGCGCTAGGTGGCGATTGACAAAGAAGTTGAGGACAGAAAGATAAAAGGAATGTAAATGGAGGTGATTACGGCTGAGAAGGGTGCTGATAGTGGCCCATAAAGAGATTTGAATGTGTGAATGGCTGAACAAAGGTGAGCAGTGAGTCAAAGGGCAACGAGGAATAGTTGGCCCAAGTGGGGTGGGGAGAGTGGAAACAATGGTGAGGGAAAAACAGATCAATGAAAGAAATGAAAATAAATTGTTAGAAATAATAATGGGGTGAAGGTGGAGGAGAAAGTTCACAGTCTGGCAGAATAATGGCACATGGGAGAGAGTGGGCTTCAAGGTTTTCAAACTCTGCACAGGAAGACTTGACAGACCATGTAGAAAGTAGGAAAAATAGTATCCATAAAGGGCCAGAAGGACTTCCAGGCACACTGGAAGCTAGAGCGCAATCCAGAAAGGGCAGTGAGAGGAATTATATCTTGTAACACTTAACTTGAAGGTCCAGATGCCCATTCCTCCAAGGGGGACATATGTGACCTACATCTGCTTCCCACAGATCCATTAGCTGTAAACCATTCATAGCTTTCTAGCAGTGGTCTGTGATGTCCAGCTTCTACAATTAATCCACACCTTTGCTTCATTCATCTCCCTTCACAGTTCAGTGGCCGAAGTGGCTGAAACCCCAATGTTTGTAAACATTGACCACATCAAAGAGACATAAGTATATTCCAAGCACTAAGTGCATTCCGATCCTTCAAGCGTGTGATTTCACTGAAAGAGAAATGTGTATTTCCCATTGTACCCGAAAATGTATGCTACAATCACCCTTTCCTCATTCACACAGATGCAGCGAGAGAGAGATGCACACATACAAAAAAGATTATTTCCAAAGATAGACTAACATTACTTAAAATCTGGAGAGCCAATACTACTCCGTTTCTCCAAGAAGGTGGCCAAAGGCATTGTGGCCTGAAAATTCTTTTTTAGTTCACCAAAGCCGGAAAATGAAGGTTGGAGGCTTCTGATGATTAATTCAAAATGGCAAGCGACAGTAGGATTCTGCTTTTTCTAGTTGAAAAAGTGGTCTAGCCCTCACAGTCAAAATTACAATCAATCATTTCAAGAAAAACATAATTTCTCTGCTGGAAATTACTTTTTAAGAGGCAGGGTCCTTTTCTTCCTCGGGCAATGTGTGTTCCCTCTGAGGGCCTTATCCCAGACAATTTTCCCTGACCTGATCTTACGGATGACTAAGATTCTTCCAAGTATTTCATATTTGTGTGCAGCTTTTGTCTGTGCTGGAGTGCTGCTTTGGGCCACGTTAGGGTGCTGAAATTGCAGTTTGGTGAGTGAGGGGATTTTAAGAGTTAATTTAAGGGTCAAAACAGATAGGGTGCGATTTAACGGAACATTGTCGAAATGTCATTTGTGGCGGGTTTGCTGGGAGCTTCATCCTGCCTCTGTCGGCCAGTTTGCCACCGCTTTCTGACCACACAGTCACCTTTTTGGGCCGTGGAGACTTTCTCACCAGCTGAACTCGCTGGCCAGTCTGGCTCCTCAATGATCGGACCACCATTTTGAAAAGGTGCCCCAATCTCTGAGTGGACTTGTAGATCCCCCACACCTCCTATCCATGGGTAACGTCACCCCCCACACACATGGGCATTACCTCACATGCCCCCAAGCCCCAAGTGATGATACCCCACTATGGGGTTGCTGAAGGCCCTCCCATTTCAGGACCTCCCATTTCCCTTGCCCCTTTCTGGCGCACCCCATCTTCGAGAACGATCACCCTTCACCCCCCCCCCCCGATGTTCAGAGGCCTCTTCATATCCGCTGTTCCACCTTCCGTTCATGGGCTGGACTTCCTTAGACCCTGACCCTTCACAGTGCCACCCTGGCACCCAGGCATCCTAGCACTGCCATCCAGAAACCTGGCAGTGCTCCTGTTGGCTTTGAAATGTTATCCATGCACCATGGCAGTGCCAGGATGGCAGTTCCAAGGCACCTACATTCAAAGGGGAGGGCGAGGGGGCTACCCTGCCATGCCTCTGACTACCCAGGGGCCTCCAATGGCCTGGGAGACCCCCTGGGTGACATTTTGCCTGGTTTGTGTGGACCAATGCTGATTGGTGCCTAGCTGGGGACGCCCGAGGGAGGCTGATGGATCCCACAAGTCTGATAGATTCAAGATCAGCATGCCTAAGTGATTTTTAAACGTACTTAAGCGAGCAAGGTTTGATCCCGCGCATTGCGGGAAGTATCCTGCTCATGACGTCAAGCATGGATAGATCTCCTGAGGTGCATGGCTGTCGGAAAGCCTGCGGGAAGCCTTTACCGGCACCTACCACCAGGTCGCACTCCTGTTCGGGCACAACACAGCCGATAGATCATGTCCTTAATTTAATTTAAGGGTCAGTTACTATCTAAGGTCCAGTCTTTTCTTTACAAGTAACTCAAAAGTTGTTCTTTGGATTGAGAGATTTGCTTGGAGAAGCAGCAAATTAATTAGATAACTGGCTTAAACTGGTTTGCAGAATTTGGATCAGGGAACTTAAAGACATGCCATCTTCAGTGCTGCTTTGGGCTGCATTAGAGTGCTTAATTTACAGTTTGGTGAGTTTGATGAAGAGGGAAGGTGGTGATTCTTTCATTTCATACTTTGCCTCAGCCTAAAGTAGTTGTGTGTTACTTTGCTACAGAGGAAGAAGCTGATTGGTGAGTAACTAGTAAGTTATTCTACTGATTCGAATTGTAATAAATAACTTTTGAAGTTATAGTCTGGCAGGTCAGCTTGGCCAAGTGGAATGTGCATCCTGCAGTACATGGGAAGTCATGATGCAGCTGTGGCCCTAGATGGACACATTTGCAGGAAGGTCACTGGCTGTAGAAGCTTGAGCTCCAGATTTCAGAATTTCAGTGGTGCCTGGAATCACTGTGGTGATCTGTGAGGCAGATAGAATGAGGTCCTGAAAACAAATTTTAGGAAGTTAGGAAGGCAAATAAAGAGCAATACCTCAAGAGCAGTGATCTCAGGATTACACATTGCCAGAGCGCTGAGAAACACCCTGCTATCGAACAGCCATTCGGGTAGATTAGGTGGAACGCACAGCCGATGCACATTTTCAAACGGCGCCCTGATCTCCCAAGCCTCAACACGAACCCCGAATGCCCAAGTCCCAGCTCACTAACAAGTGAATCATCAGGCACCCTGCACCCACTGCACCAGCACAGGCCACCCCCAAGCCCAATTCGCAGTGCACAAAAACTTCCAGCGTGACATCTTGGCAGTGCCAACCTGGAGCCCTGGCAGTGCCCCTACCAGCTGTAAGTGCTAACTGGGCACCTTGCAGTGCCAGGGTCCCATCCTGCCCAGAGGGCAAGCACCTCGGGGCCGCACCTCGGGGCCGCACCGAGTAAAACCCCCGGCTCCCACGATATAAACAGCTGGAGAATGGCTGGGTCATTGGTCGCACATGCGCACGGTGATGACCTGCAGCGGTCGCGCCATAAAACATGGTGCCAGCTGTGCGCAGACCGTCCCCCTAGCCAACCCCTAGCCACCAGTCCCCCCCCAGCCCTCGTGGAAGCTCCCCTGGCCAGCAGCGCAGCTCCCAGCCGACTGTGGCGGCACTGGACACAGTCCGCAGCAACCACGCCGGGTTCTCGACTGCTGAGACCATGCGTCACCCGTGCGGTTGGGAATTCGGCCCATCGGTGGCGGAGCATCGGAGGGGGCCTTCAGGTGATATGCCAATGCTGTTCCAATGGCGTGCGGCACGCAATGCGATGACGCCATTTCGTAGGGGCCAGAGGATAGAAAACCAGCGTCAAACTGGCATCGGAAGATATTCTCCGCCCGATCACCGATTACGATATCGATGTCGGGGAACGGTGAATCCCGCCCATAATTTTTCAGCGGAATGCCCCAGGTATCCATTTTATCGACCCTAGTATTTCCTATTCCGGTATACATTAATAAATAAAACAGAGGTCTGGATGTTTACTCACTTGGGGAAGAGTGTTGTTGGAAGTTGTGGTAGTCACCACTAACTGTATTAGATGTAGTACGGTAAGACTCATATACTAGAGGTACATGGGTAAATCCTTGCCTGCTGGCTGCGCCCAGTAGGCGGCGTATAAATGTGTGTGCTCGCCGGTGCTGCTCCCGTTCTGGAAGCAGCTACAGGAGGCAACACAACATTTCTCAATAAAGCCTCGATTATTCACTACTCTCGTCTTTGTAGTTAATTGATAGTGCATCAATTATTGAGCAAAGATTTTAAAACGATGGAACTTCGCATCAAGCCTAATCGCCTACAGCTGGACCCTCAAGCAGCCAACACTGCGTCCGCTTTTGACCACTGGCTAGCTACCTCCGAACATCCGCTGAGGAACCCTCGGACGCACAGAAGCTCTAGGTCCTTTATTCACGGGTGAGCCCTGATATTTTCCCTCTCATCCGGGATGCGCCCACTTACGCTGAAGCAATGGAGCTCCTGAAAGGACATTACCTTCGACCAGTCAACAAACTATATGCCAGGCACCTCCTGTCCACGAGACAGCAACTCCTCAGTAAGTCTCTAGACGATTTCAGGCGTGCCTGCACATCCTGGGGTGGAACTGTGACTGCCAGGCAGTTTCGGCAGTCCAGCATACAGAACGTTTAATCAGAGATGCTTTTGTTACGGGCATGGGGTCGGCGTACGTCCGCCAGCGCCTATTGGAAGGGGATACGCTTGATCTTGCGGGAACCAGGCAGCTCGCCAATTCGTTATCAGTGGCCTCCCGTAACGTCCAGTCATACGGCCCCGACCGCACGGCACCCTCATGGGCATCGTGGGCCCCACCAGCTACAGACCCCAACCCACCGCAAGCCTGCGCCGCGCGGCAGCCAGCCAACCCTGGGGGGCCCAAATGCTATTTCTGCGGACAGAACAAACACCCCCAGCAGAACTGCCTGGCGCAGAGCGCAACCTCCAACTGATGTGGAAAGAAGGTGTACCAGGCACGGTCGGTCGCCACTGTTTCTAGGCCCAGCGTTCCTACACCCCCACGTGCGACCCACGGGCACCGCCATTTTCCTCCTCGCAAGCCACGTGCAGCCCATGGGTGCCGCCATCTTCTTTTCCGCAGGCCACGTGCAGCCCGTGGGCGCCGCCATCTTTAACACCACCCACCATGTGCGCTCCATGGGCGCCGCCATCTTCAGCGCCATTTTGGACGGCGCCTCAGGACCACTGCTCATCGAGAAGCTAGTCCGGCCATTCATCGCCTGCCACCACCGCTGGCCAGCCCGAGGCCTCCCAGCATCGGCCGCAGCTCACCTCGATCACCTTGGATCAGTCCCGGCCCCACAACCTCGCAACCGCAATGACAACGGTGAAAATCGATGGGCACAAGACGTCCTGCCTTTTCGACTCCGGGAGCACGGAAAGCTTCATCCACTCCACGACGGTAAGGCGCTGCTCCCTCGCGGTACACCCCGTTAGCCAGAAAATCTCCCTGGCCTCTGGATCACATTCCGTGGAAATCCAGGGGTACTGCATTGCGACCCTCACTGTCCAGGGCGTAGAGTTTGGCAACTTCCGGCTCTACATCCTCCCCCACCACTGTGCTACCCTGTTACTCGGCCTGGACTTCCAGTGCCACCTCCAAAGCTTAACTTTAAAATTCGGCGGACCCTTACCCCCCTTCACCTTATGCGGCCTCACGGCCCTTAAGGTTGATCCAACTTCCTTGTTTTCAAACCTCACCACGGATTGCAAACCCGTTGCCACCAGGAGCAGACAGTACAGTGCCCAGGACAGGGCGTTCATCAGGTCGGAGGTCCAGCGGCTTCTGCGGGAAGGCATCATTGAGGCCAGCAATAGCCCCTGGAGAGCCCAAGTGGTAGTAGTAAAGACTGGGGAGAAGCACAGGATGGACATTGACTACAGTCAGACCATCAATCGGTACACGCAGCTCGACGTGTACTCCCTCCCACGCATATCTGATATGGTCAGTCAGATTGCACAGTATCGGGTCTTTTCCACAGTGGACCTGAAGTCCGCCTACCACCAGCTCCCCATCCGCACGGAGGACCGCCAATACACTGCGTTCGAAGCAGATGGCCGCCTCTATCAGATCCTTAGGGTTCCGTTCGGCGTCACAAATGGGGTCTCGGTCTTCCAACGTGAGATGGACCGAATGGTTGACCGGTATGGACTGCGGGCCACCTTCCCGTACCTCGACAACGTCACCATCTGCGACCACGATCAGCAGGACCACGACGTTAACCTTCTAAAATTTCTCCACACCGCCAAACTCCTTAATCTCACGTACAATAAGGAGAAATGTGTGTTCCGCACCAACTGCTTAGCCATCCTTGGTTATGTCGTGGAAAATGGAGTTCTAGGGCCCGACCCCGACCGCAAGCGCCCCCTCATGGAACTCCCCCTCCCCCACTACCCCAAGGCCCTGAAACGATGCCTGGGGGTTCTTCTCCTATTATGCCCAGTGGGTCCCTAACTATGCAAACAAGGCCCGCCCACTCATTCAGTCCACAGTCTTTCACCTGACGGCTAAGGCCCGCCAGGCCTTTAACCGCATCAAGGCAGACATCGCCTTGGTGAGAGGTAGGTTCTTTACGCAAAGAGTAGTGAGGCCGTGGAATGCCCTACCTGCTACAGTAGTGAAGTCGCCAACATTGAGGTCATTTAAAAGTTTATTGGATAAACATAGGGATGATAATGGCATAGTGTAGGTTATATGGCTTTTGTTTCGGTGCAACATCGTGGGCCGAAGGGCCTGTACTGCGCTGTATTGTTCTATGTTCTATGTTCTATCGCCAAGGCCACGATGCACACGACGGGTCCCTCCCCTTTCAGGTTGAGAGCAATGCATCGGACGTAGCTCTGACTGCCACCCTCAACAATGTGGGCAGGCCCGTGGCATTTTTTTCCCGCACCCTCCATGCCTCCGAAATCCGGCACTCCTCTGTCAAAAAGGAGGCCCAAGCCATTGTGGAAGCTGTGTGGCATTGGAGGCATTACCTGACCGGTAGGAGATTCACTCTCCTCACTGACCAACGGTCGGTTGCCTTCATGTTCCACAATACACAGCGGGGCAAGGTCAAAAACGATAAGATCTTGAGGTGGAGGATCGAGCTCTCCACCTATAATTACGAGATTTTGTATCGCCCCGGGAAGCTCAACGAGCCCCCAATACCCTATCCCGCGGTACATGTGCCAGCGCACAAGTGGACCAACCCAGGGCTCTACACGATGGCCTCTGTCACCCGGGGGTCACCCGGTTCTTCCATTTCATCAAGGCCCGCAATCTGCCCTACTCCATTGAGAAGGTCAGGACTGTCACCAGAGATTGCCAGGTCTGCGCGGAGTGCAAGCTGCACTTCTACCGGCCAGATCGAGCGCATCTAGTGAAGGTCTCCCGTCCCTTTGAGTGCCTCAGCATGGACTTCAAAGGGCCCCTCCCCTCCAGAACACGTACTTTCTGAACGTGGTCAATGGGTACTCCCGGTTTCCCTTCGCCATCCCATGCCCCGATATGACTTCTGCCACGGTCATTAAAGCACTCCACAGCATCTTCGCCCTGTTCAGTTTCCCCGCTTACATCCACAGCGATCGGGGATCCTCCTTTATGAGCGATGAGCTGCGTCAGTTCCTGCTCAGTAAGGGCATTGCCTCGAGCAGGACGACAAGCTACAACCCCCTGGGTAACGGGCAGGTGGAGAGGGAGAACGGGACGGTCTGGAAGGCCGCCCTGCTGGCCGTACAGTCTAAAAATCTCCCGGTCTCCCGCTGGCAGGATGTACTCCCCGACGTGTTCCACTCCATCTGATCGCTCCTCTGCACCGCAACTAACAAAATCCCCCATGAACGTCTCTTTGCCTTCCCCAGGAAGTCCACCTCCGGGGTCTCGTTCCCAACATGGCTGACAGTTCCTGCACCCGTCCTCCTTCGCAAACACGTGCGGACCCATAAGTCGGACCCGTTGGTCAAAAGAGTCCATCTCCTGCACGCGAACCCGCAGTACGCCTACGTGGCACACCCCGACGGGCGCCAGGACACAGTCGCCCTCCGGGTCCTGGCACCCGCTGTATCCCCACCCACAGCCCCCCACCTAACACCCCCCACCTCCGGTTGCCCCATTCAACCCGGCGCCACTCACCCTCCCCCAGCGCACCTCACCGCAGCCCCCGCCCCAGGAGGATCCGTCCTCCCACTGGTGCCACTCAGGGGTGACGAAGGTGAGGACAACACGCTCCCAGAGTCACAGATGACCAAGTCGGCACCCGCATCACCACCAGGACTGAGGCGATCACAGCGGAGGATCAAGGCCCCTGACAGACTGACCTTATAACATTTTTCCACCACCCCCGCCGGACTCTTTTTTTAACAGGGGGTGAATGAGGTAGTCAGCACTAACTGTATTAGATGTAGTACAAAGAACAAAGAATAATTACAGCACAGGAACAGGCCCTTCGGCCCTCCAAGCCTGCGCCGATCCAGATCCTCTGTCTAAAACTGTCGCCTACTTTCTAAGGATCTGTATTCCTCTGCTCCCTGCCCATTCATGTATCTGTCTAGACCACCTCCAACAACAATGCGTTGCAGGCACCCACCACCCTCTGCGTAAAGACCTTTCCACGCATATCTCCCTTAAACTTTTACCCTCTCACCTTGAACTCGTGACCCCTAGTAATTGAGTCCCCCACTCTGGGAAAAAGCCTCTTGCTATCCACACTGTCTATACCTCTCATGATTTTGTAGACCTCAATGAGGTCCCCCCTCAATCTCCGTCTTTCTAATGAAAATAATCCTAATCTACTCAACCTCTCTTCATAGCTAGCACCCTCCATACCAGGCAACATCCTGGTGAACCTCCTTTGCACCTTCTCCAAAGCATCCACATCCTTTTGGTAATGTGGTGACCAGAACTGTACGCAGTATTCCAAATGTGGCTGAACCAAAGTCTTATACAACTGTAATATGCCCTGCCAACTCTTGAACTTAATACCCCTTCCTATGAAGGAAAGTATGCCGTATGCCTTCTTGACCACTCTATCGACTTGCGCAGCCACCTTCAGGGTACAATGGACTTGAACACCCAGATCTCTCTGTACATCAATTTTCCCAAGGGCTTTTTCATTTACCATATAGTTCGCTCTTGAATTGGATCTTCCAAAATGCATCACCTCGCATTTGCCTGGATTGAACTCCATCTGCCGTTCCTCCGCCCAACTCTCCAATCTATCTATATTCTGCTGTATTCTCTGACAGTCCCCTTCACTATCTGCTACTCCACCAATCTTAGTGTTATCTGCAAACTTGCTAATCACACCACCTATACCTTCCTCCAGATCATTTATGTATATCACAAACAACAGTGGTCCCAGCATGGCTCCCTGTGGAACACCACTGGTCACAGTTCTCCATTTTGAGAAACTCCCTTCCACTACTACTCTCTGTCTCCTGTTGCCCAGCCAGTTCTTTATCCATCTAGCTAGTACACCCTGGACCCCATGAGACTTCACTTTCTCCATCAGCCTACCATGGAGAACCTTATCAAATGCCTTTCTGAAGTCCATGTATATGACATCTACAGCCCTTCCCTCATCAATCAACTTTGTCACTTCCTCAAAGAATTCTATTAAGTTGGTAAGACATGACCTTCCCTGCACAAAACCTTGTTGCCAATCACTGATAAGCCCATTTTCTTACAAATGGGAATAGATCCTGTCCCTCAGTATCTTCTCCAGCAGCTTCCCTACCACTGACGTCAGGCTCACTGGTCTATAATTACCTGGATAATCCCTGCTACCCTTCTTAAACAAGGGGACACCATTAGCAATTCTCCAGTCCTCCGGTACCTCACCCGTGTGCAAGGATGCTGCAAAGATATCTGTTAAGGCCCCAGTTATTTCCTCTCTCACTTCCCTCAGTTACCTGGGATAGATCCCATCCGGACCTTGGGACTTGTCCACCTTAATGCCTTTTAAAATACCCAACACATCCTCCCTCCTTATGCCGACTTGACCTAGAGTAATCAAACATCTATCCCTAGCCTCAACATCTGTCATGTCCCTCTCCTCAGTGAATACCGATGCAAAGTACCCGTTACGAATCTCACCCATTTTCTCTGACTCCACGCATAACTTTCCTCCTTTGTCCTTGAGTGGGTCAACCCTTTCTCTAGTTACTCTCTTGCTCCTTATATATGAATAAAAGGCTTTGGGATTTTCCTTAACCCTGTTTGCTAAAGATATTTCATGACCCCTTTTAGTCCTCTTGATTCCTCGTTTCAGATTGGTCCTGCATTCCCGATATTCTTCCAAAGCTTTGTCTGTCTTCAGTCGCCTAGACCTTATGTATGCTTCCTTTTTCCTCTTAGCTAGTCTCACAATTTCACCTGTCATCCATGGTTCCCTAATCTTGCCATTTCTATCCCTCATTTTCACAGGGACATGTCTGTCCTACACTCTAATCAACCTCTCTTTGAAAGCCTCCCACATATCAAATGTGGATTTACCTTCAAACAGCTGCTCCCAATCCACATTCCCCAGCTCCTGCCGAATTTTGGTATAGTTGGCCCTCCCCCATTTTAGCACTCTTCCTTCAGGAGCACTCTCATCTTTGTCCATGAGTATTCTAAAACTTACGGAATTGTGATCACTATTCCCAAAGTAATCCCCGATTGAAACATCAACCATCTGGCCGGGCTCATTCCCCAACACCAGGTCCAGTATGGCCCCTTCCCGAGTTGGACTATTTACATACTGCTCTAGAAAACCCTCCTGGATGCACCATTCAAATTCTGCTCCATCTAGACCTCTGACACTAAGTGTATCCCAGTCAATGTTGAGAAAATTAAAATCTCCTATCACCACCACCCTGTTGCTCCTACATCTTTCCATAATCTGTTTACATATTTGTACCTCTATCTCACGCTCGCTGTTGGGAGGTCTGTAGCACAGCCCCAAAATTGTTACCACACCCTTCCTATTTCTGAGCTCTGCCCATATCGCCTCACTGCTCGAGTCCTCCATAGTGCCCTCCTTCAGCACAGCTGTGATATCCTCTCTGACCAGTAATGCAACTCCTCCACCCCTTTTACCTCCCTCTCTATCCCGCCTGAAGCATCAATATCCTGGGATATTTAGTTGCCAATCATGCCCTTCCCTCAACCAAGTCTCAGTAATAGAAATAACATCATACTCCCAGGTACTAATCCAAGCCCTAAGTTCATCTGCCTTACCTACTACACTTCTTGCATTAAAACAAATGCACCTCAGATCACCAGTCCCTTTGCGTTCATCATCTGCTCCCTGCCTACTCTTCCCCTTAGTCACGCTGACTTCATTATCTAGTTCCTTACAGGCTTTAGTTACTACCTCCTTATTGTCCACTAACCTCCTCATTTGGTTCCCATCCCCCTGCCACATTAGTTTAAACCCTCCCGGTTAAGACTCATATACTAGAGGTACATGGGTAAATCCCTGCCTGCTGGCCGCTCAGTAGGCGGCGTATAAATGTGTGTGCTCGCCGGTGCTGCAGCCATTCTGGTAGCAGCTACAGGAGGCAACACATCTTTGCTCAATAAAGCCTCGATTATTCACTACTCTCGTCTTTGTAGTAATTGATAGTGCATCAGGAGTGAAGGGTTTGGGGAAGGAATATTGGATAGGAAAACCAGAAGTAAGAGTTTGCCATACGTTCTTCTGAAATTAACTGCAGGATGGCTTAAAAATATTTTTGACAGACTTCCTGTTCACTTCCTAGCCATTTTGACAGGCAGGCTGCTTGCCTGGTAGAACAGCAGCTGGAAATTGGATGCCGAGTAAATCTGACATCAGTGCTGGATGGAGAGGGTATTTCACAGATTGAGCGTGATTTGAACTTTGAGTCTAGCTCATCACAGAGATTACATTCCTGTGAAGGTAAGCTTGTTGGACCTGGAAGAAGCATTCCTACTCCTCCTTGCCCACAAGCACTGCAACAAAGACACCCATCCTGCTATTTTTACCTGCACAGGAATGCTGACTCCGTAAATTAAATAAAATTGAGATTTAAATGACTGACCCACCTCCTCAGAACAGGTTGTTTGCCCAGTCCCCCACCCACCTTCATTTAATCTGGAAATGGGTGCAGTGAAGTTGGTTGGTATCAGGTTTGAAAATTCTGAGCTTCCTACCCACCCCAAACTATGCACCCACCCTGCGGGATTAAATTTGCCCCCACCCCCACTGTCTCAGTGAATATTTGCTCAGTTTGTAGATGAAACCAAGCAAGTAGTGATTCAGAGGAAACAGCCGAGATTATACAAAGAGAATGCAGCATCATTTTTATGGATAAATAAAGTTCATTGCGAGTGAAAGTAAAATTCCTTTTTAAAAGTAGAATAGAAGGGTACTGTGTGGGGGATGGGGCTTGTAAGGAGGAAGATAAAAGAGGCAAGTTGACTCATGTTGCTATCTCCAAAGAGTGTGAGATGACAATCAATGGAGTAAACAAAGATGTTGGTTTACAATGTCTAATGAGTGGCACACAACTCCCCCGGGATTCATGCTGAAATTTACACTGTGCCAGGGTCAAGCTGTTGAATAGTTAGAATCGTCACAACATAAAAGTCACCGGAGGCAGTGCAGGAGAGAGAAATGGGATTGATTCAGATGCAAGCGGGAGGCGATCAGATATACATCGTGAGAAATTAGGTATTTTCAGTCTCGGAACTTTTGGAAATAAAATCAAAATAGCGAACAGGATAGGAAAAACATGTCTGCAGCACTATTTCAAACCAGCAGGACAAGAGATCATTAGTTCAAGTTCGGGAAGGGAATTCCTGGAAAAACGTTAGGAAATATTGGCCGGAATTCTCCAAACGTTGAGATTCTCTTTTCCCGCTGGCAGCACACCCCCACCCGTGGGTTTCCCGGCGGCATGGGGTGGCTTCAACAAGAAATCCCATTGATAAGTAGCGGGAATAGAGAATCCCATCACCAGCGAACACCATTCAGCCGAAAGACTAGCAGCTGGGGGACTGGAGAATCCCGTGCATTTATTTACACAGTCGGTAAACAATAGCTGGAATGAGATGGAATTAGGCCAGAACAAGGAAAACTTTTAAGAAAGTGTTAGATTCTGTATCGGAAAAATGCTGAGGTTACCATTCTGGAACAATCGAATCACCTCTTGACATTCAATGGCATTACCAACACTGAATCCCCCACCCGGGGTTACCATTGACCAGAAACTGAACTGGACTAGCTGTATAAATATTGTGACTACCAGGACAGGTCAAAGGTTAGGAATCCTGTGGCCCCTGATTCCCCAAAACCTGTCCACCATCTACAAGGTACAAGTCAGGAGAGTAATAGAATACTGTCCACTTGTTGGAATGCAGCTCCTATATCATTCAAGAAGCTTTACATCATCCAGGACAAAGCAGCCCGCTCGATTGTTACCCCTTCCACAAACATTTACTCCTTCCACCACTGACGAACAGTGGCAGCACTTACAAGTAGTACCACCTACAAGAAGCACTGCAGGAACTCACCAAGGGTGGCACAGTAGCACAGTGGTTAGCACTGTTGCTTCATAGCACCAGGGTCCCAGGTTCAATTCCCGCTTGGGTCACTGTCTGTGCAGAGTCTGCATGTTCTTCCCGTGTCTGCGTGGGTTTCCTCTGGGTTGTCCGGTTTCCTCTCACAAGTCCCGAAAGACGTGTTGTTAGGTAATGTGGATATTCTGAATTCTCCCTCTGTGTACCAGAACAGGTGCCGGAATGTGGTGACTAGGAGCCTTTCACAGTAACTTTATTGCAGTGTTAATGTAAGCCTACTTGTGACAATAAAGATTATTATTATTCCTTAAGAAGCACCTTCCAGACTCACGACCACTACCGTCTAGAAGGACAAAACAGCAGATACCTGGGAACTCCACCACCTGGAGGTTCACCTTCAAGTCACTCACCATCCTGACTTGGAAATATATCACCGTTCCTTCACTGCCGCTGGGTCAAAATCCTGGAATTCCCTCCCTAACAGCATTTAGGGTGTACCTGCACCTCAGGGACTACAGCTGTTCAAGAAGACCACTCACTACCACCTCCTGAAGGATAACTAGGGATGGGCAATAAATGCTGGCCTAACCAGCGATGCCCATATCCTGTAAATTAATGATAAAAAAAAGGAGGTTAAGGGCTTTCTTCTTTGAAACTTCTGTTCTGATATTGTGACAACCTTCAACAGCATCAAAGGGAAACATCGATCTTACCTATGTGTAATGTTCCAGCCCAGATACCTGTTTATTTCACTGATGTAAACCTATGGTGATGTCTAGCTAGAAATGGTTACATTGAACCATATATCATCTACAATGCCTATAATAATGCCAATCATTACGTTATTGAGTTCCTGAGTTGTCATGAAAAATATAGAGTGGACAGGGAATTGCCGCTCACACAATGCAGAAAACCACTGGAGATATAGTAAACAAGAAATGACTTCAGATCAATAATCTATTTCTCACTAAGCTGTCGAATGATCTGAGTATCTAGTGTATATAGTTATTACAGTCATTAGATTTATAGATGACGCAGGACATCAGTTACATCATGTGAAATCAATTGTATAATTTGTGGATCACTAAACATAAAATACATTTCTTGCACCTCTAATCGAAAAGGCTTCACAATGTACAGCATGAGCTTACCCTATATACTATATGCAAATGCTTCTAAAGTAATGGAAAATATTTGTATATTAGTTCATTTTATTATAAAATGCCATTCCTGCAAAGATTTCATCAACAATAGTGAAGGTAAGGCCACTGAAGAAGAAAATTCCAAACAGCAATGTTAAATTCCAGACAACCAGCTGTGTGCAAATTCAATCTCCATAAAGTATGACACTTTTATTTTGAAAATTATTACCATTATCACAAACTGCATATTATTGTTGTATTGTCTAATCACGAGTGAAAAAATCTGAATCAGATTTTCTTTTCTTTCCTTATAATGGGAGGATTGAATGAGAAATCACTCTCCAAATAGCCTTTGGCTATGGTCGATGTTAAATGTAACTTACGCTTAGTTGCGTTCTGGAAAATCATTGTTGCCACTGGTGGGCACAAAGCCAAAGCATTCCCTCAACCTCATCCCATTTCTAGAGGCAGAAAGTATTTTATTTTAAATCACCATTTCAGAATTTAATAAAGGCCCTAAGTGTTGCAGCAGAATGAATGAATGGTAAGTCAAAAACATGTGTCTTTTATACAGTAAATTAAAAAACACTTCAAAAAAAACAATAGGGAATGACATGGAAAGGAAGTGATGATCCAAGATGAAACATAATTATTGTGAGTCAACTTTTAGGAAATTAAGTTAAATGCAGGATGATCCTTTTGCTCATATCGCAGCAAAATACGTTTCCCATTTACCAAATTACCCTAACGTAGAAGCCGAAGAAAAGGATAGGCTTATTCACTTTTTTTAAAATTATGCTTTTTTTCCTTTTCATGAAAGAATGTTGCATCACATAATTAGTGCCAGGGTTTATTGAAAATGCAAAGGTACAGACAAGGTCCAGGGTTCTGATTAATCTGAATGATAGAATAAATATTTTGGAAGATTTTGAAAAACACAGGGCTGGATTCTAATCACTCAGGTGGGTAGCTCGAGATAGGAAGATTCCAGGCTCGCCTGACCCACCTGGGATAAGAGTGTCCCGAATGGCATAATATTTTGCACTGGTTGTAGGATGGATGTGGCTGAAGTATAATCCATCGCCCCAAGTTGCAGATTAGAGACAGTTACAAGGATTGCTGAGGCAGGCTGGGTGAAAAGCCTGCCTCATTGCTCTGCGGCTTCATCCCAGTTGTTTTGTTCAATATTAGCCCCTCTAACTCTCACACTCCCATCCACTCTCCATGTCGCATCCATGCCAACTGATACCCACACCCACCCCAATGGGCGTGAGCGTGATCACATCCACTTCTCCATTCAGGTCAATTAAGGTACTTTGAGAAATCATTAAAGGTTGTTCATGGGGAAAATTAAGAATTTCACAAGGGAGAACGGGCTATAAGAGCTGTAGGGAAGTGACCAGGTGAAAGGAGACAAATGAGAAGACAATCATGGGCATTCCATGGAATTAATCCAGAGCCATTAGGCTTCAATGGCACAGAAACGACTGGGAATTTGGGTAATAGGTGACCTCAGTGCTGCACAGTTGGCAAAGAAAGTGGGCAATATGGAATCAGGCGGAATAGGGGGTTGTCACACCCCTAGCATTACAGGAGCAGAAGAGCACAGGCAAGCAGCCAAGGACAACCTTGCAACCAGCTGAGAAAAGAGAAGGCTGCAGTTGGAAATAAGACATAGGAGTGGATTCTCCGCCACCTGCCACTGATAGTGGAGTTCCTGATGTGGCAAAAAATCGGCTGTTTCGATTCTCCGGTATGCCACCAGTGGCAGCAGCAAGCTACATACTCCGCTAAAACTGGATAATGTAAATGGATAATTTGAACCCATTTGCGTCAGATTAATGGGCCGGACACCCGGGACGCGTTTCTCCGATCGCGGGACAGAGTCTCTGCGCCGTCGTGAATGCCGTTGCGTTTCACAACGGCATGAAACAGACGCGTGCACTAGTGATTCTGGCCCCCACAGGGGGGCCAGCACGGTGCTGGAGCGATTCACGCTGCTCCAGCCTCACTTCCTGGCGTGCAGTGGGGGCGGCGCCAATCCGCACATGCGCAGTGGCAACGCGCCAACCCGCACATGGGGCCGGACGTGCAACAAAGTAGGCCCGCGGGGTGGAGAGACCAGCCCGCCGATCGGTGGGCCCCAACTGAGGGATGGGCCCCATCGGAGGCCCCCCCCTGGGGACGGATCCCCCCCTCAGGCCGACCCCCGACCCTTCGCGTAGAGTTCCCTCCGACAGCGACCAGGTGTGGACAGCGGGACTCTGATTTGTCCGCGCGGCCGCTCGGCCCATCCGGGCCGGAGAATCAGCGGCCCGGCCTCGTACAGCGGCCCACGACCGCCGCAGCGCCAAACGCGCCGGCGCAAATGGTGCCAATTCTCCGCACCTTGGCTCTCGTACTGTTCTAAACCGAGTCTCCAGCCAGTGGGGTGCTTGGTCCGAGATAACTATCCCTGCATACTCTGCCCCCTCCACCCCAACCAAAATCTCCCGACTCACTACAAATTAATTAATCGAATACACCTTATAGACGTGTGAAAAGAAGGAATACTCCCTCCCTCCTGGGTTCTGAAAACGCCATGGGTCCACCATATCCATCCTCTCCATAAACCCACCCAGCTCCCTTGCCATTCATACCCGACCCATCGACCTGGGGTTCGACCTATCCACTCTTAGCTCCAGGACACAGTTAAAATCTCCTCCCATGATCAACTGGTGCCTGGCCAAACCCGGGATCGCTGCCAGCAACCCCCTCAGAAAACCCACATCATCCCAATTTGGGCATACACATTTAACACAACCTTCCAATACCCCACTCACAATCACATATCACCCGGATCCCTCATCTCCTTCGCACTCACAAATCCTATTTTGCTCATTAAAATCGCCACTCTTCTCGATTTCAAATCAAAGCCCAAGTGAAAAACCTGCCCAGCCCACCCTTACCTAAACCTAACCTGGTCCTTCACATGGAGGTGCATCTCCTGCAGAAAGACCATCCTCACTGTCAAGCTCCTGAGGTGTGCGAAAACCCATGATCTTTTAATCGGTCCATTCAGTCCCCGGACGTTCCACGTTACCAACCTTACCAGAGGCCTATGCCTCCAATCCCCTCTACCGTTCGTCATCTTCCCTACTTAGCTCCCGCCCCCTTAATGCCACCCCATACCTAGCCGTTCCCAGATGGCCCCTTTCTCCGCCTCGACCATGTCATCTCTCACCCTCTGCGATGTCACAACAACCTCCCCCCCCTTCCCCTTCTCCCCCGCCCACACTTCCCCCCACCCTCCGGCCCCCCCTCTCGGCCTTCTCCCCCACCACCTCACTTCCGTTCACCAGCATAACCTGCTAGCTGCCCCTGCCCAAAGGCACCTCCCAATGACCTCCCCCTCCCTCCCCCTCGCGTCAAGCTGCGTGTACCTGTTGATGGTCTGGCTGTTG
This sequence comes from Scyliorhinus torazame, assembly GCF_047496885.1. Lineage (NCBI taxonomy): Eukaryota > Metazoa > Chordata > Chondrichthyes > Carcharhiniformes > Scyliorhinidae > Scyliorhinus > Scyliorhinus torazame. The sequence goes on from NC_092713.1 coordinate 240,733,267, forward strand.
TCCACGACCATTCGATTTTTCTCCGCAGAATTAACCACTACCACTTGAGCTCTCCAGGGGCTGTTGCTGGCCTCGATGACTCCCTCCTGAAACAACCACTGGACCTCGGACCTGAGGAACGCCTTATCCTGGGTGCTGTACTGTCTGCTCCTGGTGGCAACGGGTTTGCAATCTGGAGTTAGATTGGCAAAGAGGGAAGGATGATCGACCTTTAGGGTCGCAAGGCTGCACACAGTGAGGGGTGGTAAGGGTCCGCCGAATTTAAGGGTCAGGCGCTGGAGGTTGTACTGAAAATCCAGGCCAAGGATAAGTGCAGCGCAGAGGTTAGGAAGGACGTAGAGGCGAAAACCGTAGAACTCTACGCCTTGGACTGTGAGCATGACCGTGCAGTACCCCCGGATCGCTACGCGATGGGATCCGGAGGCCAGGGAGATACTTTGATTGGTAGTGTGTACCTTAAGGGAGCAGCGCCTTACCGTATTTGGTTGTACAAAGCTCTCGGTGCTCCCGGAGTCCAGTAGGCAGGAGGTCACGTGGCCGTTGACTTTCACGCTGGTGGATGCGTTGGTCAGAGTGTGTGGTCTGGACTGGTCGATTACCATGGATGCGAGTCATGGTTGATCGTCAGGTAGTGAGGCGGCCGCCGCGTCGGGGTCCTGAAACGCCGTTGGTCTCCATGTGCTGCGGGGTGGACAAGATGGCGGTGCCCGGAGGTCCTGGGGATCACAAAATGGCAGCGCCCATGGAACGCACGTTGCGGGGGTGGAGCAAGATGGCAGCGCCCATTGCTCGCACATGGCCTGGGGAGGAGGGGAGGATAGCGGCGTCCATTGTCCATGACCTGGGGGAGGGGGGTGGGGGCGACCGCTCCTGCTGAGCCGGCCTGGTGCGGGGGAGAAGATGGCGGCGCCCATTGCTCGCACATGGCCTGGGAGGAGAGGAGGATAGCGGCGTCCATTGTCCGTGACCGGGGGGTGGTGGGGGGTGGGGGCGACCGCTGCCGCTGAGCGGGCCTCACACACCGCTGCGTAGTGGCCCTTCTTCCCACAGGCCTTACAAAGGGCAGCACGGGCCGGGCAGCATTGGCGGGTGTGTCTTTGTTGGCCGCAAAAATAGCATCGGGGCGCCCCGGAGATCACCGGCTGGCGCGTAGCGCAGGGGTACTGGATGGGTAGTGCCCCCGCTGGGGCGGCTGACTGTGGGGCCCATGAAGCGTAGGAGCAGTGGGCCGTGCGGTTGGGGGCGTAGGACTGTACATTGCGCAGGGCGACGGTCATGGAAAACGCTAGTTTTTAGTCTCTGCGAGGTCACGCGTGGCCCCTTCTAGGAGCCGCTGCCTGATAACATCGGACCCAATCCCAGTTACAAAAGCGTTCCTCATAAAGAGATCTGAGTGCTCCTTAGCTGTAACGTGCTGGCAGTCACAGTCCTGAACTAGTGGGATCAGGGCCCTCCAGAAGTCCTCGATTGACTCACCAGGTAGTTGAGTACGCGTTGCGAGCGCATGTCTGGCGAAGAGCGCGTTCGTCTTTTGTTCATAACTCTCTTTGAGTCGAGTCATAGCGTCAGCGTAATTGGGCGCATCCTGGAACAGCGGGAAGATTTTAGAGTTGAATCTGGAGTACAAGATTTGAATCTTCTGAGCCTCTGGAACAGGGGTTGGCGCCGCATCGATATACGCTTCAAAACAAGCTAGCCAGTGCTGAAAGTCCTTTCTGGCATCGCTTGCGTGTGGATCCAGCTGCAGTCGATCTGGTTTAATCCGGAGGTCCATCTTCTGAATCAGACACTAATAAATTGAGGCACGATCAATTTGGCTGGAGATGAAGTTGTATTCAAACTGAGGCTTTATTAGTATCTGAAGTGTGGCCTCCTACAGCAGCTGACAAAATGGCTGCTAGCTGAAGGCCACGCATATTTATAACCCAGCTTCTGGGCGGAGCTTGCATGCAGGGGCCCAGGTGAACCTGTAGTGCAGTTTCTACCGTACAACCCTTAATATAGGAACACAGTGGTTTACCACAGACGCCTTATCTAGCACCCCTTCTGCCACGAGCCTCGCCAGCATCTTGGAGACGTACCTCGTGGCACTCACGCCTCCTACTCCTTCAGGCAGGCCCACTATTCGGCAGGTTCTGCCTTCTTGAAGTATTCTTCTGTTCCTCCACCTTTGCCCTCAACATTTTGCAAAGGTCCCTTAGGAGCCCCACCTCCGCCTCCAGAGCCAGCACACGATCACTGTGGTCCAAGATCACTCCTTCGATCTCCTGAATCTGTGACCCCTGCACCTCCAAACACCTCTCCACCCGTTCCAGAGAACTCTTCAGGGGAGCCACAGCTTCTTCGATGGCCTTTGCACGATGCTCACCCATTTCTTTCCTCTGTTGATGAAATTCCTCCTTGATGAAAGCCATCAGCTCCTGCATCTGGGGCCTTCCAGCTTGCATCAACCCTTCCCCTGCCTCCATATTTAAAGAGGCTGTTGCTGCAGCAGAAGACTGTTCCAACTCTTCAGCCAAATCTCTCACTATTTTCTGCTGGATCTGGTGACCCACAGGCATATTACTCCCATGGGAAACTACTCCTCTCACATTCACCTGCGCCTTTTCATCAAAATTCCACCCAGTATTGGGTAAAAAGAGCTCTTTTCTGTGACTTTAAGCAGGAGCTGCCCTTTATGTGACCATTCACTCCATGGTCACAACCGGAAGCGGTTCAAATATTTTTAAGCACAGCCCTGACGCGGTGGACCTTGTGGTGGGCCATAGAGGTAAGTGTGTAAAGTTGGTGCCCCCAAAGTCTATCAGAGAATCCCATTCCCTGACAATGCAAATTCTGCCCACCCCCCAGTCCCCCATCAGACCTCCCATATCAAACTCCCCAATATCAGAAGCATCCCCATATCAGAGACCACCCGCTCGCATCAGTCACCTCAAGCCAAAGGGCAGTCCATGCAGAAAGTGAAAAAACACTGCCTCTTCTACCAACTGCCTTAGACAGTTGTGTAGAGAATAGCAGCTGTTACTTCATAGAAAGCCAAACCACATCACAAGGCTTTAAAACCCCTCAGATCCTTTCATCTGTGGGACTTCTAGTCACTTTCAAAGAGAAAAGGCTTTTAGTAGGCTATAAATGACAGGGCACTAGCTTCCAGACAGCCAGGCGTCTGGATTGTTTATTTTCATTCCTCTTTATGCTTGAATGCATCTCAAGTATCCTGCTCCGTAGATAATCATAATGTTTATGAACGTTGACAGATCGTGATCATATCAAAAGCAGCTTAGGTTTTTTTGGCTGCGAAAAAAAGAGGAAATGAAAGCACTTACCACATAGATGTTAATAAACATTGTGGTTAGCTTCACAGCAGGGAATTTGAGATGCATTCAAGCATGATGGGGTCTCGGGGATGGGGGTCACTGATATCGGAGGAGGTCTCTGGTATGGAAGGTTGGATGGACAGGATTTGTACTGTGGAGGGAGGGAGGCCTTCTGGTGGAATTTGGGGCACTTACATTACATACTTACTTCCTCGACACACTGCGAGGTCCACCGCGTCAGGGCCATGCTTAACAATACTTACACCAATCCACACCCACTTGCATACCAGCCAAGAGGGCCGGAACATCATGGAGATGTGGAGAATTGGGTGTCCAGCCTGTTAATCGAATGCAAATTGACCATTTGCATCCTCCCGTCAGCGTGGGGCGTGGAATTTGCATCCGCTGCCGGTGGGGAACCAGAGCGTTTTTTGCCCGACACACAATTCTCCGCCGCATCAAGAACTCTGTTACCGGTGGTGGGTAGCGGAGGATCAACCCCAATGGGAATTGCGTTGGGACAGCCGACGGGATTCTCACCGCTTTTCTCGCCCGAAATAACACTGAGAAATCCGCCGGTTGGTCTTTTCCTGCCTGTCAGTGTTTATATCTGCACATTAGCATCTTACTGATCCCACCAGCTGCACAGAATTGACATTGTTGAGTACTGGATGGTACGATCCCAGTAAAAGCACAAAGATTAATGCTTGTGGATGTTGCAGCCTCTATCTTGAATCACCGTATCACATTTCCACTCACCGTATTACAGATATTAGATTTGCCCAGTGTATCTCAAACCATTCATTTTGAAAACCTATGCATTAGAAGAGATTCGGTTCCATAACTGAAGGACCAATTCATGCTTTTTATCAATTTGAGAATATGCTCATTTTGACCTTTTTTTTATCGTAATAAGAACATTCAGCTGTAAAAACTGTTTGCACAGTGAGCCCTTTTAGTCTCTTTACCGAATTAGGCAAATATATTGTAGTCAAACAACATAATAATTTATTAACAATACGTCTATGCTAAATGCGCTCCATTTAATTGTAGTACTTTGTTTTATTATTAAATAAAAACTTTCTATGTTAGTGAGTAGTCAAATGTTGAAATAATCGTTATAATGATTTGGAAGCAGTTTCAGGCCTAATTTATTTTTTTACTAAAGTGATTGTAATATATGTAACTGTGTAATTTCCTTATTTTTTTCTGTAATTGGATTTATAAAGCACTTTGTTTAAAAATAAAATTTATTAAATGTTCCACAACATAATGTAATTAATTCGACTATGCCATCACATTTATTTACAATGAACTTTCCCTGTAAAACTAAATACCATGGCAAATTCTTGATGCAAATCAGAGTTTAATTTATTTTGTGATAGATTGTGTGGTAATGGGAGAGTAAACTTGAGAGTCACATTAAATTTGCATTTAGCACACACTCAAGAAATTACCAATGATTAAAAAAGCTCACAAACCCAGTTGCCCCAGAATCATTGCTAGTTACATAAAAAAAGAGAAAAAATACCTCCAAAATTCTATGTATTAACTATTTATGGCACTGTTATTTAATCTAATTAGATATTGTAGGTGGAGTAGTTCTGGAAGCTGTAAGACTTGAGAGGAATTACGCATAGCTTTCAATCATTGGCAACATTACACTTTAAATTGCATGGATGCACAATTAATGGGCAGGACATGATGGAGGATAGGACCAATGAACTACTGGAGTCCATTGTTAGGGAGATAACACTATGGTTCTTTATCATAGCATTCAGCAATCATATAGGGCAGCAACTAACAAGGGAAACAATTATTTTCAGGTGTAGTGTTTGCTTACTTTAAGAAAAAAATGATCACACATAGATACACACTGACATTTTAATCTTTGTGAATAGAGACAGTAACTACTTAGTTTATATATTGGTGCAATTACAGATAAAATATTATGTGAGTGTTCATCTCCCTGCCAACATCTTGACGGATTCAGAGTTTCCACAGCTATTCCTGTCTGAAAATCGATATAAAAAAGGCTCAAATGAGACATGGGTTACCCACTCAATACATAATGGTGACTACTCTGTAAAGACTAGCTATCCCTCATAACAAGTTTTCTTGCCTTGTATATTGTTCGAGAAATATTATAGAACTTGCCTTTGGAATATGAAGCAGCATTACAGATGTTTAGACCATCATAGTAATGCTTTGCTATATGTACTTGGCAATGTACATAGACAGTAATGGCATGGTTACATGCTAAAACAAACTTAGCAGATCAGACTAAGACACATAACGGGCTGATGATGAGGAGGTGATGAGATCTACCATGCGGAATTAGTGAGGTCTTGAGACACTAAAACTCAGTAGAAATTTGAGTTCAACATCACGGATGCAAACTAGAATCTTTATGGCCTCTATTTGATTACAATTAGGAGAAACTTAAATCTATTCTCAATAAAGGCCGGCTAGCAAAAGGACTTACAGAGAAGTAACTTGTACACAATTTAACTTTCAAAATAATACAGAAATGGTTTCTTGCTTACGGCAAAACAGCTTGCATTTACTTCAAGAATTAGAGTGGAAAAGTGAAAATATGAAAACAGAGATAGCGAATAGTTAGGTCAAAGTATAGGACGATCCCGGAATAAAGATGGCCATACGGACCATCATGTTTATAGGAAATCTGATCTGTTTTGAGCCATCTACCTACACCTCTATGTCATCCTAATTGGTTTGGGTTAGAATCAAATGTATTTGATTTGACTGTTAGCTGTCAATCCTTACTGTGCAAAATAAGTTCTGAATGTTTCATGTTTGAATATTTGTGTATGTTATGGAATGCGATTCTGTGCTATTATCAAGACTAGTCTCTACTGGTTTTCTGCTGACTTCGCTTTATCCACATTATGAACAATGGTGACTTCATGTTGCTATGGTGCCTGCTTCGTCCTTGATCAGATTACTGGTGCAGCTCATTTCTTAATGTAAAACTGTCTTTGAAAATATGTTTATTAGAACAATAGCTTTTTCATCTTGCTTAGTAAAACTGTTGTTTTAATCTCCAATTAGTTTATTATTGTGTCAGACCTTTTGTGTCTCTGTTGAAACTATGTGTTTTATCATGACCTGAGGTTATGAGTGCTGAAATCCTCAATTTAAAATGGGTATTATAACCTGGGCTTAATATTTACACTAAATAGCCTTCTTTTACCTATCAGCTATCAGATCCATCAGGAACTAGTCGATTCCTATCAGATTTTGATGAATCGAAAGATCAATTGAGATATATCACAATAAGATAAACGATATAAGAAATGCGATAGGATAGGTAAAAGCGCAAAAAAGAACGCATTCATATTGTCACTGCAGTTTTAAACAATAGAGTGGGCAAGCATTGCATTACAAGCATTTCAGCAAAAATTATTATAATTCTTAAAGAATCATTATTATAAAATAACAATTAATCAATTAATCAAATTTGATTCTTCTGATTCAGTATTAATCCATTAGCAATATGTTAATAATACTGTCAAATAATTGATTGATCAGTAACGTTTCAACAATAATACTGCATTTCTGGTTCATCTAATGGTGGTGCAGTGGGGTTAGTGTGAATCATTCTGACTGTTGGGCCCTTGCGTTTAGTGAACAGTTGTTTAATGCACATGATACACTGGTATGTTATGTAAATGATGAATCCAGCTACACAGGAGAAAAAGAATATTTTTACTGTGGACATTCCAGTGTGCCCCAACCACCCGCAACGTTTCTCCCAGATAGAGATATCTAGGGGTGGATCAAGTTTCCAAGATGCCAGATCTTTAACTTCCTGTGAGTTATCTGGAATGAAAGTGCAACACTCCGCACCAATCAGGGCGCAGGTGCCACCTTTTTCGGCTAGCACATAGTCAAGTTCGATTTTGTAATACCACGGTTCAAATTGCTTTCATTTCGTCAGAGATTTTATCGAGGGCAGTGGCGGTGTAATCGGCTATGTTTTGTATGATGGTTGTTATTTTATTCAATTCATTGGCAACCCTTGTCTCCCAATAAAAAGGAATAAGTTTAGCATAAATTGTGTCTCCGTAAAGTTATAGCACATTTATTTCTTCGAGTGGTTGGTTCTGAAACATAAGGGAAATGAGGAAGATGACGAATGGCAGGTACTATGTATCCTAAATAGCAAGATCCTGACGAATATTTTGCGAGCCAGGAATATGCTTTGTCATTGCAAATGAAATAAGTCCCATTATAAGCAGAGTATAAGTAAATATCTTCTAAGTACCAATGATCTGAGAATGTTTTGTTATTTGTAATGTTGTGTATGCCTACTATTGTTGAGGACCGTTCAGTCCTTTGTAACAAATTTTGCGTACATTTATAAGTTGTGTTAACTTCCAAATAATTAGTACAAACACTATTGGTCATTTTCATCCCTTTAGAGTGATTACTAATGAGGCATATTGATCCTTTTTGTTTAATATTAGTTGGGAGGCTAATATCTTTAGGATTTTTGTTAGGGTTATATTTAAGTTGGTGCCATCCTGAAAAGGTGTTTAGTGGATAGCCTGCAGATTTCCATAAGTTAATAAATTTCTTTAGATAAATCTTGTACCTTCCTTTTTCACATAAATATGCTCCAGAACGGACCACTGCAGAGCGAGGGACACTCTGATAGATTCTGCTGTTTCTAAAGCATTAAAGGGGATAGTTAAGAAGGGAATACCTTCTCCTGAGTTAGTAGGGGTTGCAATGCATACCCAACAATTAGAAATATTGAAATGTTTAGCATATATCTTAGAAGCGTAAAGGAATGTGTTCTCATTCAGTTCTGGTACAACATTTACAAAGCCAATCAAATAACTGAAAATAAATATTACGGTAAACATTTTTACAGATCTTAATACTTATACACGCGCTTCACATGTGATGCGTGTATCCAACTTTTCTTTCCTTAATATTGCTTAAAACATTGATATACTGATTAAAAATTGATATCATGATTACATAATTCAGTAATAAACAATTAATAATAATAATTTCATGTATACAAATAAAATGATTATACAGTAAAATAACTGAAGTTGAGTATATGATTTAGTAATAATTGGTAAAATGATTATCAAAATTGATTATGTAATTCAGTAATAAAATTATTAATAATAATTCACTAATAAATAGTTAATAATGCAGTAAATAATAGTTCAACAGAAACTTTCCATTTTGATGTTATTGGCTAGTGGTGCATATGAATTAATATGAATCATGTGGATTGGTGGGGCACTATGGGTAGGCATGCATTAGCCAAAGTATCTGATCAGCAACATTGGTACGTAAATGATGAGTCCAAATATGCAAAATAGGAAAAGTCCCTTAATGATGTTATTTCTTGTGCCACCCAACCAATTTGAAAGCCAACCCCAAAGAGTGTAATCAAAGGGTTGGTCAAGTTTTTTTTTAACTTTGTAAGTCTTTGACATCTTCTGGATTATACATAAAAGCTTGTTGAAAGGGTTAATTTTCCTGCAGAGACAAAAGAGGGCGTATAGTAGGTGGATAACTTGGAATTATGCCATTTGCATCTCTAAACTTTTTAATATATTTGCACTGAGTGCTGAATTTGGTGCATTTGAGTGCGATAGTGAGAGTTTGGTGACCGAGGGAGTATAAGGCTTCATTTTTATCTAAAGTTTAGTCTTTCTTTTATTTAGTTAATTAACTTAAAAGTTGCTGTTTGGTTTAGAAGAAGGTGAATTTTCAATAAGCTTTAAACAGGCTTCTACCTGTAGGCACTTGCAGCTGGAGCTTGTTAATTAGTTAATTGGATTAGGCCAGTTTTCAGAGGCTAGATTCACAGGATAAAAGTGATCCCCGACAGTGCAGACTTTGTTTGCACTGAGTGCTGAATTTCGTGCATTTGAGTGCGATAGTGAGAGTTTGGTGACCGAGGGAGTGCTGAATTTGATGCATTTTGAGTGCGATAGTGAGAGTTTGGTGACCGAGGGAGTGCTGAATTTGATGCATTTTGAGTGCGATAGTGAGAGTTTGGTGACCGAGGGAGTGCTGAATTTGGTGTATTTGAGTGCGATAGTGAGAGTTTGGTGACCGAGGGAGTTAGGTGAGGAGGGAGTAGGGTGCTCCTTTCATTTTGTTTCCGACATTTCCGCAAAGAGTGCGAAGAGAGCCAGGAGTTTACAGAAAGTGTAGCTGACTGGGAGCAGGGTCGGAGGGCGGAGATCTAGTTAGTCCACAGGGCAGCTATATTCTGTCAGGTAAGAGGGGATGGAGGCTAGGCCAGTTGCATGCTCCTCCTGTAGGATGTGGGTGGTGAGGGATACCACCGGTGTCCCCGCTGACTATACCTGCGGGAAGTGCACCCAACTTCAGCTCCTCAAAGACCGTGTTAGGGAACTGGAGCTGAAGCTGGATGAACTTTGGATCATCCGGGAGGCAGAGGGGGTGATTGAGAAGAGTTACAAGGAGGTAACCACATCCAAGGTACAGGACAAGAATAGCTGGGTTACAGTCAGGGGGAAAAAAACAAACAGGCAGAAAGTGTAGGGATCCCTCGTGGCCGTTCCCCTTCAAAACAAGTATACCGTTTTGGATGCTGTTGGGGGGGATGACCTACCGGGGGAAGGCCCTAGCGGCCAGGTCTCTGGCACTGAGTCTGGCTCTGGGGCTCAGAAGGGAAGGGGGGGCGAATAGAAAAGCAATAGTTGTAGGAGATTCAATGGTTAGGGGAATAGATAGGAGATTCTGTGGTCGCGAGCGAGACTCCCGGAAGGTATGTTGCCTCCCAGGTGCCAGGGCCAGGGATGTCTCGGATCGTGTCTTCAGGATCCTTAAGGGGAGGGTGAGCAGCCAGAAGTCGTGGTGCACATTGGTACCAACGACATAGGTAGGAAAAGGGGTGTGGAGGTAATAAACAAGTTTAGGGAGTTAGGCTGGAAGTTAAAAGCCAGGACAGACAGAGTTGTCATCTCTGGTTTGTTGCCGGTGCCACGTGATAGCGAGGCTAGGAATAGGGAGAGAGTGCAGTTGAACACGTGGCTGCAGGAATGGTGTAGGAGGGAGGGCTTCAGGTATTTGGATAATTGGAGCGCATTCTGGGGAAGGTGGGACCTGTACAAGCAGGACGGGTTGCATCTGAACCAGAGGGGCACCAATATCCTGGGAGGGAGGTTTGCTAGTACTCTTCGGGAGGGTTTAAACTAATTTGGCAGGGGAATGGGAACCGGATTTGTAGTCCAGCAACTAAGGTAGCCGATATTCAGGACGCCAAAGCGTGTAGTGAGGCAGTGGGGAAGGGAACACTGACAAAGGAGAGTACTTGCAGGCACGGAGATGGGTTGAAGTGTGTGTACTTCAACGCAAGAAGCATCAGGAATAAGGTGGGTGAACTTAAGGCATGGATCGGTACTTGGGACGACGATGTGGTGGCCATCACGGAAACTTGGATAGAAGAGGGGCAGAAATGGTTGTTGAAGGTCCCTGGTTATAGATGTTTCAATAAGATTAGGGAGGGTGGTAAAAGAGGTGGGGGGGTGGCATTATTAATTAGAGATAGTATAACAGCTGCAGAAAGGCAGTTCGAGGAATATCACCCTATTGAGGTAGTATGGGTTGAAGTCAGAAATAGGAAAGGAGCAGTCACCTTGTTAGGAGTTTTCTATAGGCCCCCCAATAGTAGCAGAGATGTGGAGGAACAGATTGGGAAACAGATTTTGGAAAGGTGCAGAGGTCATAGGGTAGTAGTCATGGGCGACTTTAACTTCCCAAATATTGAGTGGAAACTCTTTAGTTCAAATAGTTTGGATGGGGTGGTGTTTGTGCAGTGTGTCCAGGAAGCTTTTCTAACACAGTATGTCGATTGTCTGACCAGAGGAGGGGCAATATTGGATTTAGTACTGGGTAATGAGCCAGGGCAAGTGATAGATTTGTTAGTGGGGGAGCATTTTGGAGATAGTGACCACAATTCTGTGACTTTCACTTTAGTAATGGAGAGGGATAGGTACGTGCAACAGGGCAAGGTTTACAATTGGGGGAAGGGTAAATACGATGTTGTCAGACAAGAATTGAAGTGCATAAGTTGGGAACATAGGCTGGCAGGGAAGGACACAAGTGAAATGTGGAATTTGTTCAAGGAACAGGTGCAAAGTGTCCTTGATATGTATGTCCCTGTCAGGCAGGGAAGAGATGGTCGAGTGAGGGAACCATGGTTGACAAGAGAGGTTGAATGTCTTGTTAAGAGGAAAAAGGAGACTTATGTAAGGCTGAGGAAACAAGGTTCAGACAGGAAATTGGAGGGATACAAGATAGCCAGGAGGGAACTGAAGAAAGGGATTAGGAGAGCTAAGAGAGGGCATGAACAATCTTTGGCGGGTAGGATCAAGGAAAACCCCAAGGCCTTTTACACAGATGTGAGAAATATGAAAATGACTAGAGCGAGGGTAGGTCCGATCAAGGACAGTAGCGGGAGATTGTGTATTGAGTCTGAAGAGATAGGAGAGGTCTTGAACGAGTACTTTTCTTCTGTATTTACAAATAAGAGGGGCGATATTGTTGGAGAGGACAGTGTGAAACAGATTGGTAAGCTCGAGGAAATACTTGTTAGGAAGGAAGATGTGTTGGGCATTTTGAAAAACTTGAGGATAGACAAGTCCCCCGGGCCTGACGGGATATATCCAAGGATTCTATGGGAAGCAAGAGATGAAATTGCAGAGCCGTTGGCAATGATCTTTTCGCCCTCACTGTCAACAGGGTTGGTACCAGGGGATTGGAGAGTGGCGAATGTCGTGCCCCTGTTCAAAAAAGGGACTCGGGTTAACCCTGGGAATTACAGGCCAGTTAGTCTTACTTCGGTGGTAGGCTAAGTAATGGAAAGGGTACTGAAGGATAGGATTTCTGAGCATCTGGAAAGACACTGCTTGATTAGGGATAGTCAGCACGGATTTGTGAGGGGTAGGTCTTGCCTTACAAATCTTATTGAATTCTTTGAGGAGGTGACCAAGCATGTGGATGAAGGTAAAGCAGTGGATGTAGTGTACATGGATTTTAGTAAGGCATTTGATAAAGTTCCCCATGGTAGGCTTATGCAGAAAGTAAGGAGGCATGGGATAGTGGGAAATTTGGCCAGTTGAATAACGAACTGGCTAACCGATAGAAGTCAGAGAGTGGTGGTGGATGGCAAATATTCAGCCTGGATCCCAGTTACCAGTGGTGTACCGCAGGGATCAGTTCTGGGTCCTCTGCTGTTTGTGATTTTCATTAATGACTTGGATGAGGGAGTTGAAGGGTGGGTCAGTAAATTTGCAGACGATACGAAGATTGGTGGAGTTGTGGATAGTAAGGAGGGCTGTTGTTGGCTGCAAAGAGACATAGATAGGATGCACAGCTGGGCTGAGAAGTGGCAGATGGAGTTTAACCCTGAAAAGTGTGAGGTTGTCCATTTTGGAAGGACAAATATGAATGCGGAATACAGGGTTAACGGTAGATTTCTTGGCAATGTGGAGGAGCAGAGAAATCTTGGGGTCTATGTTCATACATCTTTGAAAGTTGCCACTCAAGTGGATAGAGCTGTGAAGAAGGCCTATGGTGTGCTCGCGTTCATTAGCAGAGGGATTGAATTTAAGAGCCGTGAGGTGATGATGCAGCTGTACAAAACTTTGGTAAGGCCACATTTGGAGTACTGTGTACAGTTCTGGTCGCCTCATTTTAGGAAGGATGTGGAAGCTTTGGAAAAGGTGCAAAGAAGATTTACCAGGATGTTGCCTGGAATGGAGAGTAGGTCTTACGAGGAAAGGTTGAGGGTGCTAGGCCTTTTCTCATTAGAACGGAGAAGGATGAGGGGCGACTTGATAGAGGTTTATAAGATGATCAGGGGAATAGATAGAGTAGACAGTCAGAGACTTTTTCCCCGGGTGGAACAAACCATTACAAGGGGACATAAATTTAAGGTGAAAGGTGGAAGATATAGGAGGGATATCAGAGGTAGGTTCTTTACCCAGAGAGTAGTGGGGGCATGGAATGCACTGCCTGTGGAAGTAGTTGAGTCGGAAACATTAGGGACCTTCAAGCAGCTATTGGATAGGTACATGGATTACGGTAAAATGATATAGTGTACATTTATTTGTTCTCAAGGGCAGCACGGTAGCATTGTGGATAGCACAATTGCTTCACAGCTCCAGGGTCCCAGGTTCGATTCCGGCTTGGGTCACTGTCTGTGCGGAGTCTGCACGTCCTCCCCGTGTCTGCGTGGGTTTCCTCCGGGTGCTCCGGTTTCCTCCCACAGTCCAAAGATGTGCGGGTTAGGTGAATTGGCCAATGATAAATTGCCCTTAATGTCCAAATTGCCCTTGGTGTTGGGTGGAGGTGTTGAGTTTGGGTAGGGTGCTCTTTCCAAGAGCCGGTGCAGACTCAAAGGGCCGAATGGCCTCCTTCTGCACTGTAAATTCAATGATAATCTATGATTAATCTAGGACAAAGGTTCGGCACAACATCGTGGGCCGAAGGGCCTGTTCTGTGCTGTATTTTCTATGTTTTCTATGTTCTATATGTCACTCAAATGGACTGGGAGTAAAAGTTGGATTGCTACCAAATTCCCGTTATCAATTGTCTTAGAACAGTGTGCTCTTGAAACATAGATTTGCTTTTAATCAGAGTTGTGTTTTTGTTTTAAAAAACAGGTCCACATTGTCTGAAGTTTTAATTTACAGGCTAATTTTAAACATTTATTTTAAAATATCAAACACAATAACTTATTGAATATATATCTTGCACTAAATGAACTTGGTTTTCTGTAGATAAATTCGTCAACCCTGTTAAAGAAAGCACAGCTAACAAGATTTGTTAATTTCTTAAAATTAATAAAGCAACATTCAAAATACTGACAGTTTTCTCAAGTTAACAGTTCTTGGCAACTTCTTAGCGATACGTGACTTGGGGCATATCCCTGTAGCCAGGAGGTGGGCCTTTATCGTAGAGTCCAGTTTGTAATTATAAATCTGAAATTCACAAAATGGCCATCTTCAACATGAGAAAGGAATCTCATATCTTTTCTGGAATTCTTTAATGAAGTAAGTACAGGGCTCAGATTTGTCATTAACAGAGGAGAAGAAGCAATGATTGATGTTATTTTTAGCAGTTGCTGTTTCGGAACGGGACTGAGGTCTGAGTAGGATCAACTTTAAAGCTGCAGACAGTTCTGGTTTTAAACCGGTGACAAAATGGGCTTTTGATGATAGATCTTTTAAATGGTTTAAAACCCAGGCTGTTGTCTTTATCACTTCAACTCCAAGCTGTTTAGTGCTTAATGGGTTAAGTTGTATTACACTTTGTTTGCCACTAGGCTCGTTACTCAACCGAACAGGCTTTTCTTGTTTAAAAATCTCACGGTCTATTGAAGCTGCCATGAGAGGCTTTTGGATCAGGGCCAGCAGCATTTTGTGGTCGGTCTCAGAGTAATATATCGGTTTGTTCTGGGGTAAAAGTGTCCTTGAACCGGAACGGACAGATAGTTCATTTGGCCAGACTCCCCCTGTAGAACTTCGATCAGTGTATTCATTGTTTTCATGTCAGTAGCAGCTTGCAATAATGCAGGATCTGATCTAGTTACCACTGGTATATATTGGGCCTTAGTTAAAATCATTTCAACTCTTCTCGTTGGTGGCGCTGTTAATTTGCCTGTCAGTAATTTGTTATGACATTTCATGGTGTCCATGTCACTTTACAAAATACATTTTTCCTCAAGTAACTGGCAATTTTGACTTTTGAGACCATCATTTTCTGATATTAACTGTTGAAGTTTGAATTCTGAGTCAGGATGTTTCTTTTGGAGTTCATCAATTAGTAATAGTAATAGCTGAGTTCTGCATTTTGAGTCTGCCAATAGTGTTTCAGTTTGATCAGATTTCTCGAGCTTAGATTTTCCAGCTCACAATTGGTCAATGACTGCCACTAGTTTTTCTTTGGCAGTTTTAAGTTCGCAAATGTGTTTTGTGTTTGTGACTGTTTCTTGCTGCTTATGGAGCTGTGCCATTACTGCAAAAGGCCATTTCATAGGTTTCTTTTTGGTCAATCGTGTGGTTTTCTCCAAAACCTTTTTGATGTTGTCAAGGGACCACTGTCCTTTAGGGGTGTCATATTTTGAGCCAATTTCTGTGGATACTTTAGATAGTCCAAATTGTCTATAAATCAAAGATCTAAGATCACCCAATGTATCAACAACAGAGACATCTGGTACAGCGCGACCTCCCTTGGGTGTTGTGGGAAGTATTTCTCTACCATTTGAAGGTTCTGAATCTATTTCAGGAGGCATATCCACCAGAAACTCAGCCTTACACCCAATTTTTTGGTCGTCAACTATGTTTATGTGCAATCTTTGTACACTACCGTGACTATTCACTGTTCAGTCCCGTTTTATTTTAGTTTCTATGACCGGAACCTGATTGAAAAGCACCGTCTAAAAATGGTCCTTTCTACGGGGTTGAAGCGCTGCTTAATGCGGTTTTAAGACTTTTAATGGGTGAAAAAGAAGTTTCTTACCCCAGTCTAGCCATTTTTCTTTGGGTCTTCCGTCCTTCTGGTCTTTCGTCGGTCTTCTGATTTCCTCCGACTCTGCGCTCCTCCCCTTTTTCCAAACTATGCCAAATTGATAAGATCTACCATGCGGTATTAGTGAGGTCCTGCGACACTAAAATTCAGTAGAAATTTGAGTTAAACTTCTCGGATGCAAACAAGAATCTTTATTGTCTCTATTTGATTACAATTAGGAGAAACTTAAATCTATTCTCAATAAAGTCCAGCTAACAAAAGGACTTAAAGAGAAGTAACTTGTACACAATTTGACTTTCTAAATAATACGGAAATGGTTTCTTGCTTCCGGCAAAACAGCTTGCATTTACTTCAAGAATTAGAGTGGAAAAATGAAAATATGAAAACAGAGATAGCGAATAGTTAGGTCAAAGTATAGGATGATCCCGGAATAAAGATGGCCGTACAGATCATCATGTTTATAGGAAATATTATCTGTCTTGAGCCATCAATCTACACCTCTATGTCATCCTAATTGGTTTGGGTTAGAATCAAATGTATTTGATTCGACGGTTAGCTGTCAATCCTTAATGTGCAATATAAGTTCTGAATGTTTCATGTTTGAATAGTTGTGTATGTCATGGAATGCGATTCTGTGCTATTATCAAGACTAGTTTCTACTGGTTTTCTGCTGACTTCGCTTTATCCACATTATGAACAATTGTGCCTTCATGTTGCTATGGTGCCTGCTTCGTCCTTGATCAGATTACTGGTACAGCTCATTTCTTAATGTCAAACTGTCTTTGAAAATATGTTTACTAGAACAGTAACTTTTTCATTTTGTTTCGTAAAAATGTTGTTTTAATCTCCAATTAGTTTATACGTGTGTCAGGCTTTTTGTGTCTCTGTTGAAGCTATGTATTTTATCATGACCTGAGGTTATGAGTGCTGAAATCCTCAATTTAAAATGGGTATTAAAACTGGGGCTTATTATTTACACTGAATAGCCTTCTTTTACCTTTCAGATCTATCAGGAAATAGTTGATTCCTATCAGGAGGGCTTAAATCCTTCTGTGGAGAACAATCAATCAACACAAGTTTTTCAGATAAACCAGGATCTCATCCTAACGCCTTGTTGTAGAAATCACTGATGGGGCACATTGCCAAAAAGGCAGCAACAAAGGTAGTCAGCAACATGGTGTAGCAAACTATGAAGTAAAACTCGCAAAGTAGCCATCCTAACTTATATTGGAGCAAGAAACTGATTATTTATGGAGTAATACAAGGTTGGTATATGGCAGCTCCACAAAGTCAGAAGCAGAGACACCTGAGTGAAACGTTACCGTTCTGAATCTGATTTGAGCAGTAAGTTACCCTTCATGATTCAGAATTCATCACTTCAGTATCTTCTTTACCAGTGATTAGTAATACATCTATATATGCTCTCTTCATGGTCTCCAATACATTCCAAAATGTGTGAGTAGAATTTTACTGCTCCTACCGCCAGTAGGGCTTTCAGGTCGCGTCGAGGCCAATGGACTTTTGAACAGTTTGCCACATTTTCCGACCCCACCCTGCCAAGATTGGGGCTGTAAAATTCTGCCCTCCGTATTTTTTCATTTGTAACAGATGGAACTGATACTGGCAAGTTTAGCATTTATTGCCCATCCCCAATTGTCCCTGGTGGTGATGAGCTACAAGCTTGAACCCCTGTAGTCCATGTGGTGTAGGTACATCTATGGTGCTTTTTAGGGAGGCATTTCCAGGATTTGACCCAGTTCAGTGAAATGGTCATTTGGAGAGCCAATGAGGTACAGGATTTTGACACAGCAACAGTGGACCAAAGTAAAAGTGATATGTTTCCAAGGAGCGTGGTGTGTGACTTGGAGGGGAATTTGCAGGTTGTAGCGTTCCTATTCGCCTGCTGCCCTTGTCTTGCTTGGCGGTGGATGGCGCAGGTTTGGAAGTTGCTGTTAAAGGGGCCTTGGTAATTGCAGCAGTGCAGCTTGTAAATGGTGAGGCAACTATGTGCCTGTAGTTGAGGGAGTGAATGTTTGAGGTGGTGGATGGGTTCCCATCAGGCGGGCTGCTATTCATTGGATGATGCTGAACTTTGAAAGCCACACTCCCCAGGCAATTCAACAGCATTTGATAAAGCTCTTGACTTGCACCTTGTAATTAGTGGACAGATTTTCAGGAATCATGAGGTGAGTTATTTGTCGCAGAATTCCAAGTCGTTGACCTGCTCTTGTAGCTAAAATATTTATATGGCTGGTCCAGTTAAGTTGTCTGGTCAATGGTAACACCCAGGGTGTTGAGGTGGGGCATCCAATGATGGTAATGTTATTGAATATCAAGTGGAGCTGGTTACATTCTCTCCTATTACCTTTGGTCATTACCTGCCGCTTAGGTGGTGTGAAAGTTAGTTGCCACTTATCAGCCCAAGCCTAAATGTTGTCCAAATCTTACTCCAATAGAATCACACAATTGTTACAGTGCAGAGGGAGGCCATTTAGCCCATCATGTCGACACCAGCTCACTGAATGAGCAATTCACCAACACCATTCCCTGTAACCATCCTACACATTCTTCCTTTACAGATAACAGCCTAATTCCCTTCTGAATGCTTTAATTGAATCTACCTCTACCACACTGTCTGGCAGTGCATTTCAGGCCTCAATCACTTGCAGAGTGAAAAGTTATTTTCTTATGTCACTTTTGTTTATTTTTCCAATTAGTTTAAACCTGTGCCTTTTCATTCTCTATCTCTTCATGAGTGGAAATAGTCTCTCCCTTTCTACTCTCTCCAGATCCCTCATGTTTTCCAGCCTGCTCTTCTCCAAGGAAAACAGTCCCAACTTATCCAATCTAACTTCTCAAGTGAAAATTCTCATCCCTGAAGACATCCTCATGAATCTTTTCTGCCGTTTCTCTTCAATGCCCCACATTTTTCCTAAAGTGAAAAGCCCAGTACTGGATGCAATACTCCAGCTGATGCCAAACTAGTATCCTTTACAAATTCAACATGACCTCATCGCTCTTGCAGTCTTTGCCCCTATTAATAAAGCCGAGTATCCTGTATGTCTTATTAAACACACTCTCAACCTGGCTTGCCACCTTCAATGACTTACGAACATATACAACCAAGTCCCTCTGCTCCTGCACCCCCTTTAGAATTGTATCCTTTATTTTCAATAATCTCTCCATGTTCCAAAATGAATCACTTCGCTTCTAAGTTCATCTGCCAGTTGTCTGCACATTCAACCAACTTTCCCCTCAACTCCTACATTTATTCTGGAATTGTGGGGAGTGCGTATGTGTGATATATCTAATAATAACTTGTTGGGAAGAAAGTGACCTTTGGGGCTGATGGTTGTTCTGCTTCATGTTCAGTTGGCAAAATGAGCTCTTCGTCACTAACTGTCTGACGTCAGGGAGCAGCTTCTCTGATTGCATGGTTACGTATGCGGTTTCGAAGATATTGTTGGTCGTTCATTTTCAAGGTGCATGATCGAGATGGCAAAAGTTTTAGACACGTTCCAAGTTGCCAAGTGGGCTGACTTTTTTTGAGTGCATTGAATCTTTTTACTCTGACCGTTGTCAAACACTCAAACTCTTATCAAAGTGAATGTACTGCTTCAGTATCAGCATAAATCCCGATGTCAGGAGAATTCTGGGAGAGGTCCGAAATGGGATTTACACCAGGTGCCAAACAGTTTCTGATGCTCCAGAGCCCCCCATTATATGTAATCTGGTTCACGCCCCTGCTGGGTGAGAACCAGTTTAGCATATTAAAATTTGTATTTAAATATGAAGAATCAGCCTTAAGCTCAAATCTCCCAGCTCCTGCAATTCTCCCACCCACCGGTGTGACTTGTAGCCAGCGCAAATTACTACTGGTCTCCACAAATGGAGGTTGGCAGTGCGAGGGTACTGGGGAGCCGTGCCAATAGACGGGAACTGAAGTGGGACACATTGGGAGGACCCCGATGCCTGCGAACCTTCGGGAGTAGCTAGAAGAGGTTGATGCCAATGATACTTACGGGCGGTATAATGCCTGCAAGGTTGGAAGATGATTGCATAATGTTGTTTAGGACGGGAGGGGGGATATGACCCAAACATTTAGTGGTTGAGGAAGGAATTGCCCCTCTGATCAAGGGTTGGTGGTGTTTGCCTGGTCTACAGGGGGTCCTGATACCTGTGGAGTGGGGGTAAGGCACCTGTCAATTTACTTTGAGATCTAGGGAGCATCCCAATTTCTTACGAGCTGAACTTGCCGGCATCTTTAGGTCCAACATACACTTTGGCCGGGATTCTTCAGGATCCACTGGCGGTAGCAGAGAATCTAGCATCGGGCAAAAAACAAGATTGGCATCTGGTAATGGCATCAATGTTTGCATGCTGTGCCAGCAGGAGGATGCAAATGGGTCATTTGAACCCATTTACATCCTTTAGCGGCTGGACACCGGATTCGCCACACCTCCATGATGCTCCTGCCCTCTGGGCTGCGATTCACGAGGGCATGGATTGGTTACTTCATAGAAAACCAAAACACATCACAGGGCTTTAAACCCCCTCAGATCCTTTGAACTGCAAGACTTCTATTCACTTTGAAATAAAACAACTTTTAGTAGGCTGTAATTGACAGGTTAATAGCTTCCAGATGGCCAGATGTCTGCATTGTTTACGTTCACTTCTCTTCATGCTTGAATGGATCTTGCAATTCAAAGGATCTGAGGGGGTTTAAAGCCCTGTGATGTGTTTTGGTTTCCTATGAAATAACAGCTGTGGCTTTATTGCTACACATCTGTCTGAGGCTGCAGGTGTAAGGGACATATAAGTGAAAAAACAGTGATTTTTCACTGTTTCTGCCAGACAGGGATCTCTGATATGGAAGGGTGTTGCTAATATGGGGAGATCTCTGATATGAAGTGGTCTTTGATATGGATGTGTCTCTGGCGATCTGATGGGGGGCTGGGTGTGTGGTGGGCAGGATTTATGTTGTGGGGGGAGGAGCTCTCTGATGGATTTTGGAGGCACCTATGTTAAATACTTACTCCCTTGGCCAACTGCAAGGTCCATCACATCAGGGTCACACTGAAAATGGATCTCAAGTACCCTGCTTTGAACCTAACCACAATGTTTATAAATACCTAGGAGTTAAGTGCTTTCACTTCGATTTTTTTCTCAGCAGAAAGCACTTAACTGATTTTAATGTGGTAAGGAGCGCTAGATGATCATAGCTAGATGGCTGCTCACTAGGTGGTTGTCCGACAGCAGGATTTGGAACATAATCCCTTGAGCTCCATAAATAAGCATGGCAAGGGAGAGGGAATTGCTCCTAGGTGCCACAACTAGCACCAGCGCAAACCAGGAGCGATTCACTTCCAGGGGGACAGCATAGTCTCTCAAACAGAGAATCCCGCCCTACGTTCATGGTGCAAGGCACCCCAACCTTCAAAAAATGTCTACGTGTGGGTGGATGTGATCTGGATCACATCAACCCATCTGATGAGAATTGCATTGTGTTTCCTGCCAGAGACTACACATAAGAAATCATTTGGGAGAATTGAGCCCTTGAATGGAATTGAAAACTGCAATCATTAGAAAGCATTCCTACTTGTGATTGTATATTGCAGGAAAGGTCATTGATGTTTGCAGTAGCTGAAGATGATTGGGTTTAGGACAAAACCCTGGGGAACTCCTGCACAGATGTCTTGGGGCTAAGATGATTGGCCTCCAACAATTAAAACATTCTTCCTTACTGTTAGTCCAACCAGTGGCGAGTTTTCCTCCTGTATTCATGTTCTTCAATCTTTCTTGGGCTTCTTAATGCCACATTTGGTTGCATGTTTCGTGTCAAGGACAGTCACTCTCACTCCAACTCTCAAATTCTGATTTTTTCTATGTCCATGTTTGGGCCTCGGGTGTAATAAGGTCAGGAGCCAGGTGAACCTGGCGGGACCCAAACTAAGCATCAGTGAGCAGATTGTTGCTGAGGAATTGCCATCAGATAGCGTGATCAACCTCACCATTCATCACTTTTCCGATGATCAACAGTAGACTGATGGGATGTAATTAGCCAGATTGGATTTGTCCTTCTCATTGTGGGCAGGACATACAGGGGGAATTTTTCACGTTGTCTGGTGGCTGCCAGTGTTGCAGCTGCACTGGAATGGCTAAGCTAATGACAGCTAGTTCTAGAGCAGCTCACCAGGCCTCCTCTGGCAATACCTTCCAAACCACCAGAAGGACAAGGGCAGCAGACGCATGGGAACACCAGCACCTGCAGGTTTCCATCCAAGCCGCACATGAGGATGACATAGACCTATATTTGCCATTCTTTCACAATCACCGGGCCAATAGCCTGGACCTCCATTCTAAACTGCACAGTGGGTGCATTCACACTACATGGACTACAGTAGCTCAAGAAGGTAGCCTACCTCCAGCTTTTCAATGGCAATACGCTATGGGGAAAAATTGGCGGCCTTGTGAGCAATGCTCACATCCCGTGAAAGGATAAATAAAAACAAATTGCCAGTACCACAGCTGGTCTGTTGTCAGGGCACATAAGCTTTGCTGTGTTCAATGTTTACAGATATTTCTTAATATCACATGGAGTGAATCAAATTGATGATGGTGTCAGGAGAAACTCAAGATGGATCATCCTCTTGGCACTTCTGGCAAATGCTTCAGCCTTGTCTTTTGCACTTAGGTGCTGCTCTCCTCCCTCACTGAGGAGAGGGGTGGTTTTGGAGCCAACTCCTCCAGTTAATTGTCTATCACCATTCATGATGAGAAGTGGCAGGACTGCAGAGCTTTGATCTGGTCCATTGATTTTGTGCTTCAAGTGAAACAGGTGACAGCGTTCCACTGCAGATAGAGGTTAACATTTTCTGTTGGAAAGAAACACTGTTATGATGGGATGAGGAGTGCCGAATGACTTCCTTCTTTCTCCACTACTTACTTAAAAAAAGGATACGCTTACCAGTCCAGTGAGTGTTTACTTGTTTACCTGTTATGACCAGTCCCAAGATGTACTTAATCCGGGCGAGATCCCTCAATTTGTTACCATCTAGCTGGGATACCCTCAAGCTGTTATGCCCAAGATGAGGAGGTATAGACTGGCTCCCTTTCTTTATTCAACCCCCTTTGCTGGTCCTAAAAAGATCCTTAAAAAGGATCCTTCCCTTCTCAGTCCCTTTTCCGAGTCCCAGTATTTATGTTTGAAAAGGAGCCAATTTAACCAGGCTTTCTTGAATTACAGGCAAGAAAATCCTAAAACACCCCTATACATTCATACAGGTTAGAGGTGAGAATTGAGTCCAAAGTTATGAAATGCATTTCAACTGTGATCTTTGTAAACTTGGCTTACTTCAAAAATGAGAGATAGGGATATACTTACAACTGGCTTCTGCGGAAATTCTGCTACTTCTTTGTCACAGCCTCTGCAACCCCAGGACTAACACACACACATGTGCGCATGGACACATACATTCTCCCCAACTGCCCAGTTACCCAAATATGGTTGAGGTACACAAAAACAGAAAATACTGGACAATCTCAGCAGGTCTGACAGCATCTGTGGAGAGAAAAGGGAGCTAGTATTTCTGTTTTTGTTTCAGATTCTAGCATCCGCAGTAATGTGTTTTTATCTGTTATAGTTGAGGTAAAGTGGATTTAAAAATGCGTGCTTTATATGATTAGATGATGTTTGAACAAATTCCTTCACAGCCAGAGTCTCATTGTCTCAGTGATTATGTCTAATGGTTTTGCCTCCTTCCAGTTAAGTACCCAACCAATTCTCTGGATGCTTTACTACTGAGTAGACGATGGCTCCCATTCATACTTCTTCAAGGACATTTTTCCTGATGAGGCTTTGGAAACTGTTGCATTTTCAATGGCTTTCGATTGTCGAAGGTACAGAGATGCAAATGTGCAGCCACCTTTGACTATGATTTCAATCATTGGAATGTGGCTTTAGTCTTTTTAAAAATTGAATTCGGGGGGTGGCCAGTAAATTTATCATCATTGTTTTTATAAAGCGTGGCTTCATAACAACAATTAGCAATTTAACATTTAAAGTTTGACCATAAAGCGAGGAATGAAGGCTGCATTAGTTATGTTCTATATTGCTCATCAGTTGTAATGTGAAATAGCTTTGGAACTGCAAATACTGAATCAAAAGGAATTCATGCATGTTTTTCTCAGCTACAGTTTGGCATCTATTTCTTATAGCAGATGCTCCTCCAATCTCCTTGCTATCTATTTTTGTGCTACTCTTTATATCATGCTAAAGTCAATTTAGAACTATTTACTGAAACAGATCAGTAAAGAATGGCTGCCACCTGCTAACTTCTTGCTTTTCCATTGACTTCATTGTTCAGCAATGTTCTGTTGGCAAGTTATGCTATTACAAATTCAACCAAAATATTGCTGAGAAATGAACTATTTTATATTGACATATAAACGATTTTCCTTTTTTTTAATTTGTGGAAATCAGGCAGTGTCTTTCTAATGCTTTCCATGTCTTTGATAGGAACATAAATAGTAAAAGGAGGAATCGGACCAAATAGGGACCAAAAAGGGGATCTATGCATGGGAGGGGAGGGCATGATTAAGGTACTAATTGAGTACATTGCATCTCTCTTTGCCAAGGGTGAACATGCTGCCGAAGTTATGGCGAGAGAAGAGATAGTTGCAATTTGAATGGGTTAAGTATTGATAAAGAGCAGGTATTAGAATGGCTGTCTGTACTTTTTTAAAAATTTGTTCATGGGGCATGGGCATCAGCATTTATTGCCCATCCCTATTGAGGGGGTCAGTTAAGAGTCAACCACATTGCTGTGGGTCTGGAGATGTCCTTCTCTAAAGGGCATTACTGAACCAGATGGGATTTTCTGACAAGCGACAATGGTTTCATGGTCATCATTAGACTTTTTAATTCCAGATATTTAATGAGTTTAAATTCCATCACCTGCCATGGTGAGATTTGAACCCGAGTCCCCAGATCATTATCCTGGGCCTCTGGATTACTTGTCCAACGACAATACTACTATGCCAGTGCCACCCCACTTAAATGTGATTAGACACCCAGATCAGGTGGGATGCATCTAAGTATACTAAAGAAAGTAAACCGCCTAATGCACCTGATATAGGGCGCGTTTCTCCGGAAAAAGTTCTAAGTGTGGGAACGAGCGGGAACTACCGCGATCATCCCAGTGCTTGGCCTGGCGAGGTCGGCAACATTAATTGGTCCACTTAATGAGGCCCCACGGGCTTCTCACTGCAAATAAAGGCTCACCAGCTGATTCATCAGAACCGCGCTCGCCAGCCCCCAACTAACAAGGTCGAGCAGCATCTTAAGCAACACATTCTCAGCCAAGGGGATGGCATGGTAACACAGTGGCTTGCACTATTGCTTCACATCTCCAGGATACAAGGTTCAATTCCCGGCTTAGGTCATTGTCTGTGCGGAATCTGCACGTTCTCACCGAGTCTGCGTGGGTTTTCTCCAGGTGCTCCAGTTTGCTCCCACAATCCAAAGATGTGCAGGTTAGGTGGATTGGTCATGATAAAGTGCCCTTAGTGTCGAAAAAGGTTAGTTGGGGTTACTGGGTTACGGATCTAGGGTGGAGGTGTGGGCTTAAGGGGGGTGCTCTTTCCAAGGGCCAGTGCAGACTCAATGGGCCGAATGACCTCCTTCTGCACTGTTAATTCTATGATTCTATGGACCTGAGTCAGCTCGCAACAATGATGCCCAGGAGAACACTCCCAACTCTCCATGTGACCCCCAACCCTCCTTCCAGCTCCCTCTCCCTTCAACACCCCCACCCTTCCTTCACACCCCCCCCCCTCCCTTCAACCTCCCCCCAACCCTTCCTTCACAACCCCGTCCCACCACTGTGAACCATGTGTGTGACTAATGACTCCCTCTTTGTATCTCCTCAGGAAAATCTCTCCCACAATTGCCGGGAGATGACCCAGACTGGCGGTGGTGTGCCGGACATAAAAGTCCTCACCTTCCTCGAGGAGCGGGCCTTGGAGGTGACGTGGGTTGCCAAGGACAGAGCAGTCACCAACACAAAGGCTGGTTGGCGTCGCAGAGGTGAGGAACCACTGGGCTCCACCCGAAGAACCTGTCAAATGTGAGTTGTTGTTACCTTACTGACTGACCCTCCCTCCCATTGACCATATGTCCATTCTCCTGCAGGTCCTCCAGCCGACAGTGACAGCCCATCCCAGGTGGCCCCCTCTCCAGCCTCCCAGGAGAACACTTCAGAGTGGTGCAGGTGGGAATTGCTGAAGTGCTGCAGAGCATGTGCCACTCACTGAGGAGCATCGCTGAGAGCGTCAACACGATGGTGCAGACCATGGGGAGCCGCCAGGGCTGGCAGAGACAGATGATGGGTTCGAGCCCCAGCCAACTCAGTCACAAGATGAATCCAGGGCCCTATGGCAACGAGCGGGAGGAGAGGATGTCAGGTACCAACCCTGACCGGTCCCATGGAGTGGCGACGATGGCTACCAGCTTCCCTGAGTTCCACCCGTTTGATGAGGCCGAGTTTCACAGTCAGCACATGGGACAGGGTGGCATGCCATGCTGCCGACAAGTGAGTTGGGGACCTCCATCCACAGAGTCTCCAGAGGATGCCCATCAGGCGCATCGAAGGTCATGGGACATGGTGAACAGCTGTCTGCCTCCACCTCTAATGTGCATCCTTGGGACAAACCTAGACATAGCGGCAGAGCTAGGAAGGCAAAGCACATAAAGGGTCACTGAGGGCACCAGGGAGGGGGTGTGAAGGTAGGTACGAGGTGAGCGGGGCGGGGTTTGGGGGAGGGGAGAGGCACCATTGGGAGAGTGGGGAATTGTTACATACAATGAACCCCCTAGTGCACAATGAGTATGATGCCTCTTTCACTTTTGTCCGCAATGCATGCCGATCGCCGAACCATTGGCCCACCTCTCCAGGCATTTTCCCCCCTCCCCTTAGCACTCACCCACCCTCCGGCCTTGGACATGTCCCCGGAGCTGTTTCCCATCCGCTGGGTTTTCGGATGTTGGCTGCTGTGTGTGTGGTTTTGCCTCCCTCAGTGTCCATGCCGCAAGTTGTGATTGGGATGTTAGGCAATGACTCTCACATGCTACATGACCCGCCCATCCACGGGAATCCACTTGGGTTGTGAGAAGTGCTCACTTAACCATGATTGCCAATTCCCTATTAGTAATAGCCTTCAGCCGATGGCCAGAGGCCTTGGCAGTTGGTGGGACAAAGGTTGTCCCCGGAACGGGTACACATGATCCAGGGGTTTCCCCCCCTCCCCCCCCCCCCCCTCCCCCACCCTGGGGCTCTTTGCCGAAGAGCAAAGATGGCTACTCACCTCCTTGGCTCCCCACAGAAGTCCTTTCGCCAGATTAATGTTTTTCAAAAGGAATACTAATCGGCACTTTCACGATTACTTGCTGGGGAGGCCGCTGAATGCTGGGAGGCTGTTGGATATGGGGTGGCTCTCATTAATTGTATGAAAATAGGACTTAAGTGGGGATAATTGGTTTCTCGCCACGCTATGGCAAGATCCTGATTTTGTCTACGGATTACATCGCAAACTGTTTGCCGTCTGCCGAGATTGTCGTTTTCTGTCTCTCCCGCTGTTCACCAGCCTTGTTTCGCTCAAGTGTGAGCACAATAAGGGCAGAGAATTGCGCCCATAATGCCAGAATACTGGCAGATTTCAAATGTATATCTTTATCCAAAAGAAGTGCAGAAGGATAAATCCAACAACTACAGACCAGTCACTTTAACCTGGTCAGAGATTTACCGATTAGGCGGATGGCCCGTCATTGGCTGGACTTGCACCTGAACTTCATGGGCCACAGCTAATTAAGTGATTGTCAGCGGGGTTGCTCAGAGGACCGACAGCTCAGCAGCGATGAGTACTGGAGGTGAAAGAGATGCTGTGGGAGCTGTAGGGTCTGCAGGGACAGCTTTCGCTGACCACATACCTGCTTTGCTTTAAAAGATCTTGCCCCTCCGGGAGCTGCTGAGGGGCCGCCTCCATTTAACCGGTGGCCTGTTTATGTGATTGGAAGTCAAAATGCTGTCAGCAAAATGTCAAGTGTTATGGGCCAGGGTTTAGAGAACACCAAAGTGTATCATGGCGTTCACCTGACCCATGACTTTTAATAGATTGTAGTTATGGGGAGCACAAGGGCCTACTTTACAGGTGTGATGCAACAGAGAGCTAAAGTACTTTTAAAACAAAACCATGTTTACTTATGAATCCAATTAACACCTTATAAATCTACAGTAAACATTTTAACAACTATCAACACCAATAATCCCCACAGATACAATATTCTATAAGTAACCCTTCATAACTTTCCTAACAACATCCATAAGACCAAAAGACTCTTTTTACAGAAAGACAGCAGGTTTACATTCTCTACAGAAACAGGTATGACTTTGAAATCACCAAATGATCTGGAGACAGTCTTTAGATTGCAGAGAGAGATCAATGCACATCTGCTTGCTGGGACTGCAGCTTCTTTCAACTCCAATTCGAAACTAAATCACACAGACACACACCAGCCTTTTTGCTCAAAGCAAAAGTAAAAGCAGAGTCACAGCTCAGCTCCACCCACACACTGACATCTCTGCAGCTATTTGATAAACACCCATTTCTTAAAGGTACATCCACTCCAGCTATTTCATAGACATCCATTTCTTAAAGGTACTCTCACATGACACAAGTACCTTTGTATATGTAAATTGGCAGACAGCCTATCTGATTTGGTCCCACCATCAGTAAAATTCCCCAATGGCATGACATGGTCAGAGAGCCAATCTGGTATGATTGCCACAATTTTACCATCTCTCCTGCCTCCTTTCCCACCTCCCAGGAGATGGTGAAATTCAGCCTGATAATCCGGGACAGAATTAACAGTAACTTGGACAAATCTGAGTAGGGAAACTCAGCGCAGATTCATTGGAGACAAATTATGTTTAACTAACTTGACTGTGGACCGAATACTTTGATAGGGTACAGTGGGAGTTAATCAAAGTAATGCCATTATTGATGTTATGTACTCCCAAAAGAAGTTCAATAATGTGCCACGTAATAGGCTTGTCAGCAAAGTTGGTGTTTTGGAATAAAAGGGACATGAGCAACATGAATAGAAAGTTGTCTGAGTGACAGAAAGCAGAAAGTAGAGGTAAATAGTTGTTTTGGGGAATGGAGGAAGATGGAGCTCCCAGTGACTGATATTTAAGACCACTGTTTTCTTGATATATATTAATAACCTAGAGTTGGGTGTGCAGGACACAATTTCAAAACTTGCAAGTGTCACAAAACTTGGAAGCATTGCGAACTGTGTGGAAGATAATGATGGACTTCAAGAGTACATAGACAGGCTGGTTGAATAGGCGGACTTGTGACAGATGAATCTTTGTGCAGAGAAATGCAAAGTGATATATATTGGTAGGAAGAATGAGGAGAGGCAATAAAAAATAAAGGGTGCAACACTAAAAATGGGAGTGCAGGAATAGAGGAGGCTGGGGGCACCTTTGCATGAAGGTGGCTGGGCAGTTTGAGAAAGTGGTTAAGTAGGAATGCTGGATGCTGAATTTTATAAGTAGCAGGCTGGAGTACAAAAGCCATGAAGTGATGTTGAACCTTTATAAAATACTGGTTCAGCATTAACTGGAGTATTTGTGCCCAATTCTGGGCACTGCCCTTCAGGGAGGATGTGAATACTTTAGATAGGATTTCAAAGATTTATGAGAATGATCCAGAAATGAGGAACTGCAGTTAAATGGGCAGATTGGGGAAGCTGGAGTTGTTCTCCTGAAAAAAAAGAGACAATTTCAAAACCGTAGGGGATCTAAACAGAATACATAGAAATAAATTGTTTCCATTGATGGAACGATCGAGAATCAGAGGACACCAATTTAAGGCGATTATCAAAAGAACCAATGGTGATATGAAGAAAAACTATTTTATGCAATAAATGGTTATGGTCTGGATAAATGTGGCGGAGACAGATTAAATCTTAGCTTTCAAAAGGGAGTTGAGTAAATAGGTGAAGAGAAAGAAATTGGAGAACTATGGGGAAAGAGCTGTGTAATGGGACCAGCTCATGTGTTCTTGCAGAGATTTGCTCTTGTACTCTATGATTCGATGTCCAGCAAATGTAAGACGCAGCATTGGCCAAGGTAGCATTGAACTCCAATGCCGTACTGTTTGCTTGGTAGTGAACGATCTTCAGAGCAACAAAGGGCTTTTCACATCTTTCTGTGCCTTACTGCATTCATAACTCCTCAAATGGGCCCACTTTGCAGCTGAAATAACATCTTGTGTGCCAATTGTGATTATTAATTAATTATTACACCAATTTACAACACTGCATTGTTGATATTTTTTGTGCTGGTCAGTGCTGATCCATAACATATCCAAATTTTGCAGGTACGCTCCAGAGTTTCTTTTTCAAAAGAAAGTAAATTTAGCTCTCACTTAACACACTACCAATGGACTAAAAGTAAATAATACTAATAATCTTTATTATTGTCATAAGTAGGCTTACATTAACACTGCAATGAAGTTACTGTGAAAATCCCCTAGTCGCCACATTCCGGCGCCTGTTGGGGTATACTGAAGGAGAATTTAGAATTTCCAATTCATCAAACAAGCACATCTTTCGGGACTTGTGGGAGGAAACCGGAGCACCCGGAGGAAATCCACCCAGACATGGAGAGAGCGTGCTGACTCCACACAGACAGTGACCCAAACCGGGAATAGAATCTGGGTCCCTGGTGCTGAGAAGCAACAGTGTTAACCACTGTGCTACCGCCCCTGTTTCCAACCCAATATAATTGGAAAAATTCCATCTGCAGGATACACAAGTTTCCTTTATCTGATTCATTTCTGCAAAATTCAAAACCATTGTTGCCACAATGGTATAATCAAATGCACAATTCTTAGTCACCATCATTCTAAAATTATATAGGAAGACCCATATATATATATATATTTTTAACTGAAATATTCAGACATTTAAACCAAGCCTATCTCACATGTAATTCACAAAGGTAAAACCTTTTGTTTTGTTGCTGCTAAACTGCCCAATGCAAAACATATTTTAGATTACAACGCTTGACAACACAATGACACTAAACTTTAGAAAAGATATATTGCATTTTGTGAGCGAATAATTGAGCTCCAACAAATTCAAAGTAGAAATCAGAAATCCGATAGATAAATTAATACAATGTCATTTCTATCAAGCCAATAAATGATCAAAGCTGTCTCCATTTTCTTACACTGGTAAATAAAAACATAAATCAGTTTTTGGAATCCTACTGCACGTTAGACTGCCTCTAATTCCCTGTCATTTCCCCTCATTATTTCATCACAAATCAATACCTTCGGCAGAGAATGCATTACAGCCCTGACACCCCCCCCTCGTTCCTGACCTAATTTTCCAATTCTGTGCCTTAAAACTAATTGTGTTTTGATTGAGGCACTTTATCGTAGAAAAACACGCATAGATAAAGGTAATAGCTTAATCTGCTTTCCAATGTTATATTTGATTGTTTCAAAGATTTACCCTTCCTCTTGCTCAATTGCCTAATTCTTCACTGCTGTTTTACTTGACCTTAAATGTGCTACTTACAGAGCAGTAAAATCAACCAGCTGCTGCAGGTTCATCAAAAGAGCGAGGAAAACTGAAGGGCCACTCATTCTATGCAATCTCCGATTCATACGCTTGTGATTACATTTGTGCTTCATCAGTTTGATGGAAGGCTACTGACAGAGGTACAATCAGCTTTTAGTGTTTTCCCTTTGCTATGAGGAATGCTTATGAATACAGTACTTCTACAATTCCATTATATTTTTATTTAAGTTTCAACTGATTAATCGCCATAAGCTTTGAGTGCTTTTGTCTTTCATATTTTTCCCTCAAAGTTGCTTGATTTTTCATTTCCGTAGTTTTCTGGAGTCTGTTTTCTAAAATCAGCTGTTATTCCCAGTGGAGGCATGCTCGGGTCTTTTCTGTGTAAATAACAGTGTCATCACAATGACAGACTCGTGGAGATGCGGACCTGTCACATTGTGGTATTTGTTACAGAATCCCAATTTATTTAAATAAATCCAAGTCTTCAAAATTGTTCTTTGGCTTCCTCAGAGTTTACAGTGTGTGAGTTGAGCATCCATGGAGGAAGTCCGTACTGTTAGATCTAAATTCCCACACTAACTTATTGGGTAGAACAGTAGCACAAGTGATTAGCACTGTGGCTTCACAGCGCCAGAGTCCCAGGTTCGATTCCCTGCTGGGTCATGTTCTCCCCGTGTCTGCATGGGTTTCCTCCGGGTGCTCCGGTTTCCTCCCACAGTCCAAAGATGTGCAGGTTAGGTGGAGTGGCCATGATAAATTGCCCTTAGTGCCCAAAAAGGTTAGGGGGAGTTATTGGGTTACGGGGATAGTGCTTAAGTGGGTCGGTGCAGACTCGATGGGCCGATCTGCACTGTATGTTCTATGTTCAAATTATTATGAAAGAATTTTCCCCTCCAACCTGCCACGGGTTTCATGGTGGGCAGGACTGGGAAATTTGGAGACAGGTTAAAACCTCGGTGGGAAAGCAGCTTTCATGATGGCCTGATGGTAGGCGACTTTCCTGCGGCCTCATTACCAGGTCATAATGCTCACTACAAATGCCATTTGCTGGAGTCACAATGCCCCTCCCAATCTAGCGCCACATCAGCAGGAAATTAGACTGGTCTAAATCACGTTTGGACATAAGTGGGTTGCAGCTCATAGCCCTCACTTTGTTTATGACTTTAAGGTGAGTGCAACATGCAAACCCTATATGCAACAGTCCCACGGGTTCTCACCAATTAGAGTGACGCCACAATGGTGGGGATGTGGTCTTGTTCTGCCTACTGGCTTCCTCCATTCTCCAGAAGGGTGTCTTCTGCAAGGCCCTGACAGGGCTCCTCCTAACCTCAAAATTTCTCATCCCTGGAAACATTTGTGTAAACCTCTTCTGTCCTCTCTCCAATGCATTCACATTCTTCCTACAGTGTGGTGCCCAGAACAACACAATATTCCAGCTGAGGTCTAACTAGTGTCTTAAGTTCAGCATGACCTCCTTGCTCTTACACCCTTTGACCTTTTTAACAACACCCAGAATACTATATGCTTTATTAACTGCTCTCTCCACCTGTCCTGCCACCTCACTGATCTCTGCACATATACAAGAATTGTACTCCTATTGTCTCCATGCTCTTCCTACCAAAATGCATCACATCACACTTCTCCGTATTAAACTTCATCTGCCACCTATCTGCCCACTCCACCAACTTGTTCATGTCCTTTTGAAGTTCTGCACTGTCCTCTTCACAGTTAATAATACTTCATCTTCAAACTTTGAAATTTCTGCTTCACACTAAGATCTAGATCATTAATATATATCAGGAAAAGCAAGGCTCCCAACACTGATCCCTGGGGAACACTACTGCAAACCGTTGCTCTCTGCTTTCTATTATTCAGTCCATTGCTACTGTCCCTTTTATTCCATGAGCTATAACATTTCTCACAAATCTGTTGTGTGACATTGTATAAAATGCCTTCTGAAAGTCCAGGTACACCACATCCACAGAATTGCACTCATCGACCCTTTCCGTTACCTCCTCAAAACACTTCAAGTTAATTAAACACGATTTCCCCTTTAGAAATCCGAGCTGACTCTTCCTAATTAACCCATATTTTTTCAGGTGGCCATTAATTCTATCCTGAAGAATTGTTTCTAAAAGCTTGCCCACTACTGATGTTAAACTGACTGGGCTGTAATTGCTGGGGATATCCTACCAACCTTTTTTGAATAGATTGGGAGGGGCATTGTGACTCCAGCAAATGGCATTTGCAATTCTCCAGTCCTCTGGCACCTCTCCTGAGTTTATAGAAGACTGACGATTATGACCAGCACCCTTGCAATTTCCATCCTTACTCCCTTCAACAGCCTTGGATGCATCTCATCTCATCCCGGTGCCTTGTCAACATTCAGTACCGACCGTCTATTCAACACTTTCTCCTTGTAAGGAGTAACGTTGCTAATTAATTTTACAGAAGAGTTTCAAACATCTCCCTGACCTGGTTCAAGGGAAGAACAAGTATCACAAGTCAATTATACATCACATAAATGTGAGGCTCACAAAGGGAGGCGAACGCTGAGTGGGAACATGAATCATCCTCACATTAAGAGGGCACATTGATGCATATGCACAACACTTTCAAAATGATGAGATCATTCTCATGAACAACAAATGTATTTACAAAGGTGCATGATGTAAACAGTGATTTAATAAATCACAATCCAGAAGTGATGTCAAGAAGTCTTAATTTTTCTAACCCGACCACTAGATCTAGCTGCACCTACATCATCTGCAGCAGAGGTGGACACAGCTTGCTGACTGATATGTCCTGTTGTCTTTTCTGATCTTGGTGAGCATCCTGTAGAGGGATGAGAACTGGAGGACCCCAGCCTGCTTTGGGGGTCTTGCTGTGGAGCAGTTGCACCATCCTCGGCCTGCACTTCTAGAGGCGCTGGGTGCACAAAAGTAGAGGGGATTGGTATTGGCTGGATTCTCCGATTCACCTGTGTGAATGGCGCTGGATTATGGGTACCTGAGAGCTCTTTTGAGGAGAAGGGATACCTGGACGGAGGTCCAGCACCCTGCCCCCTCTCATCTAGCCACTGATGGATCCCACCAATCCAGCAGGATCTGCTGGACCAAGGTCTTGGAGGCAGTCATCCTCCTTCTAACGGAGACCTGAAGAGGCTCACATGTCAGAGACCTAACAGCAGATGAAACACACTCCTCCATTGTTCGCCCCAGTCTGTTGACTATCACACTCAACTCTACTTGATTTTCCGCTGCCTGTCCACTGCATCCCCATGTTTGATATAGTTGTTTGCACAGGTGCATCATCACATTCGGATTCATTGGCTGCCTGTCCTCCAGCCGTCCTCCGAGTCTCAGATCTAGGCTGTCACTGCCTCTGACTGCTGTGAAGATGTGTCAGTGTGATGTTCCCCAAAATATGACCCTGCTTGAACTCTATAACTAGGACACACTGAGGTGTGCATTTCTGAGCTGGTGGAGGGTACAATTGAACGTATGAATTAATCTTCTGATCAATTAAATAAATTTAGAGTACCCAATTCTTTTTCTTTCAATTAAGGGGCAATTTAGTGTGGTCGATCCACCTACTCTGCACATCTTTGGGTTGTGGGGGTGAGACCCACGCAAACACGGGGAGAATGTGCAAAGTCCACATGGACAGTGACCCAGGGCCAGGTTCGAACCCAGATCCTCAGTGCCATGAGGTAGCAGTGCTGACCATTAGACCACTGTGCCGCCCATTAATCAGTCTTCTTCTGAAGGGTCCTTAATTTCCTCATGTGAGGTGGCCTGAGGGCTGGGTCTTATGTTGGGTCTATGGGTGTTTCTGGGCCTGCTGCTGCCTGTAAGAGAGGGCAGATAGATTTAGTTCATGGCAGATTGAATACAACTTTGCATGTGACTCACTGAGAATGTCAGGATGTGATCAACTCATGGAGAGCTCTTCATGCTGGCTTGCTGGCAGAGACTGATCTCACCTGCCCCACAAGAGCATTCAATCTCTTCCCTTGAGCGGCATCCTCAAATTTGTTGAGCTCCACGATATTGCCCTTCTCTCTTTGGTCTGGCATCTCTCACTCTTGTTGTGTGTAAACTTGACCTGGCTGAAGACACAAGGATGGAATGTGATGAGGGATGGAGAGGTTTGAAAGCATGCATGCCTGCTGAGTGTGCTGGTCCCTCCCAGTAAAGACCAAGATAAAGGATATCCCAGTATTGCCGGACACCTTTAATGGATGCCTCCAGGGAGTCACTGGTCAGGATTCTCCATTTAGGAGACTGTTCTCCTGCCGGAGGATAATTAAGTGCTGCCAATTTCTAGCTCAGCACTTCAAAATCACTCCAGCACGAAGGGGGGTGACTGGAATGCACTAACTCTACTTTACGTGGTTGATGTAAACATTGCGGTTACAGCACTTAGAGCGAAGAAGATGAATGAAACAGGGCTAACAGCGGTTTTGTGGAAGCTGTCAATCACAGCCACTATCAGAAATGAATGACTGGTTTGCTGCCAAAGGATCTGAGAGGTTTGAATACAGGCCAAGCTGTAATATCCCAAAACTGGGATATCCTTTATTCCAGGGATAGCTCGAGGAAGCCCACCAACCTCATTCCTCTTTCCAGGAATGGACACACGGTGCTTCCAGGTGAGTGTTACAACTGTAATATTTGTCACTGTCACTGTCCCTGTCTTGACTGCTCTCTAGCTTCCAGACATGGGTTGCTTTTCTGGGAGGGGGGGGGGGTCCCTTTAGGATGTTCCTAGGGGGGTCTTTATATTCAGGTGGTCTCTGGAGCATCTCCGGTTTTAGGGGGACTCTGGGGTGGGGTCCCTTTAGTTAGAAGGTCTCTGTGGGTGGTCTCCCTTTTCAGGGGGTCTCTGTGGGAGGTGGGGAGGGGGTTTGGTAAGGATGATTGGGCAGGTAGTTCATTGTGGGGGGGAAGAGTGATCCTCATGTGATCTTTGGTGGAATCTCCCTTAAGAGGTTACCCCCTTGGCCCCACCGCCGGGACCACCACCACATCAGGTATACTTGTAGTGATCCACACCCACATGAATCCCGATCCGGATGACTGGAGAATCGCAAGGGCCTGGAGACTCTGGTGCCAGGCCTGCTATGTGGATGCAAAGCGGGGTGGGGGGGTCACGGCGAAGCATAGCGGCTTCTTCAGCACCTGCCGCGAACTTTGATTTTGGCCAGACTCATTCTCCGCCCCGATCACTATCTGCTTGCCAGCTCGGGAGCAGAGAATCCCGCCCATTGTTAAACTTTAGAGCAGCTCTTTACTTTGCTGCAGCCATTTTGAGACATTGTCTTCTCAAAGTAGGGCTGGAGAGAGTGAGGGTGATTAAGTGTGGCACCGGGCTTTCAGTTCCTGACCTGCCAGATGATTCGGAGAGAAACCAGCCTGTCATAATTTTATTTTTATTTTTTTTGAATTTTTTTATTTAAAACAGATTTGTAACATTTACAGAGGAAAAAAAGGCCATATACAAAAGCCTTAACATTGAAAACGAACAGTGGGGGAGAATAAATATATTAATAAAGCACTTCCCCAACCAGCTCTATTTACCCATGCCCCACGTGCTCAACTAACCTAATGTGGCTCTAACCCCCCCCCCCCCCCCCCCCCCCCCCCCACCCTACTTCCCCTCCCCCCCCGGGTGCTGCTGCTGTCGGTTTCCTATGCTATTCCCTGCAAGCGACTATCTCCCCCGGGGATTTCTGATCCCCCCCCCCCTTACCGTCTTAAATCTTCTCTGCTCTCCCTCCCGGCTGCCCCCCCCCCCTCCCGACCCCCCCCCCCCCCCGAGGCCTGCCCTGCCAGGTCCTCCCCGTGCTTGGCCCTAGCCCGCCCCTTCTCCTACTCTCCCTGGTGCCCCCCGACCTACGCTAACTACGTTGACACCTGCCCTTAGCGCCTGGCTGTCTCCCGCCCGAATGCTCGGGCCCTCCCCCCACACCCCAAAGACCCATTAACCTGATTGTATCTCCCTGTGCCCTTTCAAGTCCCTTACCCACCCCCTCGCCCATCCCCCTATCAGAGGCCCCGGTCTCCCGCCAAAAGGTACCAAGCGGGGGACCCCCTTTGCAGGGCCCCTCTTCCCCGCCCCCCACCCCCCTTGCAAGCTCCCAAACTCGCCCTAAGCAGTGCGCCCTCCAGTCCCCGTTCTCTGTCCAGGCTGAATACAATCTTAAATAAAACATTACAGTGCAGGATAATTTAACGGACCGCCGCCACACAACAGCTCTGTGAGCCCAGAGTCCTTTAGTTCAAGTCCAGCTGCTTCTTTTAATAAAAGTCAATTTCTAGTCAAAACAAGTTAGGTTAACATACCGCTGCCACTGTGGAGCATTGAAAAACAAACCAAGTGTCCATTAGTTCAAGTCCAGCTTCCTCTCTTTAATAAAGGCCCAAACCTGTTCTGGTGTCTCGAAGTAGTAATGAAGTTCCTCAAACGTCACCCAAAGCTTCGCAGGATACAGCATTCCAAGTCTCACCTGCTTTTTGAAGAGGGCTGCCTTTACCTTGATGAATCCTGCATGCCTCTTGGCCAGCTCTGCTCCCAAGTCCTGGTAGATGCGCACCTCGCAGTTCTCCCATCTGCTGCTCCTCTCCGCCTTGGCCCATCGCAGCACCCGATCCCTGTCGGCAAGCCGGTGAAAGCGAACCACCAAGGGCCTCGGTCGGTCACCTGTCCTGGGCTTCCTTGCGGGGGCTCTATGCGCCCCATCCAACTCCAGGGGTCGAGGGAAGGCCTCCGGTCCCATCAGCGCCTCGAGCATACCCATCACGTATGAGCCCGCATCCGATCCCTCACAGCCCTCGGGGAGGCCCATGATCCTCAGGTTCTGCCTCCTGGCTCTGTTCCCCAGCTCTTCAAGCTGCTCCTGCATCCTCCTCTGGCGGGTGTTCAGCTCCTCTACCTCGTGCTCCA
Organism: Scyliorhinus torazame; assembly: GCF_047496885.1. Classification (NCBI taxonomy): domain Eukaryota; kingdom Metazoa; phylum Chordata; class Chondrichthyes; order Carcharhiniformes; family Scyliorhinidae; genus Scyliorhinus; species Scyliorhinus torazame. The sequence continues at coordinate 240,771,745 of NC_092713.1, forward strand.
GCTCCGTTACTGTGTCCGCCTGGGTGGAGAGCTTCACCTCGACCTCCCTGAGCGCCTTCTCTTGGACCGCCTGCGCCTCGACCATTCGATCCATCACCGCCCTCATCGGGTCCAACATGTCCCTCTTCAAGTCGGCGAAGCAGCTCCAGAAAAACTCCATCTGCTGCTCCCTTGGCCAGTGAGCCTCCGCTCCCTGGTCTCTGCCGTCCGCCATGCTTCGCCGCCTGGTCTGGGGTCCCCGCTGCTCCTGCTTCGAACTTCGCCGCTCCACTCGACCACTTCTGGTCCGACTGTCCATACCCCGGGAGGAAAACCTCTTCTTTTCGTCTCCTCCGCCGATTCAGGCCGCCAGGTCCCGAAGAAATCCTGCAAAACAGGTCAGTTTGCCCATCGCGGGCGGGAGCGATCCGACCTGCGACCTGCTTCCTCGATGGCGCCACCGGAAGTCCAGCCTGTCATAATTAATGAGCATCCGAGTGCAAAATTGGGCCCAGTGGTAAACGTGCCCTAACACGCACCCGCCACTACACTTGGTCTCAGAAATGGAAAATTCCATCCATTGCTTTTGTCACACAGTCCTTTCATTTGCAGTTTCAACCTGGTTCTCATCTGAAACGTTCATCCTTCAAAATATGCCCTTAGGTATGTTTCCCCCTTACAATGACCTTAATTGTAGCCCTCCCTCTTAAATATAAAGATCCATCAAACCGATGGCTACACTGAGACAAGTTTATGGATTGTGGTCTGAACTGGAGCAGAGTGCGAGGAGGTGGGATGCACTAACCTCTCTCAATGTATAAAAGCGGTACTTGCATATTTTACAGAGGAACAAAACTTTTTTAGTGAAGTATTTTTGATTTGCACAGGACTATTCTGACAATGTGAAACGGTGAATCTTTGTTAAAGCATCAATTAGTCTATATTGACAAAACCCAGCCATAAAGAAAGTTCCACTTGTCTGCATTGTATACATGGGACAGAAGTGTATTAGTGAACCTCAATGACCTTAGCCATACAGAGTAATTACATGAATAACAAGCAGCAAATCCTGCAGGAAATAACCAGATATGAAAACCAGACTGTATTACTTTTTCTATATCCTCGTTGGTTATGTATGGAATTCAAGGGAAAAAAACATTTCCCTTTGCAAGAAAATTGAGTCCATGTCCAATATGAAATTGGTTTATCTGAATGAGAGTTTTCTGAAGTTAGATCTAGGTTCATATGTATTCTGTTTCCTGAAAAGTGAATATGTGCTACACGTTGAAGGCAGGAAGATGCTTTGTACTGGAAGGATAGATTGGGAAATGAGATTAAAAGATATGGCAAACATCCAAGATATAATTCATAATTGGCATACCATTAAGGAACTAAAAATCCCATGGGAAGAATGGTCAATCATGGTTAGCAAGAGAAATTAAAGGTAGTATTAGATCAAAGGAAGAATTTTATAATGTTGCTGAAAAATATAAGGGGCTGGATTCTCCGTCCCGCCGCGCCAGATTTCTGGTTCAGCACGCGGGCAGGATGCTCTGTTTCGTCGGCTGGTCAATGGGGGCAGCCCCAAGCCGTTGGAAAACCCCGGGCTGCCAACAAAATGGAGCATCCCGACGGTGGCGAATTAGCCCAAGGATTTTAGAATTCAACAAAGGATAACCAGGAAATTGATAAAGTGAGAGAAACGAGTAAAGGAGCAAGTAACATAAAAGCAGATTGTAAAATGATTTACAAACGTAATCATGGGTCCCTGATAGGTTGAAGCAGGAGAACGTATAATGGGGAATAACGCAATGACATTGGCATTCAATTAATGCTTTCGGAGAAAAACCCATTCATGTATTACCACCTCAAGCTTCATTGATATCAGTGAGGAAAAAGCTTAGGTCATGTAGGTCGCAGTCTGTGATGCTGGCTGCTCCTTGGGAATTGACCAAAGTCTGTATGGCACTACTTGATGATGGTATATGTGAACAGGTTTTTTTCCACTTCTTTTCATCTCCATTTCCAAAGTAGAGGGCACAAAACAATTACAGAAATAGTGAGAAACCAAGGACTGGTGTTTGTGGCTGCCATCAGGATTCAGAAATTTCTCAATGTCATGATCCTGCCTCCTAACTAGCAGTGCCAGCCAGCAGGATTTTCATCCAAGAGAGGTGTAGAGGCCCTAAAGACCCATGTGTAGACAGAACCGGTCAATGCTGAGACAGCCAGTTAGAGGCCTGCCTCCATTTGTAGAGATATTGGACTAGTTCTGCAGATCAGTGTGTTGTTCCCTTCAGCTCATCCTCTCACATTCTGCCACCACTGCATCCGCTCACCCCCAAAATTCCTTATCCCCCCTTTCACTCTGCGCACCCTATCCTTTCGGACCTATGTTGCAATGGCTGCATGAATCCCAAAGCACAGTGCTGCCCAGATAGACACTGTTGTGTGGCACCAGGAAGAGGGTAGTCCCTAATTCCAGGTGTAGTACTGAACCGAGGCAGTGACACAGGAGGGTCCATGGATCCAGCAGTACGATGCTGTCCGTGAAGACCAGCACGGCATGAAGAGGGAGGACAGGAAATGGCCTGTCCTGGCAGACTGGTGAACAGTGCACCAGGAGCAGCGTAGTACCATGGCAGTGTTTCTCTCATCTCAAAGCCTCTGGTGAATTGGGGTTATCTTGAGCTTGCTGGCCTTTATCCATCAGGTTTGATGCTGACGTGATTTCTTGCTGAAGTGTTACAAGATTGGAAAGCCAGTTGGGACGCTGCTGGGCAGCTGTTTAATGCAAACCATGCTCACGCCACCTGCGGGATGACCGATCTGCCATTGGGACAGTTGCTGGCGGGTTTCCGACTTTTTGACTCATGCCAGATTCACCGCACCCGGCCCCAACTAAAGCTGCCACATTTTTTACAATGATGGTCAGTTATTTGGAGTGAGATTTTAAGAAATTTCTTCACTTTTCTAGAGTTGTAAATATTTGGAGTTCTTTACCCCCGAGGGACGTTGCTTCATATTCAAGGTCGATATCAATAGATTTTTAGATGCTCACCTGGAACAAAGCACTTATGAATAATTCGGGAAAATGTAGTTGAGGTAGAAGATCAGCAATGTCCCTATTGAAGAGGAAGCACACTCTCTGAGAGCCAAAAAAATATTCCTGCTCCTATTTTGCCGGTTCTAATGGAAAAGGAGAGGAAAGCTGACAAGGGCCTTACTGAGAACAGGCGAGGTCTGAATTCAGATTCAGGGAGTAAAATGATAGCTGGTGTAAAATAAAATTCATTTAGAAATTATGGATTCTCCATTACCTAACGCCGGTATCGGGTTTCCTGATTGGGCAGAGAATGGCCAGTAAACACGGTCAGCATGGTAGCACGGTTGCTTCACAACGCCAGGGTCCTGGGTTCAATTCCCGGCTTGGGTTACTGTCTGTGCGGAGTCTGCACGTTCTCCCTGTGTCTGCGTGGGTTTCCTCCCTGGGTGCTCCGGTTTCCTTCCACAGCCCAAAAATGGGCAGGTTAGGTGGATTGGCCGTGCTAAATTGCACTTGGTGTCCAAAAAAAGCTTAGGTGGGCTTACTGGGTGATGCGCAATCAATTACTCTCAAGACAAGGTGATTCATAACTGAAGGCTTTAATCTGCTGGCACTCTTCCCCAGCAGCTTAGATACTGAAAGTGAAGGCTGCTGGGATGGCATTGGTTCTTAGGTCCGCCCTGAGAGGCGGAGCTATGTACATCAGCAATGGTAGACTCCTGGGTCTAACCAATGGTCATCCACCTCTCAGGTACCGCAATATCTGGTATTACCACACTTGGTTACGGGGATAGAGTGGAGGTGTGGGTTTAGATAGGCTGCTCTTTCCAAGGGCAGGTGTAGACTTGATGGGCCGAATGACCTTGTTATGCATTGTAAATACTATGAAAACGGGATTGCGCTGGGCGACAAACCCATTTTAATGGTACAATCTGCTGCTGCTGGCAGCATCGAGCTACACAGCCCATGCCGGTGGCACCATGCAAAACCACGATTTGCATGCATTTTAATCTGATTCACAGGTTGAAAGCTGGAAGCACCATCCCTCATGGCTGGGAGTCACGCTGGTGTGATTTGTTGCAAGCATTTCCAAGCAAGGCCCAGACTCCATGGCCTTTAAGGAGGAGCAAGGAGGATCTTTTCAGGCTTACTAGGGGGATCTATGCCTGAACTCCAGGAGTAACAGGAATGACTTGGTGGCAAGTGCATGGACTCAGGGTGTCCCCCTCGCAATCGGGTTGCCCTGGCTGAGAGCCCATTGCGGCAATAAATTAAGTTAAACCCAACCCACCCTCTAGCAGCAACTTACAGGCTCCTGGCTTTTGAGACTGCTGACCGTATTCTCTAAATGCTGTGAGGGTTATTGGTCATGTGGGAACCCACCCAGCCCTCCCATCCCAGCAGTATCATCAAGGGGATGAGCGTGGCCAAGCTCAATTGCCGGCCCACAGGTGTCGCCACTCCTTAGAAGCACAGCCCCACTGCAAGGGAAGCAGGGGATTAGCAGAGCTCACCCCAAACAAAGGGCACATGCAGCATTGCTGCTGGAACCCTCACTAGCACACAACCCCTCGCCTCACCAGTGACAATGACACTATAATGGCTAACCCACCTCAGAGGATCATGAGATGTCTCCATACCCTGCCTGCCCACTGCGCCCCTGATCCCTTGCATTCCATCCCCAGCCACGAAAAATGAGCAGCTCCTTCTCACCATCTGTGTAGAATCCAGGTTCCACATCATTTTGCAGCTAAGGTCCCAACAAATGCACACATCCATCATCTATCTGCTGGACCAACCCGCACACCAGACTCTTAGCCTACAGCCACATCCCTGCACAGTATGAACGTTTCCAGCTTGCAACCAGTTGCCACCCTTCTGGCGGGAGAGCACAAGGTTCACCCAGTGAGGAGACCCACAGTAGACCCCACTGGGGAAACGGGCCACTGTCCTATCATTAACACGAGTTGCAGCAGCCACTAGCACCCCAGTTGGCAGGGATGGTGGCAACGACAAAGGCTCCCACATTACAGACGAGGGATGCTGTCATACAAGGCGGGCTCACACTGTTGCTACCATGCCCTGCCACTTCTTGAGTGAAGGTGTAAGCATGTGGGCCGTTCACGTCTCTTGAGAACCCAACCCCAGTCCATTCTTTACACCCGTCAGACAGAGGTTAAAGACCGATCGGACTGCTGGTGCAAAAGTGTTTAATTGTGATTATTTAAATGTGTGCCCTTCACCCTTACTCTCTACTACACCCGTGTCAACTTAAAATGTCATGTATCTTTCACGGCCTACTAGAGTGGAGATGGCCTGCAGGTTGTCTCACCCTCTGCCCGATGATGCCCTTGGCATTTGCCCTCAGGCAGGCCTGGGCCTGGATGGGCCCAGCCGACCTTCGGGTGTCACAGGTGATGGTGTGTCACCCAGGTTCTGTTCGCTGCCCAGCAAATGCGGCAGTGTCAGGAGGGGGGGATTTGGAAGGGCTGAGGTATTTCAGTGCCTCCCCATCACCTTCCTCCTTCCTCTGGGTGCTCGCTAGCCACCAGGCTACCCATGGGTTGGTGGAGAGGCTGGAGTGAGCTCCAGGGACACCACCATTGCCTGGTGCTGCCAGTCATGGAGGCCTGCTGTCATCTGAACCATGGAGTCGATGCTCTCAGCCATGGCACACTGAGACTGTGCCATGTCCCTCACAGCCTCGGTCATGTCCCTCTATTGTGACATGTCCCTCTGTGACTGGCAAGATCATCCAGCACTTGGTCAATGCTCTCGATGTGCTCAGCCATGAAGCTCTGGAGCTCCTCAGTAATGTCCATGTGTGCCTGGGGCATGTCCGCCTGTGACCTGGCTCTCCTATCCTGTGCCTCAGCCATGGACAGCGCAGTGTGACCCAAGCCTTGGACAGCCTGACCCATGACCCTGCTGCCTTGTCCAAGGCTTCCACAGCAGCTGCTGCCCTTTCACTGTTGGCCCGGGTGCCACACATTGTCAGCACCACCTCCTGTGCCTGTAGGTGAGTGGACTCCTTCAGTTGCAATGTTAGCATTCATGTCGGGAGGGCTAGAATACAAGAACAGGGATGTACTTCTGAGGCTGTATAAGGCTCTGGTCAGACCCCATTTGGAGTATTGTGAGCAGTTTTGGGCCCCGTATCTAAGGAGGGCTGTGCTGGCCTTGGAAAGGGTCCAGAGGAGGTTCACAAGAATGATCACTGGAATGAACAACTTGTCGTGTGAGGAAGGGTTGAGGACTCTGGGTCTGTACTCATTGGAGCTTAAGAGGATGAGGGGGGATCTTATTGAAACTTACAGGTTATTGCGAGGCCAGGATAGAGTGGACATGGAGAAATGTTTCCATTTGTAGGAAATATTAGAACCAGAGGACACCATCTCAGACTAAAGGGACGATCCTTTAAAACAGAGATGAGCAGGAATTTCTTCAGCCAGAGAGTGGTGAATCTGTGGAACACTTTGCTGCAGAAGGCTGTGGAGGCCAAAACAGATAGATAGGTTCTCGGTTAATAAGCGGATCAGGGGTTATAGGGAGAAGGCAGGAGAATGGGGATGAGAATAATATCAGCCATGATTGAATGTCGGAGCAGACTCGATAGGCTGAGTGGCCTAATTCTGCTATTATGTCTTTTGGTCTTATGGTCTTATTGTTGTACTTGCAGATGCTGCAATGTTTCTGACATCCCCTCCTGTAGATTCTGGCTCTGCTTCTCCTTCTGCCCCAGTGATGGGATCATCTTTTTCACAAGCACAATATCTGTCTGGGTGACAGTTATTCCCTCGGGTACCCCTGCCTCCACCTGATGTGCTGCAGCATTAGTGTGGCCCTCACCATAGTGTGGCCCTCACCAGAGGGTGACCCAGGAGCCTAATCACTAACATTACCCATCAAGGTGATAATCTCTGTGATGGTGGAGTGTTTATGTCCTTGTTCAAGCGTCACTGAAGACTAACATACAGGTGCAACAAGCAATTAGGAAGGTAAATAGTATGTTAATGTTAATCACAATGGAATTTATGTACAGGAGGTAAGGATGTCTTGTTGCAATTATATGCTCACTAAGTGCAGCCTTAGTGAGACTGCACTTGGAGTATTGTGTACAGTTTTGGTCTACTTATTTAAGGAAGGATATACTTGCCATAGAGGGAGAGAACTTGAGGTTCACAAAACTAATTCCAAGGGATGACAATATTATGAGGAAATATTGAGGAAACTGGACCTGTATTCTCTTGGAGTGTTAAAGAATGAGAGATGATCTCATTGAAACTTACAATTTACTTCCAGGACATATAGGGTAGATGTAGGTAGGATGCTTCCCCAGTTTGTGCCTCTAGAACCAGAGGGAGGCACACAATCCCAGAATAAGGAGCAGGCCACTTAAGACTGAGCTGAGGAGGAGTTTCTTCTCTCAAGGGGGTGGTAAATGTTTGGAGTCCTCCAACCCAGAGGGGTGTGAAGCTCAAATCATTGGGGATATTCAAGAAAGAAATGGCTAGATTCCTGGATGCTAATGATATCAGGAGATATGTTGATAGGGTGGGAAAGTGACATTAAAGTGCATGATTAGCCGTGGTCTAATTGAATGAATGGTGGAGCAGGCATTATTGTTGTGTGTGTCACGTGCAGGCCGCTTTGACTAATGTGTATGTCAGAACAGGACAGAAACAAATAATAGTTCAGAAAGCCTTCAATATTTGAAGTAATAATGCTGCCATGCTCCGGGACAGGAAAGCATGGTCATCCAAAATATGTTGTGACCAATGCTTTCAATCAAATTGCATGTATCAAATGGACATGTTTCAAGGTATATTAATGACTTTTCCAAAGAAGTTTAGAAGATCCATTGGTCTGATCTATCTTTAGTCTGAATCTGAAGCTCAGTTCTCTCATTCAAAAATTATTGTGAGGTTATTGGATTAGTGCAAATTAAACAAATGGAACATCATAAAGAATTAAAGCGACTGGAATACGAGAGTGAGAGAGAGGAAAAAGAAAGAGAGAGAGAGGAAAAAGAGAGAGGAGGAAAATAACGAGAACGAAAGAGAGAGGAAAAAGAAAAGGAGAGAGAAGAAAGGATAAAAGAAAGAATAGCCCTAGCAGAACAAAAAGAAAAAGAAAGGGAGATACAGAGCAGGGAAAAAGATAAAGAGAGGGAGTTTGAACTTCAGAAAATAGCCATGAAACATGACAATCAGTTAAAATTGGCAGACGTAAAGTGAAACGTCCAGTTGGATGATAGCGATGAGGATAGTGAGAAAGAGCGTCATAGTCGAAGGCTTGGTGGGAATCTATTTAAATATGACCAAGCACTGCCAAGGTTCGACGAGAAGGAAGTGGAAGCCTTTTTCATTTCATTTGAGAAGGTAGCTAAACAAATGAAGTGGCCACAGGACATGTGGGTGTTACTGAGGGCAGCACGGTAGCATTGTGGATAGCACAATTGCTTCACAGCTCCAGAGGTGCAGGTTCGATTCCAGCTTGGGTCACTGTCTGTGCGGAGTCTGCACATCCTCCCCGTGTGTGCGTGGGTTTCCTCCGGGTGCTCCGGTTTCCTCCCACAGTCCAAAGATGTGCAGGTTAGGTGGATTGGCCATGATAAATTGCCCTTAGTGTCCAAAATTGCCCTTAGTGTTGGGTGGGGTTACTGGGTTATGGGGATAGGGTGGAGGTGTTGACCTTGGGTAGGGTGCTCTTTCCAAGAGCTGGTGCAGACTCGATGGGCCGAATGGCCTCCTTCTGCACTGTAAATTCTATGATTCTATGATTCGAACAAAGCTGGTAGGTAGAACTAGAGAAATGTTTGCATCACTACCGGAGGAGGTATCTGGGACGTATGAGGAGGTGAAGAAATCCATCTTAAGTGCATATGAGCTAATGCCTGAAGCTTACAGACAAAGGTTCAGAAATTTAAGGAAAGAATTTGGTCAAACATACATGGAGTTTGAAAGGCTCAAACAGAGTAATTTTGATCGGTGGATAAGGGTTTTGAAAATAGACCAAACGTATGAAGCTCTCAGAGAAATTATACTTTTGGAGGAGTTTAAAAATTCAATTCCTGATGGAGTGAGAACTCATGTGGAAGAACAGAGGATTAAAACTGTGAGATTAGCAGCGGAAATAGCAGATGATTATGAATTAGTTCACAAATCAAAGATTGGTTTCCGACATCAGTTTCAGCCGGTGAGGGATAGAAACTGGGGACATGAGAAATACTCAAGCGGTAAAGGTAAAGGTGATCTGATGGGAGACAATAAAGATTCTTGTCAGATTAAAAAAGAAATCCAGGAGGGTGGAAAAGAAATGAAAAATTCCAGATGTTTTCACGATAATAAACTAGGCAATGTAAAGTCACAGTGTTGGTGATTGAAGAAAAGCACTGCGAAGGCTGATGTGGTAAAACAGGATAAGACGGTGGGGTGTGTTAGAGTGGTAAAGGAAAGCCTAAGGGAAGCGAACAAGGTGCAAACGATTGTACAGCCTGTTCAAGAAGTAATTGTTAATAAGGTGCCAGTTGTATTTAATGAATTTACTTGTGTGGGTAAAGTTTACTCATGTGTATCAGGAGGAGCAGGTAAAGCAGTCACAATTTTAAGAGATATAGGGGCGAGTCAAGCTTTAAGGGAAAGAGATGTGGAATTATGTAGTTTGGGAAAAATGTTGCCAGAAAATGTAGTGATATGTGGAATTCAGGGTGAGAGGAGCAGCGTTCCATTATATAAGGTAGGGTTGGAAAGTCCAGTGAAGAGTGGTGAAGTGGTAGTAGGAGTAATAGATAAACTATCTTGTCCAGGAATACAGTTTATCTTGGGTAATGATATAGCTGGATCGCAGGTGGGAGTGATGCCTACTGTGGGTGATAAGCCAGTGGAAAATCAGTCAACTGAAGTGTTGAAGGACGAATATCCTGGGATTTTTCCGGATTGTATAGTAACAAGGTCGCAAAGTCACAGGTTAAGACAAGAGGAGAAATCAAAGAGTGAAGATGAAGTGCAATTATCAGAAACAATTTTTGATCAGATGGTTGAAAAAGAACAAGAACAGGTGGAGGATGAGTTGGATATTATTAGTTCAGGAAAATTGGTGGAGTTACAACAGAAAGATGTAGAAATAAAACGAATATATCAGAAAGCATATACGGAAGAGGAAACAGAGTATACCAGAGTGTTATTACCGTAAAAATTATGTCTTGATGAGAAAATGGAGACCTGTACATATGCAGGCGGATGAAAAGTGGGCAGAAGTTCGTCAAGTAGTATTGCCGGTCGGGTATAGAAATGAGCTGTTGTGAGTTGCACATGAGGTACCAGTGGGAGGTCACTTGGGAATAAGGAAAACTCAAGCTAAAATCCAGAAACATTTTATTGGCCTGGACTACATAAAGATGTAGTTAAATTTTGTCAATCATGTCACACATGTCAAGTGATAGGGAAACCTCAAGCAGTGATAAAACCAGCGCCCTTAATACCCATTCCAGCATTTGAGGAACCTTTTACAAGGGTCCTAATCGATTGTGTAGGACCACTTCCGAAAACAAAAAGTGGGAATCAATATCTTTTGACTGTAATGGATGTGTCTACTCGGTTTCCAGAGGCCATTCCAGTACATAATATTACAGCTAAAAGGATTGTGGAGGAGTTACTTAAATTCTTTACTAGATATGGACTACCCACAGAAATTCAATCGGATCAAGGAACAAATATTACTTCAAAGATATTCAAAGAAGTTATGGATAGCTTAGGAATAAAACAATTTAAATCAACTGCGTACCATCCAGAATCGCAGGGAGTGTTAGAAAGATGGCATCAGACATTAAAGACAATGTTGAGGGCATATTGTCAAGATTATCAAGAGGATTGGGATAAAGGAATCCCATTCGTATTGTTTGCAATTAGGGATGCACCTAATGAGTCTACCACATTTAGTCCTTTTGAACAAATTTTTGGTCATGAGGTAAGAGGACCACTTAAATTGATTGAGGAAAAATTAGTGGGTGAGAAAGCGGAAATTACACTATTGGATTACGTATCAAATTTTAGGGAACGATTAAATAGAGCAGGTGAATTGGCGAGACAACATTTGAAAGTTGCATAAAATGTGATGAAACGGGTAGCGGACAAGAAATCCAAAGTTCATAGTTTTGCCAGTGGGGATAAAGTTTTAGTGTTGTTACCTGTGGTAGGGGAGCCTTTAAAAGCTAGGTTTTGTGGACCGTATCAGATTGAAAGGAAATTAAGTGAGGTGAATTATGTGCTAAAAACACCAGGTAGAAGGAAGACTCACCGAGTGTGCCATGTGAATATGCTTAAAAGGTACTTTGAAAGGGAAGGAGAGAAAAAAGAGGTTTTAATGATTCTAACTCAAAGTGACAAACCAAATCTAGATGACTGTGAATTTGACATATCTCAAATTAAATTGGAAAATGAGGATGTTCTTAAAAATTGGGATGAATTGTTAAGTAATCTTCCAGAGGAAAAACAAACTGACCTGAAAGAGTTATTGATATCACACGGGCAAGTTTGTAGAGATAAATTGGAAAGTACTAAAATGGCTATATATGATGTAGATGTGGGAAATGCTGTTCTATCAAACAACATCCATATAGACTTAATCCTTTAAAATTGGCACAGGTTAACAGAGAGATTGAGAGTATGCTGAAGAGTGGATAATTGAAGTGGGTTGCAGCCAATGGAGCTCACCCATAGTGATGGTACCTAAACCAGACGGTATGCAACGGTTGTGTGTGGACTATAGAAAGTTGAATGCAGTTGCAAGAACGGACTCTTATCCTGCCCCACCATTGAAGTATTGCATTGAGAAAGTGGGACAATCTGCTTTTATTTCCAACTTCCAGATATGGAAAGAACATTTAAAACATTGTATGGAGTTCTTCGATCGACTTCAGGAGGTGGGTGGTGATAAACCTAGCCGAAAGTGAATTTGGAGAAGCCCGAATCACTTTCCTTGAGGAGTTTCTGACACCCTCAAGACAAAGGGAAATAATGCGATTTCTTAGCATGAATGGCTTTGATCGAACAGTTGTGCAAAAGTTTTGTGGCGTGATTACTCCACTGATGGAATTGTTGAAGAAACGTAAATAAGTTCAATGGACAGTGGGCTTTCAACAGGCATTTGACTGCCTGAAAGCTGTGATCACCAATGCTCCTGTATTGGGGAATTGCAAGGGGTTCTGTGGTCAGATTGAACTAAATTATCTGATTCTGAAGAGAAATGCCGAGGAGTAGAGGAATGGATGGATTGTGCAGACACTTTGTTCAAAGAGACGGTCAATCGAGAAGGATTTTGGTTAGAGGAAGAAGAGCAAAGAAAAATGGACTATATTATTATGCCTGTTTGCATGTGGGTTTTTTTGTGGAACGTAAAAGTATTTTTTCTGTGTACATTTCTTAGTGGATGGTGCAAAAGTCAAAAATGAAACCATCTTGAACTTGATGGTTTATTTATTTTCTTGGGGGAGGTGTCATGCGAGAGTGCCTTTAAGAACTGGATGTTTAAGCAATGTACCTTTAAGAAAACAGTGATGTCATAGAGTGGGTGGAGCTCAGCTCAGGTCAGCCATTTTGCAGTTTGATTTTGCAGTTTGGTTTTGCAGTTAGTTTAAAAAGTGCCTGGCTGGTTTTGCTGAGAGCAGTTTAAAAGTAGAAAGCCAGTTTGAGACAGCAGCTTGAGAAGTTCTGGTTTGCTGTGAGTGCTTGAAGGGAGAAAGCCAGGTTTGAGAAAGCAGCTTGGGGTGTGTGTCCAGGGAGCTGCATGAAGAAAAGCAAGGTTCTGGAGCTGAAATCAATCAAGCTAATATATCTCTGCCATTCTACAGAAACTATATATATCCTTTAACCTGATGTGATACTGTTTAAAGGTGTTAAGTCTCTTGGAAGTTTGAAGGAACATCTTAAGGATTATTTACTATTGCAATATTTTCTGAGTTATCTTTGAAGTAAGGGGTGTTAAGATACCCAATGTTTATTTAAGATGTTAAGTTGAGTTCATGGAATAAACAGTGTTTTGTGTTTAAAAACCCACGTGTCCATAATTGTAATCCCACACCTAGGGAAAAAGCCGTGTGCTAGGAAAAGCAACAAAAACATTAAAGGGTGAGGTTGGTTGAACCCCATGATACATTTTGGGGGTTCTGAAAACGCCTCGCCCATAACAATGATAGTATGCACTATGTAAGACTAACTGTGGATGGTATTTCAGGATTCAATTTAATATTAAGTGCTTATGCAACATAAGTTGCTTTATTGCTCTGTATATGAAAGAGGTATATGTATGCATAGGATTTTGTGATTGTAGCTATCGTGAAACTGTATATGTTCATCATCATTGATCTTTAAAACTAAGAAGCCTATTCGCGGCTGAAAGCAGGAAATCCAGAAGGTTCTGTTTGTGATTCACCACTCCTCTGTTGAAGTCCTCACAGTTGGACATCTTAAATATCAGTTGAGGGGCAGCATGGTGGCGCAGTGGTTAGCACTGCTGCCTTATGGCGCCGAGGTCCCAGGTTCGATCCTGGCCCTGGGTCACTGTCCGTGTGGAGTTTGCACGTTCTCCCCGTGTTTACGTGGGTCTCACCCCCACAACCCAAAGATGTGCAGGCTCGGTGGATTGGCCGCGCTAAATTGCCCCTTAATTGGAAGAAAAGACTTGGGTACTCTAAAAAAAAATTTTAATCTCTTGAGATGACAGTGAAGTAGTACTTTAAACGTTAATCACACTAAAATGTCTTGAAAGCATTTGGGGGCGGAATCTTACCATATTTTTTCAACATTTCGGTTCCATTGAGAAAGTCGTTGAGAATCGCGCCAATGATGGGAAACTCACCAAATATTGAGTGTCTCGGTTTTTTTTCCCCATATGATTCACTCCACTCTCCGCTCATTTTCTCGCCCTGGGAAAATTTAATCTCTGCATTCAGGTGTGTCGCTCCTTTTAATTGCCTCCCCAGCCCTGCACTTGTCCCAAGTCCAATCAGGGGGTTGCTGCCAGGGTGACAAACTTGTTGCAATTGGATGGGAAAGTCCCAGAATGGAATCCTGACTCAAAAGACCGTCGCTGTTACTTTATTTGATCCAACCGTAAATGGAGACCACCATCGAGGAGGTTTCACAGCCGTCACCCACAGATACCCACCTCACAGCTGAGGATGCACAAGAGGCGGAGGAAGGAATTTCCCACTGAACCGGAACTCGAAGGAATGCCGTAGCCCAGGACTCAGCCAAGCTGCTGGTCGATGACTTGCCCCTGGGGCCTGTCAACACTGAGCTGTTGCAACTGCAAAGGCAGCGACGTGAGCATCAGGAAGGGATGATGGCATCCCTCCTCAGACTGAAAGGCTGACTGAAGGAGTCCCTTCTGGCGAGAAGGTGGTGCTGTCACTCCAGTGCAACATGGCTAACACTGCGAGGGGGTGTCCGCAGTGGTGACCTTGGCACAGGAGGTGCACTCCACGGTGGGGCATGTCTGCTCCATGGTTTGGCAAATGATCTCGATGGTGCAGGGCTTCAACTGCATGAATGGGAATCCACGAGTGTCAGCGCCTGAGGATGGTAGGGATCCTGGATCTCACATCAGCTGCTCCTCTATCCTAGGGAAGGAGTCAGGGCCACCCGAACACCTGAAGGGTAGAGGATCTGCAAGATCACAGCCTGGGGACTTCTGATCAGCACACCTGACACCCCATCCCATTAAGCGACATACCTCCAGCCCTGCATATCGCAAAGAGCTGCACTGCAACCCTCGTGCAGCCTGTAAGTAGGCTCAGGCCCTAAAGATCCAGGCCTCCCAGGGGACGCCCATCAAGTCACCTTGGGAAACAGTTGTGGAAGTCAGCAGGTGGCCTCAACATCAGGTGTGGATCTTGGCCATACACCTCGAAGTAGCAGGAGGGTGAGGAAAAATAAATTCTCGGCACTTTGTGGGTAGGGGTGAACCTAGGCATTAGTGGAGAGAAGTCATCATTGTAATATAGCTCTTGTATTAACCTTCACTTTGTTCACTTTGTGGTATTTCCCTGAGGAACCATCCCTCCAGCCACCTAATTCCCTCAAGATGGCTGGGATTTGCTACAAGATGCAACTATCATGGATTCTCTCCAGGGAAGGGATGGACACCTGCACGGTGCGTATCACATGTTCATTGAGGGAGTGATAACCCTTGAGGTTTATTAATGGTGCTTCATGCCACCAAGGAGACTGGAGAGCAACATGGGTGCAGCCAGTCACCCCCTGCACCATGGGTATGCCTGCTATGTGGGCAAAGTCCATGGCCCTGACATCCTGGCTCAACCGGTCCCAGTCCAAGGTGATATACAGTTGGGTCTTTGTGAATAGCGCAACTGCGACCCCTCTTATGCACTTGTGTATGGCTGACTGGGATATGCCAAGCAGGTCACCCGTGCTGCCCTGAAAAAAGCCACTAGCATTGAGGTTCAGAGAAGCAGTAACTTTAAAGGCCACATGCAATGTATGACCTCCCAGTCCAAGTGGCGCCAACTCTTACATCTCGCTCAGGTGGTCAAACATCCCCAGTGGGAAAGCATAGTCTACCCTGCCCTCGACTCTGACATCAGAAGGTTAAAAAGCTTGATGTCTGAAAACTCCTGGCCAGTATTGTCTCCTTCAAGGCTCTGCGACCTGCAGTCCTGATCCTGGAGGAGCAAAGGGCCCAGCCTCCCCGCTTCTGCTAGGAGCTGTTTCTGGCTGCATGCAGCAGCGCATCAATGTCACTGCTGCTGGTTGATCACAATCGATAGCATTGCCAACTCTGGCAGGTTCTCTACCGATGAATATGCAATGAGTGGGGAAGTTCCAGTGGAAAGGCTCTCTAATGATATTGTAATGTATTGAAATGTGGTTCCCAGCCTTCCGTGGTGGATTTCTGATCACACCACCGATGAGGGGCCTGGAAAATCACCAATTGAAATCCTGCTGGAGAGGATCACATTTTCCGATTGTAATCGTATTTTCTACCCATTCTCACTGATTGCTAATGGGAGCTCAAACTCACCCTCTACATTTTGTTGAATAAGGTTTTTAATTATGCACTAAAACATACTTAACTGTGTTAAAGAACATGGCTGCTGGTAAAAGCCAGGTTATTCCAAATCCCAGAGGGAAAGTTTATTTTGCAATTTGATATAATGTGGAGAAAGGTTTGAAATCCATAGAATAATGTCCCAAACATTTTGTGATGACTTTAACTAAAATAAAGTTTTATAAAGCAACAAAATAAACAATGAATAAAATAAATTAGAAATACCCTTAACTAAGACAAATGGCTATACCAAGTGGAGGGACCTTTCAGACAAATTGTCAGTGAACCAAAGTGTATCACTCCAGCTGCACAACAGAGTTTTCACTCCATGTTTTCTTTGTGCGCAGGAATCGGAGTACATGATTTTTACTGTCACTCTGGTAGGGCTGAGTCTGATAGAGCCGGCAATGCCAGCTCCACAGAGGAGATTGGGGTGAAGTCTTTAATGGGTACCCTGATCTACACCTGAAAAGAGACTCCTTCCCCCCCCCCCCTCCACAGGCTGTGAGGACCCCCCACGCAAGCACTGAGGCAACCCTCCTCCACAAGCATCAGGGCACCCCTTCCACACAAGGGGAACTCCCTCTAATGGGACATCCCACAGGTTGGCACTTCCAAGGTGGGTGATGGTGCCTGAGGGAAGTGCCGGAGCACTGCCCAGGCAGGTTGCTCTCCAAACTATATAGTAAGCTATACTTACCTTTGCGCTCCCAGTGGATTTCACTCAACAGCTTCACGTTTTGCTAAAATTGTTGTAAACCTTGCCGATATGACGGCAAGGAGGAAATTCTTTACCTGGGAGGAACATATGGCAGGGAAGCCCTTTTAAGTACATGTCAATTTATTTAAATGAGGTCTCCACGCTTTCTGGGCAGGACCTTATTGCATCACTGGTGAGGGGCAGGGAAAATCTCAGAATGCGATTTCGCCACCGCCAAGATTTTGTTTTCTGCAGTCTCATCAGATTTTTCGCCACAACCGTCATTTATGCCTGCGGCGAATGTCAGCTGAAAATCCCACCTCCCCCCACCCCAGTTCACCTATTCAAAATACCTTTATTTCACTACCTTCTATTTCACTACCTTCAGAGTTAATTTTCCATGAGTGTTCCACAACAACTCATAGATTTTTAAAAAACTATAACAAAAATCCAGTAATAGCTACCACACCAGGCTGCCATATCTCTTTGAGAGCTGCTCCTCAAGACAGGCTTTCTTTACAGACCTGGCTTGCTGGCAGGTCTGATGTCTAAAGCAGCTACCCTTGCATGAGTTTAATTATCTCTCTTATTTTTCTTCTTTTTGATCTACCCTTAGAGTCTTACTCTTATCTGAACTTATCTTCAGAAGTCAAACTTCATTTTTTGAGTCTATGTTTTAGAATGTAAATGCAAAATTCACATCTCTTCATTTGAACCTCTAACACCTTATTCAAACATTTTCTGCACCTTTCACCATTGTTACAAGCTTGCCTTAGGTAAACATCTGTTTAAGCATGAGTCCATTAGCATAACAAACCTGTCCCTACTTTTAAGCAGGTTGCGTTTTCCAATATTTGTGCAATGCCAAATTTCTCCATTATGATCAAAGACCCTTTGTAGCTTTGTAAAGAAATTTTTTTTAAACTTAAAGATTCAATATATATCCCAATCTGAACAATATTTAAAAAGTGAAGGATATTCTATATTCTTTTGCTTGGTGAGAATTCTTCAAATGCGATTAGTTTTTTAGGATGCGTGATATCATCAGTTTTGCTGGCGACCCCATCTAAATGATGATAAAATGAAATTCTTGTCAGATTAAGGGAAATCTAGATTGCTAGATCTTTGTCTGTAGCTTTTTTTGATATCAGCGATGAGCGCCATCATTTCACTGTTGATCACAAAATCCAAGCCTCTGAATCTTTTTGTTGTTCTTTTCACTATTTATGTATCTATTCACTGTTTAATAAATTTGTCTAGTAATTTTTAGCCTGAGCCATGGCCTGAAAGAATGTTTATTCTTTCACCGTTCTCAAGTTGCAGAAATGATGTAGTGTCCAAAATAAATAAAACAACGGGGCTGTCTATCTGGACTTGTTACAATTATCTGGATTTGGACAACTAACTGCATGCCTTTGTTTATAAGACGTGAAAACTGACATTCAGAACGGCCTATGATGCTGAACCTGGGAAAAAAATAGACTGAACCCAAAAAGGTAACAGGTTGTAAATTACTTTTAGATATCTGGGAGATATAATAAAGTGCTAAAAAATTGCAAGTCTTTCTTGCTGTTGGTGAGAGGCCAGGATTTAATACGTAAAGGTCACCGTTCTGCAACACCCATTTGAACACATAGTCACTGTGTTCCTTATTAAGGACCAGGCTCCAGCTGTAGAAAAAACAGATCATTTTGAAATCACCTTTCAATTTGGCACAAGAAGGTAAAATAAAAACCCTAGGTAGCCAAATAATGAAAACACTCTCCTGGGACATGCAAGAGTTAATTTATGTAAGATTACCATCAAGTCTCTGGGGAGGTTACATTCAAAAGAGGATGCATTGTGCAAATGACTTCTATGTCTGAAAGCATTGCGGAAAAGAACTTAAAAATCAGCTCTTGAGTATTTCATTTTATTCTGGATGACACATTCCCTCTACTAATTAAGGCACGGCACCTCCCTCTACCTAAATGGACATGAAAGTAAATATCAGTTCATTATAATTAATACACATTGTTATCAAGTACAGTAGGTTTGGCTAGGCCACTTCTAGCTCAAATATCAAAGTTTTTGAAGGTTTAGTAAAGGTTATTCATCCCTATTGCTGCTGTATTTTACCCAATTACTTTGCAGTGAGTGATTCTGCTATTGTTTTGACTTTCTTTCAATGCCTTTAAGGGGCAAGGAAAGAATAGAAAATCATTTTCGTAATAGTAGCTTAACTTGCAGAAGCAAAGGTCTAGGAAATAAAACATAGTTATGCTTTGGCACAAAAATAAAATTGAAAAATGAACAAGGATAGTTTGAGCCGAATGTTGCATCTTATGTTCAAATGGAAATTTCTCTAAATTCATGCCAATTTGTTCCCAAATTTACTTTAAGGAGAGACTTGTATCTCTGACACAGTGTATCTCTTATACAGTGCCTCCTCCTCTCCGCAACCAACACACTGCCACTTGCGAGGGGACCATTTCTTTGTGTACCAAACATTATTTCTTGCTGCTCATCGCAGTTTTGAGTATGAAAAATTAAATGAAAGCCCGGGAATTAAAATTACACCAGCCTAGTGCCAGCTCAGCTAGCTGAGATTTTCACTTGCATTGGTGACTCTCATGCCCCGAATTGAAATCAAGGGTTAATTATCCTCTGGACTTCCTCAGAAATAATTGGTTGATAATCTTGCATCCTTTCAACATCCTCAGAACTGATATGAGAGCGGCTCACGGTTTCAGAGTGCATGGGATTCATCACGAGTTGCTTAAAGTGGAGCAGTGTGCCTTCTAAAATATTACGCACATGCTTAAGATTTTTTAAAAAACTTTAATACTTTTATAATTGAATATCAGCTGAAAATGTTGATTGAGGATGAATATAATGGGATTAAATTAACATTTGACAACACTGATCTTTTAAAATTTTGTTCCAAGAGGGTGCTTTTCTTGAAGTGGTAGCTGCAGGAAATGATGCAAAACCTTACCATGCCACATGCTCTCCCCTTTGAGAGCAGACTGGTGGGCCATCCAAAACACAACGTCCGTTCAAAATGAGCTGAGGGATCACAATCTCTCTCTCTGTGAACAGGAATTGAGCATTTACTCCATCTGTGTTTCCACAGCACAAGGTCATATGGCATGCCAGTCTTCCGGAACATTCATTCATTACGGGGTACTGGTACTTCTGGCTGGATGGCTGGTTTGTGATGCAGAGTGATGCCAACAGTGCAGGTTGAATTCTCGTACCGGCTGAAGTTATACACTAAGACCCCACATTCTCAACCTGCCTCTCTTGAGGTGTGGCGACCCTCGGGTTCAATCAACACCAGTCGGCTCTCCAAGGAGAGAGCAGCCTATGGTTCCCTGGGATAGTGGCTACATTTATCTTGACATCCACAGCACTCTGCAGTGTAAGAGAAATAATTTTGTGCCTTTTCCTGAACAATTACCCAGGTAATTTGTTTGTGTCAGAGAAGTTGAAGGCTGGCCCTCCTGCCCAGAGACCAATTGTTACTTCAGTTTTCAAATTTAATTTCTGGGATGTGGGTGCCGCTGCCCATCCCTAGTTTCCCTTGAGAAGTGGTGGTGAACTGCCTTCTTGAACCACGCCCATGTGGTGTAGGTACACCCACAGTGCTTTTAGACAGGGAGTTCCAGGATTTAGACCCAGTGACAGCGAAGGAATGGCAATGCATTTCCAAGTCAGGGTGGTGAGTGGCTTAGAGGGGAACCTATAGATGGTGGTGTGCCCAAGTTAGAAGGCCTGGGATGGTGGTGGTGGGGCGGGATGGGGGGATGGGGGGGCAGCACCTAATCAATTACTCTATGGTTCATAAGCTCCTGTGACAATGCCTGCTCCCATGGAAGCACCTGCCTCTCCAACAACCCCCCCCCCTCCCCCACCTCACTTTGTTGGGAGCCTGCACAGAATCATAGAATCGCTACAGTACAGAAGGAGGTTACTCAACCCATCGAGTCTGCAACAACCCTCTGAAAGAGCACCCTAACCTAGGCCCATTCCCCCACCCTATCCCCATAACCCCATCTACCTTTTGGACATCTAAGGAGGCAATTTTATTATGACCAATCCACCTAACCTGCACATCTTTGGACAGTGAGAGGGAACTAGAGCATCCTGGAGGAAACCCACACAGAGGCGGAGAGAAACTGAAAACTCTCCACAGATCTCCACCTGCACTGCATACTTCGCCACTTGATCAAAATAAGGGGTATGCAGAAAGTCAGCGAGCTTTTCACCCCAGACACCCATGACTGCAATTACAGATTAGCTCGTCCTTCCCATAAAACTGATAACGTTCAGCCCAGTGTGAGCTTTTCCCCACTATTATTTAAGTGTTCCATTACTACTTACCAGCAGAATAGAGTAAGTTTTGAATATTTGAAAATTTATGAGCAGTGACAAATCCTGATATTGGTTTGATTATGTCCCCTGCGGAAGTCCTGACCCCTTCAGATATCCGACTGTGATGCTGAGAAAGGCATTTTGCCATTGTATACATCTGATTATTCGCATGAGCACAGACTAAGAGCGTAGTTTGTCTTGGAGAGCCTAGGAACTGATAATTGGGACAGGATTAATAATTCTGAGAACCATATGATCCTGAGAATTATAAAATGCCAGCTGATATATGCATTAAAGATATTAACAATATATCTTATCCAATCACAATCGCAAATTTTGTTCAATTTAAGATATGCACTGGGAATGCAATTTTACTGCGTGTACAATGGCAATTGTCAGGAATTCGATAATGACAACTAATTGGTATTAAGTCCATTTGTGTTATTCTGTGCTCCTTTGTACTGTAAAATGAACACCGGCTCTGAGAAAGCACCTGCTCCCTCAATGTTAATACTCTGTGGATCAATTGTGGATCGCTCATTGTTAGTCAAAGGATAGCTGGAATGCTGCTCCTGATTGGAAAGGGTCAGGAATTGAGACCCGACATTGAGCAGAGATTTTGTAACCGTTTCCCTCATGGAACTTCAATTAAATTTGTGTGCAGAATTCAAATAGACTGGAGTGAATCTAATTCCACATTTAAATGGAAGATTGTAGTAATAGCATGCAGGCCAGCAATATCTTTGGGCAATGTCAATTGAGAATTTGATTCAATGATCCTCTGGGGTCTTTCTATTCTTCCAGCACCACCTAGATCAACTGAACTTTACTATATATGATAAGAAGAAAAAAAATAAGTGGTAGGTATAACCTACTTGTGATTTTATGTAACCTTCTGTCAATGATTATTATGGGGAACCACATTCTAGCTCCCCTGAATATCTAGCTCCCTTGAATACGAACTATCTATGCTGTGTAGCTATAAATCAGGAATATAAAGTTAGTCTCAGCAATGGTGACCATGACAACTATCACCGATTGTTTTAATAAAAACATCTGCTTCACTAATGCCCTTGAGGGAAGAAAATCAGCCAGCCTTAACAGGTCTGGCTTACATGTAACTCCAGATCCACAACAATGTAGTTGACTTCCAACTGCCCTCCTCTGAAATGACCTAACAAGCCACTCAGCTCAAGGGCAAATTGGGATGGTCAACAAATGATCGCCTTGTCAGCGATGCCCATACCCCATGGGAAAAGAAAGTCTAAGCCTTGACATTAACCATCCACCCTCCAGGCACAGACAGGAAAGGATCACCAAGAGAACAGCATCTCCAATCTGTCATATACATGCCAGCTGCAACTTTTACAGCAGATTACATGAGCTGCGTGAGCCCTAGCTTTATTATCACATTTACATCAATGCACTTGCGAGCCTGATTTAAGTGGAATTGTTCCCAGCTAAGCTTCCTGGGACTTCGCCACGTGGATCAGTTACCAAGTTGCGGTTGATGTTTGCAGTCAACCAGGGGGTGCTCCAGCAAGAGGTGGGGCTGCCATCAGTTTTTAGAGTGTAAAATGTCTACTAGGAGAGGCTACGGACGGGATTTGAGTGCATGTTTTGTTAGGTCCTTTGTCAGTGGGACGACTTTTGTTAACTTTCAGCCAATGGTGTTCTTTGAGGAGGAGGATTTCCCTGAGGTCATCAGGATGTTCAATGTGTGCCATAGAATGCCAAGCGCAGCTGGTTAGGTTCTCTCCTTTGGACATTCTGAATTCTCCCTCTGTGTATCCGAACAGGTGCCGGAATGTGGTGACGAGGGGAATTTCACAGTAACTTCATTGCAGTGTTAATGTAAGCCTACTTGTGGCACTAATAAAGATTATCATTATTATTATTATATATTATATAGACATGGGCTGTTTCAGTATGTGAGAAGTCATGAATGGTATTGAATATTGCGCAATATCAATGAAAATTCCCACTCTATCCTGGGTGGCTGCCTCCTGTTTCTCTGTGACACGTTCCGCTACTGCACGCTGTAGCCACGTAAAATGGCTGCTTCCCGATTAATTTGGCCAAAACCCGATTTAAAATGGCTAACCGGAAAGGCTGATGGGAAGAGCAGGTAACAAGACACAAACGGACAGCTGCAGGCAGAATATCATATTCGGCTCTGGGTAAGTCGGCCCAGATCGATACTCAGGACTATTAACAGCCCATCAACCCAGACATCTGCAGTTTAATCGGCTATCCCCGGGAACAATTGCAACATATTAGCAATTGAATACCGGGCCAGACCTGTCGGCGCCTGCAGTGGCCGAAACAAAGGCAGGTGAACGACCACCCCCCGATCGGGGAATCGCCTCGCAATTGGGCGTATCAAACCCAGTGATTGGGAACAAGTCCAATCACTTGGGACGCAGGGTCAAGGGCCGCACCGAGAGGCGGGAAGCCCCTGGGCCCTATAAAGTGAGGGGCCAAGTTCAGATCGCTCTCTCTCCCTTCTTCGCCTGCTCGAGACCTTCGCAAGAACATCAACCGGCAACTGTAAGTTTGAATCCAGCCATCGCTATCCGATAAAGACTCCTAGCCATCGACCTGTATCAGCCTTTTGAATCCCGCGGGCCAGATCCGATTCGATAAGCCATTCGTTTCCCTGACCTGGTGGGCCCTTCCTAAAGTTAAGTATTGGCCAGTAGTGATAGGTTTATTATATAGATAGTAGGATTATTGTATAAACATTACTTGTTGTATATAATAAATGACCGTTGATTTCAATCTTACTAAGCGGTGTGCTGACTTATTAATCATAACTTGAACTTGAACCACGCGGCGGTATCAGAAAGATACCTGGCGACTCGTGAGCAAAGGTGACGTAATAAGAGCTAATAAACTAAGGCTAAAAAGAGCAACAACGCTCATGCTGCAGTGCCAACATGTTAGCATGGTGCTTACCCTGGTGCACAACCATGTCCAACAGGCTACATGTTGGCCATGGTTGGCACTGTGGACTCTGCCCCGTCGATGCCCAACACCGTAGGGGCCTCCGCCCTGACGCCTGTCCCTGATGCCTGGGGTACCATTGGCTGACCTTGCCCTTGCCAGGGTTGTGCTCAGCGGCCCCTGCCCCACATCACTATAGTGGCTACTATGGGCATTGCCCTGGGTGGGCCACCAGCAGGTGGCCGCCAGGGGGTGGGGGTTGGGGGCACCAATACAGCCGGTGTCAATCTGCAGCTCTAGGGGCCAAGGTGGGTGGTCAGTGGGGGGGGGGAGGGGGGGGGAGAGGGAGGGGGGGGGCAGCAAGATGGCTGCCTTGCAGGCTGCGGTAATGGTGGTCCAGAGCTGGATACCGCTCCAGTCCCGTGGAGGGGGTCACCATGGCCACTTGGTCTGTTCCACCGTTACCCACACCCCCCTCCCCCCAAGCCTGGGCAGGGCCCCTCCCACCACAGTCAGCCTGGACAGTGTCTGGCCCGGCAGCCCACAGTCACTCCTCTCTGTGTCCTACCTCCTCTCTGTCCTTTATCAACCACGATGCCAGTTTCACGATTTTTAAAAGCACAAGTGAACCGCGACATTGGGAACTTGGCCCATCGGAGGAGGTGAATTGCGGAGACCTCGAAGGAATGCCGGGCCCGCTAATGATATGCAAACGGTTTTTACTGTACGTGCATTCTGGAACGCATTGCCGCCATTGTCGAGGTGACGGAGAATTGCGATTTCGCGTCAAATCGGTGCCCGCCACAATTTTGGCATCAGAACCTATTTTATCATAGAATTTGCAGTGCAGAAGGAGGCCATTTGGCCCATCGAGTCTGCACCGGCTCTTGGAAAGAGCACCCGACCCATTTCTCTCCCCAATCGCGTTTCCCGATTTCAGTGTCAGCTAACGAAGAATCCCGCCCAGGGGCACTTATCTCACCTCATGAATTCAGCTCTTTTGCCCATGTTTGGACCAAGGCTGTAATGGGGTCATGTGTTGGATGGCTCTGGAGGAACCCAAACTTAGCATCTGTGTGCAGGTTATTGCTGTTTAGATGTTTTATGATAGTATTGTCAATAACCCTTTCCAACACTTTGCTGATGTTTGAGAAGAAAGATTGAGCTGTTGCTGGCTGGATTGGATTTGTCCTGCTTTTTGTCGACAGGACATACCCGAGCATATTTTCCACATTGCTGGGTAGATTTGGATTTTATTGGATTTGGATTTTGTTTATTGTCACGTGCACCTAAGTACAGTGAAAAGTGTTTTTCTGCGAGCAGATCATTAAGTACATGAAAAAGAAAATAATAGAAATACATAATAGGGCAACGCAAGGTACACAATGGTGTAGTGTTAATCAGGTCAGTCCATAAGAGGGCCGTTTAGGAGTCTGGTAACAGTGAGGAAGAAGCTGTTTTTGAGTCAGTTCTTGCGTGTTCTCAGACTTCTGTATCACCTGCCCGATGGAAGAAGTTGGAAGAGTGCGTAAGCCGGGTGGGAGGGGTCTTTGATTATGCTGCCCGCTTTCCCCAGGCAGCGGGAGGTGTAGATGGAGTCAATGGATGGGAGGCAGGTTTGTGTGATGGACTGGGCGGTGTTCACGACTCTCAGATGTTTCTTGAGGTCTTGGGCCGAGCAGTTGCCATACCCGGCTGTGATGCAGCCAGATAGGATGTTTTCTATGCTGCATCTGTAAAAGTTGCTGAGATTAAATGTGGGCATGCTGAATATCCTTAGTTTCCTGAGAAAGTATAGGCGCCATTGTGCTTTATTGGTGGCAGTGTCGATGTGGGTAGACCAGGTCAGATTTTTGGAGATGTGTACCCCTCAGAATTTGAAGCTGCTAACCATCTCCACCTCGGCCCCGTTGATACTGACAGGGGTGTGTACAGTACTTTGCTTCCTGAAGTCAATGACCAGCTCTTTAGTTTTGCTGGTATTGAGGGATAGGTTGTGTCGTGTCGCTGCACCACTCCATTAGGTTCTGTACGACCCTCCTGTATTTTGCCTCATCGTTATTCGAGATCCACGCAGTCGTGTGTGTGTGTACAGGGAGTATAGTAGGGGGCTAAGTATGCAGCCTTGCGGGGCCGCGGTATTTAGGACTACTGTGGAGGAGGTGTTGTTGTTTATTCTTACTGACTGGTCTGTGGGTCAGAAAGTCGAGGATCCAGTTGCAGAGTGAGGAGCCAAGTCCTAGGTTTTGGAACCTTGATATGAGCTTGGCTGGGATTATGGTGTTGAAGGCAGAGCTGTCGTTTGGCTGGGATTATGGTATTGAAGACAGAGCTGTACTCAATATATAGGAGTCTGATGTAGGAGTCCTTGTTGTCGTGATGCTCTCTGGATGACTGTCGGGCCAGGGAAATGGCGTCTGCTGTGGACCGTTTGTGACGGTATGCAAATTGCAGTGGATCAAGGCGTTTTGGGAGTATGGAGGTGATGCGTTTCATGACCAACCTCTCGTAGCACTTCATTACGACTGAAGTCAGAGCCACCGGACGGTAGTCACTGAGGCACCGGTATGATGGTGGTCTCCTTGAAGCAGGTGGGGACATCGGAGCGGAGTAGGGTCAGGTTAAAAATGTCCCCAAACACATCTGTCAGCTGGTCCCCGCAGGCTCTGAGTGCACGACCAGGGATGCCGTATGGACCTGTCGCCTTTCGAGGGTTCACTTTCAGGAAGGCCGATCTGACTTCGGAAGCTGTGATGGTGAGTATGGGTGTGTTATGGACTGCTGGGGCACCCAACAGCGGATCATTGGTTTCCTGCTCGAACCGAGCATAGAATGGATTGAGTTCAACGGGAAGGGGTGCACTGCTGCTGGAGATACTGCTCGGCTTCTCTTTGTAGCTCGTTATGTTGTTTATGCCTTACCCCAACCGCAGAGAGTCTGTAACACCAGTCTGTGACTCTAGCTTGGTTTGATATTCTCTCTTGGCATCTCGGATGGCTTTGCAGAGGTCGTACCTGGATTTCTTGTATAAGTCAGGGTCACCTGACTTGAAAGCCTCAGACCTGAGTAGGGAGTCAATCTCGCGATTGAAGCTTGGTTTCCAGTTGGGGAACATACATACTGCTTTGTTTGGCACTCAGTTGTCCACACATTGGCTGATGAAGTCTGTGACAGTGGTGGCATACTCATTTAAGTTGGTCGCTGAGGTCTTAAATATGGACCAGTCCATTGTCTCTAAGCAGTCACATGGGAGCTCATGGGCCCATTGGTTAGCATTGCTGGCCCATTGAATCTGCATAGACTCTCTGAAAGGGCACCCTACCTAGGCCCACTCCCCCAGCCTATCCCTGTAATCCATAACCCCAGATAACCTGCACATCCTGGACACTTGCAATTTGGGATAGCCAATCCACAGAATGTGCACTCCTTTGGATTGTGGGAGGAAACTGGGGCACCCGGAGGAAACCCATGCAGACACTAGATAGAAAGTGCAAACTCCACACGTCACCCAGGCTGGAATTGAACCCGGGTCTCTGGCGCTGTGAGACAGAAGTGCTAACCACTGTGTCACTGTGCCACTATCTGGCATACATGACCCTTATGCCTTTGTTGAATTGAAAATTATAAGGAAATCCTGTGCCATTGTGAGAGCTAAAAGGCTCTTCAGCAAGGAATACAAAACTCAAAGGTAAATAAATGCAGGTCGCATTAAATATAGTCAGCATAAAATCAATCTCGCATCATAATTCTGATTATGCAAATGCAGTTTGTGGAATTATAAGCACATATTTGCATTTGGTTTTCCTGCAAACAAGCTGAACCAAATATTTCTGATTTAAATGATTTGTGACCAAAGTCAATGTTAGTTAACTGTAATTCAGTAACATGAAATATTACGTGACATTAACGAGATACTTGAATAAACAATATATGCAATGCATGATTTTGTAAATATTGAAATAAATGAATAGCTGTAATTTGTAAGAAGTATAGCATATCTCTGGCAAGAGACTGAAACTTATTTTGTTTATGTTTATTGGGCTGTCAAACACAATTGATATCTGATTGTAGAATGGAGGTATTGTACCGCTCAATGTTTTCAATGGTAATTACAGGATATGCCATTTGTGGGATATACAAGTCTCAACGTCCACTTGCATCCCAGTTTAATTAAAGTCAATATATGTAGAATTTTCAGAGGTGCATATCATCAAGGTTGTGAATTCATTTTGATATTGAGTGCATTTTCAGAAAACTTGCATTATTTCCTCATTTAATATTTTATGACTAGTAAGGTGTGTTCTTCAATACAACCACAAGAATGTGAGATTCCACGATTCCTATGTTTTTATCTGTCATCTTTTGAAAATTCTTTTGGGGGTGGGGGGGAGGGAGCGTAATGCCAGCCTTTGTTTACTTTATCTACAAATAACGATGATAGATCCCCTCGGTTTGACTGTGCATGTATGCTGTGACTTGTTCTAGTTTGTCAATGCTGAATGCGAGTCTCTGCCTATGAAAATTGAAACAGTGATCTATCATCTTATGAAAAGCAATGGTTTTTGAAGCCAGCCCGATGCATGTCTGAAATATGCAAGAAATGGAGAAAGTAATGCCAGGCCCTCAAGATGGGGATGGTTTTGGTACAATTCAAGCATATTTCCAGACGCAAGAAAGATAGGGCTTCCAAATCCGAAGCTCGCAGATAACGAAGTAAATAGAGCATGAAATAAAATAGAATAAAGGAGGCTTATGAAAAAAATCAGGCAGAGAACAAAGTCAAAAATCAGTTTGTATACAGAGTGCAGGGTGAAATTTTAAACGGATATAGACAGAATGAGAAAATATTAATCATTAGCATAAAAGAGAGCTCAATTTTTCATGAAGATATGACAAGTAAGAGCCAGTTAAAGGAATGGTGGGACTAATTAAGCCCAGAAAATAAATTTTTCTTAAGTAAACCGAGGACATGGCTGAAGTGCTGGAATAAGAACTTTTTGTCTCTTCCTTCTCATGTCACAATACAACACAATAGTCATGGAGATATTGGACAGGAGAAAAGCTCAGAAGGAGGGGCTAAATATTTTGGTATCACTCAAAGTTAACAAACCCATCAGATCCAGGTAGGATATATTCTAGCTTGTTAGGGAAGCGAAGGCCAAAAAATAAGCCCTGATCACAATCTTTCAACTCTCCTCGGATATGGGGGTGTTGCCAGAGGGCTGAAAGGTTGCAAATGTTACGCTCTTTACAAAAAGGGGAGAGGATAAATCTGGTAATTACTGCCCAATCAAATCTAATGTCAATGGTGGAAAACCTAATTGAGACCATATTCAAAGAAAAAAATAATTTTCACTTGGAGCATCAGTAAGGGGCAGCCAGCAGGGATTGATTTTGACTAACCTTTTGGGGTTAGTTAACGCCAGTGGTGCAGTGGATGCATGGTAGCATTGTGGATAGCACAATTGCTTCACAGCTCCAGGGTCCCAGGTTCGATTCCGGCTTGGGTCACTGTCTGTGCGGAGTCTGCACGTTCTCCCCGTGTGTGCGTGGGTTTCCTCCGGGTGCTCCGGTTTCCTCCCACAGTCCAAAAATGTGCTCCCACAGTCCAAAAATGTGCAGGTTAGGTGGATTGGCTATGATGAATTACCCTTAGTGTCCAAAATTGCCCTTAGTGTTGGGTGGGGTTACTAGGTTATGGGGATAGGGTGGAGGTGTTGACCTTGGTTAGGGTGCTCTTTCCAAGAGCTGGTGCAGACTCGATGGGCCGAATGGCCTCCTTCTGCACTGTAAATTGTATGAAATCTATGTAGTTTATATGGACTATCAAAAGGTATTTTGGAAAGTTGCACATTACAGGCTTATTTGGAAAATTGATGCAGATGATATCAAAGGGATAGTAAAAACTTGAGTACATAAGAGTAATGAAGAATGGATATTTTCTGACTGGAAAGTGAGCATTAGGGGCATTTAAGGATGAGGAAATTCAGCTGAGTGGATAGATTAGAGAGGTTAGGATTTTCTCTTTTGAGTAGGCAAAGTTGGGGTAGGTGAAATAGAGGTATTGGAATTTATGATGGGTTTGGACAGAGAAAGTAGGGAGAAAATGTTTCCTATGACGATTCTTTCAGTAACCAAATATCAAAGATTAAAATAATTTATAAAGGCACCTCGGCGCAAGGCAGCCGATTTTCGGCCTGCCGATATTCTCCCTTCCGGATGGGCCGAAGTCCCGTCGATGTGATGACCGTTCACGTCAACGTAAATTAAACCTACTTTTCATCGGCGTGACCCTGTGCTCCAGGGTCACGCCGACCAGCGTGGAGGTGAGTGATGGCCTGGGGGGTTGGCTCTGGGCAGGCGATGGCGTGGCCGCAGTCTGAATGCATGAGGAGAGGTGTGCCTCGGGTTGTGTGTGTGTGTGTGTGCGGCGGGGGGGAGGGGGTGGTTAGAGTAGGCTGGGCTCCGGGGGAGTGCCGGGAGGGGGTCCGTGCCGGGGAGGGGGATAGGGGGGGGTCCGTGCCGGGGTGGAGGTTGGGGGGGGGGTCCGTGCCAGGGTGGAGGTTGGGGGGGGGGGGGTCCGTGCCGGGGTGGAGGTTGGGGGGGGGTCCGTGCCGGGGAGGGGGATGGGGGGTCCATGCCGGGGTGGAGGTTGGGGGGGGGGGTCCGTGCCGGGGTGGAGGTTGGGGGGGGGTCCGTGCCAGGGTGGAGGTTGGGGGGGGGGGGAGGTCCGTGCCGGGGTGAAGGTTGGGGGGGGGGGGGGGTCCGTGCCGGGGAGGGAGATGGGGGGGGGTCCGTGCCGGGGAAGGGGATGCGAGGGCAAGTGAGTTGGTCCACCTGGCCAGGTGCCAGCCTCCAACAGTTGGACCCATGCGGTCCATGCCACCTGGCTAGGGGGAGGAGGGGATATGGGCAATGATGACATGTCGCCGTTCTCCTCCCCCCACCAGGCCGTCATGTTTTCCGATCATCCAGCGATGTTGGCCGCCGTGGCGGCAGCCGCTCATGTCTATGTTGCCCTGGATGAGGAGGAGGAGGAGGAAGAGGAGCGTGCCAGAGAGGCGGCGCAGGCTGCCGCAGAGGGACAGGCGGCAGCCGTCCAGGCTGGAGGGACACCTGACCGACAGGACGAGGAGGGAGAGGAGGACGTCGCGGCCCCACGGCAACGGAGGCACCCGAGGGCGCCCCGTGTGTACCGGCCCCGGCAGTCATACCAGGACCTCACGGACCGGGAATGCAGGAGGAGACTCCGGATGAGGCGGGAAACCGTGGCACACATCTGCCACCTGCTGGCACACCTGTCACCGCATGGCACTGGTGGGGGACACCCTCTCCCCGTGTCCGTCAAGGTTACGGTGGCCCTGAACTTTTATGCAACGGGGTCATTCCAGGCACCGAGTGGGGACCTGTCCGGCATATCGCAGACATCGGTGCATCGGTGCATCCGGGCAGTGACAGACGCCCTATATGCCATGGTGCACTGCTACATCCGCTTCCCCGTGGACAGGGCCAGCCAAGATGCCCGGGCTGTGGGCTTCTCTGCCGTGGCCGGGTTCCCCATGGTCCAGGGCGCGATCGATGGGATGCACGTCGCCGTGCGGCTACCTGCGGATAACAGGGCCGTGTTCACCAATAGGAAGGGGACCTATTCGATGAACATACAGGTGGTCTGCGACCACCGCATGATGATCCTGCACGTCTGCGCCCGTTACCCAGGCAGTGTACACGACTCATACGTGTTGTCGCGGTCATCCATCCCAGGCATGTACGAGGGACGCCATCCCCGGCTGAGGGGCTGGTTGCTGGGCGACAGGGGCTACCCATTGCGATCGTGGCTGATGACGCCTATACGGAGGCCACGGAATGAGGCGGAGAACCGATACAATGATGCCCATGTAGCGACAAGGGGAGTGATAGAGAGGTGCTTTGGCGTGCTCAAGATGTGTTTCAGGTGCCTGGACCTCTCTGGGGGCGCCCTCCAGTATCGGTCAGATAGGGTCGGCCGCATCATTGTGGTGTGCTGCGTCCTGCACAACATAGCCCAGCAGAGGGGCGATGTGCCGCAGGCAGAGCAGGGCGGAGTGGAGGAGCAGCAGGAAGAGGCGCAGTCCTCCCCAGATGAGGGGGATGGGGGTAATGGTCAGGGCAGACGGGGTAGACACAGGCGGGTGGCTGTCCACCGTGACCGGCTGTCCCAGCGGGCACGGGACAGACTGATAGCCGCCCGCTTCACTGACTAGATGGGCGTGGGAATCGGGTAGTATGGCCACAGACCGCACACCATGGCAACAGCCGACCACCCACACCCCCCACCCATCCACCCACCCAGCACCCTCACCCCCCTCCCCAACCCCACCCACCCCACCCGCATGCACACCACCCCCCCCCATTGCCGATCCACCTGCGGCACAACGGGCCGGGCTCACACAGTTGAGGGTGGACGCGTGTCTATTGCAGGCCACGGAGGATGATGACAACCCGCCCTGCGGTGAGCTCCTGGCTCTACATCGTTGGACTATGTCTGACCCATGGCCACAGTACCACCATCCACCCGGACCATCCCTGCATGCGGCTGTGACACTGCAGCGCACGGTCCCGTCCTCTGCCCGGGGGATGTTGATGGCGGCCCAGGGGGAAGGGGGCAGACTCACCTGGGGCTGAGGTAAGACCACCCCTCACACACACGCTTGCGCTCAACGTACATGACACCCCCGCACGCCTTGGACAGAGTACAAAGGCAGCTTCTGTAGGTGTAACATTGACTTTAATAACCAAAGGTGTTCATGCACGTGCCCAAGCCCCTAAAACTCATCTGTGCCCTGCACCCGTGCCAACTTACTCAGTGTCTAATTGTTTGGCCTTACGGGCCCTTTGACTACGTCTACGTGGTTCCCCAGACGGTACAGCAGAATTGGAGGTGGACTCATGTGATTCCTGCCCTCTGACACTGGATCCCTTTGGCGGCCGTTTTCCTGGGGCGTCCTGGCCTAGATGGGCCAGGCTGCGGCCCGGGCGACTGGGATGGCGAGCTGCCAGCCTGTCCTGCCCGTTGCCCACCCGATGCACCTGGGACGGAAGGGGGGGGAGTCCGAGGTGTCGTGGTGTACCGGGACCTCCCCTACAGGGGGAGCCGGGACGGACCACACCACCTCCTCCTCCCTCGGGGTGCCCGATGGCCCCCAGGCCTCTACATGGGTGGGGGATGCGAACGGACTGGCCATCCGACGCCCCCCCGACATCTGGCGCTGCCAGTCCTGGAGGCCCGTGCAGGTATCGACAGGGGTCTGCAGGTTTGCAGCCATGGAGCCCAGGGGGTTGGCAAACCCTGTCTGTGACAGTGCGACACCGGCTCGCACATGGCCACTGGCGCCGATGCCCTCAGCGATGGCCTGCAGAGACTGGGCCATGGCCTGCTGAGACTGGGCCATGGCCTGCTGAGACTGGGTCATGGCCTGCAGAGACTGGGCTATGGCGTTGAGCGCCTCTGCCATCTGGCGCTGGCACTGGCTCATGGCCTCCTGTGAGAGGGCAGCCATTTCCTGGGCCACAGATGCCGCCTGCACGGAAAGCCCCAGGCCTCGCAAACCGTTCCCCATGTCTGACACCGTCGCACCCATTGCCTCCACCGCGGACACCACCCGTGCGGTGTCAGCTTGGGTGGCACGCATGACCGGCACCACTCCCAGCTCCTGGACGCAGGTGGACTCTTCCACCTGCGACTGCAGCCGCCGCAAGCCGCCCGTCACCCTCTTCGCTCGTCTCCGGGTCGGTGGTTGCATCGGATCTATGTGTGGGTGTGGTAACTCCAGGAACCCGGGATCCATCTGGGCGGCAGATGTTCGCTTGGGCTGGGCTGCCCTCCGACCGCCCGGCCCCTCTGCTGCTCCTACCTCCACCTGCTGTACCGGGACGGCTGTGTTGTGCGCACCAGTGAGTGTACCAGACGCCTCATCACTAAAGTGCCCAACCGAGGTGAGTGTTTCTGCGATGGTGGAGGCTGTTGGTGACAGCAGTGGCGTTGTGTCGTGCTCTTCGTCCCACTCTGAGTCCATGGCACTTTGGGGTGGGGGTTCGTCTCCACCCATCCACTCTGAGTCACTGTCCGGTATTTCGTCTTCCTGGGTAGTGCTGTCCCGGGTAGGGGTGTCCTGGGCATTGCTGTCCCGGGTAGTGGTGTCCCGGGTAGTGGTGTCCTGGGTAGTGGTGTCCTGGCTCGGATGTGACGGGGGCCTGTGGCTGCCCCCCTCGTCGCTGGGTGGTCGCTCCCGCACGTGACGGGGGTGTCGTCTCCCTGTTGCTCCAGGTCTCTCCGTCTCCCGTGGTGTGCGAGGGGCATCCTGCGGGCGTCGCATGCTGGAGGGTTCGTGTCTCTCCGTCTCCCGTGGCCTCCGAGGGGCATCCTGCGGGCGGTCTGCATCTGCGGGGATGGGTGCCTTGACGTTTGGTCCTGCGATACACAATGAAGCATGCATGGTTAGACATCAGGCAGTGACCAGGTGATATGGGGGAGGGGGATATCGGGGAGGGGGGATATGGGGACGGGCTGTCGGTGGCTCACTTGCTACTACGCCCCCGACCTCTGCATCAGCAACCTCCCGGTCGTCAGGTCCACCAGCCAGTTCCAGGGCCCTTTCCTCGTGTTTGGTCAGTGGCCTCTCATCAGCGGGGCCTCCTCCAGTCCTCACATGCTCCCTATTGTTGTGTGCGCGTTTATCCTGTGGGGTGGGGGAGTGGCAGGGGTAAAAGGCAACACTGTTAGGCAGGTATATGAATGCACGCCATCGGTTGCGCGTGCATTGCAGAGGTTAAGGTTAGGGCTGGATTCACTTGGGGATATGGGGGAGGGGGGATATGGGGGAGGGGGGATATGGGGGAAGGGGGGATATGGGGGAAGGGGGGATATGGGGGAAGGGGGGATATGGGGGAAGGGGGGATATGGGGGAAGGGGGGATATGGGGGAAGGGGGGGTATGGGGAAGGGGGGATATGGGGGAAGGGGGGATATGGGGGAAGGGGGAGGGGGGATATGGGGAGGGGGGATATGGGGGAGGGGGGATATGGGGGAGGGGGGATATGGGGGAGGGGGGATATGGGGAGGGGGGATATGGGGGAAGGGGGGATATGGGGGAGGGGGGGATATGGGGGTAGGGGGGATATGGGGAGGAGGGGATATGGGGGAGGGGGGGATATGGGGGGAGGGGGTATATGGGGGAAGGGGGGATATGGGGGAGGGGGGATATGGGGGAGGGGGGATATGGGGGATATGGGGGAGGGGGGATATGGGGGAGGGGGATATGGGGGATATGGGGAGGGGGGATATGGGGGAAGGGGGGATTTGGGGGAGGGGGGATATGGGGGAGGGGGGATATGGGGGAGGCTCACCCTGCCTGCTCTGACGAGGTCGTTCACCTTCTTGTGGCACTGGGTGCCTGTCCGTGGTGTCAGGGCCGCAGCGGTGACGGCCTCTGCCACTTCCCTCCACAGACGCCGGCTGTGGCGTGGGGCAACTCTGCGGCTGTGCCCGGGATACAGGGCGTCCCTCCTCTGCTCCACCGCGCCCAGGAGCGCCTCCACATCCCGTGACTCGAACCTCGGGGCTGAGCGGCGGCCAGCCATCCAGTCGGGTGTTCCGGTCGGGTGTTCCGGTCGGGTGGGGGGGAGCAGCGCGGCCTTATGAGCCGTCACACCGTGCGGCGCGTATGACGCTGCACGGCGTGAACCACTGCGCAAGCGCGGATCCCGTTACGTCGCTGCTAGCCCATTTCGGGCCGTAGACGTTCGACCCATTTCAAGTCGGATTTGCGCCGTTTTTTGCACCGATCGGCGGACTTTCCGCCGATAACGGAGAATTTCGCCCCATATCCTTCATATATGCTTCCTAATCCATATTCACAGACAACCCCTGACACAGAAACATAGAAACGTAGAAAATAGAAGAAGGAGGAGGCCATTCGGCCCTTCGAGCCTGCACTGCCATTCATTATCATCATGGCTGACAATCCAGTTCAATACCCTGATCCCATTCATTCTCCCCCCCCCCCCCCTCCCCTCATTGTCCTTGATCCCTTTAGCCTCAAGAGCTGTATTTAATTCCTTCTTGAAATTACACAATGTTTTGGCCTCCACTTCTTTCTGTGCTAGTGAATCCACAGATTCACTACTCTCTGGGTGAAAACATTTCTGCTCACCTCAGTCCTAAAAGGTTTACTCCTTATCCACCAACTATGACCCCCAGTTCTGGACACCCCTTACCATCGGGAAAATTCCTTCTGAATCTACCCGATCTACCCTGTCAGAATTTGTATGTTTCTACGAGATCCCCTCTCGCTCTTCTAAACTCCAATGAATATAATCCTCATATGACAGTCCTGCCATCCCAGTAATCAGCCTGATAAACCTTCACTGCACCCCTCCATAGCAAGAACATCCATCCTCAAATAAGGAAAATAAGGACACCAAAACTGCACACAATATTCCAGGTGTAGCCTCACCAATTCCCTATACAATTGCAGTAAAACATCTCTATTCCGATACTCAAATCCTCTCACTATGAAGGCCAACATACCATTTGCCATCTTTATTACCCGCTGTACCGCACGCTTACTTTCAGCGACTGATGTACGAGGACACTAAGGTCTCGCTGAGTATCCACCTCTCAATTTACACCCATTCAAATAAAAATCTGCCTTCCTAATTTTCAAGCTAAGCTGATAACCTCACATGTTCCCACAGTATACTGCATCTGCCTTGCATGTGCCCACAAATTCAGCCTGTTCAAATCCCACTAAAGCATCTTTTCATCCTTGCCATTTTATGAGCAGGTAACCAACAATCGGCTGTCGAGTGCCCCAGCAGCCCATAACTCACCCATACCCACCATCACAGCTTCCAAAGTCAGATCGGCCTTCCTGAAAGTGAACCCTCGGAAGGCAACGGGCCCAGACGGGATCCTTGGTCGTGCACTCAGAGCCTGCGCGGACCAGCTAGCAGAGGTGTTCGCGAACATCTTTAACCTGTCCCTACTCCACTCTGAGGTCCCCACCTGCTTCAAGAAGACCACCATCATACCGGTGCCAAAGAAGAACCAGGCAACGTGCCTCAATGACTACCATCCGGTGGCCCTGACTTCAGTCATAATGAAGTGCTTCGAGAGGTTGATCGTGAAGCGCATCACCTCCATACTCCCAGAACACCTTGATCCACTGCAATTCACATACCGTCGCAACCGGTCCGCAGCAGACACCATTTCCCTGGCCCTACACTCATCCCTAGAGCATCTCGACAACAAGGACTCCTACATAAGTGATATGTCATCAATGAACTCACGTCGAGTGGTGAACGTAACTGAGGCTTTAATACACCAAACGGAAAGCCTCCTGGCCTCTGATCCCGAACTGGATCAGAGCAGAGACCAGCCACCTTTATACATGAGCCCGAGGGGAGGAGCCACAGGCAGAGCCAGCATGGACAAGCCAGGCATGTAACAATACAACAGTACAATACAATACAGTGGTTTACCACATTCACCCTCTGTTAATAAAAGAGTCCGGCAGGGGTGAAGTGGACGGGTTGAGTTATAGATCGAGCCTGTCGGGGGCTCTGACTTTCCGCTGCGACTGCCTCAGTCCCGGCTGTCATGTGGACACTGGTGTGGGATGAGGTGTCGAGGCCTGCATGTCCGGGAGCGTGTCGTCTTCTGCGTCTCGTAGTAGAGGAATAGCAATTGGGGGAGACGGTGTAGGGTCGGGGGTAGTGGTGATGGTCACTGGGGAACCTGCGGGTGCCAAATCCCGAAGGGAGACTGTGTCCTCCCGCCCTTCACGGTGTGCCACATAGGCATATTGGGGGTTAGCATGGAGGAGAAGGACCTTTTCGACCAGTGGATCCGACTTATGGCTCCTCGAATGCTTCTGGAGGAGGACGGGCCCTGGGACCTTCAGCCAGGATGGGAGCGAGACCCCTGAGGTGGACTTCCTGCGAAAACAAACATCCTCTCATGAGGGGTCACATTGGTGTCGGTACACAGGAGCGACCAGATGGAGTGGAGTGCATCGGGAAGGACTTCCTGCCAGCGGGAGGCAGGGAGACTTCTAGACCGTAGGGCCAGGAGGACGGGCTTCCAGACCGTCGCGTTCTCCCTCTCTACTTGTCCGTTGCCCCGGGGGTTGTAGCTGATCGTCCTGCTGGAGGCGATGCCCTTGTTGAGCAGGAACTGACGCTGCTCATGAAGGAGGAACCCCGATCGCTATGGGTGTAGGTGGGGAACCCAGACGGGGTGAAAAGACTGTGCAGGGCCTTGATGACGGTGGCGGAGGTCATTGATGTGTTGGGTGTTCTGGATCACATACAGGTCACCAACACTTGAAATAGTGCAACACTATTTTATTGAATCATTAACTGTTTAAACATACTCAGACTGTGGGTTACTAGCTTTAACTAAAGACCTTTGCCTTGTCCTAACCAGTCGATGCACTCAGCACATGGTGAATCTCTGTGTTGCAGGCTGTGAGCTCTGTCCTCCTAGCTAGCTGCTACTCGAATGAGCGGGAACTCTGATGCCCCCTGTCTTTATAGTGCGTGTGCTCTCACTGGTGATTGGCTGCGGTGTTGTGTATGTTGATTAGTCCCACTATGTGTCCATCAGTGTGTGGCTGCACCATGATATACTGGTGTATATTATGACCGTCATGTCAGAGTACAGGATGGCAAAAGGGAATCTTAAGTATTCGTCAACAATGTTGAGGAAGTACACGTTACGGTCAGTGGAGGGGAGGGGCCCTTCAAAATCGATGTTGAGGCGCTCAAAGGGGCGAGAGGCCTTTACCAGGTGCGCTCTGTCTGGCCGATAGAAGTGCGGTTTCCACTCGGCGCAGACCTGGCAGTCCCTGGTCACGGTCCTGACCTCCTTGATGGAGGAAGGCAGGTTGCGAGCCTTGATAAAGTGAAAAAGACAGGTGACCCCCCCGGGTGACCGAGGTCGTTGTGGAGGGCCTGAAGCCGGTCTGCTTGTGCGCTGGCACATGTACCGCGGGATAGGGCATCTGGGGGCTCATTGAGCTTCCCAGGTCGATACAAGATATCGTAATTATAGGTGGAGAGCTCGATCCTCCACCTCAGAATCTAATCGTTCTTGATCTTGCCGCGCTGTGTATTGTTAAACATGAAGGCAACCAGGGCAGCACGGTGGTGCAGTTGTAGCACTGCAGTCTCATGGCGCTGAGGTCCCAGGTTCGATCCCGGCTCTGGGTCACTGTCCGTGTGGAGTTTGCACATTCTCCACGTGTTTGCGTGGGTTTCACCCCCACAACCCAAAGATGTGCAGGGTAGGTGGATTGGCCACACTAAATTGCCCCTTAATTGGAAAAAATGAATTGGGTACTCTAAATTTATTTTTTAAAAGCATCAAGGCAACCGACCACTGGTCAGTGAAATGAGTGAATGGCCTGCCGGCCAGTTAATGCCTCCAATGTCACACAGCTTCTACAATGGCTTGGGCTTCCTTTTCGACGGAGGTGTGTCGCATCTCGGAGGCATGGAGGATGAGGGAACAGAAAGCCAGAGCAAAGTCCGACACATCGCTCTCCACCTGGAATGGAATGGAATGGCAATATCTGTCTTGATGCGGTTGAAGGCCAGGCGGGCCTCAGTCGTCATCGGAAAAATGGTGGATTTAATAAGTGGACGGGCCTAGTCCGCATAATTGGGGACCCACTGGGCAAAGTAGGAAAAGAACCCCAAGCATCTCTTCAGGGCCTTGGGGTAGTGGGGGAGGGGGAGTTCCAGGAGGGGCGCATGCGGTCGGGGTCGGGCCCTAGGACTTCGTTTTCCACAACGAAGCCAAGGATGGCTAGGCGGGTTGTGCGGAAAACGCATTGTTCCTTATTGAAGGTGAGTTTCAGGAGTTTAGCGGTGTGGAGGAAGTGCCGGAGGTTTTCGTCATCGCCCTGCTGGTCATGGCCGCAGATGGTGACATTATCTAAGTACGGGAACGTGGCCCGCAGCCCTTACTGGTCAGCCATTTGGTCCATTTCCCGTTGGAAGACCGAGACCCCATTGGTGACCCTGAAGGGGACCCTGAGGAAGTGGTAAGAGGCGGCCATCTACCTCGAAGGCAGTGTATTGGCGGTCCTCCGGGCGGATAGGGAGCTGGTGGTACGCGGACTTCAAGTCAACTGTGGAGAAGACTCGATACTGCGCAATTTGATTGACCATGTCTGATATGCGGGGGAGGGGGCACGCATCGAACTGCGTGTACCGGTTGATGGTCTGACTATAGTCAATGACCATCCGGTGCTTCTCCCCAGTCTTGACGACCACCACTTGGGCTCTCAAGGGGCTGTTACTAGCCTCAATGATCCCCTCTCGGAGGAGTCGCTGGACATCCGACCTGATAAAGGTCCTATCCCGGGCACTGTATCGACTGCTCGTAGTACCGACGGGCTTACAGTGCGAGGTGAGGTTAGCGAAGAGCGAGGGTGGGGCGACCTTAAGGGTTGCGAGGCTACAGACGGTGAGGGGGGGCAGGGGTCTACTGAACTTTAACGCAAGGCTCTGGAGGTGGCACAGGAAGTCGAGCCCCAGTAATAATGCAGTGCAGAGATGGGGAAGGAAGGTAGAGTTTGAAGTTAGCGTACTCTACGCATGGTACAGTAAGGGTCGCGCCACAGTACCCCCGGATTTCTACTGCATGTGATCCGGAAGCCAGAGAGATTTTCTGGGTCGCGGGTAAAATTGGGAGGGAGCAGCGCCTTACCGTATCTGGATGTATGAAGCTGTCTGTGCTCCCGGAGTCGTAAAGGCAGGCCGTCTCGTGCCCGTTGATCCGGACGGTCATTGTAGATTTTGTGAGGTGATGAGGCCAGGACTGGTCGAGCGTGATGGAGGCGAGCTTCGGAAGGTGATGGGTAGGCCAGTTGGAGGTAGCGGTGGCCAGCGTACAATCGAGTGAGCAGGGCTCCCGGGAGGCTGCGGAGTGGTCCCAAGGTGGCGGCCCCCATGGGTCGCGCGTGGCGGGTGGCATCGGAGATGGCTTCAAAGATGACGGCCCAAGCACAATGGCATTAAAGATGGCGGCCCCCATGGGTCGCACGTGGCGGCCGAAATCGAAGGTGGCGGGCAGCAGACAGCGCTGCTGGGCCTAGAAGCTTGAGAGAGAGATCAGGCCTGGCAGGCTTTCGCAAAGTGGCCTTTCCTCCCACACCCGTTGCAAGTCGCGTTCCATGCAGGGCAGCGTTGTCTGGAATGATTACTCTGGCCGCAAAAGTAGCATTTCGGGCTTCCGGCATTGGCGGGCACAGGCTTGCGCCGCACCTGGGTCGGATGATGGCGTCGCCCACGAGGTCCACGAGGGTGCTGTGCCGTCGGAGGTGTAGGCCTCCATGTTCTGGGAGGCCGCCTCCATGTTCTGGGAGGCCGCCTCCAGTGACTTTGAACGCTGCACTGTCTCTGGGAGGCCACGTGCACCCCCTTTAGCAATCGCTGGCGGATGTTGTTTGATTTCATGCCTGCGACAGAAGCGTCCCTGACCAACAGCTCCGCGTGTTGGGTATCCGATAGCGCCTGGCAGTCACAGTTCCGACAGAGTACCCGCAAGGCATGCAGGAATTCTGCTAGTGATTCCCCAGGGCGTTGTCGTCGCGTGGCGAGAAGTTGCCTAGCATACGCCCCATTCACAGACTTAACATAGTGTCCCTCCAGCAGCATTACCACCTCCGTATACGAGGGGGCGTCCCTGATGAGAAGAAAGACTTGCGGGCTCACCCATGCATGGAGGATCTGCTTCTTTTGGAGGTTGGTGAAGATTTTGGTGAAGGATCCAAGGAACGCTTCGAAGCAGATTAGCCAGTGCTCGAATGTTGCAGTGGCATCGGCTGCCTGTGGGTCCAGCGGCAGGCGATCAGGCTTGAGCGATAAATTCATCTTAGATGTTTAGTGTATTAAATTGATATGCCATCAATGAACACACGACGAGTGATGAATGTAACTGAGGCTTTAATACACTAAACAGAAAGCCTCCTGGCCTCTGATCCCGAACTGGATCAGAGGCGGAGACGAGCCACCTTTATACATTAGCCTGAGGGGAGGAGCCACAGGCAGAGCCAGCAGGGACAAGCCCAAGCATGTAACAATACAACAGCACAATACAATTCAATACAATACAATACAGTGGTTTACCACAATCAGACTCCTATTTATTGACCACAGTTCCGCCTTCAACACCATAATCCCAGCCAAGCTCATATCAAAGCTCCAAAACCTTGGACTTGGCTCCCCACTCTGCAACTGGATCCTCGATTTTCTGACCAACAGACCACAATCAGTAAGAATAAACAACAACAGCTCTTCCACAATAGTCCTCAATACCGGGGCTCCGCAAGGCTGCGTAATTAGCCCCCTACTCTACTCCCTGTACACACACGACTGCGTGGCAAAATTTGGTTCCAACTCCATCTACAAGTTTGCTGACGATACGACCAAAGTGGGCTGGATCTCGAATAACGATGAGTCAGAATACAGGAGGGAGATTGAGAACCTAGTGGAGTAGTGAAGCGACAACAATCTCTCCCTCAATGCCAGCAAAACTAAAGAGCTGGTCATTGACTTCAGGAAGCAAAGTACTGTACACACCCCTGTCAACATCAACGGGGACGAGGTGGAGATGGTTAGCAGTTTCAAATTCCTAGGGGTGCACACCTCCAAAAATCTGTCCTGGTCCACCCACGTCGACGCTACCACCAAGAAAGCACAACAGTGCCTATACTTCCTCAGGAAACTAAGGAAATTTGGCATGTCCACATTAACCCTTACCAACTTTTACACCATAGAATGTATCCTATCTAGCTGCATCACAGCCGGGTATGGCAACTGCTCGGCCCAGGACCGCAAGAAACTTCAGAGAGTCGTGAACACCACCCAGTCCATCACACAAATCTGCCTCCCATCCATTGACTCCATTTACACCTCCCGCTGCCTGGGGAAAGCGGGCAGCATAATCAAAGACCCCTCCCACCCGGCTTACTCACTCTTCCAACTTCTTCCATCGGGCAGGAGATACAGAAGTCTGAGAACACACACAAACAGACTCAAAAGCAGCCTCTTTCC
Organism: Scyliorhinus torazame; assembly: GCF_047496885.1. NCBI lineage: Eukaryota > Metazoa > Chordata > Chondrichthyes > Carcharhiniformes > Scyliorhinidae > Scyliorhinus > Scyliorhinus torazame. The sequence goes on from NC_092713.1 coordinate 240,814,940, forward strand.
CGCTGTTACCAGACTCCTAAATGACCCCCTTATGGACTGACCTCATTAACACTACACCCTGTATACTTCATCCGATGCCGGTGCTTATGCAGTTACATTGTATATCTTGTCTTGCCCCATTATGTATTTTCTTTTATTCCCTTTTCTTCCCATGTACTTAGTGATCTGTTGAGCTGCTCGCAGAAAAATGCTTTTCACTGTACCTCGGTACACGTGACAATAAACAAATCCAATCCAATCCAATCCCATCCAATCCGACGTGGTCATGTTACTCCCTTTGTATCAATGACAGAAGAGGCCATCTCTGATCATTTCCTTGCAGCACTCTAAACTGACATTCCTGTTCTCTGTCCACAGCCCACTTCCTTCTGTGTCCACCCCTGGAAGAAGCAATCCCTTAATTCGATAACACGTGCTTTTCAAAATGTCTTTGGTCTTCCATTGACCACAACTTTGCCATTACTCAACTGCAACCTCGCCGACAATCGACTTTGATGATCCCATTAAAGCCATTACTCTCTCTCACACTGACCTGACACACTGAGATGGTCCTTATCTGTATTTGCTTGAGACTAAGGGATAAAAAAAAATCAGAACAGATATGATGGACAACCGTATTAACCATTCGCTGCTCGATCTAGTTACACCACATGGAGACCTATTGAGTCTGTCAAAAATTATTTATTATATAATGATCAGTCTGGAGTGAACAGAACCCCTGGCTTATTTGCTGCAATGCAAACTAACTTCAGAAACCCCACTTCTGAAACAAGCTACTGAGACCAGCCAATAGTTGTCTTTGTCATTTCCCCCACTTTCCTTAGCCCAGTGGGCAAAAAATCTCTAAAGATCACCCTACCCTGGCTGTGTACTTGTATCATTACCCAGTTTCTCTCCCATCTTTCCTCATGCCGTCTCTAAGCTCATCCCACCTATTTCTCCCTTGACCATATCCCCACTAAACTGCTGACTAGTCAAATTACTTTCCTGCGTTTTATATTAACTGATGCTATTAATGTCTTCAGGTCCCTCCTGCATTCAAACCTGCTGTCATAACCCTTAAAAAAATACATGACTGCACCGTCCTTGCAAACAACAGTGCAATTTTCAATCTCTTCCACTCTTGCGTTCTTCCAAATCTTTGCCCATTTTCCATTTGACCATTTTCCCAAGCTCCTTGTTTGAATCACTCCCAACAGGTTTCAGGCCCTACTGAAATAGTTTGTAATAAAATTACAAATCATATCCGATGTGACTGCGAAGCAAAGTTATCCCTCCTTACCTTTCATGGCTTGTCTGCAGTATCTGTCACAGTTGGCCACACCATCCTCCTCAACACCTTTCCATCCCATGTCTTTCAGCTCTCTTCTGTTGCATTTTTATCTGTCTAATCATAGCCAGAGAATCACTATTGTTATCTTTCATTCCATATCCACAGTTACCTCGGGTGTCTCCCAATTTCCCATCTGTGTGTTTCCTTCTTGCAGCATTATCTGGAAATCAGCATCAGTTTTCACATGATTGCTCATGGCACCCAAGATTGACCTCAAACCAGATCACTCAACTCAACCATACTGTAACTAAATTATCAAATTGTTTCCAGTACATTTCTGTATTGGGAAGTCCAGGGCTCCATAAAAATGGGTCTCTGGCCTTAATGTAATATTACCAACAAGCATTTCTTCTCTTCACAAATGCTATCTATCTTTATATACATCAGGTTTAACCACTAGAAAATATTTTTGGGAGTTAAAACAGACATTAAATGTTACGATCCGAGTTGATATTCTAACTTGAGAGCGAATAAATGTTACGATCCGAGTTGATGTTCTAACTTGAGAGCGAAGGACCTATGTTTAAAAGACCATGGTCTGGGTTCTCCAATTCTATGGGGCTATGTCCCCACACCGGTGTGGGAACGGTGGCGTTTTACGCCAGAAAGAATGGCTCCCGATGTCTCCTGCCTTAGCTCGATGATTCTAGACCAAGAGGAAAAAGCGCAAATAAAAACAAGTGTAAAACGTCACCTAACATTAGGCATGCTGGCCCTATTCATCTGTCTCTTCAGCACATCAGTGGAAGGAAAGCAGGTGAAAAAAAGACACACTGAGTTTAAACATGGCACGCTTCCAGTGTGCATGCCACTACGTCTAAACTTCCAGCTGGTCGCACCGCGCATGTGCAGCAGATAGTCAACTTAAGTCCTAAAATGGACAAGAAGTTACAGGCTAATGTATCTATGTATGCATTTAACCGTATCGCTTGAATCATTTCAGTTTTCAAAAATCATGAGTAAAAATTATTTTTCTAGTCTGCATTCTCAGCTCCACAATTGTTTTTGCTGTTAGTATGTTTGTAACTTTTACATCCTGAAAATCTCCTCATTCGTGTTGTTGCTCTTAATTTTAGCCTTAGTTTAATTGCTCTTGTTCTATCACCTTTGCTCTTGAGTCACCAGGTATTTTTCTGATACCGCCACGTGGTTCAAGTCCGAGTAATGATCAATAATCCAACACACCGCTTAGTAAGAGTTAAATCAACGCACATTTATTATATACAGTAATCAATACTTATGCATAAATTCTACTTCTAAGCTACTTCCTAAACTAACAGGCCAATACTTAACTTTGGAAATGGCCCACCAGGTCAGGGAAACGAATGGCCTTTCATATGGGTTCTGAGCCTGCGGGATTCAAAGCTGGTACAGATCGACAGCTAGGAGCGCCTATCTCGTAGCGAGCGTTGAAATAAGACTTACGATTTGAGCGGTTGTTGCAGAAGGCCAGTATAAGGCAGCAGGGGTTGCAGTAGGGTGAAGAAGGGTGGCAGAAGGGTGCGGAAGGGTCGATTTGAACTTGGACTCTATTCTTATAGTCCCCAGGGGCTTCCCGCCTTTCGGGGCGGACCCTGTACCTGGTTCCAAGTGATTGGACTTCGTCCCAATCACTAGGTTCAATATTCTCCAATGCTGGAGCGATTTCTTGATCGATGGGCGGTTTTGGGGTGGTCGTTCACCTCTTTGTGTAGGCTCCTGTTGGCGCCGAAAAGTCTGGGTTGGCTTTGTGTGTCTAATTTGTTGCACATTGTTCCCGGGGAATGCTAATTAATATTCAGATGGTTGGTGTTTTGTTATGTTGATGGCTGCAGGTATCGATTCTTGTCTGGTCTTTCCAGAGGCGAATACACAGTTTTACCTGCAGCTGTTTGTTTTAGTCCTGTTGGCTGATTTCTCCATCAGCCTTTTCCGTTCGCCATTTTAAATCGGGGTTAGCCATTCTAAATCGGGAGTTAGCCATTTTAACTGGCTACAGTGTTTGAGGAGGAATATTCATTGAATGGTAATGAATTGCAAAGTTTTGTTCAATTAGTTCCTGGTGCTCAGTAAAGGAAACACTGTCTCTTGTGAAGTTTTCTTCCCGTTATGTGTTATATATTCCAATTTTAGCAAGCCTTAGTTGAGATTGCTCAAAATATAATTTTAAAGGTAAAAATAAACATTGTCAATAATATTGTCAGATAATGTCAGGCTATCTCTGAATAATTGGTGAGTGTTCTCATTTGCATCTCTTTCTAGCTAAATTCTGATATTACAGCATTCAAATAAAATTATACTTCCGATACAAGGTCACTAACGGGTTTTATAGTCTGCTGGTGATGAATTCATTTGATGACAACAAAATTAGTGTAAACTGTTATTCAGTTCTGTCAACATATCCTTCTGGAAATATTTGCACCAAGTCTCACTTCATTTCATCACATTTCTATCTAATATTTCTTTATTCATCTCGTGGATGTGGCAGTCACTGACTACACCAGCACTTTTTGTCCTTGAACTGTGTGGTATGTAATACCATTTCAGAGGGTGGTTAAGAGTGAATCATATTGCTGTGGGTTTGGAATCACATGTCAGCCAGACCAGGTAAGGATGGCAAATGTCCATCCCTAAAGGACATTAGTAATGTTACAACCACAGATGTTGTTGCCAGATCCCAGAGGGAGTTGGTGTTTTATTGTCAGTGATGACAGATTGGAGTTTTATTACTAGACTTTTGAAATTCCTTTACTTTAGTGTTCTTACCTTTAAAATAAGGGAACACAGAATCGGATTTTATCCAAATGCTTCAACCAAAATCTGCTTCAACCATATTTTTTGTATTTTAAAAATGAGGTGGAAAAGCTAGTGATTGCAAAAGTATAGAACTCCAGTAACACATTTTAGGATTTAAAAAAGAAAGGTCTATTAACAATAAAAAAAAACTTAAACACAAAAGATTAAGTTACACAGTTAAAATAATCTTACTGAACAACCCCCGCCGCCCCCCCCCCCCCACCCCCCCCCCAATAAAGCCATTTGGTCAGATCACATTGGTAAACTGCCTTCTTGTCAACCATTCCCTGATAGATCTTTAACTTTAAAAATACAATAATATAAGAACTGCAGTCACTTTAATAAAGGTATATCACCCAACTCCTCAACCATTTCCTCAAACACTGCCACGCTGGTGTCAAAACCAAAACAAAAGTTTACAAACAGACTGCTTTCTAAGAATTTCTGGCTTGACTGGATGAATGGTTCAAATTCACAACTTTCACACCTTCTTCCAGCTCAGGCCTGGTTTCACGACATCTTTCTTTAAATATCCTTTACCCCTTTCATCTCTGATTCTATCGGCCTGAAACTCATTTTGAATTCAATTTTCCCAAAATATAAAAATCATTCATATTTTCCTATTGCATCCAGTTATTAGTCAATGACATTTACTATAACTTCCCCTGTTTATATATTAAATCTTCGGGAGCTGGAAACGTTTATTGTTACTTTGGAGCTTACCTTTGAATTTCAACACCTGAAAAGTCAAGTGCCTACTATTTACTTGTAGATCCAACTTCACCATAACATTTCACTGCAAATGTCTGAAATTATACTTTTTTACCTCCCAGCTCTCGCCAACAAGTTGTCTCTATTAACCTTCCACCAGCTTACACACACACACACATCTTTCCTAACAGAACACCACCATATTCCCAAAACTATTTTTTTTTAAAAAGATCCATCACAGTAAACCAGATGGATTTCTATGACAGTTTTACAGTTAGTATTACTGAGATAGGGCTGGGATTTTCCGGCAACTACCCCCACCCCTCCCTCCAGCAGTGTGTTTTTCCAGTGGTGGAAGATGCCCACTATTGGCTGCCAGCGGGATATTTCGGCTCGGAAGATCCCGCTGGTGTGAAGGGCCAGAAAATTCCGCCCTAGATTTATATTCCACATAGCATTAATTCAATTTGAATTCAGCTAGCTGATACAGTAGGATTTGAATACATGTCTCCAGAGCATTAGTCTGGCTTTTGTGAGGGCCACGAAGAATCCAACTCGAGTTGAAGGATAGAAAGAAATAACATTTATTTACAATAACATATATATATATATATATATATATATACACACACAGCAGCAGCAACTCCCTTGCTGCTCCCTCCTCTCTAGCTGGTTCCAAACTGGCCAGCTCTATTTATGCAGGGAATCTGCTAATGATTTCTCTGCCCCCCTCATTGGGGAAGCTCATACTCCCTAAGGATTGTGGGATTGCCATTAGTCCCCAGCCAGTGGTAAGTAGGCAGGTTGTAACATCCCTCTCCCCAAAGTCCAAGGAATCCACCGAAGACCCTGCCGAAGGAGGACGTCGGACTCGTTTTGCCGCGGGCCGGACACCATTTGCATGAGGCACTGGATCAGACGGCGTGTAACGAGATGGATCATGGCGCTTCCATGATGAATGGCGTAACGGTTGTACACCCACGGCCCGTAGGCCCGAGGACTCCCCCTCTGAGGTGTCCTGTGTCTCCATCATGGAGTCGGAGTCCGCTGCCTCTGTCATCTCGGCGCCTCGATCTCCACACGGTTCTGCAACGACCAGCGCAGGCTTTGAGTGCGGCACCAGATGAAGATTGTGATGAATACTCTCCACTGTGTCTGGTCTCTGTGGCTGTAGAAATGAACTCCGGGGGCGGGGAATCTTGGAAGAGATGATCTTCTGGACTGAACGTGGTCTACATGCTTGCACTGGAGACGACCCTGGACTTGCACTTTGTTAGAGATAGGGCCCGTTCGGCAAAAGATAATGCCAGGGACCCACTGGGCACCACCAGCAAAATTTCAAACTAACACTGGGTCACCGGGCGCAAACTGCCGAATCGGCCGTGCCGAGAAAAACCATATCCCTGCCATTCTTGAGTGCGGCGTACTTTTGCGCCAATGTCCAGGAAAACCATGCTAAGGCGGGTGCGAAGTCTCCGGCTCATTAGGAGTTCCGCGGGAGCTACCCCAGTCACCGCATGTGGAGTGGTCCTGTATGAAAACAAAAAACGAGCCAGTCTCATGTCCATACACCCGGAAGACTGCTTCTTTAGGCCTCGTTTGAATGTTTGCACTGTGTGCTCCGCCAACCCATTGGAAGCCGGGTGGTATGGAGCGGTGCGGAAGTGGCCTATGCCATCATCTTCATGAACCTCGCAAATTCCTCACTTGTGAACGGAGTGCCGTTGTCAGTGACCAGCACCTCGGGGAGGCCATGCGTAATGAAAGACAAATGCATCTTCTCGATTGTTGCGCAGGACATTGTGCCTACCATATTATGCACCTCTAACCATTTAGACTGGGCATCAATTAAGAGAAGGAACATGGATCCTTGAAAAGGGCAGGCAAAATCCGCATGCAAGTGCGCCCAAGGCATTCCCAGTGATGTAGGGGCATGGCCGGTGGCAGCTTCTGATGCTCCTGGCAAATGGAGCAGTTTTGGGCCACCTTCTCAATGTCGGTGTCGAGGCCTGGCCACCAGACATAACTCCGGGCCAACATTTTCATTTTGGTCACACCGGGATGCCCATTGTGCAAGTCGCTTAGTATCAGCTCCTGTCCTTTTTCCGGGACAATCACACGCGTCTCCCACAAGAGGATACCGTCTTCCACATTAAATTCTGACAGCTTGGAGGAAAATGCCTGCAACTCGCCTGGGAGCTGTCTATGCTGTCCACCATACAGGACTATGTGCCGAACCTTTGACTGCACTGGCTCCGTTTGGGTCCACTCATGGATCTGTGATGCCATGACAGACAAGGAGTCCATAAACTTTAGGGTTGCAACCACCTCACTCATCGTGGGGGGGTTCAAAATGGGGCCGGTCGATAAAGGCAATCAGCTCAGTGCGTCGGCGTTCGCTATCTGGGTTCCTGGTTTGTGCTCCAGAGAATACTCGAAGGCAGCGAGCAACAAAGCCCAGCGCTGAATCCGTGCGGAAGCAATGGGCGGTATTGGCTTATCCTCTCAGAAAAGTCCCAGCAGAGGCTTATGATCAGTCACGATAGTGAAGTGGCGGCCATACGCATACTGGTGGAAGATTTCACCGCAAAGACCACCGTCAGGCCCGCCTTCTCGATCTGCGCGTACGTCTTTTCCGCTGCAGTCAATGTGCGGGAGGGGAAAGCTATCGGCCACTCAGCCCCGTTCTCCATCTTGTGGGACAGGACGGCCCCAATACCATATGGGGATGCATCACACGTGATGAGCAAAGGCTTTCCAGGATCATAGTGGGTTGGTAACGCAGACAACGACAATTGTTTTACCGGAAAACGGTTTCTTGCGGCTGACCCCAGACCCAGGTGTGATTCTTCTATAGCAGAAGGTGCAACGGGGCCAGTGTAGTTGCCAGATTGGGGAGGAACTTCCCGTAATAGTTTACGAGGCCGAGAAAAGAACAAAGACGCGAAGTGTCAGTCGGGGCAGGGGCCTGTTGAATTGCACGCACCTTCTCTGCGACGGGGTGCAAACCTTCGTGGTCCACCCGATAACCCAGGTAGACTACTTCCTTCGCCTGAAAGACGCACTTTGTATGACGTAAATGGACTCCAGCCTCTGAAAAGCGTTTAAGGACAGCCTCCAAATTTTCCAAATGTTCCTTCTCCGACGTCCCTGTAATCAAAATGTTGTCTAAGTAGACAGCGACACGCGGTAAACCTCTCAAGACGCCCTCCATGACGCGTTGAAAAATAGCGCAGGCAGAAGATACCCCAAAGGGCAACCGTGTATATTCATACAGACCCGGTGTGTATTAATAGTTACATATGGCCGGGAGGCAGGGTCCAGCTCTAACTGTAGGGAGGCGTGACTCATATCTAATTTTGTGAACGAGAGTCCGCCTGCAAGTTTCACGTAGAGATCCTCTATGCGAAGCATTGGATATCGGTCGAGCAGGGAAGCCATATTCACTGAGTTTATCGTCGCAGCACAAGCGAACTGTGGCATCTGGCTTCATTACAGGTACAATTGTGCTGCCCAGTCAGCGAAACGGACTGGCCTGATAATACCCAAGGACTCCAAATGAGTGAGCTTCCCTTCTATCTACTCGAGCAAGGCGTAAGGCACCGGGCGCGCCCGGATATAGCGGCGTGGCTCCTAGTTCGACTTGGATACGGGCTACGGCCCCTTTTATTTTCCCCAAACCGGGCTGGAATACATCTGGTTACTGTCCTAGTACCTCCGTCAACCCTCCAGAACCTGTTTGGAGGATGTGCTGCCACTGCAACCGCAAATGGCACAACCAGTCCCGACCCAACAGGCTGGGTCCGTGGCCGCGCACCACGATAAGTGGGAAACGCCCCTCCTGGCATCCATAAACACCAGGAATCATTGTAGTTCCTGCAATGTCCAATGCTTCCCCCATGTAGGTGACCAACCTGGGCTGTGTGTCGGTAAATATAAGGGTCTGTATACCCTGCTTGATACGGTCAATTGTCCAACTCCATCTCAAGCGGGTGGCCATTCACCCATACTGTCACCTTAATGGGGGCCACACGGGGAGCTGCCACACAATGCAGCTGCAGGCAGTCATCCTCCGTCTCCACGTCCTTGGGAGTAGTCGCCGCAGCTTCATCCAAATGGAAGGTACGGCCTCTGGGCTGGCTCCAGTTTCTGTCGGAACGACGGTGCCTCTGCCGCACCCAGGACCGACGTCCACGACGGGGTCGGCGCCCACAAGTCCGACACTGACATGGCTCCTCATCCATTGGTTCTGGAGAAGGCTCCCTTTGGGGAGGGACATCCGGCAGCCAGTGGCGTCGATCCGGACGCCGCCCCAAGGTGCAGCAGCAGCAGCAGCAGCAGCAGCAGCAGCAGCAGCAGCAGCAGCAGCAGCAGCAGCAGCAGCAGCAGCAGCAGCAGCAGCAGCAGCAGCAGCAGCAGCAGCAGCAGCAGCAGCAGCAGCAGCAGCAGCAGCAGCAGCAGCAGCAGCAGCAGCAGCAGCAGCAGCAGCAGCAGCAGCAGCAGCAGCAGCAGCAGCAGCAGCAGCACCCTTGCTGCTCCCTCCTCTCTAGCTGGTTCCAAACTGGCCAGCTCTATTTATGCAGGGAATCTGCTAATGATTTCTCTGCCCCCCCTCATTCGGGAAGCTCATACTCCCTAAGGATTGTGGGATTGCCATTAGTCCCCAGCCAGTGGTAAGCAGGCAGGTTATAACACCTGCACTACTGGATTAATAGTTCAGAGAGATTACAAGTATGTCACCATATCACGAGCACCTACTAATTTGTATGACCTTTGCTTTTAGATATTGCTGAATGGGTCATATGCACTGGATTTTGTTGTCTGGTAAAATAGCAAGAAGTTTAAAAAAATGAAGGCACAATACGTTTGGGCCTCTGCTCCTGTAATCATTGGGAATGGATGGCTTTGTTGCTTAACTTGCAGTTCTAATGCTTGATATTTTACATTGTCAAAATGGTGACAGATTGGAGTTTTATTCACTGGACTTTAGAAATTCCTTCACTTAAACGATGTTCTTATCTTTAAAATAAGGGAACACAGAATGGGATTTTGCCCAAATGTTTAAACCAATTGGTTAAAAATAGCAAACAGAAGGTATTTTGTATATTTTATGATTGAACTGGAAAAGTAAATGGCAGCAGCACTGAACTTAAAACTGTACTGCATGAGTATTTAATCCTGCTGCAATGCTACCAGGCTGTAACACTTCATGTACACGGTGAGAAGGGACAGCTGGCCTCCATTTAGTTGATAAGGAAGTTCATTGGGCCCAAATACAAAGAGCACAGATAATTAAATGGAACAGTCTTCATAGAAACATGGAATCCCTGCAGTGCCGAAGGAGGCCATTCGGCCCATCTAGTCTGCACCGGCCCTTGGAAAGAGCACCCTACTTAAGCCCACACCTCCACCCTATCCCCGTAACCCAGTAACCCACCTGACCTGCATATCTTTGGACTGTGGAAGGAAACTGAAGCACCCGGAGGAAACCCGCGCAGACACGGGGAGAAAGTGCAAACACCACATAGACAGTCGCCAAGGCTGGAATTGAACCCGAGACCCTGGAGCTGTGAGGCAACTGTGCTAACCACTGTGCCACAGTGCCGCCTTGCTGGCCTATTGTGAATATTTAAAGGGACGTATTTATATGGATGAGTTTTCGTGTCTGCCAGGCAACATTGGGTTTACTGAAGACATTGAAAGGGATTTACAAGCCTAGTCACTCCCGACTTGGTGACACAACAAGACTGTTGAATCTCACAAGAGGCCTCTCGCAAGATTTGCGATGCTCAAAACGTCCAGCGAGATTCAACCAGATCCCGCCTTCACTGGGCGTAATCCAGATATGCATATTGAAATAAGCCATTAGCTCATCTAAGTGTGTCTGCGGTGGATTCTCCCGGCATCCGATAAGATTGAGTGTCACCAGTGCTAGGTGTCGGAGGCTGGGCAATAATCCAATAACACAGCTCCTTCGTTAAGGGCAGCATCAGTTTAAATGTGTGAGTGAACTTTGGCTCGTGGAAATGCAATGGGATGTGCAAAAGAGGGAAAATGCGAGCATCCAGCTTTTCACAGCTGATGCTGAAGTCTTGCTGTCTTGAAACCGAGAAGCACAGAATACTGGAATAGTTGGGAAGAAGGCATGAAAGGCAACAGCACAGTTTAAGGAAAAGGAGGTGGCTGCTGCTGTGAGCGCAATCTCCGTAGCCTCAAGGACTTCTTAGAGTCAGAAAAACAAGGTCAGAAAAACAAGGTGCTTTGTCAGTTGAATGACAGGATACTTCAGCAAACGGAGAGATATAAATGGATATTGCATTAGGTCACAACATCGTGGACTGAAGGGCCTGTACTGTGCTGTACTGTTCTATGTTCTATATGCTAATATAGAATAACATATTAGCATTTACAGCATAGATACAAACATGGTAGTCCAACAGATCGACATGGGTGTTTATGAATTAGTGTAAGTATTAGTACTTATGAATTAGTATGAATTAGTACTAAGTATTAGTGCCAGAGGTAGAGATGGAACACAAGTCTCATGGCCAGCTGCCTGCCATCAATAATGTCTTGCATTGGGAAAGCCTGCCACATGGTAAAAGTACAGTGCTCTGTCATGCTACTGATTTTTTCCACAGGAAAAATAAAAGTAATCAAAGAGCTAGCCCTGGCACGCAAAGCATTTATCATTTGCTTTATGCATCAGTGCATTGCTTGCCAAAATAATTCAGTTACAGAGAAGTTGGCCTTAGTGCAATGGGGTAGTTGGGGACAAATTGTCTATTCTGCTCATGACCATAATTATCTTGCATTGTTGCTGCCGGTGTGGGTCAAGCTGGGTTTGGCTTCTTATTTCCGCTGTTAGGCTTGTGCATGGATAATAATCACATGGACATGGTACAGGAAAAGACAATTGAACCATGCTCACTATGGGAGAAAGAATAAATGCACCTAGAGGCTATTTGTAATCCATCAGTGTTACTGAACAGCACCCTTTTAAGGTAATATGTTTTAAATATTCAGATATTGAGATAGCTCTGCAGTGTACCCCATTGAAAACATCAAAAAAGTACAAATGTTAATCTAGAGTAAAACTAAATTCATGGAAATTTATGTATAAATTCTTGCCATAATGGTTCCGTCCCTCCCATCATCAGTGTTAGAGATGACGAGACCCACATAGTCAGAACAGTGATCCACCCAATATACATAGCCACCGGAAACAATAGGATGTTAACACGCATAAACATATCCACAATCCTCAAAAAACTTAAGATTTTGACCCATAGGCAGTTTCATACTTCGAAGCACTGGGGAAGAATACAAGTACGCACCAGGGAGAGAAAGAAATGAAATCAATCAGATAAAAGCAAAATGCTGGAAATCTGAAATAAAAACACAAAATGCTGGATAAACTCATGAGGTTGGGCAGCACCTGCGGAGAGAGAAACCAAGTTAATATTTCAAGTCCATATCACCCTTCTACAGAAATAAAATGTGATGAATTATATATTAGGAGAGGGTGGTGGGGCAGAATGGAAATTCAGTGATAGCTCGGAGCGAGGGAGAGACTGATAAATATATCCCGGGCATGAGATAAGAGATTTGTTAATAATACTATTAGAGACTGAAGAGTGTTCACAGTGGCATAGGTAGGGTAGCAGAATGTGTGAATAGGAAAACGGAGGTCAGTGCTCAGTGGGAGCAAAACTGAACAGGGCTGAACAGGAAAAACAGTAAAACAGAAAACAAAAGGTGGAGTCAGGATGGAGGGGAAAGTTTACAGTCTAAATTTGTTGAGTCCAGAAGACTGTAACGAGCGAGTCGGAAGGCAAGGTGCTGTTCTTCCAGTATGCGTTGGGCTTTACTGGAGCATTGCAGCAGGCTGAGAATGGACAGGTGGGCATGAGAGCAAGATGCTGTGTTGAAATGGCAAGTGAGCAATAGGTTGGGGTCATGGTTGCAGACGGAGTGAAGGTGTTCCACAAAGCAGCACCCAGCCTACGTTTGGCCTCCCCAATGTAGAGGAGATTGCATTGGCAGCAGGGAATACAGTAGACAAAATTGGAGGAGGTGAAAGTCAAATGTTGCTTCACCTGAAAGGAGTGGCTGGGCCCTTGAACAGTTGGATGGAGGAGATAAAGGAGCAGATTTTGCACCTTCTCCATTTGCATGGGAAGGAGTCGTGGGAAGGGGATGAAGGGATGGGAGAGATAGAGGAGTAGTCCTGGGTGTTGCGTAGGTTGGTCCCTATGGAATGCTGATTGGGGGGGGGGGGAAGGTGAGGGGAAAATGTGCTTACTGGTGGCATCATGCTGGAGTTGGTGGAAATGCTGGAGGATGAACCTTTGAATGTGGAGGCTGTTGGGGTGAAGAGTAAGGACAAAAGCTCTGGGAGGGAGGATAAGGGTTGAGGGAAGAGGTGTGAGATATGGGTCAGACATGGTCGACTACCCTGTGGAGTGGGGCGGGGAGAGATCATCGGTTGAGGAAAAGGGCAGACATGTTTGAAGTGCTGTTTTCAAAGGTGGCATCATTGCAACAGGTATAGCAGAGCCGGAGAAATGGGGAGAATCTGGTGAAGTCCTTACAGGGAGTGGGGTGTGAGGAGCTGACGCCAAGGTAGCTGTGAAAGTCGGTGAGTTTGTAATGAATGTTGGTGGTCATTCTATCGTCAGAAATGGAGACAGTGAGGGCAAGGAAGGGAAGTGTTGGAGATAGACCATGTGAAATTGAGAGAGGGGTGGAAATTGGAAACAAATTCGATTTTTGCATGTCCAGGGGGGATAATGAAGCGGCACCGATAGCCATCGATGTAACAGCAAAGGAGTTGTGGAACGAGGCCTGAGCAGGACAGGAGAAAGGAGTGTTCCAATATCCCACAAAAAAGACTAGCATAACTGGGGCCAATGCGGGTACCCATAGCCACACCTTTTATTTGCAGGAAGTGACCATTAAAAGAGACAAATTAAAGGAGAAATTGCTGAATGAGAGAACAAGTTCAGCCAGGCAGCGGAGAGTGGTGGTGGATAGGCATGAATTAATCAGAACTAAGCTTAGTGATAAATGAGGGTTCTGATCTTAAAGCCTCTGACTCCCAAGCATCTCAGTCTGCTGGTCCGTATTCCCATGACTGATTTCCGATACTCCATTCCTAAACCTTCATGTTTAAAAACACTTCAAGTGTCCTCTGATATTTTGGCAATTCCCTTCACACTTAACAACATAACTAATCTCTGCAGTAGATGTTGATTGTTAGGAAGGGATAAAGGTTCAGGTCACTTTAAAAACAAAAGGGCCCATTAGTGAAGAAACTGGTGAGTCCATCTGAGTAATTTAATAATAGTAATTGAAATAAGTTGTAATGCTATAGTGGCAATATTTAAGAATTTGGTTCAGCCACAGAATTGTTTTAAAGCAGGGCTCACTGGAGAGATTTATAATGATATTGAGAGGTTTGATTTGGGATTCATCAATACCTGAGACCTAAACAAGTTGCATGGTGGGGGAGGGATGTTCGGGTGGAGGCTTTGGAAGTTGAAAGGTTTCCAGACCTACATATTTCTGCTGCCATTGAAAAAAATATATTGTCAGCTTGTCTGATTTGGGAACATTTTTTTCTGAGCCAGCAGGTTAGGGGGTTTGAGGGCCTCAGGCGGTGAATTATTGACAACGGAAGACCCTAAATCTACCTCCACTCCTGAAAATGCTGGGCTGTGGCAGGTGGGCAAGCCTGTTTTTTAAACAACTTTGTTGAGAAGGCAGATGGGCAGGGTGGCACACACATCATTCACGCCATGCCCTATGTTTCTCAGGTAAGATCCCATCCAAGATGTTGGGCGCGATTCTCCCAGCCCCGTGCTGGGCCGGAGAATCGCCACAACCGTGCCACGCTGCCCCGACGTCGGCGAGCGATTCTCCGAGGTGCGCCGCCGATTCTCCGGCCCGGATAGGCTGAGCGGCCGCGCGGAAACGGCAGAGTCCCGCCGGCACCGTTCACCCCTGTTCGCAGCCGGCGGGAACTCTGAGCGAAGGGTCGGGGGGCGGCGGGAAAAGCGCTCCTTCACCGGGGGGTGGGGGGCATCCGATGGGGTCTGGCCCGCAATCGGGGCCCACCGATCGGCGGGCCGGCCTCTCCACCCGGGCCTATTTTGGTGCGCGGCCGGCACCTGAACCCCCATGCCATGAAGCGTCGGGGACGGCGCGCTGAAGAATTTCCCCGCACATGCGCGGGTTGGCGCGGCCCAATGCACATGCGCGGGTTGGCGCGGTCCAACTGTGAATGCGCGGGTTGGCGCGGCGGCCATTTGCCACCGGGAAGGGAGGCTGGAGCGACATGAACCGCTCCAGGCCGTGCTGGCCCCCTGTGAGGGGGCCAGAATTGGTAGTCCCCGCGCCCGTTTTGCGCCATCGCGAAACGCGATGGCGTTTACGATGGCGTGAACACTTAGTCTCCATTTCGGAGAATCGCGCCCGTTACCTCCACTTTGTTCCTCCCCACCTGGCCTCCAAACCCATGCCCCATTCCCAGTGACATCCATAGGCTCCCGTTACCCTCCCCACCTAAAACTTCACTCTCTCACACTGACGGGTCGAAGTCTGACCACAGCATGCTTAGGCCATCGGCAGGGTGTTATCACTGTGAGACTGCTGTTTGTGGGTCAGGCTATTGTAAAGTCGGTGGGTTTTGAAACACCCTTTCTTCCAGGGTGGGTGAGTGAGAAGTATGTTCCACCCCCCTCAACTATAATTCCAAGCTCGAGGTGTGTTACATTGGGGTGAATAAGACTACTCCACAGTAATAATATGCTTGACACCACCTGAACACGCTAAGAGTGTGACTGTATTTTGCCCCTAGGCACAAGAAGCCTTGTCCGCAAGAGCTGCTGGCCAATTTGCTTGAAGAAAAATCAGAAAAAAGCAACGAGCAGCACTGGAACACAGTAATGTCCTTTTTCTGGGACTACAAGGAGTCCTGAGAACTTCATCTTAATTTGGGATTTTGGTTTGGGAGGGATCGGGGACCCGAGTGAGGGAGATGGGTTGGAGGTCATGGGCGTCATTCTCCGACCCCCCAGAGGGTCGGAGAATGCCCGTTGGCCGCCGTGAATCCCGCCCCCGCCCCCGCCGAAGTCTCCGAAGGGAGAAAAGTCGGCGGGGCGTTAATGGCGCCACTGCCGCGGAGAATGTCACGGGTCTGCGCAAGGCAGCCGATTTTCGGCCTGCCGATATTCTCCCTTCCGGATGGGCCGAAGTCCCGTCGACGTGATGACCGTTCACGTCGACGTGAATCAAACCTCCTTTTCATCGGCGTGACCCGGTGCTCCAGGCTCACGCCGACCAGCGTGGAGGTGAGTGACGGCCTGGGGGGTTGGCTCTGGGCAGGAAATGGCGTGGCCGCAGACTGATTGCGTGAGGAGAGGTGTGTCTCGGCTTGTGTGTGTGTGTGTGCGGCGGGGGAGGGGTGGTTAGAGTAGGCTGGGCTCCGGGGGAGTGCCGGGAGGGGGTCCGTGCCGGGGTGGAGGTTGGGGGTTGGGGGGGGTCCGTGCTGGGGTGGGGGTTGGGGGTTGGGGGGGGTCCGTGCTGGGGTGGAGGTTGGGGGGGGTCCGTGCTGGGGTGGAGGTTGGGGGGGGGGTCCGTGCCGGGGTGGAGGTTGGGGGTTCGGGGGGTCCGTGCCGGGGTGGAGGTTGGGGGGGGGGGTCCGTGCTGAGGAGGGTGATGGGAGGGCAAGTGAGTTGGTCCACCAGGCCAGGTGCCAGCCTCCAACAGTTGGACCCATGCGGTCCATGCCACCTGGCTGGGGGGAGGAGGGGATATGGGCAATGATGACATGTCGTCGTTCCCCTCCCCCCCACCAGGCCGTCATGTTTTCAGATCATCCAGCGATGTTGGCCGCCGTGGTGGCAGCCGCTCATGTCTATGTTGCCCTGGATGAGGAGGAGGAGGAGGAGGAGGAGGAGGAGCGTGCCTGAGAGGCGGCGCAGGCTGCCGCAGAGGGGCAGGCGCCAGCCGCCCAGGCTGGAGGGACACCTGACCGACAGGACGAGGAGGGGGAGGAGGACGTCGCGGCCCCACGGCAACGGAGGCACCCGAGGGCGCCCCGTGTGTACCGGCCCCGGCAGTCATACCAGGACCTCACGGACCGGGAATGCAGGAGGAGACTCCGGATGAGCCGGGAAACCGTGGCACACATCTGCCACCTGCTGGCACACCTGTCACCGCGTGGCACTGGCGGGGGACACCCTCTCCCCGTGTCCGTCAAGGTTACGGTGGCCCTGAACTTTTATGCAACGGGGTCATTCCAGGCACCGAGTGGGGACCTGTCCGGCATATCGCAGACATCGGTGCACCGGTGCATCCGGGCAGTGACAGATGCCCTTTATGCCATGGCGCACCGCTACATCCGCTTCCCCGTGGACCGGGCCAGCCAAGATACCCGGGCCGTGGGCTTCTCTGCCGTGGCCGGGTTCCCCATGGTCCAGGGCGCGATCGATGGGATGCACGTCGCCGTGCGGCCACCTGCAGATAACAGGGCCATGTTCACTAATAGGAAGGGGACCTATTCGATGAACGTACAGGTGGTCTGCGACCGCCGCATGATGATCCTGCACGTCTGCGCCCGTCACCCAGGCAGTGTACACGACTCATTCGTGTTGTCGCGGTCATCCATCCCCGGCATGTACGAGGGACGCCATCCCCGGCTGAGGGGCTGGTTGCTGGGCGACAGGGGCTACCCATTGCGATCGTGGCTGATGACGCCTATACGGAGGCCACGCAATGAGGCGGAGAACCGCTACAATGATGCCCATGTAGCGACAAGGGGAGTGATCGAGAGGTGCTTTGGCGTGCTGAAGATGCGTTTCAGGTGCCTGGACCTCTCTTGGGGCGCCCTCCAGTATCGGTCAGATAGGGTCGGCCGCATCATTGTGGTGTGCTGCGTCCTGCACAACATAGCCCAGCAGAGGGGCGATGTGCCGCAGGCAGAGGAGGGCGGAGTGGAGGAGCAGCAGGAAGAGGCACAGTCCTCCCCAGATGTGGGGGATGGGGGCAATGGTCAGGGCAGACGGGGGAGACACAGGCGGGTGGCTGTCCACCGTTACCGGCTGGCCCAGCGGGCACGGGACAGACTGATAGACGCCCGCTTCACCAACTAGATGGGCGTGGGAATCGGGTA
Organism: Scyliorhinus torazame; assembly: GCF_047496885.1. NCBI lineage: Eukaryota > Metazoa > Chordata > Chondrichthyes > Carcharhiniformes > Scyliorhinidae > Scyliorhinus > Scyliorhinus torazame. The sequence goes on from NC_092713.1 coordinate 240,832,936, forward strand.
GTATGGCCACAGACCGCACACCATGGCAACAGCCGACCACCCACACCCCCCACCCATCCACCCACCCAGCACCCTCACCCCCCTCCCCAACCCCACCCACCCCACCCGCATGCACACAACCCCCCCCCCCCCCCATTGCCGATCCACCGGCGGCACAACGGGCCGGGCTCACACAGTTGCGGGTGGACACGTGTCTATCGCAGGCCATGGAGGATGATGACAACCCGCCCTGCGATGAGCTCCTGGCTCTACATCGTTGGAGTATGTCTGACCCATGGCCACAGTACCACCATCCACCCGGACCATCCCTGCATGCGGCTGTGACACTGCAGCGCACGGTCCCGTCCTCTGCCCGGGGGATGTTGATGGCGGCCCAGGGGGAAGGGGGCAGACTCACCTGGGGCTGAGGTAAGACCACCCCTCACACACACACTTGCGCTCAATGTACATGACACGCCCGCACACTTTGGACAGAGCACAAAGGCAGCTTCGGTAGGTTTAACATTGACTTTAATAACCAAAGGAGTTCATGCACGTGCCCTAGCCCCTAAAACTCATCTGTGCCCTGCACCCGTGCCAAATTACTCAGTGTCTAATTGTTTGGCCTTACGGGCCCTTTGACTACGTCTACGTGGTTCCCCAGACGGTACAGCAGAACTGGAGGTGGACTCCTGTGATTCCTGCCCTCTGACACTGGATCCCTTTGGCGGCCGTTTCCTGGGGCGTCCTGGCCTAGATGGGCCAGGCTGCGGCCCGGGCGACTGGGATGGCGAGCTGCCAGCCTGTCCTGCCCGTTGCCCACCCGATGCACCTGGGACGGAAGGGGGGGATTCCGAGGTGTAGCGGTGTACCGGGACCTCCCCTACAGAGGGAGCCGGGACGGACCACACCACCTCCTCCTCCCTTGGGGTGCCCGATGGCCCCCAGGCCTCTACATGGGTGGGGGATGCGAACGGACTGGCCATCCGACGCCCCCCCGACATCTGGCGCTGCCAGTCCTGGAGGCCCGTGCTGGTATCGACAGGGGTCTGCAGGTTTGCAGCCATGGAGCCCAGGGTGTTGGCAAACCCTGTCTGTGACAGTGCGACGCCGGCTCGCACATGGCCACTGGCGCCGATGCCCTCAGCGATGGCCTGCTGAGACTGGGCCATGGCCTGCAGAGACTGGGCCATGGCCTGCTGAGACTGGGCCATGGCCTGCTGAGACTGGGCCATGGCCTGCAGAGACTGGGCCATGGCCTGCTGAGACTGGGCCATGGCCTGCTGAGACTGGGCCATGGCCTGCAGAGACTGGGCTATGGCGTTGAGCGCCTCTGCCATCTGGCGCTGGCACTGGCTCATGGCCTCCTGTGAGAGGGCAGCCATTTCCTGGGCCACAGACGCCGCCTGCACGGAAGGCCCCAGGCCTCGCAAACCGTTCCCCATGTCTGACACCGTCGCAACCATTGCCTCCACCGCGGACGCCACCCGTGCGGTGTCAGCCTGGGTGGCACGCATGACCGGGACCACTCCCAGCTCCTGGACGCGGGTGGACTCCTCCACCTGCGACCGCAGCCGCCGCAAGCCGCCCGTCACCCTCTTCGCTCGTCTCCGGGTCGGTGGTTGCATCGGATCTATGTGTGGGTGTGGTAACTGCAGGAACCCGGGATCCATCTGGGCGGCAGATGTTCGCTTGGCCCGGGCTGCCCTCCGACCGCCCGGTCCCTCTGCTACTCCTACCTCCACCTGCTGTACCGGGACGGCTGTGTTGTGCGCACCAGTGAGTGTACCAGACGCCTCATCACTAAAGTGCCCAACCGTGGTGAGTGTTTCTGTGATGGTGGAGGGTGTTGGTGACAGCAGTGGCGTTGTGTCGTGCTCTTCGTCCCACTCTGAGTCCATGGCACTTTGGGGTGGGGGTTCGTCTCCACCCATCCACTCTGAGTCACTGTCCGGTATTTCGTCGTCCTGGGTAGTGCTGTCCCGGGTAGTGCTGTCCCGGGTAGGGGTGTCCTGGGTAGTGGTGTCCTGGGTAGTGGTGTCCTGGGTAGTGGTGTCCTGGGTAGTGGTGTCCTGGGTAGTGGTGTCCTGGCTCGGATGTGACGGGGGCCTGTGGCTGCCCCCCTCATCGCTGGGTGGTCGCTCCCGCACGTGACGGGGGTGTCATTTCCCTGTTGCTCCAGGTCTCTCCGTCTCCCGTGGTGTGCGAGGGGCATCCTGCGGGCGTCGCATGCTGGAGGGTCCGGGTCTCTCCGTCTCCCGTGGTCTCTGAGGGGCATCCTGCGGGCGTCGCATGCTGGAGGGTCCGGGTCTCTCCGTCTCCCGTGGTCTCCGAGGGGCATCCTGCGGGCGTCGCATGCTGGAGGGTCCGGGTCTCTCCGTCTCCCGTGGTCTCCGAGGGGCATCCTGCGGGCGTCGCATGCTGGAGGGTCCGGGTCTCTCCGTCTCCCGTGGTCTCCGAGGGGCATCCTGCGGGCGTCGCATGCTGGAGGGTGCGGGTCTCTCCATCTCCTGTGGTCTCCGAGGGGCATCCTGCGGGCGGTGTGCATCTGCGGGGATGGGTGCCTGGACGTTTGGTCCTGCGATACACAATGAAGCATGCATGGTTAGACATCAGGCAGTGATCAGGTGATACGGGGGAGGGGGATATAGGGGAGGGGGGATATGGGGACGGGCTGTCGGTGGCTCACTTGCTGGTGGGCTCCCGACCTCTGCATCAGCAACCTCCCGGTCCTCAGGTCCGCCAGCCAGTTCCAGGGCCCTTTCCTCGTGTACGGTCAGTGGCCTCTCATCAGCGGGCCCTCCTCCAGTCCTCACATGCTCCCTGTTGTTGTGTGCGCGCTTCTCCTGTGGGGGGGGGGGGGGTGGCAGGGGTAAAAGGCAACAGTGTTAGGCAGGTATATGAATGCACGCCATCGGTTGCGCGTGCATTGCAGAGGTTAAGGTTAGGGCTGGATTCACTTGGGGATATGGGGGATATGGGGGAGGGGGGATATGGGGGAGGGGGGATATGGGGGAGGGGGGATATGGGGAGGGGGGATATGGGGAGGGGGGATATGGGGGAGGGGGGATATGGGGGAGGGGGGATATGGGGGATATGGGGAGGGGGGGATATGGGGTAGGGGGGGATATGGGGGAGGGGGGATATGGGGAGGGGGGATACGGGGGAGGGGGGATATGGGGGAGGGGGGATATGGGGAGGGGGGATATGGGGGAGGGGGGATATGGGGGAGGGGGGGATATGGGGGAGGGGGGATATGGGGGAGGGGGGGATATTGGGGAGGGGGATATGGGGGAGGGGGGGATATGGGGAGGGGGGATATGGGGGAGGCTCACCCTGCCTGCTCTGACGAGGTCGTTCACCTTCTTGTGGCGCTGGGTGCCTGTCCGTGGTGTCAGGGCCACAGCGGTGACGGCCTCTGCCACTTCTCTCCACAGACGCCGGCTGTGGCGTGGGGCAACTCTGCGGCCGTGCCCGGGATACAGGGCGTCCCTCCTCTGCTCCACCGCGTCCAGGAGCGCCTCCACATCGCATGACTCGAACCTCGGGGCTGAGCGACGGCCAGCCATCCAGTCGGGTGTTGCGGTCGGGTGTTGCGGTCGGGTGGGGGGGAGCAGCGCGGCCTTATGAGCCGTCACACCGTGCAGCGCGTATGACGCTGCACGGCGTGAACCACTGCGCAAGCGCGGATCCCGTTACGTCGCTGCTAGCCCATTTCGGGCTGGAGACTATCAACCCATTTTTCTGACGTGACGCAAGTGGTATTTGCGCCGTTTTTTGCGCCGATCGGCGGACTTTCCGCCGATAACGGAGAATTTCACCCCATGTTCTAGAGTTCGGAGGTGGTGTCACAAAGGGTGAGTAACATCTAGGAGTTTCTCCTAATGGGCACAGGGGAACAACCAAAAGACCTATCTCTTTCCTTCACGCCTTTTAGCCCGACCTCTTGTGTATAGCGGGTTGGCCTATAATTCTTTACCTTCTCCCGCCCAACGTATTATGGCAGGGGAGGTGGGGTGGCATGCGATTTTAATTGGCCTTTAATTGGCAACCTAAGGGCCTCAATTGGCCTAAAGGTGGGCAGCCTGTCTGACACATAACTTGAATGCTCCCCCCACAATATTGGGGACAGATCGGGAGTGGGCAGAAAAGCATTCTGCAGGAAACACTTCCTCCGCAACTGATCCACATCTCCATTACCCCCAGCTCTTCATCCCCTTTTCACAGCACCTTTCCAAGCAATCGCAGAACCCCTGCCCCTTTACCTCTGCTCTCCTCACCGCTTAAATCCCCATCACTCCTTTCAGATGAATCAGTGTTTCACTTGCGCTGTCTTCCAATTGTATACTCGCTGTTCCCAATGCATATCCCTCTTTAGTGGGCAAATTCAATGCAGACTGGATGATCGCTTTATGGAACACCTTCGCTCAGTCTGCAAGCATGGCGCTGACCTTCCTGTCACTTGTCATTTCAACTCAGAACCTTGACCTCTGTGGTGATACACCACTGTACTTCCCTAGCATTGTACATAGTTATATAATAGTTGTGTGTAACGTGGCCCTGTAATCCTGTGTATGGTACTGTGTATTGTACTGTAGCTCTGTAGAGGTTCGGTCACCTGTATGTAACCTGACCTGGCCACGGAGAGCTCCGCCTTAGCCACTCCCCCGGGAGTTAAGTATAAGACCCAACTTCTGAGACTGGACCCATTTTGTCTGAGGTCGTCTGTGTCGGGTAAGCTTCCTATGTAGTGTATTAAAGCCTTAGTTAAAGTCTCACATGTCTTTGTGGTTCTTGACGCTTAGTGCATCAACCTCGTATCCACATCTCCATCTTTGGCCAGCTGCAATGTCCCAGTGAACCTCAACGTAAACTGGAGGAACAGCACCTCATCTACCTATTAGACTTTACAGCTTTTAGGACTCAACATTGCGTTCAACAACTTCAGGCAATTAACTCTCTCCTCCATCTTGATCCCACTTTTTATCCCTTTTTTTGTCCCAGTGACCTCCCCCACAAGGCCATCTGCCACTTGTTCTTAAGTTTTGCTTTCTTAAGTTTTGCTTTCACAGAGCGTTGACCTTTGTTCTGCTATTAACACATTCTGCTACTTTACCTTTATGCCAGTATCAGCATCATCTTTAGCTTTAACACTATCGTTAACACTCCCTTTGTCTTGTACCCAAAACATCTTAGCCCAACCTCTCGTGGTTGCCACCTGTCCTTGACATTCCGCTCGACTCCAGCTGCTCCACAGTACAAAATCCATCTCATTTTTCTCTCTTTAACTCTGAATAATAATTATGTGGACTTGAAATGTTAACTCTGTTTCTCTCTCCATAAATGCCACCAGACCTGTTGGATTTTTCCAGACTTTTCTGTATTATTTCAGATTTTCAGCATTCACAGTATTTTGCTTTATTTTAGGCTGAAAATCGATCTGCTCTATTTTGTGGGCACGGGTCTTGCAATTCATGACTTGTTCGCATTGATTAAGTTGAAGGTAGAGGACAGGCAAATTAGGTGCTTCGAGTCTCATTTCCTTGACAATTAGGTGGAACTAAACATGTTCATTGTTGCTGGTTTCCTTTTTGCATAGCCAGATACCTCTGCATTCAGTAGAGCATCAGGCCACAATCCTGACATCCAGGCCTACAACAGAGCAAGTGTCATTTGACATCACTGAGAATATTAACATATGTTCTTGTCTCTTGTCAGCTCAAAATTACCTTACCTTCATTTTGAATGGCTGGATCTTTAAGAACCTGAATTGTCGTCATTTTCTGATGGGTTTTTGAATCAAAAGCAAATATGGCATCAGTTTCCCACCTCTGTGGGAAAAATTCAGCCCTCTTTGTGAAATATTTAACTGAATTGTGTGAATTAATGCATGCCCATACAAATAAGAGCAAAATGTTGTTGCGTCAGATCTGAGAGCAGGAATGGGTGAGCAGATGGAGGTGTGTGATGTAAATTGAGGTGAGCTTTAAGGAGCAAAGAGGAGAGGGGGGAATTACAGTTTTAGAAAAGGTGTAGGCTGTATTCAAAGATAAAACCAGATGCAAAAAGGAGATTTATCTTGCATTGCTGTCCGTTTCTAGGTGTTATGCTGCTCACATTGAGCAGCCCGCGTTTTGCGTGCTGACTTACTTCCCAATAGGAAAAAAACAATTTGCACCAGTATTCTTATTTTCTAGTTTTTACTGGTTTTCAATTTTAAGGTATATAAGACCAGTTCGGACCAGTATTCTTATTTCTACATTTTTGCTGTTTTTTCATCTGATTTCTGGTGATAGTCACCGGCCACCTGGGAGTAACAGGACCACCTTCCTGGCTGTGTTGTTCAATAACGTTATATTATCATTCTATTATCTGAAACCTGAAATGACCTGGTTATTGTATTTGCTGCCTCAGAAATGCAGGAGGTAATTTTAACTCCAAGGCAGGTGATTTGGGTTCAGGTGGAAAGTTGAGAAATTAAAAATATGGGAAAAGACACTGAACTGCCTTGAACCTGCACACTTCTGGCTTTACTGCAGGCGAGACAATGGGTGACTGATCGATCCATTGCAGAAGGCAGGCCACAGTTTCTCCTGACCACCAATGAAAACAACACTGCCCCTACCTCACAGCAGTAGGGTGCTATTCCAGCCTTAGGTGACTGTGTGTGTGTGTGTGTGTGTGTGTGTATAGAGTTTGCACTTTCTCCCCATGTCTTGCGTGAGTTTCCTCCGGGTGTTCCGCTTTCCTCCCACAGCCCAAAGATGTGCAGGTTAGGTGGATTGGCAACGCTAAATCGCCCCTTAGTGTCCAAAAGGATAGGTTAGGTAACGGGGCTAGGGTGGAGACGTGGGCTTAAGTAGAGTGCTCTTTCCAAGGGCCGGTGCAGACTCGATGGGCTGAATGGCCTCCTTCTGCACTGTAAATTCTATGACTCCATGAATCTTTTAAGAGCTGCCGACTGGAGATTTCAAGCCATCTGAAATGTGGATTTTCCAATAAGTGGCGTGATTAGCACTGGAAACTTGCAACCTACATTTAAATGAGGCCGAAATGCAACATTGTTCAAGTCAGCATCATCAGAAGGATGTGGTCGTCCCTCCACTGTCTGATCTATAGCAGAAACAAAATCAACCCAACTGAATCCCTCTTTGAATTAATATATGATGGAGTAACCTACTGGGTTCTTCTTGAATTTGCTGCTTCCCATATTTCAATACAATTTCAAGTAATGTTTGATTATCTGACCTTTTGCATAATGAAATGTCATAAATGATTTTTAGTATAAGGGTGTCACTGTGATATACATTCCTTGCAATTTATTGATATGTAAAATTGCGACCACTTCATATCTTCTTTTGATATGTAACAGTGCAGTCCTTTTTTATGCAACATTGCTTGACATTCTTGACCTATTTCATGCAGTAGAATTGCAGGATAATGATCATTTTACAAAGAGGAGCATTAACTCGTTCTCAGAATAAATTTGAGTTTCAGTCTATTGCATTCCTGTAATCATATTTTCAACCCAGTATTCTAGTTTGCTTTTTATCTAATTATCAAGAGAAATTCTGCACATCAAAGGTGTGATTTATACAGATTACTGGGTCCAAATGCTATTACCAGCTGTGAATCAGATCTTTACAATGTCACCCAAATATCCTTTAAAGTATATATATCTAAGGGGACCTTCAGGCAAGCTCAGTGTTGAATTAGTTTTATTGCAGCACATCAGTAGGGCACTAGGATAATTGAAATATGAATACCATACAGTGATAATGAAGGGAATGGTCTACTAAAAATGACATAGAAGTATAGTAATCAAAATGCAATTTTCTTCTGCAGAAAATGAAATGAGGCAAAAAGCCTAATTTTGGCATAATGGCCAATGAGCAATTTTCATTACATTTGTGACCTCTTTGCTGCAGCAGATATGCGGTAACATAATTTTTACCGAAAACAAAACTAGTTTGTGAGTGTGAAACTTATTTATATAATTCAGCTGTTCTATAAAATGCAAGTCTAACACAAGGGAGCATTAAGGCTTGTCGATTTGAAAAGTATTCTTCTGTGGTTAGTCGCCTTCTGCTTATTTCCAAAAATGTGAAACATGAATCAGTCTTAACACATGTGACCTTTGGTTACTAGTGACAAGCTAGAAAGCCTGGCACTATTTTAATTTATTTGTTGAAAAACTTCCAAATTTCCACCAGCTGACAGTTCATCGCCATGTTCAACAAATGTTCAACAAAGTTTGTGAAATAATGGGCTGAGTTTTCATTGGGCTGAAGGGGCGGAACTGGAGCTGGCCTGCAACAATTTGGTGTTGGAGAGTGTGTGTTTTGGCACGTTCTGTCCTCCGAACTATTTTGGAAAAGGCTGGATCAAGGGGTTGGGGGGTTCATGTAAATAGCCACAAGCAATGGATAGCCAATTAGACGACATAATTGCCTTATTAAGGCAGTTTTCCTGACATTGACTGGAATTGTTCAGTCAACATGCAGGCCTCCTACCTGGTGTCAAATTGGGGGTGGTGAAGGGAAAGAGCGGGAGGTCGGGGGAAGGGTGGGGGGAAAGGGTGAAGGTGTTGATGGCAACAGGGTATTGATGGCAGCATTCAGTCACACAATTTGGCAACCCACCTGCAACATCAGCAATTGTTATGGGGCCACAGCTGTGGCTGAGACATCTATTTCAAGTGCTCCCCTCCACAATGACAGCCTGGCAACTGTGGAGGCTTCTTTGTTTTCATAAAATTTGAAAACTCATCAAAGTGGCAGCCATCTTGAGGTACCAATGTAGGTCCTGTTATCACTACATTGGCAGGTCCCACCTCTGACACTGCTGTTCATTCATGCTGGAGGGCTTCCATAGGCTCTCCAACCTCAGACCCTTACCCATCATCCTAAATTGTTGGGGGTGGCACAGTGGTTAGCACTGCTGCCTCACAAACACCAGGGACCCGGGTTCAATTCTGGCCTTGAGTGACTGTTTGTATGGATTGTGCACTTTCTGTGTTTACGTGAGTTTCCTCCAGGTGCTCCGGTTTCCTCCCACAGTCCAAAGATGCGCGGGTTAGATGGACTGGCCATGATAACATTGCCCCTTAGTGACCAGGTATGTGTGGGTTAAGTGGTGTTACGAGCTTGCAGAGAAAGGGTGAGGCCTGGTTAGGGTGGTCTTTCAGAGGGGCGGTGTCGACTCAATGGGCCGAATGGCCTACTTCTGCACTGAAGGGATTCTATGATTCAATGAGTGGCAAATGTCCGAACTGGCTTTCTTCTTGAAAACTGTATTGAATATCAGAAAGCAGGAGAGTACAAGGCCAGGGCATAGAAACACTCCCAATGTCGATAAGGAAAAAAATGAAAATTCAATCCAATATTACTGACTCCATGTTATAAATAAGCCATTATACGTGAGCATACTATCTGTTTCGTGTTTGTATGAGTTGGTCTTACTTGGGATTTCAGTCATTTTTGCTATCGACAACAGAACATTGAATGGATACAATGCTCTCTTAAGGAAGGATTTATAGAACACTGTCACATTTCAGGATGTTTGATTTCATTTTCACACAATGGATTTGGGGAAAAATAGTTGCATTAAGATTTGGGACGTACACAATTTTGAAAAACAAAGGTTGGGATCACTTTAATTATTAAGTGACAGACTGATGGAGCTCACGGTTAATCAATCTTTCAAAACACAAAGCTGTGAGACAAACACCGTCAGTGACAGGAGGCTACTGAGGGTTTATGATGCATGTGGGGAAGTATGGTATTGGGATGATTTTAAATTACCACACAAAGACGAGTTATATCAATTAAGTAAGTCTGATCATGGCTGGTGTGCTCTGTTACTTTACCCTGAAACAAAAGACCACAAGATTTCATAGCTGTTCTTGTTACGAAAGCGGTTTGTTGGTGTACCTTAGATATCCAGCCGCGAATAAAATGTATTTCCACTGTTACATCCTAAGTCAGACAAACATGCCATTGAACTTAAAAGATTTTTAGATTGCTAGATTAGAATTGTTCTACCTGAGGGAATATTTAAGACAAGGGCGCGAATTCTCCATTTGGGAGACTTGGAGCGCAATTTCATGAGTTTCATAGAATTTACATGCAGAAAGAGACCATTCGACCCATCGAGTCTGCACCAGCCCTTGGAAAGAGCACCCTACCTAAGCTCACGCCTCCACCCTATCCCTACACTTCCACCCTATCCCCGTGACCCCACCTACCCTTTTTTGGATACAATTTAGCATAGCCAATCCACCTAACCTGCACATCTTTGGACTATGAGAGGAAACCTGAGTACCCAGAGGCAACCCACGCAGATACAGGGAGAACATGCAGACTCCGCAGCGACAGTGACCCAAGCCGAGAATCGAACCTGGGACCCTGGAGCTATGAAGCAACTGTGATAACCACTGTGCTGCCTCAATTTAACGGGAACATTTCTAAGTATCATTTTGGGTGTGATTGGTGGGGTGATTCTCGACTGCCATGTTGGTGGGATTGCGGCCCGTATTTAATGGCACTTACTGCTGAAAAATAAGCCCCCACAAGCATCTCACAGATACATAGGTACATAGAAGATAGGAGGCCTTTCGAGCCTGCTCCACCATTTATCACAATCATAGCTGATCATCCAACTCAACAGCCTAATCATGCTTTCTCTCATAACCTTTGATCCCAAGCACCCCAAGTGCTATATCTTGCTGCCTCTTGAATATATTCAATGTTTTAGCATCAACTACTTCCTATGGTAATAAATTCCAGAGGCTCACCACTCTTTGGGTGAAGAAATGCCTCCTCATCTCCGTCTGAAATGGTTTACCCTGAATCCCCAGACTGTGACCCCTGGTTCTGGACACACTCACCATCGGGAACATCTTCCCTCCATCTACCCTGCCTAGTCCTGTTCGAATTTTATAAGTCTCTATGCTATCCCCCTTCATTCTTCTGATCTCCAGTGAGAACAATCCTAACCTAGTCAATCTCTCCTCATATGACAGTTCCGCCATCCCTGGAATTAGTCTGGTAAACCTTTGCTGCATTTCCTTGAGAGCAAGAACATCCTTCCTCAGAAAAGGAGACCAAAACTGCACACAATATTCTAGGTGTGGCTTCACCAAGGTCCTGTACAATTGCAACAACATATCCTGCTACTGTACTCGAAATCTCTCGCAATGAAAGCCAACATAGCATTAGCCTTCTTTACTGCCAGTGCACCTGCATGCTTATCTTCAGCGACTGGTTCACACTCCCCTCTCGCAATTTACAACCATTCAGGTAGCAATCTGTCTTCCTGTTTTTGTTTCCAAATCTCACCATTACTGGCTGTCTCGCCATCTGATTCACTAGACTTGTGCCTCAGCGTCTCGCTGCTAACAAGGCAGAGGTGCTTTTAAACACTCCCTCACCACTCCCAGTCAACACACAAGCAAGGCAGCATGCAGACCTGCTTCTCACTGTGGGCATGCCGGCCGAGCCAGGCTTCTCAATGTAGTCGATGTGAGACAGGACATCCTGTTCTCCCAAGGGAGTCGAAGGACCAGCAGCAGGCCACCTATACCACCTGGGAGACAGTGGGAGCAGCTGTAAGCCGGGCACACATGGTGGTTTAATTGTGCCCTAAGTGTTGCTGCCGGGACAGCTTTGCATGCACTCTGCGGAAAGTGAGTTGGCCCATGCAAATAGGCCAGAACTCTGCCACTGCAAATTGATAGCAATGCCCGGCCCTGGGGTCAGAGTTAGCACAAAGAGCATGACAGCTGAAAATGAAAATCACTTATTGTCACAAGTAGGCTTCAAATGAAGTTACTGTGAAAAGCCCCTAGTCGCCACATTCCGGCATCTGTTCGGGGAGGCTGGTACGGGAATTGAACCGTGCTGCTGGCCTGTCTTGGTCTGCTTTAAAAGCCAGCTATTTAGCCCAGTGTGCTAAATCAGCCCCTGGAGCTGGAGCTGCTTTTAAGTGGTCCACTTGCCACACACTCACTGCAGCCACGAAAATTGCTCATGGAATAAATACCTGCCTCCTGAGCTTGGGAGTCCAAAGTAGGCCCACAGCTCCATGCCAGTGAGGAGTAGAGGGATATCCTCTTCCTCAGGATGGGCTTAGTCTCAAGCCTGCCCCCTGAACAGCACCTGCAAAGTGGTGACAGATGCAGTCAATGCTGCCAGCCTCATCAGGAGGGGTCAGCTGATGATCCAGAGGGGTGGGGTCACTGGTAAGGCCTCTGCCTGAGAGGGGCAGAGAATCGGTGAGGGTTCCAAGGCCACGGTGCAGGTGGCATCTGGTTGGGGTGAGCTCTGCTGATCTCTTGCTTCCTTTGCTTCTGAGCAGTGCCAAAAATTGGTGGGCCTCTGATTGAGCTTAGACATACCCATTCCATTGATGGTACAGCTGGGGTCTGAGGGTGTCCAGCGGGGCAGCCTGGGTAGGCTCCCAGATGACCAGAGGCTCTCTCAGCATTCAAAGGACACAGGAAGTACTCAACAGTGTGAGCAGCCAGGGGCCTATAGGTAGCACCAGAGGAATGTGTTTAAAACACATACTGCAGCAATGGTGGCCGCGCAAGGCCACCCCGATCCCGAGGGGGACACCACAAGTACAACGACTCGGCACCAAGTTTTCCCTGCTACTGCTTCTGGCCCGGGCAGACTCTCCCCGGCTAATCTGACAGGTTAGGCTTCTCAGAGTTTTTTTTGCCTCCTGCAGCCATGGTGCCCTGCCCCAATTTGTAAATACTTGCACTAATTGGCACCTGCAAGACTTCCACCGAGGAGGGGCGGAGCATCACGGAAGTGTCCAAACCACTAATGATATTTAAATCCACGCTAATTACAGTTCTGCATGGATCCGCTGGTGCAGGGCGCAAACATCAATATTGCAGTCAGCGAGGGACCGGAGCATAGCGTAGGAATTAGCTCTGGACGCAAACCTCGATTTTTCAATTCTGCGCAATTATCTGCCCGATCGCAATTCATGCATCCGGTGTTGCAAAGCGTAGAATCCAGTCCAAGATCTTCAACTTCCAACATACTTCTCACCAAGCCCACAGGCCTGCCAAAATTGCTTTATGGCCAATATTTTAAAAATACAATAGACTTGTTGGTGTTACGTTGGGAAATCAATTAGTTAATGCAAACAAAGGTCACAGAAGTGGCAAATGAGCTCAAGAAAAGAGCTTTTATCCTTGTTACTTGAAGAAAGAATGTTGGCCAGATTGTGAGTGAGAACTTGCTGTTCATTCAATAGTGCTACAAGATCTGTTAAGTTGACTTAAGCAGGAATGTGGCAGTCTACATTTGATGCCTCAGGGGAAAGGCAGAATCTTTGCTAGTGCAGTATTCCTTTTCTAATGTACCAATGTGTCATCTTAGATTATGTGCTCAGGTCTGTTGTGGGGCATGAATCCACAACCTTCTGACTCAAAGTCAAAGAATGCTGAGTCCAGAAGTCTTCTAATTCATAAATAATGAACTCAATAGCTTGGCATATGACTGCAGTGATTTGAGCACTTTGCTGCTTTTCATTTTTTGAAGTGAATGAATATATCACATGCTTGGACTGTAACACTACAAGTGATTGACTGAAGAGCCACCTTCTGTTAAAAAATTAGTTTTCACTGCCAGCTGTTGATTAATATTTAAGAGTATGTTTCTTCTCCACGTGGGATCAGAGACTACATTGCATTACTATCTTAGAACATATCTTAGAGCATATGCAAAACAGGAGAAGATATCTTCTGTTTTAAACAGATAAATTTGGTCTGATACACTAATATGAGTCGGCTGAGTGTTGCATTAGTCTAGTACTATATATGAAGTCACAGAATGCCCTGGAAGTGGAATGGCCATCCTTTTGGTATTACAGCATAAGATATCAGTACTGTAATCCTTTGATTGGTGTTTACCAAAATACATTTAAGTTGTAATTGGTTTATTTATATGACTATGCTGTACAATTTGGCTTAGACCGTAAGACCACAAGACATAGGAGCAGAATTAGACCATTCGGCTCATTGAGTCTACATTGCCATTCAATCATGGCTGATATGTTTCTCATGCCCATTCACCTGCCTTCTCCCCATAACCCCTGATCCCCTTACTAATCAAGAACCTATCTATCTCTGTCTTATAGACACTCAGTGATTCGTCCTCCACAGCCTTCTACAGCAAAGCGCTCCACAGATTCACCACCCGCTGGCTGAAGAAATTCCTCCTCATTTCTGTTTTAAAGGATCGTCCCTTCAGTCTTGAGGTTGTGGCCTCAAGTTCTAGTTTTTCCTACAAGTGGAAACATCCTCTCCACATTCACACTATCTAGGCATCTCAGTATCAAGTAAGTTTCCGTAAGATCCCCCCTCATCCACCTAAACTCCAATGAAAAGAGACCCAGAGTCCTCAACCGCTCCTCATACGACAAGCTCTTCATTCCAGGGATCATTCTTGTGAACCTCCTCTGGAACCTTTCCAAGGCCAGCACATCCTTCCTTAGATACGAGGCTCAAAACTGCTCAATACTCCAAATGGGGGTCTGACCACAGGTTTATACAAGCCTCTCCTTTTGTATTCCAGCTCTGTCGACATGAATGTTAACATTACATTTGATATCCTAATTGCCGACTAAACCTGCCGTTAATTTTAAGAGAATCTTTTACTAACATTCTCACGTCCCTTTGTGCTTCTGATTTCCCAAGCCTTTTCCCATTTAGAAAATAGTCTGTGCCTCCATTCCTCCTTCCAAAGTGCATAACCTCTCACTTATCCACATTGTCTTCCCTCGTCAGCCATGGATGCCTTGTCCTCTCCTTGGCATAAATTTCCGTTGTGCCTCCCGAATAACCACCCTAAACCCTTGCCATTGCTGTTCCACTGTGTGGCTCCCCTTCAAATCTACTCTGGCCTGCTCCTGTAGCCACCTGGGTTGGCCACTTCCCGACTTTAAAATGGCGATCCGCTAAGAATGCAAGGAAATTCAGCCAATGCAGATAAAACATGCAGGTGCAAAGTTTCCTGTAATCAGAACTTGCAGGAACCCAGACAGCACTGAAACTAACAACCATCTACATACTGATGAGCGATCCCCGGGAACAATTGGAAACAGTTAAGGTAAACAAGGCCAAGCCAAACTCCTCGGCGCCAGAAGGAGCCAAGACAAAGGAAGGCCAACGGACACTTAGGAACCGCCCAGCGATCAGGGAACAGCTCCAGTATTGGAGAAATCGATCCAAGTGATCAGAACTTAGTTCAATCACTTGGAACCAGGTACGGGGTCCGCCCAAAAGGGCGTGAAGCCCCTGGGGACTATAAAATAGAGTCCCCAAGTTCAATTTGTCCTTCTTGGCAGGGCCTCTCAGCAGCTCGAAACAACCTTTGACTGTGACCTGCCTGGTAGCTGCACCAACCAAGTTAGTCTCCAGTCAATACACGCGACGAGATAGGCGCTCCTAGCTACCAGTCTATACCAGCTTTGAAGCCTGCAGACTCAGAATCGAATGAAAGGCCATTTGTTCCCCTGACCTGGTGGGCCAGTTCCAAAGCTAAATATAGGCCTATAGTGTTAGAGATAGTCTAGTAAGTAGAGTTTTATACATGAGTAGTGATTGACTGTGTACAATAAATGTGTTTTGATTTGAAACGTGCTAACTGGTGTACTGAGTTATTGATCAGCACTTGAACTTGAACCTCTTGGTGGTATCATAAAGATACCTGGCGACTCTAGAGCAAAGGTGAGAAAACAGAGCAAATTAAGTAAAGGTACAATGAGCAACATTTACTAAGAGCCAACCAAAAGTTAGCAACATTTACTGGCGACTCCGCCGGGACCTGACTTAAAAGTGGCCTAACCACTCCGGAGGAACTGAAAATTTGCATTGAGAATCCAATTGGGAACAGAAACATTCACACGTGTTCAAGCAATTCTGATCAATCCTCATAATTCGGAAGCGTGTTAATGCATGCGTAACGAACAGGGCCATAAGGTAAAACTGATAGATTTTGTTGCGAAAAACTGTCGGGAGTTTGTATCCCGGAAAATAGTGAACGCCGTACCCGTGTTTACAGCACCGCCTTAGTACCCCTCGTTCCAAATTTTAAAAGAGAGCATTCAGATCGGAAAAATGGCAATGAAGGCAATGGAATGCCTCATGAACCCTCAAGAATTTGTGGTCGCAGCGACCAGCAGCAGAGTAGGTCAGTGTCCCATTTAGGAAGTTGAGATTAGAAGGTACCCCAAAGGGAAGGGATGGCCTCTTTGGAGTGACTTTTGTTCAAATGAGGAAACAGGTACCGGGAGTATAGGACATACTTGGTGGGAGAACCTGAGCAGAATCCATAACAAGAGCTTAGGGAAAGATCGCAAGCCGTTGGCAATCATGTCCTGTCTGGCACAATTGCGAGGCACAGAGGAGGTTGTTCGGATGCTCCGCAAAGAGATAGAAGAGAGACATCGAATGAGCAAGGTCGATGTTAGTGAATGTAGAATTGAGAAGGAAGCTGGCAGCAAAGGACAGAGAGGTGGATGATGCCAAGTGGGCACACCAGTCTTGTCTAGCGCATCTGAGCAGCTTCCAAACCCAATACGATAAGGCCTATCAGGACATGCAACGTGCAGTCCTGGTAAGAGAGGAGACAGAGAACCAGGTAGAGGCATTGCAAAGGCAGTGCAGCGATCTAAAAGCAGCGTTAAGTGCACTCCATGCTGCCACCACGGAGCACAGACAAAGCTCAGTGGATCATGCAAAATGCCGGAAGCAGATTGCGGAACTGCAGTCTTTGCTTTCAGTGCAAAATGGGTTTCAAAGCACCTTTGGACCCAATTAGATGAAGAAGACGGCCCTGATTGGCAAGAACTAAACAAAACCGCGCATAGATATGTACAGGGAACATGGGCGCAGGAAAAGCCCCAAAGGAGAAAAGCACCCCAAGCCCCCACAGAGCAGATAGATCAGGCACCCATGAATCCAGTAACTACCCACCGCACAGTCACATCGGACGGAGACGCGGAATTCCTTTACACCACCCCCTTAACCGTGACCCAATTACGGGATGCGTGTGAAAAGAGCACACCGTTCCTCCCCACCTCAGACCCCCACCACTTCTTTGCTAGAGTGAAGCAGCAGGCAACCATGTACGGCCTGGATGAGCGTGAGCAAATGAAGCTCACAGTTTTAAGCTTAGACCCTTCTGTTGTAGTAGCCCTTCCCGACCCACAGAATGTAGGAGGAGGCACCCTTGCAGAGATGCACACGGCGATGCTAGACGCGATCGGTTATAATAGAGGTGACCCAGTAGAAGGCCTGAATAAGTGCATGCAGAAGAAAACAGAACACCCCACAGCGTTTGCTAGGCGCCTGTGGATCCATTTTACAGCCGTTTTCGGAAACTTAGACCCCGCCCATTTGTCCCCAGACAACATGGCCAAATGGACCCGCACCCTTATCTCCTATGCCACAGATGCAGAACAAAAAGCTTGTACTAATTATGACACCTCGGAAGAAACGCACAACGAAAAGTGGGGTTTTAAAAAGGTTGTCCCGCTCCTGGGAGCAATCTGTCCACAACAAGCCCGCGATTAGAAAAGCCGAAGAACAGCAGGCAGAGGCAGATATTCAAGCAGTTAAAGCGCACCAGAACCCCGCATGGGTGAATGAAGGCATGAACAGCCCCCCACAGAAACCACAGGAGTGTTACAACTGTGGACAATTAGGTCACTTTGCACGAGAGTGGAATGCCCCACGAAAGCCACAGAGAGCCCAGCAGGCAGGCACTCTGAATAGAAACAGGGCAAAGCCCATACATAGTAAGCACCCGTTCAGACCAGACAGACATGAATGGAACTGACTGACTGTGTTCGGGCTCCCCCACCTGGGTCTGCGACACCCTGTGGGATAGGTCCGGCCGACCAGTCGTTGCAGCGAAAATACGGGGATAGCCCATCGAATTTCTCTGGGACACAGGACGGTTAATTCCTCCACCATGTTCCAAAAAGACATGTGGCCCAATACAGCCACAATCACCCTCAGCGGCTTCACAGGCCACTCACAACAGGGACACATCGCAGCCCCTGTACCCATTCAAATTGGCAACATTACAACAAAACACCCCTTGGATTTGGCCGATCTGCCCCACACAGCAGAACACATTTTGGGCATCGATTTCATGAACTCCCATAACTGTCATTTGATCCAGTAAATCAATGTGTCTGGAAAATGACAAAGTCAGCAAGAGCCCCCGCAACACTCACAGTAGGTGAGTATGCTAATAAGATTAGCGCAGTCGGCGATTTTTGGTTTGACCCGACCACGATTAGCGCAGACAAACTGGTTAGGGCAGTTCTCCAGAAAAACAGGACCGCATTTGCAAGTCATAAACATGAATGCGGCAGGATGGCTGGTTCGGTTCAAATAACAGGACCTGACCCTAGACCCCAGAAGCAATATGGATTTCCCCAAGAGGCAGAGGGAGAAATCTCAAAAGCTATTGATAGTTTATTAGAACAAAGCGTACTTAGATCGGTAGCCTCTACTAATAATGCCCCGATTTGGCCAGTGAGAAAGCCCGATGGATCATGGCGACTGACCATCGATTACCGGGAACTCAACAAAGTCACCCCTGCAGCAGCCCCCACAGTAGCCACAAGTCCCGAGACCATGCTCAAACAGGGACTCAACTCACGATATTTTACGGTTTTGGACATCAGTAACGGATTCTGGTCCATTCCATTGGCAAAAGCGTGCCAGTACAAATTTGCCTTCAATTTTAAAGGTCAGCAGTACACGTGGACATGGCTTCCACAAGGATTTCACAACTCCCCCTCCATTTTCCACCGACAGCTGGCCAATCGTTTATCAACATTTTCTCGCTCCGAATTTCTGGTCCAGTATGTCGACGACCTATTACTGCAGACAGACACCAAGGCAGAGCACATCGTGCTTCTGTCTGAACTCCTGGAACTCCTACAGCAAATTTGGATGTAAAATGAACCCCAAGAAGGCCCAAATTTTGGGAAACCAAGTGGTATATTTGGGAACGATTATCACGCATGGTAAACGTGAGATCGAGCATAAAAGAATTGACTCGATTGTCAAATTGCCCCTTCCCCAGAATGTTTCCACCCTCAGGTCGTTTTTAGGACTGGTTGGCTACTGCCGAAACCATACTGACGGTTTCGCCACCAAAGCAGCACCCCTCTTGGAACTCCTAAAGAAAAGAGCCCCTTGGGAATGGCTTCCACGGCACACGGATGCTGTAGATGCTTTATAGCGCGCACACATTGCAGCCCCTCACTACAGGTTCCAGACCCGCTTTCCCCGTATGCTATAGAGATAGCTAGCACAGATCGTACCCTTTTGGCCGTGCTCCTCCAGGAACGGCACGAACTGTTAAGACCTGTGGCTTACGCCTCCAGAGTTTCCGATCCTGTGGAGCAGGGATTTTTGGCCTGTGAAAGGCACCTGCTCGCAGTTTTCTGGGCAGTTCAATACTTTTCATATATCACCGGACTAAACCCCATCACAATCCTCACGGAACACACCCCCACCCAACTTTTACCAGACGGACGACTTAAGGACGGTACAGTAAGCCAGATCAGAGCAGCCAGATGGACCCTTCTTTTGCAAGGACGGGTCATCACTGTTAAAAGGACTAAGACCCACACTTTCCTAGCCGATAACCGTCAGTACCCAGGCATCCCTCACGAATGTGAAATCATCTCACCGCACCACAACACAGGTCCCTTTATCGCGAAACCCCCCCCCCAAAAAGATAGGTAGTTCACCCTAGAGCCCCCAGCACACAGACACATGCGCACCCTTGAGAATATATGTGGATGGTTCTTCCACTATATTAAACGGGAAGCGCATTACAGGATGTGGCATCTATGTTGAGGACGCGCAGGGACACGCCCTAGAAGAAATCTCATTAAAACTGCCAGGACACTTGGGCGCGCAGGGGGCAGATGCAGTTATGTGATCCTTCACGCTTCGCGTGAGGGATCACAAGGAGGGATTGTAGCCACCTGGGTTGGCCACTTTCCGACTTTAAAATGGAGATCCGCTAAGAATGCAGGGAAATTCAGCCAACGCAGGAAAAACAAGCAGGTGCAAAGTTTCCTGTAATCAGAACTTGCAGGAACCCAGACAGCACTGAAACTAACAACCATCTACATACTGATGAGCGATCCCAGGGAACAATTGGAAACAGTTAAGGTAAACAAGGCCAAGCCAGACTCCTCGGCGCCAGCAGGAGCCAAGACAAAGGAAGACCAACGGACACTTAGGAACCGCCCAGCGATCAGGGAACAGCTCCAGTGTTGGAGAAATAGATCCAAGTGATCAGAACTTAGTCCAATCACTTGGAACCAGGTACGGGGTCCGCCCAAAAGGGCGTGAAGCCCCTGGGGACTATAAAATAGAGTCCCCAAGTTCAATTTGCCCTTCCTGGCAGGGCCTCTCAGCAGCTCGAAACAACCCTTGACCTGCCTAGTAGCTGCACCAACCAAGTAAGTCTCCAGTCAATGCATGCTACGAGATAGGCGCTCCTAGCTACCAGTCTATACCAGCTTTGAAGCCTGCAGACTCAGAATCGAACAAAAGGCCATTTGTTCCCCTGACCTGGTGGGCCAGTTCCAAAGCTAAATATAGGCCTATAGTGTTAGAGACCATAAGACCATAAGACATAGGAGCGGAAGTAAGGCCATTCGGCCCATCGAGTCCACTCCGCCATTCAATCATGGCTGATTTCAACTCCATTTACCCGCTCTCTCTCCATAGCCCTTAATTCCTCGAGAAATCAAGAATTTATCAACTTCTGTCTTAAAGACACTCAACGTCCCGGCCTCCACCGCCCTCTGTGGCAATGAATTCCACCACTCTCTGGCTGAAGAAATTTCTCCTCATCTCTGTTCTAAAGTGACTCCCTTTTATTCTAAGGCTGTGCCCCCGGGTCCTAGTCTCCCCTGCTAATGGAAACAACTTCCCTACATCCACCCTATCTAAGCCATTCATTATCTTGTAAGTTTCTATTAGATCTCCCCTCAACCTCCTAAACTCCAATGAATATAATCCCAGGATCCTCAGACGTTCATCGTATGTTAGGCCTACCATTCCTGGGATCATCCGTGTGAATCTCCGCTGGACCCGCTCCAGTGCCAGTATGTCCTTCCTGAGGTGTGGGGCCCAAAATTGCTCACAGTATTCTAAATGGGGTCTAACTAATGCTTTATAAAGCTTCAGAAGTACATCCCTGCTTTTATATTCCAAGCCTCTTGAGATGAATGACAACATTGCATTTGCTTTCTTAATTACGAACTCAACCTGCAAGTTTACCTTTAGAGAATCCTGGACTAGGACTCCCAAGTCCCTTTGCACTTCAGCATTGTGAATTTTGTCACCGTTTAGAAAATAGTCCATGCCTCTATTCTTTTTTCCAAAGTGCAAGACCTCGCACTTGCCCACGTTGAATTTCATCAGCCATTTCTTGGACCACTCTCCTAAACTGTCTAAATCTTTCTGCAGCCTCCCCACCTCCTCCATACTACCTGCCCCTCCACCTATCTTTGTATCATCGGCAAACTTAGCCAGAATGCCCCCAGTCCCGTCATCTAGATCGTTAATATATAAAGAGAACAGCTGTGGCCCCAACACTGAACCCTGCGGGACACCATTCGTCACCGGTTGCCATTCCGAAAAAGAACCTTTTATCCCAACTCTCTGCCTTCTGCCTGACAGCCAATCGTCAGTCCATGTTAGTACCTTGCCTCGAATACCATGGGCCCTTATTTTACTCAGCAGTCTCCCGTGAGGCACCTTATCAAAGGCCTTTTGGAAGTCAAGATAGATAACATCCATTGGCTCTCCTTGGTCTAACCTATTTGTTATCTCTTCAAAGAACTCTAACAGGTTTGTCAGGCACGACTAGAGATAGTCTAGTAAGTAGAGTTTTATACATGAGTAGTGATTGACTGTGTATAATAAATGTGTTTTGATTTGAAACGTACTAACTGGTGTATTGAGTTATTGATCAGCACTTGAACATGAACCTCGTGGTGATATCACAAAGATACCTGGCGACTCTAGAGCAAAGGTTATAAAACAGAGCAAATTAAGTAAAGACACAATGAGCAGCATTTACTAAGAGCCAACCAAAAGTTAGCAACACTCCTCCCTGATGTCTTTGTTGTTATCTTTATTCAACTGTGATACTGTTACATCTGATTCGAGCTTCTCCTCTCAAACTGCAGGGTAAATTCTGGCCAGATCCTCCCTCATGTCTTTGTCGTTACCTTTATTCAATTGTGATACTGTTACATCTGATTCTAGCTTCTCCCATCATATTGTGGTCACTGCCCTCTAAGGGTTCCTTCACCTTAAGTTCCCTCATCAGGTCTGCCTCATTACACATCACCAAATCCAGAATTGTTTGTTCCCTAGTGGGCTCTACCACAAGCTGCTCCAAAAAACATCTTGTAGACATTCCACAAATTCCTTTTCTTGGAATCCACTACCAACCTGATTTTCCCGGTCAACTGCATATTGAAGTCCCCCGTGATTATTGTAATATTGCCTTTCTTATATGCCTTTTCAATATCCTGATTATTTTCAGCCCCAAATCCTGACTACTGCTAGGGGGCCTTCCCTTCAGGGTCTTTTTTCCTTTGCGAATCCTCAACTCTACCCACACAGATTCTATGCCTTCTGATCCTATATTGCTTCTTGCTATCGATTTAATTTCATTCCTTTTTTTTGAATAAACATTTTATTGAGGTATTTTTGATATAGTAACAACAACAAAATAAACAATATACATGAAATCATAAACATAGTGCAAAAGCCGTTTACCTTTCGTACAGGTCCCACCCTTATTACCCCCTACTTGAACCTAAACTACCCCCCCCCCCTCCCCCCACCCCGTCTGCTGGCGATTAATTTTCCGCAAAGCAGTCGACGAACGGTTGCCACCTCCGGGTGAACCCCAACAGTGAACCTCTCAAGGCGAACTTAATTTTCTCCATACAGAGAAAGCTAGCCATGTCCGATAGCCAAGTCTCTGACTTCGGGGGCTTTGAGTCCCTCCATGGCAATAGTATCTGTCTCCGGGCTAACAGGAAAGAAAAGGCCAGAACTGCCTCTTTCTCCTCCTGGATTCCCGGATCTTGTGACACCCCGAAAATCGCCACCTCTGGATCCAGCGCCATCCTTGATTTTAAAACCTTGGACATGACATCCGCAAACCCCTGCCAAAATCCCCTAAGCTTTGGACATGTCCAAAACATGTGGGCATGGTTCGCTGGTCCTCCCGCGCATTTTGTGCACCTGTCCTCCACCCCAAAGAATCTGCTCATCCGAGCCATTGTCATGTGAGCCCGGTGAACAACCTTAAATTGTATCAGGCTGAGCCTGGCACATGTTGCGGATGCGTTGACTCTACTCAACGCGTCTGCCCATAGACCATCCTCTATTTCTCCTCCCAGTTCCTCCTCCCACTTGCACTTCAGTTCCTCGGTCTGCGCCTCCTCCGACCCCATGAGCTCCTTATAGATGCCCGAGACCCTCCCCTCCCCTTCCCACCCTCTGGAAATTACCCTGTCCTGAATCCCCCTCAGCGGTAGGAGAGGGAAGGTTGCCACCTGTTTACGAAGGAAATCTCAAACCTGCAGATACCTGAATTTCCCCTCGCCAGCCCAAACTTTTCCTCCAATGCCCTCATACACGGAAAGCTCCCCTCTGTGAACACATCCCCCATCCTCTCAATCCCCACTCTCCAGAACCCCCCATCCATAACCGGAACCCCCCAGCCATACTCCCCGGGCAAACCGGTGATTATCACAAACTGGGGCCCAGACCGATGCTCCCACTGCTCCCACATGCCGCCTCCACTGGCCCCAAACTCTCAGGGCCGCCACCACCACGGGGCTGGTGGAGTACTGTGCCGGCGGGAGCCGCAGAGGCGCAGTTATCAAGGCCCCAAGACTTGTGGCCTTACAAGAAGCCGCCTCCATACGCACCCATGCCGACCCCTCCCCCACCACCCACTTCCTGATCTTGGCTATATTAGCCAGCCAGTAGTAGTTGCTAAAATTTGGCAGCGCCAGCCCACCCTCTCCCCGACTCCATTCAAGCATTACCTTCCTTACCCGCAGGGTCTTGCCCGCCCAGACGAAGCCCGTGATCACTCTGTTGACCCGCTTAAAAAAGGACCGCGGAATAAAGATGGGAAAACACTGAAATACAAGTAGGAATCTTGGGAGGACCGTCATTTTCACCATTTGCACCCTCCCGGCCAGAGACAACGGAAGCGTGTCCCATCTCCGAAAATCGTCTTTCATTTGATCCACTAGCCGGGCCAGATTCAATGTATGTAACCGGTCCCATTCCCGCGCCACTTGGATGCCCAGGTACCTAATACTTTCCCCGACTGACCTAAACGGCAGCTCTCCCGGTCGCCCCTCCTGTCCCCTCGCCTGAACCACAAACATCTCACTATTTTTCATATTTAGCTTATACCCTAAAAACCAACCAAATTCCCCGAGAATCTTCATGATTTTGTCCATCCCCTCTACTGGGTTCGAAACGTACAGAAGCAGATCATCCGCAGAGAGCAAAACCCTGTGTTCCACCCCCCGCGCACCCCCCTCCTCTCCCCGACCAGTCCCCTCCAGTCCCTTGAGGCTCTCAGAGCAATTGCCAACGGCTCTCTAGCCAGCACAAACAACAGTGGGGAGAGGGGGCATCCCGGTCTCGTTCCCCCGGTGCAGTCTAAAATAGTCTGAAGTTGTCCTATTCGTACGTACACTTGCCACAGGAGCCTGATACAGTAACCTGACCCAATCAATAATGCCCCTTCCAAATCCGAACCATCCCAGTACCTCAGACAGATAATCCCATTCTATCCAATCAAAAACCTTTTCTGCATCCATTGCTATCACTACCTCCACCTTCCTACCTTCCGGAAGCATCAAGATCACATTTAACAGCCTTCTTACATTGGCCAGCAATTGCCTACCCTTTACAAACCCCGTCTGGTCCTCCCCAACAACATCCGGAACACAATCCTCAATCCTGGAGGATAGGATTTTGGCCAGCAACTTGGCATCCACATTCAACAGGGAGATCGGCCTGTATGACCCATACAGATCCGGGTTTTTGTCCCGCTTAAGAGTCAGCAAAATTGTTGCCTGTGACATCGTCGGGGGCAGCACCCCTCTTTCCCTTGCCTCATTGAACATCCTCAACAAACTGGCCCCAATATCCCGGAGAACTGTTTATAAAACTCCACTGGGTACCCGTCTGGACCCGGGGCCTTACCCGCCTGCATGGCCTTCAAGCCCTCCACTATCTGTTCCAGCCTAATCGGGGCCCCCAGCCCGTCTACCCGCTCCCCGTTCACCGTTGGGAAATTCAGCCCCTCCAAGAAGTGCCTCATCCCCTCCGGTCCCATAGGGGGTTCCGACCTGTCCAACCTGCTGTAGAAATGACTAAACGCCTTATTCACCCCGGCCGAATCACCAACCAGGTTCCCCTCACCATCCTTTACTTTCCCTATCTTCCTAGCTGCCTCCCTCTTCCTAAGCTGCTATGCAAGCATTCTTCTGGCCTTCTCCCCATGTTCATAAATCGCCCCCCTCGCCTTTCTCAGCTGCTCCACCGCCCTCTCTGTGGCCAGCAAGCTAAACTCCACCTGCAACCTCCGCCATTCCCTTAAAAGCCCTGCCTCTGGGGTCTCCGCATATGTCCTGTCAATCTGTAATATCTCCTTCACCAGTCGGTCCGTCTCTGCCCTGTCCACCTTCTCTCTATGAGCCCGGATCGAGATCAGCTCCCCCCTGGCCACCGCCTTCAGTGCTTCCCACACCACCGCTGCTGAAATATCCCTGTTGTCATTGACCTGCAGGTAGCTCTGAATGCATTTCCTCAGCCGCTCGCACACCCCTTCATCCGCCAAACGTATCACATCGAACCTCCAATGCGGGCGCTGGTTAACATCTTTGCTAACCTGCAGGTCAACCCAGTGCGGAGCATGGTCTGAGATTGTAATCGCCGAATACCCCGTGTCCACTACCCCAGCCAGAAAGGCCCTGCTCAAAATAAAGAAATCAATCCGGGAGTACACTTTATGCACGTGTGAGTAGAAGGAGAACTCCTTCACCCTCGGCTGCCCAAATCTCCATGGATCCACCCCCCCCCCCCCAACCACCCCCCCCCCCCCCCCAACCACCCCCCCCCCCCCCCCCATCAGCTCCATGAACCCTCTTAGTTCCTTTGCCATTGCCGGCACCCTGCCTGTTTTCGAGCTTGACCAGTCTAAGCCAGGGTCCATAACTGTATTGAAGTCCCCTCCCATGACCAACCTGTACGAGTCCAGGTAAAGTATCTTTCCCAGCATCCTCCTAATCATAGATTATCATAGAATTTACAGTGCAGAAAGAGGCCATTCGGCCCATCGAGTCTGCACTGGCTCTTGGAAAGAGCACCCTACCCAAGGTCAACACCTCCACCCTATCCCCATAACCCAGTAACCCCACCCAACACTAAGGGCAATTTTGGACACTAAGGGCAATTTATCATGGCCAATCCACCTAACCTGCCCACCTTTGGACTGTGGGAGGAAACTGGAGCACCCGGAGGAAACCCACGCACTCACGGGGAGGATGTGCAGACTCCGAACAGACAGTGACCCAAGCCAGGAATCGAACCTGGGACCCTGGAGCTGTGAAGCGCTTATTGATGAGGAACGCGACCCCTCTAGTCTTTGAATCTAGTCACGAGTGAAACACCTGGCTGACCCAGCCTTTCCTCAGTCTAACCTGGTCCGTTACCTTAAGGTGCATTTCCTGCAACATTACCACGTCCGCCTTCAATCCCCTAAGATGCGCGAACACACGTGCTCTTTTGACCGGCCCATTTAACCCTCGAACATTCCAGGTGATCAGCTTAGTTGGGGGACTCATTGCCCCCCACCCCCCTCCGCCAATCAGCCATCTCCTATTTGAGGCCCACCTCCAGCCTGTGTTCCGCGCCTCCACCAGTCCATCCCCAGGCAGCCCCCGCCCGCCTCTCTGTCCCTCAGCCCAAGTTCCTCCCTCGTCAGCAGAACATTCACCCCCTTCCTCCCCCAGCAACACCACCCTGTAACCCAACCCCTTTCCTAAACTAAACATATGCACACACCCCACTGCGCTTCTGAGAGCTAGCTCACCCAGCTAGCTTGGTGGCTCCCATCCCCGGCGGCAGATAGTCTCCCACCTATTGTTCCCTCCCCCCCTGCTCATACAAACATACTCCAACATCAAACAATCCCCACACAATTGCCCGACAGAAAAAACATCAAAATCTAAACAAGCACACCTCCATCCCCCAACAGTGCAAATGAAAACCTTAACTCACTCAGCTCTACTGCTGGTTCCAAATCAATGCAAAAGACATCACAAACATCTTCCATAAAACACAAAATGAGAAACTTTTTACAAAAACAGAGAAACAAAACGAAAAGACAAAAACCTGAATGTTGCAGCCAAGTTCAAAAGTTCTCAGTCCACAACCAGCCCTTTCTTCTTCACAAAGTCCAACGTGTCCTCAGGCGATTCGAAGTAGAAGTGCTGATCCTCATGCATGACCCAGAGACGGGCTGGCTATAACAGTCCAAATTACATATTGTTCTTGAAAAGGATCGCCCTGATCTGATTGAAGCCTGCTCTCCTTCTGGCCACCTCCACACTCAGGTCTTGGTAAACCCATAGGATGCTATTGTCCCACTTACAGCTCCGTGTCTGCTTGGCCCACTGTAGAATACGCTCCTTATCTGAGAACCTGTGGAATCTCACCACCATTGCCCTCGGGGGTCTCCCATTCACGGCTTCCTCGCCAGTGCTCTGTGAGCCCTATCCACCTCCAAGGGCCGGGCAAATGCCCCCTCCCCCAGCAGCTTCTCAAACATGTCTGCGATGTGTGCTCCAGCGTCCGTTCCTTCGGACCCATCCGGGAGCCCGACAATTCTTAGGTTCTGCCGGAGGGATCTACTCTCTAGGTCCTCCACCTTTTCCAGAAGATTCATCTGCTGGTCCCTCAGTATCCCCACCTCCAACTCCACCGCAGTCTGATGCTCCTCCTGCTCAGCCAGCGCCTTCTCCACCTTCTGGATCGCCCGATCCTGAGCGTCCAGTCTAAGCTCCAACCGTTCAATCGACTCTTTTATCGAGTCCAAGCAGTCCCGTTTCTGTGAAGCAAAGCCTTCCTGAATGACTTGCATCAGCTGCTCCAGAGACTGCTGGATCGACAAGCCAGAGGTCCGACCCTCCGCCATGCTGTCTCCTGTTGCAACTACGGCCCAAGTCTTCTCTATCTTTTTGTTTCTGCCCTTACGAACACTTCTAGTCCTTTTCTCCATGCACTGAAGTGGGAATTCAGTCGAGAATTGCCACTAACATCCGTTGTACAATTCAAGTCTGTTAGAAAATTGGGGGAAAGGTCCAAAAGTCCGACCTGAGCGGGAGCCACCAAATGTGCGACTTATTCCTTCATAGCCGCCACCGGAAGTCTTTAATTTAATTCCTTACTAACAATGCAACCGCCAGCCCCCCCCCGCCCCCCACACACACACACACACACCCTCGGCCCATCTGCCTGTTCTTTCAATAGGACACATAACCTTGGATATTTAGAACCTTAAATTGATTCCCTTGCAGTGATGTCTCTGTGATGCCCACAGCATCGTACCGGTCAATTTCAATGTGCGCAACAAGCAATAACCTTGTTCCGTATACTGCGTGCATTTAGGTACAACACCCTCAGTCCTGCATTACCATCTCCCCTTCTCTAGGGTGGCATGGTAGCCCAGTGGTTAGCACTGTTGCTTCACTGCGCCAGGGTCCCAGGTTCGATTCCTGGCTTGGGTCACTGTCTGTGCGGAGTCTGCACATTCTCCCCGTGTCTGGGTGGGTTTCTTGTGGGTGCTCCGGTTTCTTTCCACAAGTCCTGAAAGACGTGCTGTTAGGTCAATTGAACATTCTGAATTCTCCCTCAGTGGACCTGAACAGGCGCCGTAGTGTGGCGACGAGGGTTTTTTCACAGTAACTTCATTGCAGTGTTAATGTAAGCCTACTTGTGACAATAATAAATATTATTATTAAAGATTATTCTCGTCTTTGTCCCCTTTTTTGCTCTACCTGAAGTTATATTCCTGCACCTTCTAAACTCTATTATGTGTTCTGAAAACGTTATTAACCTCTCCCGAGCACTTGGCCCTTTTAACTAGTTTAAAGTCCTCATTATTAACCTGCACTTCTATATTCTCCTTTAACTTGAATTTTCTAATTCTCCATACAACTGAACCCTCCCCCCACTCGTTAGTTTAAAGTTCTATCTACAGCCCTAGTTGTCCAATTTGCCAGGACTCTGGTCCCAGCATGATTCAGATGAAGACTGGCTTAATTATGGCTTATGAGTTTTTTTATTTCATAGCCCCCGTGAGGTCCAAGGGGAAACCATCATTGATCTTCCCATGGAAACCCTGGAGTCCAAGCTTCCCAGATAGGAATGGAGGCCACCCATTTGGGGATCGTTATGAACTAAGATGAAAGCTGGCCGAAAGCAGGGCCTGGTGTGGTTAGTTCTCCCAGCAAAAACTGTACTGGGAGTGATATGCTGCCTTGAGCAGAACTTTGTAAATAATTAATGTTCACTTACTGCCAGCTTCCTATGAGTTACTAAACTTATGCCATCAACCCTTTAGTATTTAGTTTAAAACTGAATGTCCACTTAATAGTACATTCATGACATATCGTTCAGTTTAGATTCATTTGTTAACAGACAGTCTGTTTGAAAGTTCACTTGTGTTTGTATAGAACAAAATAATGAAAGATGAATACAGCAAATGTTATCGCATAACTGCATTGCTATGATTATTGAAAACTATTTGTCACTTTGCATTTTCAACAGAACTTCATTCTCTGGGGAAAGTTTTTAACCAAAAGTATATTTGGGTTATGATATTAAACTGGTTCAGAATATTTTTACTTGTGCATGCTTAAAATGACTAGATCTAAGCACTCTTTGACATTAAATTGCATTTTCTCATTCTAGGCATTGGAATCTATGCTATTCAGAATATAGTGCTGCCCGAACATCCGACCAAATCTGCTCAGCGAAGATCACTGCCCAGAAAATATTAACCAACTTTTGTAAGGGCCACGAAGAATCCAGCAGGAGTTTTAAGGATACAAAGTAATAACATTTATGTACTATAACATATATACATAACAGTAGCAGTAACTTCCCTTGCTGCAAACGCCTTCCTGCTGGTTCCTGAACTGGCCAGCTAAATTTATACTAGGAGTTTACTAATGGTGTCTCCCCCCCCCTCATTGGGGAAGCTCATACTCCCACAGGATTGTGGGATAGTCATTAGTACCCAGCCAATGGTAAATAGGCAGGTTATAACATCCCTCCCCCCCCCCCACAAAGTCCAAGAAATCCACCGAAGACCTTGGCGAAGGAGGGCGTCGGACTTGTTTGGCCGCAGGCCGGACACCATTTGCACGCGGCGCTGGATCAGGCGGCGTGTAACGAGACGGAGACCGGCGCTTCTGTGATGAACAGCGCGGTTGTACATCCACGGCCCGTGGACCTGAGGATTCTCCCTCTGATGCATCCTGTGTCTCCATCTCGGAGTCAGAGTCTGCTGCCTGAGTCATGTCAGCGTCTCTATCTCCATTCAGTCCCGTAACGACCTGCGCAGGCTTCGAGTGAGGCACCAGTGGAAGATTGTGAGGACTACCTTCCCTTGTCTCTGGTCTCTGCGGCTGTTGAAATGAGCTCCGGGGGCGGGGAATCTTTTGAGGGGATGGTCTTCTGGACCGAAAGTGGTCTACATGTTTTCACTGGAGACGACCCTGGGCTTGCACTTGGTAAGATATAGGGCCCTTTTGGCGAAAGATTACACCAGGAACCCATTGGGCACCACCAGCAAAATTCCGAACGATCACTGGGTCACCGGACGAAAACTGCCGAATCGGCCGATGCCGAGAAAATCCCTATCCCTGCCGCTCTTGTGTGCGGCGTACCTTTGCGCCAATGTCAGGGAAAACCATACTAAGGCGGGTGCGAAGCCTCCAGCCCATTAGGAGTTCTGCGGGAGCTACCCCAGTCATTGCATGGGGGTGGTCCTGTACGTAAACAAAATGCGAGCCAGTCTCGTGTCCATTGATCCGGAAGACTGCTTCTTTAGGCCTCTTTTGAATGTCTGCACTGTCTGCCAACCCATTTAAAACCGCGTGGTAAGGGGCAGTGTGGATATGGCGGATGCCGTTCATCTTCGTGAACCTTGCAAACTCCTCACTTGTGAATGGAGTGCCGTTATCCGTGAGCAGCACCTCGGGGAGGCCATGCGTACTGAACGATAAACGCATTTTTTCAATTGTTGCGCAGGATGTTGTCCCCTGCATCTTATGCACCTCTAGCCATTTGGACTGGGCGTCAATTAGTAGAAGGAACATGGATCCTTGAAAAGGGCCTGCGAAATCTGCATGCAAGCGTGCCCAAGGCCGCCCGGGCCATTCCCAGTGATGTAGGCGCCCAGCGGAAGCTTCTGATGCTCCTGGCAAATGGAGCAGTTTTGGGCCACCTTCTCAATGTCGGTGTCGAGGCCTGGCCACCAGACATAACTACGGGCTAAAATTTTCATTTTGGTCACGCCTGGATGCCCATTGTGCAAGTCTGATAGTATCAGCTCCTGGCCTTTTTCCGGGATAATCACACACGTCCCCCACAAGAGGATGCCGTCTTCCACGCTGAATTCTGACAGCTTGGAGGAAAATGCCCGCAACTCGCCTGGGAGCTGTCTATGCTGCCCACCATACAGGACTATGTGCCGAACCTTTGACAGGACTGGCTCCGTCTGTGTCCACTGACGGATCTGTGATGCCGTGACAGGCAAGATGTCCATAAAATTTAGGGTTGCAACCACCTCACCGGTCGTGGGGGTCGACATGGGGCCGGTCGATAAAAGCAATTGGCTCAGTGCGTCGGCATTTGCTATCTGAGTACCTGGTTTGTGCTCCAGAAAATACTCGTATGCAGCAAGCAACAAAGCCCAGCGCTGGATCCGTGCGGGAGCAATGGGCGGTATTGGCTTATCCTCTCTGAAAAGTCCCAGCAGGGGCTGATGATCAGTCACGATAGTGAAATGATGGCCGTACACGTACTGGTGGTAACGTTTCACCGCAAAAACCACTGCCAGGCCCTCCTTCTCGATCTGCGCGTACTTTTTCTCCGCTGCAGTCAATGTGCGGGAGGCGAAAGCTATCGGCCGTTCGGCCCCGTTCTCCATCTTGTGGGACAAGACGGCCCCAATACCATACGGGGATGCATCACATGTGACGAGCAAAGGCTTTCCAGGATCATAGTGGGTTAGTAACCC
Source organism: Scyliorhinus torazame (assembly GCF_047496885.1). Taxonomy (NCBI): domain Eukaryota; kingdom Metazoa; phylum Chordata; class Chondrichthyes; order Carcharhiniformes; family Scyliorhinidae; genus Scyliorhinus; species Scyliorhinus torazame. The sequence continues at coordinate 240,865,347 of NC_092713.1, forward strand.
AGACGACGACAATTGTTGCTTTACCCGCCGGAAAGCGGTTTCTTGCGGCTGACCCCAAACCCAGGTGTGATTTTTCTTTAGCAGAAGGTGCAAAGGGGCCAGCGTAGTTGCCAGATTGGGGAGAAACTTCTCGTAATAGTTTACGAGACTGAGAAAAGAACAAATATGCGAAGTGTCAGTCAGGGCGGGGGCATGTTGAATTGCACGCACCTTCTCTGCGATGGGGTGCAGACCTTCGCGCTCCACCCGATAACCTAGGTAGACTACTTCCTTTGCCTGAAATACGCACTTTGTGCGACGTAAACGGACTCCAGCCTCCGAAAGGCGTCTAAGGACAGCCTCCAGATTTTCCAAATGTTCCTGATCCGACGTCCCTGTAATCAAAACGTAGACAGCCACACGTGGTAAACCTCTCAAAATGCCCTCCATAACACGTTGAAAAATTGCGCAGGCAGAGGATACTCCAAAGGGCAACCGTGTATATTCATACAGGCCCCGGTGTGTATTACTCGTTACATATGGTCGGGAGGCAGGGTCCAGCTCCAACTGCAGGTAGGCGTGACTCATATCTAATTTTGTGAACGAGAGTCCGCCTGCAAGTTTCACGTAGAGATCCTCTATGCGAAGCATTGGATATCGGTCGAGCAGGGAAGCCATATTCACTGATTTTCTCGTCGCAGCACAAGCGAACTGTGGCATCTGGCTTCATTACAGGTACAATTGTGCTGCCCAGTCAGCGAAACGGACTGGCCTGATAATACCCAAACTCTCCAAACGAGTGAGCTCCCTTACTACCTTCTCGAGCAAGGCGTAAGTCACTGGGCGCACAGAAATAGCGTGGCGTGACTCCTGGTTCAACTTGGATATGGGCTACAGCCCCTTTTATTTTCCCCAAACCAGGCTGGAATACATCTGGGTATCGTCCTAGCACCTCAGTCAACCCTTCAGAAACTGTTTGGAGGATGTGCTGCCATTACAACCGCAAATGGCGCAACCAGTCCCGACCCAACAGGCTGGGCCCATGGCCGCGCACCACGATAAGTGGGAAACGTCCCTCCTGGCGTCCATAGACAACAGGGGTCATTGTAGTTCCTGCAATGTCCAGTGGTTTCCCCGTGTAGATTGGCAACCTGGCCTGTGAGTCGGTTAATGTAAGGGTCTGTATACCCTGCTTGATGCGGTCGAATGTCCTCTGGGCGATCACGGAGACCGCTGCACCAGTATCCAACTCCATCTCAAGCGGGTGGCCATTGACCCGTACTGTCACCATAATGGGGGCCACACGGGGAGCTGCCACACAGGCAGGCAGTCGTCCTCCGTCTCCACGTCCTCAGGAGTAGTCGCCGCAGGTTCATCCACATGGAAGGTACGGCCTCTGGGCTGGCCCCAGTTACGGCCCCTGGGCTGGTCCCAGTTTCGGTCGGAACGACGGCGCCTCTGGCACCCCCAGGACCGCCATCCGCGACGGGGTCGGCGCCTACAAGTTTGACACGGACATGGCTCCTCATCCATTGGCTCTGGAGAAGGCTCCCTTCGGGGAGGAATGTCCGACGGCCACTGGTGTCGGTCCGGACGTTGCCTCACCCAAGGTACCGCAGGAGTGCGGGGGGATGTTTTCGGATGGAAGGGGTTGCGCCCCAAGGCATGCACTTCCATCCCCTGTAGCTCCTGTACTCCTCGCTCTGCGCTCTCTCGGGACAATACTATTTGAATGGCCTGTTGAAAAGTCAATGTTGGCTCCGCTAACAACTTTCTCTGGGTGGCCGCATTGTTAATACCGCAAACCAAACGGTCGCGTAACATTTCTGACAAGGTCTCACCATAGTCGCAGTACTCCGCAATCCTGCGTAGCCTGGATAGAAAATCGGCAAGGGATTCTCCAGGGGTCCTCTCAGCGGTATTAAACTGGTAACGCTGGACTATCGTGGACGGGGTTGGGTTAAAATGTTGCCCCACTATATTCACAAGTTCATCAAACGTTTTGGTGTCCGGCGCAGCTGGGTACGTAAGGCTCCTAATCACCCCAAACGTATGCGGGCCGCAGGTGGTGAGCAATATGACCACCTGGCGCTCGTTTTCGGTGATATTGTTTGCCCGGAAATAGTAACGCATCCGTTGTGCGTACTGGTTCCAGCTTTCCAGCGCAGCATCAAAAACATCCAAACGTCCGTACAGAGGCATGGTATCATAGAAAACAACTTCCAACCTGTATCCAACAAAAATCCAGGGAGGTGGCTTCAGCAGTGTAGACAGCTATTCACTTTAACCTCCGTCGCCAGTTTTGTAAGGGCCACGAAGAATCCAGCACGAGTTTTAAGGATACAAAGTAATAACATTTATTTACTATAACATATATACATAACAGTAGCAGTAACTTCCCTTGCTGCATACTCCTTCCTGCTGGTTCCTGAACTGGCCAGCTTTATTTATACTAGGAGTTTACTAGTGGTTTCTCCGCCCTCCTCATTGGGGAAGCTCATACTCCCACAGGATTGTGGGATTGTCATTAGTCCCCAGCCAATGGTAAGTAGCCAGGTTATAACACCAACTGACAGCAAAAAACACTTTCATATCTATGTTGAAGTTTAAGCTTCACATGGTGTTCATATATCATGCATCTTAACTGTAACATGTAACATTTCACTCTTTTTACAGTCAGTTCTGAGGGGTGCAGCACTATGAGCGTACCTTCGGCAGAGTCATTAAACGGAGGCCCCAACTGCTCTCTCCATTTGATGCAAAAGATCCTATGGTCCCCTTCCCTCTCTCTCTTTTCCTTTATTGTTTTCCATCTGATGTACTGCTACTATCCAGATTTAATATTTTTGGAATGCATAAACAAAATCATAAGATCATAGCTTTCAATCCAATTCTATTTAAAGGACCGTAAAAGCAATTATTGGAAACAGAACATAGTGCAAAATACATTTACAATTTCCATTCTTAACACATGACTTTTCTAGAAATATGTGCAAAGGTCTGTGGAAAATTCAATGCAAATGTCTTATTTCGCATGATCAGCAGAATAAAAGCAGCCACCTTCAAAAATAACCAGAAAGAGGTCACAGAACTTCAAAGACATTGCACATCTCAGCCTGTCTAATACGTTGACTTTTATCTTTCTTCTTAGTCCCTTGATAACTCAGCAGGTTTTCTCCATCATACTTGAAAATCTAAGGTTTGAATATTTGAATTTATCAATAGTATATATGAAACAAAATGTGATTCCTTGACTTTGCTCCAACGGATTGTTATCGTTTACCCTTTGGGGAGTTATCAATACATTATGACTATTTTGGTTTTGGTTTTGTTCAGACTCCTGAATCTGACCCATGCTTTGCTAATTCCAGTCATTCAGCTGATATTTATTTAGCAAGTAAAGTTTTTGCAGAGCATTGTAATTTGCAGAACAGTGTAAAACACTGACAATCCTGCAAATAGATCCTCTATTTATGGTAAAGGATTCTGGTCAGCGCACATCTCTGGGTTGATCATCATTTAAACATCACCACAGTTCCTTACTGAGCCGTATGGCTTGATAACTGGGACAATTGGAGTTGCCCAATCGCTTGTCACAGACTTGATCACTCCATCTTTGATCAACTTTTCAAGTTCCATTTCGACTTTTGGTTTGACTGCATATGGCACAGTTTTGTCTTTTAAGTATTTTGGGATGCTATCAAGTTTTATCTTGCGTTCTGCCTCAACACCGATCATTTCTCCTTAAGTGTATCCAAATACCACCTTATACCTTTCTGTAATGTGCTCTTCCAAGAAGTGCACAAAAATTTCCTTTTACCACATATAATGGCAATTTTACAATTTGACCCTTCACTTCTTCAGCTTGCACTATGACCTAACCCCAGAACCACTTTTGTGTAAGTTCTCAAGATTATATCAGATGGCTTTAATGGTACACCCTTTAGTTTAATGGATCAAATATTCAGAGACAAGAGTTACAACTGCTCCCATATCCACTTCCATTTTAATTTTGTTCCCATTCAGTTTTGGATAGACCCAAAATCACTGTGTATTGCCTTGCATCGATAGTACATCGAGTTTGAGTTCCTTGATCTCACTAAAATTCGTGTCTTCCGTGGAATTTGAATAATGAATGAATATTGCTTATTGTCACGAGTAGGCTTCAATGAAGTTACTGTGAAAAGCCCCTAGTCGCCACATTCCGGCACCTGTTCGGGGAGGCTGGTACGGGAATTGAACCGTGCTGCTGGCCTGCCTTGGTCTGCTTTAAAAGCCAGCGATTTAGCCCAGTGAGCTAAACCAGCCCCTTTTCACTGTCTTCAATCATTCTATAGACTTTTTGTGTGGATTTGGGTGCGTTCTGATGTTTACCCATCTTTGAGGTTTGAGAGTTCTGTCTGGTCCAGCAAGACTTTGTTATGTGACCTTTCTTTCCACAATTACGACATTTGTTTTCCCGACACCAACGCTTCTGTGGAGAATGCCCCAACTGGGCACACCTATTGCATACCTGCGTGTTGAGAGATCTTCTTTTCTCAGTATTCATCTTGATTATTTTGATGCCTGCTCTGATTTGGAAAGCTTTTTTAGCTGCCAACTCCATTGATGCTGCAATTTCAACAACGAGTTTGAGTGTTAGAGAGCATTTTGTTAGCAATCATTGCTGAATTGCCTCATATCTCTACCAATACACAAGTTTGTCTCGCAGAATGTTCCCAAGGGTTGGTCCAAACTCACAATCCTTTGCTAGTTTCCATAGTACAGCTGCAATTGTTAAATATTTTCACCTTCTCCTTTTCACCTTCTCCTTAGCTATGTCGAAGAAATCCGAATCTCTCTGCAATGATCAATGGTTTGGGCGCCTAGTGTTCTTCAAGGGTTTTCGTCAATTCCTCGTACGTTTTTGTACTAGGCTCTGCAGGGATGGATCTTTGGAATATGGTGAAAGATTTCCATCCTATTACGCTCAAGAAAGTTGCTCCTTTAATTTAATTCGGTATCCTGTTTGCAACAAGGTAATATTGAAATCTCTCTTCATAGGAGCTCCAAGCTTTTCATCAAATGGTTCAATAGAGCTACCTTTTTCTGCCATCGCAGTTACCTGTTATTAAGTTGTAGAACTTTCTTTCACTTTTCCTCCCCTCTAATTTATTTTCTTGGTTGGACTGAGGCTTTAAGAATTTTTTTTTTGCAAACATCAATCTTTTAAAATCAGAAGATTGCAGCAGTTGTTTTCCAAAAGCTGGTCTCTCTCTCTCTCTCGAGTCGAGGATCTGACCCTGCAGCCCACCACTGCACAGGCGCACAATTGGAAAAGACTCTCCAGCTTTGTTAAGTAAACTTGTTTATTACACAGCCTTGTTTTATTTCTTTGCTTGTTTTCCAGGAGGCCCCCCCCCGGCCCCCCCCCCCCCCCCACCGATTGTTTGAATTGCCCACTAATACCTTTGACGCGCTGGCTGAGAAAATAAAATAGTTTTCCGACTTTCCGTGTCGCCATCAAATTTTTTAAAAAAAGGAATGGTTCGGAGTGCTTTCTATCAATGTTAAAATTAATATCCACGTTTAGCAAAAGCTACACATTTCCAATGGCCAGATTTACTGCACTTCAATCAATGGTGGAGTGGTCTCCTGAAAATCAATCCTTGACTTGAGGTCCAGGTCGAAATTATTTCTTCTGATTATTTTTACTGAGAAAGCATCCTCAATGCGAGCTTTCTCTTTACTGTTATATTCCTAGGGGTTCTGCTCTGCTTTACAGTAGAAGAAAAGATTGTAAAAAGTTGCCACACCGTGGGTTACTTAACCAACTAGTCAGACTTTATTAAAGAGCTCCCAAGTGTCTTTGATGATGTCACCACATAATCATGTGGCACGCGACCCAGAGGTGGCTGGGTTTATAATACATAAAAGAGATGATAGGTGCAATCACTTCAAAGTAACTGTACAGTCAAGCCCATACTACTTACACTCTTTTGATAACAGACAGCTGGTTTGAATATACTTGGACACTACTGGCTTCAAGGCATGCTCCAAAAGCTCTTATGGATTTGACATAACCGTAAGAGGGTGTTGGCGACCATAGTCTCCCCTTAGATTGGTCCACGGTTAGACTTGGTAAAGTTCTTTGGTAGTTGATGCGATCATCAATTCACTCAAAGACACGAGGAGAAGTAAACCGTGATTTTAATCAGCTTAGAACAGTGCCTGCCTGCGACTGGTACAATACTGGGAACTGCCTGCAGGTCAGCTGCTCTTTATACTTCCTCTTAAGGGGAGGAGCCATGGGCGGAGCCAGTACATGCCCCAACATATCCCCCTGTGGGTGAAGCCACACAATGGCCCATAGGTGGAGCCCACAGGGTTAACAACATAACACAACAGCAGAACATGATACAAATGCACTGGTGAATTATTAGCACTATACATTCACCACAGTAGTCTGACGTATGGCTACCCAGGAAACTCTCTTATCTCCTGCCATTAGGTGTGTTGGAAAGATTTACAAGCTGATAATCAACCTGCTTAGCCACATTATGAATGCACCTTCTGTGGCCATCAAGTCCTGAAGTGGGACTTGAACCTGGGGCTTCTGGCCCGGAGGTAAAGATGCTACCACTGTGCCACTGTCCTCCCTTATATACTATTAAGTGATCTAAATTGAAATAATGCACACTGCAAAGTGAAAACACATTTATGTCCACGGGATGTATTGTAGGCCTCAGCCTTTAGCAGAATATTTGATCTGCATGGACCATATACTTGGTCCTTCAATCTTCACTTTTGGAGAAATTAGTGCTATTATGGTTTTATGGTGGTGTCAACTTTGGTTGGGCATTCTGTTGCTTTATTGACATGACAGTCATATCAGTTGGAATGGAAGGGGTGAATAAGATGTTCCCATTGTCATTATATATTTTGAGATCAAGGAGCTTATGCACAAAGAAAAGTACCCTGGTGTTTCCCAAGGACATGTTTGATGGATGAGCTGTAATCCTACCAGTTTATGCCAGCCTTCATTTCATGCACTCCGATATCTTTTAATACTACTTCAAATATTGATAACACGCCTGCCTTCATTCTCCTTCCATTTATTTAAGTTCCTTGCATTCATACCTTATTTTGAAGGTAAGTTGTGAGTATGTGATAGCTTTGTTCCTCATCGACTTTATAACAAGTAAATCTTAATTAATGATGTTTCTTCCACTGTTGGAACACTGCAGGTCGCGTTGCTTTTGAAATGGTCTCCTGACTTTTGTATTTAAATTATATTTTGTGGGTTTCCAGCTAATTTTAATGTAATAATACCTTGAATCAAAACACTCGACTTTGGAATAGAATATCCAAAATATTTAAGGCAAAAATCTAATATGTACTGACAATAGTGTAAGTCTGTTTTGGAGAAGTTAATACAATGTTATTTGTGATAGAGTGACTGAGCACTTGAATCAATATAAATTGATTACAGACAGCCAGTTCAAATTTCTAAAGGGTATGGTATCTAGCTAGCCTACATGAATTTTTTTGTGGAGGTCAGTGGCATGGTAGATAAAGGAATGTCTATGGATGTTGTCTAGTTCTGATTTTAGAAAGCATTAGCAAGGTTCTACAGAGTTATGGGAAAAATAGATGTGCATGGATTGGAAGCATATTATTAACATAGGCAGTGAGTTGTTGGTAGGTATGGTGCTGAAAGTAGGAATATTGAGTATTTGCTTCATTTGACAGGGTATGAGGAGTGGTATCCCCAGAGATTTGAGGTCTTTCACTATATACATAAAGAAACATTGATAGATTATGGGCTGGATTATCCAGCTCGCACTGTCGGTAGCGAAGTTCCTATTCGGCGGAGAATGCAACACGGAGGAAAAAACGGGACCTGTGCCCTTTCCGATGTTCCGGCCCCCTGGTTGGCAATAGGGGGGCCGGAACCCATTTGCATCCTACTAATAGGACGGTTCCCAAAAAGATAGATCCAGTAGTTTATTTCCTACTACCAGCAAGAACGTACAACAGTTCTAGCCGGGACCATCCGAAGATGTCGGTACCCTTCTGGGGTGGCTTTTATCCTGGTGAATTAATGAGCTCCGCTGTTGGGCCCCTGCTCCCAGCTGGGGAGCTCGTATTCTCCGAGCCCCACGGGGAGATCGATCGGGTCATCGCCCTGTGTCTCATGGGGGTTATAATATATTTTCCCCCAAAAGTCCACGTGTCCCTCTGTTATAGAGGGTGGAGGAGGCTGCCTTCTCCTTTTCGCTATTGGTTGTGCTTCCAGCTGTTGCGTGGCTGGATCAGAGGCTTGTAGTATGTTGGGGAATGTTTTTCTTGCTTCAATCATCTGGGGGACGCCATTGGTGACCATTCCCTGGTGAGGCTGTCATCTGAAGTAGTGGATGCCTGAGTCTCCATGTTGGACTCTGAATCCGTTACATCGCACATCTCATTATTATGGCCCCAAGGGGGCGATGCCCCCAGGCCTCCTTGCACTGGCAGGCATGACTGAAAGAAAACTTATCCGGTGGTGCCTATCCTGACGCTAGCTCCCTGCTCCGGAGGTGCACATGCTTTCGCATCATCCGTTCCAGTGTTTTTAGGTGTTCCACCACGATCCCTGGTATGCATTGGTCATCATATCCAAAGTTATGGACGTATGCCGCGTCCCCTGGTCAAAAACCTCTGTCCTCCATCCGACGGCTTCGGTACTGCCTCTGGAGATCTTGGGCGGGATTCTCTAATAATGGGGCTGAATCCCCACGCCGGTGTGAAAACCGGTGCCAGCGACTCCGGCATCAATGGCCCCCGAAAATTAGGAATTCTCACCTTTCTAGGGGGCTAGGTTGCTGCCGGACTCGTCCCCCCTGCTCCAGCCAGCGGGGAACGGCCATCACGATTCCACGCATGCGCGGAATGGCCGGCGTAATCCCACGCATGCGCAGAACGGCCGGTGTATTTCCACGCATGCGCAGGGGTTCCCTTCTCCGCACCGGCCCCCGGGCAATATGGCGGAGTGCTTCAGGGAACCAGCACTCCCGCCGATCGGTAGGCCCCGATTGTGGGCCAGGCCACCGTGGGGGCCACCCGCCAGGGTCGGATCCCCATCAGTTCTGCCAGTGCCACTCCAGTCATAACGTTTGACATGGTGTAGTTGCTGAACAAAAAACGCGCCAACCTCGTCTCCACGGATCCTGTGACCTGTTTCCTCATGCCCTTCTTAAATGTTTACACCGTTCGTTCAGCCAAATCATTTGAGGAAGGGTGGTACGGGGCAGTCTGGATGTGCTTTACCCCATTTGACTTTGTGAAATAAGTGAACACCTCGCTAGTAAATGGGGCACCATTGTCTGTGATCAATACCTCCGGGATCCTGTGGGTATTGAATGATAGGCTTAGCTTCTCGATGGGAGGCTTCGAAGCGGTAGACGACATTCGATGGACGTCAAATAATTTCGAATTAGCGTTCACTATCAGCAAGAACATTGAGCCGTGAAAGTGTCCAGCGGAGTCTTTATGCAGACACAAGGGTTGGCCCAGCCATTCCCATGGGTGGAATGGTGTAACTCGTGAGAATGCCTTATGTTTCTGGCATGTTGCACATTGCTGGGTCAACTGTCGATGATGCTATCCAAGCCTGGCCAGCATATGTAGCTCCGAGTGAGCATTTTCACCTATGACACTCCAGGTGTCCATTCTATAGGTCTTGAAATATAGCTTGTCTTCCTTGACTCGGAATCAGAATGCAAACTGCCTACAGGAGGATGTCATCCTCCATGCTGAGCTCCTGCTGTTTGACCTCGAAATCCCGCAGTTCCATCGGCAGTTTCTCTTGCCGAACTCCGGGCAAGACGACATGGCAAAACTTCGCCAAAGCCGGTCCTTCTGCATCCAGTCGTGAACCTTTTGTGGTGGTGACCGGCAGGGTATCCATTAAATTTAAATCTGATACAACCTCGTCAATCACTGGCGGAGAGAGGGGGGGGGGGGGGGGGGGGGGTTGGAAATGGGAATTGGCTCAGTGTCTGTCTTTGCAATCTACATGTCCGGGCGATACTCAAACATGTACTTGTGTGCTGCTAACTGGGGGGCCCACCACAGTATCTGGGCAGATGTTATCAGCAGAATTGCCCTGTCCTCTTTAAATAACCCAAGCAATGGCTTGTGGTCTGCTATGATCGTGAATCGACTCCCCTAAACATAATGGTGGAATTTCTTCACCGCATAAATGACGGCCTGCGCTTCTTTCTCGATCTGAGCGTATTTGCGCTCCATATTGACCAAAGTACACCATGCATAGGCTATTGATCTCTCCGTTCTGTTGTCCATGCATTGGAATAACACCAACCCATATGGGGAGGCATCCAGCCAGCTTTGTGTAGAAGTCCTCCATTTGTGGCATCTGATATCCGTCCACCCGAAAGGCTTTGTTCACTGTTAGCACACAAGCGGACGGTTTTAACTGGTTTCAGCACCGGGATTAGAGGTGCTGCCCACTCTGAAAATTGTACCAGCCAAATGATTCTTAGGCTTTCCAACCGGTTGAGCTCATCCTCCACCATTGTCAGCAATGCGCAGAGAACTGAGCAGGCCACAAAAAAACATGGTTGGGCCTCAGGGTCTATGTGAATCTTGGCCATGGCACCTTTGATCTTCCCAGGTCATCCTGGAAGACTTCCCGGTACTTCCCAGGACCTCGCATAAACCGGTAATGCCTAACCTACAAATCCTTTGCCAGTCCAAATGGCGCCTCTACAGCCAATCACAGCACTGCAGAGTACGGCCGGATCCCCATACTACTATAAAGGGCAACCAGACGGACTGCTGTCCATCGGCATCTGGGGTCATTATTATGTCTACAATGGCTAACGTTGCTCTCGTTATGTTAGCAAATGCGCCTCAGTGTTCTTCAAATCCAAGTGCTGGATGCCTGTCTTGATCTTCTGGAACTTCCGTCACTCTATCACAGAGACCACAACCCCCATGTCCACTTCGATCACCAGTGGGTGACCATTCATCTGGACAGTAAATTTGGGCATCCTGACATGGCGATGTAGTTTAACGGAATGCTCACGTCCTAATAAGGCTGTGCCAAGTGGAAGGAGAGGCTCTAGGCGGCGCGTCCCTCGACTGGGTTGATGCACTTGATGCTGCCTTGATGCTTCTGGGCCTTACGGTTCCTCCCACTACAGGTTCAGCACCTCTAGTCCTCCTCCAGAGGTTCAGAGGAGACATCATGCTTGGCTTCAGTGGCACTCGGCTAACAGGCCAGTCCCCGAACGTTTTGAGCAAGGGCAGGGTCCCAGAGGCTTTGTTCCTAGAGGGCGCTGCTTGCCTGAGTGGGGGGCATCCTACACTATTCACCTCCATTTCCGACGTGCCCTTGAGCTCCTGGACTCCCTTCTCTGAGTTCTCCCATGAGAGGGAGGTCTCAATGGCCCTTTTCAGTTCTGAAGGTGGTTCAGCCAGCAACATCTGCTGGATTGCTATGTTGTCAACTCTGCACACAATACGGCCCTTTCCCATCTCTGGTTGGGATGGCCAATCATCGCAGTGTTCAGCCAGTTTGCGTAAACGTGTCAGAAACTCTGTAATTGACTCCCCCAGGGTACTCTTGGCCGTATTGAACTAGTATATTTGGACAATGACTGACGGTTTGGGGGTCATAGTGGTCCGCCACAAGCACCACCAATTCGTCAAACGTCTGGAAGCCTGCGGCCACAGGGTAGGTTACCTCTTTAAGATGCCAAAAGTGGGGGCACCACAGGTGGCCAAGAGAATTACCCTTTGGGTAATGGCCCAGTATAATGGCGTTCACCCTGAAAAAGTTATGTAAACGCTCAGTGCACTGAGACCAGTCTTCTATACTCCCATCAAAAAGCTGAGCCTCCCAAAAGAGTGGCATTTCTGAACCAATGCTAACCTTGCTCCTCTGTGGTGAGATGCAGCCGTGGTCTAGATATTGAGCATCGCTACCACTAGTTCCGCTTTGTCCTCATCGCCAAGATGGTAATTAATGCAGAGTCCCCATAAGGTACGTTCAAGTAGTTTATACACTACTCGCAGCAAGAAAGTACAGTGGTGGATAGCACCCCAAGTCCCAGCTGGGACCATCGGAAGTTGCCAGCTTCATTCTGGGTCGACTTTTCTCCAGGGGAATTATCAAGCCTCAATCCTGGGCCTCCGCTCCTCCAATCTCCCCGTAGGTCTCATGAGGTTATAACAAGCTGACGTTTCTCTGTATTAAATTTCAGTTGCCACTTGTGTGCCCATTTTGCTAACCTTTTTTAAATCCTGTTACAGGTGTCTGTTGTCATCCTCAATATTTTCCACACCTCTGAGTTTGATAGCATTGGCAAATATTGAATTTTTACTTTATATTCCAATATCCAAGTCATTTATATATATCAGGAAATGCAGTGATCCTAACACTGACCACTTCCTGGAGCCCCCTAAGCCTATTGAAATGCCTGTTTGTTTACAAAATGCACAATTTTCTCAAACATGTATATTTCAGCTCTTTGCTGTTTCCTCCTGTAAAATCCCTTGCCTGTTGATGCCATAGTCTGGACTGCACTCCTTCAAGGTGACATCACTACCAGGAGTCTCCAATGTTGAACACTAGTTTGAGAGTGGCACACACCTTGAAGTATCCTGCATCTCCTGCCTCTTCCAACTTTTCTGGATGTCGACGCATCCACTATCTTGAAGTGTAACTGCCCTGGGGTGACCACTTCCTGGAACATACAATCCAGGAAACGCTCATCCTCTCTGATGCTTTGCAGTGCCCCCAGCTGCCCCTTAAGCTTAGAAATCCTGAGCTCAAACATCTAGAGGCACTTCCTGCAGAATTGGCTCCGCTCCAGGACATATGAGCGGTCCTGAGGATCCTAGTTCAGGAATTTCAAGCAACAGGTCTCAACTGTCCATCCATAATTGAAGAAAATCTCTATTCCCTCGTTTAAAGAAACAAGTTGGTAGCTTGTTTAAACCAATGTTGCCCAGTAGGATTTTGATGCTCGCTAAACCTGTGGCGATCATATCATCATATTCACCACATGAAGCAAAATATATGCAATATTAATAAAGTTCATAATCGTTTAGGCTTGAGGTTCTTAAACCCTCAGCAAATAAGATTGATACACTCACTGCCAGAACCAGGAGAATAACTTCAAAAAGGGTTTTGCGATTCAACTGTTCCATAAAGCAAGCCTGCTGTATACACTCCGGAAGTTGATGACAACCTATTCCTGAAGTGTCTGACAGCGTGCCCGAGCTTATTTCCAAAGAACAAATTTCTTCAAGAGTACACTGTTTCTTTTTTGATCAGAATTGAAATATTATGGGGTATGCAAACCTTTCAGCCAGAGGGCCACATCAAGGTGTGTAAACTATATGGGGCAGGTGGAGGAGGCAGCCGTAAGGGATTAAAAACAATTAGAATAAAGATGTTATGCTGCAAAGAATCATAAAATCTTTATAAATATGATAATTATATAATTATATCATCATAATGATGCATTACATAGAATAATTAAACTAAACCTAACCTCTTTTTTCCTCCCTTTTGGCTGTCTGTCTTGCCAAAATAAAGGCTGTTTTACTGTGATCTACAATACGGTGTTGCAAGAATCACCAAGGGAAAAATAATATAAAAAGAGAAAGAAAATGTGCAGAGACCAAAATGCATCTCAGAGAAGGTTAACATATTTTGTGGGGAGCACCGCGATCTCTATCCTCCCTCTACTTCTTATTCCTAGAGCTAGGTTTAATAACCTCATGGCACGTTTTAAAAGAGGTCTCCTAAGTCCATCTGCAATCTGTTCCACACCTGTTAGGAAACATGTTCCTAATTTTCAATTTTCTCAAAACATAAAAACCCAATCTAAAACTACATACTTTTCACTTTCTATTACGTTCAATGTCCTTCTTCTAAAAGTCAGTCATACATATCTTGGGACTCGCTGCAGGTAGAAGCATTCGTACTTCGATATTTCAATCTCTTGTTCACCAGCAGAATTGTAGATTAAGTCTTTGCTGGTCCACAAATCTCTTATTCTCAGGTTTGTTTGCCAATCGCCTTAAATCTGCGCCCTCTGACACTTCTTGCATCAGAAACAGTTTCTCCTTATTTGCCTAATCCTTACACTTCTGCTCCAAAGGGGTGGATTATAAGGGTGCACCGATTACCTGTTCAGGTAATCTAAACAACCTGATAGTTGTGGCCATTGCTGCGATCACAACCAGCCCTCACAAAGGAGTGAAAATGCCTCCCGGACTTCAGTTAAGTCCAAGGAGTTGGAGCAGGCATGGCGAGGAGATGCAGCAAGAACAGGGGAGAGGATAGGTAAATGACCGTGGGTGGGGTAGAGTGCCCTCAATGGGTGCAAGGTACCCCCAAAACGAAATACCCCGAAAAGAGTTATCCCCCTTTATGCCCAATAGCAGCCTGTGCTGTCAAAGTTGCTGGGCTGTCTGCCTTGCTTCCGTCTTACCCGCCAGATCATAATATTTGCTGGAGATGGACTGAGGCGCTTAAGTGGCAGTTAATTGCCCACCTTAGGGCTGGTAGGGCTGCCTGATGCCTTACCAGCCCTTCATTATAAGGGGCAAAATCAAAGGTGGGCATCAATGGGCGGGCTGACTACCTGCATTAATTTATGTGTACCCCTTTCAAATATGCCAATGGGGGCATGCATAATTGGATTGGATTGCTTTATTGTCACGTGTACCCAGGTACAGTGAAAAGTACTGTTATGTGTACAGTACAGACAGATCATTCCGTACATGAAAAGAAAATACATAGGGCAAACATGAAAGACACAATGAAAATACATAGACACAGGCATTGGGTGAAGCATACAGGAGTGTGATACTAATCAATAGAGAAGATGTGTGAAGAAACCAGATCTGTCCATAAGAGGGTCATTTAGGGAGTCTGGTAACAGTGGGAAAGAAGCTGTTTTTGAATCTGTTAATGCATGTTCTCAGACTTTTGTATCTCCTACCTGATGGAAGAAGTTGGAAGAGTGAATAAACTGGGTGGAACGGATGTTTGATTATGCTGTCCATTTTCCCAAGGCAGCAGGAGGTATAGACTGAGTCAATGGATGGAGGCGGGTTTGTATGAAGGACTGGGCTGTGTTCATGACTCTCTGTAGTTTCTTACGGTCTTGGGCTGAACAGTTGCCAAATCAGACTGTGATGCAACCAGATAGGATGCTTTCTCTGGTGCATCTGTAAAAGTTGGTAAGAATCAATGTGGACTTGTCGAATTTCCTTAGTTTCCTGTGAAAGTCTAGGTACTGTTGTGCTTTCTTGGCTATAGCAGTGATGTAGGTGGACCAGGACAGATTGTTGGTGATGTGCACACTTAGGAATTTGAAGCTGTCAGCCATCTCCACATTGAGGCAGACAGGGGCGTGTACGATGCTTTGCTTCCTGAAGTCAATGACCAGCTCTTTAGTCTTGCTGACATTGAGGGAGAGATTGTTGTCTTTACACCACTCCATTCGGTTCTCTATCTCCCTCCTGTATTCTGACTCATCGTTGTTCGGGATCCAACCCACTACAGTCGTGTTGTCAGCAAACTTGTAGATGGAATTGGAGCCAAATTTTGCCACGCAGTCATGTGTGTATAAGCAGTGTTGTAGGGGGCTAAGTACACAGCCTTACGGGTCTCCAGTATTGAGGGCTATCATGAAGGAGGTGTTGTTGTTTACCTTTACTGATTGTGGTCTGTGGATCAGAAAGTTGAGTATCAAGTTGCAGAGTGAGGAGACAAGTCCTAGGTTTTGGAGCTTTGATGTGAGCTTGGCCAGGATTATGGTGTTGAAGGCGGAGCTGTAGTTAATAAATAGGAGTCTGATTTAGGAATCCTTGGGAGATGGCATCTGCTGGGGACTGGTTGTGGCACTATGCGAATTGCAGTGGATCTAAGCATTCTGGGGATATGGAGTTGATGTGCCTCATTACCAATCTCTCAAAGCACTTCATTATAATCAGTGTCAAGGATACCGGACGATTAACTGCAAGGAAAACAAGCTTTTCTCATCTTCCCATGTAACTGAAGTTCTACATCTTTATCAAGCAAGAATTCAGCCCCTTCAATGAATAAAGAAAATAAGGAAACAAAATTATGTAAGAGGTTGGCTTAGCTTATCAAGAAGACTATTAAAATTGAAATGTAAAATATGTTGAAGTTTTGCAAGTACATATACTAGCAAAGCCAAAATGCAAATCAAAACAGCAGTAATGTATTAAGTGATCTTAAATGGTAACATAACCTTGGGTGGGATTTTCCACACACACACAACCCCACCGCCATCCTTGATGGTGTTTTTTGCAGCAAGGGAAGTGGCCCACCATTGGGCCACCCGGACGATGTGCGGGGGAAGTTTTTTACACAGAGGGTGGTGTTGAACTGGAATGCACTGCCAAGTGAGGTAGTTGAGGCAGATACGTTAGCGACCTTTAAGACTTATCTGGATAGGCACATGAACAGACGGGGTATAGAAGGATACAGGGGATTGGTCTAGATAGGACGTGATCGGCGCAGGCTTGGACGGCCAGAGGGCCTGTTCCTGTGCTGTATTCTTTGTTTTGTTCATATCGATATAGCATTCCTTTCAGTAGACTGTGATTGACAGCTTCCACTCACACCCAACTGTCTGAATTGTTTAATTCATCTCCCTTCCCACTTGAGTGGATTTCTGTGAATCTAACCACAATGTTTATAAACATTTAATTCTGATTGACAGCTCCTGGACCACATCAAAGACAGCTAAGTGCTCTCAATTCCCCTTTTTCTCTGCAAAAAGCACATAACTGGGAAGCTTCCAGGCAGTGGCCTTTCTTATGGAGGGCTCCCAGGCAGGGTCTCACTTATGGGGGTTTCCAGGCAGGGGCCTCTCTTATGGGATCTTTCAGGTGAGTGTCTCGGTAATTGGGGGGCCTCTGGATGGGTTCCCACTCATGGGGCGGTCTCTGGTGATGGTCTCTGTAATTGGGGGTCACTTATGGGGGTTTCTCCTATGGGGTATCTCTGGTTGGGGTTTCTGTAATTGGAGGGTCTCTGGTGAGGGTCTCGCTCAAGGGATCTCTGGTGGCGGGTGGTGGAGGGGGTGGGCTAGGCAGGATTTGTATTTTGCATGGGGGGGGGAGAGTGGCTCTCTGCTGAACTTTGGGGGCAACTCTCTTAACCAGTTATCTTGCTATGCTAGTATAGGTGGCTCCCCATTGACTGCACCATGGTATCAATGCCCTCAGTGATTGTTCTCAGTGACTGGGCCATGCTCTGCAATGCCTCGGCAATGTTCACCTGCATCAGGGACACGTCCCTTAGCCACTGGGACATGATGTCGGGGCCCTCAGCCATGGTCGTCACAGAGTGAGCCATGCCTTGGGCACCACCACTCAAGTCTTGGAAGTCGAGCTCCAGGCTTTCCCCTGCGGTCGCCACCCCAGCAGTTTTGGCCTTGGTGCCATGTATTGTTACTTTAAAAGTATTTGTATTCAAGGCATTTTCAAATTATTTACAAGCACAGAACACAAGTAACCATATCCACAAGCCATAATCCTAATACAGAGCTCCTCCATGTCCCAACCCCATCTACTTTCCAATTATAATAAAAATTCAAAAGAAAATAACCCACAACACTGCAAAACAATCCAACTGCCCCTGCTGACATTTACTATTCCGTAAAGAAGGCAATGAACAACCTTCAATTCGAAAAGAATTTTGAAAAGAAAATTTTGGGAATGACCCAAATTTGGGTCAAATTTGACCCACTGGTGGCAAATTTGGTGGCTGCCGGACAAGGTGCAACCGGGACATTCGGATGGAGATGTCAGCATCACTCCAGCAGATCCATAGCTGTTTGGAGAAGTCCCAAATGCTACAGGCGCAGGAGATGGTGCTGACAATGAGTGGCACCAAGGTCAACACTGCTAGGGTGGCGAGCGCAGTGGAGAATCTAATGCACAACATTGGCACCATTAGTGAGTGTGTACAAGGCATCGTGCAGTTGGTCACGGACATGGCTGAGGGTCTTAGCAGAATGTCCAATTCATTGGGGGATGTGACCCAGTATCAGGCTGATGAGGTTCTGCGGGACATGTCCCGCTCTCAGATGGGCATGGCCAAGGCACTGTGGGACATGTCCCAGTCATAGGTAGGCATTGCCAAGGAACTGCAGAGCATGTCTCAGTCACAGAGGAGCATCGCCAAGGGCATCGACAGGGCTGGCAGAGCTAGATGATGCAGGGGCAGCCAGGGCTCGAACCAGCTGCCCCTCCACCCCATGGTGAACCCCAGGGACACTTGGGCATTGACTGGGAGGAATAGGCACTGGGTGCCAACCTGGACCCATGCCATGGAGTGGCAAGGGTGGCCATCATTCTGACGAGGCCACGTCTTGAAGTCAGCACACGGGACAGGCTGGCACGGCTGTGCATGTGCCGCCAACAAGTGAACCGGGAACCTCCAGCCTCAGAGCCCCTAGAGGATGCCCGGAAGGGGCATTAAATGCCCCGGGATGAGGTAGGCAGCTGGCTGCCTCCACCTCAGATGCATATCCTGGGGAGACTCCAAGACGTAGCACTAGATCTAAGAGGGCCAAACACATTGATGATCACTGAGGGCACCATTAGGAAAGTTAGGGTTGTAAAACACATTAAACACCTTTGTGCTCAACCATAATGACGTCTCTGTCACTTTCTTCCGCAATGTGGGCTGACCTCCGATCCTTTGGCCCATCTCTCCAGTCATCTCCCCCTCCCCGTGGCACTCACCCACCCTTCAGTGGCGGACATGTCCCCAGAGTCGTGTCCCATCCCCTGGGTGTTCAGATGTTGGCTGCTACATGTGTGGTGTTGCCTCCCACAGTGTTCAAACACAGAGTCCATGCCTCAAGGTGTGATTGGGGTGCTAGGCAATGACTCCCACATACTACATGCCCCGCCAACCCATGGGAATCCACTTGGGTTGTATGAAGTACTCAATTAACCACAATTGCCAATTCCCTATTAGCAATAGCCTTCAGCGACACGGCCAGAAGCCTCAGCAGTCAGTGGGGGTTATGGGTGGTTGGTTAGGCAGACAGGCAGGGACAAGGGCTTCTCCCAGAATAGGTTAAAAATCCAGTGGTTGGCATGGTGGTGCCTTGAGTGATTGCCCCCAGTGCCTCCCCCCACCCTCCTATGACGGCCCACCTTTGAGGAATGTGCCCCATCCCAGCCACGAGACCCCACCCCCCACCGAGCACTGGGGTGACAAGCCCAGCGCCCGTAGGCTCTTTGCCTGTGAGCAAAGATGGCTATTCATCAACAATGCAGTGATAAAACTTCTTTATTAGAATCCAAGATTATTATTTTTTTGATTGAATATTTATATTGTGTGTGTGTGTGTATGTATACACAGTGCAAGCTTTCCAGTTGCCAATTCCGAGTTGCAGTGCCTCTTGCGTGCATCTAACACAGCCTCTCTCCAACCGCTGCAGAAAGTAGATAAATACCTTCCAAAGTCTCATACCTGAAAGCAATGTTTCGTATTTTCATCACTCTCATTATCATTCTTTGGACACCAACGGTTATATATTCAGCCAGAGGCATTCTGCATTAAAATTACACATGCTGTTAAACACTGATCCTTCTTTATTTTTATTTCTTCCCAATAAATCTAGACTCCGATATTATTCTACGTGATACTATGCTCTGCCAGATATGTGTGTTTGGCAGCCGAAAGCGAACAAAATGCACAATGCAATTTTCTATCTCACAATTGGCTCTCGGCTTGACAGACACCGGACCTCAGCACCTCCACCCAAAAATAATTCACCAGTTAACTCTGACAAGGTAATCCATCCTCGCTACCTAAATTACAGAGAGGTCAATATTTTCCTTTTGTGCAGATATGCACAGATTATGGAGGAGTCCATCCAGGTCATGAGCTCTGGCATGTGTTACCCACATTTGCACCCATTTAGATTTAGGATGATCACCCGGTGTGAATTGTCGGAAGAATTCACCCAAGGTCACTCTGAACTATTTAGAAGAAATTAGATTGCTTCTAACTTCAGCATAACTAGTTTAAACACCCAAACCTGTCCCACGTAGGACACCACCCACACTCCGAACCTTCAGGGGGTTCCCCCACCTCTCCAATAAGCACCCTTTCCCCCAAGTTCACCACAAATCTCGTCCACACAAGATTCCAAAACCCCCCACCGACACCACCCTAACCCCCCACCGACACCACCCTCTGACCTGACCCCGGTCATGTGAGAGTACCTTTAAAAAATGGGTGTTTATAAAATAGCTGTAGTGGGTGTACCTTTAAGAAATGGGTGCTTAATACTGCAGTGATGTCAGAGTGTGGCCTGTTATATGTCTCCCTGACCTGTTATTTTCAATGGGACCTTTAAATTCACCTGCTTTAGGCAGCCAGTGCTGTAAAAAGGGGGCGTTTCCTCCTTCACTCCCCTTCTTTTGGACCCTGAAGCTGGGCCCTTGGACCTACTGCACTGCATGAATATCACCCGGCCTGAGTGAGGAAGCTAGCACAAGATGGGCACATAAGAATTTTAGCGCAGATAAATTAGTATGGAGTGGTAATCCAACGCTGATTGTCACTCAGACGAAATTATGGCCCTATGACCTTTGACTCATGGCCAACCTCCTGTAATTTCTCTTTTTATGCCAATAGTGCGTATCCTTTCCAAAGCTCATTTTAACTGATCGATGAAGATGAAGGCTGTACATATTTGATGTTGTTTCACCAGTCCAGTTTTCTAATATCCCACACTTCGATCCTCGTGGACCGACATGCAGCACTGACCATCACTCATGCACCTCAGCTGTTCTACAAAAATTGCAAACTACCAGCTAAACAACGGCAAGTTCTTTAATTGGCATTCCCTGTGTCTTTTGATACCCCAAGGAAATTCTAAGAGCAATCATAGAATCCCTGCATTGCAGAAGGAGGCCATTCGACCCACCGTGTCTGCACCGACCCTCCGAAAGAGCACCCTAACCTAGGCCCAGTGCCCACCCTATCCGTGTAACCTCACCTAACATTTGGACTCTAAGCAGCACAGACCCTCATAGAGCAGTGCCAGAGATCTAAATATATTGACATTCAGAGGCACCTGGAGAAAACAGGAGCAGAGAAGATAACAAACGGTAGACTATTTTTCTTGTTTCCTTGAACAAGTGGCCTATTATTTTTTGAGGCCACTAGAAACCCAGTAACAGAACTATACAGTCATGGTCTGACTGAAAAGTGATTCCTGTCTAAAAGCGATTTTTCCTTGTTCAATTGGGGATGGACAACAAGTAGCAGTTTGGCGAGTGACACCATACCCATGCCTATCACTGAAACTTTAACACAGCTTGGTACTGGGTGGTTTGAAAATTAGCAGAATCAACTTGCCACGTGCCTGTGACCAATTTGCTACATGTGGTGGATGGCGAGTATATTGGCTAACACTGGTTTAAATTAATAACTTTAATTAATGCCTCTAGGGGCAGCACGGTGGCACAGTGGGTTAGCATTACGGCCTCAAGGCGCTGAGGGCCCAGGTTCGATCCCGGCTCTGGGTCACTGTCCATGTTGAGTTTGCACATTCTCCCAGTGTTTGCGTGGGTTTCGCCCCCACAACCCAAAAATGTGCAGGTTAGGTGGATTGGCCATGCTAAATTGCCCCTTAATTGGAAAAAAAAGAATTGGGTACTCTAAATTTTTTTTTTAAATAAAAAAAAATTAATGCCTCTAAACCAGCTCTGTGCTCATACCCTTATTAGTTCAAATTACTCAAATTGAATTTTTTAATTTCCAAGTTTGTGATTTTTTAAAAGTCTATTTATTACATTTTAGAGAATAACACAACAAAATTACAAATTAATGCATTGCCATAAGCAAGGAACAACATGCATGAGTACAGAGAGAGAGAGAGACAGGAGAGCAACATCATAACTGGCTGGATACAAACATTAGACATAACTAGATACCTTTACAGCCTCACCCAGGGACAAAGGAGAAATGAGATAAGGCCACGAAAAACATGGCAAAATGGTTCACACCCTCCCATGACGCGTCGGTCTGCAATTACTACGAGAAAGCAGGATACGTTTTCCGCGCCATGTTTGGGTGCACAAAAACGTACATCTCCTTCGATCCCAGCAGCACCAAAGGAACCATCACAGCCTCTTCTCCTCGGAAACCAGACCCATCTGCACCATGTAGGAACCAAGCACCAATTCTTCATACCCATCCTTACAAAATATGCGAAAACCCCAGTTCTAAGGGAGTTGGGTTTATACCACACAACGCAGCGTAACCCCAATCTCAGGCCCAAAACAGAAACAACATCATTCCACAGTCTTATGCAGAGAGGGCCAGCAGCAACATGTTCAGATTATGATCAAACCTCCAAAACCTTCCAAGAAAGGAAGAAAAAAAGGAGCAGGAAGAGCTAGAACTACCAGAACTGACCCACAGGCTAACAAGGGATCAGGACCCAACCCTGGCTCCATATTTCCCTGCTGCACGCCGAGCAGCCACCAATGAAGAAGAGAACAAATTGCTCAATCACCCAAAAAGTCATCCCACCCCCACGGGGACGACAGGATATCCACCAAGCATTGAACTTGGCTCATCCCAGGCCCTGTGCAAAGAAGCAAAATCCAACCTCCCAGGGTACCCCCAACAAGCACCTTCAAGAAGGGACATCCAAAGCCCCCAGAGGCAATAGGATACTAGCCACAGCTCTGGACCAGGACCTTCAGCACACCCCATATCTCTCCCACCCCATCCAGGACAATTCAACTTCCCCACTATGAAGAAGAGGATAATCACTGCAACCCCAGCCGGTGGGACTCCAACTCGAGAAGAAGAAGGATGTTCAAGACACCCAACAATTGTGGCCCTGGGAGGGATGGCTGATTCCCGCCTCCCCGGCACTTCCAGGGAAACCTCCCATCAAACCACTGGACCAAGCCAGGACTAAAAACAGGAAACCCACATGGGGATAGGCACGCAAACTGACTCAAAATGACTGCCATCATATAAAGGATACAACAAACTTCAGTTCAACAATCTCACTTCAGCGTGTGCCATTATTTAATCTTTTTGTTCTAATAATTCAAAAGAGAACCAGCGAGAGAGACCTAAGTAAAAGAAAGCTCAGCCTCAAGGAAGACTTGGAAGGAACCCAGTCGTCCCCAGGATACAAAATCTGCCCCCTGCCTAGGCCATCAAACCATAAAGGCACAGATTCTTAAATTCAAATATCCTAAAGAAAATCTAGAAGTAAAACCCGATTAACTCTAACTCTGGAGGGCTAACCTCATCTCAGTGGGGACTGAACTAACGCTACAAACCCCAAACATTCTCCATTCACCCTGCTCCGGCTCCACTCATCTTCTTCTAAACAAGATAGGGGTGGTTAAAAAAACACTCCCCTTCCACAACCACAAGGATTATAAGACATAGTAATAAAAAAGATTAAAACTGTGTCCAGATCACACTTCACATAATTAACTCAATATGATTTTGCTAGAACAGGGTAATTGGCAACACCCATCCTCATGCTCACATCTAACACTAACTTGCAGGAGAAAGGACAACAATTAACAACATAATCACAAGGGAGCAACATCCAGGATTATAGAAGAATTGCAGGGTAAATTGCTGGATAAAGACGCCATCCACACTGCACGAGAAGCTAAAGGATTAGTTGGGATCAGTGAGCACTTTTCAGGATCTCAACAATCGAAGCATGAGACACCATCACTTCCATCATACCATCCCCGATGTCCAGGCAGTCCACCTGACCACCCTCCCCAGTTCCTAATTTGATGCCCTATTTTAGAGGGAGGAAAAGAGAAATACTCACTAATGACTTGCTCTCCTGTGACACCTTTGATTTGCATGGTCACTCTGGCACTTTTCTCTCATTATTTTTAAATCTCCACGTTGGCTCTCTGCTTTCATTCTCTTTACATCCCTATGCACATGCTCCTAATCATTCCTGCTCTTTTAACATTTATCTTCATTTAATAATACTTGCATTTTACTTGAAAATTCCGTTTGGTCGTTTATTAAATATGTATTAAAAATTGACAACGTTTTCACTGGTTATCATTTTCATTGATAACAGTATTTGTGATTCAACTTCAGTAGTATCATTGTCTGTCATTCTTGTTTTTAATGCTTTGTATATTCAGTTAACATTGTCCCGCCCCCCTCCCAACTGACTGTTAGCCAGTCAATGAAACCTCATTAGAATGATTTTAGCAAAGGCCTTCCCAGTGATGCGATGATGAATAAGGCATGTTTGTCATGAAACTCTTCTGATCGAACTCTTGCATTACAGTATCCCAGGAAAAGTAACTTTTTTTAAAGTGGCAGACACTTCAGAATCTGACCTAGAGTATTATAAAATAAATCTTTTTCTTTGGCATTTGAATGCAAGGTTGATGCATAGCACACTTGATGGTGACAAAAACAACAGGCTGGATCCTCGCCTCGCGATGCCGGCAACGCGGATCACGATCGGGTGGAGAATCGGATCTGGCTGAAATCGATGTTCACACTGGACGCCAAATTGACCCCAGTGTTCCGGCCCCCCACTGGCAGCAGGATCGGGTTTGCCTCGGGAGGCGGGAGGATGCTAACGGGTGCAAATAGATCCTAATGACCTACTTGCATTCACTTAGCGGACCTGGCACCAAAGTTTCCGGGCCCTCCTGAATCTCTGGTCCTCCGGGCCGGGAATTACGTTGGCGGGGATCGCTACTAGTATTTACCAGAGTGGCACCGACATGGTGGACCACACCGTGATCCATGGGAATAATCCACTCAAAACAACGGCCCGAAAGCAGAATTCCCTTGGGAATCCATGTATTCCTTGCCATGCAAAAATTTGCATACCAAGGATACTGAATTACTTTTGGAGTGCAAATCAGTTCCGATTCACCTTCGACAGGAGAACGTAGTCCCCCGAACAGAGAATCCCGGCTGTATTTGATGGTACGTGAGGTATGAGGTGTTTAGAACTCACAACACGGATGCCAATGATCTGTGTCAGTCTGTCGTTGACAGCAAAACTGACACCATGTTCATGCTCGTTATCTGCATTTCTTGCCATGCCAGTAAAAACCATTTTGCCTTGTATAGAAAACATGATGGCTGATCAGCAATATTGAGGTGGAACATGTGCAGCTCTCTGTCGATGAATGCTGCCTTATTACATTGTCTGTTGACTGCAATCATTATACAACATTCTTTCAGGGAAAGGTGAACAGCCAGATGTCGTGGTCCACACTGGTACTAGTGACTGAGGTAGGAAGGGGGATATTATCCTGCAATCAGAATTTAGGGAGCTCGGTAGAAAATCAGCAAACAGGACCTCAAATGTAGCAATCTCTGGATTACTCCTCGTGCCACTTGAAAGTGAGTACAGAAATAATAGGATAAGGCAGGTGAATGCATGGCTGGAAAGATGGTGCAGATGGCAGGGCTTTAGATTCCTGAGACACTGGGACTGACTCTGGGGGAGATAGCACATGTACAAGCTGGACAGGTCACACCTGAAAACAGCTGGGACTGAGTTCCTTGTGCGACGTTTTGCTCGTGCTCTCCATAGTGTTTTAAACTAATTTGCAAATGTGTGGGAACCAGGAGAGAATATGAGAGAGAGGTGGCACAGTGGTTAGCACTGCTGCCTCACAGTGCCAGTGACCCATGTTCGATTCCAACCTTGGGTGACTACCTGTGTGGAGTTTGCATGTTCTCATCATGTCTGCATGCGTTTCCTCCGGGTGCTCCGGTTTCTGCCCACAGTTGCGAGATGTGCAGGTTAGGTGGATTGGCAATGCTAATTTATGCCTTAATGCATAAAGGTTAGGTGGAGTTACGACTATAGTCGGGGAGTGAGTCTGGGTTGGGATGCTCTTTTGGAGGGTTGATGCAGATCCAATGGGCTGATTGGCCTCCTTCTGCATTGTAGGGATTCTATGAATTTTATGTCAGGACACATGGTGGGGAATGGATTTTATGGATCCCTCAAAAGTGGGAGACATGACATGTGGGGTGACCTAATTGGATGGGGTGAGAAATTTTGATTACCTGATGACAGGCTGTGATGCAGCAATAATGTCAGCATTGTCTTTGCGGCATGTCGAAAATTATGCCTGCCTGTGACAGCTTCGTACTTGTAATACATTTCCATGCCACGAACACTTACTAACCTGAAACAGATTTCAATAAAGTCCTACCTTTGGGAAGAGAATCTCATGGCACCTGGTTCATGATTGTTTAAAAGTGGCGTGCCCCATTTAGCCTTGTGCACGTGTAACTAAGGCAAGCAGGTTTTCATGTTAAACTCTGTGGCAGAAGGCAGTGGGTATTGAAAGGTTGATGTTTGGGTGCAAGAACAAACTACCTCCAAATACCACAGAGGCCAGAGACATCTGAGGGTGTCCCAGAAAGTGGTAACTGAGATAAGTCTGATTGTTGATCATGATGTGTATCCACACGGATTTAGTGGTGACTCCATGTCAGTGGCCCTCAAGTTTACAGCAGCCCTCAGTTTCTTAACTAGCAGTGGCTTCCCAGGCGTAACGGGCAACAAACGTGATAACCAATAGGCTACCACACATAAGCGCATAAAGGAGGTCACCAATGTCCTATATTGTCGAGCCAATGATTTTATCTAGTTCATGATGCATAATTCTCTGAAGGTGGACAGGCAAGTTGAAACAGTTGTTAAAAAGACTTATAGCATCCATGGGTTTATAAATAAAGCCATAGAGTATTAAAGCGAGGAAGTGATGCCACACCTCAACAAATCATCAGTCAGACCACATTTGGAGTATTGTGTTCAGTTCTGGACATCTTATTTCAGGAAGGATGTTAAAACCCTGGAGAGAGTGCTGGGGAGATTTACTAGAATGATACCAGGAATGAGGAATTTTAGATACAAGGAAAGATTGGAGAAATTGAGCTTGTTCTCCTTAGAGCAGAGAAGATAAAGAGGCAACCTTATTGAGGTGTTCAAAATTATGAATAATTTTGACAGGGTAAAGAAGGATATTCTAATTCCACTTATTTGTATGTCAGTGACTCGGTGTCACAATTTCAAGATGGTCAGCAAGGGAGCTAGGAGTGAGATGAGGAGAAACTTCTTTACTCAGAGAGTTGTTGGGATTTGGAATGCGCTGCCTGGGAGTGTGGTGGAGGTGGTTTCAAAAGAGAGCTGGATTTATACGTGAAAGTGATGAATTTAGAGGGCTACGGAGATGAGGCTGTGGAATGGTAATAGCTGGGTTGCTCTTTTGGGAGCCAGTGCAGACACAATGGGCCGAATAGCATCCTTTTGTGCTGTAAATAACAAACAAACCACTGATAAAGTCAGCCAGGTGGCAAAGTCAGCCATGTTTATTGTCACTGCTGGGGTCCTCGAGTTCAAGGTGTGATCGACTGCATTCATGTGGACATAAAAGCTCCCTGGACTAGTCAGCTGCATTTGTAAATCATAGGATTTTACTCCTTGTGTACAACTGACGTGTAACCACAGATTCAGAGGAGGTTTACGAGATTGACACCTAGAATGAGTGAGTTGTCTTATGAGGAAATGTGAGAAAGGCTGGGCTTGTTTCCATTGGAGTGGACAAGAGTGAGAGGTGACTTGATTGAAGCATATAAGATCCTGAATGGTCTTGACAAGGTGTATGTAGAAAGGATGTTTCCTTTTGAGAGTGAGTCCAGAACTAAAGGGCACTGTTTTAAAGTTAGGGGTTGCCCTTTTAGGATGGAGGAGAGGAGATTTTCTTTCTCTCAGTGGGCTGTGTGACTTTGGAACTCAGAATCAGGAACTGGTGGAGGCAGGGTCTGAATATTTTTAAGGGGGAGGTAGATAGATTCTTGTTAGGCATTGGAATTAGGGGTGACTGGATGTTGACAGGAATATAGAACTTGAAACACAAATAGATCGGTCATAGTCTTCTTGAATGGCGGAGCAGACTAGAGGGGCCAAATAGCCCACTTCTGCAAATTACTGCAGATGCTGCAATCTGAAACAAAAACAGAAAATACTGGACAATGTCAGTCAGTCTGACAGCATCTGAGCTAATGACAAAAAGTCACCCAGACTCGAAACGTAGCTCACTTCTCTCTCCACAGAAACTGTTAGACCTGCTGAAATTGTCCAGTATTTTCTGTTTTGACCCGCTTATGCTTTTATTTTGTATATTTGTAGGTTCATATGAGGCAACTCCATGAATGTTTCCCAAGAGGCTGTAATGACACAAATATCTTGTGTAATTCATGACCCCCAGGCCTTCTTGAAGCCCCAGCCCAAGTTGATGAATTAAGCGTAGGTGATGAAGGCTATCTCCTGCATAAATGGCTGATGGCACCAGCAAAGCATTCCTAGAGTGAGGCAGTGCCACAATCAAGCCTCCACCAGAGCTATTGTCATGTGAGAGTACCTTTAAGAAATGGGTGTTTATAAATGGGTGTGTATATAAATATCTGTAGTGATAGTACCTTTAAGAAATGGGTGTTTACTACTGCAGTGATGTCAGAGAGTGGGTGGAGCTGGGCTGTCTGTCACCTTTTTACTTTCGTTTTAGGCTGTTTGCTGCAGAGTGTGTTTTAGTTTTGTTTTCAGAGCTGGATAGTTGTGGTCGCAGCCAGAAGGTGTATGAATGTCTCTCTGTAATCTAAAGACTGTAAATAGATCCTGGTGATTTAAAACTAATAATAGTAGTGACTTTAACCTGATGTGCTTCTGGTAAAAGGTGTTTTAAGTCCTATGGATGTTAAAATGGAAAGCCTAAAGGTTTACTTAGTGTTGTATTCTTTGGGGGTTGTTGTATTTGAATTAATGGTTGCTAAGATGTTCATTGTTTGTTTTAAAAAGGTTAACTGGAGTTCATAGAATAAACATTGTTTTGCTTTAAAACATACTTTTCCATTTCTGCTGTACCACACCTGTAGAGTGGGCCTTGTGCTCCCCATACCACAATCTATTAAAAGTTGTGGGCCAGGTGAACTCCATGATACAACTTGGGGTTCTCTAAACCCTGGCCCATAACACCATCATCAAGCAAACCATGGGGCTTCATCAAATGCACTTCTGCTGCATCGACTGGTCTGGTGGGTCTTTTCAATACACACCCCAGAGGGTGACACAAATATTAGTGGTCTGCTCTGCTCTTAACAATATGGTACTGCAGTGCCGACTGTCATGTGAGAGTACCTTAAAGACATGGATGTTTAAGCAATGTACCTTTAAGAAAACAGGGATGTCAGAGAGTGGGTGGAGCTGAGGTCAGGTCAGCCATTTTGAAGTTTAGTTTTTGCAGTTTTGGAGGAAAAGAGCTGGGTGTGTGTCTGTGTTTTGCAGTGAGCTGGATCTCTGCCATAAAAGACCATCTCTGGATCATTTGGGTGATTTAAACATATAATTGTAAAGCCTGATGTGATTCTGTTTAAAGGTGTTAAGTCTCTTGGAAGTTTGAAGGAACATGTTAAGGAATTATTTACTGTTGCAATATTTTCTGAGTTATCTTTGAAGTAAGGGGTGTTAAGAGATCCAATGTTTATTTAAGATGTTAAGTTGAGTTCATGGAATAAACGGTGTTTTGTGTTTAAAAACCCACGTGACCATAATTGAAATACCACACCTAGGGAACAAGCCATGTGCTAGGAAAAGCAACAAATCCATTAAAGGGAGAGGTTGGTTGAACTCCATGATACATTTTGGGGTTCTGAAAACGCCTCGCCCATAACTATTGGGGGCTCGCCCGGGATAAAAGTCTATCTATTGGATTGGCTTTTGTGAACTTAAAGACAGTGAAGGATTGTTGCTTTTCCGGTGTGGTATTTTAGTTTAAGTGGGGAGAGTGTTGTGAACAATTGCTCTTTCAGAGGCTCAGAGGTTTTTTTGGGTGGAGAATATTACATGTAGTACCTTACGGACAGAAACAAAAAGCAGACTGTTAGATTTGGCAAGAACATTGCAGTTAACATTACCTGACAAAATGCGAAAAGATGAGATAATTATGGCAGTGGTTAAGCATTTAAAGTTGCCTGAGATAGAGTTTGACTCATTGGAAATGGCAAAAATTCAGATGCAAATTAAAGAAATGGAACATCATAAAGAATTAAAGCGGTTGGCATACGGGAGTGAGAGAGAGGAAAAAGAAAGAGAACGAGAGAGAGAGGAAAAAGAAAGAGAAAGAGAGAGGGAGAGGAAAAAGAAAAGGAGAGAGAAGAAAGGAGAAAAGAAAGAATAGCCCAAGCAGAAAAGGAAAAAGAAAGGGAGATACAGATCAGGGAAAAAGATAAAGAGAGGTAGTTTCAACTTCAGAAAATGGCCATGAAACATGACAATCAGTTAAAATTGGCAGACGTAAAGGGAAACTTACAGTTGGATGATAGTGATGAGGATAGTGAGAAAGAGTGTCATAGTCGAAGGCTTGGTGGGAATCTATTTAAATATGCCCAAGCATTGCCAAGGTTTGACGAGAAGGAAGTGGAAGCCTTTTTCATTTCATTTGAGAAGGTAGTTAAACAAATGAAATGGCCACAGGACATGTGGGTGTTACTGATTCAAACAAAGCTGGTAGGTAGAGCTAGTGAAGTGTTTGCATCACTACCGGAGCAGATATCTGGAACGTATGAGGTGGTGAAGAAATCCGACTTAAGTGCATATGAGTTAATGCCTGAAGATTACAGACAAAGGTTTAGAAAATTAAGGAAAGAAGTTGGTCAAACATACATGTAGTTTGAAAGGCTCAAACAGAGTAATTTTGATAGGTGGATAAGGGCTTTGAAAGTAGACCAAACTTATGAAGCTCTCAGAGAAATTATACTTTTGGAGGAGTTTAAAAATTCAATTCCTGATGTAGTGGGAACTCATGTGGAAGAACAGAGGGTGATAACTGCGAGATTAGCAGCGGAAATGGCAGATGATTATGAATTAGTTCATGAATCAAAGATTGGTTTCCGACATCAGTTTCAGCCAGTGAGGGATAGAAACTGGGGACATGAGAAATACTCAAGTGGTGAAGGTAAAGGTGATCTGATGGGAGACAATAAAGAGAGTGTTCCTCAGATTAAAAAAGAAATCCAGGAGGGTGGAAAAGAAATGAAAAGTTTCAGATGTTTTCACTGTAATAAACTAGGCCATGTAAAGTCACAGTGTTGGTGGTTGAAGAAAAGTACTGGGAAGGCTGATGTGGTAAAACAGGATAAGACAGTGGGGTTTGTTAGAGTGGCAAAGGAAAACCCAAGGGAAGCGAAAGAGGTGCAAACATTTGTACAGCCTGTTCAAGAAGTAATTGTTAAGAAGGTGCCAGATGTCTTTAAAGAATTTACTTTTGTGGGTAAAGTTTACTCATGTGTATCAGGAGGAGCAGGTCAAGAAGTCACAATTTTAAGAGATACAGGGGCTAGTCAATCTTTAATGGTAAGAGATGAGGAATTGTGTAGTTTGGGAAGAATGTTGCCAGAAAAGGTGGTGATATGTGGAATTCAGGGAGGGCAGAGTAGCGTTCCATTAAATAAGGCAAGGTTGGAAAGTCCAGTGAAGAGTGGTGAAGTGGTAGTAGGAGTAATAGATAAACTATCTTGTCCAGGAATACAGTTTATCTTGGGTAATGATATAGATGGATCGCAGGTGGGAGCGATGCCTACTGTGGGTGATAAGCCATTGGGAAATCAGTCAACTGAAGTGTTGAAGGACGAATATCGTGGGATTTTTCCGGATTGTGCAGTAACAAGGTCGCAAAGTCACAGATTAAGACAAGAGGAGAAATCAAAGAGTGAAGATGAAGTTGAAGTGCAATTATCAGAAACGATTTTTGATCAGATGGTTAAAAAAGAACAAGAACAGGTGGAGAATGAGGCGGATATTTTTAGCTCAGGAAAATTGGTGGAGTTACAACAGAAAGATGTAGAAATAAAATGGATATATCGGAAAGCATATACGGAAGAGGAATCTGAGAGTATACCGGAGTGTTATTACCGTAAAAATGATGTCTTGATGAGAAAATGGAGACCTGTACATATGCAGGCGGATGAAATGTGGGCAGAAATTCATCAAGTAGTATTGCCGGTAGGGTATAGAAAGGAGGTGCTGCGAGTTGCACATGAGGTACCAGTGGGAGGTCATTTGGGAATAAGGAAAACTCAACCTAAAATCCAGAAACATTTTTATTGGCCTGGACTACATAAAGATGCAGTTAAATTTTGTCAATCATGTCACACATGTCAAGTGATAGGGAAACCTCAAACAGTGATAAAACCAGTGCCCTTAATACCCATTCCAGTATTTGAGGAACCTTTTACAAGGGTCCTAGTCGATTGTGTAGGACCGCTTCCTAAAACAAAAAGTGGGAATCAATATCTTTTGACTGTAATGGATGTGTCTACTAGGTTTCCAGAGGCCATTCCAGTACGTAATATTACAGCTAAAAGGATTGTGGAGGAGTTACTTAAATTCTTTACTAGATACGAACTACCAACAGAAATTTAATCGGATCAAGGAACGAATTTTGCTTCAAAGAAGTTATGGATAGTTTAGGAATAAAACAATTTAAATCAACTGCATACCATCAGAATCGCAGGGAGTGTTAGAAAGGTGGCATCAGACATTAAAGATAATGTTGAGGGCGTATTGTCAAGATTATCCAGAGGATTGGGATAAAGGAATCCATTCGTATTGTTTGCAATTACGGATGTACCTAACGAGTGTACCAATTTTAGTCCTTTTGAACTAATTTTTGGTCATGAGGCAAGAAGACCACTTAAATTGATTAAGGAAAAATTGGTGGATGAGAAATCGGAAAGTACACTATTGGATTACATGTCAAATATTAGGGAACGATTAAATAGAGCAGGTGAATTGGCTGGACAACATTTGAAAGTTGCACAAAATTTGATGAAACGGGTAGCGGACAAGAAATCCAAAGTTCGTAGTAGTTTTGCCAGTGGAGATAAAGTTTTAGTGTTGTTACCAGTGTTAGGTGAGCCTTTAAAAGCTAGGTTTTGTGGACCGTATCAGATTGAAAGGAAATTAAGTGAGGTGAATTATGTGGTAAAAACACCAGATAGAAGGAAGACTCACCGAGTGTGTCATGTGAATATGCTTAAAAGGTACTTTGAAAGGGAAGGAGAGAAAAAGGAGGTTTTAATGATTCTAACTCAAAGTGACGAACCAAATCCAGATGACTGTGAATTTGACATACTCAAATTAAATTGGAAAATGAGGATGTTCTTAAAAATTGGGATGAGTTGTTAAGTTACCTTCCAGAGGAAAAACAAATTGACCTGAAAGTGTTATTGATATCACATGGGCAAGTTTTTAGAGATAAATTGGGAAGTACTAAAATGGCTATACATGATATAGATGTGGGCAATGCTGATCTTATCAAACAACATCCATATCGACTTAATCCTTTAAAATTGGCACAGGTTAATCGAGAGAGTATGCTGAAGAATGGCATAATTAAAGTGGGTTGCAGCCAATGGAGCTCACCCATAGTGATGGTACCTAAACCAGACTGTACCCAACGGTTATGTGTGGACTATAGAAAGGTGAATGCAGTTACAAGAACGGACTCTTATCCTATCCCGCGTTTGAAGGATTTCATTGAGAAAGTGGGACAATCTGTTTTTATTTCCAACTTCTAGACATGGAAAGAACATCTAAAATATCGTATGGAGTTCTTCGATCAACTTCAGGTGGCGGGTTTGGTGATGACTATAGCCGAAAGTGAATTTGGAGAAGCCCAAATCACTTTGCTTGCGGAGTTTCCGATACCCTCAAGACGAAGGGAAATAATGCGATTTCTTAGCATGAATGAATTTGATCGAACCTTTGTGCAAAAGCTTTGTGGAGTGATTACTCCACTGATGGACTTGCTAAAGAAACCTAAAAAATTTCAATGGACAGCGGACTTTCAACAGGCATTTGACTACCTGAAAGCTGTGATCACTAATGCTCCTGTATTGGAGAATTGCAAGGGACTCCGTGGTCAGATTGAACTAAAATATTTGATTCTAAAGAGAAATGCCGAGGAGTAGAGGAATGGATGGATCGTGCAGAGACTTTGTTCAAAGAGACTGTCAATCGAGAAGGATTTTGGTTGGAGGAAGAAGAACAAAGAAAAATGGACTATATTATTATACCTGTTTGCATGTGTTGTTTTTTTTAAAAAACAAAAAGGTATATTTACTGTGTACATTTCTTAGTGGATGGTGCAAAAGTGAAAAATGAAACCATCTTGAAGTTGATGGTTTATTTTTTTTTCTTCGGGGGCGGTGTCATGTGAGAGTACCTTTAAGACATGGATGTTTAAGCAATGGTCCTTTAAGAAAATAGTGATGTCAGAAAGTGGGTGGAACTGAGATCAGGTCAGCCATTTTGCAGTTTAGTTTTTGCAGTTTTGGAGGACAAGAGCTGGATGTGTGTCTGTTTTTTGCAGTGAGCTGGATCTCAGCCATAAAAGACCATCTCTGGATCATTTGGGTGATTTAAACTTATAATTGTAAAGCCTTTAACCTGATGTGATTCTGTTTAAAGGTGTTAAGTCTCTTGGAAGTTTGAAGGAGAATTTTAAGGAATTATTTACTGTTGCAATATTTTCTGAGTTATCTTTGAAGTAAGGGGTGTTAAGCGATCAAATGTTTATTTAAGATGTTAAGTTGAGTTCATGGAATAAACAGTGTTTTGTGTTTAAAAACCCACGTGTCCATAATTGTAATCCCACACCTAGGGAAAAAGCCATGTGCTAGGAAACGCAACAAATCCATTAAAGGGAAAGGTTGGTTGAACTCCATGATACATTTTGGGGTTTTGAAAATGCCTTGCCCATAACAAGACAGATGTTGCAAGGGGACGAGCATGAGCCAGATCAGCTCTCCTCAGATGAGGGGGAGCTTGAAGATGAGTCCATGAATCCAAATGAGCCTTTCATGGTGTCCAGGACCATGGAGAGACATGAGTAACCAGGGATAACGTGATCCAAATTTCACACAACAATGATGCTTCTGCATGATCATCACTCCATCCCCTGATCTCCATTACCTTTCTGGGGTGTATATCTAACCCCGCTATCCTCCCTTACCGAGTAAACCATAAACCTGCATCCTCTACCACCTGGAATAGTATGGGGAGCAGGCTTGCTAGTGAGTGCTGGTACCAAGGATCTCTCAGGAATATGTGGGTAACAATCTGCCTTTCCCAATTGTTCTGATCCAGTACCATCATTCAACTGCTTTTAATACAACTGCATCTGTCTCATATATAGCCGTTAAGAATTGATTGAGCCAATATCTTCCAGAATACATCATGGAGGTTCAGCTGTGCCTGCATTTAAAGCCATGCTCCAGAAAATGATCATCACACAAGTAACAATTCACATCAACATTCCATAAAGAATGTACAAAATGTAACACATCTAATTCAGGAATAATATTTGTGTCCCTCTCCTCTCCAGCCGTCGCATTGTGAGAAACATGAGGGAGGTGCCAAAATGTCTTAATTATTATGAACAATTATCAAAAGCAAATTATATTGTGCATATTTTGACAAGTGAGACAGACCTGGAGAAAAACACCCTTGTAATATTTGTGCCCATACGCTTCTAAATTTTCTTTTACAATTCCTAGGTGCAACCCTGACATCAGCAGCTGAGGCACAGGCCATGGCTCAGTGTGTTGGGCCACTGCCTTGGATAACCATGGAGGGATAGGGCCTCTCGGAGTCCAGCCTACTGAGGGTGTCCTCCTTGCTGTCACCTGTTGGAACTGTTGAGGTCAATAGTGAATCAGGAGATGCCATTAACCCTGTGTTATCCTGAGACGAAGACCCCAGGGAGCTAGCAGACGCTACTCAGCCATCTGGGTGAGCAAATGCATCTCCCTAAGAGGAAGGAGTTCCTGGAGTGAAATTCAGGGACCTCTTCCCCTCTTGTCTAGCCACTTCTACATTGAGCTCTGGCTATAGAAATTAATTTGGTCAGATCGCATATGGATCAAATGCTCAACCTTAACCTCCATGACAGTTGTCATCCTTTCACAGAACAAATAGAACGAAGAAAAGTACAGCACATGAACAGGCCCTTTGGCCCTCCAAGTCTGTGCCGACCATGCTGCCCGTCTAACCTAAAACATTTTACACTTCCAGGGTCCGTATCCCTCTATTCCCATCCTATTCATGTATTTGTCAATGCGCCCTTTAAACGTCACTATTGTACCTGCTTCCGGCAGTGAGTTCCAGGGACCCACTACCCTCTGTGTAAAAAAACTTCCCTTGTACATCTTTCTATGGAGATGCCGTGCACTCAAATGTCGAACATGCAGAGCTCAGGCATGCATCGTCTCCTTCATGCCCCACAGCAAGCTGTGCAAAATCCCGGATATCTCCTGTGTATTTTCCCCTCGCTCCTGTCGCATGTCCACCAGGCTTCTTCTGTCAGTGATCAGAGGCTGTGAGCCTGGTCTGCCTCAACGATCACTCAGCTGTCCAAAAAATGTAACACTCTCGAGAAGAAGATCTCAGCAAGGGTTTGATCCCCAGAAGTCCTCTGAATGTCAGGGGGCCCTGCACATCATCCCTCAATTCCTGGGATTGTGTCTGTGGTGTGTTCATCAGATTGTGCTCACTAATCTATATGTGGAGGGAGAGGAAAAATAATCAGATTAAGAATCATCACAGTTTGAAAACATCATATTTTACTGCACCCATTCTGTTTCCAGATGCCACCAGCAGGATGGTTGTGTTTTCCTCCTTAATCCTGGCTGGCCCAGCCTCACTATTTTACACAGATTATGCACAGTGCTCACCAGTGATCTATATTGGCTCCTTCGAAGTGGGTGTGTTGAGCCTCAGTTCTGCAACTCCTCCCCCGAGCATCGCCTCTTGCTGGAATTGTGGGTCTTAAGTGACCAATTAATGGCCTTTTAAGGACTCCAATCCATCTGCACTGCCGTAATAGACAGTGGTTAGCGCTGTTGCTTCATAGTGCCAGGGTCCCAGGTTCGATTCCCTGCTTGGGTCATTGTCTGTGCGGAGTCTGCACATTCTCCCTGTCTGCGTGTGTTCCATCCGGGTGCTCCCATTTCCCCCCACAAATCCTGAAAGACGGGCTATTCGTTGAATTGGACATTCTGAATTCTCCCTCAGGTGCTGGAATGTGACGAGTAGGGGATTTTCACAGTAACTGCATTGCAGTGTTAATGTAAGCCTACTTGTGACAAAAGGGCAGCATGATAGCATA
Source organism: Scyliorhinus torazame (assembly GCF_047496885.1). NCBI lineage: Eukaryota > Metazoa > Chordata > Chondrichthyes > Carcharhiniformes > Scyliorhinidae > Scyliorhinus > Scyliorhinus torazame. Next base: position 240,902,613 of record NC_092713.1, read on the forward strand.
GTGGTTAGCACAACTGCTTCACAGCTCAAGGGTCCCAGATTCGATTCCCGGCTTGGGTCACTGTCTGTGCGGAGTCTGCACCTTCTCACCGTGTGTGCGTGGGTTTCCTCCGGGTGCTCCGGTTTCCTCCCACAGTCCAAAGATGTGCAGGTTAGGTGGATTGGCCATGCTAAATTGCCCTTAGTGCCCAAAATTGCCCTTAGTGTTGGGTGGGGTTACTGGGTTATGGGTATAGGGTGGAGGTGTGGACTTCGGTAGTGTGCTCTTTCCAAGAGCGGGTGCAGACTCGATGGGCCGAATGGTTTCCTTCTGCACTGTAAATTCTATGATTCTATGATAATAAAGATTATTATTATCATTATTAATACACCAGGCAGTAGTGCACAGGTGAGAAAGAGCAGGCCACTGTTGCTGAAAGGATGGTAAGGAAGGGCTGTAATATCCTTTTGGGTGATGCCCGATACCCAGTAAGTGATTTGCTCTGCCCATCCCACTTGTCCCAGCTCTCTAGGGTGCCCAGTCTTTCCCTTCCCAGAAAGCCCAGGACTCCTCGGTCCAGTTGCCATCATCTTTATTGTGGAATAAATGGGTCTCAGCAATCAATGGATCTTTTTTGAAGTGGCAGCCGGGTAACTAGTGGTGTCCTGGAGGTATCAGTGCTTACGACCCAGCTGTTCACACGACACATCAATTATTTAGATGAGGGAAACAAATACAATATTTCCAAGTTTTCTGATGACATGAAGTGTAGTTGGAAGGTAAGTGTGGCAGAGGATGTTAAGAGGCTTTAAGGTGATTTAGATGTGTTGAGTTGAGTGGGCAAAAAACATGGCAGATGCAGTATAATGTGGATAAGTATGAAGTTATCCACTTTGGTGGGAAAAACAGAATGGCTGTTTCTCCCATGCTAGATTGGAAATGTTCATGTGTAAAGGGACTTGAGTGTCCAGTACACCCGAAGGCAAGCTGGAGGTAAAACAAGCAGTTAAGAAGGCAAATGGTATGTTGGTCTTCATTGCAAGAGCACAGTACGAAGTCTTACAACACCAGGTTAAAGTCCAACAGGTTTGTTTTGATGTCACTAGCTTTCGGAGCGCTGCTCCTTCCTCAGGTGAATGAAGAGGTCTGTTCCAGAAACACATATATAGACAAATTCAATGATGTCAAACAATGCTTGGAATGCGAGCATTAGCAGGTGATTAAATCTTTACAGATCCAGAGATGGGGTAACCCCAGGTTAAAGAGGTGTGAATTGTACCAAGCCAGGACAGTTGGTAGGATTTCGCAGGCCAGATGGTGGGGGATGAATGTAATGCGACATGAATCCCAGGTCCCGGTTGAGGCCGCACTCATGTGTGCGGAACTTGGCTATAAGTTTCTGCGCGGCGATTCTGCGTTGTCGCGGGTCCTGAAGGCCGCCTTGGAGAACGCTTACCCGGAGATCAGAGGCTGAATGCCCTTGACTGCTGAAGTGTTCCCCGACTGGAAGGGAACATTCCTGCCTGATGATCGTTGCGCGATGTCCGTTCATTCGTTGTCGCAGCGTCTGCATGGTCTTGCCAATGTACCATGCTTCGGGACATCCTTTCCTGCAGCGTATGAGGTAGCATTGCAAGAGGACTTATTAAAGTGCAGGAACAAGAACGTCTTACAGGGCCTCGGTGAGACACACCTGGAATATTGTGTACAGTTTTGGTCTCCTTACCTAAGAAAATATATACTTACCATAGAGGGAGTATAGTGACTGTTCACCAGACTGATTCCTGGGATGGCAGGATTATCGTATTAGGAAAGTTTGGGTAAACTAAAGTCTGCATTCATTGAAGTTTGGAAGAATGAGAGAGGATCTCATTGAAATGTCTAAAATCCTGACAGGAATGTGTCATGATATTCAAACACACACATTATGATAGACACACCAACAGACAAATCAGAACACACAACACCACAACCAATCACAGACAAAGACAGGGACAGTATAAAAGGACAAACACGACACCTGATGGGCAGTAGATCTGGGGACAAGGACAACGACAAGACCTGTTTTAACATCACAGACAGGGAGTCCCCACGTGCAGAGTATCAAGACAAAACTGTAGATAGTAAGTTTGAATAAAACAGCGTTGTACCAAATACAACTGTGTTGGCTCAACTGTGTGTCAGAATGCCCAACACCACAGAATGGATGGACTGGATGCTGGTAAATGTTTTATTGGCTGGGGGTCTAGAACAAGGAGTTGGTCTCAGGCTATGGGGTAGGCCATTTAGAATTGAGATGAGGAGAAATCTCTTCACTCAGAGGGTGGTGAATTCTCTACCATAGAAGGCTGTGAAGACCAAGCTACTGAATATATTTAAGAAGAAAATAGATAGATTTCCAGAGTCTAAAGGCATCACGACATATGGGGAGAGTGCAGGAGTATGACATTGAGTTAGAGGGTCAGCCATGATTATATTGAAAGATGAAGCAGGCTCAAAGGTCCAAACGGCCCAGTCCTGCTCCTATTCTTCTATGTTTCTGTGACTACTTGCAGTCTCAGTAGTGTCTACGACTGAGTTCAAGTAAGCTGGCATCTTTGAAGTGTGTGACTTCCTTCCATTGAGGGATACATCACATTCTCTTTTGTTGAGGCCACCTGCCATGCAATATCTCTGTGGGCAAACCTTTTCTAATGGGCATGGCGAGCAATATGACCTTTCGGATTTTCCAAGCCCTTCGCCGGTGGCGTGATGAGAAATCGCCACGGAAGGCAGAGAACCTAATTTTAATGTATCATAATATCATTACCGAGCCCTCCCTCTGGGACTTCCCCACTCATTGAATAATCATCAGTGAGTCCGGCGCGATTTACAGCAGCTGTAAATGAGAACCCGGCGACCTCACCTCTGAAGGGGAGATCAGAGATGACTCTCATGTCGCCATTACCATCTAAGGGGGGATAGCGGAGAGAACGTGGGGAACGTTCAGCTCGGGACCAGGGGTGGGGGAGTGGTGGTGGTGGTTGGGGGGGGATTAGTCTCGGAATCTTGAGGGGGGGGGGTGTTCACCCTCGGGCCTTAATGGCCTTTCTTGTCTGTGAGCGTTTGGGTGCAAAGGGATGGCAGCTGGTATGCAGGCAGCGCTTCCCGTGTCCTTCTTGCTGGGCTTGTGGTGATATAACCGCTGGGGGAATGCCCTGTCATAGTGCAGCTGGAAAGTGGGTGGGAGGTGAATTCATAGGGTCAGTATCAGGGGCGACTGTAAGGTTCTTGGCATCCCATGAGGCACCAGGCTGAATGGGCAGAATGGGGTCTCTGAGCATGAGTATTTTCCAGCCTTGTGAGGCCTGCAGGCCTTCGCACAGGGTGAGGACAACTGCAGTGAGAATAAATCCCCAAACCCAAACAGCACCGTGAAGTCAGAGGGCAAGAACAGAATGGAAATTCAAGGTCACTGGTTATGGAGGCCAGGCTGTCAGGGAATTGTTTCTGGGTGGCTGGATGTTCCACTTGGAAGGCTTGTTTAATCCACAGCCCATGTGAGCTGGGGAATGAGGATACCCTCCAAAGGTGAAGTTGACATGCTAATTGCAGTCTTCACATGAATCAAGTGTGTCTCGCCTGCCACAAGGAGACATCAGTTGCCTGATCAGCTCCCTGACCCTTTCTTGATAAGTCAATTGTGCCAATTAAGTCAGCATTGCAATGCATGCGTGTGCCAGGACGGCACGTCGGTGTAGTGGTTAGCACTGCTGCCTCACGGTGCCGAGGTCCAAGGTTCGATCCCGGCCCCGAATCACTCTGCAGTTTGCACATTCTCCCCATGTCTGTGTGGGTCTTACTTCCACAAGTCAAAAGATGTTCATGTGTGTGCCACTGATTGGCACCCAATCTTTAACCCCGAACTATAAAAATAGGTGGAAGCTTCGTTGGTTAAAGCGCCTGTCTAGTTAAACAGAAGATCTTTAGTTCGAATCTCAGCAGTACCTTTAATCAAAATGGATGAAAGCGACCCACAAGCATTCAACTCTACGGCTCATAGTCATATCTACTGAACAATGAGCTGACACAGATGTGGACCCTAATGCACGGCATTATGGGTAACATCTCTCTTAACTCACCCTGTTCAAGCGGATGGCGGTCACCCATGAAATTAGAACGCTGGTCCATTGAATACACTCGATGGCCCTAACACCTCACGGTTTGATGGGGGACGTTAGGGACTGCTGAGACTCCCAAGGGTTGAAACACTTCATTCAGGTGGAGTTGAGAGGGACAACTGTGGAGAAGTGACTGTTGTTTGACGGGGAGCGAATGAGGCTTAGTGGAAAGATGCTCACATGGGGGAAGCACATGGGTGGATGTCCCAGATGCTGAGAGGACTGAGGGTCAGTGCACAATCAGGAATCCTCATTGCTCACTTTGATATTCTCTTCCTTTCAGTTTATGATTCTGGAGAATCATGGAGCCAGTTGAGTTGGCAATTCTATTGGTTACGATTGACCTGCAGGAGCAACATCGATGTGCCACTGCATGTGGCCTGGAACAACGCTCTGCAGAGGAGGTCCCATTGATAATTTGGGTGCAGGGCTACAGATGACGAAGCTTTGAAGGAGACTCTACTGGCTAAGAGTATTCCAAATTCCGATGCTGAACTTTCCACCTCCAGATGTCAGAGCTAGAGTGCCAGAGAAGACTGTGCCTGTCCTGGAGGACAGTGGACCACCTGTGAACTTCCCCTCTAAACTTCTATTTCAGGGTGGTTCGGGTGACCTATGTGGCATATCACAGTCAGCTGCTCAGAAGTGAATAAGGGAGGCCACAAATGCGTTATTCGCGAGGGTCCACATGTACATCAATTTGGACCGGGACCAGGTGAACCAGGACACCAGGGCCATGGGATTTGCCTACATAGCAGGCTTCCCCAGGTGCCGCATGTCATTGACTGCATCCACATAGCTCTGTAGTCTACATGGCGGTATGAAGAGCTATTTATGAACCACAAGGGATACCATTCCGTCAATGCCCAGCTTGTTTGTGACCACGTGATTTGCATTCTGCAGGTGTGTGCCCATTTGCTAGGGAGCGTCCATGATAGTTACATCTTGCAGTGCTTGCAGATCACAGCTGTCTTTGAGGAAGAGCAGCGGCTGGAGGGATGGCTCCTCGGAGACAAATGGTACCCACCCAGGAGGCCGTTGATGATGCCAATGTGGAGGCCCCAAACACCCATTGCGACTTGCTACAACGAGGCTTATGGAACAATGCGCGCTGGTTGAGAAGACAATTGGACCGCTCAAGATGCAGTTGCGGTACTTGGACCGGTTGGGGGCAGCACTCTAATACAGCCCCCACTCTAATACAGTCCCACATCACTGGGGTATGCTGTGCTCTGCATAACCTGGCAATGCAGCATGGAGAGCAGCTGGACCTGGAGGAGATGGAGGAGCGGCACATGTCCTTGGATGAGGAGGAGGTGAAAAATGAAATGAAATGAAAATGAAATGAAATGAAATGAAAATTGCTTATTGTCACAAGTAGGCTTCAAATGAAGTTACTGTGAAAATCCCCTAGTCGCCACATTCCGGCGCCTGTTCGGGGAGGCTGTTACGGGAAGGTCGAAGAAGGTGGCCAGAGTCAACATGTGGAGGTGGAGAAAGGTCCTCGGGCGAAGGCAAAGGCTTGCATGAGACAAAGAACTAGTGATGCCATCATAGCATCTTGGTTTGGGGACTATGAGGACTAGGGAGTGAAGAGCTTTCCCACCATGGGGCCTGACATCAGCTCACTAATGTGGTGCCTGCAGGAGGTCCTTGTGATGGTTCCTACATTCATGTGCAGGGCGCTAAAGCCATTGGCCGCAAGCTGAAGTGAATGATGGTGACTTGCATTGAGGACAGAGAGATGATCCTGTCATTCTTCGAGCTATGTCTGACACCTGAATGACAGAGAGATGAATGTGTCCTGCCAATAAACTGGCTTATCATGGGTTTCATATCTGCTGGATGACAAATCTCAACTACTACTGCCCCCTCTGTGGTCAAGGGTCCTGGTGTTTGTCGCCACCTTTCGTATGAGATAGGCAGCCTCTCAACACTTTGTCAACCGTTGGCATCCTCATCAAGAGAAAAGAGTGGCAGGCATCAGCGGCTGATGTTGTGGGAGGGGTGGAGTTGTGTTAACTTCCATGATGGGATTAGGTGGGGGGGGGGGGGGGGGGGGAGGTGAATGGCCTGGGGTTTCTCATTGACACAGAAGCACATCTTTAATGCATTGTTAGTTTGGGAGTTGGAAGAAACACAGTGCTCCAATTCTCACACTCCACAGGGATGAAGTGGCGAGTGTCCGCAGGGGTTTGCGGAACATGGTTCCATGAAACAACAGCATGGATGGTCTGTATGGGTAAACAAAGTGATGTTTAATACAAGAGCAATATTACAATGGTGACTTCTCTCTGCTCGTGCTCGGTTCACCCATGCCCACTGAGTGCCTATAGCTGTTTACTCTTTCTCACCCTCTCACTTCATCTTGGTATATTCCCAGGATCCAAAGCTAAAGCTGAGGTTGCTTGCTGCCTCACACGTCCTGTTGCCTGAGATGACCTTGGCAGGTGTCCCCTTGCCTGGAACCTGAGGTCTGGATCTCACATTTGGCTCCAAAGGTGTTGCAGTACTGCTCTCCTCAGTGTGCAGGGCTGCAGGTGTGTTACTCACAGTGAGGGGGTGTCATATGGGCTGGATTCCCACAGGGTCTGCTGGGTGGAAGGCCCTGGGTGGCACTCCTGCTAATCCTCCTCGCTTTGAGTGCCCAGGGGACCCCTAGGCTCCTCCATGGGATAGATAGACAGTTGGAATAAGATCCTGGATTCCCATGAGTGTCCGCAACATGCACTTGAAGTCCTGCACTATAGTCCTCATGCCCCAGCCATGGAGGTGATGACCTGAACCATGGAACGGATCCAGCTCCGAACATAGAATGTAGGTCCTGCACCAAGGTCTCCACTGCGTACGCCACCTTCGGTGTTGGCCTTGTCGCATTGGAGTGACAACATCATCTACTCAGAGAGAACACAATGGGACTCCTCCAGCTGGCCTTGCAGTTTGAGGAAGAATGCTGTCATCCCTTCCTGATAACCGCAACTCTGCCTTTGCAGTTCCAGCAGCTCTGGCACGACCAGACCTAGGGGCACTTCATCAACTAGTGACTCAGCTGAATCCTGAGCTCCAGCATCCCTCCGAATGCCAGATCCCTGGAATGTTCCTTCCTCCACCTGATGTGGATCTTCAGCTGTGAGGTGCTCACTAATCAGTGACCCAGAAGCCTGGTTACTAGTTAATCATACCGAGGTGTGAGTATCTGCTCCAGTGGAGGGTGCAAGTGACAGCTGTGAAGCCTCCTTGATGCTTGTCTTCGAGATGACTCCCTGGTAGATTCTCAGGTCTGTAGAGTCCAGAGGGCATGAGGATGGTCCTGGCTCATCGACTGGGTGACCTGCAAAGGAAGCAAAATGTTATTAGTGCATCACAGGGGATAAATGATTTGAGAACATTAACTCACATGAGGCTTGCACCATGGCTGGATATGTAGATGGTTCTCATTTTTGCCTGGTGCCCCCGCCTTACCTTCTACACAGGTGCGGTCATGCTCCTCACCGGCCAGTTCAAGGGCTTTTTCATAGTACGTTAAGCATTTCATCTCAGGCACGACTCCGGCATGATGTGCCCGCTCACGCTTTTAGTGCTCAAGTTTGTCCTGCAATGAGACACATGTAGAGAGTGCAGGCAGAAGTCCAACCAGGCCAGATGATGATGAATTCTGGCATGTGTGGGAGGTGAGTGGGACGGGAATGTGAGGAGCAGATTATCTTCTGAGGGGACCATGGGATTGGGGGTGGGTGTGTTTGGGGGACAGGGGGGGGGAAGGGCGGCATGACAAGTGTTCGGACCCTGTGAGGTGGCTGGGAAGGAGATCACTGTGGAGTTGAGATGGGTCCGTGAAGGGGTGCAGCAGAAGACATGAGGAGGCAGACTTATTCTGGCTGCACGAAGAAGTCATTGACCTTCTTCCAGCACTGTTGCCCTGTCTTCTTATGGAGCAAGCTGGCACTCACTATCACAGCCACTGACTCCCGGATGGGGGAACTTTGTTTGATGGATGACTGGGGGAACGCGAGTAGCAGATGTCAAACCTCTGCTCCACACCATCCAAGGGTTTGGTGAGGCCTACCTCTGAAAATCTTGGTGTTGTCTTCCTGGCAGCCATCCCCTCGACTGGACTTGGAACCAAGTCCTCGGAGGCATTTACAAGTAACTCCCCCACATTACAGAGATGAAGTTTTCCCAGGGCGAGCATATCAGAGGCAAGCTGTGGTAAAAAATAAATTCGGGAGGGGTGGGTGCATGGTTTTCAGCTCACAATTGCCATCAGAGGGCAGGAACCTCATTTAACTGGATTTTAATAGATTTAAATATTCCCCCCTCATTAAATATTCATACCATATGTCATGATATTCAGGTAAACATCATAGCACAAACATACATACATACTGATGGACAGATCAATGGACCAATCAACACACACACAACACCACAGCCAATCACAGGCAAGAGCATACACAGTACAAAACAGGGAACACAACACTTCCTGGGCATTCCAGTAGGAGACAGCTCAGGGCACAGAGCTCATAGCAAGCCACTCAGACATCCACCATGTGCTGAGTGCCACTCCAAGATAGAATTAGGAATAGGTCCACAGATTCTAGGGTTATGATCGAACCTCAGTAACCAGTTTACCACGGTAAATAAATGTTAGTAATAAAACTGAGTTGTACCATTCGCAACCATGTTGGTTCGTCTGTGTAGCAGAGTACCCAACACATCATAGTACCAGGAGTCACTGTGGGACCTACCTACGAATCCTCCGGAATCTGCCATCCTGCTCCATGGACACCGTTAGCACACCACAGCCGCTACAAGTTGCTGGAAACCTCGGCGTTAATTGGAAGCTGTTCAAACAGCACTTCCAGCTCTTCCTGGAAGCCAACGAAAAGGAGCGCGCTTCGGACACCAGAAAGATCGCCATCTTCCTCTCCACCGCAGGTCAACACGCCATCCATGTCTACAATTCCCTGGTATTCGCGGAAGGTGAGGACAAGACCAAGTACAAGACGGTCCTTCTCAAACTTGACCAACACTTCAACGTCGAGGTCAACGAGAGTTTCGAGAGGTATCTTTTCCAGCAGCACCTGCAGGGTAAGGCTGAGCCCTTTCAGTCATTCCTTACTCACCTCCGTATCCTCGCGCAGTCCTGCGGTTACGACACCATCTCCGATTCCATGATTCGGGACCAGATCGTTTTTGGGGTCACCTTGGACACCCTACGCCAGCAGCTCTTAAAAATAAAAGGCCTCACCCTAGCCTCCGGAATCGAAGCCTGTGTCCTGCACGAAAACGCGACTAGCCGCTACTCACAATTTCAGGCGGCCGAATCGGCACAGCAGGGGTCCTACGCGGCCGGATCGGCGAGGCGGTCATCCTACGAAGCCGAACGGGTCCAGGCGATCGAGTACCTCCCGGCCCACGGCCCGGACAAGGGCGGCCATTTCGCGCACTTTTCGAGGCCTCCCGCATTTGTGCGTGCCAAAAACTATGCTGACACAGAGGGACGTGATGCGCACGCGCGCTCGACGCAAAACCGAACTGCGCATGCGCGGTGGCGCAACGAACGCCATGACGTCACGACGTGCGGCAACTGCGGAGCCGCACATTTAAAGCGGCAATGTCCTGCAAGAAACGGACAATGCCTCCGCTGTGGCAAGATGGGCCACTACACTGCCTGCTGTCGAGTAGCTGAATCTGCCAATGTTCCCCAATTCCGACAACCTCGCAGGGACGTGCAGACCATTCAGCCTCCTTACTACGAGTCGTGCCCAGACGATATCCAGACCAGTGACACAGACGACCGGGACGCCTTCCGTGTTGGGGTCATTGATGGGAACTGGATGGCTCCAGCCAGGACCCACCAGCCGTTGCAAGTGAACACTGTCAATCCGGGTGATGAATGGTGTGCCACCCTAACGGTCAACCGATCACCGATAACATTCCGTCTGGACACTGGCGCCTCCGCCAACCTCATAGCATGGTCAGCCTTCTACGCCATGAAGGTCAGACCACCAATTCGGCCATCCCGTTGCAAGATGGTCGACTACATTGGGAACGTTATCCCGGCTATGGGATCCTGCCAGCTCAAGGTGACACACTGCACACACACGGCCACACTCTCATTCGAGATAGTCGGATCATCAAAGGATTCCCTGCTAGGCACACAGGCACGCAAGGTTCTCCACCTCGTGCAACAAGCCCACGCTCTGTCTCCAGAAGGCAAATCTGACTTCCCTGTTGCAGAATTCAGAGCACAGCTCCAATCGCTCATCGCCCACAACCAGGAGGTATTCGAGGGCATGGGAACACTGCCCTACACCTACAGAATTCGGGTCAAACCGGCTGCCACCCCGGTCATTTACGCACCTCGCAGGGTCCCAGTGCCACTCAAAGACCGCCTCAAGCAGCAGCTGCAGGATCTCCAGGACCAAGGGGTGCTATCCCGGGTCACGGAGCCCACGCCATGGGTCAGCTCCATGGTGTGTGTTAAGAAGCCCTCCGGGGAGCTCCGGATCTGCATTGATCCAAAAGACCTCAACAACAACATAATGAGGTAACACTACCCAATACCCAAACGGGAAGAGATCACGAGCGAAATGGCCCGGGCTAAAATCTTCACAAAACTGGATGCCTCGAAGGGTTTTTGGCAGATCTAACTGGATCAGTCCAGCCGAAAGCTGTGCACTTTCAACACCCCTTTCGGCAGGTTCTGCTATAACAGAATGCCATTTGGCATCATCTCGGCATCCAAGGTCTTTCACAGGATCATGGAGCAGATGATGGAGAGCATCGAAGGGGTGCGCGTCTACGTTGACGACGTCATCATCTGGTTCATCACACCACAGGAGCACATCAATCGTCTCCAGCGCGTCTTTGCGCGCATACAGGAAAACGGCCTGCGCCTCAACCGAGCCAAGTGTTCTTTCGGCCAAACCAAGCTGAAGTTCCTGGGGGACTACATTTCCTGGTCAGGGGTCCGTCCGGATGCAGACAAGGTGAGCGCCATTACAGCCATGCCGCAGCCGGCAGACAAGAAAGCAGTGCTACGCTTCCTCGGCATGGTCAACTTCCTGGGGAAGTTCATTCCAACCTTGCCTCCCACACGACAGCTCTGCGCCACCTCGTCAATAAGTCCACGGAGTTCCAGTGGCTGCCCACACACCAGAAGGAATGGGAGGAGCTCAAAATTAAGCTCACCACAGCCCCAGTACTGGCGTTTTTCGACACATCTCGTGACACTAAAATTTCGACTGATGCCAGCCAGTCCGGCATTGGGGCGGTACTCCTACAGCGGGATGACACTGCGTCATGGGCCCCGGTCGCCTATGCCTCGCGGGCCATGACCCCCACAGAACAGCGCTACGCGCAGATCGAAAAGGTGTGCCTGGGTTTGCTGACCGGAATAGACAAGTTCCATGACTATGTGTATGGTCTCCCCCAGTTTACCGTTGAGACTGACCATCGCCCCTTGGTCAGCATCATAAATAAGGACGTGAACGAGATGACCCCCTCGCCTCCAGCGCATCCTACTTAGACTCAGGAGGTATGACTTCCAACTGGTCTCCACCCCGGGAAAGGACCTTATCATTGCGGATGCCCTATCCAGAGCAGTGAGCACACCGCCCGATTCGGAGGGGTTCGCCTGTCAGGTCGAAGCGCAGGTGGCCTTCACATCGGCAAATCTGCCGGCTGACGACTCCAGTCTCGCCCGTATTCGCCGGGAAACTGCGGCTGACCCCCTTCTACAACGGGTGATGCGCCACATGATGGGTGGGTGGCTCAAAGGACAGTGCCCGCAGTTCTACAATGTCCGAGACGACTTGGCCGTCATTGATGGTGTCCTTCTAAAGCTGGACCGGATTGTGATTCCGCACAGCATGCACAAGCTGGTCCTCGACCAACTACATGAAGGCCATCTGGGGGTCGAGAAGTGCAGATGGAGGGCCCGAGAGACGGTATACTGGCCGGGCATTAGTGATGACATTGCCAATATGGTGCTCAACTGCCCCACCTGCCAAAGGTTTCAACCGGCGCAACCTCCTGAGACGCTTCAGCCCCATGAGCTGGTGACGTCCCCCTGGGCAAAGGTGGGTGTGGACCTTTTTCACACGCTTGGCAGGGACTATGTAATCGTCATTGATTACTTTTCAAACTATCCAGAGGTCATACGCCTCAACGATTTGACATTGTCCGCTGTCATAAGGGCCTGCAAAGACACCTTCGCACGCCACGGCATTCCGATTACTGTAATGTCGGACAATGGGCCCTGATTTGCCAGCCAGGAATGGTCATCCTTTGCTGCTTCGTATGGCTTCACACACGTGACGTCCAGCCCTCTGCATCCCCAGTCCAATGGAAAGGTGAAGAAGGGCATTCACATCGTCAAGCGGCTCCTCTGCAAGACTGCTGCTGCCGGATCGGATTTCTGCCTAGCCCTGCTGGCCTATCGCTTGGCCCCACTAGCCACTGGCCTCTCACCAGCCCAGCTGTTGATGGGTCGTGCCCTCAGGACCACTGTGCCATCCACTCTGGTACCCACAACCAACCATGCTCCGGTACTACACAGAATGCAACCGCAGCGTGTTCGCCAGAAGATGGTGTATGACACACGGGCAACTGATCTTCCCGCCCTGGCGCCTGGAGACGATGTCCGCATCCACCTACCAGAAGGTGGCTGATCAGCACCTGCCGAAGTTCTCCGACGAGTGGCTCCCCGCTCGTTCCTGGTTCACATGCCTGATGGCTCCATTCGTAGGCGCAATCGCCGTGCTCTTCGCCTACTTCCATGCTCGCTACGGGAACTTACACCGACACAGCGCCCTCCTGTTGTTCCTGATATCGACTTCGTGGAGCCTCCTGTCACCATGCCCCTTCCGTCGTCACCCGTGGCCAGGTCCATTCCTCAGCCGGTGGATCCAGGCCCACCCTTGAGGCGGTCAACCCGAATTCATCACCCACCTACTAGACTGGACTTATGAGCCTGTTTGTAAATTGAACTCATAATACCACTGTGTTAATATGTTTCTGTTCTCCCTTGTCGTTACAGGAGTTCGTTTTTGTAGTTCAACATTTCCCCGTTCTTTGTTTATGGTACAACCTCGTTGTTATGTCGCACCCAACATCGCCCCTTGTATATAGTTTAGCCCCATATACATGCTGTAGATATTGCACACACACACACATTCAGCTGCACTCAGTACACATCTTTATTTATAACCACATAGGCACATGTTCTTGTAAAGAAGGGGGGATGTCATGATATTCAGGTAAACATCATAGCATAAACATACATACATACTGATGGACAGATCAACGGACCAATCAACACACACACAACACCACAGCCAATCACAGGCAAGAGCATACACAGTACAAAACAGGGAACACAACACTTCCTGGGCATTCCAGCTGGAGACAGCTCAGGGCACAGAGCTCATAGCAAGCCATTCAGACATCCACCATGTGCTGAGTGCCACTACAAGATAGTATTAGGAATAGGTCCACAGATTCTAGGGTTATGATCGAACCTCAGTAACCAGTTTACCACTGTAAATAAATGTTAGTAATAAAACTGAGTTGTACCATTCACAACCGTGTTGGTTCGTCTGTGTAGCAGAGTACCCAACACATCACCATATTCACAACAGGTTTGGCAAAATGAGAAACAGTCGAGGGATCCCACCGGTGGCGCAAAAATAAGCCTTGCCCCAGGGGGAGACCCGACACTGTCCTGGCACAGATTGGCTTGCCAGTCAACCAGACAGTGTCAACCTGTGCTGAGGTAGTGCCAGGGGAGGGTTTCAGTGGGAGTCCAATGGGAGGGTTCCATTTATGTGTGTTGGCGGGGAAGGGAGAGCGGGTACTGGGGTGGGGGGGGAATGCTGGCGGTACTTCCGCTGTGGTCGGGCGCAGCTGGAAGGTGTCCGGATCTCTGTGTCGCCGGTTGCCGGCTCTATCATGTCCCACTCTTTAAAGAGGCTCAAGATCTGGAGAGAAAGTCTGTGAAGCTGGAGAATTACACACCAGTTTTCAGCCTGAGCCTGAATGTTTTCCAAATTCTGGTACATTTCTTCCCTTTGTTAAAGAGGCTCAATATTCGGTGAGTTTTCTCACCAGAACTGACACTTTGAAAAATCCGATAAGATTTTGCACCTTATTTAATGCAGCAACAGTCCACATTTACTTTCATGTAACCTGGAGAAGCATATCCTGCTTTGTATTTTCTCCTCTATTGTTCTCACCTGTTCTGACCAAATTAAATAAAAATTTAACTCCAAGCTCTGCTTTGGTCAGACCACGAGCTGTAAGTGAGAAGAGCATGCATATTGTCCATACAAAGGACCTGTGGAACTGGATAGTATGTCATAGGACACGTGTTTTCACAGAGTCAGCCAGTGAAAATAGATAGGCACCAATGCTCAGCTGCAGATTCTTTAGAATGAGGAAGCTGCCAGATGTCAATGTGAACAGGGCAGTGCGCCATTTACCAGCTTCACCATTTAGTTAAAATCTGATCTATTTAAAGCTCTATTCCCTGGACTAGCATTGCCCTGTGACAGCTCAAACACGTAACTTTGTGAAGAATTCCGATGTTTTGCAGATTACAACAGATGATGAAGAATTAGCCGATGGTTAGGACCCATGTTAAACAACTTGAAATCTTAAAAGGTGAAAATGTGTTTCGAAAAAAAGAGATACTCTGTGCTTTCTTCACAACTCGCAAATACTGATGTTTTTTTATTTTCCCGCTGTGCTCGGATTTTGGGGATTATACCAGAGTCGTGAATCATGTGGCCTCTATTAACTGTGAAGGAAAGAATGACAATATACATTTAAACCACAGAGGCATTTTATTGATTATTATTTTTGAATAGCAAACCCAGAACACGACAATGTAATACTTCTGCATAGCCTGATTGGAGAGGAATGAATAGTTGTGACTGAATCCAAGCATGCTACATTGTTTTGTTTGACACCACACACTGCCTGCACGGCCTTGATTAGATTTCTTTCCCTTTGCAACACATTTGGAAAGCTCATGACAGCTAAAAAAAAAAGGCACTATTTGATTTTCATCTGCTTTTTGAGTGTGAAAGATGATATATTGGTGATATGTTTTAGATGCCCCCCTTAGTAAAATGGACAACTTGAGAAATAGTTTACCATGCCTATCTGGTACATCATAGGATCCCAATTTGGGTACAATAGGATCTAACCCATGGAAAAGGCATGCACAATATCCATCCAATTGTCAATTTTTTTTTGCTACAATTTTGATACTGCTGTGGTAGTATGTATTGGGGGTCATGTGGGACTGAAAGCCCTAATGTCATTGGCTGACAGATCCCGGGTCCTGGTTGGCTGTTGACCTCATACTCCGCCCTGAAGGCGAAGTATAAGAAGCCGGTGCCTTCCCCCGCAGGCCAGTTTACTATCGGGCTGCTGGGGAACAGACACGCTTAATAAAGCCTCATCGACTTCACTCTATTCGTCTCACGGAGTCTTTGTGCGCCACAACTGCCATCTCCTTTTTCCACCCGGAAGAGTGGTGAAAATCTCACCTTCTGCGTGCATGTATAGCAAATAAATGCAGATTCCTCGTATGTCCGACATTTTGAAGTTTCTTCCATAACTCGGCTTTCAGAACAATGAACACTCCAGGAAAGTAGTGATAACCCTAGTGTAGAAATCAGCAAAAGTAGCACCTCTTCAGTGAGCAATAAAATAATGATTGTGTCACAATACATGGAACTAATTATCATTCGCAGTGCGTCCAATATCAGTGCTGAGTTTATAATTAGATTAGCAAAGCATCACAAACTGGAACAATCAAATGCAATGTATTAAATGCTAGCTACAGAACAATGGCCTAAAGCACGGCTGCAGAAGCAAAATGTATTTTTCACTGGTAAAATATACCTTCCTTTTTTATATAACAGATTTTGGGCGTGATCTAACAAAATAAACCAGAGTCCATTCTGGGCGGGTTTTGCGGGTTTGGTCCCGGCAGTTGTAGGCCAGGTTTGACCCCACTATCTAACAGCACTCTGTTGCTATTCTGAGGCCCGGCAAGGAATGCTCCAAACCGCCCACCCCCAAGGCTGCATTTAGTGGAGTTCCTCAGTGCAGGAAGAGATCGGGACGCCATTTTTAAATATCTCCCGACCTTGCGATCCCAGCAGCCCCCGGATCCTGTCAATGCTCAAACTCACCTAAAAGGGTTCCTCAGACCCCCTGCACATCACCTCACATGGGCAGGTCACCCCCGGGCCCAAAACCGGGTGTGGGAAAAATGCTAGCCTGGCACATTGGCACTGCCAACCTGGCACTCTGACAGTGCCTGTGCAAGTCTGGACGTGCCAACTGAGCACCCTGGCAGTGCCAGACTGACACCAGAGTGGCACTGCCCAGGTGCCAGATGTCAATGTCAAGATGCCAGGCTGGCACTGCCACAGTACCCAGGTGGCAGCAGCATCAGGGTACCACTCTACCCAGACGCCGATCACACGGGGACCTCTAAGAACCCTTCCACCTGATCCTAGTTTGTGGGGACCAGCGCTAAACAGAGCCTGGCTAGGGCCATGAGATGGCGGGTGGCCATACGATCCGGCGTTAGCAGAATTACGTGGGATTCTAAACTCACTTCACTCTGCGAGATTCAGTCACGCCCACAATGGGTGAGGCCCAGGTAGTGAAATCTCACGAGATTTGATTAGAACTCACGAAGCGTAACGCCCGTCAGGAATCCCGGCAAAAGGGCAGCACAGTGGCACAGAGGTTAGCATTGCTGCCTCACGGCGCCGAGGTCCCAGGTTCGATCCCGGCTCTGGGTCACTGTCCGTGTGGAGTTTGCACATTCTCCCCGTGTCTGCGTGGGATTCACACCACAACCCAAAGATGTGCAGGGTAGGTGGATTGGCCATGCTAAATTGCCCCTTAATTGGAAAAAATTAATTGGCTACTCTAAATTTTTTTTTTTAAGAATCCTGGCAAATGCCACTCCTGGGATCTACCAGCTGCATCCCGCCCTGAGTCGACAGCAAGTGACCAGTAAATCATTCCTTTTTTCTCTATTTTTCTTTACATTGGGCATTGCATTTATATGTTTGTATAGTTTGTTATTTGAAAAATATGGTTATTTGACAAATATGACCAGGTATTCATTTTTATTTCCTATAATACTCAACAACACGAAGCAGAGAATATGTTTAGTCCTTCCTCCCGCATACTGGAGGAAACGGGTTGTCGAATCTGAATATGAATTGCCAAACAGTCATAAACTTCATTCCATTTCCTGGGACCACAGCCCCCATCACAATCCTTCTTGCTACATGTCAGATGAAGGAAAATCAGATAGTGATTTGCGTCACTGGATTTCCTTACTTTTTTGTTTGTGTCCCATGTCAAAAATCCAATGCCTGTACAAATGCAGTGGACTGAATTTTTGGAGCACTGTAGTGGAGGGAGGGGAGTAACAAGAAAATAGGGCAGAGTCTCATTGACACAGCTCCCTGGCACATGCTTACCATTGCCAGATCAGCCACCCCCATCACTTAATTGAGCTGGCCTTGTTACAGCAAGCCTAGGGCCATCAGAGCCAGAGATTCTTTGCCTTAAAGCAAGGGGCATATTCAGAAAAGGCTGCATCCTAAATGATGCACCTAAAGGGATTCCCCACTCTGATCCGCACAGGCTAGCGGCTTTGTCCTTCAAAATTTTTAATTTAAATGCATGCTCCATTTCAAGGTGCCCTTGCTGCGCCTGACCAATAACTGCAGCTGTTCACCTCTCTCCTGGTGGAACTCTAAGACTCGTGAGCTCTAATGGACTGCGACATTGGGATCCTGCTCTCCATCCTTAAAATCTAGCATGGAGGCAGTCAATTAGGAGATCATCTCAGGGAAGGTTGCCGTGCCGGGCACGCTGCTGGCATGTGCAAGCGCAGGAAACCTGTTTGGTCCCAACAGTGAGGTCCCGAAGTTGTGACAAATTCCAGCCCAGTGTTGTTGGTTGCTAAGCAGCACTAGGCAATTGGAAATGCAGTTTCGACCTCCTGCTGAAGATTTTCAACTGTTAAAACAGTTTCTGCTCAAAATTGTTTTGGTTTTTTTTGCCATCTTTTTCACTTCATCGTGTTAATAGATTCAATATTGCTCCTGGGGCTGCATTTCTGCACTTTAATCTTCTGAACCTATTCACTGTATGAGAACATAGCCATTCCCTTAGGCATTCCATTTATTTCTATTATATCAGGAAAAAAAGAATAGTAACTTCAATAAGTTCTGCAAGAACTCTGGGATCAAGCACCATTGGGTGGCATCTGACACCACTTGCAAGTACTCACGCATCCATGCCGACAACCCTGGAATTCTTAGCTGAACCTCATGATTTTAAAAGGCTGCAGATCAGACACAAGGCAATAAATTGAAGCTAAAGCTATCAGAGACTGCACAGCTGTAGTAATTATTGGTTGGTAAGTATATGGACAGTGGAATTTTTATGGCATAGGCTTTGCACAAGGCATGATACTGAGTTGGTTTGCACCGATACCTTGCTGAATTATTGTCTGTGTACATTTTCCACCACACATTATGCTGCTCTTCCATTTTCAGCCCTCTATCAATTCATATAGAATTGGCATATAGACCCCTCAGCCTTTGGCTCAACGTTCGTCATGGTGACAAAGTCATTGCAGATGTTTGCTGCCGTCTGTCAGGAAATAATTAGATGCCTTAAATAATTTGGTCACACTTACGATTCTCATATTTGTGCCCACTGTAAGGAATGACCTCAAGAGGCAAGTTCTCACTACCTATACACCAAAATGTTCCTGAAACATCAAAATAATCTGAAAAACAGCGTGCTCCAAGCAAATAATAAATACATTTGTAAACTGGAAACAGTATATCTGACTTACAAATATTTAACACTAATATAATAATAAGTCGTTCATTGTCACAAGTAGGCTTCAATGAAGCTTCAATAAAAAGCCCTTAGTCGCCACATTCCAGCGCCTGTTCGGGGAGGCCGGTAAGGGAATTGAACGCACACTGCTGGCATTGTTCTGCATTACAAGCCAGCTAATCATAAAGTGTAATGAGCTTTGACCCAGTGGCAACAGTCTCACTTCTTTCTCCAAAGGTTGGGAGTTCAAGTCCTACATAATCTACACTGATACTTCAATCGAGGGGGGAATGCTGAAGTGTTGTATTTTAGATGAGATATTACATCATGGCCCTCGAAGGTGCATGTAATTGATCCCATGATGCTACTTAAAGAAGAGCAGGAGGGACATCCCCAATGTCCTGGCTAATATTTATCCCTCAACCAACAGATTATCTGTTCAATTTCTCATTGCTGCTTGATGGATCCTGCTCTGCACAAATTGGCCGCTCTGTTTCCTACATTGCCAAAGTAATTCATTGATTTTAAAACACTTTGGGAGTTCCAGAGGTTGTGGTAGCCACTATATAAACTCAAGTCTTTCCTTTATCTCTCTTTATGAATTCAAGTTCCTGACATAGCATTTCACATGTCAGGAGTGATTAGCAGAAAGATAGATGCAGAGGACTGTGGAATTTTCTGCCTAATAAAATCACTGGCTGGATTGTTCTGTGCCAGGAGTGTGAGTTGTTAATGTCTCTACTTTTATTTCAGGCTGTAAACTAAAAATCATGTTTATTTTAATGTAAAATTAAGTAGAAGAAAAAGTAAAGATAATTACACTTGATTACACTCAGAGAATGATTAACTTCTTACCAGTAGTTTAAATCCATCTCAAAAAATGATAAGCCCCTCAAACCTTTAATTACTTAAAACAAATAACTGTGAAGAAAAGCTCAGTGGTTAATTTTCCTGCCTCATGTTCCAAATAAGAAGATTTGTACACCAGGAGCGCAGATGGAAAATGTAGGCAAACCTGCCGCATGATTTTCTGATCATTAATTTAATTGGTTTACAATTATTCATTGGCATGCCTGAATTTCCAATATGTGCTTCTGGCTGATAACATTTCCAAGATCATAAAGTTGCAAAATTGTCCTTTATGTGTGATAAATCAGATATTCAACACTAATTCCATTTTCACCAGGTTGTTCAACTGCCTTGTAAAACATAGATTTGCTGAAGAAACCTTGATATTATTATATTTACTGGTGGTTTTGAAATTCAGCAAAAATACTAAAAGGCTGAAGGTCCTCACTGGTGGCACTAAAACAAAATACTGCCGATGTTTGAAATCTGATATAAAATCTGAAATAAAAACAGAAAATGCTGTAAATACTCAGCAGGCCTGGCAACAACAAAGTCATAGACACAGGCCTAAAAAGTTGGGTTGAATTTTCAGGCCTCATCAGCGGTGGAAATGGAGGCGGATGCAGAGAAACACCTTTTATAAGAATGGCAGAACCAAATGCAATGAAGCACAGGAGAGGAAAGAATGGTGGGAAGGCATCAGTGGTATTACCCTCAGCATTGGATCTATTGCCGAGGACAGAGCTCCCTGGAAATGATTGAGACTTTTCAAAAGAGTGGGGCTCTCCAGTCACTAGGACTCAGTCATCTGTGCTCTTGTCACTGAAGAGCTCACACATTGCAGCACTGGTCATTAAACTCTACTAGCAGCCATCAATGTCACTGGGGTCTTGAATTTCTTCTGGCTCTTTCCAAGATCGACTGCGGACCTTAGTTGCATCTTGCAAAAGGCTGGAGTACTGAACCTCACAGTGCTCGCTTGTGACATCAGAGGAGTTGGAAAAGCATACTCAGTGATATTTGCTTGTTGCTAAGTGTATGTGGCAGCTGTCCTCTTGGAGGCGCCTGGGTCCATCTTCAGAGGCTATTGCAACTGCATCATTTCAAGAGCAGCCTCCATCATGTGGCTCTGCTGCACAGCTGGTCCCTCAGTCAGAGGGACCAAGTAGACATCCCATGACATCCTCAGCCCTTGCTGCACACTTGATGACCACAGTTGTCTCTGCCTCTGGCACTTCCTCCTGCACACAATGTGGTGGTATGTATTAGGGGTATTAAGGTACCCTGTGATACCAAGAGGCTATTGGTGGATAGACACTGCGTCCCGATTGGATCAAACGCCTGCTGGCTCCACCCTGTAAGGTAGAGTATAAGAGCCCGGGTTCTCCCAGCAGCCGCATTCTGTAACTGTGCTGCTGGGGAACAAGTCTGCATAATAAAGCCATTGTTCGACTCCTTCTCATTCCGTCTCATGAGTGATTGATTGTGCTACAATTTATTACGCAGACTTTAAAGGACATGGAGCTCCGAATCATTCCGGAGTGTCTGCGAATCAGCCCCCACGCGGCAAACTCAGCGGCCACTTTTAAACATTGGTTAGCGTGTTTTCATGGATACCTCCGAATGGCCCCCGGCATACCTACAGAAGAACAAAAAATGCAGGTCCAGACACTGGGTCCCGATTGGATCAGCCACCTGCTGGCACCACCCAGTAAGGCGGAGTATAAGAGCCCGGGTTCTCCCAGCAGCCGCATTCTGTACCTGTGATGCTGGGGAACAAGTCTGCGTAATAAAGCCATCGTTTGACTCCTTCTCATCCCGTCTCGTGAGTGATTGATTGTGCTACACACAATCTTCCTGTTCAACCATATCTACATGTGCAAAGACCGAGCGAGGTGAGAGCACCTGTGACTGTGCTTCTTCGTCTCCTTCCTGTTCTTCTGGGCCCATGGATGGAGGCGGAGAGGGGTCATGAGCTGGATGTTTCTGTTGTCAAGCCTCCAGTATATATAAGATATCTAGATCCCCTCCAGTGCTGCCGAAGGCTTTGAGAAACTTTGCAGCTTTCGTCCTTCTGTCAAATGACAGCCTCAGTAATGGCTGTCATGATGAGTTTAAATAAACCGATACTTCCTCTGACATGCTTCATTCTCACCCCATGGCATCCAATTGGACAGCAAATCTGTCTCACTATCAATTAAATTGTCAACCCAATGAAAATCATAGTGCTAATCTGCTTCCCCCGAGAGATGGGTTCAGGACTTGGAAACAGTTTTGGCTTCCATTTTACAATCCCAATTCGAAAATCTAGCTCATTTAAATCTGTTTCTCTCTGCAGTGATGTTGGCAGAGCAGCTGAGTATTTCCAGTGTTTTCTAGCCTTGTTGATTATTTTTATTCCACAATCTAGACTCCGCAATGCTGTGGTGGAACATTCGCTGTGGATGGAAAAGCGGGCAATGTTGAAGGCAATGGCGATGAAAGCATGTTCCCATCATGAAAGCAGAGTCTGAGCAGGCATTCTCAGTCAATGATGCTTTCTTCATCTCATGGTTTATTGAGATCAGCTCAATCTGATCTTCACAACTGCTGAATCCCAGGATTGCAGGACCATCTATTTCAGTGACACAGAACATGTAGTTTGCAATTTTTCCTTTGTGTGTCCCTTTGATTTGGGGCATTCCAATCTCTTGAATCTCAGTTCCACCTCATACTGTCAGCATGATTGTGCTCAGTGTTCAGAGCATGTTTCTTTATGTAACATTTCATTTCAAATTTTCCAGAAAGATCTTCTATAACAAAGAACAGCACAGGAACAGGCACTTCGGCCCTTCAGGCATGCACCAATCATGATGCCTGTCTAAACTAAAACCGTCTCCTCTTCCGGGGTCCGTATACCTCGAGACCCATCCTCTTCATGGCTTTGTCGAGATGCCTTTTAAACGTTGCTATTGTATCTGCTGCCACCATCTCCCCCGGCAGGGGGTTACAGGCACTCATCACCCCCTTTGTAAAAAAAACTGCCTCTTCTTGTGGGATGATTTTAGTCTGTGCTCCCGTATCAAGCTTCAGATTTCTGACTGTGGTTTTACTTTTCACCTTCTTTCGAATCTGTGGTGTGAATTTCTTTTCTCTGGGAACTGTTACACCCGGACATCTCCTGTAGTTGTACAGTTCCTCTGTCAAATGTGTCCTCAAACTAATGACACCTTCCAGGGTATAGACGTTTTTTGTTTCCATTTGCCCTGTTGCCCTTCCACTGGTAACTCCTTATTATCTTCTTTCTTTGCTCTGCACATCTTTTCCCAGTGATTGGGCTTTACACAACCTCTCCTGTTTGATCCGTTTGTGGGAAATTTCCTCCTCTCTGGGAAATTTTTATGATTGTCTTTAGCATATCATTCTCTCTGTCTGTTGTATATTATTTTGTTGGCCTTCCACTGCACCAAGCCTTGCTGCTTTTCCCTTGGCTTAGCTGAAGGCTAGCCATTTTGTTAGACAGTGTTCCCATCTGTCTAGTCGTGGCTTCATGTGCTCTGGCAGTGTCAGTAGCCTGTGAAATTGTGAGTTTGTCTTTTTCAATCAGAGTTTTTTGTACATCGGGGTGTTTCGGGCCCCAAATGAACTTATCTACCAACCTTTTACTTGTCTTCTTTAATTTACTCACTTGATGGCTACATTTCTCAATCTCATTCAGAAATTGTCAGCAGGCTCACCTGGGGCGAAATTCTCCCGAAACGGCACGATGTCCGCCGACTGGCGCCCAAAACGGCATCTTTGGGGGCCGAGCCCCAACATTGAGGGGCTAGGCCGACGCCGGAGGAATTTCCGCCCCGCTAGCTGGCGGAAACGGCCTTTGTTGCCCCGCCAGCTGGCGCGGAAATGACATCCCCGGGCGGCACATGCACGGGAGCGTCAGCGGCCGCTGACAGTTTCCCACGCATGCGCAGTGGAGGGAGTCTCTTCCGCCTCCTCCATGGTGGAGACCGTGGCGGAGGCGGAAGGGAAAGAGTGCCCCCACGGCACAGGCCCGCCCGTGGATCAGTGGGCCCTGATTGCGGGCCAGGCCACCGTGGGGGCACCCCCCAGGGCCAGATTGCCCCGCGCCCCCCCCCAGGACCCCGGAGCCCGCCCACGCCGCCTTGTCCCGCCGTTCAAAAGGTGGTTTAATCCACGCCGGCGGGACAGGCAATTTATCAGCGGGACTTCGGCCCATCCGGGCCGGAGAATCGAGCGGGGGGGCCCGCCAACCGGCATGGCCCGATTCCCGCCCCCGCCGAATCTCCGGTGCCGGAGACTTCGGCAACCGGCGGGGGCTGGATTCACGGCAGCCCCCAGCGATTCTCCAACCCGGCGGGGGATCGGAGAATGACGCCCCTGGTTCCTGCCTCGAGCCCTGAAATCCATATCAGTGAAGTCGACATCTTGACTTTGGCTGGAGATATGTGCTTAATTTCTCAAAAACTTTGTCTGGGTTTTACTTGCTGTCTGAACTCATCTCATGGCTATTGAAAAGTTTTAACCTTTCTCTCCTCTCCACAAAAGGACATAGCCAACACGTTCCTCTTCATTAGTATCTTTCAGAATGCTTCTAACTTTCAATCTGCACTTTGTTTAAACTTTTCAAATGCCTCATGGCAGTAACAGCTACTAATTCATTATTGAGTGGAACTGTGTATTCATTGCTCTGAAGTTGCACAATTCACTTATTCTTTCTCCCTCACTGGTGCTGATTCAGCTGATTTTTCTCAATCAGATTCAGCATTGAATCTGTTGGAAATGTTTGGGTTTCAATCAGAGGCACCTGCTGTCACCATGTTATGCCTTGTGGATCCCAGAATTTTGAAATAATCACATTATTATACAACTTTCATAGAATCCCTACAGTACAGAAGGAGGCCATCCAGCCATTGGGTCTGCACGACCCTTGAAAGAACACCCCACCTAATCTTTTTGGACACTGAGGGGCAATTTAGCATGGCCAATCCACTTAACCTGCACATCTTTGGACTGTTGGAGGAAACCAGAGGATCTGGAGGAAACCCATGCAAACACGGGGAGAAAGTGCAAACTATACACCCAAGGTTGGAATTGAACTCAGGTCCCTGGCGCTGTGAGGCAATACTGCTAACCAGTGTGCCATTGTATCACCCGATGCAGCAGCTCACATCAAATGTATTTCTCATATCTCATTCTGCGGAGTGATGCACTGTGTGTCGGTTTCAATGGGAAAACCAGAGAGAATCCCATTGGTGTTGTCAATGAGGAAAATTGCCACTTAAAAAAAAACTTTCATGAGTTTGACGCTGCGCTTGTGATGACCTGCCTCCTGCTGCTGCTCTCCGTCGAAGACGGCCAGGATCTGAGAGCATTCGATAAGTAGCTATCGTGGCGCTCACCAGGCAATGGGCACGCACCTGCATAATGGACTTGGTGCTGTCAGAAATGAACTGCAGATTTAGGGAATGGAATCCCTCGCGGTTCATGATGGCCATCCTATGCTGCCATGGGGAACACAGAGCCACATGTGTGGAGTCACTGAGATACTGCACTTGGGGAAGGTCAGCTATGCGGGCGAAACCCATGCCTCTGGCATCTTGGCTAGCTTGGTCACGGTCAAAGTTTATGACGTTTTGTGCCCTTGTGAAGAGCACAGCAGTCACCTCCCTTATCCATTATGTGTGGTTAACTTTGAGATGCCATAGAAGTCACCCATGCAGCCCTGATATGAACCACTAGCATAAAAGTTCAGTCCAGCTGTAACTTTAAGGGCCACTAGCAATAGCTGACCTTCCAGCCCATGTGGTGCCAACACCTGCATGATCGAGCACAGGTGGTCCACCGTCTCTCAGGACATAAGCAATCATCGCTGGCACAGGTTCTCCATCATCTGGAGGCATGTTGTTCTCCTCCGGTAGACCCACACCTGGCAGTGAGTCCTCCAAGCCACTTCAATGTGTGGCCCTCCCCCAAGTAACTCGGCGGGCCCTGCACTCCCTCCGCTGGTCTTGTCAACGTGCAGCCGCACATTGATGTTATCTCTCCTCGTCCACGGCAATCAAAAGGGGCTGTTTAGCACAGGGCTAAATCGCTGGCTTTGAAAGCAGACCAAGGCAAGCCAGCAGCACAGTTCAATTCCCGTAACAGCCTCCCTGAACAGATGCCGGAATGTGGCGACTAGGGGCTTTTCACAGTGACTTGATTGAAGCCCACTTGTGACAATAAGAGATTTTCATTTTCATTTTCATTTCATTTCATTTTCAAAAGCACAGCCAATTCCATTAGCTCCACCATCCTCACACTCCAAGAACTGAAATGACGCGAACAGATCTGTGAGCAATGGAGTGTCCTGTCAACGCCCTGACCCATTGCCCTATCATTACACGGGACATCCACCCATGCACATTCCCTTGTGAGTGCCTTTCCACTGAGTATTCTCCCTTACGCACACGCAGAATGGCCATTTCCCCACATGAGTCTCTCCCAACTCCAGGTGACAGATGTGCATCCATCTTAGACATCCTTAGAGGCCTGCAGAATCCAAGGATGAAGACTGAGGGCACTTGCCCTGTGTGCTGATATTTGGGGCGGGGGAGTGGAAACCCTGCCACAACTCTTGTTGTATTCGGGCTGCCTGCTGAGTTCTGTAACCTTTGCCCTTTGTATTGGGGACTAAATCTGTGTCGCCTTTCTCATCAAGAATTGAGTGCAAGCCATGGCGTTCAATCCGTAGGGGCTCAGCTCTCAAAGGGTTAATGAGTGGGCACTAATCATTCGCTTTATCATTAATTACAATACTGACTTATTGGGCATAATTTACTCATCAAGGAAGGTTCATGGATGTTATTAGGGAAGGGGAGGTTTACCTCCAGATTATGCTCATCTTCATCATTATCTTTAACCTGCAGTTCCCCAGCACTCATAGGTAGCGGATCATACAAGCCATCCATCTTGTACACCCAGTCACCATATGATAATACCCCTGATGGTCAGGGTCCAATTGGCTTATCACAACCCCATATCATACTCCCCCACATTTCCCATCTGACCTGGTGTTTCACCGAATGCCATTTTGGGACCTTGCTGTTGCCCCCACACCCCCACACCCGCCTCCCCGTGCTGACCCGGCGGATGTGCCCACTCCTACCATCATCCAGCTACTACCCTAGAAAAGCACTCCCTCCTAAGAACCATTGCTTAAACCCCAGAAAGGGTCACTCAAGATATTGAGACTCTGGTCAAAAAGAAGAAGGAGGCATATGACGTACATAAGCAACTGGGATCAAGTAGATCCCTTGAAGAGTATAGAGATTGTCGAAATAGAGTTAAGAGGGAAATCAGGAGGGCAAAAAGGGGACATGAAATTGCTTTGGCAAATAATGCAAGGGAGAATCCAAAGAGATTCTACAGATACATAAAGGGGAAAAGAGTAACTAGGGACAGAGTAGGGCCTCTTAAGGATCAACAAGGGCATCTATGTGCAGAGCCACAAGAGTTGGGTGAGATCCTGAATGAATATTTCTCATCGGTATTCACGGTGGAGAAAGGCATGGATGTTAGGAAACTAAGGGAAATAAATAGTGATGTCTTGAGAAGTGTGCATATTACAGAGGAGGAGGTGCTGGAAGTCTTAAAGCGCATCAAGGTAGATAAATCCCCGGGACCTGATGAAATGTATCCCAGGATGTTGTGGGAGGCTAGGGAGGAAATTGCGGGTCCCCTAACCGAGATATTTGAATCATCTGCAGCCACAGGTGAGGTGCCTGAAGATTGGAGAGTGGCGAATGTTGTGCCCTTGTTTAAGAAGGGCAGCAGGGAAAAGCCTGGGAACTACAGACCGGTGAGCCTAACGTCTGTAGTAGGTAAGTTGCTAGAAGGTACTCTGAGAGACAGGATCTACAAGCATTTAGAGAGGCAAGGACTGATTCGGGGCAGTCAGCATGGCTTTGTGCGTGGAAAATCATGTCTCACAAATTTGATTGAGTTTTTTGAGGGAGTGACCAAGAAGGTAGATGAGGGTAGTGCAGTAGACGTTGTCTACATGGACTTTAGCAAAGCCTTTGACAAGGTACCGCATGGTAGGTTGTTGCAGAATGTTAAAGCTCACGGGATCCAGGGTGAGGTTGCCAATTGGATTCAAAATTGGCTGGACGACAGAAGGCAGAGGGTGGTGGTAGAGGGTTGTTTTTCAAACTGGAGGCCTGTGACCAGTGGTGTGCCTCAGGGATCGGTGCTGGGTCCACTGTTATTTGTGATTTATATTAATGATTTGGATGAGAATTTAGGAGGCATGGTTAGTAAGTTTGCAGATGACACCAAGATTGGTGGCATAGTGGATAGTGAAGAAGGTTATCTAGGATTGCAACGGGATCTTGATCAATTAGGCCAGTGGGCCGACGAATGGCAGATGGAGTTTAATTTAGATAAATGTGAGGTGATGCATTTTGGCTGATCGAATCAGGCCAGGACCTACTCAGTTAATGGTATGGCGTTGGGGAGAGTTATAGAACAAAGAGATCTAGGAGTACAGGTTCATAGCTCCTTGAAGGTGGAGTCGCAGGTGGACAGGGTGGTGAAGAAGGCATTCGGCATGCTTGGTTTCATTGGTCAGAACATTGAATATAGGAGTTGGGACGTCTTGTTGAAGTTGTACAAGACATTGGTACGGCCACACTTGGAATACTGTGTGCAGTTCTGGTCACCCTATTATAGAAAGGATATTATTAAACTAGAAAGAGTGCAGAAAAGATTTACTAGGATGTTGCCGGGACTTGATGGTTTGAGTTATAAGGAGAGGCTGGATAGACTGGGACTTTTTTCCCTGGAGCGTAGGAGGCTTAGGGGTGATCTTATAGAGGTCTATAAAATAATGAGGGGCATAGATAAGGTAGATAGTCAACATCTTTTCCCAAAGGTAGGGGAGTCTAAAACTAGAGGGCATAGGTTTAAGGTGAGAGGGGAGAGATTCAGAAGGGACCAGAGGGGCAATTTCTTCACTCAGAGGGTAGTGAGTGTCTGGAATGGGCTGCCAGAGGTAGTAGTAGAAGCGGGTACAATTGTGTCTTTTAAAAAGCATTTAGATGGTTACATGGGTAAGATGGGTATAGAGGGTTATGGGCCAAGTGCGGGCAACTGGGACTAGCTTAATGG
Source organism: Scyliorhinus torazame (assembly GCF_047496885.1). NCBI lineage: Eukaryota > Metazoa > Chordata > Chondrichthyes > Carcharhiniformes > Scyliorhinidae > Scyliorhinus > Scyliorhinus torazame. The sequence goes on from NC_092713.1 coordinate 240,931,655, forward strand.
TAAAAAACTGGGCGGCATGGACTGGTTGGGCCGAAGGGCATGTTTCCATGCTGTAAACTTCTATGATTCTATGATTCTATAGACGAAGAGGACCACAATAACGGTGGCTCCGTGAAGGCCTGTGAGCAGCAATTAGTCCCCGCCTGGTCTGAACCCCCCCCCCCCCCCCATCCCTGTGAATGACTTTACAGTCTCCCCCATGTGTCCTCCAGTGCCCTTCTCCATTGGTGGGTAGTGAAAACCTGTGCACTCTCTTCAATACCCCCCTCGGAGGTGAGGTTGCCAGAGTCACGTTTTTACAGAGCTGTTATAAACCGCCGGTGCAGTTTGAATATTCAATGAGGATGGAAGTGTCAGCGAGTCACTAATAATATGATAATGTATTAAAATAAGGTTTCCGAATGTTCTGGGTGGGAACATGTTCGTAGAGCAGCGTTCCTGATCACAGTGCCATATGTTGGCGTCCCGATTGCGGGAAGAAGTGCCCAACGACGCAAAGAACTTTTTAAAAATGCCAGCCGCGACTGGCTTTCAGAATGCCGGCCATTCCACGCATGTGTGCCCCCTCAGCAGTATGCAGGCCCGGAGCCCACGGGGCAGAACACCTTCTCCTGACATCAGTGCGCTGACCCCGTCTTCCTGCCTGGAGCGGCAGCAGAGAGCAGGTTATGTGTTTTGGGCGCGAGAGAGATTCCTGCATTTTGAGAACTCCTGAGCCTCTGGTGAACAACCCATGAAGAAAAAGCTGAAAACAGGAACAAAGTAGCATAAAGATGATTTCATGAAGTATAGGTTTATTAATTGTGCCACTGCAAATCAGGATTCAAGGTTCATGTGTGACAAATGCAGGGAAGCACTGGCAAATGATAGTTTAAATCCCTCAAAACCTCAAAGACATTTGAAAACTAAGCATGGTGAGTTCGACGATAATCATCTTTAATTTGTTCAACGGATTCATCACCTTGATTTCCAAACTAAGATCCTTTCCCTTTACTGTCTTGATCTCATTCTTTGTTATCAGATTAACTTCCTTCTTTTCCAATTTGCCTATCTCTTCTAAAGATCAAGGGCGGGATTCTCCACCCTGCAACACCACATTTCTGCCCCGACCTGCTGGCGGGATTCTCCGTTACGCCTGCCGGTCAATGGGATTTCCCATTGTGGCGCAGCCCCACGCCGTCGGGAAACCCCCGGGCGCCGGCAAAACGGAGAATCACGTCCCAAGTATCCTCGAATATTTAGTTACCATTTTTTTGCAGAATATTTCATTATTAATTGTTTGTAGAAACATTACAATGGAAGACAAATCACCTTCTTGCTCTCTTTGTAATTAATTATTAGTCACTTTTTGAAAAATGGTTAAAGTTTAGTCTCCAATGGAAATACACGAAAGCCAGAGTCAAACATTTCTTAGGTTCTCTTCAAACCCAGAGGTGATGTGCAGGGCACATCTGGTCAAATCAGAATAGAATTGCAACACTCATAAATGCAATAACTTATGACTTGAAAGATTAACCCAAACCTTGGAAATGTAAGCTGGTCACTGAATTTCTTTCCACTTTTTCCACTAGGGTTACAGCCCAATAGACCATAGAGAATAGGATACAAAAGCAAAGTATTATTCTCCAATATATGCAGGATGCATGGATAAAATCTAACTTTGACAGGAACTGACACATGGTGGAGGAAAATAAAGGTAACTTATTGCAGCGGGATGATTCTGCTCTGAGCCACAGATCTCCGGAGAGGTATGAATCTATTCTGCCATGGACCTTATTTGAGGAGACAATAAACAGTTGTTAGTGATCCTTCAGTCAGGGTTCAAGGATGCTGAATGCATCAAAGAGAAAAAAGGTTGTCACTTACCATTTCAAATCCACTGAGACACCTGAAAGACTTGAAGATGACTTTGGGGATATGTTAAAGAGGCAGGAGGAAAATTCATGGAATAAGGAGAAGAATATTTATTTGAGAGTGCTTACTCTGCCTTGTAAAGATAAAAGGAACAAAGGTCTTTACCCTGGATAGGTACAGTCTAGGGGGGATAACTATCTTTCAACTGGAAATGTGGGCCTTGAATAATCTGTATGTGAGGACTGGAAACTTTTCTATTTGTAAGAGAAGGTTTGAAGTCAATAAGAATCAGTTAGAAATCCACAGTGAGACACTATCCACACTCCTTGAAATATTACATTTCTAACTTACACTTAAATTCTCCTGTACACGCTGGTTGAACTATATGTAATTAACTATTGGCTGTATTGCCCAGGGAAATAATAATGGTGAGAGTGAAAGGTCTGCTTTGCCTCTTGAAATAGGTGAAATGATTGAGAGGCCACCGATTTGATGACTACTGAGGAGTGAGCAGCATCGACTGCAAAATTATTTTTGTTCAAGAATGCCTTCAAATCAGCACAACCCAAGCACTTTGTTGAGGGTGTTGTTTTTTGTTGTGCACTTGTTCTGCATGAATAGGTGAGTGGCAACTCCAGAGTATTTTTGTTAATTTTAGAAATTGCTGATTTATTAACAGAATACTCAGGGCAGAATTTTGCATATCCCGGACGGGCAGGTGCCTGAACCAGAAACGCATCAAATAGTGTGATGACATTGGACGTGCGGTCCTCTGATTGCCGGTGCCCTGGACACTCCCTGCCTCCACCACCTGCTCCAGCGAGCATTATGTGCCCTCATTGTTGTGCACTGCCAACTCATCCAATGCACTATTTCCCATCGATTTGCCAGTATCTGTGCTGCTGCTCGTTGCTGAGAGAGGGTGTGCCATGGATGCATCTTGCAAGGTATCCTGCTCCGATGTCAAAGGAGGGTCATTGGCCTCCTGACCTATTCTGGTGCACGGCTCATCTGTAGCACGAAAACAAGTGGACAGAAATATTGCCCGTATCGCACAGATGACAATTATCAAGAACCGCTGCCCAGAGTAATTGGTCTCAATGACATTGAAGTGTCTCAGTGACTGGTGGATCACTGAAGTTGTTCTGAGGGATGTGACGCCCATAGATAATTTTTACCCTCATCCTATCATGATTCAACCCACTGGGCTCTTGCCTTCCTCCAAGACACCAGCCTCTCTGCGACCTGGTGACGCCCCTCCATACCTGCACTTGAGTTCCAGGCTCCCAGCTCAGGGCTGGTGAGGATCAGCAGGCTAGGCATCCCACCACCAGTTGCTGATCTCTCCTGTTTGTTGTGGCTGCGTTTCTCCTGCAAGTAAGTGCAGAGCTCCATTGAGTACTCACTCTCTACCTTCAGCAGCATACTAAGCTGTCCCCCAACTCAGAGCACCCCTGAGAGGCTTGTGAACATTCTCACCCTATGGACACTTGTCTTTTGATAAACCCAGGGTTTCAGATTCTTCTCTTCAGATTGGAAAGCATGGACAAAGGTGTGTACTGAGACTCCCTGAAACCCACACGCTTAATTGAAACTATGGACGAGTCCCCTTCCTCAGTCTCCCACACTGGAAAATGGCCACTTAGAACTTACGCTTGACGAGCACAGAGATCATTGGCCCATTTCCAGCACCTGATCCAGGTGTGCCAGAGTAGATCATGCCTCCTGACCTCACCTTCCACCTCTGTCCAGGCATTCATTGTTAGGTGGTGTGATCTCCTCCTTCCATCCCTGGGCATTAGGATGCCTTTCCTGGCTGTCACTGCCTCCAACACAGCTCGCAGACAATCGTCAGGGAAACGAGGGGCTTGCTGCCCACCAGAGCTCCCCTCTCACCTGGTATATCTTCCATTCTGCAGTGGCTCAGGGTGCCATCTGTAAACTTCACGATAAGGCGCCATTGGGCAAGGCGCTAGCCGCATGCACGCCCCCATCAGTTCACACAAAGCATCCACAATTCATGCTGGCATCAATTTAAATGGCCAGCGAGCGTAATATCGTGATTTCGAATTGATCGCGTGCGGGACTGAGAAACGTGACCGCTTCCGGTTCCGCCGCCGAGCAGGCACCCAACACGTGAAATTCTATGCTTAGAATTTGAAAATCATTGACATTTTCCATCTGAACTATTTCTGGATGATTTTGGTGATTTAATTATTTTTACAGCAGGAATGACTCAAACACAGATTGCTAATGCAATCAGAATTAACCAACCATTTATGACCAAAATTATAGGTTTATGCAGAAAATCCCATTTATCAGTTTTTCGCAGGCTAAACACAGCAAAAATCCTACAGTATTGCAAGCTTTCCAGATATACCAGGAGCAAAAGATTACATGCATGTGGATAAAGGATATATCATGGCCAGGCATGAGATTTAGATATAATTTATATTCCGTAAGAGATTCCAACTCAATACCTCAAAAGCAGCCAAGTCATGAGTGAGTTAAGAGCAGTGTCATGCATCAAATTTAAATAAATTCTTGTCTGGAAATGGCACATGCTTTTTGCAGCACTTAGAAACATAGGAACAGGAGTAGGTCAGTAACCCAGCAGCTTTGGTGCCTTGAGCTGCGTGCCAGAAAATGGAAATGTCTACTTACCTCCTCACTGCCCCTCCATAGCCTTTACACCAGGTTCCTGTTTTTGAAAAAGAGTACTAAATGACGCCTGCACTCCTTCCCGCTGGGGAGAAGGGGATTCCCTGGAGGCCGCTGCATTCAACTACAATCTTGCTATTGAGATTAAAATGAATGTAAATGAGGATTAATGATATTTTCGTTGTTTTGTGGCGTGATCCGGATCTCGCCATCAGGAACGGAACAGGTGAATAGTAAAATGGGTGCAAATCTCGATTTTGCCCTCTCCTGCTATTCACCCGGCATGCAACAATCTGTGCCAGGCGCATCATGGTCGCTGAGTCGTGCCCAGGACTTCCCACAGTGACCTATTCTGCGGATTCAAATATTCACTATGGTTAATAATGAATGAGAAAGGGCAGCACGGTGGTGCAGTGGTTAGCATTGCTGCCTCACGCCGCCGAGGTCGCAGGTTCGAATCCCGGCTCTGGGTCACTGTCTGTGTGGAGTTTGCACATCCTCCCCGTGTTTGCGTGGGTTTTGCCCCCGCAACCCAAAAAGTGCAGGGGAGTTGGATTAGTCACACTAAATTGGCCCTTAATTGGAAAAAATGAATTGGGTATCTAAATTTTTTTTAAAAATTGAATGAGAATACAGAACAGAGGCTTGAATTATGCCATCCTGCCCATGGCAGGAGCGAAAAATCTAGCGGCAGGTTAAAAGTCGCAAACCTGCTGACGTAAAAATAAATTGCAATTCTTCTGATGGCCTGGAAATGGCGGGTCAGTTATCCTGCTACCTGGTCGCATGAGGGTCATTTGAATTCAATTAAATCTCATGAAAGCTTATTAAAACAGCTGCTCGCCAGACTCTCCTCATGCTTTCCATTCTTGCATCTCATCAGTGAGAAATCACGATGGCCTCAAGCCTGTTTGAAAATGAAAGGCGTGCACGAGTCGGACCTCAGTTTGCTCGTTACCTCAAGGTGAGTGCAACATACGTAGCCTTCCTGAAATAAGGGAGGTGATGGTGTAGTGGTATTATTGCTGGACCAGTAATCCAGGGACTCAGGATAATGCTCTGTGGCCTGGGTTTGAATCCTGCCATGGCAGGATTTTTTAAAATTCATTCATGGAACGTGGATGTCATCGGCTTGGCCAGTATTTATTGCCCATCCCTAATTGCCCTTAAAGGGGGAGGTAAGAGTCAACCACATTGCTGTGGATCTGGAGTCACATGTAGGCCAGACCAGGTAAGGGCGGCAGATTTCCTTCCCTATAGGACATCAGTGAACCAGATGTGTCATCATTAGACTTTTAATTCCCGATTTTTATTAAATTCATATTTCACCTTCTGTAGTGGTATTACTCTGATTCTGTTTTTTTCACTAGTCCTGTGACAATATCACTGTGTCACTGCCTCCCCAGAGAAATCTGGAATTTAAAAAAAGTCACTTTTATTTTAATAATCTTTGTCACGAATAGGCTTACATTAACACTGCAATGAAGTTACTGTGAAAAGCCCCTAGTTGCCACATTCCGGCGCCTGTTCGGCTGCACAGAGGGAGAATTCAGAATGTCCGAATTACCTAACAGCACGTCTTTCGGGACTGGTGTGGAGGAGCAGCCGGAGGAAACCCACACAGACACGGGGAGAACATGCTGACTCCGCACAGACAGTGACCCAGCCGGGAATCGAACCTGGGACCCTGGCACTGTGAACCCACAGTGCTAACCACTGTGTTACCGTGATGCCTTGCCCTTGTCAACTGTTGTAAAAATCCATCCGGTTCACAAATGAAAGAAATCTCCCTTCCTTACCTGGCCTGGCCACCATGTCACTCCAGTCCTACAGCAATGTGCTTGACTCTTAACTGCCCTCTGAAATGGCTGAGTGAGTCACTGTAGAATAGAGAGGTCAATTGTCTACAAGGACACGACTATGATACAATATTCAGGCTGAACCCCACTTTTACAAGCGAGCATTTTGACCAGGGGTTTGAAAGGAGGATGGGGTGATGAACACACCATGCTAACATTGTGGATAGTGAGGGGGGCAACAGGGAAGCAAGGCTGTGTAAGAGCAGTGTGGGGGAAAGGCCAACACAAGGGGGCAATGGGAAAGGAAGATTGTGCAATGACAGTGCGAGGGGCCTGATGAAAGACAGAGAGACAGGAGGTGGAGGAGGATGAGGTACAATGGAAGGCAGAAAGAAGACTGGAGGATCAGAAGCTGAAGTCCAAAAAGGGTAAAAGAAAAGTTAACAAGCAAGGGGGTACAAGGGATATCACGGGGGGATTCTCCATTTGCTGCTGCCGGAATCATAAAACGCGATTGCCGGAGAATCGGTTTTGACGCCAAAATCATGGCGGGTGCTGGTTTCACGCCAAATCGCAATTCTCCGGTGACTCGGTGTTCCACTCCGCAGGTACAGTAAACATAGAACATAGAACATAGAACAATACAGCGCAGTACAGGCCCTTCGGCCCACGATGTTGCACCGAAACAAAAGCCATCCAACCTACACTATGCCATTATCATCCATATGTTTATCCAATAAACTTTTAAATGCCCTCAATGTAGGCGAGTTCACTACTGTAGCAGGTAGGGCATTCCACGGCCTCACTACTCTTTGCGTAAAGAACCTACCTCTGACCTCTGTCCTATATCTATTACCCCTCAGTTTAAAGTTATGTCCCCTCGTGCCAGCCATATCCATCCGCGGGAGAAGGCTCTCACTGTCCACCCTATCCAACCCCCTGATCATTTTGTATGCCTCTATTAAGTCTCCTCTTAACCTTCTTCTCTCCAACGAAAACAACCTCAAGTCCGTCAGCCTTTCCTCGTAAGATTTTCCCTCCATACCAGGCAACATCCTGGTAAATCTCCTCTGCACCCGCTCCAAACGACGCTGACATATCATTCGTGGGCCTGACCCGGTGTTCTCCTGAGCCTCCGCGATTCTCCGTCTCCACATGGGGAAATTCCCGATGGCAAGGTTCACTTGTGCTTTTAAAAATTGGGAAACAGGTGCTGTGGCTGATGAGGGAGAGAGAGGAGGTAGTACATGGAGATGCACGACCGTGGGCTGCCGGCCCCGACACTGGCTGGGCTGGCTGGGGGTGGGGGGTAATGCGGAGACTGGGGAGGTGTCCAGGCATGGACTGCCATTGCTGCGGTCTGCAAGGCAGCCATCTAGCTGCGCACCCCACTGACCATCCACCTTGGCCCTTGGTTCTGCAGAGTGACAGTGGCAGTTTGGGTACCCCAAACCCAAAACCCCGTACGCCACCCTCTGCCATCCCCCCCCCCCCCCCCCCGAATAGGTCATCACCTGCCGGCGGGATATCATGTGGTCCGCTCCAGGGCACCCTAAATGGGTGCGTCGGATGGGGGCCTTGAAGCGTACAATTGGCATGGGAAGTGCCAGCCGATGGTATCCCTGGTAGCAGTGATGGGCGCCAGGGCCAGAGGCCCCCGCGGTGCCAAGCAGTGACGGGGTAAGGGTTGCGAGGATGGTGGTTGGGAGGGGGGGATATGCAGGGTCCATAGTGCCAACTGGGGCCACCATTTAGCCCATTGGAACTGGTTGACCAAGGGGGTACGCACCATGCTACCATGTCGGCCTTTCACCCACTGCAGACAATAGATATTGGAATTGAACCAGCAATGGTGACCTTCCTCCTAGTCACCACGGCCCTGGGGGATGCACTGCGGCTGTACAAGCTGGAGCTGCTCGAGGAACGTGCATGGGATGTTCTGATCACCTCCAGGTTCACCGACTGGGGGGTGGGGTGGAACTGGCCAGGGGCATGGACACCGCACCCCACCCCCACATGTATCCTTCCCCAGCCCCCCATTTCACAGCCATCCCCCGCCTGCAACTCCCTCCGTGATACATACCTGTCACACCACAGGGTGCAGGCCCTGGGTCGGCAGTACCAGCGGGTATGATCCACGGGATGGAGGATGATGACAACCCACTCTGCGATGAGCTTTGGTGCTCCGCATCGTTTGACGTCTGACTCCTGCTCAAGACAGCACTTCCCACCGTTCACCTCGTGATCTCTGCATGTGAGCTGGCTATTCCATCATACGGTCCCATCAAATTCCTGAGGTGGGGACAGGGGTGTGCAGGGGGGGGGGGGCAGTGCGAGGGGATGGGGTGGGATATCGGAAGGTGAGCGCCGGCTGAACCGCAGTCCCTGAAACAAGCCCACCCCCAATGAGTGTCCCTTCCCTCCCCCCTCCCTCTGTGGTTAGGAGGGGGAGTAGGGGTGGTGGTGGTGATGAAGCAGGGGTATGGGTGGGGTGTGGGTGTAGGGGTGGTGTCAGGGTGGTTTTTGGGTGAGAGGGGAGCGTGAGGATGAGGGTGGTATGGGATGGTGTGGGGTGAGGGGATGGGTGTGGGGGTGAGGATGGTGTGTGGATGAAGATGGTGTGGGGATGAGGGCTTGTGTGGGGCTAAGGGTAGCGTGAGGGTGTGTGGGTGTGGTGTGAAGCTGAGGGTGGTGTTGGGGGTGGTGACAAACATGTCCCACGGAACCGCAACTCAGCGGGGTCTCACTTCCTCAGCTAACTCCCACTTCCTCAGCTAACTCCAACCTCTAATCCAGCGACTGCCCTTTCCTTGGGCCCGCCGACTGCACCCTGCGCCTGCTGCTCTGCCACAGTGAGGGGCCGCAGGACCTGAGGTTCCCCTCCAATTTTTTCCCGCTCTCGGTTATAGGCGGCCTTCTCCTTGGGGGCGGGGGAGGGGAGAGAACAGAAAATTCACAGTGTTAGACAGTCCGACACACATGCAGCCCAGGGGGTGGGTAGCTGGTGGCCTCGGTGGCCACAGCACCCGGCCATGGAGGCTCGTATGGGCGACATGTGGTGCAAGGTGGGGGTTCGGATGCTTTCCCAGTGGGGGGGGGGGCGTAATGGGTGGGTGGGACATGGATTGGTGCCAGTGGCACAGTGCTGCTTACTAACCTTGACCGCGCTGAGGAGGCTGTGTAGTTTCTTACAGCACAGCTGGCTGGTCCAGATGGTGTTGCTGATGGCACTGACAGCCTCTGCAATCAGGCACGGTGAATGGCGGTGGCTGACAGCCTCCTTCCCGGACCTGGCGACAGGGTGGCCCGCCTCACCTCCCCAGCATCCAGCAGGGTCTCAAGCTCGGTGCCCATAAAATGGGGTCCTGCTCCACTTGCTGCCATCTTGATGGCTAGGATGGGGTGTGTGGGGAGTGCAGTGTGTTTATGGGGCTGCAGTTTATTGGCATCCTGCATGTCAATCGCGAATCTCGCACCGTTTTTCATTGGAATCGATTGTGTTCCACGTGGCAGCAGTGCTGATCCCATAACAGTAGCTGAATTGGTCCAGGTGCGGCGCTAGATTTGCTCTCGTAGAACTCAGCAAATCCTGTACCGGCTTCAACACTTACATCTGGAATGGAGATTTCCGCCACACATCTTTGAGTGGAAAGAGATGCAAGCAGATTCGGGAATAGGATGATGGGGGAAGCTAGGGTTTTTTTAGTGTGGCACATTGGGGAACATCCACATGGACACTCAGAAAATGGGGATTGGTTTGGGAGGGGACCCTGTAATCCTGAGTCTTCATGAAAATGGCAAATTCTGTGAAATGTTCTGGCCTTGCATTCAGGGGTCACAGGTTACAGGCAGTCCAGCGGCTATGTGGATCTCACTGTCAGAGGTCTGAGATAGGAGACAACCAGGTGTGCAGCAGGCATGCAGCAGGGGCAATCATTGGAAGCATGGGGTAGTCCGGCTGCAGAGAAAGGCTAAGTGATTAGGGAAAAAACACAGCTTGGTGAGAAGGGTTGTCTCACAGTTACTGTTCCTGGGCATTACTTTCTCTGGATGAGACTCCAGATGAAATGGTGATTGTAACTGGAGCATCTGCGGTCTTTAGATTGGAAGGGGCAGGTGCGACACCTTAGTAGATGAGGTGGATAGAGGTTCACATGGAGCACAGGCACTTCTCAGGTGATGGGCTTGGGGGAAGGTAGGAATGCCCACCACAAGGATGGCATTCAGTACTATTGGGGGAGGCTGGAAGGCAACAGGAGGAAGCTCTACCTTCACATAATGAGAATCGAGGTATATATCTGGAACGCAGAGTCACTTTGGATCATTTATCACATTTACACCTTACCATTCCATGGAGGGCTCCAGATGTCACATCATTGGGATACCCCACAATGGTAACAAACCTCTAAGCTTTGTGACTGCCTGTCACTTTATTATTTTCAGGCTCCACTACTCCCTCGCTTCAGAAACCTCGAACGGCCGATGCTTCCCGTCACAATTTTTTCACCTCAGTCTGCGTGCTTTGCAATTCGAAAGCGCTCTGCTCAGCTCGTTCAGTTGCTTAAACCAACTGAACCATTTTGTCTAAGGATATATAGGTTTCTGCCAGCAACTTCATCTGAATATTTAAATTGTTGATCCCACAAACCAACCAATCACACAGAATATCACTGAGAGAACTACCAAATTCACAATGTTCAGACATTTGTTGAAGTTTGGCTACAAAAGCAGACACCATTTCACCCGGACATCTGATAGCTGTTTGAAAATTGTATCTGCATAATAATGGAGAGTCAGGGGTTATAATGGTCACTTACTAATTGCACCAATTGATCAAAGGACTTGGAATTCGGAGTTCCCGGAGATGTTACACTTTGCATGAGGTTGTATTTTTGTGGGCCGTAAACAAGAAATAATATTGTTGTTTCTCTTCTGCCGTTATTTCATTGGCAGTGAAAAAGAATCAAAGCTTTTCGACAAATTAGCCCCAACTTTCGACCTCCGGATCAAACGGATCAATTTTTCTGAATAGTGACATTGTTATTGGATTGTTGATGATCTTTGACCTTTTAGCATTCTTAGAAACTCTTCCCCACCCGCCGGTCCAAAGTTTTGGTGGCTTCCTTCGACTGGCTAGTTTTAATCTAGTTGCCAATGTTATAATGCGAGCTGATCAATGAGATAATGTTGAAACGCAAACGAGGTTTATTGAACTAAAGCAAACCATATACACTGGACAGCAAACTAATACACAGGTCGTGATCCCACAACTCCCAGGCTAACTCTGACCAGAACCGCACCGAAACCCCTGTTAGGCTTAGGGTCCCCATAGACTCTAGGCCCGTCACGTAATCTGTGAAATATCATCCCTTAAAGGGGCCATGCTACCAGCTCCTTGTACCTAGATCATTAAAAATATAGTGGCCAGGCATAAAAATTAAATTAAAAAACTAATAGAATGATAGCTTTTAGGTCTAGGGCCTAGAATAAAAAGGGGCTGCAGTTTTTCTGGTTGGATCACACCTGGAGTAATATTTACAGTTCTGGGCACCGAACATTGGAAATCATGGGTTTCCAGGACTGAAACTCAATGCTGGGACCAGGTCCAGCCCCGTACAGTGTGCTACAGATGTCGCTATTTTTGAAGAAATAGCTAATCAAGTGAGTTCACCATCCAATTAGAGACGGTCTGAAACATGCACGAACAGACTCAAAAACAGCTTCTTGTCCGCTGTTACTAGACTCCTAAATGACCCTCTTATGGACTGACCTGATTAACACTACACCCCTGTATGCTTCACCTGATGCCGGTGTTTATGTAGTTACATTGTGTATCTTGTGTTGCCCTAATATGTATTTTCTCTTTATTTTATTTTCATGTATTTAATGATCTGTTGAGCTGCTTGCAGAAAAATACTTTTCACTGTACCTCGGTACATGTGACAATAAACAAAATCTAAAATCCTGAAGGAACGAGAAGGCTACGGAATGTTTCACAGCTACCTGAATGTAAATTTGAGTATCAACTCCTCCATGGGATGACCAATGGTCCCAGCTGTGGGCCAATGGTTATTACAGGTGGTGGAGAGATTGGCTGGGATTCTCCTAGCCTCCACGCTGAAATTGCGCTCGGCGTGGGGGCAGAGAATGGGGCCTCAGAACTGCGATCGGGTACGACGCTGGGATGCGATTCTCTGGCGACCGGAGAATCGACGCCAGTCACGTGCACGCGTTCGACGCGGCACCAGTCGGGGGCCGTTGAAAGAGGCCCCAGCGATGATTCTGCGCTGTCAACCGGCCGAGTTCCCGCCAGCGTGGTTCACAAATGGTTCCACCGGGTGGGAGCTTTGCGCCGCGGCTGCGTTGGCCGTCCTGGTGGGGGGAAGGGGGATCAGTCTCCAGGGGGGCCTCCACGACGGCCAGGCCCCCTCAAAAACGGCGTACTAGTACGTCCCACGCCATTGGAACAGCCTCAAGATATCACCTGAGGTCCTCCCCGGATGCTCCGCCCCCGATGGGTCAAGTCTCCGACGTGTGGGACACTTGTCCTGACAGCATTTGGGGACCTTGCGTGCTGGCTGCGGACTGTGTCTCGCGCCCCCACAGTTGCGGGGGGGAAAGCCATTCCGCTGGCAGGGGGGCTTCGGTGGGAGCTGAGGGGACTGGTGGGAGGTGGCCCTGGGGTGCAAGGAGTGTTACAGGAGGCCAGTTTTTGGCAGGCCGGGTCGAAGCCATGCTGTTCAGCGCACCTACCGCAGGCCGCCGTCGTGCGCATGCGTGGCCACGGACCCGGCCATTCTGCGGCTGTATCCGCAGGCAAAGCCGCAGGCTTTATGCAGTGTGCACCTGGAGGAGTATCTGTGCGGGGGCAACGCCGACGTTTTGGTCGTAAGACCAAACGGATTCTGCAGACATGGCTGCAGAATCGAAGAACCAAGCCCAGAGACTTTACACCATTATGCAATGTCATGGTAAATTTCATTATTTAGCCAAAATGAGAGTTGTTACAAAAGGAATATGCTGAGGCTATTTATGAACGTTCTGCCTTCTCGACCTTACCCCTTGCCTGAGGTGTGGTGACTCTCAATTTCAATCACCACCAGTCAGCTCTCAAAGAGGAGAGCAGGCGTTGGTCCTCCAGGACTGTGGCGACATTTACATTTTATGTCTGTAAAGGAATGCTATTGCCATCATAATGGGGAATCCGCAATAAATTATTTACAAAATACTTTTTATAAATACCTTGTCATTGGTTGTCCTTCACTTTGTGAAATGTGACTGGATGGTACATTGCACATAGAGTACATGTTTATTTATCCTGTTGCACAAAGCACAGAAGCAGGATTAATGGATAAGCTTTCCATTATTAAAATGCCAGAAATTTGGTTGAGTTGAGCTTGTGTTCACCAGTGCACAACAGGCCTCCAGTTCTTCTATATTCAATGAGTGCTCTCTTACACACAACTTTCCCACATTTTTGTTGGTGAAACTGTATCCCATGTAAATGTGACTGCTAATAGGTCAAAATTTAAGAGAGCAGATGTTTTTGCAAAGCTAATATTTTGATTTTAATATTGGTATTGTTTGTGGGATATGTACTGTCAAGGACAGAATTTATGTGCTATTTTTCCCCGTGATCAATATGTTTGTATGGAAAAGGTATGTGGTTTCTTAGCCTCAGCGTGGCTGCTCCAATTAAATCATTTCCAACAGCATGCCTTTTGCGAGTTCAAAAATCAAGGAGGTTATAATAGGAACAATGCATATCTTTAAGTTTTATTTATATTTAGTATATTTATGTTGAGAAAGTGAAGCCTGGGTCCAGTTTCATCAAGAGCATTTTTTGTGAGTTGAGTGCTAGCAAGTCTGGGACCCCATTTGTATGTATGCATTTTTAATGAGGTCTTACAACTCTTGAAGTGAAGAGATGGATTACCAAGGGGTTGGTAGTTTATTGAAGTTATAACAATATTAAAATGTAGAAAAAACTGCAAATGCCTAGCAAGGGGGATCCTGTGACATAGAGACACAGGAAAGGAGTGAAGGGATGTTCAGTCAGATACTGTGTGGATACCAGAGAAGAAGCAAAATCTCTAAAACTGTCTAAGAAGAGCAAAAATAAGAATGCCAAAATAATAAAGGAGCTAGGCTGGAGCTTAAAAGTAATCTAAAGAAAATAATATGCTTTCTTTGTAATAAGACTGGACCTATGAAAACGAATTGCTGAAAATTAAGTGAAAGAACTATTACAATAGTAGGAATGCCCAAAGAATCCTCAGAAAGGGTTGCACCAGGAAGGTAAATGGATATTAAAACTGTAGCAGTGGTACAGGTATCTTCAGAACCTACCAGGAAGAAGAATATGGATCAGGATGGTGACGAAGTTCCTTCCTTGATCACTGCCAAAGAGAGTCAGGCAACTGGAGGTTACCATAGAACCGTAGAAAAGTTACAGCAGATAAGGGGGCCATTCGGCTCATCTTGTCCATGCCACCCCGAAGGCACCAGGTGCCCTTTCTAATCCCACCTTCATGCACCCTGTCCATAGCCCTGTAGCTTACAGCACTTAAGATCCAGATCCAGATACTTTTTAAAAGAGTTTAGGGTCTCTGCCTCCACCACCAACTTGGGCAGCGAATTCCAGACACCGGCTACCCTCATGCTCGAAAGAATTCTTCCTCATGTCCCTTCTAAACTTTCTGCCATTTATCTTGAATCTATGTTCCCTGGTTCCACAATTCTCCACCAAGGGAAACAATTTTATCCTGTCCACTCTATCTTTTCCCCTCATAATTTTGTACACCTCAATCAAATCATCCCTCAGCCTTCTTTGTTCCAAGGAAAATAACCCCAACCAACCCAATCTCTCCTCGTAACTACACTTTTCCAGTGCTAACGCATTCTTGCAAACCTCCTCTGCACTCTCTCCAGAGCAATTACGTCCTCCTTGTAATGTGATGAAGAGAATTGCATACAACATTCCAGTTGTGACCTCACCAATGTTTTATACAATTTCAACATGATACCTTTACTTTTATATTATACACCTCTACCAATGAAAGAGAGCAGTCCATTGGCGTTTTCAGAGAATTTACAGTGCAGAAGGAGGCCATTTGGCCCATCGAGTCTGCACCGGCTCTTGGAAAGAGCACCCTACCCAAGGTCCACACCTCCACCCTATCCCCACAACCCAGTAAGCCCACCCAACACAAAGGGCAACTTTGGACACTAAGGGCAATTTATCATGGCCAACCCACCCACCCTGCACATCTTTGGACTGTGGGAGGAAACCGGAGCACCCGGAGGAAACCCACGCACACACGGGGAGGATGTGCAGACTCCGCACAGAGAGTGACCCAAGCCGGAATCGAACCTGGGACCCTGGAGCTGTGAAGCAATTGTGCTATCCACAATGCTACCGTGCTGCCCCGTTTGTTACGACAGGATCTATATATATATATATATATATCAGCCAATCTTTGTGTTGTATGCAAATTTCCCAATCGTGTACCCCACATTCACATCCAAATCTTTACTATATAACACAAACAGTCCAACACTGAGCTCTGTGAAACACCACTTGAAAGAACTTTCCAATTGCAAGGGCAGCCATCAACCATTACCCTTTGTTTCATGTTACTAAGCCAACTTCTTATCCAGTTTGCCACATTACCCTGTAGCACATGAGCTTTTACATTTTTGACCACTTTGCCATGTGGGACCTTGGCGAACGCCCTGTTAAAATTTATGCACACAACGTCCATTGTACTACCTTCATTAAGGTCACTTGCTCAAATAAATCAATCAAATTTGTGAAGTAAGACCTACCTTTAACAAATCCATGCTGACCATCTCCGACTAGTCGATGCCTTTCTATGTGAATGTTAGTCCTATCTATCAAGGTTGATTCTACTAATTTTCCCAACATCGACATAAGACTAACTGGCCTATAATTGGTTGGCATTTTCTTCCATCCCTTTTTAAACAATGGAACCACGTTTGCATTTCTCCAGTCCTCCGGTACCTCCCCTGTATCTAGTGAGGCTTGGAAAATCATCCTCAGAGCATCTGCTATCTCCTCGCTGACCTCCTTCAGTTGCCTCGAAAACAATCTATCTGGCCCTGGTGACTTACCAAATTTCAAGGTCCCACAGCCTCTGCATCTACACACAAGTTCCCTTCTTCATCTCTGATAGGTCCCACTTTTTCCTTAACTAAACCTTTACCATTAATATATTGGTAAAACATCTTTGTGTTTTCTTTAACTTCACTTGATAATCTTTTTCCATGCCCTCTCTTTGATTTCTTTATTTACTTCGTCCCTGCATTTCCTTACTCATCTAGGCTATCTGTAGTGCTTAGTTCTTTATGCCTATTGCAAGTTTTATTTTCCTGTTTGATCTTCCCCGCATTGCTCCAGACACGAAGGGCTGGGGGTAGGGGTCTAGATGTGGCAGTACCACCCATATTATTGGAGGGGACATGTCTACTTTGTACATTTAAGATGTCACTTTTTAGTGCTTCCCACTGGTTTTCCACTGATGTATCCCCTAGCAGTGTTGGCCAGTCCACCTCAGCCATGTCCCTTTTCATTCCTTCAAAATTTGCCTTCAACCAGTTCAAAACTTTTACTCCTGCTTCATCTCTCTCCTTTTCCATGGTAATACTGAACATAACTGGATTGTGATCACTATTCTCGATATGGTCATCAACTGACACTTCACCCATTTGCCCTTCTTCTTTCCCCAAGATTAGGTCCAGAAATGCATCTCCTCTCATTTGGTTTGTCACTAATTGACTGAATAGAAATCCTGGACAACCTACAGGAATTTTTCTCCCTCAATTCCCCTTATATTGTTTAAATCCCAGTTGATATTGGGATGGTTAAAGTCTCCGACTATTATTGCCCTCTTGTTCTTACAGGCTGTACTTTTCCGACATATTTGTTCTTCTATCTTTCAGTATTTGAGGGTCTATATAGAAGATAGGAGCAGGAGGAGTACTTTTGGCAGGTCGGGTCCACACACGGCTGGCGCCATGTTGCAGGCCCCCACCGTGCGCATGCGTAGTCACGGACCCAGCAGGTAAAGCCGGGGCTTTATGTGGCGCAGCTGCTAGCCCCCCACCTGGCGGAGCATCGGTGTGGGGTCAGCATCGACTTTTTGGTTGTAAGACCCAACGAATCCTGCGGACATAGCCGCAGGATCGGAGAATCCAGCCCAATGAGACTGACATGTTTAGCCCATTTTCTATAGTAGAAATTCAACAGTCTGATCCTGAGTTGAGGGAGCTGTATCAAACAGCCTATTTGGAGACTGAATCAGAACCAATTCCTGAGTATTATCATTGAAAAGACAAAGTGCCAATGAGGAGATAGAGGCCACCTCAAATACCAGCCGATGAGGAATGGGCAATAGTTTGTTCGATGATAGTTCCATTTGGGTGCTTTTACACAATTTTTTGAGTGGCAGGCAACATAGGTGTTGGGAAAACATAGGCCGAAATACTGGAACATTTTTATCGGCCAGGATTGTACTGACGAGGTTAAATGCTGCCAGACATGTCATACATGTCAGGTAGCGGAAAAATCCTAATAATCAATGAAACCTGCATCCTCAATTCTGAGACTAGTCTTTGAAGAACTGCTTGGCGGGATCTTAACAGATTGTATGCAACCCCTCATTTCCAATGGATCATAGATCATCATAGAATTTACAATACAGAATGAGGCCGTTCTGCCCATCGAGTCTGCATCAGCTCTTGGAAAGGCCACCCGACTTAAGCCCATGCCTCTACCCTATCCCTGTAACCCAGTAACCCCACCTTTTTGGACACGAAGAGTAATTTGTCATGGCCAATCCATCTAACCTGCACATCTTTGGACTGTGGGAGGAAACCGGAGCACCCGGAGGAAACCCACGCAGACACGGGGAGAAAATGCAGGCTCCGCACAGACAGTGACCCAAGCCGGGAATCGAACCTGGGACCCGGGAGCTGTGAAGCAATGGTGCTAACCACTGTGCGACCGTGCCACCCCCACTGTGTTACCATGCCGCCCTTATTTTTTAATAATAAATTTTAGAGTATCCAATTCATTTTTTCCAATTTAGGGGAAATTTAGCGAGGCCAATCCACCAATCCTGCACATCTTTGGGTCGTGGGGGCGAAACCCACGCAAACACGGGGAGATTGTGCAAACTCCACATGGACAGTGACCCAGAGCCGGGATTGAATCTGGGACCTCAGCTCCATGAGGCAGCAATGCTAACCACTGCACCACCGTGCTGCCCTCCGTGCCGCTCTTATAACAATAGTTAACCTTATGTTCAGTGCTTGTTTATCCAGATGTGATGGATGAATCTAAGAAGCAGTTACATCCTTTGTTTGAAAAGTCTAAATTCTGATAGAACACCTGCAGCATATTGCTCGTCATCTTCCTGACGTGCTGGGGTTTTGTGACCGCTCCATATCATAGAGAGATTCAGCAATGTGGCTGAACGTGTTTTGTTTTATTCTCTTCCCTCTTTTCTTTTGTGGCAGCAATTTAGGATTTTTCCTATTTCACGCTTTCTCTTTTGTGCAGGAATGGCACCTGAGGATATTGCAGTATTGCTGCAGCTTTTACTGCCCTATTCCAAGCAGACTGCACAGCACAACTCTGAACTAACATGCTGCTCCCATTGGCCATCAATCCGTCTATTCCATAGACCAAGTACTCAATGCTCTGCAAAGCACAGTCTGCAGAGGGACTCTACCTCTGTGGTTTTCATGTACATACATCCTTTCTTTTGCACCAAATCTTGTCTGTGACTCGTCCTGTGGTCTTCAAATTCACATCACAATTATGTTGTGTTTCTATGTCTGCTTTACACAAACTTACCAATCTCACACCAGGACTGGTAAACTTTACCCAGTTTCAGTTTATAGGAACATGGAGCACAGACAGATCAACATTATAGTTTCAGCAACTATTACTCACACAGTTAGCACAGCTGCAATTCCGACGAACACAACACATTACCGGCTGCTGGTCACACGCTGCTCTACACCCTAGCTATTTTCTCATTTGCATTTTGACTTGGAAGTGATTTGACACATCACCCAACAAATATTCTCCCTTCTTGCAAGTGAGAACGGAAAATGTAGCGTTCCACCCAAAACTCTATTCACTCTCAGTGACGCCTGAAAATCCCAGCCATGAACGAGGAAGGAAGTCTTTGGCCAAGATTTGTCAAGTAGTTAAAGCATAAGAATACCCATAACGCAACACTTCATGTCGATCATCATTCCAAATGGGTTTTATGATTTGAAAAGAAACACGACAATCTCTTGGGGCCCCAAAAATGTTTTGAATATTCGACTGAGGCCCAGATTTCTGCATGAGGGAGAGGCTCTCCGTTGTGGTGAAAATGGTGGAAGTGACTCAAAATTGTCCCTACCCCGAACAAAGCACTCCTCATTTTAGCTGATGGGGAATGGGACTATTTAAATCATTAGCTTCCTCCTCGGAAGTGGGAATTAGGTAGGCAAGGAGTGCGAAACCCAAAATGTGCAGATTAGATCAGGTAAGAGCTAGTCTGAGATTTGTTTGGATAGTCAGGGTACCCGTTTGGAATTACCCCTTTCGATCTGGTCCCAGGTCACCTTCGGGGGAGGTAAGGTGCTCTTTGGGGTAGGTCCAGTGCCATTTGGAATTGTTAAACGTAAGCATAAATGTGCTTAAAATGTGCATAACTCATTATTGCCAAACTCATTGGAACTATCAATAGACCTATCAAATAGACCTGTCAAATACAAATGTCAAAGATGCCAGAAGCACCTGTCAATGGGACCTGTTAAAACTGTGACAACCATCTGTAAAAGACGACTGTCAAGCTAACAAGGCATTTAAAAGTTGTGCCCTTTAAATCTCTGAAAAATAGGTTCAGAGTGATAAAAAGATAATTGTTTGCTATTTCACTCTGTCTGTTGACATAATTACTGGATTAGTGTTGTGCAAATGCCCAGATGAATTTTGAATCTGCTTTCCATTTAGATAATAATCTGGGCAGATATTTTTAAAGGTTGGGTGCTTGTAGCTGGTAATTCATCCAGCTATGTGCACCCAACTCAGGATCGAAAACCCAGCCTGAAATTTATTTATCTTAATCCATATTTCAGAAATCTTGTTAACTTCAGAACTCCGTGAAAGAATGGGACCATTGCTCTACAAATTCAAAACATTCAAACATAGCCTCAGTGATCAATCTTTGATTTCAATCGCAGAGATGGTCTTTAGATACAAGAGACACGGATTTAACCTATCCCTAATTCAGGTTTAGGAACTTAGAACGATTTAGTTTCAAGAAGACAAAGGGATGTCTTCACCTTCGACAAATAGAACATAGAACATACAGTGCAGAAGGAGGCCATTCGGCCCATCGAGTCTGCACCGACCCACTTAAGCCCCTACTTCCACCCTATCCCCCTAACACAATAACCCCTCCTAACCTTTTTGGACACTAATGGCAATTTAGCATGGCCAATCCACCTAACCTGCACGTCTTTGGACTGTGGGAGGAAACCGAAGCATCCAAAGGAAACCCACGCAGATACGGGGAGAACGTGCAGATTCCGCACAGATAGTGATCCAGCAGGGAATCGAACCTGGGACCCTGGAGCTGTAAAGCAATTGTGCTATCCACAATGCTACCGTGCTGCCCTTGAATATAAAATATAAAAACTAGTTCAGAAGTTTAGACATGATAGTAGAATGCAGAGAAAAATGTTACAAAATAACAAATAACAGTAAACATTTTTGTACTTCATTACATCACAGTAAACAAGAGGATAGGATGTGATTCAACCATAAAATAAGGCAGATTTGCAGAAAGGAAGCCACCATGGAGTTTGAGACACCTCCACAAGACATCACGAAACACCCAGTTGCAGTGGTGTGTTACACTGCTACTATAGAGGCCTAGGGCTGCATTGTGAGATGGGCGCTCTCCTGTTTTTTTCAGGGAATGACATCGAGAAAACCGTCACATTCACATGTCTTACTATCATCTTGCAGAATAATGGGCGGGATTCTCCGACCCCGCGCCAGGTCGGAGAATCGGCAGCGGGCTGCGCGAATCGTGTCACGTCGCCCCCACGCCGGGTCGCGATTTTCCACAGAGTGGAGAATCGGCGCCATTGGGGCCAGCGTGATCGGCGCGGCACCAGTCGGAGACCACTCTATACGCCCCCCCCCCCCCCCCGTGATTCTCCGGCCCAGGTGGGCTGAGTGGCCATAAAAATAAAACCGGGTCCCGCCGGCGCCGTTCTAACCTGCTCTGAGCCGGCGAGACCTCGGCGTTGAAGGGTCGGGTGGCGGCCCGTGGGGGGGGGGGGGGGGGGGGGGCCTCCGATGGGCCTGGCCCGCGATCGGGACCCACCGATCAGCGGGCCGGCCTCGCTGTCTCCCAGCCTCCTTCGTGCCGGCGCATGTTGGGTCGGGGCAGGCGCGGACAAGGGAGACACCGCGCATGCGCAGAAATCGCGCCGGTGGGACTGCGCATGCGTGGGTTCGCGCCGGACCCACTGCGCATACGCGCATCCCCCGGCGCCCATTCCACGGCCGGATCAGCAGCTGGAGCGGCGTGAACCGCTCCAGCACCCTGGTCGCCCCCTGTGGGGGCCAGAATTGCTGATCCTGGGGCCGTGTTGATGCCGTCGGGAAACGCGACGGCATTCCCGACGACGTCAACACTTAGCCTCAGGATCAGAGAACCCCGCCCAATATATATCATTAGGAAATGTCAAGTAGCAAGGATATAGGATGAGGGCTGGTTTAGCTCAGTTGGCTAGACAGCTTATTTGTAATGCAGAACAAGGCCAGCAGTGTGGGTTCAATTCCCGTACCAGCTTACCCGAACAGGAGGCGGAATGTGGTGATTAGTGGTTATTCACAGTAACTTATACTTGTGACAATAAAAGATTATTATTATTATATAGTAGGAATTGACAGTGATCAATTAAGATCCCTGCTGTCTCTCAGGACAACAATGCATTCAGGCCCCAATGTCAGCTATTTAATATCCAGGTGTGACAGAACATGTGCAGAACCAAATCTTCAAAGGGTCAGCAGCTTTGAGAGCCCATAAGAATAGTGAGTACGGAAGCAGAAAATTAGGAGGCCACGTCCGTGAAAATTGCATTGTTAAGCATGCTGCCAGTAAGTGCGGGCTTGGAACCTTAACCACTTGGTCCAAATGTGAGGGTCCCAAAGCCCTTGGGAAAACCCAACCCAATGGGTGCGATTTGTCCAAAAAATAACGACAGGTGGGGTCTAAACAAATTCATTCTATATGTGGTGGCGAAAGGGAATCGGCAGGAGTTTCCCAATTGCCGACCCGGCGAGGCCGTCACCGGTATCTAACGTTAATTGGTCCACTCTCCGAGACCCCACGGCCTTCACACCGCAAATGGCTGTCACACCGTGTGATTAACTGGGACCGCATTCGCCAGCCCCCACTAACGAAGGGGAGCAGCGCTTAACCTGATCCCGCAGAGCAAACCCCACAAAGCATGCAGCCATACCACCAAGATTCAGAGATGCAGACCTGGCTAGACTGTTGGACATGGTGGAGTCGTGCTGGGATGCCGTGTTTCACCCGGTGTCTCGGCGGGTCAGCCAAAGGAAAGTCAGGTGCCACTTGAGAGGAAGTGGCAGCACAGGCAGTATGACCAGGAGGACCGCCACACAGTGCCCCAAAAAACTAAACGACATTCACCGGGTGAGTTGGCATTGTCCCCTGGCACCAGTCCCACCTGTCACCACGACCCCCACCCCCCCGACGAACATGCACCTGGCACCGCCCTCGCTAAGCACCATTCCGCGCCCCACCCCACCTATACCCAGCAGTGGTGTCCATGCCTGTCCCCCCATACTCGCCCCTCCACCCCCTTGCCCCCCCCCTCACTCCCCACCCAGACCAGTGCATGAAGCGTGCGGCTCACGATGCCCTGTGTCCCTGCAGGCGAAGCTGGTCCAGAACAGACGAGAAAGTTCCAGATGGGTGTCGGACATCAGAGTCCTCACGCCCTATGAGGAACGGGCTCTGGAAGTTGTGAGGGTGCCAAGGGACAGATTGGTACCGAAGTTGAGATAGGCCTGCGCCGCAGAGGCGAGTAATCATAGCCCCGTCCCTCAGGTGACCAGTCACATGTGAGTTGTACATGCCGGCATGTTGATATTTACCCCCACTGACCACATGTCCATTCTCCCACAGGATCAAAACACCTCGGAGGAGAGCTCTGAGGATGTCACCACAATAGTCACGTCACAGCCATCATCCCCACCCTCCACCAGAGCTGAGGCACACATCTTGGTGGGCGAAGGCATTGCACAGGCTTCTGGGGTACAATCTGGTGAGCGCCACACAGTTGCTGATGCACATCAGGTGAGACAGCAGTCGGAGATCTGCTGGATCCCAGGATCCAGCTGGGTCCACGTCAGATGCAGAGCGTCTGGACCAGGTCTACCTGGAGTTGAAGCATTTGATAGGGTGCGGCCGAGAGATTCAGAAGGGGATGTCAGCGACGCTCCAGCTGGGAGACATTGCCAGTGTACCACATTTTTCACGGGCCGGAGGTGCCCTGCATTGGTGTTGGGGGGGCGGGGGGGGGGGGGGGGGGGGGGAGAGGCTGGGAGCCCTCTCATAGTGGGTTGGGATTTGGGAGGGAGGAAGTATGGGGTTGCATTGGGGGCTCTGGAGAACGGATTTCGAAATGGTGTCCCGATCTCTCGCGACACTGAGAGTTCCGGCGAGTGGAGCTTCTCAGCGCAGAAAATGGGACTATGTGCGGCCTTGGCAGACATAGGGAAAATGTGCAAACTCCACATGGACAATGACCCAGGATTGGGATCGAACCCGAGTCCTCAGCGGCATAACCACTGTGCCACCATGCTGCCCACTCCCACTCTTTTCTCTGCCGCCGGGAACTAAAGTCACTGGCAAGACCGCATCCTCGGGTGCCATTTTTAAAGCTTCCGCAGATCACAAAGTGAGGTTGAGGGTCCCTCACAGCCCCCAATTACGAACATCATGACTCCTCACAGACATGGGCAACACCTAACCCTCAGCCCCAGAGGGGAAATCTCGCCCCCAACACTAAATATCCACGTGACCCGCCCCCCATCATCACCCGGGCAGAAAGATGACCCGGCCCCACACCGATCCATCCTCCCAAGTGAGCATACCCTCCTATAGAGTAGCTAAGGGACCCCTCCATGCCCCCTCTGCCACCACCCTTTTAGGCCCCCCCCTTACAAGCCCCCCTTTACCCCCCACCTTTATAATCCCCCTTCGCATCCCCCACTCTTCATAGCCCCCTTTCACCTCCTCTTTCATGGGCATGGTCTCCCCCTCAAGCCTCCCCCCTTGACAATGCCCGTCACCCAAGTAGTGCCAATCTAGCACCTGGATACTGCCCCTGGCACTCTGACAGTGCCAATCAGCCAGAGGCACTTTCAGGGCACTGCCCTACCCTGTCTCCAACCACCCAGGGGGCTCCATTGGCCTCTGAGCTGCCTGGCATGGCCATCAGACCTGGTCTCCATTTATGGAGACCAATGAAGTCCCACCGGTGTGGCCGGTAACTATCGGGAGCCGGGAGAATGCAACCTCAAACAGGCTGTGTATACTTAAATGAGTCATTAACGTTATCTGGACCATGGCCAGTGAGGGCGTGATCCAGATCACACTGGGAGTAGCTGGTTGAGCGTATTGCGCACAATGCACAGCGCAAATCACATTTTGAGCCTCTCCCACTCTGCACACAGCGCAACGGGATCGCCGCCGGATGTAAGCAGTGGGAAAATAGCGTCCAATGTCTCAGATCAATGACCTTTCATTCAGTGGTGATCTCGGTGCTAAGGTTGAAACTGGGCCCCTCCCTCTTGGGACACCTGGATTCTCTGTTTCTGAGAGAAGTGAGAGCCCGCTGAGTTGTGGTTCTCCATGACACATGTGTCAATACCCCTCCCTCACGTCCACACCACCCTCCCCCTCCTCCTCCTGCTCCCCTCCCCCCACGCCCATCCCACTCCCCCCTGGCCGTGGTCTAATAACGTTGTCTTCTGTCTTACAGGACCTGCCGGAGATGGGGCGGGTCCAACTGGCGCACCCGACCCCAGCCAATGCTTGTGCCGGAGCCTCCCAGTGAGCCGCGCAGTGACGAGGAGAGCAACTCTCAGACACCAGCCCTCCGCCCGAGACTCAGGCGACCACGGAGCTCAGGTCGCAGATTGACAGTGAATTTCCATTACAGCTGTCTCCAAAACCCTCCACAATCCCAGAGACACTCACCTCGAACGGGCACTTTAGTGAAGAGGCTCCTGGGACACTATCCGGTGCACACCACACACCTGATCCGCTACAGCAGGTGGAGGTAGGAGCACCCGGTGGGCTGGACAGTCAGAGGGCAGGCTGGCCCCAGGAACTAGTTGCCATCCAGATGGGTCCCGCGCTTCTGGAACATCCAGTCCCAACCACAGTGCTGATGCAGTCTGAGAGCCAGGGACTACAGGAGGGGATGTCGGCGAGCATCCAGCCCCTGTGGGCGCAGGTGGATGAGTCCAATCGTGTGCAGGAGCAGGGGGTGGTGCCGCCATGCATGCCACCCAGGCTAATACCCCATGGGTGGCGTCCGCAGCAGAGGCATTGGAGGCTCCGGTGTCAGCTATGGATAAGCATGTCCAAGCCCTGGACATTCTTCGCAGGCACTGGCCGAGGCCCAGGACAGTGCTGCCCTCTTACAGGCAACCATGTGCCAGAGCCACCTGGACATCGCAGCGGCACTCCTGAGCATGGCCCAGTCACAGCAGACCTTGGATGTGAACGGCAGCGGCATTGTCCAAGTGCTGGCCGGCTTGGCGCGAATACTGAGGGATGTGGCCCAGTCCCAGAGGGAGATGGTCCACTCCTGTGTTCCATGGCCGAGAGAATGCAGAACCTGGCTGAGACCAGAGCGGGCCTCCAGGACTGGCAGCGTCAGGTGGCGGGGAGCATCAGGGGATGGCTCCACTCACACCTCTGTCCCGTGGAGTGGCCCGGGGGCCATCGGGCACCCCAAGGGAGGATCAGGTGATGGGGCCCGTGTCGGTGACTCCGCAGGGGAGGTGCCTGAACACCGCAGCACCCCGGAATCCCCACTCCTGTCCCTGATGCAGCAGGCAGAACAGAGTGGCACCACACCACAAGGGACACCCGAGCAGCGGCCAGGCCCATCCAGGCCGGGTCATCCCAGAAGACGTGCGCCAAGAGGGGCCCTCGTCGCAGGTCGGGAGTCACAGCAGGCCACCTCCACTTCTGCTGTACTGCCAAGGAAACCACCTAGACGTAGCGTTAGGGCCCATAAGCCCAGAAGACTAGACACCAGTTAAGTTGGCACGGCTGCAGGACACAGTTTAGTTATAGGGGCTAGAGCACAGATATCTAAATATTTGTTCACAATAAATATCTGTTACCATCGTTACAACCTGCCTCGGTGATCTGTCTAATGGGTCTGAGGGGTGGGCTGGTGTGTGCTGGCCGGGGCATGGGGGGGTTTAATGGTGCAGGCCCTGTGGGTGGCCCTTGCTCCCCAACGTCCTCCCCACCCTCCTCCCCCTGTCCCACCAGCGCCACCCCAGGGATTCAGTGTGACCATGTGATGGAATGGCCAGCCCTCATGCAGGAATCACCCAGGTGAATGGTGTAACTGTGGGCATTAGTCAGACGTTGTCATACGATGTGGAGGGCCAGGGCTCATCACAGAGCGGGTTGTCATCACCCTCCATCCCATGGACCACAGCCATAGACCATAGAAGACCATAAGACTTAGGAGCAGAATTGGGCCACTCGGCCCATTCAATCATTGCTGATATTTTCTCATCCCATTCTCCTGCCTTCTCCCCATAACCCCTGATCCCCTTATTAATCAAGAACCTATCTATCTCTGTCTCAAAGACACTCAGTGATTTTGTCTCCACAGCCTTCTGCGAAAAAGTGTTCCACAGATTCAACACCCTCTGGCTGAAGAAATTCCTCTTCATCTCTGTTTTAAAGGATCGTCCCTTTAGTTCACCCAGTGAGCCAGAGAAGACACAGCCAGAGTGAGGCACAGCAAAAGAGTGAGTTTGGAAATTTGAAGCTAGGTGGGAATTCGAAGCTGGGTGGGGAGGAGGTACTTTTTATCCATGATAAATGACTGGTAAGTAGTTTTTCTTTTCATTTGACTATTTGTTTATTTATTTTCATGCATTGTTTGGAAGCGTTGTTTGGAATTGTAGTTGTAAAAGTTAACCTAAGGTTTAAGACATGGCAGGAGATCCTAGATCCGTGTCATGCTCCTCTTGTGCGATGTGGGAGCTCAGGGACACGTCCACTGACACTGGCTCTTTCACGTGCAAGAAGTGTATCCAGCTGCAGCTCCTGTTAGACCGCTTGACGGCTCTGGAGCTGCGGATGGACTCACATTGGAGCATCCGCGATGCTGAGGACGTCGTGGATATCATATTTAGCGAGTTGGTCACATCGTAGGTGAAAATTAATGAGGGAGATAGAAAATGGGTGACCAAAAGACAGAGCAAGAGTAGGAAGGCAGTGCAGGAGCCCCCTGCGGTTATCTCCCTGCAAAACAGGTATACCGCTTTGGATACTGTTGAGGGAGTTGGCTCACCAGGGGAAGGCAGCAGCAACCAGGTTCATGGCACTGTGGCTGGCTCTGCTGCGCAGGAGGGCAGGAAGAAGAATGGCAGGGCAAAAGTGGTAGAGGACTCAATCGTAAGGGGAATAGACAGGCGGTTCTGCAGGTGCAATCGAGACTCCAGGATGGTATGTTGCCTCCCTGGTGCAAGGGTCAAGGATGTCTCGGAGCGGCTGCAGGACATTCTGGGGGGCGGGGGGGAGTGAACAGCCAGCTGTCGTGGTGCACATAGGCACCAACGATATAGGTAAGAAACAGGATGAGTCGTACAACCTAAATTCAGGGAGTTAGGAGTTGAACTAAAAACTAGGACCTCAAGGGTAGTACAGCCACGAGCTAGTCAGAGTAGGAATGTCAGGATAGGTAGGATGAATGTGTGGCTCGGGAGATGGTGCAAGAGGGAGGGATTCAAATTCCTGGGGCATTGGAACCAGTTCTGGGGGAGGTGGGACCAGTACAAACCGGACGGTCTGCACCTGGGCAGGACTGGAACGATGTCCTGGGGGGCTGTTTGCTAGTGCTGTTGGGGAGGGTATAAATTAATGTGGCAGGGGGGTGGGAACCGATGCAGGAATTCGGAGGGAAGTAAAACGGGACCAGAAACAAAAAGCAGTAAGGGGGAAAGTGTAAGGCAGAGAAGCCATAGTCAAAAATCAAAAAGGGCCACAATACAGGGTACAGTGACTGAGGAGAGTGTGAGAAGGGAGGTGGCCAATGAAGAATTGAGGGTGTAAATGCGCGCAGTATACATAACAAGGTATTTGAGCTTGTTGCACACATTGAAATTGGCCGGTACGATGTTGTGGGCATCACAGAGACGTGGCTGCAAGGGGATCAGGGCTGGGATCGAAATATACATGGATATATGTCCTATCGAAAGGACAGGCAGATGGGCAAAGGGGGCAGGGTTGCATTGTTAGTAAGGAATGAAGTTAAATCGATAGCAAGGAGCGATATTGGATCAGAAGGCATAGAATCTCTGTGGGTAGAGTTGAGGAATCACAAAGGTAAAAAGACCCTGATGGGAGTTATGTACAGGCCCCCTAACAATAGTCAGGATGTGGGGCAGAAAATAAATCAGGAGATAGAAAAGGCATGTAAAAAGGGGAATATTACAATAATCATGGAGGACTTCAATATGCAGGTGGACTGGAAAAATCAGGTTGGTAGTGGATCCCAAGAAATGGAATTTGTAGAATGTCTAAGAGAAGTTTTTTTGGAGCAGCTTGTGACAGAGCCTACTACGGAACAGGCAAATCTGGATTTGGTAATGTGTAATGAGGCAGACTTGATTAGGGAACTTAAGGTGAAGGAACACTTAGGGAGCAGTGACCACAAAATGATAGAATTTACCCTGCAGTTTGAGGGGGAGAAGCTGCAATCAGATGTAATTGTATTACAATTAAATAAGGGTAACTACAAAGGCATGAGGGAGGAGCTGGCCAGAGTTGATTGGAAAAGGAGCCTAGCAGGGAAGACAGTGGAACAGCAATGGCAGGAGTTTTGGGGGGTTATTAGGGAGGCACAACAGAAATTCATCCAAAGGGGCAGGAAGCATGCTAAGGGGAGGACAAGGCATCCATGGCTGACGAGTGATGCCAAGGACAGCATAAAGGCTAAAGAAAAAGCATACAAAGTGGTGAGAATTAGTGGGATACCAGAGGATTGGGAAGCCTTTAAAAGCGAGCAGAAGACAACTAAAAAAGCAATAAGGGGGGAGAAGATGAAGTATGTGTGCAAGCTAACTAGTAATATAAAGGAAGATAGGAAGAGATTTTTTTCAATATATAAAAGGTAAGAGAGAGGCAAAAATAGACATTGGACCACTAGAAAATGTGGCTGGAGAAGTAATAATAGGAAACAAAAAAATGGCAGATGAACTGAATAGTTACTTTGCATCAGTCTTCACAGTGGAAGACACCAGTGGGATACCAGAGCTCCAGGAGAACCAGGGGGCAGAGGTGAGTGCAGTGACCATTACTAAGGAGAAGGTTCTGGGGAAACTGAAAGGTCTGAAGGTGGATAAATCACCTGGACCAGATGGACTACACCCCAGGGTCCTAAAAGAGATAGCTGAGGAAATTGTGGAGGCATTAGTGATGATCTTTCAGGAATCACTGGAGGCAGGAAGGGTCCCAGAGGACTGGAAGGTGGCGACTGTAACACCACTGTTTAAGAAGGGAGGGAGGCAGAAGGCGGGAAATTATAGACTGCTTAGCCTGACTTTGGTCATTGGTAAGATTTTAGAGTCTGTTATTAAAGATGAGATCGTGAAGTACTTGGAAGTGCATGGTAAAATAGGACTGAGTCAGCACGGCTTTGTCAAAGGGAGGTTGTGTCTGTCAAATGTGTTAGAGTTCTTTGAGAAGGTAACAAGGAAGTTAGACAAAGGAGAACCAGTGGACGTGATTTATTTAGATTTCCAGAAGGCCTTTGACAAGGTGCCGCATAGGAGACTGTTAAATAAGTTAAGAGCTCATGGTGTTCAGGGTAAGATCCTGGCATGGATAGAGGATTGACTGACTGGCAGAAGGCAGAGAGTTGCGATAAAGGGATCTTTTTCAGGATGGCAGCCGGTGACTCGTAGTGTGCCTCAGGGGTCTGTGCTGGGACCATAACTTTTTACAATATACATTAATGATCTGGAAGAAGATACTGAAGGCACTGTTGCTAAGTTTGCAGGTGATGCAAAGATCTGTAGAAGGCCAGGTAGTATTGAGGAAGCAGGAGGGCTGCAGAAGGACTTGGACAAGCTTGGAGAGTAGGCAATGAAGTGGCAAATGAAATACAATGTGGAAAAGTGTGTGGTTATGCACTTTGGAAGGAGGAATTTAGGCATAGACTACTTTCTAAATGGGGTAATGCTTCGGAAAGCAGAAGCACAAAGGGACTTGGGAGTTCTTGTTCTTGATTCTTTTTAGGTTAACATGCAGGTTCAGTCAGCAGTCAAGAAGGCAAATGCAATATTAGCATTCATACCCAGAGGGCTAGAATACAATACCAGGGATGTACTTCTGAGGCTGTATAAGGCTCTGGTCAGACACCACTTGGAGTATTGTGAGCAGTTTTGGGCTCCGTATCTAAGGAGGGTTGTGCTTGCCTTGGAAAGGGTCCAGAGGAGGTTCACAAGAATGATCCCTGGAATGAAGAACTTGTCGTATGAGGAACATTTGAGGATTCTAGGTCTGTATTCATTGGAGTTTAGAAAAACTAGAACCAGAGGACATCATCTCAGACTAAAGGGACAATCCTTTAAAACAGAGGTGAGGAGGAATTTCTTCAGCCAGAGGGTGGTGAATCTGTGGAACTCTTTGAGGCAGAAGGCTGTGGAGGCCAATTCACTGAGTGTCTTTAAGACAGAGATAGATAGGTTCTTGATTAATAAGGGGATCAGGGGTTATGGGGAGAAGGCAGGAGAATGGGGATGAGAAAATATCAGCTATGATTGAATGGCGGAGCAGACACAATGGGTCGAATGGCCTAATTCTGCTCCTATGTCTTATTGTCTTGTGGTATGGTCTTTAGTCTGAGATGGTGTCCTCTGGTTCTCGTTTCTCCTCCAAATGGAAACATCCTCTCCATGTCCATTCTAGCCAGGCCTCGCAGTATCCTGTAAGTTTCAATAAGATCCTCCCTCACCCTTCTAAACTCCAATAACTGCAGACCCAGAGTCCTCAACAGTTCCTCAAAAGACAAGTTCTTCATTCCAGGTCTGGTAGCATCTGTTGCTGCCGCTGTTGCTGCCAACCCAGGGCCCACCCTGGAGTGCTGCAGGTGTGTATCACGGAGTGGGTGCAGGCAGGGTTGTGGCGGGATGGGAAGTGAGGGTCTGTGGGGTCGGGATGTGGTGTCCATGCCTGTGGCCAGCAGCCCCCTCCACCTCCCCCTCTTAATCGGTGAACGTGGAGGCAATCAGTACCTCCCGTGCACTTTGGCCCTGGTGCAGATGTTGTGCGGCCTCCCATGCCTGCCTGGGCCCCATGTCTTGCCCATCCTCCCCCACACCCTTCTCGTCGGACAAGGCCTGCCCTTCCCCTTCATCCTCCTCCTCCAGCACGCCGTCCCTCTGCTGTGCGATGTTGTGGAGGATACAGCAGGCCGCCACAATGCCGGGGACCCTCTCAGCATCATATAGAGGGGCCCTCCAGAGCGGTCCAGACACCTGAACCGCGTCTTCAGGAGGCCGAAGCGCCGCTCGATCAAACTCCTGGTCATTGCATGGGCGTCGTTGTAGCCGGTCTCCATGTTGGCCTGTTGCCTCCAGATAGGTGTCATCAGCCAAGACCGCAGTGGGTTAGCCCTGTCACCCAGGAACCAACTCCCCCAGCTAGAGAAGGGCCTCTCAAATACGTCTGGAATCGCGGAGTGTGCCAGGATGAAGGCATCGTTCGCACTGCCCAGGTATCGGGTGCAGACTTGTATGATGCGCAGCTGATGGTCACAGACCAGGTGAACGTTCATTGAGTGGTATCCCTTTCGGTTTGTGTAGAGTGGCATAGATCATAGATCATAGAATTTACAGTGCAGAAGGAGGCCATTCGGCCCATCGAGTCTGCACCGGCTCCTGGAAAGAGCACCCCACCCAAGGTCCACACCTCCACCCCATCCCCATAACCCAGTAACCCCACCTAACACTAGGGGCAATTTTGGACACTAAGGGCAATTTGTCATGGCCAATCCACCTAACCTGCACATCTTTGGACTGTGGGAGGAAACCGGAGCACCCGGAGGAAACCCACGCACACACGGGGAGGATGTGCAGACTCCGCACAGACAGTGACCCAAGCCGGAATCGAACTTGGGACCCTGGAGCTGTGAAGCAATTGTGCTATCCACAAGGCTACCGTGCTGCCCTGTTTTCCACAGGTACCCATAGGGCGACACGCACCCGTTGGTCAGCGCCTGGGCTTCCCAGCGATGGCAGCGAACCCTGCTGATCGGGCATCCTGGTGGGGCACCCATATGGCCGGTGTCACTATGCAGGACCAGGGGCCAAGGTTGGTGATCAGTGGGTGCGCAGCAAGATGACCGCTGTAATGGCAGTCGGCACCTGGGCACCGCCCTAGTCCCGTGGGGGGTCAACCCGGCCACCCGACCTGTTCCCCTCCCCTGGCAGGGGCCCCCCATTCCAGCTAGCACGGCCAGTGTCCGCGCCAGCAGCCCGTGGTCGCACCTCTCCATGTCCTACCTCCTCTCTCTCTCTCAGGAGCTGGTTTGTTATGTTCTAGGTATAGCATAAGCGGCTTCCTTGTGGTGCACTTGACCAAGGAAGTTTCAGACGTGGAGATAACTTCAACACGTTTATTAAACTATTTACACTTCTATTATTCGGGTTTGACACTACTGCTAATCCTACTATAGCTACATAGACTGACTAACCAGTTGCTGCAATCCACGTGGTGGGAGTGATATTGAATCAACCCTGTGTCTGTACTTACTGACTGTCTCCACTGGAAAGAGACAGATCATGTGTGTGGTGTCCTTTATATATGGGTTGGTGTAATGCCCTCCTGTGGTCGTGTCACCTGTGTGTGTATCGTGAATGTCCATTGGTCGTGTCTATCTAACTGATCTATTGGTTGAGTGTGTGTGTGATGTCTCTGGTGCTCCCTCTAGTGTCTAGCTAGCCTACATGTATTTACATTAACCCCCCCTCCCGTGTACCCACAGTGATGCACATCACCACAGGAGCCACCTCGTCAAGTTCCTGATTTTTGAGAGCACACGTGGACCGCGCCATTGGGAACTAGGCACATCGGAGGTGAGAATCATGGGTGGGCCCATTAATGAAATGCAAATGGCGTTTAAACTCCGCGCGGCGCGCAACGCATTTATGCTATTTTCAGGATGACGGAGAATCGCGATTTGGCGTCAAAAGGGGCTTTTCACAGTAACTTCATTGAAGCCTACTTGTGACAATAAGCGACTATTATTATATTATTATTAACCTACGCCTACCGTGATTTTGGCACCGGAAGCTATCCTCCACCTAATCACACTTCCTGATTTTGGTGTCGACTGACAGAAAATCCCACCCCTTTTCTCTCACAAAACACCCTATGGGCGTCCTGTAGCTGTTTCCAAGCTGGAAGGTTCCCAACCTGAAGACCTGGCTCTCTCCAATTGGATGGCGTAACCCGCCCTCTGCTTATTAAGTGGTCAACTTGAGAAAAATCACAGGTGGCCAGCATTTAAAGCTGAAAACAGAATCCTGCCCCTTAATTCCTACTCTTTTCACAGATGCTACCAGACCTGCTGAACGTTTCCAGGATTTTCTGATTCTATTTTAAGTAATATTTTTTGTAGTGAAGAGTAAGTCATTGTTGTTTTAAGTTCTTGAGCTTTGTTTTAGTCCTTTATCTTCATTTTAATAATTGAATTCTGCCATCCATTTGACAGCAATGCATATAAAATTATAAAAGGAAGAAATGCTTTATTTTGAGCTCTAAGACTTTCATTTCAACATAATGAATATGTGGTCGTCGAGGTTACGA
Organism: Scyliorhinus torazame; assembly: GCF_047496885.1. Taxonomy (NCBI): domain Eukaryota; kingdom Metazoa; phylum Chordata; class Chondrichthyes; order Carcharhiniformes; family Scyliorhinidae; genus Scyliorhinus; species Scyliorhinus torazame. Next base: position 240,966,177 of record NC_092713.1, read on the forward strand.
ATAGATGCAAAGCTTTTAAGAAAGTTACATCATTTCCATATATATTGTGCAAAGAAAATTCTGAGAGAATATGTTCATAAATCTGGAAGATCCTCAAATATTGTCCTGCTGCAGTTTGGGTCTCTGAGATAAAAGTGGAATCTTTACAAGATTGAAGTATATAGCAGGGAATCCTTGCATGAAAACATTCAATGTGAGAATCAGGTTTTATTTATAATTTTAGTTCAAGTGTTTGCATGTTAATGGTGCTGACTCTTTCCTCAGATTTTCTTGTAAATCTCTCTGGATGACATTAATGCAGCCTTGATCTTCTCAAACTTCTCCTTCCCATGCATAGGCTGAATTTTCACCATAGAAGTGGAAAACAGGAGCCAGGTTTGTTTTCAGGTCAGAAATCCATCTCTAATAGGGAACTTGCGAACGTTCAGGGGCGGGATTCTCCGTTAGCCGATTCCGAAATTGTGAAAGACGAATGGGCGGAGAATCGGTTCTGCCGTCGAAATCGCAGCAGGTGCCGATTTGACACCAAATCGCAATGCTCCAGCACCTTGACAGCAGCGTCAATGTGTTCTGGAAAGCACATACAGTAAACACCGTTTGCATATCATTAGTGGGCCCCACCCTGTATTCTCTGGGGCCTCTGCGATTCTCGATTCTCTGCCCCCGATGGGCCGAGTTCCTGATGGCGCGGTTCCCTTGTGCTTTTAAAAATCGTGAAACCGGCGTGACGGTTGCTGAAGGAGAGGGGGTCTGGAAGGTGGCCAGCATTGCCGCTGGCCGGGGTGGGGGGGGGGGCTTCTTCCAGGGTCGGGGGGGGTGTAGTGGGGGGTGGCCAGCAGATGGGTTGTGGGTCGGGGCGGACTGGCACAGAACAACATTGCTGCAGCCGGCAAGGCAGCCATTCAGCTGCGCATACCACTAACAGCCCACTTTGAACCTAGTGCCATGGGCCATATAGGTATCCCGGGTGCCCTCTGGCCCCAGCCGACCCATGGGCGTGTCCCAGCACAACCAGTGGCATTTTTTGGCTGGGATGAATGTGTGTGGGGAGTGTAATGTGCATGTTCGACTGCAGCTTGTCAGCCTCCTGAGTGTCGATCACGGACCCGGCGGTTCCCGCACCGTTTTTTATTGTAATCAATTGTGTTCCACACGGCACCGGTGCTAGCCCCTCAACAGTAACGGTATCGGTCCAGGTGCAGCGACGTATCTTCCGGATTCTGCGTTGGCATCAACACTTAGGGCTGGATTCTCTGATTTTGAGCCGAAGTGCAGAGGATCTGTGGCGCCTTACGTGAAAAAAATCAGCAGCGCCCCCTCACCGACCCTGATCCTGAGGGGCAAGCAGTCGCGCCGGATAAAACTCCCAGCTCCCACAATAAAAACGGCTGGATAATGGCCGGGTCTGTGGCCGCGCAAGTGCACGGCGACGAACTGCAGCGGTAGCACCGTAAAACATGGCGCCGGCCTTGCGCGGACCCAATCTGCCAGATAGTGCCCCCCTGACCATTCCCTGGCCACCCCCGACCAGTCCTCGTGGAAGCCGCCCCCCCCCTCCCCCCCGGACTGGCAGCACGGCTCCCGCCCAAATGTGGGGCTGCTGGACACAGTCCGCAGCTGCCACATCGAGTTCCCGACCCCTGAGACCACACGTCAACCGCGCGGTCAGGAACACGGCTCATTGGGGGCGGAGCATCGGTGGAGGGCATTCAGGTGACGGGTTAAAGCCGCCCCAATGCCAGTTTTCAGGGGACGGAGCATACAAACCTGTGTCAAATAGGCGCCACCCCCGATTTCGTCATCAAAAGGATTCTCTGCCTGATCGTCGATTATGAAATTGGCGTCTGGGAATGGTGAATTCCGTCCTTGGTCTCAGAAACTGAGAATCCCATTCCAGATCTTCAGTAAGCTTTAGTTGACATAAGTTTCTGTCCGGTTGGAGTCAAAGGGGACAGGAAAAGAGGCGGGTCAAGTGAAGAATGGGCTGATTTAGACACCACACTGCAGCCATCAGTGGGACTGCGAGGAGTGGAGAGACATCCTCTTCCTGGAGAGTGGCAGGAGGCACCTCGTCAAGCAACAGGGGCATCTCTCTGCTCAGTGTCATCTTACTCTTTCTCCTACTGTCTTAACTCCTGATCCACAGCCTTGGAGGGCCATGTTATGGAGAGTGCAGCAAACAGCTACAGTGACAGAGTGTTCCTGTACTGGATGGTAGCAACCAACTGGAATCACAACATCAAAAGACATTGGCTGGTTCAATGGTTGTTCTGCTGAGAAGGAGAGATTGGTCATAACCTCGGTGCCTCTGCTTTGGGCTCCCATAGAGAGATCCCATAGAGCAGCTTTGTCTTCAAGGGATTTACCTCTCCCCTAGAACCCATCCACAAACTTTCAGGATTGGAGTGAAGAGGTGAGTTAGCTTTGACTGGTGGAGGATGAAGTAGTCATGGTAACTGTGAAGAAACTGAACACATCTATGGAGGAAACTCTTGTTGTAATAGCAATTGCAGACCAATTGGAAATTAAGGAAGTAGAATTCCTTCCTGTTGATGAATATCGCTGCCTGGTTTCTGGATGCCTTGATGGCTACATGGATGCAATCAAAGATGCCTTCCACCTGGGGAGCATCCAACAATGGAGGTGAAACCCACCACCCACCGCCCTATGAGGATGCAACTGTCATTAAATGGGTGTGGTGTTCAAGTCTGGCAAAGGGGGCATCAATGACCAGTGTACTGAAGTGGGGGGCAGCCACTTTTGTGATACTATGGAGGTCAAAATGATAGTAGGAAGGAGGTGTAATGAAGAAATTTAAGGCCACCTGCATTTTGACAGCTACTGTCAGGACATGGCAGCCATTGCTTTGAGGTGTGAGGTTTTGGTGACAAGGGCACAGACGATTGTGACCATCTGCCTAGAGAATCCCATTCTCTTGTGGCATCGGGTCTTGGTCATCTCAAGAAAGCTCTGTCTTTGTCAGTCAATTGGTGCTGAGAATTTGGCCTCAGTTGCCTTCCTGCTCCTCTTTTCTCTCCCCTGTCCTCCTGATGCATGAGGTTTTTTCCCGTCCTGGGAAGTGTTACTCCTCATCATCACATTCGGGCAGCACAGTAGCACAGATAGCACAATTGCTTCACAGCTCCAGGGTCCCAGGTTCGATTCCCGTCTTGGGTCACTGTCTGTGCGGAGTCTGCACATCTTCCCAGTGTGTGCGTGGGTTTCCTCCGATGCTCCGGTTTCCTCCCACAGTCCAAAGATGTGCAGGTTAGGTGGATTGGCCATGCTAAAATTGCCCTTAGTGTCCAAAATTGCCCTTCAGTGTTGGGTAGGGTTACTGGGTTATGGGGATACGGTGGAGGTGTGGACTTTGGGTAGGGTGCTCTTTCCAAGAGCCAGTGCAGACTCGATGGGCCGAATGGCCTCCTTCTGCACTGTAAATTCTATGATAAATCACGAAGCTCTAAACCTTACAGTTTGTGCTCTCTTTACCAGCTGCAGCCTTCCTCTGGGCAGCATAACTGCCTATTGTCGCTGGCACCCCTGCTGTTCCACCTCTGCGATGCCAGAGGGATTCTGATATGGTTCAAATTCCTGGCACTGAGTGCCCACTCTGCCTGCCACTTGTGCTGTTCCAAGAATAATCCTTTACCAACTTTCTCACCCCCTTTTGCTAGGAGGCTAGGAGGATGCCCTGGAGTAGCCATGATTGGCTTGCCACTATGAATCCATCTACCTTCAGCAGGTAATTTTCTGAAGGAATGGGTAAGCTATCCAACACTTTTAAAATCAGAGCTTCAACCCCTGACTGGTTTTTAATATGTGGAGAAGAAATGGATTCCTGTTCTATCTTTTCCATGCACTGGTGATTATTGACAGCATGAGAAACTACACCTTAAAATTAACATGGTACCTAGTGGCAGTATTTTCTGAGCCCCCAGCTTCCATGTTCAACTTTGGGAGACCCTGAGAATTCAACGCTTAGTCGCGACACACTACAGATACTTACCTCTATATCTGCAGCAATTAAATTTGGACATGTTTGTGGTATTATCAGGTATTACAGAACCCGAAAGGCTGAAGACCATTGGTTAAACCTAGGAGTTTACCATTGGCTGTTTCGTATGTAGCTCCGCCCTGACAGGTGGGGTATAAGAACCGGTGCCGTCCCAGCAGCCCTCATTTCTGTACCAAAGTTGCTGGGGAACAGTTCTAGTCTATTAAAGCCTTCAGTTATGTTACTACCTCGTCTTTGATTGTAATTGATCGTGCATTAATTTAATAGACTAGACTTAAGCTGAAAGGATGGATCTCCGATTCAAGCCGGAGTGTCTACAACTCAGCCCCCACGCGGAGAACTCGGCGGCGATATTTAAGCACTGGCTGGCGTGCTTTAAAGTCTACCTCAAGACGGCCGGAGGCACCCCCTCAGGAGAACAGAAACTGCATCTCCTGCACTCAAGGGTAAGCCCTGGGATCTACACGCTCATCGAGGAGGCAGAGGACTTTGATGCTGTGATCGAACTGTTAGAAGGACATTATATCCGCCCTGTAAACCAGGTCTACGCACGTCACCTGCTTGCAACTAGACGGCAAAGCCCAGGGGAATCGTTGGAGGAGTTCTACCGTGCGCTACTGGTGCTGGGCAGAAACTGTGGCTGCCCGCAAGTTTCGGGGAGCGAGCACATGGAACTCCTAATCCGGGTTGCCTTCGTAGCAGGTATGAGCTCCTCAGAGATCCGCCAAAGACTCTTAGAAAAAGATACCCTGGGACTTAGAAAGGCACGGGCCCTGGCAGGGTCCATGGATGTTGCCTCCAGAAACGCACAGTCCTATGCGCCCGACCGCCCGGCGGCCCCCTGGGCTGCATGGCATCCCGCTGCGGCAGCCCCACAGACCTTCCCCGTGTCCCCACAGGCCTGCGTTGTAAGACGGCCCGCTAACTCAGTTGGGCCCCGCTGTTTCTTCTGCGAGCAGGCAAAGCAGCCCCGCCAGCGCTGCCCGGCCCACACCTCCACCTGCAAAGGGTGCGGCAAGAAGGGCCATTTTGTAGGGGTCTGCCAGGCACGAGCCGTGGCCGCGGTCTCCAGCGACTCCAGACCGGCGCGGCAACCTTCCCTTCGGGCCCCAGGCGGCCAGCACTCGCCGCCACCCCCCTATCCTAGGGCCACGTGCGACCCATGGGCGCGGCCATTTTGCCCCTCGGACACCACGCTGGACGGATGGGCGCCGCCATTTTGTCCATCCCCGCCGCCATTTTGCCCATCCCCGACCACCATGTGCGACCCATGGGAGACGCCATCGTGGATGGGGCCCCAGGGCCCCAGCACGGCCGACTACACGCTGCCCGATCAAAACCCCCAGCTGCTTCATCTGGCCTCGGTGATTCTGGACCAAAATCGACCTCGGACACTCGCAACAGCAACGACGACGGTCTTCATCAACAGCCACGAGACGTCTTGCCTGATCGGCTCTGGGAGCACGGAAAGCTTTATACACCCCGACACGGTAAGGCGCTGTTCACTTGTTACCCACCCTGTAAACTAAAGAATCGCCCTGGCCTCCGGGTCACACTCCAAGGCAGGAAATTCAACAAGTTCCGCCTTTATGTCCTGCCGCACCTCTGCGCGGCTACACTCCTGGGGTTGGACTTCCAATGTAACCTGCAAAGCCTGACCTTCAAATTCGGCGGCCCTATACCCCCCCTTACTGTCTGCGGCCTCGCGACCCTTAAGGTCAACCTGCCTTCCCTGTTTGCGAACCTCACCCCGGATTGCAAACCCGTCGCCACCAGGAGCAGACGGTACAGTGCCCAGGACCGGACCTTCATCAGGTTAGAGGTCCAAAGGCTACTGAGGGAAGGGGTCATTGAAGCTAGCAACAGTCCCTGGAGAGCTCAAGTAGTGGTGGTAAAGACCGGGGAGAAACATAGGATGGTCATTGACTACAGTCAGACCATCAACAGGTTTACACAGCTGTACGCGTACCCGCTCCCCCGCATATCCGACCTGGCAAACAGGATTGCGCAATACAAGGTCTTCGCCACGGTGGATCTCAAGTCCGCCTACCATCAGCTACCCCTCTGTACTAGTGACCGCAAATACACTGTCTTCGAAGCAGATGGGCGGCTCTATCAATTTTTAAGGGTTCCCTTTGATGTCACTAATAGGGTCTCGGTCTTCCAACGCGAGATGGACCGAATGGTTGACCGGTACGGCTTACGCACAACGTTCCCGTATCTTGATAACGCCACCATCTGCAGCTATGAACAGCAGGACCACGACACCAACCTCCGTAAATTGCTCCAGACCGCGAAAATCCTTAACTTAACGTATAATAAGGATAAATGTGTATTTAGCACCGACCGCCTAGCCATCCTCGGCTATGTGGTGCGAAATGGAGTTATAGGCGCCGACCCTGAACGCATGCGCCCCCTTATGGAATTCCCTCTCCCTCACTGCCCCAAGGCCCTGAAGCGCTGCCTCGGGTTTTTCAGTTATTACGCCCAGTAGGTCCCTAACTACGCAGACAAAGCCCGACCCCTAATCCAGTCCACAACCTTTCCCCTGTCGATGGAGGTCCGCCAGGCCTTCAGCCGCATCAAAGCAGACATTGCAAAGGCCACGATGCGCGCCATCGATGAGTCCCTCCCCTTCCAGGTCGAGAGGGATGCGTCCGACGTAGCTCTGGCCGCCACCCTCAACCAAGCGGGCTGACCCGTGGCCTTCTTCTCCCGTACCCTCCATGCTTCCGAAATTCACCATTCCTCGGTCGGAAAAGAGGCACAAGCCATAGTAGAAGCTGTGTGACATTGGAGGCATTACCTGGCCGGCAGGAGATTCACTCTCCTCACTGACCAACGGTCGGTGGCGTTCATGTTCCATAATTCACAGCGGGGCAAGATAAAAAACGACAGGATCTTGCGGTGGAGGATTGAACTCTCCACCTACATCTACGAGATCTTCTACCGTCCTGGGAAGCTAAACGAGCCTCCTGATGCCATGTCCCGCGGCACATGTGCCACCACACAAGTGGACCACCTCCGATCCCTCCACGCCGACCTCTGCCACCCGGGGGGTCACTCATTTTTTCCACGTCATTAAGACCCGCAACCTGCCCTACTCCATCGAGGAGGTCAGGACAGTCACCAGGGACTGCCAAATCTGCGCAGAGTGCAAACCGCACTTCTACCGGCCAGAGAGGGCGCACCTCATAAAGGCTTCCCGTCCTTTTGACCGGCTCAGCATGGACTTCAAAGGCCCCCTCCCCTCCACCGACTGCAACACGTATTTCCTGAACGTGATTGACGAGTACTCCCGGTTCCCATTCACCATCCCCTGCCCAGACATGACCACAACCACCGTCATCAAGGCCCTCCAGGGTATCTTTACACTGTTCGGTTTCCCCGCATACATTCACAGTGATAGGGGGTCCTCCTTTATGAGTGACGAACTGCGTCAATTCCTGCTCAACAGGGGCATTGCCTCAAGCAGGACGACCAGTTACAACCCCCGGGGAAATGGGCAGGCAGAGAGGGAGAACGGAACCGTCTGGAAGACCGTTCTACTGGCCCTACGATCCAGGAATCTCCCAGTCTCCCGCTGGCAAGAAGTCCTCCCGGAGGCCCTCCACGCCATCCGGTCTCTGCTCTGTACAACTACCAACCAGACACCTCATGAACGTCTCCTTGTCTTCCCCAGGAAGTCCTTCTCCGGGTCCTCGCTCCCAACCTGGCAAGCAATACCCGGACCCATCCTGCTTTGGAAGCACGTGCGGGCGCACAAGTCAGACCCGTTGGTCGAGAGAGTCCACCTGCTGCACGCTAACCCCCAGTACGCCTACGTGGCGTTCCCTGATGGCCGGCAAGACACAGTCTCCCTTCGGGACCTGCCGCCCACCGGAACCCCACGCGCACCCGAACCATTACACCCCCCCCCCCCCACAGCACCTCACTGGAGGGTCAGTCCTCCCACCGCTCCTGCCTATGCCCTCCCACCCACCGACACCCCCTACAGGCGCCCCCCTCTCGTGCCAACCGTTTGCCCCACCAGCGCCGTCTAGGGGTGACGAAGCTGCCATGGAGGCCAAAGACACGCTCCCGGAGTCGCCGACGCCCGGACCCCCACCAGAATTACCACCGAAGCCCAGACGATCCAGGGGGACGACCAGGCCACCCGACCGACTGATTGTTTCACTGTAAATGTAACTGTAAACGAACACTGAATGGATATATCTTCCACGCTTGTAAATATTCTTGACAACTCTGTAAGGAGGTATCACAATACCTCCATATCTGGTCATACCATGTTAGATGCAATTGTAACCACTGGCCACCACCCCCACCGGACTCTTTTTTAACAAGGGGTGAATGTGGTATTATCAGGTATTACAGTACCCGAGAGGCTGAAGACCATTGGTTAAACCTAGGAGTTTACCATTGGCTGTTTGGTATGTAGCTCCACCCTGACAGGCAGGGTAGAAGAACCGTGCCATCCCAGCAGCCCTCATTTCTGTACCGAAGCTGCTGGGGAACAGTTCTAATCTATTAAAGCCTTCAGTTATGTTACTACCTCGTCTTTGATTGTAATTGATCGTGCATCAATGTGCAAGTAATATTTGCCAACCACAAGTGCCAGGCAATGGTCATCTCCAATTTTCCTTTGACTCTCAATGGCATTATCATTGCTGAGTCGACCATATGAATACTGTGACTAGAAGAGGAGGTCAGATGCTCGGAATTTTGTGGCAATTAACTCACCTCCTGAATCCACAAAGCCTGTTCTCCAAACTACAAGACGACAAGTCAGGGGTGTGATGGAATAGTCTCAACATGCCTGGATGAGTGCAACTCCAGCAATACTCAAGAGGCTCGACATCATGCAGCGCAATTAACAGACCACTTGATCAGAACCCCATCCACCACCATAAACATTCCCTTCTCCACCACTGATGTGGGGTGGCACAGTAGCACAGTGGTTAGCACAGTTGCTTCTCAGTTCTAGGGTCCCAGGTTTGATTCTCGGCTTGGGTCACTGTCTATGTAGAGTTTGCAATTTCTCCCCATGTCTGCGTGGGTTTCCGCCGGGTGCTCCGGTTTCCTTCCACAGTCCAAAGATGTGCAGGTTAGGTGGATCGGCCATGCTAATGTGCCCTTAGTGTCCAAAAAAAGTTACGTTGGTTGCGGGGGTGGGGCGGAGGTGTTCACGTAGGGTGCTCTTTCCAAATGCTGGTGCGGACTCGATGGGCCCCATGGCCTCCTTCTGCACTGTAAATTCTATGATTCTATGATGCACACTTTCAGAAGTGTGTACCATCTACAAGATGCAGCAACTCACCAAAGCTGAAGGGGCAGCACGGTGGTGCAGTGGTTAGCACTACTGCCTACGGCAGTGTCTGTGTGGGGTTTGCACATTCTCCCTTTTTCTGTGTGAGTTTCACACCAACAACCCAAAGACGTGCAGGTTAGGTGGATTGGCCACACTAAATTGCCCCTTAATTGGAAAAAATTAATTGGGTCCTCGAAATTTTTTTTAAAAGTTTTTTTTAAAAACTCACCAAAGTTGCTTCGACAGCACCTTCTAAACCCATGTCATCTATCACCTGGAAGGACAAAGGCAGCAGACACATGACTACATCAGCACATGCAAGTTCCTCTCGAAAGCACTCACCATCTTGAAATGGAACTCTATCACTATTTCTTCACTGTCACGGAGTTAAAAACCTGGAAAATCCTTCCTAAAGGCATTGTGGGTGTATCTATACCACATCGACTTCAACGGTTCATGAATACAGCTCATCACCATCCTCTCAAGGACTATTAAGAATAGGCAATAAATGCTGGTCGAGCCAGCAATATTTATATCTCATGAAAGAGTATTTAAAAAATCCTCCAAAATACCACCAGAATTCAAGGAAGGAAAAGACAGGAGTGAATTCTCCACCTCCTGAGCCGCATGGTCCCTGCTGGCTGGCCAATGGGATTTTCCATTGTGGTCACCTGACACCATCGGGAAACTCACAGGCGGGGATGCTGGAGGAACGGAGAATCCCGCCGGTGGAGAATAGTGGTACCGACTCCTATACCCATACTGTATCCAGTTTTAGTTCACTTTAACAATTCTACATCAACACATTTGTTAATCTGACTAGTTCTGGTTACAGTTAGTCATTACATATCTTTCAGCAATTTGAGACATATTTCGTGTTTTTGTACTGCTTCAAACATCTTCAGAAGGAGGCAACAAATAACAGCGATTACTCAAGCTCTGAATGAGCATCTTAACATTTAGCTCATGGATATCGCATTGAAAATGCTTTCAATCTCTTTAACACCACCACATATTAGTTGAGAGGCTTAAGTTCTGCTTAAAGGCCTTAGATGTTGGATTATCTATAACAATAAATATGGAAAGTTATTTAGTACATTTATTTTACAGAACAAATAAAGTGACAGCACAAGTGTACTTGATTAGAAACTGACTTGTGCCAAGCAGCTTACTTCCCACTGATTCAAATAATGCACAAAATAGTTTGTGTTGCCCAAATCTGACTAATTGGCTCTACGTACACAGGTCTAGCATCAGCATTACTTAAAATAGATAAGTGTACTTTCTCCAAAATATTAAGTTTACCTACATTATCTGTTTACCATTAAAGTAGGACATTGACTTTCAATTAACACACCATGTGATTGTCCAACGGGAACCAAAAACCGGAACATGGGGCGGGATTCTCCGATTGCCGATGCTGAAATCGCGTTCAGCGAAGGGCCAGAGAATCCCCTTTTACGCTGAAATCAGGGGCGGCGCCATTTTTCAGATGCTCCGGCCCCTCAAAAACGGCGTACTCAAGGAGTACGACGCACGCTGTTGGGACAGCCTCAGGACGTCACCGGAGGCACTCCCCTGATGCTCCGCCCCTGATGAGATGACTTCCCGATGGCATCGGTCGTGTGCCCTCTCAATTTTCGGGACCTCACAATTGGGGGCGGGGTGAGAGCCGTTCAGCTGGCAGGGACTGGGGAACTGGTGGGGGGTGGTCTGGTGGTGGCAATGGGAGGTTACAGGGGGGCACTCCCTGGCAGGCCGGGACCACGCATGGCCGCCGCCGTCCATGACCGCCACACAATTGACGGGTTGGCTCTTGGGGGACAAGGGTTACCCACTGAGTTCCTGGCTGATGACGCCAGTGCAGGGACCTGAGACGGAGGCGGAGACCAGAAATAATTAGGTCCATGCTGCCACCCATGCTGTCATTTAGTGGTGCATCAGACTGCTCAAAATGCGCTTACGATTCCTGGACCGCTCTGGTGGTACCCTGCACAACCTTGCACTGCAGCAGAGCAACATACTGGAGGAGGAGGAGGAGGGACATGCAGCCTCATCTGAGGTGGAGGAGGAAGCAAACTAGGCGGGGCTGGAGTACAAGCTTCTGAGGAGCTGTAGGAGGAGCTGGAGGATGGAGGACAGGCGGCGGCAAGGGTTCGACGTGCCTGGAGGGCCACGGATGCCCTCATCAACAAAGAATCTAATAGGATGAGGCTGTGTCTGTCAGGGAGCGAAGAGCAAAAGTGGGCAGGAGTGTAGGCAGGCCCGTGTGAAGATGAACCTGACAGAGACTTCACATGTATGAGATGTGACATGTTTTTTTTAAGATAATTTATTGGGGAGGTACTTTCAAATGTGTACAAAAACATAAAGACTCAAAGAGCTATAACAAACAACAGTATCAGGGGCGTCATTCTCCGACCCCCCGCCGGGTCGGAGAATGGGCGTTGGCCGCCGTGAATCCCGCCCCCGCCGAAGTCTCCGGTACCGGAGATTGGGCGGGGGCGGGAATTGGACCGCGCCGGTTGGCGGAACCCCCCGCTCAATTCTCTGGCCCGGATGGGCCGAAGTCCCGCCCAGAAATTGCCTGTCCCGCCGGCGTAAATCAAAGCTGGTATTTACCGGCGGGACCAGGCGGCGTGGGCGGGCTCCGGGGTCCTGGGGGGGGCGCGGGGCGATCTGACCCCGGGGGGTGCCCCCACAGTGGCCTGGCCCGCGATCGGGGCCCACCGATCCGCGGGCGGGCCTGTGCCGTGTGGGCACTCTTTCCCTTCCGCCTCCGCCACGGCGTCCACCATGGCAGAGGCGGAAGAGACTCTCCCCACTGCGCATGCGCGGGAAACTGTCGGCGGCCGCTGACGCTCCCGCGCATGCGCCGCATTTCCGTGCCAGCTGGCGGGGCGACAAACGGCATTTCCGCCAGCTGGCGGGGCAACAAACGCCATTTCCGCCAGCTGGCGGGGCGGAAATTCCTCTGGCGCCAGCCTAGCCCCTCAATGTTGGGGCTCGGCCCCCAAAGATGCGGAGCATTCCGCACCTTTGGGCCGGCGCGATGCCCGTCTGATTGGCGCCGTTTTTGGCGCCAGTCTGCGGACATCGCGCCGTTGGGGGAGAATTTCGCCCAAGATATCTAACACTAATTATACACATTCAATCCTACCTCCCCCTTTTTATCCAGTATAACCCTCGACCCTCCTTCTCCCTTAATAAAGTTTGAATTGTGAAAATTTGGCATTTCCATTCGCCCTAGCTACAGATAAAGATCCCACCTGTGCCCACTGAGTGCTCCTCAATCTTCTAGATCATTCATGGTCTACTGCTACATCTAGTTGCTTCCCCAGGATGCACATCAGAGTTGGAGGCAGCCTGCTGTTTTCCACACCCTGTGGCCATTGATGTCTTCAGTTGCCTGATGCCCTTGCTCGCCGTCCATTGGATGGCCTCGGGTATTTCCGATGTTGCAGGCACCACCATGCCACCCTGCTCTGCCCGTTGCCTTTGGCGGTAGAAGGAGATTCGGAAGAACTGGAGATCACTGGAAGAACTTGGTGGCAGACATTGGGCTGGCCTCCAACCTCCTATGTTATGATGCCCATAGGGCCATGGGGGTCTCCATAGGATGGAGAGGCAGCTGGAGTGAGCTCCAGAGGCCTCTGAATCATCTGGCACTGCCAATCATGGCGGCGACCCATTGTCTGCATCATGATGTTGAAGCTCTTTGCGATGGTCCTCCGTTTCTGGGCCATGCTCTGTAGTGCCTCAGCAATGCCCACCTGCATCTGGGATGTATCCCTCAATGACTGGGACATGATATCGAGGACCTCTGCCATGGTCGTCACAGAGTAAGCCATGCCTTGGGCACCACCTCTCAAGACGCGGCCACCACTCTAGCAGTGTTTGCTTTGGTGCTATGCATTGATGACACCACCTCCTGCACCTAAAGCCTTTGGGACTCCTCCAATCGGCTGTGCATCCCCTCCTTAATGGCAAGGCTGTGTCCAATCAACTGCATCAGCTCTGAGAGAACCTTGTCCAGAGGCTTGACATCTGACTGGGCTGCAGCTGAGTGTTGAGATCCAGCAGATCTCTGGCTGCTATCTTCCTCGGATGTTCCTGCCTCCACCCTATGTGCTTCAGCAACTGTGTGGTCCTCATCAGATTTTGCCCCAAAAGCCTGTCCATTAATGTTACCCACCGAGGTGTGTGTCACAGCGCTGGTGGAAGGTGGGGCCGACAGTGATGCCTCGATGGTGGTCTCCGATGAGCTCTCCTCCAAGGTGATCTCTTAGGTGGTGGTGGAGGGGGTCGGGGGTCAGACTTCCGGTGCCCCTGCTTCATTAGATGGAGATCCTGTGAGACAATGGTCATGTGGTCAGTGAGAAGGAAGGATTGTTTTGTCTGGCATGAACTACCTCACTTGAGACAGGTCATCTGGGTTGAAGGGCAGTGGATCTTCACCTCCCTGGTGCAAGCCAACCTCGTTGTCAATGACTGCTCTCTCCTTGGTGAACCCTGCAATTTCCAGGGTCCTTTCCTCATGGGGTGTGAGGTCTCAGATCTTGTGGACTCTGCCCCATCCCCCCCCCCATCTTGGCCCCTTCCCACTTATTATGGGCTATCTTCTCCTGTGGGGACAATGAGTGGGCATTGAGAGCCACACGCTTGATGGGTCAGGTGTGTTTATAGCAGGTGGCATGTGTGGCCACCGCATCTGGACATGAAGGGGTTGTGCTTATGGGTGCCGGGAGGTTGGGGGGGGGGGGGTGGAGAACAAGCACAAAGATTGGATGTGGACGAGCTGTGAGGTGTCAGCCAGTCAATTGGAGGGGGGTGGGGGGGATGGGGAGCGGGGTTGGGAATTTGAGGGGTGAAGACAGAACTGATGCCAAGAGAGAGGTGGTAACTTACCATGCAGCTCGGTGGAGTTTCTTGGTTTTCTTCTGACATTGTATGGTGTTCCTCCTTTTCATGCTGCCGAAACTGACAGCCGCTGCCACTGCCTGTTAAGCGGCATTGCTGACCCTGCTGCTGGTCCACCGACACCCTTGGGGGAAACAGGGATGTCCAGCCTCTCATTCGCAGTATCGAGAAGCCTGGCCTGATCGGCATCGCCAAAGCAAGGAGCGGAACTGTGCGCTACCATGCTTGTGTGTTGACTGGGAGTGTGTGGTGAGGGAGCGTTTAAAAGCAGCTCCCTTTTGTTACTGGTGAGATGCTGCGGCGCGACTCTGGAGAATCAGACGGCGAGACAGCCAGTGATGGCGAGAAACCTATGGGCACATTTTTGGCACTGAGTGCCATGAAATATGGGCTGCGATCTTGCCAATCACACCCAAAATTACACTTAGAAATGTTTTCATTAAGTTGCGCCCATTAGCTAATCACATCTGGAGCATTTCATGGAATTCTCCCCCATCTTCATCATCAAAGAACAAAGAACAAAGAAATGTACAGCGCAGGAACAGGCCCTTCGGCCTTCCAAGCCCGTGCCAACCATGCTGCCCGACTAAACTACAATCTTCTACACTTCCTGGGTCCGTATCCTTCTATTCACATCCTATTCATATATTTGTCAAGATGCCCCTTAAATGTCCCTATCGTCCCTGTTTCCACTACCTCCTCCGGTAGCGAGTTCCAGGCACCAACTACCCTCTGCGTAAAAAACTTGCCTCGTACATCTACTCTAAACCTTGCCCCTCTCACCTTAAACCTATGCCCCCTAGTAATTGACCCCTCTACCCTGGGGAAAAGCCTCTGACTATCCACGCCTCCACAATCCCCTATGACTCACCAATTATGAGGTGGATAATAGAGATGCAAAGATGGTATGGAGAATGATTCACAAGAACAATGTCAGGAATAAAAGCTGGCAGGTTTGAAAAATGGCAGAGAAAATTTTCATTTTAACAATTTGTGGGGATTTGAAAGGTTAATAAGTGAAAGATTGGTTCCGTCACTGACACATTGGTAACAAAGCAGCAGTAATTTTGCCTTAGTGAGAAAAAGAGAGTGAAAGTAGAAATCTTTTCACTTAGGGAGTGATTAAAAATCTCTTTCTACATGTGCTGATTCTTTCCTGTTTCCAACATGTGATTTAAAAATACCCCTTCTTCTGACACATGCGGCACCCTACCTCTAATAAGATGCATTTTTTGCAATGAAGGGATGAATTCCATCCTTCGCAATAGGCATTTATTTATTCAGTGATTTCCTCTCTCCAGTTGTAGTTTAGCTTCGGAGAATAATTTAGCAAGGACACGTTGTAGACTGCTGAGAGTTTCCTTGAGCCTTCTGTCAATTTACATTTGTTTTCCCATCAAGCTGGTTTCTAAATACTCCCTATTGCTGTTTAACAGCTTCAATCTGTCTTGCCTGTTGCCTTGCCCTCTCAAGTGTACGGTCAGGACTAAGCTGAAACCTTTCCAGCAGTCTTTCATTTTGCAGACCAGCTACAATGTAATCATGTTCTCAGTGGTTTGTTAAGTGACACCAGGCTGCAACAAAATTGCCTGCAAATTCCATTTCTTGTTTTGTTTGCATAATCGTGACAAATATATTTCTGTGCATT
Source organism: Scyliorhinus torazame (assembly GCF_047496885.1). Classification (NCBI taxonomy): domain Eukaryota; kingdom Metazoa; phylum Chordata; class Chondrichthyes; order Carcharhiniformes; family Scyliorhinidae; genus Scyliorhinus; species Scyliorhinus torazame. Next base: position 240,982,071 of record NC_092713.1, read on the forward strand.
CCAAGATGACTTACCTTGTTTTCCAAAATGCTCACGATTTAAATGAAGAGAATGTAACTTCTGCATTTCTGGTCTCAATTATCACTCTGTATCTTTTCAGGATTTTGTACAAATTGAAACTTCTTTTATCCTGTTCTATTTCAAACAGCCCTGTGCTTTTTAGGGTGGCACGTGGGCTACATGGGCAGGTTAGGGACCGCACTCTTGAGAAGGGACCAGCACCCAACACAAAATGGAATGCAAAAGTCTTCTACAGGTAGATAAATAGTAAAAGGATGGTGAAAGGAGGAATAGGATCAATTAAGGACCCCTGATCTATGTACACGGGGGCAGAAAGATGTCTGAGGTACTAAATTACTATTTTGCTTCTGTCTGTAAGGAAGAAATTGCTGCCAAACCTTTAGTCAAAGAGAAAGTAGTTGAGACCTGGGTGGGCGGGAAATCATATTTTGGAGGTGCTAAAAAAGCTGGCTGTACTTTATGTAGGAATGTCCGCAGGACTGTACCAGATGCACCAAAGGATACTGAGGGAATCAATGGTAGAAATTACGGAGGCACGAACCATAATCTTCTAATCCTCCTTAGATGCAGGAGTAGTGCCAGAGGACTGGAGAATTTCAAATGTTATCCTCTCATTCAAAGAAGTACATTCGGATAAGCCCAACAACAATAGGCTGGTTTGTTTATTTTCAGTGGTGGGGAAGCTTTTAGAAAGGATAATCCACGACAAAATTAACATTCACTTGGACAAATGTGAATTAGTTAAGGATTAATGTTTATAATGTTATTGATGTGGTGTACGAGGGCAGCACGGTTGCCTCACGGCGCCGAGGTCCCAGGTTCAATCCCGTCTCTGGCTCACTGTCCATGTGGAGTTTGCACATTCTCCCCATGTTTGCATGGGTTTCATCCCCGCAACCCAAAAAAATGTGCAGGACATGTGGATTGGCCACGCTAAAATTGCCCCTTAATTGGAAAACATTAATTGGATACTCTAAATTTTTCAACAAAGAAACATTTGATGTGGTGTACATAGACTTCCAAAAGGCATTTGCTAAAGTGCCACGTAGCAGGCTCATCTGCAAAGCTGAAACCTATTGAATAAGAGGAAATACAAGGAAAACGGCAATGTGGATACAAACTTGGTTGAGTGACAGGAAAAAGAGTGGTGAATTGTTATTTTTCAGCTGGAAGAAAGTTTACGGTGAGGTTCCCTGGAGTTATAATTGGATCAGTGCTTTTGTTGATCTATATTAATGACTTATACTTGAGTGCACAGAGCACAATTTTCAAATTTGCAGATGACGTTAATTTGAATATATTGTGAACGTGAGGAGAATATTGATAGACATCAAGAGGACATGAATAGGTGGCAGGTAGAAATTTAATGTGGAAAAGTGCGAACTGATACAATTTGATAAGATGAACAAAGAGGGACAATATAAAGTAAACATAGAACATAGAACATAGAACAATACAGCGCAGTACAGGCCCTTCGGCCCACGATGTTGCACCGAAACAAAAGCCATCTAACCTACACTATGCCATTATCATCCATATGTTTATCCAATAAACTTTTAAATGCCCTCAATGTTGGCGAGTTCACTACTGTAGCAGGTAGGGCATTCCACGGCCTCACTACTCTTTGCGTAAAGAACCTACCTCTGACCTCTGTCCTATATCTATTACCCCTCAGTTTAAAGTTATGTCCCCTCGTGCCAGCCATATCCATCCGCGGGAGAAGGCTCTCACTGTCCACCCTATCCAACCCCCTGATCATTTTGTATGCCTCTATTAAGTCTCCTCTTAACCTTCTTCTCTCCAACGAAAACAACCTCAAGTCCGTCAGCCTTTCCTCATAAGATTTTCCCTCCATACCAGGCAACATCCTGGTAAATCTCCTCTGCACCCGTTCCAAAGCCTCCACGTCCTTCCTATAATGCGGTGACCAGAACTGTACGCAATACTCCAAATGCGGCCGGACCAGAGTTCTGTACAGCTGCAACATGACCTCCCGACTCCGGAACTCAATCCCTCTACCAATAAAGGCCAACACTCCATAGGCCTTCTTCACAACCCTATCAACCTGGGTGGCAACTTTCAGGGATCTATGTACATGGACACCTAGATCCCTCTGCTCATCCACACTTTCAAGAACTTTACCATTAGCCAAATATTCCGCATTCCTGTTATTCCTTCCAAAGTGAATCACCTCACACTTCTCTACATTAAACTCCATTTGCCACCTCTCAACCCAGCTCTGCAGCTTATCTATATCACTCTGTAACCTGCTACATCCTTCCACACTATCGACAACACCACCGACTTTAGTATCGTCTGCAAATTTACTCACCCACCCTTCTGCGCCTTCCTCTAGGTCATTGATAAAAATGACAAACAGCAACGGCCCCAGAACAGATCCTTGTGGTACTCCACTTGTGACTGTACTCCATTCTGAACATTTCCCATCAACCACCACCCTCTGTCTTCTTTCAGCTAGCCAATTTCTGATCCACATCTCTAAATCACCCTCAATCCCCAGCCTCCGTATTTTTTGCAATAGCCTACCGTGGGGAACCTTATCAAACGCTTTGCTGAAATCCATATACACCACATCAACTGCTCTACCCTCATCTACCTGTTCAGTCACCTTCTCAAAGAACTCAATAAGGTTTGTGAGGCATGACCTACCCTTCACAAAGCCATGCTGACTATCCCTGATCATATTATTCCTATCTAGATGATTATAAATCTTGTCCCTTATAATCCCCTCCAAGACTTTACACACTACAGACGTGAGGCTCACCGGTCTATAGTTGCCGGGGTTGTCTCTGCTCCCCTTTTTGAACAAAGGGACCACATTTGCTGTCCTCCAGTCCTCTGGCACTATTCCTGTAGCCAATGATGACATAAAAATCAAAGCCAAAGGTCCAGCAATCTCTTCCCTGGCCTCCCATAGAATCCTAGGATAAATCCCATCAGGTCCCGGGGACTTATCTATTTTCAGCCTGTCCAGAATTGCCAACACCTCTTCCCTACGTACCTCAATGCCATCTATTCTATTAGCCTGGGGCTCAGCATTCTCCTCCACAACATTATCTTTTTCCTGAGTGAATACTGATGAAAAATATTCATTTAGTATCTCGCCTATCTCTTCAGACTCCACACACAATTTCCCATCCCTGTCCTTGAATGGTCCTACTCTTTCCCTAGTCATTTGCTTATTCCTGACATACCTATAGAAAGCTTTTGGGTTTTCCTTGATCCTTCCTGCCAAATACTTCTCATGTCCCCTCCTTGCTCGTCTTAGCTCTCTCTTTAGATCCTTCCTCGCTACCTTGTAACTATCCATCGCCCCAACCGAAACTTCACACTTCATCTTCACATAGGCCTTCTTCTTCCTCTTAACAAGAGATTCCACTTCCCTGGTAAACCACGGTTCCCTCGCTCGACGCCTTCCTCCCTGTCTGACCGGTACATACTTATCAAGAACACACAGTAGCTGATCCTTGAACAAGCCCCACTTATCCAGTGTGCCCAACACTTGCAGCCTACTTCTCCACCTTATCCCCCCCAAGTCACGTCTAATGGCATCATAATTGCCCTTCCCCCAGCTATAACTCTTGCCCTGCGGTGTATACTTATCCCTTTCCATCATTAACGTAAACGTCACCGAATTGTGGTCACTGTCCCCAAAGTGCTCTCCTACCTCCAAATCCAACACCTGGCCTGGTTCATTACCTAAAACCAAATCCAACGTGGCCTCGCCTCTTGTTGGCCTGTCAACATATTGTTTCAGGAAACCCTCCTGCACACACTGTACAAAAAACGACCCATCTATTGTACTCGAACTATATATTTTCCAGTCAATATTTGGAAAGTTAAAGTCTCCCATAATAACTACCCTGTTACTTTCGCTCATATCCAGAATCATCTTGGCCATCCTTTCCTCTACATCCCTAGAACTATTAGGAGGCCTATAAAAAACTACCAACAGGGTGACCTCTCCTTTCCTGTTTCTAACTTCAGCCAATACTACCTCGGAAGAAGAGTCCCCATCTAGCATCCTCTCCGCCACCGTAATACTGCTCTTGACTAGCAGCGCCACACCTCCCCCTCTTTTGCCTCCTTCTCTGAGCTTACTAAAACACCTAAACCCCGGAACCTGCAACATCCATTCCTGTCCCTGCTCTATCCATGTCTCCGAAATGGCCACAACATCGAAGTCCCAGGGACCAACCCACGCTGCCAGTTCCCCTACCTTGTTTCGTATACTCCTGGCATTGAAGTAGACACACTTCAAACCACCTACCTGAACGCTGGCCCCCTCCTGCGACGTCAAATCTGTGCTCCTGACCTCTATACTCTCATTCTCCCTTACCCTAAAACTACAATCCAGGTTCCCATGCCCCTGCTGCATTAGTTTAAACCCCCCCAAAGAGCACTAACAAATCTCCCCCCCAGGATATTTGTGCCCCTCAGGTTCAGATGTAGACCATCCTGTCTGTAGAGGTCCCACCTTCCCCAGAAAGAGCCCCAGTTGTCCAAAAATCTGAAACCCTCCCGCCTGCACCATCCCTGTAGCCATGTGTTTAAATGCTCTCTCTCCCTATTCCTCATCTCACTATCACGTGGCACGGGCAACAACCCAGAGATAACAACTCTGTTTGTTCTAGTTCTGAGCTTCCATCCTAGCTCCCTGAAAGCCTGCCTGACATCCTTGTCCCCTTTCCTACCTATGTCGTTGGTGCCAATGTGGACCACGACTTGGGGCTGCTCCCCCTCCCCCCTAAGGACCCGGAAAACACGATCCGAGACTAATAAAGAATAATTCTAAAGCGAGTGTAGGAGCAGAGACCTAGGAGATGGCAGTGATGAATGGGAAAGTAGTTAATAAGGTGTACGGGATCTTGGGCTTTGTAAATAGAGGCATAAAGTATAAAAGCCTAGAAGTTATGATGAACCTTTATTAAACACTGGTTCGTCTTCAACTGGAGTACTGTGTCCAATTTTGGACATCGCACTTTAGGAAGGTTGTGAAGACATTAGAAATTTACCAAAATGATTCCAAAGGTGATGGACTTCAGTTACACAGCTAGATTGGATAGTCTGGGCCTGTTCTCCTTCGATAAGGGGTCTGGACAGAATTCACAGAGTTGTTACAGCACAGAAGGAGGCCATTGAGTCCATTGTGTCTCCATTGGCTCTCTGAATGAACAATTCACTTTAGTGCCATTCTTCCACTTTCTCCCTGCACATTTTCCTTTTTAGGTAATTTTCTAGTTCCTTCTTGAATGCTTTAATTAAACCTGCCTCCGCCACACTCTTGGGCAGTGAATCCCAGACCGTAACCAACCTTTCTGCATATTTCACATAGCTTTTGTTTCTTTCACGAATTACTTTAAATCTGTGCCCTTTTGTTCTCAATCCTTTCATGAGTGGGTCACAGGACTTCCCTATCTGCTCTGTCCAGACCCCTCTGATCCTGTCATTCAGCCAATCATGTATCCATGTTGCTACTGTCCCTTTTATTCCGTGAGCTATACGTTTTTGCACAAGTCTGTTGTGTGGCATTGTAGCAAACACGTTTTGGAAGTTCAAATCCACCCCATCAACAGCATTGCCCTCATCAACCCTCTGTGAAGTCTTCAAAAAACTCCAGCAAGTTAGTTAAACATCACTTTTTCCCTGATAAAATCCATGCTGGCTTTCTTATTAATTAACCTGCATTTGCGCATGTAAGTATTAATCTGGTCCTCAATTATATTGCCTGGATGTTTTCCCACCACTGTAAATAGGGAGAAACCCCATTCCCACTGGTGGAGAGAAACGGAACCAGAGGGCACTAATTGAAGGTAAATGGCAAATAAAGCAAAGGTGACATCTATGAACCTTATTCAGTCTCCTGCCACCTATTTCCCTATTCAAGCTTAATAGATTGTCTCTAATTCCATGTATGCCCATTTTTAAGTGTCTTATGTGAAGCTTGTTATATGCCTTCTTGCGGGCAATATAAGTAACATTCATGGACATTCCCCAATTTAGTTAACTCATCAAAATATTCAACTAGGTTTGTTGAACATAACTTGCCCATGAGAAATCTAGTATGTGTCTCTTCTCCACTTAAAAGTGTCCAAATGCTGTTTTTGTGAAAGAGGAATCACATACATCTAATTTATTAGTTTTTTTGAGCAGATAACAAGGAAGGTTGATGTGTACAGTTAGATTTCCAAAAGGCATTTGATAATGTGCCACATCATAGGTTGCTATTAGAAATCTAGGATGTGTCTCTTCTCAGCTCATATTTTGTCCAAATGCTGTTTTTGTGAAAGGGGAATCATATACAACTAATTTATTTGAATTTTTTGTGGGCATAATAGTAGCTCAGTGCTTCACAGCACCAAGGTCCCAGGTTCGATTCCCAGCTTGGGTCACTGCCTGTGCGGAGTCTGCATGTTCTCCCTGTGACTGCGTGGGTTTCCTCCGGGTGTTCCAGTTTCCTCCCACACGTCCCAAAAGACATGCTGTTAGGTCATTTGGACACTCTGAATTCTCCCTCTGTGTACCCGAACAGGCGCCAGAATGTGGTGACTCGGGGCTTTTCACGGTAATTTCATTGCAGTGTTAATGTATGCCTACTTGTGACAATAAAGATTATTCACTAGGAAAAGCTTTTTTTTCAGAGTATGGTTAGGATCTGGAGTGCATTGCCTGAGAATGCGGTGGAGGCAAATTCAATTGTCTTTCAAATGGAAATTGGATAATTATCGGAATAGAAAACAAAAATGAAGGTCTGTGGGAAAAAAGCAGGAAAGTGTAATTAACTCAGTATTCTTGCTAAGTCCAGCACGTGCATGTCAAGCCCAATGACCTCCTTCTTGTCCATTGTTTGATTCCCTGATTTGATGATATTGCGCTGTAACTGCACAGCTTCTTACTACTTACTCCTAAAAATGGAAATGTAATTAAGAATGAACTACCATAGCACAATACAACCTGACAGACAGTCAGGCATATGGCACTGTAATTAAAAGAACTCACATCACTGGGAAAACACATTTAGCTGGTATCTGCATGAATCTTTGCACCTAATCATGGGTATCCCAAAGGAAATATCTATGTGTGATGTTTCTGTGCCAAAAATGTTTCCTGTAAATTTTATGCTCTATTACAAGAAAATATTGTTGCATTTTCTTGCTTATGTTCCCATTTTTCCAATTAGATGACTTTCTACCATGACACATGTTAATTCCTGACTGCTCGAAAGTAAGTTACCATTACCAACCAGTATGTGGACACTATATGAAACAGCTGTTTTTTTTCTACTTCTATTGAACCTAATTTTTGCCCCACTGCAATCTTTTAACACAACTGAAATCAGTAACTCTGACTGAATGAATGAAGAAACAAAGAGGATGAAAGTGGAGTAATCTTGTGGCTATTTTACTGGACTAACAATCACGAAGCAGATTCAAATGGTTCAATGGGATGAGTTTAAATCCCACCATTACAACAAGGAATTTAAACTTGGTTGTTAATTAGAATAGCTCTGGTATCAGGGATGATAATGATGGAACAACTGGATTGTTGTGAAAATCCATCTGGTCCTCCAATGTCCTTTAGTAAAGGGAATAAACTAAGACCTATCTGGTCTACATGTGATTCCAGTCCACAAAAACTTGGTTAACTCTTAATTACCCTCTGAAATTGCACAGTAAGCCACACAGGCTATTAAGGATGGACAATAAATGCTGCCCTTGCTCATGACACCCATATCATGTGAATGAATGAAAAAATAATTGCCATCCTGTGCCTCCTTCTTGACCCAGTAACTAGGTATTAACATTTGGATTGTGGAGACTGTTCCTGCATAGTTAATGTTTGTATTATTAAAACTAATTATTTCAGCATTCAAATAAGAGTGTTGAATAGGTGGGGTGGTGATTTAAATAATTAAAAATATTGTGCTGAAGGACAGTTCATACTTCCATGGGGCATTGTACACAAAAGAATGTAGTCGTGACCTGGTGATTTTCTCTTCAGCAACTCAAAGAGCCTCCCCCTTTTTCAACTTCAATGAGCAATATGACTAAGGAAAGGCATAAGGAGATTTGCCTATGTGTTCCTCTTGTGTGCTTTGTGGTAGCTATATTAGGGGTATCGTGCATCATGCTTCAAGGAAAAACAGAAGCTCATCCCAAAAGATTCCCCGCCTGTAAGCAGTCAATATTGCACAAGGTTTTAGCTCTTCTGCCAGCAGCATTGAAAATATGACAGTTCCACAATTGCCCTGTTCATAACCCTGTACATGGCACCTTATCCTGGGCCTTTGGTGTCTTCACAACAGGACAGAGCCGACCATCCCCTCAGGTCTCAAATGACCCTTCTACTCTTATAATAGTAATACTCCTTGAATTAATCATTAACATATCTCCACATCCTCTTTCATACAACCTAACACAACTGTTCGACACCTTGGTCTAGTGCAAGATCAGTTTCAATCCCAAATGACCCAGAATCGCAACACAATTGGAATTAACAATTAGTCATTGGTCTAGGGATATGATTCTCGCTTAGGATAATTCAATCAATGAGCATGCGAGAGGTCCCGGGTTCAAACCCCAGGCAAACCCTTTACTCCAAATTCAGACATTATGATTTGTTTGTGGTGCAGATGGCAGGATTGATTTATCGGGCGACACGGTGGCAAGCAATGCTCCCTCACAGCGCCAGGTACCTGGGTTTGATTTGAGCTCGGGTGACTGTATGTGTGGAGTATACACATTCTTCCTGTGTTTTCTCCCACAGTCTAACGATGTGCAGGTTAGGTGGATTGGCTATGCTAAATAACCCCTAGGTGGGGTTTTCATAGAATTTAGAATTTCATAGAATTTTTACAGCTCATTCGGCTCATCGAGTCTGCACCGGCCCTTGGAAAGAGCACCCTACTTATGCCCACACTTCCACTCTATCCCCGTAACCCTACCTAACCTTTTTGGACACTAAGAGCAATGTACGGGGTTACGCGGATAGAGTGGAGTTTGGGCCGAGGTAGAGTGCACTTTCAGAGGATGCAGACTCCATGGAGTGAATGGCCTTCTTCTGCACTGCAGGGATTCTATGAATTCTGAGAAAATACCCAAAGTCTCTGGCTGCCCAATACCTAGTCACCAGGTTTGTAAATTTAAACACAATTAATTTTTATTAATGACAACCATGAGCAAATATGCAGCAAATACAACTGGTTGACTACTATCTAATCCCGAACCCCCTCTTTAACTTGTCCCACCCTTTACACACACACAAGACAGACAAACACAGAGGAGAAAGAGGGGTATGAAGAAAATAATACAAAAGTTAAAAAGGATTGAAGTCTCTGGGCTAGATTCTCCGATTCTGAGGCTGTGTCCCTACGCTGGCATGGGAACTGTGGTGTTTTATACCCGGAAAGATGGCATAAAACGGCCAGCGATTCTCCATTTTGCAGGGGGCTAACATGCTGGCAGCGTAGAGCACCCAACTCTAGCTGCCGATATGGCCCGGAGAATTGCCAGGTCCGTGGACGCACATACGCACGGTGGCGGTCTGCAGCAGCCGTGCCGTGCTACATGGCGAAGGCCGCTCCCGGACCTGGCCTGTGAAATAATACCCCCCTTTGGCATGCTCTCGCACCCTGGACCACGTCCCCCACAGTGCCCCCAGCCCCTAATAAAATTCCCCCCTGCCCCGGATCAGCCCTCCCCCGACTGTGGCGGTGCTGGACTGTATCTGCAGCCGCCATGCCGCATTCCTGACGCATGAGACCATGAGAGACCCACGACATCAGGAACTTGTCCGGTCGGGGGCGGAGCATCGGCGGGGTGGGCCTCAGGCAATGTCCCGAGGCCATCGATGCGTGGTGTGGCGTACTCTCGATTTGGTTGGGAACTGTGATTCTCCGGCCGATCACCGAACGTGATTTTGGCATCGGCGACAAGAGAATCCAGCCCTCTGCTTATGATGGATGTCTTCCAGTCCACATTTCTTCAGTCGCGGCCTTCAATTGGAGATTTTTGCTTCCAGTCTGTAATGGTTTTCACTGTAGGTTAATCCAGGTTTCAAGGCCGTCTCGGCAGGTTCAGAAAACAGCAGCTAGGCAGCATTCCTGGAGAAAGAGAGAGACAGACAGCGTCCAGAACCCACTGCCCTTCATGTGTTTTCTGAAAACCACCCCACACAGGAAGGACCCAATCGCCACCTATCGTCGGACACAATATGACCTTTGGCCAATTCAGTGGCAACCCGCCAACCAATCAAACCAAATCCCTCCAATCTCTCGGGTGTTAGAAAGTCTAACTTCTGCAGTTCAAAAGCTAAATCTTCAATAGCACAGTGTACTATGTTTTAACTTTTGAGTCCCTCACTTCCTCTGCTCAACTTAAAGGAATACGTCCATTAAGTATCCATGGATCAAAATGATGACGACAAAGTAAATAAATGCAAAATATGGGGATCAATAAGAATGGTCTTTTCACAACCGCAACCAGATTACCAAGCTTTTCCAGGAGAATAATCTTACCATTGTCAGTTATTTGTAACCTCCATAGTCAGTAGAAACTTGTTCTTTGACAAATAATTTGAAAGTGGCTTTTTCTTTGCATTGTGATTCAGGCAGTAGATCCCAAACAGCAAGGTATAAATGAATCCAAATATGAATTATGCTGATAATATCAATGATATGGATGGTATGGATTATAATGAATAAATTATTAATGTTTCATTACGTTTTGGGATGTTAAACATGTCGAAAATCATATTTGATTAGACTTTATTTCTCATCTCTCAAGGAGAAATGTCTATTATTGAAATAGCCCTGTTCGTTCCTGTTCTGTATGAAGGTGCTTTGGTATGTAGAAATATTGTAATTCATTAAGCATTATAATTACGCAGAGAAGATTGGGAATTTTTAAATGCAGGTTTATGAAAAGCTAGCTGCGCGTATTCAGTGTTGCATTCTATTAAATTAGTCTCTATTCTTAATTCCAATAAGAGGGGATAATTTTTAATCTTAGTCATTTATTTCCCTTTTTTTTTATTAAATCTGTTTAAGGTCACACATACTTTGCAAACCAGAAGGGGCTGGTTTAGCACAGTGGGCTAAACAGTGTAATGCAGAACAAGGCAGCAGTGCGGGTTCAATTCCCGTACCAGCCACCCCAAACAGGCGCCGGAATGTGGCGACTAGGGGCTTTTCACAGTAACTTCATTGAAGCCTACTTGTGTCAATAAGCGATTATTATTTGTTATTATTATTAATCTATGATAACGTGAGGGACTCTCTTTAGCAATGGTTATTGAGGTCAATCTCAAAAATACCAGAAAGGTGGGATTCTCCGGCCATGCCTGCCCGGCGACCGGAAATTCCTGCCTGAGATCAATGGACCTTTACATGATCCGCATTCCACCCGTGGCGATCTTGTGGCGGGCGGGACAGAAGAATCCAGCCCAGAGACTCAGACAGCAGTACATAGTTCAGAGGTGATGCTGCTTTTGTTCCGAAAGAAGTGTTCTTCAATTTGCATTTTATATTTAAGACGTATTGACAGATGCTTATATTTGTGATAAAGCTTTAAGGATTTATTCCAAATGCCCCAAGGGCTTCTCAACGTTATTTCATTTGAAGTCAATTAAAAGGAAATTCAGTAAAATGGACACTAAATCCCCCGCCAGTCATTTTGCATCCTCTCAGAATATGAATTATATCTCCAACATTGAGTATCTTTTCTTCTGATCGGAAACATGTTACATTTTTCTGAATTTCATTTTATGCGCCATTGTTCCACCCACTGACATATTTGATCTAATTCATTCTGTAACTCCTGAGCCACTTGTTCCAATTCCACGCACAATTTGGTATCGCGCAAATTTGATTGCATAGCATTGAGTTTCTGCATCCAATTTGTTTATGCATTTCTCCAGGTCTCCCTTTGCTGCTCTGAACACCTTTATAACAGGTTACTGAAAATTCTTATATATATTTTGGTCGGCGTGTTTTGGATTCTCCCTGCAGCGTAGTGTACACTGGGCGGGATTCTCTGGTCTCCCAGCTGCGTGTTTCCCGGCGACTGGAGGTGGCCCGCCGTTCGCTGGCAGTGGGATTCTCTATTCCTGCTGTCAATGAGATTCCTCACTGAAGCCACCACACGCTTCCGGGAAACCCGTGGGCGGGGGTGCGCTGCCGTGGAGACTGGAGAATCCCCTCGCCAGTGAACGGCCGGAGAATTCCAGTTCGAGTCCTTCTTCTAATTTGATTGCTGATCCATTTAGGTTACACAAGCTAAGTCTGAATTTTGGAAATATTTTTATTTTGTGCACTCAACATCTAAAAATGTTTCAATTACCTTCTACTGAAGTAACCTTTCCAATCGATTTGCTTTAGTTGCTACCAAAATTAATTGGATGTCAACCTTTAAAATTATATAACTCTCATGTTAAACTTTATCACTGTAGGTTTGCTGTCTCTCAGGAGTCTTATGATCCAGCAAACATTCAGGAAATGAAAATCGCTGAGTCCTGTTTTGCAACAAGCATAGAATAATATGGTTTAACATGATCCAGAAGTGAACAAAGCCACAAGGTGCAATGCTCATTCTGTTCTGCTGATCAATTAGAAAGTACACCTTGGGCGCAAGTTACCAGCTGCATCCCGCCGGAATCAGGGCGGGACACACAGACTTAAGTGAGTTTAGAAACCCACTTAACTCTGCTGATACTTGATCGAACTACCACCCAGCACCTACCAGCCTTGCCAAGGAGACTCCAGCCTGGCTTTGTTTAGCACTGATACAATTGAAGTGTTCAGAATCACAAGGCATTTTCTTAAAGTCGAGTATGATAGCATGGGGACCATGAGGATCAGGCAGAACAGCACTGGGGCAGGTCTCCCAAACGATCGGAGGCTCCCGAATAGTTGACTTCTGGGCACAATGGCACCCTGGCATTGCTAGCATGGCACCCTGGAGTGGCAGTGCTGGTATTTTGCCTGTGCCAGGGATCGGGCCTGGGAGTGCCGCGCCTGTGTGTGGTGGGTTGTGGGGGTCCTGAGGACCCCCTTATAGGTGAGTTGGGGTATTGGGGGGGGGGTCTGGGGGTCATGTCGTGGGGTCGAGAGATCGGGGGGTCATTTAAAAATGACGACCCGATCTCTTTCTGCACAAAGGAGATCAAAACCCCTCATATGCCCCTGGTGACACCTTGAGTGGCATTTTTGTTGATGTCACCTCATATCTTTGAAGGGCACGCAGGCAATTCTCTAATGGAGCCTTCACAAATATCTTCTATCTATGCGTGCATCCATAACAGTGACACACACCCTTGCAGCTCATTTTGTCATTCGTGATACTGAATCCAAGTTCTATGTCGGATGCCAAAACCACTTAGCTCGACTGTAACCTCCATCCAGGTTGCTTTGGGCAGGCTGGGACGTCTCCTTTTTCCATCAGCAGGTACAAAGACCTCCTGCCTGTCACTTAATTCCTGGAAAAAGGCTTGTAAGAAGTCATCATAAAGTCTGTACTTTTTGTTCTCCCCATCACCTGGTTCTTTTCCCTCCACCATCTGTAGAGAGATAGAGAGTTAGCACCCTGATGCTCCTTGGGCACGATTTAATGAAAAACCTTGCCGATGCTCGGCCTGGCGAGGCCGTCACCACTATCGAACGTTAATTTGTTCACTTAACAAGGCCCCGCAGGATTCACACCGCAAATCATGCTTCGCCGACTGATTCACCTGGGCTCGCACTCACCAGCCCCACGCTAACAAGTAACAGCAGCACTTAAACCGCTGCTGCACAGCCGACCCCACCCTGCTCGCAACCATGGCACCGAGGAGACTAGCACCATGATTTGGAGAAGGCGACCTGGGCAGATTGCTGAATGCAGCGAAGGTCAGGAGGGAAACAGGCCCACCCCCCCCCCATCTAAGAGAACACTTCAGAGGAGAGCTCAGAGGACACCATTAAATCCGTGTCACAGCTGGCACCCCACCCTTCACCATCACAGAGACACACACTACTTTGGAGAATGTTGTGGTCAGGCTTCTGGGCACATTCTGGTGGGCACCATACAGTTGCAGATACAGATCAAGTGGAGGCAAGAATGCCCTGTGGAAGCGGCAGTCAGAGGTCTGCTGGCTCCCAGGTCCCAGCTGGGTTCCAGTCAGACTCTGAGCCTCTGGGCCAGGATAACACGGATCTGATGCAGTCGATAGGGTTGAGATCCAGAGGGGGATGTCAGCGACACTCCAGCAGGTCCACAGCCAATAGACCCAGAGGCTAAAGGCGAAGGAGATGGCGAGACCGCCCCCCCCCCTATCTGACAACGACACGTCCAGCAGTCAGCACCTGGAACGAGGCGGCATGGCAGGGCATGTGCCACCGACATGTGCACCGGCCCTCAGGCCTCAGAGCCCCCAGAAGACGCACGCCAGGGGCATCGAAGGCCATGGGGCAGGGTAGGCAGCACTTCTGATGTGCTTCCTGGGGACAAACGTAGTGGTAGAGCACGGAGGGCGAAGCATGTGGAGGATCACGGAGGGTGCACAGGGGGTGGGTAAAGGGGGTAATCAGGGGATAAGTGGAGTGCTGGAGGTTGTCGGAGAGGGGTGAGATGAGTGGGCTGGTACCATCAGGAGAGTGGTACCATTGGGGACACATTTGTACACCATTAAGGTCCGTTGGCCTCAATCAGTATGATGCCTCTGTCACTTTGTTCAGGGCGACCCAGGCTTGTCCACCTCCCCCCTCACCCCCCTCCACACACCCCGGAACACCGTGTGCAGATAATGGATGTGAGCGAGTACTCAGCAGACAGGCAGGGGTCAGACTATGGCATTGAATGAGGAGCTCCAGAGGAGTCCAATGCACCGCTCAATGACAGCTCGAGTGACCTCATGGGCCTCGTTATATCGGAACTGCGCATCGGTCTCTGGCCTCTGTATTGGCAACATTAGACAGGGTACCCCTTATCCCCAATAGCCAACAGGTCATCCAGGGTGGTCCTCGAAGATGCTGGGGATATCCGACTGCCCCAGGATATACCTGTCATGCAAACTCCGAGAACAGCTAGTGGCGAAGGACAAGGAGATGGCTAATGTCAAATGGGCACACCAATCTTGTCTCGCTCACCTAAGTAGCTTTCAGTTACAGTATGATAAGGCCTACCAAGACACGCAATGCACAGTCTCGGTAAGAGATGAAACAGCACCAAGTACAACAATTGATAAAGCAATGTGATGACTTAAAAGCAGCTCTACGAGCACTTCAAGTTCCACCACGGAACAGAGGCAGAGTTCGGTAGACCATGCCAAGTGCAGTCAGCAAATTGCAAAATTGCAATCACTGCTCTCAGTTCAGAATGGTTTCAGAGACACCTTTGGACCAAATTTAGATCAGGAAGATGGCCCCGATTGGCAGGAACTTAATGAAACGGCCTATCGATACGTAAATGGAACAGAGATTCAGAATAGAGCCCCCCCAGGCCCCGAAAAGCAAAGCACCCACACCACCGACTGCACAGGCAGCACTCAATCCTATGAATCCAGTCACCACACAGCGCAGAGTACCGACAGAAGGCCAACCCGATTTTGTGTACACCACTCCACTAAGCATCACCCAGTTAAGGGATGCCCGTGATAAAATAGAAACCTTTCACCCCACATCAGACCCACACCATTTCTTTGAGCGAGTTAGACAAGACAGTCATGTACAGTCTGGACGAACAGGATCAAGTGAAACTCATAGTAATGTGCCTTGACCCGTCTGTTAATTCAGCCCTTCCCGACCCACAAAATGTAGGAGGAGGAAGCCTCCAGGATATGAAAACAGCCATCCTAGATGCAATTGACTATAATAGAGGAGATCCCTTAGAAGGACTCAACCGATGTAGACAGAAGAAAGGAGAGCATCCAACAGCATTTGCTGGATGCCTCTGGATACACTTCACAGCAGTATTTGGAGATTTAGCCCGCGCCCATTTAACTGCAGACAATAGGGCCAAATGGACCCGTATTTTAGTCTCCCACGCCACAGATGCAGGACAAAAAGCATGTGCAAATTATGACCCCTCAGACCCTGCACACAATGAAGTGTAGGTTCTGAAAAGACTCTCTGGAGCTTGGGAACAATCTCTACATAAAAAGGCAGAGCAAGAGAAGGTAGAAGCAAACATGAATCCAGTAAGGACACATCAAGACCCCGCATGGGTAAATGAAGGTCGAAATAACACGCAGCACCCTAAAATGCAGGAATGCTACAATTGTGGACAGAAGAGACATTACACCCAAGAATTCCACGCCCCCCCGAAACAGCAACGGAATCAGCACGCAAATGCCCCACCTAGGAACAATGCCAGGCCTATCGTTAGCGTTAGCGCCCGTTCGGATAATTTGGCCATAAATGGCACCGATTGACGGTGTTCGGACTCCTCAACTTGGGTCTGCGACACACTTTGGGACAAGTCCGGAAGACCGGTAGTCACAGGCACACTCCGGGGACACCCTGTAGAGTTCCTTTGTGACACAGGAGGGTCCCGAACCACATTAAACTCCTCCACGATGTACCAGCGGGATATATGGCCCACTACAGACACTATCACTCTTAGTGGATTTACAGGACACCTCCAGCAGGGACACATTATGGTCCCTGTGGATATTCAGATCGGTAACATTAGAACCAAGCACTCAGTCATTTTGGTAGATTTACCCCAGACAGCAGAGCACATCTTGGGGATATATTTCATGAGCTCACGCAACCTTTCTTTTGACCCCGTAAATAAGTGTGTGTGGAAAATGGCTAGAGCAGCACGAGCCCCCGCCACACTCACAGCAGGAGACTACAAACACAGGATTAACTCAGTGGGGGATTACTGGTTTGATCCACAAACCATTACCACGGACAAAACAGTTAAGGAAGTCTTGAAGAAACACAAAGCATCTTTTGCCCAGCACAAGCACGATTGCAGTAAAATTCCAGGAAGAGTCACCATTACAGGTCCCGATCCTAAGCCCCAGAAACAATACGGTTTTCCACAGCAAGCCGAAGGAGAAATAGCTAAAGTAATTCAAAGTTTACTGAATCAAGGTGTAATTCGGCCCGTAGCCTCAACAAACAATGCCCCGATTTGGCCCCGTATGAAAACCAGATGGTTCATGGAGACTGACCATCGATTATAGAGAATTAAACAAAGTAACTCAGTTAGCAGCCCCTACCGTTGCCACGAGTCCCGAGACCATGTTAAAGCAGGGACTACAGACAAAATGTTTCATGGTTCTGGACATTAGCAATGGCTTTTGGTCCATTCCATTGGATGAAAAGTGCCAGTACAAATTTGCGTTCACCTTCCAGGGACAGCAATACATGTGGACATGCATTCCACAAGGTTTCCACAACTCCCCCACCATTTTTCACAGACAATTGGCGAATGGATTATCAAAATTTTCCTGACCCGAATGCCTCATTCAGTATGTGGACGACTTGCTCCTACAGACTGACACCAAGGAAGAGCACATTTCGCTTCTTTCTGAACTATTAGGTCTCCTAAAAGAAATTGGATGTAAAATCAACCCCCAAAAAGCCCAAATTCTCCAAGAAAAGGTCACTTATTTACGTACAGTCATAACGCATGGTAAGCATGAGATTAGAGCAAAAACGTATTGATTCAATTGTTAAATTGCCCTTGCCGCATAGTGTTACAGCACTTCGGTCATTTTTAGGATTGGTTGGTTACTGCAGGAACCATATAGACGGTTTTGCCACAAAGGCAGCCCCACTTTCCGAGCTCCTTAAGAAACAGGCCCCATGGAAATGGCTTCCACAGCACACGGATGCCGTAGATGCATTGAAACGCGCCCTAAATACAGCTCCCGCTTTGCAGGCACCAGACCCACACTCCCCATACGCAATAGAGGTAGCGACCACCGACCAAACCCTTTCGGCTGTACTTCTCCAGGAAAGGCACGATCGTTTAGGACCAGTAGCCTATGCCTCATGAGTTTTAGATCCAGTAGAGCAAGGACTTTCTGCCTGCGAAAGGCACTTGCTCGCAGTTTTTTGGACTGTTCAGTACTTCTCGTACATAACAGGACTCAACCCTGCAACCATTTTGACCGAACACATCCCAACACAGCTACTGTTAGACAGTAGTCTAAAAGACGGTATGGTAAGCCAAATTAGAGCAGCGCGCTGGACCCTACTCCTACAAGGACACAACATCACAGTAAAGAGGACAAAGATGCACATGTTTCTGGCCGATAATTTACAATATGCCGGAACCCCACATGAGTGTGAAATCATTGCAGCCAAGCACAACAGAGCAACCTTTATTCCCAAGTCGCTACCGACAAAAACAGGCATCAGACCACAGAGAACACAGCCCACAGATAATTTGCTAAAAATCTATGTAGATGACTCCTCCACAATTCTAAATGGAAAAAAGATTACAGGTTGTGGCATATATGTAGAAGACGCGCAGGGATGCCCATTAGAGGAGACATCGTTACAATTGCCAGGACATTTAGTTTCACAGGCAGCCGAGTTAGCAGCCATTGCATACATTGTGCAGCATCCAGATTCGTTCCCGACCCCAGCAGACATATATTCGGACAGTTTATATGTTTGCAACAGCTTGTCGGAATTCCTGCCCCTGTGGGAATCTACAGGATTTATATCCCCCGACGGTAAACCCCTACCCTCAACGCCATTACTAAAGCACATTATCAAAGAAGCTAAAGACCGCAAATGTGGAATCATAAAGGTTAGGTGCCATCATTGTTCCTCCCCACCCGGTAATGTAAAAGCAAACGCCCTAGCAAAAGCAGGCTCACGACATGGTCACTTTTGGCACCCCCCGAGAGTGCCCCAGTACACGTGGTCCAGGTCTCACAGACCAATATTCAAGATTTGGTACAGGCACAAAAGGAAGATGACACGCATAATGAAATTTTCAAAAGAGACTTCCCAGCTCCCTATGATAGGTTCAAAGACACTTTAACGGTACACGATGGAATCATATTGAAGAATGGTATTCATGTGGTCCCCACCCAGGACAGGAACCAGATTATTTGTCAATTCCATGACGGACACGGACATCAAGGGATAGAATCCACCCTTGCGACCTCAGACCTTTCTGCTGGTGGCCCGATTTAAAAACTGATGTAACCCACTACATTGAAAATTGTTGAATTTGCGCCCAGAACAACCCAGACAGATACGCAAAGAAAGGTCAGCTAAGATACACCCGCCCTGTTAATGGCCTATGGACGAACTTACAATTAGATTACATTGGTCCCCTCCCCTCCTGCAGAAATGGATTTAAATATGTGTTGATCGTAATCGACACCTTCACAAAATGGGTGGAAGCATTTCCTTCAAGGACAAACACGGCTAAAGCGACAGCAAAAATTCTACCCAGCAAATATTTACTAGATGGGGACTCCCCCGTAGTATTGAGTTGGACCAAGGTTTGCCCTTCACAGGAAGAGTAATGAAAAACGTCCGAACAATTTTCGGAATTAAACAGAAGTTTCACATTGCCTATCACCCACAATCTAGTGGCATTGTGGAACGCATGAACCGAACCCTAAAGGCAACACTTAGGAAGATGGCGCAACAACATAACACGACATGGGACACAATTCTCCCATTCACACTGATGTTTATTAGAAACACGGTGTTGAGTTCAACAGGATACACCCCCCACATCCTCATGACCGGACGACCCATGAAGGGTACCGAGTATTTATTTGGACTTGATTTGGCCAGCCCCACAGTCACCGCCCTTACCCACGAAAAAGTGGTCCAACACATAATGGAAAAGATTAAAGCAGTACAGCTCACTGCGATTGTTCAACTAGGCGCTAGGAAAAAGCAGAGTAAGGCCTGCTTTGATAGAACAGTACACCCGATAGAGTATACAGTCGGACAGCAAGTCATGGACTCCCTGTACAATCTGAATTCATTCCTCTCCCCCAAATTTGCAGGACCCTACTCAATTTCTGGTAAAGTAAGCCCCTCAGTTTATAAGATTACGTATCCAAATGGAAAGTCAGGATGGTTTCATATAAACCAGCTTAAAGTTTATGGAACGCAGTTCAGCCACTCACACCACATTTCACTGACAATAGCAGACAACGAAGACCCGCCCACTGGCAACCGAATCCAACCCTCCCCCAGCCAGGTCAGCACGTCCACAGACACGACTTTGAAACCGCCCCAGAGACGAGTTTCCGACTCACACTTGATTCGGCTGCTAGCGACAGCAAAAGCACTACGGACGTACTTGAAATCCCCAACCAATAGCAAAACAGACCAGGCCCCAGTCACTACAGCCCCAGTGGCACTGACCACAATATGTTCGGCCCCTCAGAGACCCATTTATTTGCCACTACCAGAACCTGACCCGCCACCCGACGATAGCGACCCCCCCTTGCCGCTACCGCCCTACAGGATAAGAAACATTGGCACCGCGATAACTCTTATCGACTGATAAGAAACAACGAGATGGATCTCACGTCGGCCCAGGCCGCCTTGGCACAGAAACTCCAGTCATGAGTTTGGCAAACGGGAGATGGTGACGACTCAGAGTCTGACTCCCACCATGCTAACCCCTTTATGACCCTTTTCGGAATGGAACCCTGAGGTGTCCAGATGATGAGAGAAAGGAACCGATTGAGATTTACGGTGTCCTATTCTCTGATGGAGCCTGCCCATTTTTAAAATTTGCTTTTTATGTTCAATGTTTGTCTCTTGTACAACTTTGTGTGTTGATCTCATTCCAAATCCCTTGATGCAGTCATAACTACCCTTTTGACGCCACATAGTAGTTAAAGGAACAAGTTTGTCGGAAGTCCATATATATTCAAATTCTTTCCATTCTTGTAAGGTCACTCAGGCAGTGGAGTAACAGCACTGATCCCCACCCTGCCTGAGGACCCGCTATGTATTTGGTCAGCCAAGCTCGGATAGTGGAGCAATAGCACTGATCACCACGGCTCATACGCACCCCATTCGGAAATTTATTTTCTAAACTCTTTTACTGGTTTAAAGAATGCACTTAGCCACAGTTTTTGTTTGCTTTCCAGCAACCCTTTGGTCGCTAACCCCCAACTGCTATTTACATGTTCAAACACTTGGTTGAAACAAATTTGCTGCCAGGAAAAACTACCTCAACACTGGACGGAGAAATTATCTGCCCACTCAGTGCATTGAACACAGGCTGTCAGAGTACTCGCACTGTGACACAATTTCTTTCTCGGATGTCTTGTCTCCCAAATGGTTGGTTTAAAAAAAAAATGAGGGAGTCACATATGGTGACAATTCTAAATGGGAAATTGATGTTAAGGAGAAACAGACAGACAAAAGAGATATTAAACAACAAGATAATAACAGATAATATGCTTGTACCCCCAGGAATATACGAATATACCAGGAGACAGAGAAAGACAAAGACAAAATGAAGACGGACCAGATGACCTGCATCATGATCGGCGTTGGATCACTACAGTTGCGCCCGTTATCAGCCCCTATACTCTTCACCACACAGGCCCTAAACATGACCACCCAACACGATACCCCTAGCCCGGACACTACACCACACATAGAAACAGCCACTGATACCCCCACATAGTGCGATAATATCATAAAGTGGTATTCCCTTTCTTACACGTTGGAAGCCCTATTGATTATAGCAATACTTTGCAGTGTTGTCCAGACACTCAGACTTTGGAAATGGCCTCCCGCTCCCCAGTATACACGCTCAGAGCCCCTTTTCTCGGACTTCAACAGACCCCACACTCTTTCTGAACCCTTTTCTGCCTGATTAATTCCGCGGTTTTCAAGACAAATTATTTTCTCCGTAACTGGCATAAGTGTTAAGTAGAAATGTAATGCTGCTATTGCTTATTTAGTACTGTAATATAAGTTCTTTGGTTATTAGCTAGCAGCATGAGTGTAGTTTAGGTAAGGACAGTTAGAGGTTCCCCTGTTTGTGTCAAGAAGTTGAAATGTATGATTGAATGTTATAGTGCCCCCTTAGAATTTTTATAGATGTGTGATGTATTGAAGGAAAACTTAGGTAAATGGTCCAATCCATAGGACAGAGTAGTATAGAACTTGTCCTTGATTAAGGGTACCCGGCATACCAGAGAACAGAAGAAGATTCAGTAGTGTGATCCATCACACTTTGCGTTTAGGATCAAGAGGACGGACTGTAGCTATCTGGGATGGCCACTTACAACAAGAAACTTGGACGTTCGCAAAGCCTAAAGGGAAATATGGACAATGTAAGATTCAGGCAGACACAGAGCCTGCATGTATATTCGTGAGCAGAGAATCCAGACAGCATCGAAACCCCCAACCGATTAGCATTTAATGGCCCATCTCCGTAAGACAAAGGATTGATACTCAGGTAACCAATACAAAACCAGACGTTTCGGCGCCACTGCCTTTACTCAGGAAGCATAAACAGCAAGGTCAATGACCGCTTAGGACATGCCCAGCCATCAAGGCACTCGCCCCTTTATTGGCTCAGATCGAAGGCAGTGATCAAGAACTGCCCAATTAATTGGGTCCAAACCTAAGGACCGCCCAAAAGAGCACAAAACCCCCAAGGATAAAGGGAGACACTGCCATGTGTTCGATCTCTTTTGGACCTGGTGCTCCGGTAACGTCCATCTCCAACTGCAGCACCACGACCAGAAGCAAGTCAAGTTCAACGCTCGCTACCAGAAGGATGATCCTAGCCGAACCGCAGTTACATCTCCCGATCCAGACAATCCAGATTCGAACAAAGGCCATTGTTCCTCTGACCTAAGCCGGGTGCCTGAAGTTAAGTACAGGTTATCATAGTTGTTAGGTGTAGTTTAGCTTGTAGTGTTTATGTTGCATGTATAAGTTAATCTTGTGTGTAAATAAAGTACCATTGATCTTGAACTAACTAACTGGTTGTTTGGATCTTTGATCGATACCCGGTTGAACCTTGTGGCGGTATCATTTGATACCTGGCGACTCTGAGAGCATATCATATCACTATCTAGATAAAAGAAGGCCAACTTATTGACTGCCATATTTATAGCAAGTAAATATCGCAACAGTGCATGGGGAGGGGCCCTGCACAAGGGCTGCCACCTTAAGCCTCTGGCAGTGCTGCTGCCACCACCTTACCCGCCGTCTGGCCTGCCAACAGCATCACGAGGGCACTTTCGGCGGGGTTCAAGATATCATCCATCCCATGTAATATTTGTAAGGAATTGGGAGAGGGTGAGGGACAGACAACCAGCAATATCTTCCACTCTGGGACATTTCAGTCCCCCATCGCCCCCCCCCCCCCCACCCACCCACACCCAGCCCTCGCAACCCCAGCCACAGCAGAGATCCCTGTTCACCGGACCCTGTACCCTAGATACCCACACATAACATGACTGAATCAGGCATAGATGACTCGAGAGAAAAGCATAGTACCATATTTCCTGAGGCTACTCTGAGAAAGGAGAGGAAGGCTGGTAGGCAGATTAGAAAGGTGATAGGATGAATCAATAATGCGATGGATAGACAATGTAGTTTGTAGCCGGGATTCTAAGTCCTGTATCGTCTGTTGCTTCCCGGGGGCAAGGGTTCGGGACATAAAGGATCGGCTGGACAAACTTCTGGATAGGGAGAGTGAACAACCAGAGGTTGTCCTTCATGTGGGAACCAACAACATGGGAGGGACGGTTTTAAGGTCTTGCAGGACCAGTTCAGGAGTTAGGGAGGAGGTTTAAACGTAGGACCTCCAGGGTAGGAATCTCAGGAATACTACCTGTGCCACGAGCTTCATCATTTAGGCAAAGGCAGGTCAGGAACATAAATGCGTGGCTTCAGAGATGGTGTTGAAGGGAGGGGTTTAGGTTTTTGGGTCATTGGGTTCAGTTTGGGGAAAGAAAAAAGCTGTTTAGATGCAATGGGCTTTATCTGAGCTGAAATGGAACCAATCTCTTGGCGGAGAGAGTAAATAGTGTAGTGAGGGTGGTTTTAAACATGTAAGCCAGGGGGTGGCTTGACTAATGGGCCTAGATTTAGAAGTACCAAGTTTCGAAGTACCGGTGAGGGCAAAAGGGAGAAGATGGGGAATAGGGAAAAGGAAGTGAGAGAAGGCTTGAGAGTTGACAGTGAACAAAGAAATAGTCACCTCCCAAAGTGTAAGAAAGAGATAAGGGCCAGATTAAATTTTATGTATTTAAATTCACGGAGTAGTGAAATAAAATTGGGGAACTGGAAGCAGAAATTGCTCTAGGGGCATATGGCAGTGTAGCATTGACAGAAACATGGCTCAAGCCAGAACACGACAGAATACTTAACATCCCGGGTTATAAGGTTTTTAGTAGGAACAGAATGGGTAAAAAGAGAGAAGATGCATTAGTTTTGGTCAAATATAATATCATAGCTCTTACGAGATGCCGTTCCTGAATTAGAATCTATATGGTTGGAGGTGACAAACAGGAAGGGAGCGGTTACCTTATTTGGTGTTGACTGTAGACTTTCAAATACTGGGGAGGAAGTGCAAGAGAGCATTTGTCGGCAGATTATGAAAACCTGCATGGCAAGTAGGGTTGTGATAGTTGGGGATTTCAATTACCCCAAGGTAGACTGGAAAATGGGTTGAGTTTGGAACATAGAAGGGGAGAAATTCATGCAATGTGTGCAGGAGAACATTTGGAACAGTACATTTCCAGTCCTATCAGGGAATTAGCTGATCTGAGGGAATGAGGCTGGGCAGATGGAGAACGTCAGAATAGGGGAGCCGTTGGGAAGTAGCGATCATAATATAATACAATTCAATATTAAGTTGGAAAGGATAAAAATCAGTCATGAATTAAGATTCCAGACTGGAAAAGGGCAAATTTTAGGCATCTAAATTTGAACAGGAGCAGGTTGATTGGAAACATATTTCGCTGGATTAAACCATGGATGAAAAATAGGAGACTTTCAAAGGAGAGATGAATAGGGTGCAAGCTAGGTACATACCCATGATAAATAAATACAGGGTGTCCAAGCTAGAGTAGCCTGGATTCCTAAGGATATTGATGATAAAATAAGGAAGAAAAAAGAGGCATATATGATGCATGCCGGAATAATAACAATAGAAATCAGGAAGAGTATCTCAGCAGAGAGGCTAAGGCTGGAATAAGGAAGGCTAAGAGTAAAGGATTGGAAACTATGCTGAAACAAATAATAAAATGTTCTTCAAACACACCAATGGTAAAAGATTAGTGAAGGATAGAGTGGGCCCATAAGGGACAAGCAGAGTAAACTGCTTCCTGAAGCGGAGGACATGGCAGTGGTACTAAATAAGTAATTGCCTTTACCAAATTAGAAGATGGTGACAATGGCCCAGTTGAAAATGTGGGTGTTGAGCAGCTGAACAGTAGTGATAGATAAAAATAAAGGTGCTAAAAAGGCTGGCAACACATTGGTAGAGAAGTTGCAGGCCTGGATGGGATGCAGCCTAATTTGCTGAGAGAGGTAAGGGAGCATATTGCAGAGCAGTTGACAGAGATTTTCCAGGTCTGTGAACACAGGATTAGCCCCAGGGGACTGGAGGATTGCAAATGTGATGCTGTTGTTTAAGAATGGGGCAAAGGATGATCCAGGAAACTACAGGGGCAGGATTCTCCATTGCCCGACACCGATACCGTAATCGGCGATCGGACGGAGAATCCCTGTTTACCACCGAATCGAGGGCGTCGGCTGTTTTCGGATGCTCCGCCCCCTCTAAAACAACATCATCGAGGAGTACGCCGCAGGACGTTACCTGAAGGCCAGCCCCTGATGGGCCCAGTTCCCAACTGCGTGGGGGACATGTACTCTCAGTTTTCGGGAACCCGGCGTTGCGGCTGCGGACTGTGTCCAGCGCCGTCACAGTCGGGGAGGGGGAGCCGTGCTGCTGGTCGGGGGGTGGGGCTTTGGCTAGGACTGAGGGGACTGGTGGGGGGGGGGTGGCCCGGGGATAGCGAGGGGGTATCCAAGGGGGCACTATCTGGCAGGTCGGGTCTGCGCGCGGCTGGCGCCATGTTGTACATCGTGATCGTTGCAGGTCGCCGCAGTCCACATGCGCGGCCAAGGACCTTGCAATTCCCGATGCATTCATATCGGGGAGGCAGTGCGTTTTACGTGGTGAAGCTTTTAGCCCCTCATCAGTTGGAGCATCGTCGTAAAACCAGACACAGCCTCCAGACATAGCCTCAAAATCGGAGAATCCAGCCCCATACCTGTCAGCTTGACATCAATAGGGGCCATAATACGGGATGAGATAAATACACATTTAGAGAAAAATAAGATTATACCAGACAGTCAGTATGACTTGGTCAAGGGCAGGTCATGTTTGACAAACTTAATTGAGTTATTTGATGAGGTGACACAGGTAGTGGATGATGGTCGTGCCATGGATGTTGAATATTTGGACTTTCAGAGAGCATTTCATACTTTAGCAAATTAAAAATGTTTGGGATTGATGGATCCTTGGCAGCATGGATTAGAAGTTAGCTAATAAATAGGAAACAGAGTGTAGGTATAGATGGGAATTTCTCAGACTGGAGACGAGTTGAAAGTGGTGTTCCCCAGGGCTCAGTGTTGGGACCCTTGCTTTTTCTGATTTATTGAAATGATTTGGAGCAAAATCTCTAAGTTTGCAGATGATACTAAGCTAGGGAGAATAGTGAATTGTGAGGACGACGCTGAGCGACTTCAGAGGAACATTAACAGATTGGCCAAATGGGCAGACACCTGGCAGATGAACTTCAATGCAGCGAAATGTGAGATAATACATTTTGGTAGAACAAACATGGGGAAACAATACAGGCTGAATGGTACAACTTTGAGGGGAATACAGAATCAGAGGGACCTCAGGGTTTAAGTGCATAAATCTATGAAGGTAGCTGGCCAGTTGAAACAGTTGTTAATAAGGCTAATAGGATCCTTGGGTTTATAAATAGAGGCATAGAGTATAAAAACACGGAAGTGATGGTACACCTCTACAAATCATTGGTCAGACCTTATTTGGAGCATTGTGTTCAGTTCTGGGCACCATATTTAAGGAAGGATGTTAAAGCCCTGGAGAGAGTGCAGAGGAGATTTACTAGAATTGTACCAGGAATGAGAAATTTTAGATACAAGGAAAGTTTGTATGAAATTGAGCTTGTTCTCCTTGGAGCAGAGAAGATTAAGAGGTGACCTTATTGAGGTGTTCAAAATTCTGAACAATTCTGACAGGGCAAATAACTTCAGAGAGTCGTGAACACCGCCCAGTCCATCACACGAACCTGCCTCCCATCCATTGACTCCATCTACACCTCCCGCTGCCTGGGGAAAGCGGGCAGCATAATCAAAGATCCCTCCCACCCGACTTACTAACTCTTCCAACTTCTTCCATCGGGCAGGAGATACAGAAGTCTGAGAACACGCACGAACAGACTCAAAAACAGCTTCTTCCCCACTGTCACCAGACTCCTAAATGACCCTCTTATGGACTGACCTCATTAACACTACACCCTGTATGCTTCATCCGATGCCAGTGCTTATGTAGTTACATTGTATATGTTGTGTTGCCCTATTATGTATTTTCTTTTATTCCCTTTTCTTCTCATGTACTTAATAATCTGTTGAGCTGCTCGCAGAAAAATACTTTTCACTGTACCTCGGTACGCATGACAATAAACAAATCCTATCCAATCCAATAAGGATATTCTATTTCCACCAGTTGGCATGTCAGTGACTAGGGAGTCACAATATCAAGATGCTTAGCAAGAGAGCTAGGAGTCAGATGAGTAGAAACTTTTTTAGAGAGTTGTTGGGGTTTGGAATGCACTACCTGGGAGAGTGGTGGAGGTGGATTCCATAGGACGTTTCAAAACAGAGCTGGATACAGATTTGAAAGTGATGAATTTAGAGTGCTAAGGAGATAGGGCTCGGGATAGCTAGGTTGCTCTTTTGGAAGCCGGTACAGACATGGTGGGCCAAATGGCCTTCTTCTGTGCTGTAAATAACAAACTAACAAACATTCATCCCCCAACTCTTTTGGTCGGCAACCAGTCAACTGACCTTTAAATGGCCGATTTGCATAAGATATGCCAGTTTTCAAAGGTGGGGTTGGGAGCTGGCGGGACACAGACTTCCAGATTAACCTCCAGCCCACCATCAAGGTATATGAATTCCAATCCATTACAAAGGCATAGCTCCTAACTCTCCAACCCACCACCAGTGTCAATGGGTGGGCTTTTACTCCCGTTCCCACCAATGGGATCTTCTGGTTCCTCCAACGGCAGAAGATGCGAACAACGGGAAACCCTGTTCACTGCAGCGAGACAGGAAGATCCTGCCGCCGACCAATGGTGTACCCCTCAACTGCCTCTAAACGGGGCGGGGAAGGGAGGGGGGGGCATGGAAAATCCCATCCAATAAGCATTTCTTTCTGGGTGTACAAGTAATTAGTCAATGAGTGCCCCTAACCTGTAGACTTTAATTTGTGCAATTAGCAGATAGTTGATGGCAGCCTCCAGGTGGCGGTAGAATTTCAGCAGTGGCAAGAGGGGGCTCCGAAATGGCCACTAATTAGCCACTTGAGGTCCTCTACTGTTTCGAAAGAGGGCAGACTTCCAACGGCTGCCCTGCTGTTGGTAAAATTGCAGCAGATATGGGGCCAGGTGCAGGAATACCAGCACTGTGTCCAATTTTAGAACATAGAACATAGAACATTAGAGCGCAGTACAGGCCCTTCGGCCCTTGATGTTGCGCCGACCTGTGAAACCACTCTAAAGCCCATCTACACTATTCCCTTATTGTTCATATGTCTATCCAATGACCATTTGAATGTCGTAGGCCAGATGGTGGGGGATGAATGTAATGCGACATGAATCCCAGGTCCCGGTTGAGGCCACAGTCATGTGTGCGGAACTTGGCTATAAGTTTCTGCTCGGCGATTCTGCGTTGTCGCGCGACCTGAAGGCCGCCTTGGAGAACGCTTACCCGGAGATCAGAGGCTGAATGCCCTTGACTGCTGAAGTGTTCCCCGACTGGAAGGGAACATTCCTGCCTGGTGATTGTTGCGCGATGTCCGTTCATTCGTTGTCGCAGCGTCTGCATGGTCTCGCCAATGTACCACGCTTCGGGACATCCTTTCCTGCAGCGTATGAGGTAGACAACGTTGGCCGAGTCGCACGAGTATGTACCGCGTACCTGGTGGGTGGTGTTCTCACGTGTAATAGTGGTATCCATGTCGATGATCTGGCACGTCTTGCAGAGATTGCCATGGCAGGGTTGTGTGGTGTCGTGGTCACTGTTCTGAAGACTGGGTAGTTTGCTGCAAACAATGGTTCGTTTGAGGTTGCGCGGTTGTTTGAAGGCAAGTAGTGGGGGTGTGGGGATGACCTTGGCAAGATGTTCATCGTCATCAATGACGTGTTGAAGGCTGTGAAGAAGATGACATAGTTTCTCCGCTCCGGGGAAGTACTGGACGACGAAGGGTATTCTGTCGGTTGTGTCCCATGTTTGTCTTCTGAGGAGGTCGGTGCGGTCTTTCGCTGTGGCGCGTTGGAACTGTCGATCGATGAGTCGAGTGCCATATCCCGTTCGTACGAGGGCATCTTTCAACGTCTGTAGATGGCTGTTACGCTCCTCCTCGTCTGAGCAGATCCTGTGTATACGGAGCGCTTGTCCATAGGGGATGGCTTCTTTAATGTGTTTAGGGTGGAAGCTGGAGAAGTGGAGCATCATGAGGTTATCCGTGGGTTTGCGGTAAAGCGAAGTGCTGAGGTGACCGTCCTTGATGGAGACAAGTGTGTCCAAGAATGCAACTGATTTTGGAGAGTAGTCCATGGTGAGTCTGATGGTTGGGTGGAACTTATTAATGTCATCGTGTAGTCGTTTCAGTGATTCTTCTCCGTGGGTCCAAAGGAAAAAAATGTCATCGATGTATCTGGTGTATAACGTCGGTTGAAGGTCCTGTGCGGTGAGTAGGTCCTGTTCAAACTTGTGCATGGCAATACTATGCCACCTATATGCACACCAAGAACAGAAAGCTTGAGAAACTTGGCATCACCACCGGCAGCAGCCAAGCC
The DNA here is from genome assembly GCF_047496885.1 of Scyliorhinus torazame. Taxonomy (NCBI): domain Eukaryota; kingdom Metazoa; phylum Chordata; class Chondrichthyes; order Carcharhiniformes; family Scyliorhinidae; genus Scyliorhinus; species Scyliorhinus torazame. The sequence continues at coordinate 241,012,191 of NC_092713.1, forward strand.
ACCCCCGGTGCCACAGTAGAAAACAATACAGGGAAATCTATTGTCAACTTGTCAGACTACACCCTTCAACCAGACGAAATCAAAGTCCTCAGCAGAGGGCTCAATTTCTGCACCACCACCAAAATGGACCCCATCAGTCTCACGGCAGACACAGAGGAATTCATCAGGCGAATGAGGCTCCGGGAATTCTTCCACAGACCCCAAGAGGCCAACAGCGAACCCAAGCAGACTACCAATGAACCGGAACAGCAGACCGAGAGATCTGTGGTGTGGCAACCGAAGAGGAAAGAGTCGAATTGGAACCCTCTGGAAGGCCGCTGCCTTAGACTCGACATGTATGCCCAAGCCGTCAGGAGTCGCGTCAATGCCAGATTCATCAGTCGCATTCACAAGACAGCCCCGAACGTCACCCAAGCACAACGCAATGCCATCCGCGCTCTCAAGACCAACCGCAGCATCGTCATCAAACCAGCAGACAAAGGAGGGGCCACTGTCGTACTGAACAGAACGGACTACTGCAAAGAAGTATACCGACAACTGAACAACCAAGAACACTACAGACAGTTACCCGCAGATCCGACCAAGGAACACATCCGCCAACTTAACAGACTGATCAAGACCTTGGATCCAGATCTTCAGAGCACCCTACGTGCTCCCATCCCACGTACTCCCCGCATTGGAGATCTCTACTGCCTCCCGAAAATACATAAGGCTAACACACCAGGCCGCCCTATTGTTTCAGGCAATGGGACCTTGTGTGAGAACCTTTCTGGCTACATCGAGGGCATCTTGAAACCCATCGTACAAGGTACGCCCAGCTTCTGTCGCGACACGACGGACTTCCTACAGAAACTCAGCACCCATGGACCAGTTGAACCAGGAACATTCCTCGTCACAATGGACGTCTCGGCACTCTACACCAGCATCCCCCATGACGACGGCATTGCTGCAACAGCCTCAGTACTCAACACCGACAACTGCCAATCTCCAGACGCAATTCTGCAACTCATCCGCTTCATTCTGGATCACAACGTCTTCACCATCGACAACAAGTTCTTCATCCAGACGCACGGAACAGCCATGGGGACCAAATTCGCACCCCAATACGCCAACATCTTCATGCACAAGTTTGAACAGGACCTACTCACCGCACAGGACCTTCAACCGATGTTATACACCAGATACATCGATGACATTTTTTTCCTTTGGACCCACGGAGAAGAATCACTGAAACGACTACACGATGACATTAATAAGTTCCATCCAACCATCAGACTCACCATGGACTACTCTCCAAAATCAGTTGCATTCTTGGACACACTCGTCTCCATCAAGGACGGTCACCTCAGCACTTCGCTTTACCGCAAACCCACGGATAACCTCATGATGCTCCACTTCTCCAGCTTCCACCCTAAACACATTAAAGAAGCCATCCCCTATGGACAAGCGCTCCGTATACACAGGATCTGCTCAGACGAGGAGGAGCGTAACAGCCATCTACAGACGTTGAAAGATGCCCTCGTACGAACGGGATATGGCACTCGACTCATCGATCGACAGTTCCAACGCACCACAGCGAAAGACCGCACCGACCTCCTCAGAAGACAAACATGGGACACAACCGACAGAATACCCTTCGCCGTCCAGTACTTATCCGGAGCGGAGAAACTACGTCATCTTCTGCACAGCCTTCAACACGTCATTGATGACGATGAACATCTTGCCAAGGTCATCCCCATACCCCCACTACTTGCCTTCAAACAACCGCGCAACCTCAAACAAACCATTGTTTGCAGCAAACTACCCAGTCTTCAGAACAGTGACCACGACACCACACAACCCTGCCATGGCAATCTCTGCAAGACGTGCCAGATCATCGACATGGATACCACTATTACACGTGAGAACACCACCCACCAGGTACGCGGTACATACTCGTGCGACTCGGCCAACGTTGTCTACCTCATACGCTGCAGGACAGGATGTTCCGAAGCGTGGTACATTGGCGAGACCATGCAGACGCTGCGACAACGAATGAACGGACATCGCGCAACAATCACCAGGCAGGAATGTTCCCTTCCAGTCGGGGAACACTTCAGCAGTCAAGGGCATTCAGCCTCTGATCTCCGGGTAAGCGTTCTCCAAGGCGGCCTTCAGGACGCGCGACAACGCAGAATCGCCGAGCAGAAACTTATAGCCAAGTTCCGCACACATGAGTGCGGCCTCAACCGGGACCTGGGATTCATGTCGCATTACATTCATCCCCCACCATCTGGCCTGCGAAATCCTACCAACTGTCCTGGCTTGATGCAATTCACACCTCTTTAACCTGGGGTCACCCCATCTCTGGATCTGTAAAGATTTAATCACCTGCTAATGGTCGCATTCCAAGCATTGTTTGGCATCTTTGAATTTGTCTATATATGTGTTTCTGGAACATACCTCTTCATTCACCTGAGGAAGGAGCAGCGCTCCGAAAGCTAGTGACATCGAAACAAACCTGTTGGACTTTAACCTGGTGTCGTAAGGCTTCGTACTGTGCTCACCCCAGTCCAACACCGGCATCTCCACATCATTTGAATGTCCTTAGTGTTGGCGAGTCCACTACTGTTGCAGGCAGGGCATTCCATGCCCTTACTACTCTCTGAGTAAAGAACCTACCTCTGACATCTGTCTTATATCTATCTCCCCTCAATTTAAAGGTATGTCCCCTCGTGCTAGACATCACCATCCGAGGAAAAAGGCTCTCACTGTCCGCCCTATCCAATCCTCTGATCATCTTGTATGCCTCAATTAAGTCACCTCTTAACCTTCTTCTCTCTAACGAAAACAGCCTCAAGTCCCTCAGCCTTTCCTCATAAGATCTTCCCTCCATACCGGGCAACATTCTGGTAAATCTCCTCTGCACCCTTTCCAATGCTTCCACATCCTTCCTGTAATGCAGCGACCAGAATTGCACGCAATACTCCAAATGCGACCGCACCAGAGTGTTGTATAGCTGCAACATGACCTCATGGCTGCTAAACTTAATCCCTCTACCAATAAAAGCTAACACACCATACGCCTTCTTAACAACCCTCTCAACCTGGGTGGCAACTTTCAGGGATCTATGTACATGGACACCGAGATCTCTCTGCTCATCCACACTGCCAAGAATCTTACCATTAGCCTAGTACTCAGTCTTCCTGTTATTCCTTCCAAAATGAATCACCTCACACTTTTCTGCATTAAACTCCATTTGCCACCTCTCAGCCCAGCGCTGCAGCTTATCTATGTCCCCCTGTAACTTGTAACATCCTTCCGCACTGTCCACAACTCCACCGACTTTAGTGTCATCTGCAAATTTACTCACCCATCCTTCTATGCCCTCCTCCAGGTCATTTATAAAAATGACAAACAGCAGTGGCCCCAAAACAGATCCTTGTGGTACACCACTAGTAACTGGACTCCAGTCTGAACATGTCCCATCAACCACCACCCTTTGTCTTCTTCCAGCTAGCCAATTTCTGATCCAAACTGCAAAATCACCCTGAATCCCATGCCTCCATATTTTCTGCAGTAGCCTACCATGGGGGAACCTTATCAAACGCTTTACTGAAATCCATATACACCACATCAACTGCTTTACCCTCATCCACCTGTTTGGTCACCTTCTCAAAGAACTCTATAAGGTTTGTGAGGCACGACCTACCCTTCACAAAATTTTAGACATCAACTTACCCATTCCACACTCCTCCTATCATACCCCTGGGGGTTGGGGGTGGGGAGGGGGCGTGGATGGGGGTGGGGGGGGGGGGGGGTGGAGAGAGACTTGAGGAAACAATAACAATCTTCATTCTTTTAGTGAGTCATTTCTTCAAAAACTGCCAAAGAATTGTGAGCCATGAAGTCTATTGTTCCTAAATTCATGCTGCCAATTGCTTATGATTGCTATACTTCAGTCGCCTTAGCTATTTCCCCAGTTATTTTCTTCTCCTGTTCTTCCATTTTCATTTTGCTTCATAGGTACGACAGTAGTGATTTATTCGGAGGTTTTAACCATTTTGGATGTGGATGAATCATCTCAGCAAATTTGAAAATATGCTTTCTGAGGATGATTTTTGATATTCTAAATAATGAAATATAAACATTTTGCCTTTCAGAAGCTGTTTGAAATGTGGATGTAAAGAGATAATTATGTTTTGAACTATCTGTGAAATTATTTTTTTTCTCTCAATAATGTATTTCTGAGAAATTATTTACGTTCAGCGTATAAATTAAAAAGTAATGCTGGAACAAGTGAAGCATACACAACAATCATTAGCTGGAACAGTTTTATTTCTGGCAGTAAAAGGACTTCTGGGAGAATTGCAGGTCTCTTTGACCTGGCCATCTATTTCAGGACATGAGCTGGTTACTGTTGCTTATATTCCTTTTCGTCTGAGATTTATTTTGGACAATGTTTGTCCAAAGGTTTTCATTCCCTTTTAGCCTCCTGTTTAATCTCCTGAAATTTGGATTAGGCCTTTGTTCCTGCAATTCACTTTGATTATTGCTAATGGAAGTAAAGTCTGAATCACTATCAAAGGTCAAATCATCCATTTCATCTTGTGGAACTTTTTGATTGATTCCTAATTTTCCTTTTCTGTAGCTTGCAGGCAGAACAGCAAGGCAAGAAATAGCAATAAATTGTGTTTGTGTTTAACCAGTAATTGTCATTAGTTATATCACTATTACGCCCCAAATAACCTCAGCAACTTACGGCAGGATCTGTAAATCTTTCTTTTAACATTTCATTTTGTAAAGGAATTGTAACCAATAAATTGAAAGCAGAATTAAGCAGCGAAGGCGATTTCACTTCATTCAGCACTGAAATAAATCCTAATTTTAGAATTTAAGTACTGAAATGCGTTTTTTGCAGAATGACCTTCAACATGTACAGGGCACTTTATTCATGATCTTCACCACTTAATTGCTTTGTGAGATGATTTTCTTAATTTTTTCTCAAACACACTTCAGCAGCAGTCCTCAGCATATTGTTAGTCAGCTTGTCTTCCTCTGAATCACCACTCTTATTTGTTAAATGGAATTTGTCTTCATTCAGCCAATAATAAATCACGTCTGAACCCAAGAGGCCAGAGCAGTAGAATCCATTTGCCAATGAATCCTTTGTTCATGGAACTCCATTTTCCAGGTATGAAACTAAGAATTCTCAATGGAGCAAAATGCAAATATATAGTTATCCAAAATGATTACATTTCAGATGACCTCTAATTCCCTTTTAGACGTCCAACAGTCACCTCAGTAGCTCCTAATGCAGCCTTGACCCATGAGTTAAGAATTCTTGAATACCCTGTTTAGGAACTGTTAGCTTGAACAAGAGGGAATAACAGAGGCAAAGGCACAAATAGCTTCTATAACTGGAAATTTGTACAGCTGTACAGAAACCAATTATTGACACCTGTGAGTTAATCATTACTTTGAACCAACAGAAAATAATTTTCTCTTGTTTTACGCACAAAAATGGAATAACCCATCTGAGCATGGGGATCCTTTCTCTTATTTGAAACATACGCAGTGCTCCCTTTATGATTTTTAAATAGAAATTGTGTGTTGTATGACTGTTAAAAATGATTTGTTTGTTTTGCGATTATTTCTCTGCCTTTATTCCTCCAGTCCGATACACTGGGACCAATTATCCCTCCCCATCGCAGTGATAGAATCATGGACACAACATAATGCTGACACATGCAGTGTTATCTATCAGCTTTCCTCCACGGTGCTTTACAAAATCCAATATACTCACAAACTAACAAAAATAAGTGAGAGGCTTACTGGGCTGGAGTTTACTCGTCCCCTCCAGCGCATTTGAAAGCAAAAGGGTGTCCTTCCCGCTGCCTACCCCTTCCACCTCCGACCTGTCTGAAATGTTGCAGGGAGGGCAGGAGTAGTGTTGGGAGGTTCACCGACCCTTGATCCCCGACTGAAGCCCCTAAGTTGCCAGTTGCTTCAGGGCCTCATCTTGTTGCCGTTGGGATTTTATTTGGAGCAGGCAGTGATCCGCTCCATGTGTGCGGTCCAGCAGATTTAGCTCGACGGGTTGTGTCGAGTGGGAATGAGAACCTCCTTTGCGGGTAACCTAGGTCAATCAGGGGTCATTGCTCCCCTTTAACACTCCCCCCAGGCCTCTTCAATCTAACCTTGCCCCACTCACCCTTCAGCCTTGTCCTCCCAGTGAGAGTCTTGACCCCGGACTTAACTCAGGACCAACTGCCAACTGTATTCCCAACAGCGGCCACTAGACCCAGTGGAACTGCTGGGAATACAGAATTGCGATCTGATTGGACAACAGCTCTTTAAGGCGAACTTCCTCGCGAAAAAGAGGCAGAAGTCTCATCTTAAAGCAATTGATGCTGCATTAAATTCCTGTAGGGGGCAGCAATTCGAATTTTGGATGGGCTGCTTCACCCTGACCTTTCAGCAGAGTGGGTGGGGACCACAGCACCTGGTAATGTCCAGCCAACTGCATTTGGTTTTGCGTCAGTTGCCAACTATAAACTGAGTGGAGTTTCTACAATTAAAAGGAGAACAACAAGCCATTCCTTTCAAATTACTTGTCAAATCACATGTGCCTGTAACTTCCTTGGAGTGTAATTAATAATCTTTATTGTCACAAGTAGGCTTACAGTAACACTGCAATGAAGTTACTGTGAAAATCCCTTAGTCACCACATTCCGGCGTCTGGTTAGGTACACAGAGGGAGAATTCATAACGTCTAAATTACCTAATAGGATGTCTTTCGGGATTGTGAGAGGAAACCGGAGCACCCGGAGAACATGCAGACTCCTCACAAGCAGTGACCCAAGCCGGGAATCGAACCTGGGGCCCTCGCGCTGTGAAGCCATAGTGCTAACCACTATGCTACCATCACCATTGTATGGAGAATTAGAAAATCAAAGTTAAAGGAGAGGGTAGAAGTGCAGGCTAATGATGAGGACTTTCAACTGGTTAAAGGAGCCAAGGGCTCAGGAGAGGTTAGTAAAGTTCCCGGACCGAGTAATAGAAAAGAGGGAACATAAGGTGGCAGGAATCTAACCTCAGGCAGAGCAGAAAAAGGTGACAGGTATGAGAAGGGAGGTGGTCAATGCAGGACTGAGGGTGTTGTACCTAAATGCACACAGTATACAGGACAAGGTAAATGAGCTTGTTGCGCACATTGAAATTGGCTGGTATGATGTTTTTGGGCATCACAGAGGCGTGGCTGCAAGGACATCCGGGCTGGGATCTAAATATCCAAGGATATGTGACCTATCGAAAGGACAGGCAGATGGACAAAGGGTGTGAGGTTGTATTGTTAGTCAGGAATGAAGTTAAATCGATAGCAAGAAGGGCAGCACGGTAGCACAGTGGTTAGCACAATTGCTTCACAGCTCCAGGGTCCCAGGTTCGATTCCAACTTGGGTCACTGTCTGTGCGGAGTCTGCACATCCTCCCCGTGTGTGCGTGGGTTTCCTCCGGGTGCTCCGGTTTCCTCCCACAGTCCAAAGATGTGCAGGTTAGGTGGATTGGCCATGATAAATTGCCCTTAGTGTCCAAAATTGCCCATAGTGTTGGGTGGGGTTACTGGGTTATGGGGATATGGTGGAGGTGTGGGTTGGGTAGGGTGCTCTTTCCAAGAGCCGGTGCAGACTCGATGGGCCAAATGGCCTCCTTCTGCACTGTAAATTCTATGAAATTCTATGAAATTCTATGAAAGTGATATAGGATCAGAAGGCATAGAATCTCTGTGGGTAGAGTTGAGGAATAGCAAAGGTAAAAAGGCCCTGATGGGAGTTATGTACAGGCCCCCTAGCAGCAGTCAGGATGTGGGGCAGAAAATAAGTCAGGAGATAGAAAAGGAATATAAAAAAGGCAATATTACAATAATCATGGGGGACTTCAATGTGCAGGTGGACTGGGAAAATCAAGAAAAGGAAATTGTGGAATGTCTACGAGATGGTTTTTTGGAGCAGTTTGTGACAGAGCCTACGAGGGAACAGGCAATTCTGGATTTGGTGATGTGTAATGAGGTAGACTTGATCAGGGAACTTAAGGTGAATGAAACCTTAGGGAGCAGCGACCACAATATGATAGAATTTACTCTGCAGTTTGAGAGGGAGAAGCTGGAATCAGGTATAAAGGTATTAAAATTAAATAAGGGTAACTACAAAGACATAAGGGAGGAGAAGCTGAGCAGAGTTGATTGGAAGAGGAGCCTAGCAGGGAAGATTGTGGAACAGCAATGGCAGGGGTTTTGGTGGTACATACGGGGGCACATCAGGAATTCATCCCAATGAGGAGGAAACATGTTTAGGGGATGACGAGGCATCCATGGCTGATGAAGGAAGTCAAGGACAGCATTAAAGCAAAAGAAAAAGCATACAAAGTGGCGAGAATTAGTGGGAAGCCAGAGGATTGGGAAGCCTTTAAAAGCGAGCAGAGGACAACTAAAAAAATTACAAGGGGGGAGAAGGTGAAATATGAGTGTAGGCTAGCTAGTAATATAAAAGATTGGAAGAGTTGTTTTAAATATATAAAAGGTAAGAGAGAGGCAAACATAGACATTGAGCCACTGGAAAATGAGGCTTGAGAAGTAATAATAGGAAACAAAGAAATGGCAGAGGAGCTGAATAGTTACTGTGCATCAGTTGTCACGATGAAAGACACTAGTCAGATGCCAGAACTCCAAGAGAATCATGGGGCACAGGTGAGTGTAGTGGCCATCACTAAGGAGAAGGTTCTGGGGAAACTGAAAGGTCTGAAGGTGGATAAATCACTTTACTAGATGGGTGACACCCCACTGTTCTGAAGGAGATAGTTGAGGAGATTGTGGAGGCATTGGTGGTGATCATTCAGGAATCCCTGGTGGCAGGGAAGGCCCTAGAGGACTGAAAAGTAGCTGATGTAACACCGCTGTTTAAGAAGGTAGGGAGGCAGACGACGGGAAATGATAGGCCGGTTAGCCTGACTTCGGTCACTGGCAAGATTTTAGAGTCCATTATTAAAGATGAGATCGCGGACTACTTGTAAGTGCATGATAAAATAGGACTAAGTCAGCATGGTTTCATCAAGCGGAGGTCATGTCTGACAAATCTGTTAGAGTTCTTTGAGGAGGTAACAAGGACGTGAGACAAAGGAGAACCAATGGACGTGATTTATTTAGATTTCCAGAAAGCCTTTGATAAAGTGCCGCATAGGAGACTGTTAAATAGCCCATGGTGTTAAGGGTAAGATTCTGAATAGATGATCGGCTGACTGGCAGAAGGCAGAGAGTGGGGATAAAGGGGTCTTTTGCAAGATGGCAGCTGATGACTGTGGTGATGTGCATCAATGTAAATACATGTAGGCTAGCTAGACACTAGAGGGAGCACCAGAAACATCACACACACACACTCAACCAATAGATCAAGTAGATAGGACACGACCAATAGACATTCACGATACACAAGGAGGTGACACGACCACAGGGGGGCATTACACCAACCCATATATAGAGGACACCACACACATGATCTGCCTCTTTCCAGTGGAGACAGTCAGTGAGTGCAGAGACAGGGTTGATTCAATATTACGCCCACCACGTGGATTGCAGTAACTGGTTAGTCAGTCTGGGTAGCTACAGTAGGATTAGCAGTAGTGTCGAACCTGAGTAATAGAAGTGTAAATAGTTTAATAAACGTGTTGAAGTTATCTCCACGTCTGAACCTTCCTTTGTCAAGTGCACCACAAGGAAGCCGCTTCTGTTACACCGAGAACATAACAAATCATGGTACCAGAGTGAACTGTTTCAATCCATATAGCCATACCTCAGCGCACAGTGACAACCAGCAACGTTACCAGCCAAGATTTTCACGATCCGGGTTCCACAGCGGCTCCAGTGCCAACGCGATCTCCGTGAAAACTGGCGGGCATCCCGGCAAAAGTTTGAAATCTTCCTGGTGGCAGCCGAACTAGAAGAAGTGGCCTGAAAAAACAGAGTTTCTCCTCACCATCGGCAGTGCCAGAGCAGAAGAAATCTTTTAAAAATTCAAGTTCTCCAAGGGGCAAAACAGGAACGACTTCCAGGCAGTCCTGGACAAATTCGGCAAACACTGAGGAAAACACACTCCAACCAGCAAGAAAAGGTAAGAGATGCGCCAGTACTCACCACGATGCCGAGATCCCGGAGCAGAGAACAGTTTTGATCGGTGGCCATCTTTCTAAAGGGTCTGCACTTGCACAGTTGCATGAGAAGAGAACAGAACGGAAAGGTCCGTTTGCGCATGCGCATGACGCCGCGCATGCGCAATCACGAAAACAGCCATCAGTAAAGGAACAGCGATCTGCGCATGCGCAATCGCTTGCTACGTGCTACGTCACATGCGTCATGATATCAGAGGCCCTGGACCACGCCCATTTAAAGGGGCAACGTCCCATATCAAAGAAAAAATCTTTTAAAGCTGTAAAACAACCTTCCTTCACCTGGAATGACAGCACAATGTCTCAAATTGAACCAGGAAATGAAATTAACCTCCGAAGAATCCTGCAACAAGCAGTTACCTATTCCCAAACTGATGATTCAGACCTTGAATACTTCGATACCGACCTTTACATTTTCTCCGGACCTTGCGAGCCCAATGCCAGCTCTGACGCAAACAGTGATGATATGGTCCTAGAAGGCTACGACTCGGACAAACCTTTGGGAGGCTACCCCAGTACCTAATCCGAACCGCAACTAGATGTGTTGGACATTGGCGACCCGCGTACTGAATCCGATGCAGACGTGGATTCGTTCTTCAGATTTGAGGATCTTCAGCCCAGCAGATATGACATCCCAACTCGTGAGTGCAGGATGATGCTGCAGCCTGAAACCAAGGGACAGAGAGCGGAACAAGCCCACAGAGAGCAGCCTGCTGCCACACAGAGCATGATCCACGCACCACTCAGGGTTCCTGACTCTAAGAAAGAAGACACGCGAGACTCCACACTGCAGTCCTTGCAGGAACAAGAAGTGACTCCAGTGTCACAAGCCTTCACAGCGAACTCGTGGACAGACTCCACGATAGAAGAAACGCAAGACTCCAGAGCGCAGTCCTTGCACCCACAAAACGTGACTCCAGTGTCACAAGCCTCCGCAGCGAGCTCGTGGACAGCCTCCATGATAGAAGCAACGTAAGACTCTGACGCGCAGTCCTTGCTGGAACAAGACCATGAGGGTCTAGCAACCTCTTCTGACCAACTAGCGGCAGGCGATGCAAGTCTGCCATGCTCAAGTAGATAGCAAGAAGACTATGAAAGTCTACTATGCTCCAGTGCACAGCAGGACAACCATGATGGTCTATCATGCTACAGTGAAGAACAAAGCGACAATGACAGTCCAAGCCCAAATGAAAGACAACAGCAAGACAATGACAGTCCACCCACATTGCTTGCGCCACCAGATGAAGACTCTAACAATTTACCCAACCCAAGTGATCAACAAGCAGCTACTGAGGATCTACCCACAGTATGTGAGACAAGTGACGACAGCATCCCACTTCCCATGCAAGATGTGCAAAGTGACAGACCTCAGCTAGTGTGTACAGAGGCACTCGACGATCACTGTGAGTCCACTGGTGACTCCGGTGACACCATGATACTTCCACCCTCATTTGCTCGAACCTCTCAATGCATTCCTGCATGTTCTGACTCCAGACGTGCAGCTTCAAGAAATCTCAGCTGACTCCAGTGAACCTGCTAAGACTCCGGACGGGGAGCATCAACAAACCAACACTGACTCAGTTAAAACAGACAAGACTCCAAATGGGGAGCAACCAAACGCCGACTCTGATTCACGTAAGCCGGACTTTACTCCAGGCAGGGAGTGCCACAACCTCAGTGATGGCATGCTCAGGGTGATAGCAGATGCCACAACGACAGGAGATGGATCACTTAACAATCACACTGGGTCAGTAATAACAAGCAGCGGCTATATCCACACATTTTTTCCACACAGCAGTGCAGCCAATGACAGCTCATGCTGGACAAACCCAGTATTCAGGCATGCATCAGCCAGCAGTCTATGCAGCATATTCTCAAACAGGCCAGCACAATGGATTGCCCACTAATGGAATCAAGACCGAAGGAGGACTACTGCAAGTGCAATCTGCACTACAGGCTGGATGCCTTAGTTACAGCCCAGGATTTGCTGCACCCCAACCTGGCCAGGCGGCATATTCCTATCAGATGCAAGGTTCTAGTTTCACACAATCACCAGGTATTTATGCGAGCAGCAATTCTGTTTCCAAGTTGACAAGCTTCGACGGTTCTCGGCAGGATCACCCTTCCAGCACAGCAGGTGGCCAGAACCAGTATGTACAGTCTTATCCAACTTCAACACATGGCACATCCATGACCTTGAATGATACTGTTGATGGTACCTCTTCAACGTCAATGACTTATCAGCTACAAGATGCCATCCAATATCACCATCACAAACATCAAAAAAAGAAAGGGACTCCAAATCAGACAGCAAAGTGATTTGACCGCTTCTTGGTTCCTGTGGCACAGGGACATTGATGGCGTTCATAACCAAGAGAGACATTTGACCATGATGATTGATGGTTTTTGGACTCACATGGATGGTTTGGACTTATTGTTTAATCACTGTTCCCATGACTTGTATATACCTTAACTTATCTATCTGTTTTTTGTTCAATTTTCTCAAAGTGTGCAGAAAATATGTAACATATAAAAAAGGGGGGGATGTGGTGATGTGCATCAATGTAAATGCATGTAGGCTAGCTAGATACTAGAGGGAGCACCAGAAACATCACACACACACACTCAACCAATAGATCAAGTAGATAGGACACTACCAATAGACATTCACGATACACAAGGAGGTGACATGACCACAGGAGGGCATTACACCAACCCATATATAAAGGACACCACACACATGATCTGCCTCTTTCCAGTGGAGACAATGAGTGAGTGCAGAGACAGGGTTGATTCAATATTACACCCACCACGTGGATTGCAGCAACTGGTTAGTCAGTCTGGGTAGCGATAGTAGGATTAGCAGTAGCAGAAGTGTCAAACCCGAGTAATAGAAGTGTAAATAGTTTAATAAACGTGTTGAAGTTATCTCCACGTCTGAACCTTCCTTTGTCAAGTGCACCACAAGGAAGCCGCTTATGCTACACCTACAACATAACAATTCAATGAGTAGTGATGTGCCTCAGGGATCTGTGCTGGGACCACAACTTTTCACAATATACATTAATGATCTGGAAGAAGGAACGGAAGGCACTGTTGCTAAGTTTGTAAATAATAAAAGATCTGTAGAGGGACAGGTAATATTGAGGAAGTGGGGGGGGGCGGGGGGGGGGGGGCGTGGGGCGGGGGTGCAGAAGGACTTGGACAGGCTAGGAGAATGAGCAAAGAAGTGGCAGATAGAATACAATGTGGAAGAGTGTGAGATTATGCACTTTGGAAGAAGGAATGGAGGCATAGACTATTTTCTAAATGCAAAAAGGCTTCGGAAATCAGAAGCACAAAGGGACTTGGGACTCCTTGTTCACGATTCTCTTAAGGTTAACGTACAGGTTCAGTCAGCAGTTAGGAAGGCAAATGCAATGTTAGCATTCATGTCAAGAGGGCAAGAGTACAAGACCAGGGATATACTTCTGAGGCTGTACAAGGCTCTGGACAGACCCCATTTAGAGTATTGTGAGCAGTTGTGTGCCCCGTATCTAAGGAAAGATGTGCTGGCCTTGGATAGGGACCAGAGGAGGGTGACAAGAATGATCGCTGGAATGAAGGACTTGTCATATGAGGAGCAGTTGAGGACTCTGTGTCTGTACGCTTTGGAGTTTAGAAGGATGAGGGGGTGCTTATTGAAACTTACGTGGCCTGGATAGAGTGGATGCAGAGAGGATGTTTCCACTTGTAAGAAAAACTAGAACTAGGGGACAAAATCTCAGACTCAAAGGATGACCCTTGAAAACAGAGATGAGGAGGAATTTCTTCAGCCAGTGGGTGGTGAATCTGTGGAACTCTTTGTCGCAGAAGGCTGTGGAGGCCAAATCACTGAGTGTCTTTCAGACAGAGATGGATAGGTTCTTGATTTATAAGCGGATCAAGGGTTCTGGGGAAAATGCAGGAGAATGGGGATGAGAAAAATATCAGCCATGATTGAATGGAGGAGCAGACGCGATGGGCCAAGTGGCCTAATTCTGCTCCTATGTCTTATTGCCTTATTGCCACTCTGTGCCTAATTAGTTATGCCAAGTGTTTTCCATGCCTTTCTCGCCCGACCTTCCAAATTAGGCCTGGGCGATGCAAGCAACACAGCAGTCCTCAAGGCCCAGCTTTGCAGTCCAGCAGCATTGGATTGAAGGAGGACAGTCCCTTTTTATGGCACTAGCTGCTGTTAACAAGGTGATCTTAAAGGTCCTTTCTATTTGACAGGCCAGGGAGAAGGTAAGTCTCTAAGGTTAATGGATAGGATTTGAAGGATTGGACTGCAGGTGGGGGTCGAACATCAGGGAACGGTGGGAAGTGGGGGTGTCGGATATCAGGGGACCGGACTGCGGCAGGGATAGAACATAGAACAGTACAGCACAGTACAGGCCCTTTGACCCACGATGTTGTGCCGACCATTTATCCTGATCTAAGATCAACCTAACCTACACCTCTTCAATTTACTGCTGTCCTTGTGCCTGTCCAAGAGTCGCTCAAAATCCCTAATGACTCTGACTCCACCTCCTCCGCTGACAGTGCCTTCCACGCACCCACCACTCTCTGTGTAAAGAACCTACCCTGACATCTCCCCTATACCTTCCTCCAATCGCCTTAAAATTATGGCCCCTCATGACAGCCATTTCCTCCCTGGAGAAAAGTCTCTGGCTATCCACTCTATCCATGCCTCCCATCACCTTGTATACCTCAACAAGTAACCTCTCTTTCTTCTTCGCTCCAGTGAGAAAAACCCTGGCTCCCTCAAACTTCCTTCATAAGACATGCTCTCCAGTCCAGGCAGCATCCTGGTAAATCTCCTCTGCACCCTCTCCAAAGCATCCACATCCTTCCTATAATGAGGCAACCAGAACTGGACACAATATTGCAAGTGTGGTCTAACCAGGGTTTTATAAAGCTGCAGCAAAACCTAGCGGCTCTTAAACTCAATCCCCCTGTTAATGAAAGCCAACACACCATACGCCTACTTAACAACTCCATCAATCTGGGTGGCAACTTTGAGGGATCTATGTACATTGACTCAAAGATCCCTCTGTTCCTCCACACTTCCAAGAATCCTGTCTTTAACCCTGTATTCAACATTCAAATTCAACCATCCAAAATGAATCACTTCACATTTATCTAGGTTGAACTCCATCTGTCACTTCTCAGCCCAGCTCTGCATCCTGTCAATGTCCTGTTGTAACCTGCAATAGCCCTCAACACTATCTACAACTCCACCAACCATCGTGTCATTGGCAAACTTACCAACCCACCCTTCCACTTCCTCATCCAAGCCATTTATAAAAGCCACAAAGATCAGAGGTCCCAGAACAGATATCTGCTTGACACCACTGGTCACCGACCTCCAGCCGGAATACTTTCCATCCACTACCACTCGCTGTCTTCTTTCGGCCAGCCAATTCTGTACCACGACAGCCAAATTTCCCTGTATCCCATGCCCCCTAACTCTCTGAATGAGCCTACCATGAGGAACCTTATCAAATGCCTTACTGAAATCCATATACACCACACCCACTGCCCGACCTTCATCAATGTGCCTCGTCACATCCTCAAAGAATTCAAGGAGGCTTGTGAGGCTTGATCTACCCCTTACAAAGCCATGCGGAATATCTTTAATCAACTATGTTTTTCTAAATAATCATAAACCCTATCTCTCAGAATCCTTTCCAGTATTTTGCTCACCACAGACGTAAGACTGACTGGTCTGTAATTCCCAGAGTTTTCCCTCTTCCCTTTCTTGAACAGGGGAACAACATTCACCCTCCTCCAATCATCTGGTACTACTCCAATGGAGAGTGAGGACACAAAGATAATCGCCAATGGCGCAGCAATCTGCTCCCTTGCTTTGTCAGACAAAGGGGGGGCATTGGGCATCGGAAGAGGTGAGGGGATCGGACATCGGAGGGGTGGGGATTGGAGGGGTTAGACATGGGGGGTGTCAGCGGTCAGATATCAGGGGGTGGAGGGGGTTAACCTTGAGCAGTGATTAAGAGCTGGGGAGTTGGGGGGGTTTCGGTCAGGTGGGTGTCTAGTTCAGTTGGGGGGAGGGGGGTCAGGTCAGACAGCGGGGAGGGGGTTGGGTTGTTGGGTGGACCAGCGGGGTGGTGTGTCCAGTCTGGTCGAGGGGATGGGGCTTGGGTTGGACCTCGGGCGGGGGAGTTTGGGTCGGGCATGTGGGGCAAGGTGTTGAATTCCATGCATGTGAGAGGAATAATCCCTTGATGGGGGGTGGGGTCAGGGGCCGTATAATACCATGTAAGTGTGGTTAGTCAGGGGTGAGTGACCGAATTCTCCGGCGAGCCAGGGATATGGTGGAGGGGCATTTTGTGTCGGGAGGATACTTTATACTTCTGAGTAAAATTGCCGTGGAAGTGCTTATATGTGAAGTTCCGAGTGGGTCTCCAAGGTGCATCTGTCAGACACACCCCTCCCCCCGCTCCCCCCCAATCCAACACTGGGGAGTTCAGAGCTTATGGCCTAATTAGAAAAATGTAGTTTCACTAAATGAACTGGTAAGCTAAAGATGAGTGGCATAACGTTTTCAAGGCTGGAAAACATTTCCAAATAAAATCAAAATGTGTTTGCAGTAGAGAAGTTGCATTTTCACAACATTTGAATTCTGTTAAGAGACCTGCCTAACAGTGAGTAACTAATGTCTGAATATAAAAGATAGGGAGACTTGAGGATAGATTTTCTATCCCCTCATCTGAGGTACCTGGCAGTTGTGACCATTGATTGAAAGCTTGCAGGGACACCGCCTGTAATTTCCCAATCAATAATCACTTTGGGGTTTGGCCCGCTGCTGCAGGTGAGCATTTGCAAACCTTCATTTCCTCCCATTGTATTTATTGGAAATTCTATTGGTAATCATACTGAATTTATGGTTATGAATCGATAGCAAACTAACTACGATTTTGCTTATTTTTAAATTAAGAAACCAAAATAATGAATGAAGACCCACCACATTGAAAAGATTAGAAGACATAAGAATATAAGAACTAGGAGCAGGAGTAGGCCATCTGGACCTTCAAACCTGCTCCACCATTCAATGAGATCATGGCTGATTTTTTGTGGACTCAGCTCCACTTTCCCGCCTGAACACCATAACCCTTTATTCCTTTATTCTTCAAAAAACTATCTATCTTTATCTTGAAAACATTTAATGAAGGAGCCTCAACTGCTTCACTGGGCAAGGAGTTCCATAGATTCACAACCCTTTGGGTGAAGAAGTTCCTCCTAAGGTCAGTCCAAAATCTGCTTTTCCTTATTTTGAGGCTATGTCCCCTAGTTCTGCTTTCACCCGCCAGTGGAAACAACCTTCCCGCACCTATCCCATCTATTCCCTTCATAATTTTATATGTTTCTATAAGATCACCCAGCATCCTTCTAAATTCCAACGAGTACAGTCCCAGTCTACTCAACCTCTCCTCGTAATCCAATCCCCTCAACTCTGGGATTAACTTAATGAATCTCCTCTGCACACCCTCCAACACCAGTACGTCCTTTCTCAGGTAAGGAGATAAAAATTGAACACAAAACTCCAGGTGTGGCCTCACTAACACCTTATACATTTGCAGCATAACCTTCCTAGTCTGAAACTCCACCCTTCTAGCAATGAGGACAAAACTCCATTTGCCTTCTTAATCACCTGTTGCACCTGTAAACCAACCTTTTGCGACTCATGAACTAGGACACCGAGGTCCCTCTACACAGCAGCATGTTTTAATATTTTATCATTTAAATAATAATCCCTTTTGCTGTTATTTGTACCAAAATGGATAACCTCACATTTGTCAACATTGTATTCCATCTGCCAGACCCTAGCCCATTAAGTCAAACTATCCAAATCCCTCTGCAGCCGCCCAGTATCCTCTACATTTTTTGCTTTACCACTCATCTTAGAGTCTTCTGCAAACTTGTACACATTGCACTTGGTCCCCAACTCCAAATCATCTATGTAAATTGTGAACAATTGTGGGTCCAACACTGATCCCTGAGGGACACTGCTAGTTACTGATTGCCAGCCAGAGAAACACCCATTAATCCCCACTCTTTGCTTCCTATTAATTAACCAATCCTCTATCCATGCTACTACTTTTCCCTTAACGCCATGCATCCTTATACAAAGCAAGGCAAATTAGAAAGCAGTGATTAAGGGTTTTTTAATTAAAGAGAGGTACAAACTGTACAATTTAAGGAAAGGGGATAGAATGAATCGAGTAAAACCCTGAATGTTGGACTGGTGATTTAAGTGTACCATAAACGAAAACATGTTCAGTGATCTTATTGATAATCTTACTGCCAGTGATAGTGAACAAAACCTCCCATCGACACATCTATTTATCTCTGACAAATGATCCTTTTTTTAAATTTCATTCCACATATATTTGAAACATGGCAATTTATTTTCAAATAAGGCAACAAAAACATTTTTAAAGTATGCTTTACCATTTAGTCTGTGCAGAAAGTCTGGAAAACTACATTTAAAGCTTGCACAAAATGAGTTAAAGAAAGCACAACAGAGATATTACAATAAGTATTGGATCAAGTGAAAATTCCAATCTACTATTCTTATTTCCAGTTTTTGAACTGTTTATGTTGTGTTCACATATAAATCTGTACCTATTGAATAGTCGGGAGTGTCATATTTTGCTTCAAAGTAAGAAGCATTTGTTAAAAATTATAAGATGGCAATCAGAATTTGGTCATGTTTCAGAATGTTATTACAATATTTAAATGGTTCATAATGTTCCTAAAATCAATCATGTAAATGTGAATGCTATTGACTTTGAAGTGGGGCAAAGTACAGGAATGAGAGAATAGAAGTGATGTTGGGATTGCTCCTTGGAGAAGAGGAGGTTGAGAGGAGATTTTGTAGATGTGTTCAAAATGATGAGGGGTCTGGACAAAGCAGATAGGGACAAATAGTTTCTTTGGCAGAAAGATCAAGATCCAGAGATCACCGAACATTGTTGGCTGGCAAAAGACGCAATTGCAACGTGGGATGAAGTATTTTTAGGCAGCAAATGGTTAGGATATGGAATGCGCTGCCTGAGAGTGTGGTGGAGGCAGGTTCAATCATGGTCTTCAAAAGTAAATTGGATAATATATCTAAACAGAGAATGTTTGCAGGGCTGCAGGGAAAAGGTAATTGAATAGCACGGGTTGAGTTGCTTATGCAGAGAGCCGGCACAGACACAATGGGCCGAATGGCCACCTCCTGTGCTGGAACTATTCTATGATTCTATTTGTTTTGCTGTAGATTCATAAATTGTTTAAATGTCTTCTTTAGTTTCACAAAAAAAATGGAAAAAGGCTAGAAATTTCTCCTGTCTACACTAGTGGACAGTTCTTGGCAAGTTTGTCCAATATTTCTCAATTTTAACCTTTTAAAAAAAAATAAATCATCTTCATTAAAATAGTTGGGGAATGTGGTCTAAATACATCAACTATTCATTAATATTGACAAATGTACCGACATTTCCATCCTATAGTTACTATATCAAAGAGAATATACAAACATGATATACAAATGAGAGCCAATTTGTTTTTGCAAATTTTCAAATTAGAAAATAAATCCTCACTAATTCAAACTGTGTTACGAAAACATGAGAGAAACGTTAATTACATTTACATTTCTAAATTAGGTTGATTGCAGGGCAGAATTTTTGATATATCTCCTGAACCATAGAGGGAATATTTTCATTTTACTTTATGTATAAGTAATTTGTGAACCTGTTGGACTTCACCAAGTCCTCTCTCTCTGTCAATCAGTTCCTATCTGACCGACCTTATATACACATTGGTAATAGCCCCGTAGTTAGCCGGGAAGCTCATACCTCTCAAGCCACACAGGGAAAACAATCAAGCTCCGTGTGCTCCATGCAGGTTATTACAGTAAGCATTAAAAACATTTTCCGAACCTTAACTGCTGTAAGGTGCACTGGAAAAATTCATCGTACCAGTTAGAACTTCATTATTTTGAAAACTTGATTCTTGCAAACAAGCAAACTGAGGAATACTGACAATCAGAACTCAGCATCAACTAGCTTGAAAATGATCATGCCATTTTAAATTTTGCAGTTGTTTGAAATTTTTAATTGCTATCTTAATCTGTTTAAATCTGGGGTAGTTAATTGCAGGACTCTTCTGGAATGAAATCAGGATCTTGGTGGCATGGGAAATCAAGCTGACAAATCCAGTGCCTTGAATAATGTTGTAAGTAGTTGTGGCTTATGATCACTTCACAATTTGTTAATTTGAATAGTTAAAATACATGTCAATGAATATTAGAGGGAGGTGGTGATGTATTGGTAATGTCACTGGACTAGTAAGACAAAGAGATAGGTTCAAATCTGGTCTTGTAGTTGGTGGAATTTGAATTTAATTACCAGATCTGTAATTAAAAGCTAGTGACCATGGGTGAAATTCTCCGGTATCGGCGCGATGTCCACCGACTGGTGCCCAAAACGGCGCAAATCAGTCGGGCATCACGCCGCCCCAAAGGTGCGGAATGCTCCGCATCTTTGGGGGTCGAGCCCCAACCTTAGGGGGCTAGGTCGGCGCCGGACGAATTTCCGCCCCGCCAGCTGGCGGAAAAGGCCTTTGGTGCCCCGCCAGCTGGCGCGGAAATGACCTCTCCGGGCGGCGCATGCGCGGGAGCGTTAGCGGCCGCTGACGGCATTCCCGTGCATGCGCATTGGAGGGAGTCTCTTCTGCCTCCACCATGGTGGAGACCGTGGCGAAGGCGGAAGGGAAAGAGTGCCCCCATGGCACAGGCCCGCCCGCGGATCGGTGGGCCCCGATCGCGGGCCAGGCCACCGTGGGATCACCCCCCGGGGCCAGATCGCGCCGCGCCCCCCCCCCCCAGGACCCCAGAGCCCGCCCGCGCCGCCTTGTCCGCTGGTAAGGTAGGTGGTTTAATCTACACCGGCGGGACAGGCATTTTAGCGGCGGGACTTCGGCCCATCCGGGTCGGAGAATTGCCGGGGGATGGCGTGAATCCCGCCCCCGCCGGTTGCCAAATTCTCCAGCACCGGAGATTCGGCGGGGGTGGGAATCGTGCCGTGCCGGTTGGCGCCCCCCCCCCCCCCCCGCGATTCTCCGGCCCGAATGGGCCGAAGTCCCGCTGCTAGGATGCCTGTCCCGCCGGCGTGGATTGAACCACCTCTCTTACCGGCGGGACAAGGCGGCGCAGGCAGTCTCCGGGGCCCTGAGGGGGGCGCGGGGCGATCTGGCCCCGGGGGGTGCCCCCACGGTGGCCTGGCCTGCGATCGGGCCCCACCGATCCGCGGGCGGGCCTGTGCCATGGGGGCACTCTTTTCCTTCTGCCTTCGCCACGGTCTCTACAATGGCGGAGGCGGAAGAGATTCCCTCCGCTGCGCATGCGCGGGAATGCCGTCAGCGGCCGCTAACGCTCCCGTGCATGCGCCGCCCGGAGATGTCATTTCCGTGCCAGCTGGCAGGGCACCAAAGGCCTTTTCCGCCAGCTGGCGGGGCGGAAATCAGTCTGGCGCGGGCCTAGCCCCTCAAGGTTGGGGCTGGGCCCCCAAGATGCGGAGCATTCCGCATCTTTGTGGCGGCGCGATGCCCGACTGATTTGCGCCGTTTTTGGCGCCGGTCGGCGGACATCGCGCCGATACCGGAGAATTTTGCCCATGATTCTAGACCCGCAACAATGTGGTTGATTCTTCACTCTTTACCTCTGAAATTGCAAGGAAGTCACTCAATTGTATCAAACCGCTGCAAAGCCTAGAAGGAATTGACTTTGGCCCCAGAAACAACAAAGGCAAACACAGCTCTGTCGACCCTGCGAAGTCCTCCTTACCAACATTTAAGGGTTTGTGCCAAAATTGGGAGAGCTACCCCACAGACTAACAACAGCCTGACATAGTAATACTCACTACGTCATAACTGCAATTCCCCAATCACCACCATCATGATCCCTGAGTATGTCTTGTCCCATCAGAGGTGGTAGCATAATGGTGTTGGCTTGTCTGAAAGAGGTTCCCCTAAAAGTCCTCAACATTGACACAAAACCTCATGAAACCAAGTCAAACACTGGCAAGGAAAACTCCTGCTGATTCAACCCCCCCCCCCCCGCCCCGGCCACCACCATACCCCTCCCCCCACCCCACTTCAACTGATTATTCAGTACTCCTCCATGTTGAGCACCAATTCACTGGGTCCTAAATGACACAGCTGCTAGTCTGGTTCTGGGTCTGACTGACAGCAACAACTGTGGGGGGCTGGGGGGGGGGGGGGATGTATTTCACCTCATGCTCACAAATCTACCTGTAGCAGATGTCCATGACAGTATTATTAAGAGTGACCACAGTCCTTCTGGAGACAAAGTCCCATCATCACAATGAGGATACCCTCCATCATTCACTGTGCTAAATGGGATACATTTGTAACAGATGTAGCTACTCAAATCTGGCATCCATGAGGTGTGGTGGACAATCAGCAGCAGCAGATTGTAGAAACTCATGTCCTGGCATATCTCCTATTCTACCAACATGATCAGGTCAAGCAATGAATCCTGGTTCAATGAAGAATGCAGGAGGACATGGCAGGAGCCGCACCAGGTATACCTAAAAATGAGGTGTCAACCTGATGAAGTGACAACATAGGACTACATGAATCCAAACAGCAGAAGCAGTAAGTGATAGACAGAACCAAGTGATGCTCCAACCAAGAGATCAGATCTAAGGCACTGCAGTCCTGCCACATCCAGTTATGAACAGTGGTGAACAATGAAACAACTAACTGGAGGAGGAAGTTTTGCAAATATCCCCTTCCTCTATGATGGGGAACCTGGCTCATCAATGCAAATGACAAGGCAGAAGCATTTGGAAATATCTTAATGCTGAAGCTTCAGTTAATGATCCATCTTGGCATCCTCCTGATGTCATCAGTTTCACAGATGATGATCTTTAGCCAATCTGATTCACTCCACATGATGCCAAGAAATGTAAGCATTAGATACTGCAAAGGCTGCAGTATCAAAAACATTACGGCAATAATATTGAGGTCTTGTATCCAGAACTAGCTATGCTCCCAGTCAAGGTGTTCTCGTCCAGCAACAACATTAACATCTACCTGGCAAGGTGGAAAGTTCCCCAATATGTCCACAAAAACTAAGCCAATTACTGCCCCATCAGTCTTCTCTCGAACATCAGGGGCAACACGGTAGCATTGTGGATAGCACAATTGCTTCATAGCTCCAGGGTCCCAGGTTCGATTCCGGCATGGGTCACTGTCTGTGCGGAGTCTGCACATCCTCCCCGTGTGTGCCTGGGTTTCCTCCGGGTGCTCCGGTTTCCTCCCACGGTCCAAAGATATGCAGGTTAGATATGCAGTTTGAGTTCCACCAGCATTACTCAGTTCCTGACAACATTACTGTTGCGGTCCAAACCTGGACAAAAGAGCTGAACTCTAGAAGTGAGGTGAGAATGACTCTCCTTGACAACAAGGCAGCACTTTACCGAGTATGGTATCAAGGAGCCCTAGCAAAACTGAAGTCAGTGGGAATCGGGAAAGCTCTCCACTGCTAGAGTCATACAGCACAGAAGAAGATAAGTGTGGTTGTTGGAGGTCAGACATCTCAGATCAGATTCATCACTGCAGAAGTTCCTCAGGGTAATGTCCTAGGCCTAACCATCTTCAGCTGCTTCATCAATGACCTTCCTTGCATCATAAGTAAAAAATGGGGATGTTTGCTGATGATTGCTCAAAGTTCAGTACCATTCACGACTCCTCCGATACCAAAGCAATCCATGTCCATATATAGCAAGACCTGGACGGCATTCAGGCTTGGACGGATATTGGCAAGTAACATTCATGCCACACAAGTGCAAGGCAGTGACTATCTCCAACAAGAGGGAATCCAACCATCTCTCTTTGACATTCAATGTCATTACCATCCCTGAATCCCTCACTATCAGTATCCTGGGGGCTTGCCATTGACCAGAAACTGAACTGGACCAACTATATAAATATTAAGATGTTAAGAACACTATGGGCAGTATTCTCCATTGGGCGACGCCAAAATTGGGAATTGCGATCAGGCAGAGAATACTCAACGTCGGAATCGTGGCAGGTGCCAGTTTGACGTTGAATCACGATGCTCCGCCCCCTCCAAAATGGCATCATTATGGCACACGGCCCGCGGAGTTGAAACCCCATTTGCAACTCATTAGTGGGCCCACCCGCGATGCTCTGCTTCCGATGGGCCGAGTTCCCGATGGCGCGGTGCACGTGTGCTCTCAACAATCGTGAACCTAGCATGGTGGCTGCTCAGAGAGAGCGAGGGTGTGTGGACAGTGTGCAGTACCGCCATACTTCGCCGACAGTCGTGCCGCTGACCGGACAGCTTCTGCCAGGCCTGGGGGAGTAGTGGGGGTTGGCAGGAAGTGGGTTGTGGGGTCGGGGTGGACGGATATGCCGGACCATCATTGCAGCTGGCAGGGCAGCCATGCGGCTGTGCATGCCGCTGACAGCCTGCTAGAAACCAGTGCCCTGGGTTGTATAGGTGACCCCCCCACGGGTGCCCTCTGGCCCCAGCCAACCCATTAGCTGCATCGGCGCTCCAGCACAACCAGCGCCATCCTTTGGGCCGTGATGAGTGGATGTGTGGGGATATATAATGTGAACGTGGCTGCAGCTTGTCAGCCCTGCGAGTGTCCATCACGGACCCAGCGATTCCCCCATCATTTGTTGTGTGTTCTGCTGGGGTTCCACACGCCGTAGGCGCCAAATCGGCGCCAATCAGACGGGCATCGCGCCGCCCCAAAGGTGCGGAATGCTCCGCATCTTTGGGGGCCGAGCCCCGACATTGAGGGGCTAGGCCAATGCCGGGGGGATTTCCGCCCCGCCAGCTGGCGGAAATGGCGTTTGTTGCCCTGCCAGCATGCGCGGGAGCATCAGCGGCCGCCGACAGTTTCCCGCGCATGCGCAGTGGGGAGAGTCTCTTCCGCCTCTGCCATGGTGGAGGCCGTGGCGGAGGCGGAAGGGAAAGAGTGCCCCCATGACACAGGCCCGCCCGCGGATTGGTGGGCCCCGATCACGGGCCAGGCCACCGTGGGGGCACCCCCCGGGGTCAGATCGCCCCGCACCCCCCCCCAGGACCCCGGAGCCCGCCCACGCCGCCTGGTCCCGCTTTGCTTTATGCCGGCGGGACAGGCAATTTCTGGGCGGGACTTCGGCCCATCCGGGCCGGAGAATTGAGCGGGGGGGGTCCCGCCAACCGGCGCGGCCCGATTCCCACCCCCGCCCAATCTCCGGTACCGGAGACTTCGGCGGGCGCGGGATTCACGGCGGCCAACGGCCATTCTCCGACCTGGCGGGGGGTCGGAGAATGACGCCCCAGATGTGCACTAATTTTGTTTGCTATTCTCCCTTGTGGAACTTTACCAAAAGCCTTCTGAAAATCCAATAATATTGGGCATGATCTACCGGCCAAGCTGTGCCTGAAAGTCAACACACCATGGCCGGAGATGCCGGGATACCTCGCTCCTGGGATCTATCCGACTCACCATGCCTCGTGAGATCGAACGCAATCTCGTGAGATGTCATGATGTGAATCCCTCCCATTGTGGGCGGGATCAGCTTTTGGAAAATCTGCATATTAGAGCGAGACAGCTAGTCTCATTCTAATATGCAGTTCCCTGGGGTAGCCTGACATCGGTGATGGGGAAATTACTGAAGTCAATTATTAAGGATGAAATAACTGCCTTTGGAAAGTGTGGACAGGATTGGTCCAAGTCAACATGCATTCACTAAAGGGAAATTATGCTTAACAAATCTTTTGTAATTTGTTGAGCCTGTGACCAGTAGAGTGGACAAGGGTGAACCAGTGGATGTTGTGTATCTGGACTTTCAAAAGGCTTTTGACAAGGTCTCACACAAGAGATTAATGAGCAAAATTAATGCTCATGATATTGGTGGCAATGTATTGATGTGGATAAAGAACTGGTTGGCAGACAGGGAGCAGAGAGTGGAAATAAAGGGGTCTTTTTCAGAGTGGCAGACAATGACATGTGGGATATGGCAGGGTTCAGTGCTGGGACCCCAGCTGTTCACAATATACATTAATGACTTGGACAAAGGAATTGTAAGCAATATCTCTAAATTTGCAAACAAGCCTAAGCTGGGTGACAGTGTGTGCTGTGAGGAGGATGCAAAGAGGCTGCAGGGTGACTTGGACAGGCTGGCTGAATGGACAAATACTTGGCAAATGCAATATGATGTGAGTAAATGTGAGGTTATTCACTTTGGTGGCAAAAACAGGAAGGCAGATTATTGTGTTTGGTCCCTTGTATTTTATGAAGTAACTCACCAAACACTTTGATATGTCCAAACCAGGATCCCTTTATTGTGTCTCGTGTGGTAAGGTGGCAATCTGATGTAGACACTTTATCATGGAGTCTTGCTACTCCACTGGATCTTATACTTAGCTCTGACCAATTACATGTACATCTTATCTTCTTCCAAAGATGGCCTCTCAATCTTCTTCCAAAGATGGCCGGATGTGTCGCCCTTTATATCCGAGTCACAGGTCACATGACCTTGGTCAAGAGACAGCATGGTGTGTCGGTACCACCATCTGCTGGTTGGAGATCGCACACCATCCAACTATGATATAACTCATAGGCATATCACCACCGCAGATTATTATCTGAATGGTGACAGTTTAGGAAAAGGGGAAGTTCAACGAGACCCGGGTGTCATGGTGGAACAGTTGCTGAAAGTTAGCATGCAGGTCCAGCAGGCGGTGAGGAAAGCTAATGGCATGCTGGCCTTCATAGCGAGAGGATTTGAGTATAGGAGTAGGGATATCTTGCTGCAGTTACATAGGGCCTTGGTGAGGCTACAGCTTGAGTATCGTGTGCAGTTTTGGTCTCCTAGTTTGAGAACTGATACTCTTGCTATTGAGGGTGTGCAAAGAGGGTTCACCAGACTAATTCAAGGATGGCAGGACTAACATATGAAGAAAGACTGGATCGACAGGGCTTGTAGTTGCTGGAGTTCAGAAGAATGAGAGGGGATCTCATAGATACATATAAAACCCTGATGGGACTGGGCAGGCTAGATGCGGGAAGAATGTTCTAGATGTTGGGGACGTCCAGAACTAGGGGTCACAGGCTAAGAATAAGGGGTAAGCCATTCAGGACTGAGATGAGGAAGAACTTTTTCTCTCAGAAAGTTGTGAACTGGTGGAATTCTTTACCACAGAAAGCTGTTGGGGCCAATTTATTGGATATATTCAAGAGGGAGCTGGATGTGGCCCCTGAAGCTAAAGGGATCAAGGGATATGGACAGAAAGCGGGTGTGGGATTCTGAATTTTCATGATCAGCCATTGAATGGTGATGTAGGATCGAAGGGCCTAATGGCCTACTCCTGCACTTATTTTCTATGTTTCTTTGTAACTGAAGCATTTCTGTCTATCCTCTTCACCTCGAAGACCTTGGGCAAACGCTGTTCTGTACTGATTCCCACAAATAGCGGAACGGCACTTATGAGGGTCTCCCAGGGCATCAGAGGCTCCCAGGTGTTTGTCTTCTGGGCAAGGTGGCACTCTGGCACAGCTGGTGCTAGCCTGGCACCCTGTCCATGCCAACCTGGTACCCTGGCAATGCCACTTGGGGGCCAGCCTGGCACTGCCATGGTGCCCAGGTGGCATTGCCAGCTGGCAGGGCACTACCAATGTGCCAGGCTGGCACTGCCAAAGTGCCAAGCTGGTATTTTTGTACTGACGAGAATCGGGCCCAGGGGTTCCCTGCGCACGTCAGGGTGATGTGGGGGCCCTGAGGATTCTTTCATAGGTGAGTTGGGGTTTTAAAGATCGCGTTGGGGGTTGAGAGAGCAGGACGCCTTTTAAAAATGGCGTCCCGATCTCTCCCTGCACTGAGGAGTTTCAGCAAGTAAGGCTGGAAGCGGGTCTAAGTGCGGCCTCGGCTGTGCATTCCCTGCCGAGGTCCCATATTTAAACAGAGCCGCTTTAGGTGACATTGTGTTTATCGCACATTATGCGACTCGTTAGATTGGGCCCATCATAGCCACTGGTGCTCTTTTATCTATGCTACAGGTAACATCCTCAATATATCCAAACAGGTTTTTCCTTCCTTTTCATAAATCCATGTTGATTCTGTCCAATCATATCAGCATTTTCTAAACGTTCAGTTATCATGGCCGGGATTCTCAGTTCTGGGGACTAAGTGATCCCATCAGCGAAGAATCAGGACTGGTCTCCACGACGCTGGGAGTGGGGCCCAGTTTGGATTTTCTCTTCTTTATCGTACAAATATATGCATGGGGGAAAGTTCATCGGATGCCTTCAGAATCCCATAATCAGGCCACCATTTTGAGCGAGCGGACCAATCGCGAGATCCAGCAGCAGGCCCCATTACCCCCCACACTGCAAATCCTGCCCCTCCCCCATGAGGACAAGTAGGGGTATTCTCCCCCCCCCACCACTGGAATACAGGGTCACCTCTCACCACAGCATGCATGAATGAAAGTGACCCAGACCCCTCCCCACTGACTACCCCACTGACCTGCTCAGCCCCCCATCAGTCACCTCGATCAAACCCTCTATCAGACCTCCCATCAGATCTTCTATCAGTCACTCCTATCAGAGACCTACATCAGAGACCCCATTAGATGTCCCCAGCAGAGACCCCAATCAGTGCGGGTTGGTGCATAATGGAGGGATATGAAACGGGCTTGAAGTCCGTTCATTATATCGAAATGGATGCCAATCACCCAGTTGCCTCCACCTGCTGGCGGGGCTGGTAGCATGCTGAGGCTGACGGCGGGGGGTCGGAGCATCGCAACGGGTGCCAAGCCCATTTTCCAGGGTACATGTCATTCTCTGCCCAATGGGGAATGCCGTTTCACAGCATCAGGCAATGGAGAATCCACCCCCATATCTTTTAGAATACATTCTAACATGTCCCCTATTGCTGATGTCAAGCTAACAGGTGTGTAGTTCTCCATTTGCTCCTTCCCTCGCCGTAAATAGTGGGGTTATATTTGCTACTTCCCAGTCGGCAGAAAGCTTTTAATTCTGAATTTTGAAAGATAACCACCAATGGGTCCATTATCTCTATAAGCACATTCTGTCATGCAACTGATCTGGTCTGGGATTTATCAACCTTCAATTCAATTTTTTTTTATACTACCTCTTTATTAATACTAATTTCTTTCAGTTCCTCATGTTCACAAGTCCCTTGGTTCCCTTGAACCTCTGGGAGGTTTGCTGTATCTTCCTCAGTTAAGACGGACACAATGGTATCCACCATTACCCTATGTACCTATATAAATTCTGCTGTCTCCACTTGTAATGAACCTACATTTGTCCTTATTAATCTTTTCCTTTTCACATACCAAAAGAAGCTTTGCCAGTCCACCTTTATATTTGTCACAAGCTTGCATTCATATTTTTGTTTCCCTTTCTTTATCAATTTCTTCATCCACTTTTGCTGGTCACTATATTGCTCCCAATCCTCAGGCTTAACACTTTGTCCGGCAACTTTATGAGGCACTTCCTTTGATCTAGTGCAATCTTTAACCATTTTTGCTAGCCATGATTCACTCAACTTTCCTGTTTCGTTCTTGTGTCATCGAGAAATGTAGATCATTAAATACTTTTAAAAATACCTGTCATTGCTTGATACCATCAAATCTTTTAATACATTTTCCCAATCCATCACAGTCGACTTAATTGCCCCTCATAATTTCAGTTTCCTTTGTTCAGATTTAAGTTTCCAATAAAAAGATATCACTTTCAAACTTAATTTAAAATTCTGTCATATTATGGTCACATAAGGCTCCTCTACGGTAAGGTTATTAATTAGGTCTTTCTCATTATGTAATAGAGTACTTAAAATAGCCCAATCCCTTGTTGTACTTCCCCAGAAACCCATCTCATACACACTCCAGGAATTCATCTTCCATAGCTTTAGTGCTAATTAGGTTTAATTGAAGTCGCCCTTTATTGCTGTATTATCCATGTTACATGCCGCTCTAATTTCTTGATTTATACTGTACTCATTAACAACTAGCCGATAAACAACTCCCACCAACGTTTGCTGCCCCTTGTTATTTCTTAGCTCCACCAAAACTGATTCTACATCTTGATCCTTTGGTCTAAGATATACTCGCACACATGTACTGATCTCATCCCTTATTAACTGAGCTCCCTCCCTTTTCATTTTGACCATCCTTCCTAAATGATGAATATCCTTCAGCATTCAGGCTGCAGAATTGGTCACGCTGTAACCATGGCCGCAATTCAGTGGCCAGCAAGCGCTAGATCCAGAACACGCTGGGTGAAGAGACTCGTGTGATTCGCGATCGGCCCGGCGTGGAGCCCGATTTGGTGCTCTTGCGCGATTCACCAGATGCGCCCGACTTCATGGCGGGCGCAACATGGTTGCTGAATTGCGCCCCATGTCTCAGTAATAACAATTAAACCATACCCATTTACTTCTATTTGTGACTTCAAATCATTTACCTTATTAGGAATGCGACATTCAGATAGAGTGTCCTTAACTTTAACATTATACCACATTCTGATATTATTTGATATCTGCCTTCACTTTGTCTGTCTTCTAACTTGGCTTCCTACTTTTCTATTTTCTGTTACCAGTTTGATTCCTATCAATCTGAGCTCCTCTTCAGGTTGCCACCCCCTGGCAAACTAGTTAAACTCTCCCCAACAGCACTAGCTGTTACTGAGAGGATGTTAGTCCCAGTTCTATTAAGGTACAACACATTCATCTTATCCAGGTCTACATGTCCCAGAATTGGTCCCAATTCCTCAGAAATCTGATACCCACCTTCTTAAACCAACTCTCACATGTT
Organism: Scyliorhinus torazame; assembly: GCF_047496885.1. Taxonomy (NCBI): domain Eukaryota; kingdom Metazoa; phylum Chordata; class Chondrichthyes; order Carcharhiniformes; family Scyliorhinidae; genus Scyliorhinus; species Scyliorhinus torazame. The sequence continues at coordinate 241,043,302 of NC_092713.1, forward strand.
CAGTGGTCCAATCCTCCTATTCTTATGCTCGCGAGCATATGACATTGGGAATAATCCTGAAATTACTGCTTTTAAGGTTCTGCTTTCTTATTCCTTTCCAAACTTCTAAAATCTATTTTTTCAGGATTTAATCCCTCTTCCTACTGTTAAGAATTGGGGAAAACAAAGATTAAAAAATTAAAAATTGAATTGTTAAGTGCAGCTGTCTAAGGGATGTTTTCATATGCGAATTAGCATACCTGTGAGAATGGCAAGTGTTTACCGATGTGACTAAGGGAGAACCAGGGGACATTAAGGAATGCAGGAGAAGGTCGGAGACTATGCCTGAATGAGTGAGAAACAGAGTGTGGAGTTGAGAATTTGGTTAACATGGGAATTCGGTGCACAGGGTGAAAGAGGTCCTCCATCTAATACCTTTCTATTAGCCTCCAGAAGTTGGAATAAGAGCAGGAGTTGATTGGTGATAAGTCTACTATACTTTCCAGTCTGCATGGGCAGAAAGGAAGAAAAGTTGAATAGTACTGGTGGGAGGGGATTCAATAGTTAAGGGAACAGACTGACATTTTGGTGGCCATATTTCAGTGCCTGTTCGGGCTCACAGAGGGAGAATTCAGAATGTCCAAATTACCTAACAGCAGATCTTTCAGAATCTGTGGGAGGAAACCGGAGTACCCGGAGGAAACCCACGTAAACACAGGGAGAACATGCAGACTCCACACAGACATTGACCCAGGCCAGGAATCGAACCTGGGACCCTGGAGCTGTGAAGCAACAGTGCTAACCATTGTGCTACCGTGCCTAATATATCTGGATTTCCAAAAGGCTTTCGATAAGGTGCCACACAAAAGTTTAATAGGCAAGATGGAGGCTCATGCAGTAGTGGGTAATATATTAGCACAAATAGTGGACTGATTAATGGGGAGGAAGCAAAGAGTAGTCTTAAATGGGGCTTTTTCAAGCTGGCAAGCTACAACTAGTTGAGTATGACAAGAATCAGTGCTAGGGCCTCAGCTATTTATGATTCATATGAATCAATGAAACAAAGAGTGATGGATCTACGTTTGCTGATGATACAAAGTTCAATGAAAATGTAACTTCTGAGGAGGAAACAATGAGGCTACAAATGGAATGACAGATGGAGTATAGCATGGGTGCATGGTAGCACAGTTTTTAGTACTGCTGCCTTGAAACGCCAGAGACCCGGGTTCAATTCCGGCCTTGGGTGTCTGTCTGTGTGGGGTTTGCGCTTCTCCCCGAGTCTGCATGGGTTTCCTTCGGGTGCTCCCGTTTCCTCCCACAGTCCGAAGATGTGCAGGTTAGGTGGTTGGACATGCTAAAATTGTCCCTTAGGTTGGGTGGTGTTACAGGGATCGGTGGGGGAGTGGGCCTGGGTGGGGTGTTCTTTAAGAATGTCAGTGCAGACTCAATAGGCTGAATGGCCTCCTTCTGCACTGTAGAGATTCTATGATTCTATGGGGAAGTATGAGTTAATTGACTTTGGTCATAAGGAAGAAAAGCAGTATTTTTTTTAAAGGCATAGAATGTATAAATGTTGATGTCCAAAGAAGCCTATGTGTATTCGTGCAGAAGTTCAGAAACGTAGCATGCAGGTACAGTAAGTAATTAGGAAGGAAAATAGCAAAGGGGTTGCAGAACAAGAATAAAGAAATCTTCCTATAATTGTACACGTTTTTTGTGAGATCAGATCTGGAATACTGTGTGCAGTTTTGGTCCCCTATTTAAGGAAGGATCTATTTGCATTGGAGGCAGTACAGCAAAGGGTCACCAGATTTGTCCCTCGGATAAAAAGTTTCCCCTATGATGAGGATGAGTAAATTTGGATGGTACTCTCTGGAGTTCTGATGAATAAGAGGTGATCTCATTGAAGCATGCAAGATATTGAAAGTGCTTTACCAGGTAGACAATGAGAGGTTGTTTCCCCTGGCTGGGGAATCTAGAACACATGGTCGCAGTCTCAGGATAAGGGGTTAATCATTTAGGACTGAAATGAGGAGGGATTTCTTCACTCAACATCTTGCGTGTCATTAAGACTCTGTCCCAGAAGGTTGTGAATGTTCCATCATTGAATATATTTTAAGGCTGAGATAAACAGATTTTTGGTCTCTCAGGGAATCAAGAGATATGTGGAGCAGGTTGTAAAGTGGAGTTAAAGCCCAATGTCAAGAGGAGTGAATAAATTTATCTTTTCCACTCCCGGAGTTTGGCTGTAACAGTTATGATTTTTCTGTTCAACATGTACTTGCCCATATGTAAAGCTATATGAAGAAATAAGATATCCAGATGACTTGAATTAATAGGAAAGGAGGTTGTTTTAATGTTAAACCTGACTCCGGTAAAGGTCTAAGACTTACTAAAAAGGTAAAAACAGGTCCTAAATCCTGTGACATATACACACACATTAGCATGCAAAAACAGGACAGGTTGCAGGGAGGAGGAGGTGGAATTTATTGGAGTTAAAGTTCATAAGCAAAAAAGGAAAATGGATCCTGAAGTTCCTTTGTTGTTCCTGACAATCCAGGGGGTTTTGCAGCTGATGTAAGCTGGTTGTTTTACTGGAGACAGTCTCTGTTCACTGTAATCCATTTTTTTTTCCAAAATGGACGCTGTGGCACATACAGTTTCTTTTGATTAAAATTCTCTGGGCGGAATTCTCCATTTCTGAGACTAAGGGCTAGATTCCCCGATTCTGAGGCTAAGTGTGGTGGTTCCATGGCGTTTTACGTGGAAACAATAGGTGGCACCCCCTCACAGATGATGCGACCAGTGAGGAGCTCACAGTCGTGCCCTGTAAAACACCCAGTCTCCACAAAATAAATGGCTGCAGAATGGCCGGGTCTATGGCTGCACATGTGCACGACGACGACCTATAGCGGTCGCGCTGTACAACATAGCGCTGTCATGTGCAGACCCCACCTGCCAGATAGTGTCCACTCGCCGCCGCTGCCCATCCCCCACCAGGCCCCCAGCCCTCACAGAAGGCCCCCCTGGACAGCAGCATGGCTCCCGCCCGACTGTGGCGACACTGGACACAGTCCGCAGCCGCCACACCGGGTTCCCGCACAGCGATACCATGAGTGAACCGTGCATTCGTGAACTCGGCCCATTGGGGCGCAGCATCGGGGAGGGCCTTCAGATGACGCACTGAGGCCGTCCCAATGGCGTGCGGCATGCGCTGTGATCACGCCATTTTGGAGGGGGCAGAGCATGCAAAACCTGTGTCAAACATGCGCCGCCCCCAATTTTGTCATAAAAAGGGATTCTCCACCTGATTGCCGATTACAACATCGGCATCGAGGAACCAAGAATTCAGCCCTCTGTTACATACTGCAGCCTCCTGGATGTTTTTGGTGCATTCTGAAGACTCCCATTTTGCTATAACAAACAGGCAAGCTTATAATCATAACTTTGCATGAATGGGTTCTGATTAAGTGACAGCTGCTATTGGCACATAATGGAAGGCCGTCCATATTAACATAGAAGCTTTGATCTCCCAATGTTAAAGTTATGAGGATGCCATTGAAAGAGATAGGGGAGTCTTTAGCACCTTCCAAGCAAGGTGAGTTTCAGGAGTCAGAAAGTCTGGTGGCCTTTTGACCTTATTTTCTACAGTGTGTTCAGACAATGGCAGATGTGACGTCCATCATGGAATTGCCTAGACCCCTGGTAATCCACTTTCAGAGGCTTCTAGAAATGTTGCCAATTCCTAGTTAAGCTAACTTCTGCAGCCATTTCAAAACACAGTGACTGGGGCTTTGTGGTCCCACCCAAAACCAAATCATCACAGGCAGGACTGAAAGTTTGATGGACCAGCTAAAGGTCTGTTGACTTTGAGGGGAATTTCCAGTCCAGCAGTGGGCAGGATGGGACAATTCCAGCCAGTGTCTTTGCAGTTCCAGCTGTTCATAAAGTCATAGTGATCTCCAGCACAAAAAAGGCCCTTTGGCCGATCGCATATGCGCCGGTCACAAACAACCACCTAACTATTCTAATCTCATTTTCCAGCAATTGGCCCGTAGCCTTGCATGCGGTGGCATCGCAAGTGCACATCTAAATACTTTGTAAATGTTCTGAGAGTCTCTGCCTTCAGCACCCATTCAGGTAGCATGTTCAAGACTCCCACCATCCTCTGGGTGAAAACGTTTTTCCTCGCCTCCCCTCTAAACCTCCTGCCTCTTACCTTAATTCAATGATCCCTGGTCATTGACCGCTTCACCAAGGGGAAAAGTTTCTTTCTGTCTACTCTATCTTTGCTTCTCATAATTTTATACATCTTAATCATGCCCCCCCCCCCCCTCGGTCTCCTCTGATCCAAGGAAAACAACTCAGTCTATCCAATCTCTCTTCAGAACTAATACTCTTCAAACTGGGCAACATCCTGGTAAATCTCCTCTTTCCAGTGCTATCACATCCCTCCTATAATGAACTGCACACAATACTCTAGCTGTGGTTTTATACTGTTCCACCATAACGTCCCTGCCCTTGTCTTCTTAACCACTGTATCCACCTGCTCTGCTGCCTTAGGGAGCGGGTGTACATACACACCAAGGCACCTCTGATCCTAGGTGCTTCCAGGATCTTGTCGTTTATCATGTATTCCTTTGCCTTGTTCCTTTTCCTTTTTAAAAACAATCCAAGGCATTACATCAGCTAAAGAAACTAATGATTCATATTCCACATTGCACACAACACATCGTCGTGCCAATAACAGAGAAAGCTCGTCAGACACCATGGTATTTGCATGCTCATATCTCTTGTGTTCTTGTGGTTGTTTAGTAATGTCACATTTATCATTAATATGGTAAGGTATAAGCATTCCATAATGTAACAAAATGGTACTGTATTTCTTGACTTTTTACATTCTATTTTATATGATTCTCTATAAATCCTGCTGTAGAGGTGACTATAAAGTCTCTGATCAGCCACGAATAGTGGGGGTTTTTAGCACCACATTACGGAAAACATTTTATCCGATAATGTTTCATGGAACTATCCATCATCACCTCGCTTTTGCATTGTAAGAGCATTATAGACATGTGTGTCTGGGAATTGCAATGCCCAATTAACCCATGTCTGTTCATTCCGATGCAGGCAGCATGCTAACTTTGTGCAATCATTGCTATCACACTGTTGAATCACTGGACGCGAGAGCTGGGCAAGTAAAATTGTAAAAGGCTAGTCTGACGACTGAAAGATTTTAGGAAATTGGATTATAAATGCAGTGGGCACTTTAAGGGTTTAAATACTGGGGTTAGTGTGCTTTGACTGGGGAAGCCTCTACAGAGTTTGCAGCCTGCAGAGGTACTGTCATTTTCATCTTGAGGAGACAAGGTCAATGCTGGGTGGAGCTCAGAGAGACACAGAGCCATTTTGAAATGAGAGGTTGAGTGTTTTGGGGAGAAAACTGAAAGGAAGTAAGCTCAAATCTGGCAAGCATTGTGTGCCCACAAGAGAGGCAATTTTCTTTCCCAGAGAGAAAGCTTAAAAAGTGGTACTAGTTTCAAATCAGAGCAGCCTTGTCTGGAGACAAGGAAAAGGCTGAAAAACATAGGTGAAGCAGCCGTTTGAAGACATTCAGATAGAGCCTGCAGGGGTCTCACAAGAGCTAGGATCTGTTTTGGAGTATATGTATCACTGTAAGCCTTGCTGGTTTAAGCTCGATTGAGAACTCTATGTTTATTTTCTTGTTGTTTCATGGGAAATGGAGCAGTAGTGTTAAAGTGTAATTATAAGCTGTTTGTTTTGGGTTTGAAGTTAAGTTTTCTTTTCAAAATAACCAAGCCCTATTTTTCATGCAATCAGTCCTGGAGCGAATCATTCTTTCTGCACAGTCTTACAAAAGAAAAGAAAATATTGGAGTTTTGGTCCAGTATGCTAGCCACTATTGGGATCTGATCGAGATTATAATGGCCCGTCTTCTCAACCTTGCTCCTTGCCTGAGGTGTGATCCTCAGATTAAATCACCATCAGTCAGCTCTCCCCCTCAAAGGGCAAACCTGTCGATGGTCATCTGGGGCAATGGCTACTTTACCATCTACTTTAATAGTAGAATGAGTTCACGCTTGACTGCACTACTTAAAGCCAGCCTAATCCTCATAAAGGAAGCTGCGTTTTGACTAGAACAGGTGAATTTGATCTCGGGAAGACACAAGAATGACAGGAAGACACAGGACATGCTAGAGATCAGATTCCAAGATTTTTCCGTACAGCATTGTAGGCCTTGATACAGGAGATGGATAGGAGGAAAGAGATCCTCCATGGTTAGAGGATCAGGAAGTCATCTAGACAGTTGGGAGTATACAGCTGTCCCACTTAATATCAGCAGTGTAGCCCCAAGCACCTGAACACAGTTCCAGAAAAGGTTTTGTGATTCCACATGAGTGGTCATCTTAATGATTGCATATTCAAATACCATGGGCACGATCGAACAACCTCATAGCGCCTGACTTGGTGACGCAACAAGGCCGTTAAAATTCACAAGAGGCCTTTCGCGAGATTTGCGATGCTGGGATGCTGGCCGCGATCCAGAATGAAATATCTGGATTGGATTGGATTTGTTTATTGTCACGTGTACCGAGGTAGAGTGAAAAGTATTTTTCTGCGAGCAGCTCAAACGGATCATTTAGTACATGAAAATAAAATAAAATAAAAAGAAAATATGTAAAAGGGCAACACAAGTTCCACAATGTAAATACATAGACACCGGCATCGGTTGAAGCATACATATTTTTAAAAATATTAAAGATGAAGGTGTGACTTTATATCCTCTACCAAATGACATCTTTATCATCCCATCGCTGCCACTCTGCTGGTGCCCTTGCTGAAGCCTCTTCGCCAACCAGCCCACACAGTTGCCGTTCATGCCGAAGTGATGCAGTCCAAAGATGGGCCGTCCAGAGCCACGGCAGAGCCAAGTTGTCCTGAAAAGAAAACTGCAGTCTCCCCACCGGAATGTCAGCATTCATGCATCTATCCTGCTGGAGTCACTGCAGCAGCAGTGTCAGAGCACGGGCCAAGGAAAAGCATACAGAAGAGAGACAATAAGGGAATGAACAAGAAGGACAAGTTGATTTTTGTATGGAATATTTGATGGCTCTTTTCATAATGTTTGTTTGGAACGCTAGTTTTGTGGTGACTTTCACTTCAGCATTTTGACCAAGTGGATGTTACGATGATCAGCAACAGAGGGATTATGTTACCGGGACTGTTGTTGAATGGGGAATTAGAGTTTTGTTGATGGTACCACATTGCGATGAACCAATCTCAGACGGCTTGGTCAGAAAGGGGTGTGTCGGTTGTCTCCTTCCTTCCTGCTCCTCCCCCCTTTCTTCTCCTCTTCCTCAATGTCAGTGGCTCACTGTATATCTAGTGGCAAAGGCTGTGGTCTCATGATGATAAAGTTGCATAGGATACAGCGGACAGCAGCAAATCATGGCACATACTCTGGAGAGTACTCGAGTGCTGTCCAGGTAGCAAAGGCTTAATGGTCTGCTCAATAATATTTCGCATGGCTGACCATGTATAGGTGGGTTGTGCATTAAAGTTATGAGCCAAGTGGTCAGTGGATAGCCCATGTTGTCCAGTGGTGACCCTTTGGTGCTTCATGGTGACTTAAATGATGATAATATAGTGGATTGGTATATAATAATGTGCAGCTTCCAGGATAACCAGCACTGACAAGCATTGTGTTTTGATTATAGTCACACACCAGATAGTCATTGAGGAAATGGAAGTCTTTGTGGTTGTGATACATCTCTGAATTTGCATGCAACTTGTGCAAAACAACATATGTAATCAATGGCATCCTGCACCATTGGTGGCACGATAATTCATTTCAGCTCAAATCTTTCACCTCAGCTCAGCCATTTTGTGACTTCCCATGCTCAACTTGCTTCACTTTGACATTTAGATGACTGTCTCTAATCAATACTCCATTATCTACAAATTAAAGCGAACTCAACTGTACAGTGAATAAATGATTTCGTATAAATCCAAAAGCTTGTGCCAATGGATCATTTTGCTGCGGAGGTAGTATTAGATTTTAGGGTTTTGTGGTATAAAACCCTTTTAATTAAAAAGTCTAAGGTCCAAATTCTTAATTCTAGCAGTTGTGCTTGACCTAACAAGGTACGAACAGCGAGTATGTATGAATCGAGCAGAATTTATTAAGCAAGATGTTACATAATACTTAACACAAAACAGTGAGCACAACTTGGAAGTCCCTCATCCCTGAAGTTCTTCAGATTCTTTGAGTGTTGACAGCACAGATGATGTCTCTCTTGTCTCTGTCTTTGCAGTGCCATTGAACTGTGTCCAGAAGAGTCATAACCCAGAAGCCATGGTAACATTGTACAAAGGTTATGATTTTACAACTTTCATCTCTCAATCTTGTATTCCTCCTCCTTTATTTAGAAAGAATCCATATTCATCTCTTCCATTGGCTGAGGATGCGCGTCATTTTGGCTCGCCCCACTTCTGTAATTAGAGCCATATAGACTAAAAACCAAACATTTCCTCTCAATACAATAATCACAAACAAAGTTACATCCTCTTGTGAAAATACATTAACCCAAACCCCACAGATACTAAAGCCATTAAGAACAAATGTTAAAAACACTTCCGAACAAAATATCCAAAAATAAATATTTCCTTCTGTCATGCGAGAGTGCCTTTAAGAACTGGATGTTTAAGCAATGTACCTTTAAGAAAACAGTGATGTCATAGAGTGGGTGGAGCTCAGCTCAGTTCAACCATTTTGCAGTACTCGGTATCCTCTACTTTCGCAATCAGCACCCTGCTCATAGCAAAAAAGTCGATCCGGGAATAGGCCTTATGAACGTGCGAGAAGAATGAAAATTCCCTAGCCCCCGGCCTTGCAAATCTCCAAGGGCCCACCCCTCCCATCTGGTCCATAGACCCCCTCAGCACTTTAGCTGCCGCCGGCCTCCTACCCGTCCTAGACCTTGAGCGATCCAGTGCCGGATCCAACACAGTGTTAAAGTCCCCCCCCATTATCTGGCCCCCCACTTCCAAGTCCGGGATCCGACCCAACATGTGCCACATAAAACCCGCATTGTCCCTATTCGGGGCGTACACGTTGACCAGCACCACCCTTTCCCCTTGCAGCTTACCACTTACCATCACGTACCTGCCGCCATTGTCTGTCACAGGGCTCGATGACTCGAACGACATCCTCTTTCCCACCAAGATCGCCACCCCCCGATTTTTGACATCCAGTCCTGAATGAAACACCTGGCCTACCCACCCCTTCCTCAATCTTACCTGGTCTGCCACATTCAGGTGTGTCTCCTGGAGCATAACCACATCCGCCTTCAGCCTCTTCAGGTGCGCGAACACCCGGGCCCGCTTAACTGGCCCGTTCAGCCCCCTTACGTCCAGGTTATCAGCCGGATCAGGGGGCTACCTGCCCCCCTCCCCCGCCGACTAGCCATAACCCCTCCTCGGCCAGCCACGCGCCCCACGCCCGGTCCGTTCCCCACGGCGGCAGACCCCCGCCCCAACACACTCTACTCGCTCCAGCTCCCCCTTGACCATACCAGCAGCAACCCGTCCCCCCCACCTCCCCCTCCCCCCCGCACACCCCCCCCCACACCCCCCAGCTAGGACCCTAGCTGAATTTCTCCCCCCATTGCACTCCTGCAAGTCAGCTGACTCCTGCTGACCCCGGCCGCTCCTGCCTCTCCTTCGACTCCTCCCATTGTGGGACATCCTCTCCCCCTCCATTACCCACCAGCAGGTTCTCCGCCTCCCCCTTCCATCCCAAGCGCGGGAAAAAAAATGCGCTTCCCCGCCCCGGCCCCGCCCCCTCCAGCCTTCAGCGTGGGACAAAAAACGTGCTTTCGACCTCCCCGGCCCCGCCTCCTCTGTCGCAGCTCCTTTTACAGGCCCAGTCCCTCACCCCCGACTCAGGCCTCCCCCTCCCCCACGGGGCCCCCTCCCCCGCGGGGCCCCATCCCCCCTACCGGCCATTCACCCCCTACTCCGTTTACTTGCCCCCCTATAAGAGCCCACCCGATAGACCCAACCAAAACAGTGCCCAACCCACCCTAACCACCCACACCGAACCAAAATTGAACAAGAACAAAGAACTCCCCCCTCAAAATGTAACACAACAACAGCAATCCCCAACCATCCCCACGCCGACCCCCCATCCCGACCCTCAGTTTGTGTTCAGCTTCTCGGCCTGATCAAACGCCCACGCCTCCTCCGGGGACTCAAAATAATGGTGCCGGTCCTTGTAGGTGACCCACAGACGCGCCGGCTGCAGCATGCCAAACTTCACCCCCTTCCTGTGCAGCACCGCCTTCGCCCGGTTGTACCCGGCCCTCTTCTTCGCCACCTCCGTGCTGCAGTCCTGATGTACTCGAACCTCCGCATTCTCCCACCTGCTGCTCCTCTCTTTCTTGGCCCACCTGATTACGCACTCCCGATCAGCGAACCGATGAAACCGCACCAACACCGCCCGCAGCGGCTCGTTAACCTTGGTCCTCCTCGCCAGCACTCTATGGGCCCTTTCCAGCTCCAGGGGCCCCTGGAAGGACCCCGCTCCCATTAGCGAGTTTAAAATGATGACCACACATAGGCCCCCACGTCCGACCCCTCCAGCCCCTCCGGGAGGCCCAGGATCCGCAGATTCCTCCGCCTCGACCGATTCTCCATCTCCTCGAACCGTGCCTGCCATTTCTTGTGGAGCGCCTCGTGCGCCTCCACTTTTACTGCTAGACGCAAGATCCCGTCCTCGTTATCTGAGATCTTTTGTCGGACCTCGCGGATCGCCACCCCCTGGGCCATCTGGGTCTCCAGCAGATTATCAATAGAAGCCTTCAATGGCTCCAGCAGGTCCGCTTTGAGCTCCCTGAAGCAGCGCTGGATAACCTCCTGCTGCTCCTGCGCCCACTGCATCCACGCTGCCTGGTCCCCGCCCGCCGCCACCTTGCTCTTCTTCCCTTGCACTTTCTTTGGCTTCACCACCATTTTTTTAGTCGCCCCGCTCCTGGTCCAAGCCATACATTGTCGGGGGAATGTTGCAGTCTTCTTCACACACCGGGAAATATCACAAAAATGCCATTAGGGGCCTTGAAAAGAGCCCAAAAGTCCGTTCCAAGCGGGAGCTGCCGAACGTGCGACTTAGCTCTGCATAGCCGCAACCGGAAGTCAAAACGTAAGAAATGTCAATGGACAGCGAGCGGACTTTCAACAGGCATTTGACTGCCTGAAAGCTGTGATCACCAATGCTCCTGTATTGAAGAATTGCAAGGGGCTCTGTGGTCAGATTGAACTAAATTATCTGATTCTGAAGAGAAATGCCGAGGAGTAGAGGAATAGATGGATCGTGCAGAAACTTTGTTCAAAGAGACTGTCAATCGAGAAGGATTTTGGTTGGAGGAAGAAGAGCAAAGAAAATTGGACTATATTATTATACCTGTTTGCATGTGTTGTTTTTTTTAAAAAATAAAAAGGTATATTTACTGTGTACATTTCTTAGTGGATGGTGCTAAAGTGAAAAATGAAACCATCTTGAAGTTGATGGGGGTTTTTTTTCTTGGGGGGAGGTGTCATGCGAGTGTGCCTTTAAGAACTGGATGTACCTTTAAGAAAACAGTGATGTCATAGAATGGGTGGAGCTCAGCTCAGTTCAGCCATTTTGCAGGTTGGTTTTGCAGTTTTAAAAGTGACTGACTGGTTTTGCTGAGAGCAGTTTAAAAGTAGAAAGCCAGTTTGAGACAGCAGCTTGAGAAGTTTGGTTTGCTGTGATCTGCTTAGAAGGGAGAAAGCCAGTTTTGAGAAAGCAGCGTGGGCGTGTCTGTGGGTTTACAGAGAGTTCATGAAGAAAGCAAGGTGCTGGAGCTAAGTCACCCAAGCTAATATATCTCTGCCATTCTACAGAAAATATATATATATCCTTTAACCTGATGTGATACTGTTTAAAGGTGTTAAGTCTCTTGGAAGTTTGAAGGAACATTTTAAGGAAGTATTTACTGTTGCAATATTTTCTGAGTTATCTTTGAAGTACGGGGTGTTAAGAGATCCAATGTTTATTTAAGATGTTAAATTGAGTTCATGGAATAAACAGTGTTTCGTGTTTGAAAACCCACGTGTCAATAATTGTAATCCCACACCTAGGGAAAAAGCCGTGTGCTAGGAAAAGCAACAAATCCATTAAAGGGAGAGGTTGGTTGAACTCCATGATACATTTTGGGGTTCTGAAAAAGTCTCGCCCATAACACTTCTGATCCAGATCAATTAAAGCAATGCATGGTTTGGTTAACCATAAGGTGTCACATTAAGAACAAATTACACTTAGCCATTTCTTGCAACAGAGTCACTGAATGCAACTCTTAAGCAATTTAAGTTGCAAAAACAATTAAATGCCTGTTTCTCACAAACAACAACTGCAAAATATCCCAACTGCCTTGGTTGACCATTGTCTCAGTATCAATAAATTCAAACTAAACCATCTAAAATGTGGTTAAAGTATAAAATCCAAGATGCTGCAGACCAACAAATGTAGTTAGTAGAATTATTAAATCCTTAAATAGGTCCATGCAATTTTTTTTTATAAGCTCCAGACATAAACTCACTTTAACTTATAACAAAAGTTTAACTTTTGTTAGGTTTCCATCGCCTAGTTGTTCGGATACTGGACTGGTGAATAAAAATTCTGAAGTTGAATTCAATAAATCTGAATTGTAATAACCCAACTCTGTTTGAACAACATCTGACTTCAGTTCCACACAATCTGATTGACTTTTAATGCCCTCAGGTCAACAGGGGGGAAGGCAATAAATATTGCCTTGCCAGTGTTGTCTAAATCCCAAAAGCTAGACAAAAGAAAAACACATCAGGTTATGTGTTGCATTGACTCACCATTAACAATGCCACGGTGGATATGCTGGCCAACATCAGAATCCCAATGCTTGGCTTTAAATTCCTCAGTAGCCTTACTGCTTATTTCACCTTTCTCCAGACTTACATTTCCTGTTGTATCCTTTGATCCTTTTATTCTGGTTATTTCTGCACTCTATGCCTTTCACCTCACCACTGCTGGAAGAGCCTTCAATCAGTTTGGCCCTACGGTCTCTCCATCTGCTGCTGCCTCTCGAGCTTTGCAAAGTTATCCAGAAAACATTTTTAACGGATACATTACATTAATCTTGGTTAAGTGGCTTGTTAGCTGTTTAAGATGCATTAAAGAGCATATGCAATTTTTCATAATTGGCTAATATTTTTGGTACTGGTACTGAAATTGCTTTTGTACAATTTAAACACAAATTTCACGTGATTCATGGTTTTTATAGTACGAAGTCTTGCAACACCAGGTTAAAGTCCAACAGGTTTGTTTCGATGTCACTAGCTTTCGGAGCGCTGCTCCTTCCTCAGGTGAATGAAGAGGTCTGTTCCAGAAACACATATATAGACAAATTCAAAGATGCCAAACAATGCTAGGAATGCGAGCATTAGCAGGTGATTAAATCTTTACAGATCCAGAGATGGGGTAACCCCAGGTTAAAGAGGTGTGAATTGTGTCAAGCCAGGACAGTTGGTAGGATTTCGCAGGCCAGATGGTGGGGGATGAATGTAATGTGACATGAATCCCAGGTCCCGGTTGAGGCCGCACTCATGTGTGCGGAACTTGGCTATAAGTTTCTGCTCGGCGATTCTGCGTTGTCGCAGGTCCTGAAGGCCGCCTTGGAGAACGCTTACCCGGTGATCAGAGGCTGAATGCCCTTGACTGCTGAAGTGTTCCCCGACTGGAAGGGAACATTCCTGCCTGGTGATTGTTGCGCGATGTCCGTTCATTCGTTGTCGCAGCGTCTGCATGGTCTCGCCAATGTACCACGCTTCGGGACATCCTTTCCTGCAGCGTATGAGGTAGACAACGTTGGCCGAGTCGCACGAGTATGTACCGCGTACCTGGTGGGTGGTGTTCTCACGTGTAATAGTGGTATCCATGTCGATGATCTGGCACGTCTTGCAGAGATTGCCATGACAGGGTTGTGTGGTGTCGTGGTCACTGTTCTGAAGACTGGGTAGTTTGCTGCACACAATGGTTCGTTTGAGGTTGCGCGGTTGTTTGAAGGCAAGAAGTGGGGGTGTGGGGATGACCTTGGCAAGATGTTCATCGTCATCAATGACGTGTTGAAGGCTGTGAAGAAGATGACATAGTTTCTCCGCTCGGGGGAAGTACTGGACGACGAAGGGTATTCTGTCGGTTGTGTCCCATGTTTGTCTTCTGAGGAGGTCGGTCCGGTTTTTCGCTGTGGCGTGTTGGAACTGTCGATCGATGAGTCGAGTGCCATATCCCGTTCGTACGAGGGCATCTTTCAACGTCTGTAGATGTCTGTTACGCTCCTCCTCGTCTGAGCAGATCCTGTGTATACGGAGCGCTTGTCCATAGGGGATGGCTTCTTTAATGTGTTTAGGGTGGAAGCTGGAGAAGTGGAGCATCGTGAGGTTATCCGTGGGTTTGCGGTAAAGCGAAGTGCTGAGGTGACCGTCCTTGATGGAAACGAGTGTGTCCAAGAATGCAACTGATTTTGGAGAGTAGTCCATGGTGAGTCTGATGGTTGGATGGAACTTATTAATGTCATCGTGTAGTCGTTTCAGTGATTCTTCGCCGTGGGTCCAAAGGAAAAAAATGTCATCGATGTATCTGGTGTATAACATCGGTTGAAGGTCCTGTGCGGTGAGTAGGTCCTGTTCAAACTTGTGCATGAAGATGTTGGCGTATTGGGGTGCGAATTTGGTCCCCATGGCTGTTCCGTGCGTCTGGATGAAGAACCAAATGGACCAGTTGAACCAGGAACATTCCTCATCACAATGGACGTTTCGGCACTCCACACCAGCATCCCCCATGACGACGGCATTGCTGCAACAGCCTCAGTACTCAACACCGACAACTGCCAATCTCCAGACGCAATTCTGCAACTCATCCGCTTCATTCTGGATCACAACAAAACAAAACAACAAAGAACAAAGAAATGTACAGCACAGGAACAGGCCCTTCGGCCCTCCAAGCCCGTGCCGACCATACTGCCCGACTAAACTACAATCTTCTACACTTCCTGGGTCCATATCCTTCTATTCCCATCCTATTCATATATTTGTCAAGATGCCCCTTAAATGTCCCTATCGTCCCTGCTTCCACTACCTCCTCCGGTAGCGAGTTCCAGGTACCCACTACCCTCTGCGTAAAAAACTTGCCTCGTACATCTACTCTAAACCTTGCCCCTCTCACCTTAAACCTATGCCCCCTAGTAATTGACCCCTCTACCCTGGGGAAAAGCCTCTGACTATCCACTCTGTCTATGCCCCTCATAATTTTGTATACCTCTATCAGGTCGCCCCTCAACCTCCTTCGTTCCAGTGAGAACAAACCGAGTTTATTCAACCGCTCCTCATAGCTTATGCCCTCCATACCAGGTAACATTCTGGTAAATCTCTTCTGCACCCTCTCTAAAGCCTCCACATCCTTCTGGTAGTGTGGCGACCAGAATTGAACACTATACTCCAAGTGTGGCCTAACTAAGGTTCTATACAGCTGCAACATGACTTGCCAATTCTTATACTCAATGCCCCGGCCAATGAAGGCCAGCATGCCGTATGCCTTCTTGACTACCTTCTCCACCTGTGTTGCCCCTTTCAATGACCTGTGGACCTGTACTCCTAGATCTCTTTGACTTTCAATACTCTTGAGGGTTCTACCATTCACTGTATATTCCCTACCTGCATTAGACCTTCCAAAATGCATTACCTCACATTTGTCCGGATTAAACTCCATCTGCCATCTCTCCGCCCAAGTCTCCAGGCAATCTAAATCCTGCTGTATCCTCAGACAGTCCTCATCGCTATCCGCAATTCCACCAACCTTTGTGTCGTCTGCAAACTTACTAATCAGACCAGTTACATTTTCCTCCAAATCATTTATATATACTACAAAGAGCAAAGGTCCCAGCACTGATCCCTGTGGAACACCACTGGTCGCAGCCCTCCAATTAGAAAGGCATCCCTCCATTGCTACCCTCTGCCTTCTATGGCCTAGCCAGTTCTGTATCCACCTTGCCAGTTCACCCCTGATCCTGTGTGACTTCACCTTTTGTACTAGTCTACCATGAGGGACCTTGTCAAAGGCCTTACTGAAGTCCATATAGACAACATCTACTGCCCTACCTGCATCAATCATCTTAGTGACCTCCTCGAAAAACTCTATCAAGTTAGTGAGACACGACCTCCCCTTCACAAAATCGTGCTGTCTCTCACTAATACGTCCATTTGCTTCCAAATGGGAGTAGATCCTGTCTCTAAGAATTCTCTCCAGTAATTTCCCTACCACTGACGTAAGGCTCACCGGCCTGTAGTTCCCGGGATTATCCTTGCTACCCTTCTTAAACAGAGGAACAACATTGGCTATTCTCCAGTCCTCCGGGACATCCCCTGAAGACAGCGAGGATCCAAAGATTTCTGTCAAGGCCTCAGCAATTTCCTCTCCAGCCTCCTTCAGTATTCTGGGGTAGATCCCATCAGGCCCTGGGGACTTATCTACCTTAATATTTTTTAAGACACCCAACACCTCGTCTTTTTGGATCACAATGTGACCCAGGCTATCTACACCCCCTTCTCCAGACTCAACATCTACCAATTCCTTCTCTTTGGTGAATACTGATGCAAAGTATTCATTTTGTACCTCGCCCATTTCCTCTGGCTCCACACATAGATTCCCTTGCCTATCCTTCAGTGGGCCAACCCTTTCCCTGGCTACCCTCTTGCTTTTTATGTACGTGTAAAAAGCCTTGGGATTTTCCTTAACCCTATTTGCTAATGACTTTTCGTGACCCCTTCTAGCCCTCCTGACTCCTTGCTTAAGTTCCTTCCTACTTTCCTTATATGCCACACAGGCTTCGTCTGTTCCCAGCCTTTTAGCCCTGACAAATGCCTCCTTTTTCTTTTTGACGAGGCCTACAATATCACTCGTCATCCAAGGTTCCCGAAAATTGCCGTATTTATCTTTCTTCCTCACAGGAACATGCCGGTCCTGTATTCCTTT